>NW_027362761.1:502487243-503873489 GCF_046119375.1 Phyllobates terribilis | reverse complement strand
TTCTCAGTGCTTCTCCGTCACTTTTTCTGTCCGATAACTCTGTACCGTCCGCTAGGCTTCCTGCCCAGACCTCCGTCTCTGTAGAATCACTCCTAACACTTTTCCTGGTCTCCCCTTTGGATCATGCTATCCATAGCCTTGGTCTCCGCTCACTTTAGGAACATCCGATTCATACTGCTCTCCTGACTAGTCAGACCAAAGGTCTGCTCTAGCTGCAAGCTAGGCCCTATCTGTCTTCCTGACAGGAAACTGTCCCTTCACTTTAGCCCCTCCCACGCTGGGCTCGTCCCAACCATTGACCCTTACTGTCTCTAGTAACTACATGTGCCTGGGGGAAAAACATGTCTCTATTACTAATAACGCACATCACTAAATGCACTACACATTACATTGATACACATGTTTTCAAGGGGAATGTGGGCAGAACTTCCATCTTACAAAATGTCCTTTAAACTGTTCAGGTAAACAAAATTGCTTTTTCCTGCACAAAGGGATAACCTAAAAGTAAATAGTCTATTTAGAGGTATGGCTCACCCTTTCAAACACACTCATTGCTTGTCAGGATCTGACTAATACCAACAGAGGTGTTTCCACCTCTACTCCAAGACAATGAATGAGACAGCTGATCTGCCTTATATAGCCTGTTCCCAATCCTGGAACTGTGGGTAAGGGAACTGCCAGTCCCACCCAGCTCTATGGCTGTTCCTAAAACACAGACCCAAAATCTGGGCCTTTGTGCTGGAACCTGCTTCTCCGAGGCATGGCACCTCGGTAACACTTCTCCTCCAGAACCTGTCGAGCTGCCACCTTACAATGTGTTTTTGTTATCCTCCCATTCTATAGACAATACTTAGTGGAGTCTTCTGTAATGTTTGGAAACCTGATATGGGTGGTGAGGATGTTAAAGAGGAGTAACTAATGGCTGAAGGAGCAATTGGCTGATGGCTGTGGAAGGTGTATGGCCACCATTTTGGTGTTTTTTCTTATCTCATTGTGCTAATCTCCTCCGAGTCCTAACATGGGTATTAGTGAAACAGCAACTATCTTCCCCCAACTTCTCTCTTTGCGCAAAGTATTAACCTTGAATGAATGGGCTTGATATTTCTAGAGAAGGAAATGGTTAAGCTTCTTACAAAAAACCTTATTGTTCTTTAGGTTTTTAGAAAGTATCCAATCTTTGTTCACCTAATGTCAGCGAAACCCATTAGATTGTTGATGTATCCTGTTAAAATTGTCTGGATCTGCCATCAGTTATTATCTATGACCAGTATAAGCTATATGACTTCTCCAAGCATCCTATTGTCTTGTATAGTAGCTCTAGACTGTAAGTACCATTCAAAGTCCCAGAGTGACTAATTTCAAAGAAAGTGATGGTCATAGAAATTTGAGCTTTATTGGTCTGTCTCTTTTTCCACTAACTAAAGTTCTACTTTATTTATTTTTTTTAATACAAAAAAAGTCTGATATTCGCCAGAGTATTTCACCAACCAGATTTGCTTGTGGCCAATGCCAATTTTTAGTTTTTTTTTAAATTATTTTTAGTATTTTTTTTTTTTTATTCACGATGGTCTGAGAAATTACTGTGGATTTGCGCAGCTCAATAGACAGGGTCAAGAGTCTTTTTTTTTTTTTAGTAGCCAGAGAATAATAACTTCCCAACTCCTTATCCTTACCACAAAAGTTAAAGGGGAATTTGTTACCAGGTTTTTGCTATGTAACTTGAGCCCAGCCTAATGTAAGGGCGGAGACCCTGATTACAGCAATGTGTCACTGTACTGCTTGCTCGAGTTTTAATAAAATCATTGTTTTATCAGCAGAAGGTTATAACTAGAGGACTAGTTGTCTCATTCCATGTAGTCTTCCTATTTTCTGTAACTCCGCCTCCACTAACTGGCAGCTTTCAGCCTATACATTGTATACATACAGACAGCTGCCAATCAGTGGTGTGGGTGGGGTTATACAGGGCTCAGTGTTCAGAGAACTGCTAGATCTGCAGCAAAAACCTGTTTGTTTTTTAGCAAAATGACAGCAAGCAGCCCAGTAAGTAATACATTACTGCAATCGGGGTCTCTACCTCTGCGTTATGTTGCTCTTAGATAGGGTAGTAAAACCTGGTGAAAGATTCACTTTAATTACAAGCTGCAAATATCTAGGCTAATGTGTGGCTTCTGGGACCTGCTGAGCCGTGTTTTTCTCCTTGGGTCAACCAGAGAAGTCATTACTTGCCAGCTAGGAGCTTAAGTGTTGTTTGACTGAAATATATGTATATTACTGAATGTTAATTTACCTTTTATGCTTATTCAACAGTGTCCTACTTGCTAAACATACAGCATATTTAATTAAATGAAGAAAGCCTACAAATGTCTGGTGACTCATTGTAAGTGTTCCATAAAGTAATATAAACTTGTCCGTAAAAGTAAAACAACCCTAAGTGTGATAATTTAATATATTGGCCTTCTCTCGGAAATGGACTTGTGTAGCCAAGGCTTAGTGGCAATAATGGCTTTAAAGTGTTATTAAACTGTGTGTCTCGTTTATAAGTGAATGCTTTTCGTTCCGCATGGATAAAAAGCACGCTCAAGCATTTGTGTACTGCACATTGAATTCTCGAGTGCCCCTGTGATTTGGTGCCTGACTAAACAGATGGCAAGCGTTTAGTTTAAAATTGTTGCCGTAAACATAACTTTTTTGCCCTGCGCTCTAGTTAATGTGCGATCCAGCTGTGCTGCTATTGTTTTATTGGAAGTTTTCTATGCCTCTGCAGACTTACTTTGTCTCTAGCACTTCAAATAAGCAAGGTGCTCGGGGGGAAAAAATGTCACCTATAAACTTAATTACAGATAAACTCCGAGAAGCATGCTGACACTGTATAAATTTACAGCAGTAAAGCAAGCACTGAGAATCTGGAAGTATCGAGACTGCGCTGAGCCTCCGGAGGAGGTGGGGTACGGCTGTCAGAATTTCCACAATATTCTTTCTGCCAAAATGTTGTCATGCACCATTAAATCTTGTTACCTGTTATTAATTTATATGATCATACATGCACATAACCATATAAAATTCATTATCCGATTACTGGGGAGCAGTCTTTCATATCATTGGGGAGGGTTTTAGACCCGCTCTTCTTTGAAAAATTGCTTTGACCGGCCTGCTTTAGGTCCTGGCACCACTTCTCAATGAGGCTTAACTTTCCCAAAACTTAGTTTCCTTCTCTTGAGTCATTTGGGACTTGCTCTTCTGCTTTAGACTGTTTAGTGTTATTGTATAACCCAATTGGTTTTTGAGCTTCAGATAATTATGGACAGATGACCAGACACTTTCTCTTGAGATTCTGTGGTGGAAGGCTGATGTTCAGAGCACATTCAGATGTGAAGACCAGCCCCAACCACCAGGTCTTCTGACCAAACGATCTGCTTCACATATGCCTGTACGGCAGTTAGACCAGATCAGGAGAACCGGTGGTCAGGCCAGGCAATCCAAAACTAGTTCAATTTGTGTTTCACGGGTGTGTGAAATCGGCCGAAGATTCATGGTTCTGTCAATTTATATCAAGTCACTTGAGCAAAGTACCACCAACTTATTTTACAGTAGGTACCGATATGTTAGCATCCTGGATCACTGAATTAACTTTATGCTGGAATTGAAGGGTTCCACGTCTACCAAAAGGTTTTGCTTTCAATTAATCAGACCACAGAACATCACGCCAAAAGATTATTTCCCCATTTTATCAAGATCAATGTTGTTCATGCCATCTTGAGGAGGCGTTCTGGAGTTAGATACTCTGATTCATTAAGGGCACATGCTCCTTAATGAATCGGGACTGTCTGACAAGTGGCGTGCACCCCCGTGTTCCGCACTACAAATCCTACTCAAGTGAGGGACTGGAGTCAGATTTGTGATGTAAGGAACACCGCCACTAGTCATGAATTTGACGAGTAAGGGGAGGGGGGTTACCATGCCTCCATACCATCCATTTTGTCAGAGCTGGGCAAATATGGCATGAAAACACCATGAGTCACAAAATTAGTCCAAAATTAGAGAACACCATAAGTTGCAGTTTTGCAGTATGCCCAAATTTTGTGACTTTTCAAAACTTTTTACACCAGAATTTTGGTGTAAAAGTTTTGAACCAGGCTTTATGTTAATTAAAGGGGTTGTCCAATTTAATTAAAGAAAAAAAAAAGGCTGCTTTATGCTTTAACACTATAAACTGTACTTGCCTACCACAGTCCGTGCTGCTCCAACATCACCTCTTCTCTACACCCTGCCGTAATTTGTTGACATAGTGTGCCGCTGTCATATGAAGAACATCACTCAGTGGTCATGTAAGGCAAGTAAAAAGAAAAAAACGGCCTTGCCCACATTTCATAATGTAACTAGGCCACCCCTTTAAGTTGTTTGTTTTTGTTTTTTTTAATATGAGATGAGCATTTGAATTCCTAAAGTGCTAAAGGCCTGCAGTTCTCAAACGAGTTTTCAATGGTCTCTTGATCAAATTTTGTGTCTTTTGTGTTAGTTCCAGAGGCTTATAAATGGTTTTGAAACCCGCTAGATTTCATATACTTCAATAAGTTTTTTTTACTTTTGAATGCGGTTTGTTGGTAGTGTACAGTACAGACCAAAAGTTTGGACACTCCTTCTCATTTAAAGATTTTTCTGTATTTTCATGACTTTGAAAATTGTACATTCACACTGAAGGCATCAAAACTATGAATTAACACATGTGGAATTATATACTTAACAAAAAAGTGTGAAACAACTGAAAATATGTCTTATATTCTAGGTTCTTCAAAGTAGCCACCTTTTGCTTTGATGACTGCTTTGCACACTCTTGGCATTCTCTTGATGAGCTTCAAGAGGTAGTCACCGGGAAATGGTTTTCACTTCACAGGTGTGCCCTGTCAGGTTTAATAAGTGGGATTTATTGCCTTATAAATGGGGTTGGGACCATCAGTTGTGTTGTGCAGAAGTCAGGTGGATACACAGCTGATAGTCCTACTGAATAGACTGTTAGAATTTGTATTATGGCAACCAAAAAGCAGCTAAGTAAAGAAAACGAGTGGCCATCATTACTTTAAGAAATGAAGGTCAGTCAGTCCAAAAAATTGGGCAAACTTTGAAAGTGTCTCCAAGTGCAGTTGCAAAAACCATCAAGTGCTACAAAGAAACTGGCTCACATGAGGACCGCCCCAGGAAAGGAAGACCAAGAGTCACCTCTGCTTCTGAGGATAAGTTTATCCGAGTTAACAGCACCTCAGATTAGAGACCAGGTCAATGCCACACAGAGTTCTAGCAGCAGACACATCTCTACAACAACTGTTAAGAGGAGACTTTGTGCAGCCGGCCTTCATGGTAAAATAATTGTTAGGAAACCACTACTAAGGACAGGCAACAAGCAAAAGAGAATTGTTTGGGCTAAAGAACACAAGGAATGGACATTAGACCAGTGGAAATCTGTGCTTTGGTCTGATGAGTCCAAATTTGAGATCTTTGGTTCCAACCACCGTGTCTTTGTGCGACGCAGAAAAGGTGAACGGATGGACTCTACATGCCTGGTTCCCACCGTGAAGCATGGAGGAGGAGGTGTGATGGTGTGGGGGTGCTTTGCTGGTGACACTGTTGGGAATATATTCAAAATTAAAGGCATACTGATCCAGCATGGCTACCACAGCATCTTGCAGCGGCATGCTATTCCATCCGGTTTGTGTTTAGTTGGACCATCATTTATTTTTCAACAGGACAATGACCCCAAACACACCTCCAGACTGTGTAAGGGCTATTTGACCAAGAAGTAGAGTGATGGGGTGCTACGCCAGATGACCTGGCCTCCACAGTCACCAGACCTGAACCCAATCGAGATGGTTTGGGGTGAGCTGGACCGCAGACTGAAGGCAAAAGGGCCTACAAGTGCTAAGCATCTCTGGGATCTCCTTCAAGATTGTTGGAAGACGATTTCCGGTGACTACCTCTTGAAGCTCATCAAGAGAATGCCAAGAGTGTGCAAAGCAGTCATCAAAGCAAAAGGTGGCTACTTTGAAGAACCTAGAATATAAGACATATTTTCAGTTGTTTCACACTTTTTTGTTAAGTATATAATTCCACATGTGTTAATTCATAGTTTTGATGCCTTCAGTGTGAATGTACAATTTTCATAGTTATGAAAATACAGAAAAATCTTTAAATGAGAAGGTGTGTCCAAACGTTTGGTCTGTACTGTATGTCGTATGTACAGTTTCAGACCAGAAAAGTTTTCTTTCAGCATCCTTCTAGCTGAAGAGATTTTGATTTCATCATTCAGTATTCCAATGAATATTACTGATAGGGGAGATCAAGTATTCCTTAGCCCAACGTTCTGTTCAAAATTCGTATGCAACTCCTCAAATGTTGTTCAACTCATCTGTAAAGCGAACCTGTCAGCAGGTGAAGAAATCCGTCTTGTGTAATCAGTGTTTGCAGTTTTGAGTTAGAGATGCCCGTGCTCCGGGGCAGGACTGTAGAGAGGGTCTTATCTGGCCTAGAGTACCAGGATCAGCAAGAAAAAGACCTGTCCACAGGCCGCCCTGAAGCACCAGGGTGTTCCTCATCATAGAGACAGCCAGACACAGAGACAGATAGGGGGGGCCTGTGGGTAGGTCTTTTCTTGCAATAAACACTTGAAATAGATCACTCTGTTTGTAATGACTATATAATATGAGTTTCACTTTTTTTGTATTGAAAAACTGAAATAAATTTAACTTTTTGATGATATTCTAATTTTGTGAGAAGCACCTGTATCTCCGCTGAGTAGAACTAACAGATATTTGAAACTTCAACCTGACAACAGTGGAGAAGGCTCCAACCTTCAGTCCTTGCTACACTTTTTCCTAATACCTGCTTCTCCACCATCACTACCTGTGTATCATCAACCCTAACCAAACTGTAATCATTGGTGTCTTCCAATTATCCTGTCATCTTGCATCCATTACACTCCTTCCTCAATGCTTTATCATCCTCTCATTTAGAATAGTTACAATCTGTTGTTCAGAGCCCATCACTACTGGAACCATTTTTAACCCAAATCCCTATTGATCTGTAGACTGCTATTCTGTACACTTCATTCTAGATCTGCCATCTGCCTTCAAAATACATCACAATGGGGAGAAGGAGAATTGAATTTTTTTTTTAAATTGTCCCTAAAAGTCAGCTCTGGTGTGCACTGTTGTGGAGATTACTTACTTGCCAGTTACAATAACCTTTTTTGCCTTTCAGTCTATTCTCAAAACTTTGCACATTTAAAAAAGGAAATTGCACAACTTTTGTCTGGTATTGCAATTCAGTCCTATTTCTGGGGAAAAATACGACCCTTTCTCTATTCTTGAACATTGTGGTTTTTTTTGTTTTTTTTTCTAAGTGTGTGTTACTATTTCTATACCGACGTCCAAATTCAACATCAATGAAATTGTTTGTTACTTGTACTTCTGGGATTCTTATACAGTGGGGAAAAATAAGTATTTGATACACTGCTGACTTTGCAAGTTTTCCTACCTAGAAACAATAGAGAGGTCTGTAATTTTTATCGTAGGTACACTTCACCTATGAGAGACAGACTCTATAACAAAAAAAAATCCAGAAAATCATTGTATGTTTTTTACATAATTAATTAGCATTTTATTGCATGAAAGAAGTGGTTTGTTTACTGAGTGATATCTGTATTTGGTATGTAACCCTTTCTTACGTACAGCACCATGGAATCAATGGCGCTATATAAATCAATAATACAATAAAAAGCAGAACTTAATATTTGGTACAGGAACCTTTGTTTGCAATTACAGAGGTCAGACGTTTCCTATAGTTCTTGACCAAGTTTGCACTCACTGCAGCAGGGATTCGGGTTTCGGGGCTGTCACTGGGCAGCATTGAGTTTCAGCTCCCTTCAAAGATTTTCTATTGAGTTCAGGTCTGGAGACTGGCTAGGCCACTCCAGGATCTTGAAATGCTTCTTACCGAGCCACTCTTTAGTTGCTCTGGCTGTGTGTTTCGGATCATTGTCATGCTGGAAGACCCAGCCACGACCCATCTTCAATGTTCTTACTAAGGGAAAGAGGCCAAAATCTCACGATACATAACCCTATCCATTCTCCCTTCAATATGGTGCAGTGGTTCTGTCCCCTTTGGAGAAAAGCACCCCCCCAAAGTTTGGATGGTGTTTTTTGGGGTTGTACTCCTCCTTCTTGCTCCAAATATGGCAAGTGGGGTTGATAGAACTTTTTTGTATTTTGGTCTCATCTCACACATGACCTTCTCCCATGCCTCCTCTGGATCATCCAGATAGTCATTGGTGAGCTTCAAATGGGCCCGGACATGTGCTGGCGTGAGCAGGGGGACCCTACGTGCCCTGCAGAATTTTAATCCATGACGGCGTAGTGTGTTACTAATGGTCATGTTTGAGACTGAGGTCTCCTCTCTCTTCAGGTCGTTGACCAGGTCCTCCCGAGTAGTTCTGAGCTGATTCCTGACCTTTCTCCACGAGGTGAGATCTTGCATGGAGCCCCAGACCGAGGAAGATTGACAGTCATCTTGTGTTTCTTCCATTTTCCAATAATTGTGCCACTAGTTGCATTCTGACCATTTTGCTGGCCTATTGTCCTGTAGCCCATCCCAGCCTTGTGCAGGTCAAAAATTTTGTCCCTGGTGTCCTTAGACAGCTCTTTGGTCTTGGCCATGGTGAAGAGGTTGGAGTGTGAGTGATTGTGTAGACAGGTGTCTTTTATACAGGTAACGAGTTCTAACAGGTGCAATTAATACAGGTAATGAGTGCAGAGTAGGAGGGCTTCTCAAAGAAAAACTAACAGGTCTGTGAGAGCCAGAATTCTTGCTGGTTGGTAGGTGATCAAATACTTTTTTGATGCAATTTAATTATTTAAAAATCATACAATGTGATTTTCTGTTTTTTATTTTTAGATTCTGTCTCTCACAGTTGAAGTGTACCTACGATAAAAATTACAGACCTCTCCATTCTTTGTAGGTGGGAAAACTTGCAAAATTGGCAGTGTAGCAAATACTTATTTCCCCCACTGTATTTGAAATATGTTGCACATTGTCACCACTTGTGTACTGGGCGCCTGAGCAAAACATTTAGCAAAAGTTTCAAGATTTCAGTTGATTGCTGAAAATGGCATAGAATGCTTCAAACTGCCTGAGCATGACACAAGTATTCAAGCATATCTGCCATATAACTACCTTTCTCACCACTAACGCTTTTCCTTTTGTGTTTTGAACATTCATGCTGACTCAACGAAAGCTCTCCATGTTTGAAGTCCACAACAGTTTACAAATTTTGCAAGGTATTGGCACCCGCTGTTCTGTTCCCGGTTAACCTTGTTATTTATGGATTCTAGGACACTGCCTGTAAACCAATAAAGAAAAAATGTAAAGTATAAAAATGAAAAAGTGGCATTGCAGTGTTGTTTTTTTTCCTTTTTAGTATTTTTTTTTTTTCTAAAAGTAAAAATTCTCCAGGCTTGTAAAGATTAATATAATTTCAATTATTTTGCAGATCCCAATAAATGATAATCATACAGGTATTCTTGTCCGTAGACATTTTTCACCTATAATCTTTCATATATTAAGGGTTTCCATTTTATCCATAAAAAAAATATATATATTTTTATCCAGGTTTTCAGCCCTCTCGCTGCTGTTACAGAACTTTTCTTTTTTTTTTCTTCGCTTGGTTAATTTAAATAGAATCCTTTTAATGTTTCATACCTCTATACATTTTAGAATTTGATGGAACATTTGTTTGTTTTTCCGGTTTGTACGAATGTGACAATAAAAACTTCTACATGAAGTGTGAGCATTCAGGGGTTCTGTATAGTATAGGACTTGCACTTCTCCATTGAAGACTTAACACAGCTCTACCAAAACTGGAGTAGCAGACATAGAGGCCACTTTTTGTGTGTAAGTATATGACCATTCCAATGGAAGTTTACTAAAAAAAAAACAATCCAGTGTGGAAGATTTGCTCAGCTCAATGTCCAATGTTTCCCAAAAACAGTATCCCACATGCTTTGCACCACATTACCATTGTAGACACTTGGGCTGGGGCTACACGTCAACTTTGGCACAAAGATCTCTGTGTGGCTGCTATATCACAGCACAATACAAGTGAATGGGGTCACATTGCAATTCCTAGGGTACTTCGACTTGTCGCGGTACTCTAGGTGTCACAACAGGATATGTGTCGCGAGTAATATCGCTATGTTGCCCCAGCTTTAGACATTTCTCTCACTGATAAGGTTTCTTATCGAGCCGCACCACCCTGAGATCCAAATTTGTACCAAAATGTTGGCATAAATTTTTAGACTAGACAATCGAAATGAAACTAATTTATCAAGCAGTTTGAGCCACTTTGATAAATTTGGATTTTAAAGGGGTTTTCCACTGATAATAATTGACTGTAGCCTGTGTACTCAATTATCGAGGATCCCTTTTATCAATCTCCATGTCATGCTGCTGTATCACCTCAGGTTTCCTGACAGTCCTGTGGTCTGGTGAGTGCTAAAAACGTAAGGCCTCCATACTCATTAGACTAGACTAACGTCGGCCAAAGCCACCAATAATGGCAGCCTCGTCTCAGTCTGTGTATGAAGGGTGTCCCAACTTGCCACCACCCTGATTCCCCCAAAAAGATGATTTTAAGGGAGATAAGGATCTGATATCTCTGATTTCGGACTGAAGGTCCTTTTTCTTCTTGGCGAGATAAGCCACCACCAAAAATTTCTAGCAGGGTCTCTTAGAGTACGCTTTCAGCAGAGTGAGCGCTCTCCTGTATATGGAGACGTTGGGAGCAAGCCGTCAGACGAATAGTTGGTTCAGCCGACAGCTTTCTATTGTGTATGGGCCCATTATTCTACCTTCAGCCCTTGGAGCCACCATTTCCCATTGTCACTGCTATGACCATTTCTCCAATGATTGGCACATCATAGTATAATCTTGCTCTCTGCTTAACTTCTCCATTTGAGCCTCAGTGGTATATATCCATATTACTTTTATCTCCTTGAGTTCCTCCTCTGAGATCTGAATCGCTGGGTTGGAGCAGAGAGTTTGGTGACATGTAGTGCTTATAAAGTGCTATGGAGAACTGTGACATTTCAGGAGAACTTGCCCACAATGTCTGTGTCTGCCTCTACCTCCTCCTCCTTCCATAGAATTTTAAAAACCACGAACTGTCATCTCCTATCTCAGTAATGGGAAAATAAATCTACATGGAATACAGATTTTACCTGTGAATTGAGAATGAATGATCAGTCCAGGAGGAGAAAGAAGCAAATTTTATCTGAGAAGATGTATTAAAGTTGCTTATTTTCATGTGTACCATTGGTTAAATAAAAATTGACGGTTATCCTTGCGTTTTTCTCTTTTGGGACGAGTCTCCTCTTATCTTGAGTTGTGGAGAATTAGACGTGGTTTAGTTTGTTTTTTTTTTGTTTTGTTTTTTTTATAGTTTTGTAGAACTTTTGAGATATTGGGACCGGTGCTGCCAGTGTTGCTTATTTGCTGCTTTAATATTAATTTTCCTTTTGCTCCAAGTACTCTGGTACATACAGTCCCTGTCATGATATTGTTTGCTTTAGCATCCAAACACAAGGAAGAGAGCAGATTGCTGCAGGGCATATTCAGCTGGCAGGAATAGTCAAAAATGTTTCTCTGTTCTAGGAAGTATCTTTAGTAAAATTCTAATAGCAGGATGTTTGCTGAATGAGACCAAGCAACCAAATCTAAGCAGGGAATTAATGTTGTTGAAGTGATGCTTCAGCACCTTATAGAACATTCACAAGATTAAGCGGAATTTAAATCTGGCCTTTATACAATGCAGTTGTGGGTATTGTGGGCAGTCTGGGGGTCTCTTTTAGGCCAAAGATGTACCCATTGATGTTCCTAAATCATTTAAGCCGTATCTTCAGTTTTTCATTGTTTGCTGTCTGTGTGTTTCAATAGTAACCAATGATCCATGTGAAAAAAAAATCACAGCACGCAGTTCCTGCACCTGTATGCTATGCTGACAAGCACACTCGCATTTTTCATATGGTTGTCCGAACCCAGCCATACTCTTAAGGGGCTGCCTAGGACTACATTTTTGATTACCTATTTCTAGGATAGATAATCCAATATCAGATTGTTGGGACATGGATGTCCGACAACCAGCGTTGCCACCAAGGAGCTGTTAGCAGATCTCAAAGCCTCCATACGTGCACAGTGCCTGGAGCCAAAGTGGATTTGTGCTTAGCTGCAGTACCCAAGAACAGCCACTACACAGTGGTCGGTGCTGTGGTGTCCTGACTGTACATCCAGCAGCCTCTGGACCTGGAAGCAGCTGATCTTTTGGGGGTGCTGGGTTTAGGACTCTCGATGATCTTATATTAGTTATTTCTCCTATGGATAGACCATCATCAATATTGAAGTCCTGAAAACCCCTGTAAGTTGTTTGCTACATTTTTGCAGTAGTGTATGCTGGGCTGTGGAGTCGGTAAGCCAAACCTCTGACTACGACTCCTCCTCAATTTCCATGACACCGACTCCGACTCCCTCATACATGGCTCATGTTTAAGTGATAAATTTACCAACATAAAGGTAATGTGCACAGAACGTCTTTTAAACTCCGCCGAACCCGCCAAGTTTTACAAGCAAAAGACTCTTCTGGAAACTCTGGCTTTTTTTTTTTGGTCAATGTGGCTTTTCCAGATGTTTTAGATAGAATCATGAAAGGCAACTGTTTAAGAAAAAATGTAAAATTTGGCCCAATGGTTCTATTACTTGTGTTCCCCATGATTTCTAGGACAATCGGGCATTGATGTGTCTTGTGATATGCCACCAATGTCTATCTTGAGACAACCATTTTTAGATGTAGAACTTTTGGATGGTTGCATTGCTGCGTTACTCACGTAGGCTTTAGCCTCAGGTTACATATAGGCAAAACAACATTGTTTAAGATTTTTTTTTTTATAGATTTCATGGTTTCTTGATTGATGACAAGTTGACTGGAGGAAGCACGGATTTGCCAGACACGTGCATATCCATCACCTTTTTAAACTGCTGACATGTTTTGCTTGTGAGCAATTGTGGATTTTGTTTTCTGTCTATAAAACATTATACAAAACCACTTTAGGTTTATCCAAGCATGCAGCTACATGTCATCTAATATCTGGGCTACACCCAGTTTACATTTGATGATGTGAAGGCTGTGTTTCCTTTAGGGATTCCCAAGTTATAGGATAAATGTATTTTCCTGCATTGCAAAACCTACACTACCACGACAAGCAATTCCCAAATATCGGACACCGTTGGATTTTTTTGCAACTTGCTAGTCATGGTAGTGTAGGTGCCGCAATGCAACCCCAATCACTTCTATAATGATTCTCGTCATGCGACGGCTGCCAAAGCCGAAGTCACCTTGTAGCACTAGCCTACAAGTGGTATGCTTTAAGGAATCTAATGTTTGCTACTTTCTGGTTTGTTTCACACTTTTCTTTACTCCCTTGTTTCTTTTGTGGTTTGCTGTTTTCAGTCTGAATCTACACTGTGCACATTCCAAAAAGAACAAGGAAATCCATTACAAGTGTGTTCAAACTTTTAAACGGCACTGCATATTTGTCGATAGCGTATACATAAAGTAGCTCTATTTCCAGATTTCACAATACAATAAAATAAAATATCCATAAATAGATCTTAGACCTGATGAAGCTGGTGTACTTTCTTTGGGAATACATGTCAGAATCGCAGTGTAATCCTTTTTGAAATGTTGTCCTGCGTGATGGAAGGAAAAAAAACTATTCATGGAAAATGCCTTTAATTTTAATTCTCCTGATCATTATTAACATTCTGCTGTGGTGGTGTCATGCACGTGACTGTTGGCATCACTGCTTAACCCAGTGATTGGCTGCAGCTGAAACTGGGGTTCATAGGAGATTGTGATTTCCGCTACACATAGCAGTGCAATTTATATAGCACAAGCTATCGGATGATCACAGCTTCAAGTCCCATAAGGGGTTAAATACAGTGAAAAAAAAAAAAAATTCTGAAAAAAAAATAAAACGCACAAGTTAAAATCACCCCTTTTTGCCCCCATTGACAATAGAACCATAAAAAAAAATGCACATTTGGTATCGCTGCGTTCAGAAATGTCCGATCTATAAAAATATAAAATAATCTGATCAATAAACAGCGTAGCAAAAAAATAATTCAAAACTCCAGTATTACCTTTTGTTGACCACCGCAATAAAATGCAAATTAGAGGCAATCAAAACATCGTATCTACCCCAAAATGGTATCAAACAGCCCCATATCCCAAAAAATGAAAACACTATATGACTCGGAAAATGGCGGCAAAAGCAAATATTTATTCATTACAAACTTTCGATTTATTTTAAATATTTATTTTTTTAATAATAAAATGAAAAGCAAAACTATACTTGTTTGGTATCTGCGTACTCTTACTGACCTGGAGAATCATTACCAGGTCAGTTGTATTGTATAGTTAACTTACAGGTGCATCTCGCTAAATTAGAATATCATCAAAAAGTTAATTTATTTCAGTTCTTCAATACAAAAAGAAACTTGTGTATTATATAGTCATTACAGAGTGATCTATTTCCAGTGTTTATTTCTGTTAATGTTGATGATTATGTCTTACAGCCAATGAAAACACAAAAGTCATTATAACAGGAAATTAGAATAATTAACAAAAAACACCTGCAAAGGCTTCCTAATCATTTAAAATGGTCCCTTAGTTTGTTTCAGTAGGCTCCACAATCATGGGGAAGACTGCTGACTTGACAGATGTCCAGAAGGCAGTCATTGACACTAAGTAAATGCAAAGTAAATTTTGCATTTCATTTGGAAATCAAGGTCCCAGAGTCTGGAGGAAGAGTGGAGAGGCCACAATTCAAGCTGCTTGAGGTCTAGTGTGAAGTTTCCACAATCAGTGATGGTTTGGGGAGCCATGTCATCTGCTGGTGTAGGTCCACTGTGTTTTATCAAGACCAAAGTCAGCGCAGCCGTCTACCAGGACATTTTAGAGCACTTCATGCTTCCCTCTGCCGACAAGCTTTTTGGAGATGGAAATGTCATTCTCCAGCAGGACTTGGCACCTGTTCACACTGCCAAAAGTACCAATACCTGGTTTACAAACAACCGCATCACTGTGCTTGATTGACAGCAAACTCGCCTGACCTTAACCCCATAGAGAATCTATGGGGTATTGTCTAGAGGAAGATGAGAGACACCAGACTCAACAATGCAGACGAGCTGAAGGCTACTATCAAAGCAACCTGGGCTTCCATAACACCTCAGCAGTGCCACAGGCTGATCGCCTCCATGCCACGCCGCATTGATGCAGTAATTGATGCAAAAGGAGACCCGACCAAGTATTGAGTGCATTTACTGAACATACATTTCGGTAGGCCAACATTTTGGATTTTAAAATCATTTTTCAAGCTGGTGTTACAAAGTATTCTAATTTACTGAGATAATGACTTTTGTGTTTTCATTGGCTGTAAGCCATAATCATCAACATTAACAGAAATAAACACTTGAAATAGATCACTCTGTGTGTAATGACTCTATATAATATGAGGTTCACCTTTTGTATTGAAGAACTGAAATAAATTAACTTTTTGATATTCTAATTTAATGAGATACACATGTACTTGGACCTAGGTCTTTTTTCAACCTATGTAACTATCAAGTTCAACCTTACTCCCCCAATTGTATATTTTGTCACATATAACATTGTGGGTTATAGTTAAATTAGTATCGAGGAAATCATCCAGCCCTTTTTTGAAAGCTGTTATTGTCGGCCATTACTACCTCTTGTGATCGGCATTCCACAGTCCAACTATTCTATCTGTAAAGAACCCTTTCCTGTTTAGGTGCCGGAATCGCCTTTCTTCCACCTGTAATGAGCGCCCCCTGGTCCTTAGTATGGTCTTTGGAAGGAATAAGTCATGTGCCAGTCCTTGGTACTGACCACACATATATTTATACGTGTAAATGAGATCTCCTCTCAGGCGTCTTTTTTTCTAAGCTAAACACTGTCTGATTCCCCTTCAGTTTACCCACAGTATAGTGCCCCCAAACACAGTATCATGGCCCCCACTTTTCCAACTTCTCATCATATGAGATGCCTTCCATCCCTTGTTATAATCTAGCTGCCCGCCTTTGAACTGACTCTAACTTCTGAATATCATTTTTAAAATGTGGAGCCCAAAATTGGATTCCATATTCTAGATGTGGCCTCACCAGTGATTTATAAAGGGGTAACAATACGTTGGGATTGTGGTATTTTATTTCTTTTTATACATCCTAAAATCTTGTTTGCTTTTGCGGCTGCTGCTTGACATTGAGTACTGCTGCTCAGCTTACTTGTAACCAGAATAACCAAGTCCTTCTCCTGTTCTGTAGTCCCGAGTATACTCCCTTTTAATGTGTATGCAGCAATAGGATTACTCCATCCTAGTTGGTACTTGGTAAATAATAATAAAAAAAAAATTGTGTAATTGCACTTTATTTTGCAATTTCACTGTATTTGAAATTTTTTTTTCTGGTACACGATATGGTAAAATCAATGGTGTTATTCAAAAGTACAACTAGCCCCGCAAAAAAAGCAAGCCATCATACGGCTATATTGATGAAAAAATAAAAAAAGTTATGACTCTTCGAAGAACGGGAGGAAAAAAAAACAGAAAATCGCCCTGGGTGAAGGAGTTAAATATTTTTGTGAGAGGGGTGATGGGGCAAGAATTGTGTTGACCAGTGATTATAATAATCAGAGACGCTGATTCCAGCGATGTCACTTACTGGGTTGTGCACGACTGTTCCAACACAAGTGTTTTATCGGCAGGAAATTATCACTAAAAGACAACTGGCCTTTTGTGTGGGAGTCAAACGTCCCCTCCCCAGCCCACCTACTGATCGGCAGTTTTCTGCCACTATACTATGTACACAGAAAGCTGCCAATCAGTGATGTGGGCGGGGTTATACACAGCTCCGCATTCTGAGCTCTGCTGCATCTGCAGCAGAGAAAACTGTGATTCTATCATAACTGCTAGTAAGATAAAGCCGAGCAGACCAGCACTGGATACTGGAGAAAGCGGTGATAGGTGACTATATTAATACACTTACTACATTACAGGCATGTACACACATTTAATGGCTAAAATAACTTAGTGGAAGTGATTCTTTAAGTGATACATCGCAGTCCCTTCCTCATGCTGCTGTCAGATTACAGATCAAAAACCTGCTGACTGATTCCCTTTAAGGAATAAATTCAATCTGCCAGTTACTATTAAGGCTGCGTACCCACTATGCGTTTTTCAAGCGGTTTTGCCACGGAATTTCCGCAGTGAAAAAGCTTAAAAAATGCTTGGTAATACGTGCCCCATGGTCCCCAATGATTATCCGCATGTGATGTGCACATGCTGCGGAAATTTCCACTGCGGATTATCATTGCGGAAAAATCCACAGCATGTCCGTTAATTTTGTGGACACGCAGCTTACTTGCCGCCATTGACTTGCATTGAATCGCTTAATATCCGCATGACTACATGTGCACATGCGGATATTAAGCGATTC
The DNA here is from genome assembly GCF_046119375.1 of Phyllobates terribilis. NCBI lineage: Eukaryota > Metazoa > Chordata > Amphibia > Anura > Dendrobatidae > Phyllobates > Phyllobates terribilis. Next base: position 503,855,882 of record NW_027362761.1, on the reverse strand, counting down.
AATGTGCGTATGGTACCAGGGTCTGGAAAAGAGGAGACTCTCCTCCAGACCCGGGTACCATAGTTACCTGTAAAAAAAAAAAAAAATAAAAAATTAAAATAAAAAATAAACATTATACTCACCTTCCGATGCGTCCTGGCTCCCCGCGATGGTCTAAAAGGACCTTCCATGACATCATTTAGTCGCGTGACCTGTCACATGACCAAATGACGTCATGGCAGGTCCTTTTAAACCATCGCGAGCCGGGGAGCCAGGACGCATCACACAGTAGACTGGGGGACATCGGAAGGTGAGTATAATGTTTATTTATTTATTTTTTTTAAATCCATGAACTTGGCCAGACTATATAAATCCATGCCGGTTGCATGGATTTATATAGTGTGACCAAGTTGTCAAGCACTTTTCAAGTGATGCTAAAATTGCCTGGAAAGCGCTTGATAACCCGCATGCGAAATCGCATGTGCAAAGCGCTTCACAAACGCTTCTACCTGGCAGGGAAAAAACGCATGTAAAATCCGCATGCGTTTTTCCTGCCAGGGAAATGCAGTAAAAATCTGCAGTATTTCTGCATCGTGGGCACTTAGCCTAAGGCCAACTCATAACCATCTTGGATAATCTTCCTTTTATGCTCTCTCACTTGGGAAAGTGCAACAGTTGTTGTAAGATCAGGGAAAACTAGAGCAGCATGAAGCCGGACGAGCCTCCCTGTTCGCGAACATCATAGTATAAAAATGAGCCAAGAACAGGGTTGACCAACAGCCTGGCTGAGCGTGATTGACGAGTCTTACCCTCCTGAGCCCAATGGGGTGCAGTGGGAGGAAGCCGCTGACCTGTCTTCCCATTCCCTGCTTTGATTTTACCTGCTCCTCCACCCTGAAACGCTTTGAGTAAAATGTAGCTTTTTGCAACAAGGGAGCATGTTTTATACTACACCTGGCCTGGATAGCTTAAGTATTTTAAAAAGTTCCCTTTAACTTGTCTGTAAGAGGAGCCTGTGTACTAAATAAGTGAGGTAAGAGCCATTGACTCAAGGACCGCAGGCAAAAATGTTGGAGACTGATGAACCCTGAAGTTCTTCTGAGTAAAGTGCTTATGTTGGCACCACATCTGTTTACTTATAAAGAATCTGGAACCATTATTATTACATTAGCAGTTTCGCTGTCTGGGGCTTTAGTGTTTCAGTTATAGTTCTTCGCTATAATAACCTTGAACGCTGTATATTACACCTGTTATTTGTGTGATCTGATCACTCATTGTCCAGAAAACCTAATTTCTTTACATTTTTATTTTGTAAGTCAACATGAGAGGGGAGACTTAAGAAAGGGAATCGGTCATGTTGAAAATGGTATCTGATCTGCAGGCAGAATATTAGAGCAGAAGGAGCTGATCAGACTGATGTAAATTTTTGCCATAATTGCAGTAAAACTTGCATTTTATTAATTGAAGTCCCTATTGTTTTTGTTATTGACTCCATTGGCCGGTCCTCTTAGGATTGACAGTCTTTTCTGTATGCCTGTGCATTTTGAGATGGATGTCAGTCATGGAGTAGGACCCCCCCCCCCCACTGGACTTGTATTTTATTGGTTGTATGCATACAAGTTATGCCGAATCTTTTCCAACAAACCCCTATATATCATTCTGCTCAGCTTCTACCTTACCATAGTACACACAGATCTTACTATATGTACAACGCGACAGGTTTAAACCAAGTACAGCACTCGATGCAGCATGGCATTTAAATGCACCTTACCACCTACTTATTTTCCCTTTAATCTCAATTCTCCCCCTCTTCTTTTATGAACAGCTCTGGCTTCATAAAGCCAGAGAAACATGTACATAGATGGAAAACTAGAAGGTGGGAAGGTGTATTTAAATATTTGGCCCCACCAAGATAAATGTGCCATAAATCTGGCAAAGTTTGTTTCAAAAACATATCTTTCACACATACTATGTATTGTAAACGCTTTGTGTGGTTTGTCAGAAAAGTAAGTGGGTTTGCAGGAAAGGGGAGTGGTTTAAGAAGCATCAACTTTTGCCAAAAATTTTGGTACAATTTTTATCTGGCAGCAGCTGTGGCGGTGTCAGACACCGCAAGGCAGGATTCAACTTCGGGACAGCAGACGAGAAGGCTGAAATAAAACTCCGGCTTTATTATGGTCAAAAGGGTTATATGCCAGGAAGTAAGGATAACAGTGTTTACAATGATAATATTAATAACCTGAACATAGGAAGAAATAGCTGAAGCAAGTCACAAAACTATTCTCTAGCTATGGCAATGAAAGCTCAATACCACAGTACACATCAAGTTTCACAAACTACTCTAAGCTAATTCTCTATATGGCTTTCTGCTATTCGGGCTACGCTGCTGCAGCATCCTAACTAAGGAAAACTACATTTAACCCTAGCACAGTTCAACACCGATGAGTCACTCACAATTGCTCAAATCAGGCACAGATGGCGGCCGCCGCTTGTTCCCGGTGTAACTGTCCCGAATCAATTCACTTTAGTCCTTTCTCCTGTGTATTGGATCTTTCCTCTGCAGGCAGGCAAATCTTGTTTCACTTTCACTGTTGAGGAATGTCTGACACTTTGTGTTGTCTGTTGTATCAGATCCCAAGTCTTCAGGGAAACCATTCTTCAAAAAGGGATGAATTTCTCCACTCTTACACAGTCTTGACAACAAATCTTGCTAAAGTCCATACTCTGATCTCTCGTAGATTAACAGTTTCTTTTATAACCTCTCCTTATCAGGGAACCATCATCCGGAATCAATCTGTTCCCTCAAACACACATGAGGTCTCTCTGCTTCCTGGTTCTTCATCTCTCTTAGCACAGACTAAGTACACTCAGGGGGGAGGCTACTAGTCCAAAACTAGAAAACTCAAGAGGGGAGCATTGTTTCTTAAAATCATAGTGCATTCATTGTCCGGTAAGGGCTGATTCCCTACACAGCCACCGATAAATGTACAAGGCTGCTGTGTTCCACCCCATATGTTACACGCACGCTGCCTAAGTTCAGATAGTGGCGAGACTGGTTACATGAATTCGTTGGAATCCTGGGGGAACCGTTACTCAGGGCGACCATAGGCTGCAGCTTCTCAGCTTCTCTCAGGCACAGGACAGATTCAATTGCTGACCATACACATTTGACAAGAGTCCTCAAACGGTAGAACAATAAGCTTTAATGAGGCATGGCCAATGCAATGTAAATATCTCTTTTGAGCAACAGGCTCCAGTAATAACGGTACAATCTCCTTTGCAATACACAGTCTATTATCCTGTAGCACAGTTTTAATGCATACACAACCACAGGCTTTTCATTCACAAGGACTCAATAGTACACAGCATCCTTTATCCTGCATGGAGAGGGAGAGGGTTTGATGAGGGAGATGATCACTGTGACACGATTCCTTCCAGTCCTCATCTTCCCGCCCGATAATACTCTGCACTAACAGTGCAGGGTATCTGACCTGTATTGAGCTTCACCCTGCACTTGAATCCTGTTCTCTTTCCTGCACTTCTGTAAGATACAGATCACAGACACCACTTCTCCCTTTGGCTGCAGCCAGAATAGTAAACAAGTTCCCCACAATCTCCCTGGGGCTCTGCTAACCACTCTGTCTCTTGTGACTGTGTTAACGCTTATAGTTGCTGGATGCTTTTGAAGCAACATCACTACTTCTGCATGTCACACATACACTACTCATATCTAGGAACTGTTCACTGGGGTTGCCTGGTGTTGGGCCCCACCAATCTCATATTGATCACTTATGCTACAGATATGTCACTAATTGTTTATCCCCTTTAAAGACTTTTGAAACTAGCATCTCTTTCACTACACTATGCTGCCCTCTCTGAGACCTGACCTATTCCCCTTAAGGTACCTGCTCAAAGCAATAAGTGTACATGGTACCTGAAAGTTAATAAGTCGTACACTTACCCTAAGCATATACGGTAGTTTAGCGTATTAGTAATTCCATCTTCTTTTGGAACTCTTCCAGCTAGAGAGAGATGCACAATTTGTCTCTTAAATATCGATGTCAAGCACGAAGCCTCGGTGAGCTACTCCTAATCAATATCAAACATTGCAGTGGAGCAATAATCTGGAAGGATGCTACTTGCATTTTGACAAGTTCCTGAGATACAATGACTATGATCCAAGGCTGGATGATATCAAAGAGTATATTTGTGAACCTTGACTAGTGACTTTATTGGCTTATAGTATTAATCTCACAGCCTGGACATCTGTGATAAAGGGCAGTGACAAGCCACAGCTGTCGAGACTTTTGTATGGTGGAGTCAGATGTCTTCACCCTCTTTTACACAACCTCTTCTCAACAACAGCTTTAAAAAAATAAATAAAAAATCCCTGGACCAGCACAATTTCTCTATTATCTGCGCTGTCTCCTTTCCGCTCTTGTGGAATACAGAGATGCTGCAGCCAATTAGTGGCCACAGATTGTCAGATCACTGCAGCAACCAATGTCACGTGACTGCTGGGAGACAGCGACGACATTTGAGGAATCGCACCAGTCTGGAAGGGTAATATACGGTACCATTCATAAATTTGGAAATGTGCACAATGTATAATCTGCCTAAAGTTAGAAAAATCGCAAAGGAACATATATGGAAACAAGATGTAAAGAAACACATGTTAAGTAAACCGGAAACTGCTGTTAACGCTTGTCACTACTCACGGACATGCCGTGAGGTGGGGAAATCAGGGAGTCCGAGGTCAAAAGCCAGAAAGTAAGACATACACAGGGGTGAAGCAAAGGTGAGTCAAGTCGGGGGTCAGAATTCCAAGAATATAGCGAATCAAGATAAAGGGCTAGGCAAACGGATGGTCAAAGGTAAATCCAAGGTCGGTCAACAAAGGTCAAAATACAAAAACTCAAAGCACAGAGCAAACACACCAAACTGAGCAGATTTATAACTTGCAGAGATAAGAGGCAGACAGCCAGCTAACTAGCCTGGGAATCATTCTGAACAGGAGACACCTGTCAGAAACCCAGCACACCCCTGCCCTGATTGGGCTACTGGACTGTCACACACCACACACAACTCAGCACACCCTTGCCCCAGATTGGATGACTAAGCTGCCACTCACCACACTGAGAGGAGGAATTGTGACAGTTATATCTTAGATTTCTTAATGTTCCCGCTTTTTAATCTGATGACAGCTTTACATCTCTTAGCATTTTGTCAAGCAACTCCATCAGGTGATCATCTGGAATGGTTTCCATTGAACAGGTATGCCTCAAGAGTTCATTTGTTTAATCACAAGCATTCAAAAAGTGTTGACCATCAAGTCTATTTTTCAGAGGCCGGGTTTGTACATATGTCCGTACAGTAAGCCCAATCCACAAATGATCTTTGCCAATATATGGCAAAAAAAACCCCCTCAAATAAGCAAAGAAAAATTACAGTCCACTATTACTTTGACATGAAGATCCCTCCCACCAAAAAAATTGCTAGAATCCTGAAGGAATTCTCAAGTACAGTCATGAAAAGCAACAATTGCTATGATGAAAACTGTCCTTATGTGGGCCGTCCCTGGAAAGGAAGACCAAGAATTATCTCTGCTGCAGAGGATAAGTTCATCAGTCACCAGCTGAAAAAAACAGCAAATTGACAGAACCTCAGATATTTGCCATCATAAATGATGCGCAAGCAGCAGACAGTCTAAACCTCAACAGTCCAGAGGAGACTGCTAGAAGGGCCTTATGGTCATTTAGCTGCCAAGAAGCCACTACTAAGGACCACAGAGTGAAGAGACTTGTTTGGGCAAAATGACACAAGTACTGGACATTAGATCACTGGAAACCTGTACTGTGGTCTGAGGAGTCAAAACTTTAAGATTTTTTTTTTTTATATCAACTGCCATGCTGGTGACACTTGTAGATTTTGTTTCAAATTCAAAGCATACTTAACCAGTATGGCTACCACAGAATTCTGTAATGACATGCCATCCATTGAGATTGGCACTTTCTGGGAGCATCATTTGTGTTGCAACAGGACAATGACCAAAAACACACCTCAAGGCTATGAAAGGGCTTAGTGACATATAAGCAGACTGTTTGTAGTGCTGCAACAGGTGAAATGGCCTCCACTATAACCATACCTCAACCCAATTGAGATTACTCGGGATAAGTTGGGTCGCAGAGTGAAGTCAAAGCAGCCAATAAGTGCTCCACACTTCTGGGAACTGTTTCAAGGCTATTGGATAGCCATTCCAGGTTACTACTACCTGATGACGCTGCTTGTGAAAATACCAAGGGTGTGTAAAACAGTCACCAGAATAAAAGAGTTCTTTGAGAAATCGAAGGTTTAACACATTCTGGTTTGTTATACCTGTTTTACTCCTTGCTTCCATGTGTCCCTTCATGGTTTTGCTGTCTGCAGTCTGAATCTACGATGTGCACATTCCAATAAGAACAAGGAAAACTATTGCATGAATAGGTGTGTGGCAACTTTTGACTGGTACTCTACATTAGTGACATTATCTTTATAGTTGCACTGTCCACTAAACATTTACAGGAAAATCCCGTACTTGGGAACAATTTAGACCATTCCAGGTAACCACCAGGTGAAACTGTTTGAGAGAATGGCATTGTTTCCATCTGTGTTTCTTCGAGGGTTTGCTGCCTTAAGTCTGAATTTACAATGTGCGCATTCTAATAAGAACAAGGAGAACCTATGTATGAACAGGTGTGTTCAAACTTTGATTTGTACTGTGTTTTTTTTATGTTTCCCAATTTAGCTGGGCTTCTACTTTCCTGAATTTCTTAACCCTTTATGACATTTCATGTATCTATAGTCATGGCGATCGTGCGGGGGAAAAAGAACTCTGCCCATGCGATCATCTCCAGGGGCTCGGCTTAAGCAATAGCCAAGCCCCGGCTGTCACAGCCAGAAGCCGTGCCCGCACCACCCCTGGCTATTTAACTCCCTAAATGCTGCAACATTCAGAAGTGGGAGGGGGCTCCCTCTCCCGCCTGATAGGCTTCATCGCGAGGTTGATTATGGCAACCCGAGTCAGCCCGCTACGGCAAGCCTGTTAGACAATGCTAGGAGCATGGTCTAAGAGGCTTCTGTCAGAGCAGCACTGACAGGTATAATGCATTGCAAATTTGCAGTGGCCAAACATTAAAAAATGATATAATTGTGGCATCTCTGTAATTGTCACTACATTGCGCTACCTGAGGTGCACTGCCCTGTGAGCCGGGGAGAAGAGACCTCTGATCAGAAGTTTCTCAGATTAGGCGAGTATATTGTTACTTTTTGAGGGGCATCATTACTTTTTATGGGGACTGTATTATTTTGTAATGAAGGCATTATTACTGAATTAGGGGGCACAAAGTTTCTTGCTGACACCCATGCCATGTCACTATCTGATGGCAAAATAATTGTACTGTTGCCACAATTGTAAGTGTAGTGATACGTTAAAGTAGTTGTCCACTACGTTCACATTGATGCCCTATTCCTAGGATAGGGCATCAATGAATGATCTGCCGCCATCCGGCACCTCCCCCCCGATCAGCTGTTATTGGTGGCGCCGGCCGGAAGTCCTTATCTGCGGTGCTTGGCCGTCAATTTGTAGTGGCTGGCGGTTGTTACTGCACATCTGCCTTCTATTCAATGGGAGGTGGATGTACAGTACGCCACAGCGGCCACTACTGATGGACGACCAAGAACCGCAGGTAAGGACTTCCGGCCGCCACCGATAATAGCTGATCTGTGCGGGTGCCGGGTGCGTGACCCCAGCCTATCATACATTGGTGCCCTATCCTACATTGGTTCCCTATCCTATGGATAGGGCATCAATATGAAAGTAGTGGACAACTCCTTTAAGAAAATTGCTTGTCCTGGTGCATCATTACAGTCTCTGTTGTGCTAAGCACCGTTGCAGGTAGACTTTTATTGTCATCTATGGTTGCACCTGCCTCTAGCAGAAGATCAAGTGATGCTCCTTGATGTTCATTTTCTGCAGCTTTAGTTTAGGTAATGAGTGATTGATTGTTTCAGCAGCCCTTGCGGAAGTATTTATGGCCGTAGGCTTCTTTGTTTACATACATAAGCTTTACTGTTGCCTTCTTGAATGGAAAGATGTGGGAATATCGATTTATTTCTTTCTACCATTGACTTGGTGTCCGCAGGGAGCCAGGCTCTTGTCAATAAACTTGAAAGCTTCATGCATAGAAGAAAGCTGTACCGTGATTTTGTCTTAATCCATCAGCATCCCCTTCATCAGATACACTTAAAATCCCATCACTCCTAACTTCACATTTTATTGTTTCAATATTTGTGTAATTACCTTGTGGTTGTGGGTGAATATAACCTTGTCCATGTAGACTATATGAAAAGGAATCTGTGTTGTATCCCTTTTGCTTTTTTCATTATGCAATCAATATTAATAAGATAGATGGTCAACGAGCAGTTTTGCTGATTTGCAACATGCGAGGATTAAATTATTTTCAAGAACCATCTCTGCGAGGTGACAATGCAACATAAATTGGTATCAATGCTTTCTTCATACAAGGCTGTGAGTTCATAGCTTCTCTTCTTCCTCCTCTTTCGTTGTAGAGCTTAAACAAATATACATCAATATTGATCTTGCTGACAGTTTTTAAAAAAAAAAAAAAAAAGTAGTCATAAAGATTTCCTGATTTTGTAAGGATGGAATTATTGAATTTCTTCTTCCTTGTTTTTTTTAATTCCACATATGCAGTGCAATTTCCCAGAGGCTGGCTTGATTGATTTATGGAAATATGAAAGTTAAAAATCATATCTCGACCTGTTCTCGCTTATGAAGACTCCTATCTGCTGACTGAGGTTTTCTCGGTTGTAAGAAAGTTTAAATTAATTTATTTTAAATGAAGGAACAAATGCAGGATCTCCACTAAAATTCACTTGCTGTGGAGTTATAAGTTTAACAATGATGGACTGCTGATCTTAAGAAGCCTTTGTGCGGAAAAATTCTATTTACAAACTTGTATTTGGGTTTTTCCAGAAATCTAATGTCTACTCTAAAATGCACAGACAGGATACAAGGCTTTTAGAACATCTACCCATTACATTTATGGGGCTTTTCACCCACTAGTGTTTTTTTATTTATTTTTTTGTTGCAGAGTATGGATATGTTTTTATACAACACAAATCTATGGGTCTGTGAAACCTCAAGGGGAGCGCACTGACTTTACACTGCTGCCATGTGTGATTAACCTTGCAATGGATGGAATAAGCTTTGCAGTTTAATTTTTTTCGTACTTGAAAAACTTAAAAAATCATTGAACTATTGATGGTAAAAAAACGACTAATAAGCAGTGTGCCTAATAAACAGACAATCCCTGCATGTGTCACACCTGTCTAACAGCCGTGACACATGCCGCTGCGGCGACTATAAGATAGATGCCAAGCACGCCGAAACTACTCGGCGAGCACCTGAGTGTGGTTGCCGAAAGGGTAAACAATACATGCTCGCTCATCACTATTGGTGACTTTTATATGTACTGTGCTCCTCGGCACTCGACAACCCCGCTCTGTAATTCTACATGGTCTCCATTTCCTGGTTGAGTTGCTGCGATTTCTAAACGCTTCCACTTTTCAATTGTACCACTCCCAGTGATCACATGATCTGGCTTGTTAAACTGGTGACGTCCTGTTGCAGGACCTCGCAGGACCTCGCTGGTATTCGTCAGCTCTTTAGAACGGAGCCGTTCTCTCACTAATGTTGGTAAATGCAGACGGCACATTGAGGGGTTAGATGTTATTCACATGTGACAATTGGACTGAATTAAATATCCAAATTCAATGATATTAGGACGTTCATTGTTCTGTTGGAAAGTTGCAGAACTTTCAGCGACAAATCTGCCTATGTGACTACTTCCCCAGTCACTGTTCTGTGCTGATTTGACAGTAAAGCAGGGCGTTCTTCCACCACATAGATGACCTTGTCGACCTATTTCTACTCAGTTTACTCTTTGTACAAACCAAGAATGATTTTGTGAAAGTAATTGCCTTGATTTGGCTTATGCCGAAGTCTACAATACATTGTGAAACGCTTCCTGAGATTACAGGATTTGATTTTTTGGACAGTCTGATTTGTCTCTGTCCAAACCTTCTTGACTGCTGCCTGGTATATGGTGCATGTATGGTATTAGAGAGGTTATCCACTACCGTAACTCAATTACTGGTTTTGCCATAGAGGCTTAAAGAGTTTGCCCACTACTTTAACACTGAAGACCTATCCTTAGAATAGGTCATCAGTGTCTGATTGGGGGGGCGGGGCGCGACATCTGGCACCCCCGCCAATCAGCTGTTATCTGCTAGCTGCCAGAAGTGCGACGTTATGAAGCTGCTCCATCTGATAGTGGACACAGCTGGGTACTGCATATCCGCCTTCTATTAATTTGAATCCTAAGGATAGGTCATCAGTGTTTTAAAGTAGTAAACAACCTCCTTTAAGGATAATACCTTTAACAACCACACACACCTTTTCTGCTAAGTTTCATGTTGTTACAGCACAGGAAGCCAAGCAGAAGGGCAGAAAACATCAGCTCTGCTGTCATTCATCACTTTGTGCTCCCTTCTGTCTACATTCCTGATCATTCCTTGTACTGGGCTGCAAGCCAGCAGTGAGCTCAGACCTGTAACTCCGCCTAAACCACTCCCACTCCACCCCTAGAGTCACACCCTGTAGTGATGGGCAATATGACTCTCTTTACTTTTGGTGATCAGAGTCAAGTGATCCAGATCATTAGCCAGCTGTTTTGGAACCCAAATAGATCCCAATTAAATGTTTTCACCTGCAGGTTAACACAAATTTAAGATCAAATCTCTGCAGCCGAAATCACACCCAGTCACAGCTAAAACCTCTTCCACCAATACCCAGCTAATGAAATAGGTGGACGGGATCTCTACAGTGTGGGTGAGGTTCAGTTTGCTAAACATCATCGTTTTACCCCAGTGAGTGCCATTGATAGACTAAGTGGCTCCCATCGTTCACGGTAGGGAGCCGTCTTGTTTTACCGGTTGTTTGTGCTGATGCCATTTGTTGGTGATGGGTCGTTCGCCATCTCTTGTACAGGGAATAGAAGTAATGCACAAATCACCAGCTCTGCTCATAAAGCTTATTCCCTACTCTGTGATAGCATGGATGGATGAATGAATGGAGAGCGAGATAGATGGATGGCTACAATAAATATAGAGATAGAAGGATGGATGGGGAAAGGTCTGGCATGTACTCGTATAATAGAGAATTTATAGCAGGGTACACAGGGTATCCAGCAGTGTATGTAAACTTATCTACACTCTGCTGTATACATACAGATATAAGGAGTGGTGGAGTGGTTGGATTTGTAGGGAGAGCCATCTCTGCAGCAGAGTGAGCTCTGCAGCAGCAGCATCCACGACCATTACAGTGTGTGCTCTGCTGAATGGACCCACCCACCCGTCAGTTTCCAGAGCCCGGGAGTGCGGGAGAATCTGACATGACCTCACAGGAAACCGCAGATTCTCCGCCAGAGATCATGTGACCAGGGGAGCAGCTCGGGTTACATGAAAGGGGCTTGTGTAGCAGTGGCCAAACCCTTGAAACTTATTTTGTATCAAAATGAAGTATCTGCTTGGGTAATAAACACTTTTAGAAAAGACAGAAGCGCATATTTATTTAGTGGTGGTGGTTTTGGGGTTAATAAGCAACTGACGGGTTCCCTTTTAATACTGCTCTGCTTTCTTTTGCAAAATGAGAAGGAAAAGTATTGTGCTGGTCGGATTGTACATTTTGGACCACCGATCTCAAACAGTACCACTTGGTTACCTAAACCCGTGAATACATCAGACTTCTGGAGCCCCACTAGGAGACACTGAAGCCAGGACCAATTCAATAATGCAAATGTGAAACCGATTTCTTGAAAAGGTGGAACTATCTTCTAAAAAAAGTGCAATTCTACAGAAATCCCACTTATGTGGTGTTATGATGTTCAAACTATGAGTAACCTTTTAGAACTTAAAAAAAAATCTTCTATAGGCTCTGAGGGCGCTGGAGGTTTTTTTTTTTTTTTTTTTCCTCCTTTTAGAATCCTTCCTATGGCACCAGACGCCTGCACATAGGGGGCATAGTCTGTAATACAGACCCAGGAATTTTGGAGTTGCCATACAGGATCCGTACACAAGACTTTGCCACATAAGTCCTGGGGACCAAACCCTGCCAAGCAAGGCGCTCAATCATTCTTGCAGCAGCCGCTCTACTGAAAGCTGTTAAATGTCGCCTCGAGCCATAATTGACAGATAATTTTCTACACATTAACTCGTAGGTCAAAACAAAGCTGACAAGTTTGTCAAGATACAGTTCACATCTCTGCTTGATGTGTGTGTCTCACATGGAAAGGGAGAGATATAAATACAAGTAAAATCCATTTTCTTGCTCATACTGATGAAATTTAGCTTATTGCTGAACATATAAATATAGGATGGGGCTACACGACAACACCAATTCTTAGCTGCAAGTTTGCTGTTGAAAACTAATCAATGCAAGTCGCAAGCGAATTAGAGGTTTAAGTCTATGGCAACTTGTGACAACGGCAGAAAAATCGTACACATTTAGGAACCTTAGCGGCTGTTGCAGTCATTGGTCGGTCGCAATGTAAAACCTTCGGAGGTCATTAGATGCAATATTAATAATGTAAGAGAGTGGATGTTGAGTGTGTACAATTTTTTTTCTCAAATATCCGTTCAGAGCCACACCACAAAACTCAGAAATTAACTGTTTGTTTATAAATCATTGAGGAAATGTTACAAGGAAGATCTCCCCAGTAGTAGTTGTGCCTTAAGGATATGCTTAAAGGGAATGTGTCACTTGTCATTTCCTGAAAGAACAGGAAGTATGTGTTACATCCATGCCTGTGCTCACTCCCTGCTTTTGTTGCCAGAATGCACCACGCCTTCTCTACGGGATGTTACGGGCAACAATGCAACAACTTTGTTTGGTTTATGGGACTTGAGGTCCATTTAGGGGGTTAGCACCTACCAAGAACTGAATTACACTGTGACTTTGAGAGACGATGCTCCCTCCCGATTTGTGTGCACTTAGACTAGTTCTTTTCCCACCTGCAGCTTGCTGTGTGTTTGTTTGCGCAAGAAGCAGGAAGTGAGAGACTCAGGTCTGTGTCAAAGAGACAGGACAATAAGTGTGTCCTATCAGCTTCAAAGGAAAAGATACAGCGGTAACCGGGCATTATCGATCACCAGGACCGTGTCAGAAGGGAAGATTCACAGCCAACGTGGTTCTCCCCGAGCACCTGTAACCTGAGAAAGCAAACCCTGTGGTACCAGTAATCCCTCAGCATTGAAAGTGGGAACAAGACTTGCCAAGACCCGGAAGAACATGGAACCTTTAACCTCAAGGGAGAGTTCAACATAATAAACTCTGCTCCACTACATCGGGAACATGCAGAAGCTACCAGACTTTCTCCTAAGCACTACAGAACTGTAAGTGTGACATCTGTGTTCAACTGTGTTAAGGTTTAGAGCAGGTTTCTTTAGCTAGGGCGCTGTAGCAGCTCGGCCCGATTATCAGACGCCAGGTAGGAAGTTAGAGGAGAGTAGTTTGTAGAAATTATTTATACTGAACTTTGCATTGCCATAGCTGAAGCCCAGCTTGTGTGACACGCTCCAGCTATCTCTCCTTGTATCTAAAATTGCGGTTGCCATAACAAGAATCGTTAGTCTTATTTTCCGGCATATTCTCTCTTTTTCAATAAAGCCGGTGTTTTGTTTATGCCTCCTCGTCTACTGTACCGTATTTGAGTCCTGGCTGTCGGTGTCGTTCAGTCACCGCTACATTTAGGCAAGGAGCTTGGGTGTTCATTTCCTTCTGTGAGCCTTGGCTGGGGCTCTCATTTTTTATACAGCTCCCTGTCCCAAGTGCCAGTTATAATGTTTAATCTGACCCAGGAGCACTCCTACATTGCCCTTGCTTGACTTGTTTAAATCTTGATTCTGACCTTGGTTCGTGTTTTTACACCATTATTCTGCCCGACTATTTGGTTCCTCTCACTGATCTCCTAGTATTAACTCCTCTTCCTGACCCTCCTCTGCCAGCTTGCTTCATCATCCAGCAGCCACTCCATGGACTCAAACCAGATCCTAATCAGGTTAAAATTTTAAAGGGTCAGCTGGGATCTGCTAAATGGGGTGGTTGGCACAAAGCATGTTAGTGAAGAGCCTGTTAATTGCTGCTAGTCTACCACATCCAGAGCTGCCATGACAGCATAATTCTTTAAGTAGCCCTGGTGTAGAGTGTGAAAAATGAAAGATTTCTGTTTTTTCTTTAAAAAAATATTATAGTATGAAGAAAAAAAAACTTTATTTAAACAATAGGTCATTTTCTGATGACACATTCAAAATAAGAAGGTTGTTCAGGACTTTAGTATTAATGGTTTATCCTTAGGATAGGTCAGCAATATCAGATCAGTAGGGGTTGTGGGTGTTTTTGCTGTTAGCAGATTGGAATTAAACTGTGTACAAGGCAGAAACACCAGAGTTCTGTACGCTGTGTAGAGTCTGCTCTTTGATACGGCAGTTCGGTTGCGATTGAAGGACCTTCTGACAGCCGATCAGCCAGCTGCCTGGTGTTCTGATATTCATGATTTAAGGATTGGCCATCAATATTATCGTCCTGGACGAACGTTTCAAATTATATACTTTCGCATGTACAATTTTATCTTTTTTTTTTTAAAAAGGGGGTTCTTTTGAGATTTTCTTTTATTTAAATGCATTGGTTTGCATTAAAACTTTTGGACTTTTTTCTCTAATAAACCCCCACGACAGCACACAGGAGGATGTAACCCCACCCTAATAGGGACAGGAAATATGAAGAGGTCATCCCCGGTGTGCTGGGCCGGCGACAGGCACTGGGGAGAAAACTACAAGCCGGGCAGCGGAGGATCGAGCAGTTTACCTCTCCTCCTCACATGCGCTGCTCCCGTCTCCTCCGGATTCGGGCAAAGTCTGCAGGATCTTCTGGCCGGAGGCCTCTTTGAGCTCTCCGGCCCATCTCCCCCCTCCCCTCGCTGGATGCGTGGGTGATGCCGATCTTCAGGATGTGGAGCGCACGCCGCAGCGCCGGAAGTGACGCCAGGCAGCAGATGGTCACTCCCGGCGGTTATGCGTTCCACGGTGGAGCGCAGCAGGCGCAAGGGGGGGAAAAGAGCGGTGATAGCCGCCGGTGATCACACCTGTCTTTACCTGGACACCGGGGGAGGAGCCCTCTAATCAGAAGGAGGCGCTGGTCCAGTCGCCCATAAAGGAGCCCTGGACAGGAAGACATCTGCAGGTAGGACAAAACCATGTCTGTTGAAGCGTCTTCTTGCTCTGCATCTGTAGAGCCCAGCGCCGGTCCGGTCCCCACAAGTATGGCAATGGTAGCCCATCTCCCAGATGCAGGTAATAGTGATTATAGCTCCCTTTCCCTTCTCCCCTCTTGTAGGGGGACAAGGAACCTGCATCTGGAGACAAAGCTAAACCGTCACGCAGAAAGCCCCTATGCAAGGACTGTACGGAGAAAATTATCAGGCAGGAACAACCTTCCTTAATGGAAGAAATAAAGGGGATTGTACGTCAAGAGATCAAATCCTCCTTCGCCTCAGTCGCTCTCCCTACGCCCTCACTTAGTCAGGATACTACATCTACTCCCTCAGCAGCCAAAAAGAGGAAGATCAGCCCGCCAGAGGGTGGGGAGGAAGACTCTCAAGATGAGATGTATATCTCGGAAGATCTTCCAGAGGTAGGTGAACTGAGTCCAACTCCTGATAACTCCCAGCAAGAAAGATATTACTTTCCATCAGATAGCTTGGAGGAACTCCTCATGGCAGTAAGGAAAACTATGGAGGTCGAGGAAGAAAAGGTTCCCCAGACAGTACAGGATCAGATGTTTGGGGGGCTGCCTTACAGGAAGAAATTAGTGTTCCCTATACACCAGAGTATTAGGGACTTAGTCCTAGAGGAATGGTAATCTCCGGAAAGTAGGTTGAATACCCCTACAGAGTTAAAGGATAGATTTCTTGTAGACAACGAATGCAGAATGCTGGTCTGAAGTCCCAAGAGTGGATATCCAGTTTGCACGAGTGGCAAAGAAGACCACATTGCCCTTTGAAGATTCCGCTCCACTAAAGGACCCCTTGGAACGCAAAATGGAGGGACTACTTAAAGTCCTGGGAGACCGCGGCAGCACTATTAAACACCAACGCAGTCTCTACGGGTGTAGCTCGATCAATGGCTCGTTGGTTATATCAACTGGAGGAACACCTAGTCTCGGGCACCCCAGGAGAAGACATCTTCGCATCCCTACCGCTTTTTAGCAGATGCTTCTGCAGAATCGGTGAGAGTGGCGGCAAGAGCATCTGGGTTGTCAAACTCCGTGAGAAGGGCCCTATGGTTTAAAATCCTGGAGCGGTGATGTGGCATCAAAAATGAAATTGTGTTCCATCCCCTTTAAAGGGAAATGCATGTTCCGGCCATCCCTAGATGATCTTCTTGAGAAAGCCTCAGACAAGAAGGCGGCCCTCCTGGAACCTAGAAATGTAAGGAAAATGCCTTTTCGTCCCTCCCAGGAGCAGACCCTTCAATATATGGGTAAAGAGGAAAACCGGACGATGGAGCTACCCAAAAGGAAGAGGAGGCAAGAATCTTTTCCTTTCCCAAAATCAACGTCAGAACAAACCATGACGTCAGGACAGTCGGGGGCCACATCTCGAATTTTCTCCCTCAGTGGATAGAAATCTGCTCAGACCCATGGGTCCTAAGGGTAGTCGAGTTTGGAGTAAAAATAGATTTCTCCTCCTATCCTCCACAGAGAGTAAAGTTAACGCAGCTCTCTTCTCCAACTCGGCAGGCCACCCTGATATCCGGTCTAACAGACCTATTATCCTCGGGGATGATATCCCTGGTTCCTACAAGGGAGATAGGCAGAGGACATTATTCCAAATTCTTCCTAATAAAAAAACCAAATGGCTTGCACCGAATTATAATCACTCTAAGGCCACTGTATCAGTATATCCCCTACCAGCGATTCAAGATGGAATCCATCAGATTGATAGTCCCCCTGATAGGACAGGACCATGTCATGGCCACAATCGATCTCCAGGATGCATATTACCACATCCCCATACATCCACTTTACAAGAAGTTCTTAAGATTCGCAGTGGCTCAGTCCACTACCAGATCAATGTTCTCCCATTTGGGATATCATCAGCCCCGCAAATATTTACAAAGGTCATGGCAGAAGTCATGGCTTATATCCGGGGTCAGAATATTTCAATAGTACCATACCTCGACAACCTGTTATTAATCGACCCTTGCTTGGGTGTGGACGCATTCGCTCACCAATGGGAATTCAAACTAGCGTATGCCTTTCCCCCACTGCCTATCCTTTCAAAAACCTTACAAAAGATAAGGACCGAAGGGACCAGAGTAATCCTAGTGGCTCCTCTCTGGCCAAAAGAAGTTGGTTCAGGACGTTAACCAGTCTGAGTGTGGAGATCCCTCTAATTCTTCCTCCCATCAGAGATCTCCTTCTCCAGGGACCAATTCACCATCCGGATCCCGAGAGACTACACCTAGCTGCCTGGCTTCTGAATTCCTGATATTAAAAAGAAGAGGCCTCTCAGAGAAAGTCATCAAAACTCTCCAGAAGAGCAGGAAACCTGTAATGAACATCATTTACCATAAGATCTGGAAGACCTTCTTAAAGTGGTGTGCGTCTACTCACTTAGACCCTCATAGGGCTGATGTAGCACAGATTCTAGATTTTTCTACAATAAGGTCTGGACAAAGGTCTCAGACCTAGTACTCTTAAGGTCCAGATAGCAGCGTTAAGCTCCTACTTTGATCAAAGCCTAGCTGAACATCAGTGGGTGAAGAGATTTATGACCGCAGCCACCCGCATCCACCCTAGAGTAACAGACTTGATTCCCCCCTGGGACCTTAACATTATTCTGAAGGGGTTAACCCTTCCACCCTTTGAACCTTTATCAACCATAAGACTGGTCAGGCTGACCTGGAAAACAGCTTTCCTGGTATGCAATAACTACAGCCAGAAGAGTGTGTGAACTACAGGCCCTTTCTGTCAATGAACCCTACCTGAGAATCCTGGAAGATCGTCTAATTTTCTGACTTGACCCTTCATTTCTACCTAAGGTGGTCTCAAATTTCCACAGATCTCAGGAGATAATTCTTCCATCATTTGGTGACAGGTTCTTGTCTTTCCTTCCTTCTTCTGTTTTCCTATTTGTCCATACACAAGGTCCAAACACAGCAAAGAAGGTAGCAAAATCCACAGTAGCCAACTGGATTAAGAGGGCAATTACGGAGCCTTACCAGATCCAAGATCTGCCTCCTCCGGCAAAGCTCAAGGCCCATTCTACAAGGGCGATATCTGTCTCCTGGGCTGAGAAAGCCAGTGCATCCATCGAACAGATTTGCAGAGCTGCTACGTGGTCCTCGATTTATACTTTTTCCAAACACTACAGACTAGATCTGTCTGTTGAAGATTTAGCCTTCGGAAGAAAGGTTCTTCAGGCTGTTGTCCCTCCCTAGTATATTTTTGGTATACCTCCTGTGTGCTGTCGTGGGGGGTTATTAAAGAAAATAGAATTAGACTTGCCTTTAATTCGGTTTCTAATAACCCACAATGACAGCACGGGTAATTCCCTCTCCCTCGCTTATTGTTTCTACGACTGTCTGATCAGTAGAAATAAAATTGATTTGAAGCATCTATACTCTTGTGGTCCTTTGTAATAACACTGGAGGGAGGATGTGGAAGGGGCTATTTAAACTTCTTCATATTTCCTGTCCCTATTAGGGTGGGGTTACATCCTCCTGTGTGCTGTCGTGGTGGGTTATTAGAAACCGAATTACCGGTAAGTCTAATTCTATTTTTTTTTTTCCTGGGATGCATTTCAGTACATACAGTAGCATTGTGCAGAATGAGTTTATAGTCAAATCCGTTACTAAGCTTGGCTAATGGTAGTGTTTGTAACCCTTATCGCTCTATTCCTGCACCAACTTCTAAGCTGATTTATTGAACTTTGATGTCATTGTGAATATGTTATGGGATCCAGGACTAGATTTTTAATTTGGGGGATCATAACCTTCTGCTGTCTCCTACGAATGCCGGTGAAGGCACAGTGGAGTGGATTGCCCTGGATTGATCAACATATAATTGATAGTGAACTGTATCCACAAACTTTCTTATATTTACTATAAAATAGAAATAAAGAAAACAATTACCAAGATGAGCTATTGAAGATCAAACAGCCTTGCACACGTTTTGCCTATTGCTTTATCCAGGCCTGATTGCTTGCTCCCACGCATCCATATTTATTAAGTGCATTATCCAATCACGTAACAATTGTAATTAAAAATACATGAGGGTCATGACAAAATTCACTCTTAACCTCAAAAGAATGACTTGCGTAAAGCAAAATGGTGCTAGAGATTAGAAGGAATGGAAAAGTATGTGACGTTATATCCTGGTCATGGCACCGAGAAATGCAACCACGTCATGCGCTGGAGCATGCCTGCGTTATTAATGTAATTTAGCAAAGTATTCGGTATAAAAAGTTATATACCCCGCATAGAGTATTATGTTGCACATTATCTTAATATTCCTTTTGTCTTTTATTATATGTTACTAATGTATGGAATTTTTTTCCATTTTTAGACAATTGACACGATTACTGAGCTTAAGCGCAGAAACTAATTTATATAGATAGATAGATCTACTGATAGGTCATAGCGATTATATCCAATGTCCTTCAAGCGACCACTGAACTAGACCTCTGCAGCTGGTCCCTCATTACCCCAACAATCAAAGACCCTAATTGTTGGGACACTCACCACAACCCAAGGTTAGGGCCCCTTTGTTACATATGTTTGTATTACTGAGGTTACTGTACTACTCCTGTGGCATGCTGCATTTTTTTTTAGTTCTGCTGTATATCTGACTTTGCTCTCCATGTCTTATAAGTAAATGAATACATTCATAAGATGAGAGCTGTCAGGGACTTGATGTGCGAGCCGGAGAATGAATTGTACAGCCCTCCGACAATACCGGTAAGGAATAAAAACAAATACGTTTGACGTTAATTGTCTCTCCAAATTAATATTTGGTTTCTCCCTGTGATTTAATAGTCCATAATTCCTCCTATATTTGCTTTCTTGTGATGGAATTGTGCAAAACTTCATTTCCAAGGAATTGATTTTCTTTCCTTTCAGATTAATTTGGATTTGATGCCTTCATGTTTTAAGGTGGCATGTATCTTCTATGAAATGCCTTACTATGCAGCGTGTCAATATAATTACAGCGTATATATTTTCCAGATTGCGGTGCTTTTTGCACAGTATGTAGGCAGCTTTTACAATGAGATAGTACTGTGGTGATCTCACACACAGTCACTTCCCGAGTCTTCAGTGTTTGTTGGGACATGCTTGGCTTGGGGTTGCTGTAATTGCCTATGTACATACATTAATACCTTGGAGGAAGCGTAATAATTCCTGTACAATTGTGTGACGGCAGAGCTGAACATTACTATTAATGTTTTAGGTTTTTTTTTTGTGTGTAGCTAGATTTTTGTCCTGACCTACTTTCCATCTGGCAGCAGGCTTGTGTGCATTGCTCACGTCTTTTAATGTTTCATCTGCTTGCTTTCTTCAAGAAGCCAATTTTATTTTTTTGCATGTCTTATCCCAGAATCATGACTTTTTTTTTTTTATAGACCGCCCTGCTAAGAACCCTTTATTCTCTTTTAGAGAAAATATTTTTGGCTGTTTAGCTATATTTCCTGTCTTTTATGTCAGCATTAGCCATTTTTTTTTTCTTCCTATAGACTTGTGTGTAATGGTCCCTATTCTGGGTTTGGCATCTGGATCCCACTGATTACTCCTAGCCGGTCTTACCGCATCTTCTGGATCTATGGTGCTGCAAATTTTGCTTAATAGAACCAGAAATTGGATTGCTTAATACTGGGACAATCGGCATCCGAGTGTGGTGTTCAGTTTTCTATTTCTAAACTTTTGAAAGAAAACTGTCTCCTTCTGCCCCAGCCATTGGCAGCATGAGTCCGAGATGTACTCTATCCAATTTTACCCCGGCTACAGACGAACGTGTGAAAAATCGTCCAAGTTTCATTTAGAAAACCCGGATACTTTTCATCTTAAAAATAAATAAATAAAAATGTACATGAACAAATGGTTTCCTAGGTTAATTATGGAAACGTATCTGTAAAAATCTGATACTAAATAAATGTTTTGTGTGGTATCTGGTATTTATTTCTGAAAAGCCTTATTGAATAACATGGGTCATTGTGCTGTCCGATCAAAAATTGGACACCACACATGCGATTTATATGCTCATCTGCATGAGCACTTACTTTTTGAAATGTTTAATAGGAAATATACTTTGAAATGGCGACTGGGGAATATGTGTCTAGAACAGAACTAGGTAAACTACTGCCCACAGGCCACTTCCGTCCGGTCCTATGGCTGTTCCAGTCCAATCCGCGGACCAAGACATCCAAAGGGCTGAGAACAGTGGCCCATGGGCTACACCATGCCCTTCCCATCCGCCACCGCCTGCTGTCACAGCTATCAGCAACCTCGAGATGCAGACAGCGGTGAATACATTGGCGGAGGACGGGTTGCTGCTCCATCTTTCACCAATCAGTGTATGCGACTGAGCCAGCTGATGCAATGACATCAATTAATCGCGTCTGCTGTGCAGAGTCTCTGCATCGGAGGAACTGCAGCAAGGTGAGGTTTTTTTTTGTTTTTTTTTCCCCTCCATATGTGTATGGGATCTTTGCATGTATATAGGAGGCTATGTGGGGCTCATTCTGTATTTAGGTGGCTATATGAGAGCTCATACTGTATATAGAGTGGTTATGTGAAGGCTGATGTATATAGAAGGCTATGTGGGGGCTCATATGACGCGCCCCCTGGGCCATGGGGTACTCGGTGCCGGGCCAGTCGTTGCTAGGGGAGATGTCACAGTGGCGGTGACCCGGTCCGTGACCCAGGGCGGTCAATCAAAAGGGGAATTATTTACAGGGGATTTATAGTTCTTATATAAAGTTCGTGACGCCACCTGTGGTATGCGGCTAAAGGGAGCCGCTGCAGAGCAGGTCCTCTGGAGCTGGTGTAAATGCAGCAGAGTTGGTTCTGCTCTCCACAGGTAGAGCTTGGCTCCAGGGCAGTGTAGATGTTGCTGTTATGGAAGTAGCACTCGTGGTGCAGTGTAGTGCAGGGGGTGATGGTGCAGCAGCAATAATTGACAGAGACAGTGGGGTGCAGTCTTCCGGATTTACTCACAGTTCTTACTTGGCTCCTGGTTACAACTGCAGATCATAACTCCCCACGTCGTGCTGCGTTCACCGGGCAGGGGCTCAGCCAACTCTCAGGTACATCCGGAGTACATAACGGGACCACCTTCTGTGTGTTCCTTCTGGCCGTCTCCCTGCACCTCACACCTAGTGTCCCAATCCAGTGACCGCGGACCTTGCCGGGCGACGTCTTCTCTGTCCCCTGGGTCCTCTATGGCCACCTTCTTGGTGAGACACATGTGGCTTGTGGCTGCAGTACCTGAAATACTGCAGCCTCCTGTTTCCTAGCTGAATATTTGTAATTCTCACTAGTTAGGGGCCGGTCCCCTCTGCGACCCGATCCCTCAACCGCCTGGTAGACTCAGGTGTACGGGTGGCCTCCAGCACTGCCCGTCCCCCTGGGATCCTTTCTTCACTCCTAGAGCCTTTGCTCTGCTCCCGTTCCTTCCTCCTCTCCTTCTCCTGGGCCTCATCACTCAGGCCCGCGCTTCCCCTGAGCAGAGCTCCTGCTCCCAACTCTTCCTCTGACTTCTCTCACTTCTTCTTCTGACTGGAACCCTTCTAGATGGTTCCATCCCATTTTATATAACTTTTTTCAATGCTCCCCTGAACTTCTTCCTCCACCCACACCCACTACATGGTTCCCTCTACTTTTGTTCCCCCCACTCCAGCCAGGGACAGGGCTCAGCAGGAAGCGACGCATCTTGCCCCTCCTGCTGGTCTGGAGTAGTGTAGTGTTGGATGCAGGTGTTAGGGTCCTGGGCAGTACTCCTTCCTTACCTGAAAGTGAGATACCACACCTCTGGGTGAGATGCAGTACCTCTGTGGCAACTGAACCCTCAGGGGCACCACACATACTTTATTTAGGGGGCTCTGTAGTACCTCATACTATATATAGAGGGGCTATTTGGGGGCTCACACTGTATACAAGGGGCTATGTGGGGCTCATAATGTATGTAGGGGGCTGTATATTGGCTCATACTTTATATATTGGGATGTCAGCATAATTCTACTCAATATTAAGTGATATGATTAATATAAAATAATTATTAATATTGAGCAGAATTAATTTCAGCCTATTGGTTCGGCCCTCTACAACAGTCACTGTATCTCATATGGCACCTCGGGAAAATAAATCACCCACCCCTGGTCTAGAAGACTAGTTCAACAGGCAAATTCATGGTGGCCCTCTCTCATTCCCCTGGACAGATTGGTTTCCCTGTGTGTATAGATAGAGGGCTGCCAAGCAAGGACTAGTCATCCTAGTCGCACAGTTTGTGGCTGTCAGTGAGGCCACGCTCACATGTTCAGTATTTGTAACACAAAATCAGAAGTGGAACAATCAAAGGAAAAGTATAATAGAAACACGTCATCACTTCTGCATTTTTCAACCACTCCTGGTTTTGGCTTAGAAATACTGAGGTAAAATACTGACCAAATACTGAATGTGTGAGTGTGGCTTTAGAAGTATGTTTTCCTCCGAAATGCCCCAGCATTTCAGCGTCGGACATGCACGGCTGCATTACTGGAACCGGTCACTGATTCATGCTGCCCGAAGTTCAGACAAAATGAATCTGCTTTCCATTAAAACAAATGTATTTTTGGTTTCTAGACCATATAATAGTTAGAATTATTATACATAGACTTTCTTATTATTTTATAGTTATAGAGGACTTTCTTTTTTCTTTAGTGGACTGATACTTTAGGCACACTGCAGACCTACGCAAACAAATATCTATAAAACAGATGCAAAACAAAATGGTATTCCTGATTTTATAGGGACTTGAGGTTCCAATCACACAGTGCACTTTTTTTCTGAAGTTTATTTATATGCTCATGTTTTATTAGAACGAATCTTGGAGTTTACTCTGAAAAGGAGTATAAAGGGTATGTTCACACTTGTGGATGTACTGGAAATGTTTTGTACAAAATTATGGAGGAAAATATGCTGCAAATTAAAATAGAATAACCACAGAGCCCTCTATAAGGTCAGTCTAGCAAAATATGACTTAAAGCGCACCTGTCAGCAGGATTGTGCTTAGTAAACTACATACTGTCAGGTGGGTGACTTTACACTGATTAATATGATACCTTTGTTGATGAAATCCGTCCTGTAGTTCTTGTGTAATCTTTACTTTCAGCTTAGAGATAATGATCTGCTAGTGCTTCAGGGCGGTCTGTGTGCTCTGCTTACATATTCATCTGTATGCGCTTATGACAGCTCACTGTGCCTTCACTGACCTGCCTCCTATTTTACATAATACATCTAGTAATGCAGGGCTAGGTAAAATAGCATACACGCCATCCCACCACTGCAAGGTGACCCTATTCGGGATGGTCCTACACTGTCTAATGTTAAAACCTTACCATGTGTTAGAAGTGACCTGTGTGAATAAGGGCAGACAAAGGACTGGGTCCTAAACACTGGACACCTCAGCCTTGGGAAGCTTTTAAATGTAATGTCTTGTTCAAAGAGGGGAGGCAACACCCTCACTTGTACAAAATGCAAAAATTCAAGAAAAAAAACACACATTGAGCTGTTATATATGCAACATATAAACGCATGTTCACATTGGCCATAAAACACAAAACCTACAAGAAACTGTCTAATATTAAAGGACCTAGTCCTCTGCCCTTATTCACACAGGTCACTTTTGACACATGGTAAGGTTTTAATGTTAGACAGTGTAGGACCGTCCCAAATATGGTCACCTTGCTGTGGTGGGATTGCTTTTATGCCATTTCTGATCAAAAACCATTGTGTGCTAAGAACCCTATGTTATTTAAATGCACTTATGCCTTTTACCTACTTAGTGACAGCAGCGTTTATGCTCATTTTACTGGTACAGTTGCCTTTGAAATTATATGAGGTCCTGCAAGTATCGTACATTGGTCGTATTCAAATTATTAGGACCAATACATGATACTTGCTGGGATTTACTGGACAGCATTTTTTTTTTTTTTTTACAGAATCCAGAAAATTTAGTTGGCTTAGGAAAAAACTTTTGGTAAATTGTGAGCCATTATTGGAAACTCTTTAATTTAGTCTGTCTGGACCCATTCTTTTTGATGCGGTAGCTCTCTGTATTGCCTATTTTTTTTTCTCAGTAGACTGCTTTAACTGAGCACTTGCTTATCGTGCAGATTACTACTGATTAGTGATGTTCTGTTAACCATTTTGGCGAACATGCTGTGGTAATCGCCAAGTATCTTCAGAGTGCTCGGGCGTTATTTTTTAGTCACTCCGTGCACATGATTTGCGACTGTTTGACAGCTTTAGCACATGTGAGCAATGCCTAACAAACAAGCATTCCTCACATGTATTAAAGCAGTCACAGTCGCCAATCATGCGCACACACACCTGAGCACGCTGAAGGTACTCGAAAACACCTAAGCATGCTCGTAAATCTCGAGTAGCGAGCATGCTCGCTCATCACTACTGCTGATCATTTTGGGATCACAGCAGCCTCAAACCTTGGTTTTGACTCACAATTATGGGAATCTTTTTTAATTAAAAGGGATTGTCCATTGTCTACAACCTTGTCCCATAAATATGGCCACCTATTTACAATATAATGGATAGAACGGTGTTCACGCACAACTGTTATATCCATTGTCTATGGGACTGACTTAGACTGAGTAAAGCACACGCGTGACCATAGCTTCAATCAAAAGGTAGACACTGTACCCCATTCTTGTCATTGGTGAGACCCTCATTGATCCTGTGCTGTAAATTGGTGATAAATCATGATATGGGAAAACCTCTTTCAGCAAGGAGACCAACTTTATTTAATTTGTACAACAGTAGAAAAGTTTCAATCTATAAATATGGAACCTAGGGGAAAAATGATGAGCAGCATCTTACATACTCCTGACTTTGTCATATGTTCTTCTATAATGGGTGCACACGCTATACCAGTTGTGTTGCGGTACTGACGAGTTTTGGGTACATACAGAAGCATTTCATCTTGCCCTCTGTTCAATGAACACAGTTGTGTATTTTTTCTTCTAAACCTGCTCTGCTTCCCTTGTCACTGGTGACCTGAAGGTCATCGGTAACATCTACTGCGATCACTATTACAGTTGTAGATTGTAGAATGTTACCCATGTTTCTTTAAGTTAATTTTCATTGTGGAAAACATGTATAATTATGGTATGGGTTCATTGAGGGCTGCATGGAATGATCTGAACTATCCTTTACTACGTCTGGACAAAGACCGCATTGTTGGCAGGCGGTGTGCCTCGTGACCCGCGTTGGCTTGTTTTAGACAGTATACAATGAAAAGATGTATGAACATTATGTATTTGTGAAAGCGAAGTGTGTTGAGTTATTGTTTTGGTTTTTTGCTTTTTCTTTGTTTTCAGAATTGCTGTTTCGCAGTATTTTTGCCCGGCCTTGTGCATTTTCATCTTTCTTCAACATTAAGCAATCGCTTGAATTCCTCTTAAGATCTTAAACTCTTATCAGAGATAAAATTGCCGAGCCTGGAAAGTCCAATGTAAATGTTCTCCAGCGCTAGATAAATAACAATTAATTCCAATGATGGAAACGTGTATAACAAGCCTGATACTAATCCTAATGCTAACATTTTACTTGATCGTGTGTTTTGTTTTATTTCAGATCTTTTAATCAGACCATATGTAATTTACTTTAGATAATGAGTTTTTTTCCCCACTTCTTGAAGTAAGTACCTATTAAAACACCATCCCCTTCAATTGTGGGTTCGAGCGCCTGTCGGTGAACTTACCACTATGCATTAATTTGTCTTTGATTAGATTAACAACAAATGTGAAATAACCTTGATGGTAAGGATCAGATCTGATATATATATATATATATATATATATAATATAAAGCAGTAAGAGGAGGTATAGAAGTAGGTAATATGCATTTTTACTAGGATACTTGCTTTTTTTTTTTAATAAAGGGAACATTTCTTACATATGGAAGCTTGAAGTGGTATGGCTGTATGGGCATTTGTTCCCTGATTTAAAAAAAAAAAAAATCTTTTTTTTTTTTTTTGTAGAAATTCATTGCATCTGTCATAAGAAATCTAGTGTAAAAATTATAAACAGATCATACTGAAAGAGTATTTAATGCACTTATTTTTTTCCTGAAGTCCCCCCTGATAAACCCCCAGCACCGTTCAATGGATGTCTGCAGCGGGGCTCTCGTGGTACCTGAGCGGGCCCATCACACTTCTGGGCGGGCTCCGGCTCTCCAGCGGGTTACCCATCGCCCTTCACTGGCCATGGGGGGGTCGGGTTGTCGCCTCCAGGAGGTAAAGCAGAGGTGCTCGCTCAGTCCGGATATCGCATTCTAGGAGATACACTCCTAGCATCGCTGGGAGGCAGGACGCCGCTGCTCCAAGCGATTATGCTGTGCGGGAACCCCGGGACTCAGAGTCTCCTTGTGTTAGCTGCTGCGGGACGCTGTACCTGCTGGGGCAATCAGATGGTGGGAGGCTTCCTCCAGTCTTCTCTCTTCTCCTCCGGTGTCTCTGTGGTCTGGGGGTGGAGATTGGGCATTGCCCCAATGTGATCAGGTGAATGTTGGGAGGCAAATATAAACCTGCCACTTCTTCCTTTTGTTGCTGATTATTTTCAGTTCTGGTGGGTGGTAAAGGTCAGCGTTTCTGTGCTTCTCAGGTGGTTCATGCTTTGGTGTCTGTGTGCTTGGTTAATTATAGTTCACCTTAGTTTACCTTAGTATATATGCTATTGCACTGCGGTTTTTGGTTCTGGTGCCCTGACTGCTGTTTGTGTGCCCGTGTCACCAGCCACTGAACTGCTCTCCGCCTGGGAAGGGCTCTGCTAAAGTTCCCCCTTGCCAGGACCGGGAGGCGGGTAAGGAGTATACCTGGCCCTCAAGGGCGTGCGGCAGTGCGACGTCTAGCGCGAAGTGTGACCGACACACTGCCCTTGCTGGCTAGCAGTGGGTCACTTCACCATCAATCAGCATTACACCCTACTGCTAATTGGCAGAGGCCGCTTTTCTGCTGCTGTGCTCTCACTTCCTTCAGACGAACCTTGGGCATGTGGAAGAAGTGAGAACTACTTTAATTTTAAAAAGAGATTGTCCAGGTAGTTGCCAACCCCTTTTAAGGTAAGTGAAGGTAGAAAAATTGTACGCCAAAATCTTCACATAGCTAGCCATATGCCTACATATTTTACAGTTGCTTGTCAGAAAGGAGACACTCATAATAAAAATATATAATGTATTAAAGGGGTTGTCTGGTCTTTAAACTACAAGTCTTCAGTCACATAGAGTAACTGCAGACATGTGAATTCTCACATTTCGTGCACTGCAAGCTGTGGATTCTCCAGTGACTGAGGCAGAACTCTTGACTGCAAGTATGTGATTTGTGCCACCTAGATGGATGTGACCTCGCTCAATGCAAGTGTATTGAGCGAGACCGGATATAATTTAGTCGGCATGCAAATCACATACTTGCGATTATATGACCACCCAAACGGACAGTGCTGTGCAGTGTAAGTGACTACAGGTTTGTAGTTTAAGCCTGGGCAACCCCTTTAATGGCCTAGCCTTTGGATTGGTCTTCAATATTATATAGGTGGGGGTCTCCCACCCGACTCCACCACCGAACAGATGCTTCCAGCTACGGTGATAATAGAAACTAGCTGCTCAAGAGACTAGGAACTGATCTGCAGTACCCGGTGGCAACTACTACAGATTGAATGGAGCTGCCCAGTGCAGCGCCATTCAATTTTTAGGATGCGCCCCCTGGGCCGTGGGGTACCCGGTGCCGGGCCGGTAAATGCTGGGGGATGTCACAGTGGCCTTGACCCGGTCCGTGACCCAGGGTGGTCAATAAAAAGGGGTTATTGATAGGGAATTTATAGTGATTGTATAAAGTTCGTGACGCCACCTGTGGTATGCGGCTAGGGGAGCCGCCGCTGCGGAGCAGATCCTCTGGAGCTGATGTTACTGCAGCAGGGATTGTGTGGCTCTCCACAGGTAGCGCTTAGCTCCAGGGCAGTGTAGATGTTATGGGTTATGCTGGGCGTTGTAGTGCAGGGGGTGATGGCACAGCAATAATCAGTCCACAACTTAATGGCGGTTTCCTCTTATCTTTACTGGCGGTGATTAGGCAAACCGGGACTAGGGTACTGGCCAGAGGTGGAAGTTCGGGCAGCCTGGAAGCAGGTAAAGAATCCTCCTTGCCAGGTAAAGTTGGAGGCCTTCCCTTTCCACTAAACTCTTTGGCCCTGCTGCTTGTAGCTGTGCGGTGGCCCTCGTCCCTGAGTGCAACGTTTCTGTGCTCACCCGTATGGCAGGCAGCTCGGGCCTTGCTGGTGCGTCGCTCCCACGTGGCGGTGCTGGACCCTGCGCTGCTGCTGAGCCTCTGGGCATCTGATGGGGCCAGGAGACCTGCAGTCTCCTGCCCTCCGGTTTCTACTGTTGGGTCTTCGGTGCCCCACAGCCTCGGACTCCCGTGTCTGGTTCTTCTGTACTGGTTCTTCTGGGGTGAGCTGCCGCGCAGCTCCAGTCCCAAGCTCCTCTCTCCTCGACGTCCTGACTTCAATTCCTCACACGAAGACTAACTAACCCCGCCTCCAGATCCCAGTTGCCAAGGGGAGGAACTCCCCTTGCTGGTCTGGAGCCAGGAAAGTGTTGCATGCTTAGTAAAACCTGATTAGGGGACCCCTGCTTGCTTCCAGGCATGGCATCCCCTCTTGTGAGGGAGGCAATGCCACTGTGGCCACCGGACCCCTGGGGTGCCACATTTACATCTGGACACTAATGCCAGTTGATCAGTGGTGGTGCAGGGTGACTGATCCCCACCAATCTGATATTGTTTGTGACCTAGCATTATAACCATGAATAAAAGTCATGAAGGAATTAATGCAGTAAATGTGGAATTGCCGTAGTTTCAAATTCCGTGCTGCCCAATAGTTCAAATATGCGATCACACATGAATGCGGTTTATTATGTTAATGCGTTTCAAGGTTTTCAAACCTCTTCATCAGGACCAAACCACAATGATCATGTGGAATGATTGGTCCTGATGAAGAGGTTTGAAAACCTTGAAACGTGTTGACATGATACACCCCATTCATTCTTCACTTTCGTGTATGATCACATATTTGAACAATTGGGCAGCGCGAAATTTGAAACCACCGCATTCCTCATTTACTGCAACAGATCTTCTTGGTGGTCCTGCAGAAGCCCTCATGTGCCTCTATAGGAGTTGTGACTGGCACAACCTTATCAGGTGAGCGTACCTCTAACAGTTCACACCACCCGTTTTACCAGATAAGACTGTATTTGCTTTTTGTCTGTCCAGTTTTTCTTTTGCTTTTAGAAGGAATTAATGTTACTCTAAATCTTAAAAATATAAGAAAAATAAAAGGGCAATCTAAAAAGGGATAGCTAGATCTTAAAGAAAATTTTACTTTTTTTTATTTTTTAATCAGTATTTTTGCTTCACAATTGGTTAATTTCAGCATCATTAAAGAGTGATTTGGTCTCGTATCTCAGTGCTTGAATAGTACTCCAAACGGGGTGCGAAAAAAGAGAAAATTGTTTGCACTTGAAAATCTATAGGAGGAAAAAATTAAGATCTTTCTAATGTATGTTGTAGTAATGTTTATGACTGTTGCTGTAGAATGCATCTAAATGGGGAAAAAAACATATTGAAATATGATCCTGACAACTAATAAAACCGATTCAGCTAACTTTGCTGAATGTTTTAGTATTGCTTTTTACACAACTGCTTCAGGGATATTCAGGTTCCGTTGTTGACTACTAACAAACCGCAATCTACCAAGAGATGCCTATTAGGGTATGTTCATTCAACGTTTTATGCAGGTTCGTTTGGAGTCGGCCCACTCTGAAATCCACCTGAAATAATGCCAACAAAATGCTTAAAAGAATTAACATATTGATTTCTATGTAAAAAGGACTTGCGGTTCATATGTTCAGGCCTTTACGGGTCTTTTAACCGCGTCATGTTTGCAAAGTTGCAAAGAAGTGACTTGACCATTCTCCTGGCATCTCTGAAGACGCTGTATACTATAGATTCCAATTCAAGTGGGAAGACTGAAAAGACCTCCAGGTATCTTTTTGGAGCGTTTTGCCCGTGTTTTTCGCTTCAAAAGCTATGAATGGTTTCTTAATTGTTGAATGGTGCAGGGGTAAAAAAAAAAAAAATCCAGAAAATATCTTTACAAACCCCCCCCCCAGAACATTGGAAAAGCGCTATGAAATAAAATAACGCTGGCTGTAAAAAACATCAAAAAAGTATTCTGCGAATCCAGCAAAAAGCTCTAAACAAAGACATTAAGTTTATAAAATGCCAGAAAAGGAGAGATTCATGTCTTCCTCCTTAAAAATCTTTCAGGTACGTGCACAAAAGAGATTAGTTACTTACCGGTAACGGGATTTCTCGGAGACCATGACAGCACCATGAGAGAGGGAATCCGCCCACCAAGGACAGGAAACCTACAGGCTTAAAAGGGGACGGCCCTCCCTCTCGCCTCAGTTTGGATTACAGAGCATTGAGAGGACCGCCCGGTTAGTAGACATAGCAACATAATCATGAAACAAACAGTATATACATTTTCTTACAACACCAATGTGTGAGAATAAAGAATGAAAACAGATAAGAAGTGCTCCCAAAAAGGGGTGAAGGGAGGGAATATAAGGGTGCTGTCATGGTCTCCGAGAAATCCCGTTACCGGTAAGTAACTAATCTCTTTATCGGTCGACCATGACAACACCACGAGAGAATTGCAGAGATGAAGATTCTAGGGAGGGACCACCGCTTGGAGCACCCTTCTCCCAAATGTGAGGTCAGACGAAGCTCCCAGATCTAGTCTATAGTGCTTATAGAAGGTAGATGGAGAAGACCAGGTAGCTGCCTTACATATATCCTCCATCGAGACGCCAGACCTCTCTGCCCATGAGGTTGCCACCGCCTGGGTAGAGTGAGCTTTCAGGCCACGCGGTGCTTCTTCTCCACTGGATACATAGGCTAGCGTAATGGCCTCCCTAATCCATCTAGCTATGGTGGATCTAGAGACCTTAAGCCCCTTCCTAACCCCCTGATAGGAGATAAACAGGGAACTATCTCTCCTAAAGGGCTGAGTGACAGCAAGGTACCTAACCACACACCTTCTCACATCTAAAGCATGGAAATCTGCTTCTATCTGATTACTAGGGTTCGGACAAAAAGAGGGTAATATTACTTCCTGAAGTCTATGAAACCGGGAAGCTACCTTAGGCAAGCATGCTGGATCTGCTCTAAGAATTATTCTGTCGTCCAGAACCTGGGTGAAGGGAGGGCCAGAGGACAGAGCCTGAATATCACCAATCCTCCTAGCAGATGTTAGGGCTACAAGAAGCGCTGTTTTGAGGGTAATAGATCTCAGGGATACAGAATCTATTGGTTCAAAGGGAGCCCCAGCTAACGCTTTCAGAACCAGGTTTAGGTCCCATGGAACGACATTAGTTTTGGTAACCGGCCTGGACCTACCTACTGCTTTTATAAAGCGGGAAATCCAATAGTTTTCTGCGAGGACACAGTTATAGAGGGCACCTAGTGCCGACACTTGGACCTTCAAGGTGCTCGTTGCTAACCCCAGCTCGAAGCCCCTTTGTAGGAACTCTAAAATCTTCCCAATTGGCGCTCCCTTATCCACTGAAGATTTAGAAAAAGATAAAAACTTGTTCCAAACTTTTGCATAAATTTTGGTAGTGACAGGCTTTCTACTACGTAATAAAGTAGATACTAGACTCTGGGAAAAACCTTTTAGTTCTAGCAGGGACCTCTCAAATTCCACGCCGTCAAGTGGCGGCCCGGAGCTCGCGGATGGAGCACTGGACCCTGGCTGAGGAGATCCGGAACTTCGGGCAGGACCCAAGGGTCCGAGATGGACAAGTTCCTCAGGCATGAGAACCAGGGTCTTTTGGGCCAAAAGGGGGCGATCAAGAGGACCCTTGCCTTGTCCTCTCTGATCTTTCTTAGTACCATAGGCAGAAGGTTTAACGGTGGGAAGGCATAGGCCAGACTGAAGTTCCAAGGGATTTGGAGAGCGTCTACCATCAGGGGCCTTTCTCTCGGATCTAGAGAGCAAAAAACCTTTGTCTTCCGGTTTTGTTTTGTGGCGAAGAGATCCACCACCGGAAGACCCCATTTCCGGACTAATAGGGAAAAAATGTCCTGTTTTAGTTCCCATTCGCCTTGCCTTAAAAAATGACGGCTTAAGAAGTCTGCCTTTGAATTTTCTTTCCCTTTGATGTGGAGGGCTGTTAGAGAGGAGATGGTGTTCCGAGATCTGAAACTGCCAGTAGTTCCCTAGTATTAGAGGAAAGAGCTCTCTCCGCGTCCGACCAGAACCCCTGGGCAATCATATCCCCCAAGTGAGCTCCCCATCCATGTAGACTCGCGTCAGTTGTAATTATTTCAGATATTCTGACCACCCAGGGAACTCCTCGAGACAAGTTTTCTAAATTCACCCACCACTGTAGAGAGTCAATAGACCGGGGAGATAGGAACATCCGTCTCTCTAAGTGCCCATGTAACGAGACCTCATTCTGTAGGACGTCCCACTGTAAAACTCTGGAGTGGTATTGTGCCCACATTACCCCCGGCAGACAAGATATCAGGGGACCAAGTAAGGACATTTCAGCCCTAAGGGACATGATCGGGTTCGCAAGAGCTCCTTCCACCAGCCTTTTGACCTTCTGATTTTTGGCTTCTGGAAGGAAACACATCTGGAGGTCTGAGTCTAGCATGATACCTAGGAACTGCTGTACTCTCGAAGGGACTACCCTGGATTTCTCCAGATTTAGGATCCAGCCCAGGCCTTCCAGAATAGAGGAGACCAATTTAAGATGGGAGAGACATTGAGAGGCTGAGTCTCCAATGATTAAAAAATCATCTAAGTAAGGGATAATTAACACATTATGTTCCCGTCCATGAGCCATCAGCTCCGCTATCACCTTCGTAAATATTCTAGGGGCTATAGCGAGACCGAATGGCAAGGCCGCAAATTGGAAATGTCTGATTTCATCCCCTATGACCAAGGCCACTCTAAGGTATTTTTGGAAGCTTCTGTGTATAGGTATATGGTAATATGCGTCCTTTAGATCCAATACTACCATGTGACAGCCTGAGAACAATAGTTTTATAGTAGACTTAATGGACTCCATTTTAGGTGGGAATTAACAAAAATTTATTCAGGGCCTTAAGGTTAACAATACACCTAAAAGATCCGTCAGGTTTAGTGACCAAAAACAACGGTGAGTAGAACCCCAGTCCCTTCTCTGCTATCGGGACCTCCACTAAGACGGCCTTATGAACCAGATTCAGAACCTCCACTTGTAGGGCCATCTGCTCCCGTGTTGAGGACCGGTTTGGGGTCAGGACGAACCTCCCACGAGGGGCTCGCTGAAAGTCGAGTCTCAGGCCGGAACCTACCAGACCAAGGATCCAATTATTAGAAGAGATATTTGTCCAGGCAGGTAAGAAGCCCAATAACCTCCCCCCTACCTGGGCCGCGAGTCATTGGCTCGGTTTTCGGGGGCCTTGGCTAGCGGAAGAGGATCCGAACAGGAGCCCTTTACCTTTCGGTCTACGGTCTTCCCATTTATCCTGACCCTTCTGGCGCTTATTACATAGAAACCTTCTTTTCTGAAAAGGACGTTTGTATGTGGGGGCAGATAGGTTAGGAAAGCCCTTTTTTGTGTCACTTGTTCTATCCAGTAGCTCATCCAGAACCGACCCAAAGAGATGTCCCCCTTCACAAGGGATAGCGCATAGTCTTGTCCTCGCATGAATGTCCCCCGGCCAACATTTTAGCCACAAAGCTCTCCGGGCCGAGTTAGACATGGCGGCCGACCTTGCTGCTAATCTGACGGAATCTGCTGATGCGTCCGCCAGAAAGGCTGCCGCCCCCTGAATAAGAGACATGTCCGCCAAGATTTCCTTCCTGGGGGAATTGTTTTTAAGATGGGCTTCCAGCTGGTCCAGCCAGATCATTAGGGACCTGGCGGTACAAGTAGCTGCCACCGCAGGATTTTTTCGTTCAACGGAAAACTCCTTCTCTTCCTTTGACCCAGCCCCCCAAACATAACGTCCTGGACTGACTTCTCCTGCCTGGCCTCTGTGATGCCCATGGTGGACCGAACCATTTTAATCAATCTGTCCACTTCACCAAGGGGGAAGCAATTTTGTCCCACACCACTATCAGAGGAGGAAACAGAGGAAAAGTCTGCACTATCTGAATCCGACTCATAGGGAGAGGATAGGGGGTCATCCAAGACTAAGGGGATCTCACAGTCCGAGTTCATTTTCTCTTTAACTCTCTTGGAGAGGACCTTATGAATATCTGTTTTAACTAAGGTTTTTAAACCAGAAGCTAGAGCAGGACCCTCTTCTGCCAGTGTCTGGTTTATGCACAACTGACATAGCTTTTTAGGGTATCCGTCAGGAAGAAGAGACTTGCATAGCGCACACTGTATATGCTTTGCCTTGGCGGTACATTTCTTCCCCTGGAAGAGGAGAAGGGATACCATATTACTAAGTGAACTTACTCGAAGATCACTTACCCAGGCGGCTCAGGAAGAAAAAACAGCTGGTACCGGATTGGAAGAAGGACTCTTCTCAGCCGGGGGACCTTCCCTAGAGGCTGCAGATTCGTCCGTTCTACCAGAGGTATGGTGACCAGACCTAGACCCCGAGCTCCGTTTTCCTGAGGACCGGCTACCAGGACCACGTGCGCGATGCGTTTTTTGGGGCTCCCCAGACAGCCGCTGAGATGAAGATGGCGGCTGCTCAACCTGCTGCTGCTGCAACTGGACACCTTCAGACTCCATAATGAAAGAATGAAGCTTTGGGAAGCACTGAGCCATGTTACCTGATAGTTTAAATAGGTATTGACTCCTCCCCTCTAGCAGCGCATCAGCACACTTTTTCCATTTTTATTTTTTTTTTTTGAATTTCGCGCTTTTTTGCCGGCACAGAACGCCGAGTCGCGGTGACGTCATCGGGCCGCGACTTACCGAAACCCGGAAGTACACGCCGCACGAGCTTCGCGCGAGGACGCATGCTGTCAGCGCTCCCTCAGGTAAGCCGCGCTTTAGCAATCACCTTGGCCCTCACCCCCCCTCCCCATACTTACGGAGGGTGATGGTGGGCTGTCACCCCCACTCGGGATGCTGACCCCACCGCACTTTTGGGGCTCAGCCAGGGCCTACACTCCCACGGGAGGCGCACCTGGCTTGAGGCAGAAAAGGGGATGCCACCCCAAACAGGGGCGCAGCCCCACTGCAAAAGGAACCCCCAGTGCTCAGGATGCTGTGCCTCTCCCATATAGGGGCGCACGAGCATAGGCCAACGCTGGAGCTGCCGTCCCCAGACAGGGGCGCAGGATCGACAGCCGTCGCCATCCACGTTCTTTCGCCTGCGACCGGCTTCCTCCATCAAGGACAGGAAACCAAACTGAGGCGAGAGGGAGGGCCGCCCCCTTTTAAGCCTGTAGGTTTCCTGTCCTTGGTGGGCGGATTCCCTCTCTCGTGGTGCTGTCATGGTCGACCGATAAATGCCTTTTTCAGGTGGCCAAAAAATGTCACTTCTGGCCATGACATGCAAAATGTCTGAAGTCCTAAGCCTGATAACTCCATTTCTATTCAAATGATATATTTTTTGCTTTCTTCCAAAACTTTTTCTACAGATGAGAAGTAATTATTTACATCACAATTGGCTTTAGAGCTTGGTGCTGTTATTTTGATACACATTTGGTACTTAACAGAAAACTTGCATATTTATTGCAAATGACAGGTCTTTATAAAACTCTCTTCACAAATATATACTCCTTGCTGGATATGTGCTGCTGGTGACCTACACTGCCTTTTTGTTCAATTGTATTATCCTACCTATGGGTGGGTTGATGGAGGGTATGTATATTTCTTTTCATGTTCTAGCAAGAGACATTGGGGTTGTCCAGGTTTGGCACGAAAGTCTACATTTAACTCGGAGTCCGTGTAGTGCGTGCTGTCAGGATTCCCTCAATTCACTTGTATTCGAGTGAGCCCACTCACGTCTAGTCTGAATGTGGCCGGGAGTATGCATATTGCTGTCTTTAAACTCGTCACCAGCAGCAGAGAATACTGACAGCGCACGTGCGAAAAGAGGACTTAAAAGTACCTATAAATTTCACTTTTTTTTTTTTTTAAATAGCCATTTTAAAAGGAAACTGTCACCAGGTTTTTGTTGCTTCATCTGATCATAACATGATGTAGGGGCAGAGACCTTGATTCCAGCGATATGTCACTTACTGGCCTGTTTGCTGTAGGAGAAATTTAACTCGACGGTATAGCATCTTCAATAGTGTTGAGCGAGCACTAAAATGCTCGGGTGCTCGAAGGTCGGGCCGAGCTCGCCGTGATACTCGGGTGCTCGACCCGAGCAACGAGCCCAATGTTAGTCTATGGGAGACTCGAGCATTTTTGCGGTGGCACCCCCGGCAGTCTTTTAAAAGCCTAACAAGTGCCCAAAACGATAGTGACAGTGCTCAAATGACATGGGGACAGCATGGGGATCGCCCCAGGAAGCATTTCTGACCCCCAGGTCACTGCTGTCAACAACGTGGTCAGAGGTATTGAGCCACTTTTACGGGCTCACAATAAAACGTTCAAAAACGCAAGTGAAACTTTTTTCCTGTGAAATATGTTAAGGAACATCCTTTCCAGGGAAAAGACTTGTGTATAAGTTAAAATAAATGACCAAAAACAAAAATACTTCTCCACACCTTCGGCTATGTTCACAAGTATCATTTTTTATGCATTTTTGCACTTTTGTATTGCTTTCAACTATGACAAATGCATTCACCGGGAAATGTCATTTTAACATTTTACAACCTTATCTGGCCATGTGCTGTGTGACACATGCATAAAGTGCTGAAAAGACATGGGAACAGCATGGGGAAGACCCCTGGAAGCATCTCTGACACCCAGGTCACTGTCTAAAAGTGTGCCCATCATAAGTGATCCTTGCCGCATCAGAAGATGCAGACTTGCAACTATCCCCATGCAAGTTCTAGTCCCAGGGCAGTGTTCAATTGTACCTCCCCCATTCCTTGCAATGCAAGCGCAAGTATGCAGCCTGCCACCCACCCACCCCCAGGCTGCAGTACCATACTGCTTGCTTGCTTGAACTTTAAATTGGGCCTTTTCGGCATGTGGAGGCGGAATCTGGCCACCACGTCATGGCTGTGTTGGCGGCCTGGAATCCATACTCAGTCCCCAGCTGCCCGGCGGCCGGGTGTCCATACTCTGTCCCCAGCCGCCCCGCGGCCAGGTGTCCACACACGGTCCCCAGCCGCCTGGGGGCAGCCGGGTGTCCATAAACGGTCCCCAGCCGCCCCTATTTCTCCTTGGAACATCCCCCCCACACACTTTTCTTTGCCCGGCCTGCTTTAGGCAGCATTGGACGAGCCCACCAGAGACCCAGACTCCTCCGGTGGGCCCTGACTTCTCCATCGGTGGAGTTGAGAGTGCCAAGGTGAGGAGCATGATGAGGATGACAGAAGTTAGCATCTGCTATGTTTTCTTTTAATGCAAGTGTAAGTGTGCAGCCTGCCACCCACCCACCCCCAGACTGCAATTCCATACTGCTAGCTTGCACTTGAAATGGGGCCTTTTAGTTTGGAGGAGGCCGAAGCTGGCCACTACCTCATGGCTGCTTCGGCAGCGAGGTATCTCATGGCTGCTTCGGCAGCGAGGTATCCATGCTCAGTCCCCAGCCACCCCCATTTGTCCTGGTGTGCCTTATACATAAGATTAAGCGCGTATACCAAAACATTACCTGTGCCCTCCCCAGTGCATTTAGTGGGAAGGAGAGCCTAATCCGCTGTAGTGTGTGCATGCCAAACCCCTGTTCATGGTACATGCGAAGATGCCTCCCACCTTGCACCTGTCGTTGCAGACTTGCAACTATCCCCATTCAAGTCCTTGTACAATTGAACACTGCCCTGGGACCTCTCCCATTCCTTGCAATGCAAGCGCAAGTTTGCAGCCTGCCACCCACCCACCCCCAGGCTGCAATACCATACTGCTTGCTTGCTTGCACTTTAAATTGGGCCTTT
Source organism: Phyllobates terribilis (assembly GCF_046119375.1). NCBI lineage: Eukaryota > Metazoa > Chordata > Amphibia > Anura > Dendrobatidae > Phyllobates > Phyllobates terribilis. The sequence continues at coordinate 503,816,391 of NW_027362761.1, read as the reverse complement.
TAGGCATGTGGAGGCGGAATCTGGCCACCATGCCATGGCTGTGTCGGTGGCCTGGTATCCATACTCGGTCCCCAGCCGCCTGGTGGCCGGGTGTTCCCGCTTGCTCCCCAGCCTCCAGGGGGTGGCCGGGTGTCCATACTCGGTCCCCAGCCACCCCTATTTGTCCTTTAACCTTTCCCACACTTTTCTTAGCCTGGCCTGCTTTAGGGCAGCATTGGCCGAGCCCACCGGACTATCAGACTCTTCCGGTGGGCCCTGGCTTCTCCATCAGGGGAGTTGAGAGTGCCAAGGTGAGGAGCATGATGAGGATGATAGAAGTTAGCATCTGCTTTGCTTTGTTGTAATGCAAGCGCATGTATGTAGCATCGGCTAGGCCTGAGGTGGTCAGCGTTTTGGCGCATATCCTACCTCCTCCGAGGATTGCTGGATGTTTTCCTGCTACTATCCCAGTTCTATGACTGCCGTTAAAACAAAGCTTCAGGTGATAAATGATGGATGAGGTAGTGGCAAAGGAGAAAGAGCAGGAGGAACAGGGACCATTCACATCAATATCAGGCCAGTCAACCAGATATGTCTTGTAGGATATGTTTCTGTAACAAAAGGAGCGGTTCGGCTACACAGTTATAGGGCATACAGTGAGTGCAATGCCTACCAAAAATTTCGAGGCACTCCAATGCCCCTTGGAAATGACATGGAGGTCAGAGGGCGTTAACTAAACCTTTTTTTCCATTTATAGCAACTGGGTCTCCTGTGCACTGTTGGCCTAAGCAGTGAATGGAAGGCTTTCCAAAAATTATGAGGAACTGCAATGCCCCTTACAAGAGCCATGTGTGGCACCCCAGGGGTCTGGTCACCACAGTAATAGAGATATTACGTCGGAGAGCAAGTGGGAGGTTTCCTGGTCAGGATCCCTTAAACATGCAACATCCTCCTGCCCCAGTCCTGGGAGGGGAGAATTCTGCCCTTATAAACTGGATCTGGGGCGGGGTTGAGTGAGTCAGAGAACAGTCAGTCAGAGTGAGAGCAAGGGAAAGTAACCGCAAGGAGCTCTGTAGGAGCTAGGAGCTAAAGACCAGGGGCTGGAAGCTGAGCAGAGCTCGCCCTGGCAGAAGACCATAGGAACCGGACACAGGAGTCCGAGGCTGTGAGGACTTATATATCCAGCAGCAGAAACCAGCCGGCAGGGGATTTCAGGTCCTCTGGCCATAGAAGCCCGGAGGCTCAGTCACAAGCAAGGAACCAGCACCACCGTCGTGGAGCGGAGGCTAACAGAAGGCCCCAAGTCACCAGCCATACGGGTGAGCACTACACGGTACACTCAGGGACGTGGGCTACTTCTACCCGCTTACAGCAAGGTAGCCAGGAAGAGTGCAGACAGACGGGGAGGCCTACAACTCAACCTGGCCAGGGGAACTCCTGCTTACTCACAGACTGACCAGGCCTCTTATGCTAGCCAGTACTCCCGGGAGGGTCTACCTTATAATCATCAGTAAAGACCCTGAACTACACTGCAAAGACTCTGAGTCGTTCCTGCTGCGCTCGTGCACCATCACCCCCATCATCCACACTCACTGCCCTGAGGCTATACTCCTCCCGTGGGGAGTTATCCCATTCTCTGCTGCGCACACAACACCAGCCTCAGCGGTCTGCCTCGCAGCGGTGGTACTCCCTGACCGCAATCCACGGGTGGCGCAGTCGGACAATTAACCTCAAAACCTAAGAAAGACTGCCACTGGTTTGACCAGCCTGAGCCACAGGACCGGGTCACCGCCACGGAGACTACAGACCCCAGAGACACGGGACCGGGTATCCCACACACGTGTACACACGGCCCAGGGGGCGCGTCACATGCAGTACAGCATATTACAAACATAAGTCCCATTATTGGGGAGTGGGTCTCCCATAGTATTTGCTTATGCCTTGCAAGCAAAAGCTGCCAAAAATTAGGACGGAGCAAATTGCAATGACCCTTACAAGAGCCATGCCGTACAGCATATTACAAACATAAGTCCCATTATTGGGGAGTGGGTCTCCCATAGTATTTTCTTATGCTTTCCAAGCAAAAGCTGCCAAAAATTAGGACGGAGCAACTTGCAATGCCCCTTACAAGAGCCATGCAGTACAGCATATTACAAAATAAGTCCCATTATTGGGGAGTGGGTGTCCCATAGTATTTGCTTATGCCTTGCAAGCAAAAGCTGCCAAAAATAAGGACGGAGGAACTTGCAATGCTGGCACCCTTGTGGTATAGTGGTGGTGGAGGCTGAGGATAAGGAGAAGAAGATAAAACAGCCGAAACGAGGAACCGTATACCCATGTGTGGGTGTGAAGCGGTGCATGTGAATACACCTCCCGAAATAACACAGTGGATTTGACTTTGTTACTCTGCTTTCATTTGGTGGTGATGAGAAGTCTGGCCCAATCCAGCCCTTGTTCATTTTGATAAGGGTCAGCTTGTCAGCATTGTCAGTTGACAGGCGAGTGCGCTTATCAGTTATAATTCCCCCAGCGGCACTAAAAACACGCTCCGATAACACGCTAGCGGCAGGGCAGGCCAGGACCTCCAAGGCGTACAGAGCGAGTTCATTCCAAGTGTCCAGCTTGGATACCCAATAATTAAAAGGCACAGAGGAATCACGGAGGACGCTGGTACGGTTGGCAAGGTACTCCCTCACCATCTTTTGAAACTTTCCACTCCTTGTGAGAGTACCCCGCGCCTCAGGGCCTGTAAGCTGGGCGGGTGTCAGAAAAGTGTCCCAGAACGTTGAGTGTTCCCCTGCCTCTGCTGGATTGGAGTTGCATCTCTCTCGCCTGTACGCCTTGGTTGGGCAACGAACTGTGACCTCTGCCGCTAGCGTGTTCAGATGGGAATTTTTTTAAGAGTTCTGCAGCAAGGGCCTTCTGGTACTGCCCCATTTTTGTAGACCTCTCCACCTCAGGAATAAGAGAGTGAAAGTTCTCCTTGTAGCGGGGGTCTACAAGTGTCACCAACCAGTAATGACTGTCACCCAACATTTTGACAACGCGAGGGTCACAGTTAAGGCAGCGTAACATGAAGTCAGCCATGCGTGCCAGACTGGTAACGGGCAAGATATCCGTGTCCTCACCAAGATGACGACTGACCATGCTCTCCTCCTCCTCCTCCTCCCCCCTGTCCTCAGGCCACCCACGCTGAACCAACGGTATGACACTTGTACAGGTACTACCGTCTACAACGCATGATAGCAGCTCCTGTTTTTCCTCCTCCTCCTCCTCTCCCTCATTGTCCCCCAATGCACGTTGGGATGAGATGAGGCTGGGCTGTGTATAATCGCCCGCTACGGCTTCTTGATCCATCTCATCATACTCTGGCTGCAATGCCTCCTCTTTAATTCTCTGCAGAGAGCGTTGCAAAAGACAGACAAGTGGGATGCTGACACTAATGATGGCGTAATCGCCACTCACCATCTTGGTGGCCTCCTCAAAGTTTTTGTCAGGATGGTACATATGTCAGACATCCAGGTCCACTCCTGAGGTCTTATGTGTGGAGTCTGACTTGAATATCGACGGCCTTGTTGCAGCTGGTACTCCACAACTGCTCTCTTCTGCTCACAAATCCTTTGCAACATGTGGAGGGTAGAGTTCCAACGTGTGGGGACATCACACACCAGTCGTTGTGCCGGAAGCTGCAAACGCTGCTGCAACACAGCAAGGGCGGCGGAAGCTGTAGCCGACTTGCGAAAATGAGCTGACAGGCGGCGTACTTTCACGAGCAGATCTGGCAACTCGGGGTACGATTTAAGAAACCGCTGAACCACGAGGTTAAGCACATGAGCCAGGCATGGTACGTGTGTGATCTCACCTCGCCTCAGAGCCGCCACTAGATTACGGCCATTGTCACACACGACCATGCCGGGATGTAGGTTCAGCGGTCTCAGCCACAGATCTGCCTGCTCTTTCACAGCTGTCCACAACTCACAAGCAGTGTGAGGTTTATCACCTAAGCTTAAGAGTTTCAGCACAGCCTGTTGCCGCTTGGCGGAGGCAGTACTGCAATGCTTCCAGCTTGTAACTGATGTGGTGATATCTGAGATGGAGGCTGAACATGAGGAGGAGGATGCGCAGGAGCTGTACACTGTGGGGGCAACTCTGACTGACATAGGGCCCGCAATCCTCGGTGTGGGGAGGATGTGTTCCGTCCCAAGGTCCGACTGGGTCCCGGCTTCCACTATGTTTACCCAGTGTGCCGTCAGGGAGATGTACCGTCCCTGGCCACAAGCACTTGTCCACGTGTCCGTTGTCAGGTGGACTCTCCCAGTAACTGCGTTGTTGAGGGCACAGCAGATGCTTTGGGACACGTGCTTGTGTAGTGCGGGGATGGCACACCGGGCAAAGTAGTGTCGGCTGGGGACTGAGTACCGAGGGACGGCCACCGCCATAAGATTGCGGAAGGATTCCGTCTCCACCAGCCTAAAAGGCAGCATTTCCAACGCAAGCAGTCGTGAAATGTGCGAATTTTTGACTGTGGCCTGTGGGGCGTTAGCTGCGAATTTCCGCTTTCGTTCAAAGGTCTGGGATATGGACAATTGAACGCTGCGGTGGACGTGGACGTTGATGCTGTTTCTTGAAAAACTGCCATAACAAGTAAAGACTGAGAGGAGGGGGCATCTTTACATGCAGTATGCACAGGGGATTGCCTTGCACACACAACAGGGGGTTCTATTGCACGCACAACAGTGGAAGAAGCAGTGGTGACACCCGCTGACACTGGTCGTGGACCCTGGGTTTCGCCCCACAAAGTTGGGTGCTTTGCTGCCATGTGCCTGATCATGCTGGTGGTGGTCAGGCTGGTAGTTTTGTCAGCCCTGCTGATGCTGGCATGGCAGGTGGAACATAAGGCCTTTTTGGGGTTATCAGCAGAGTCTTTAAAAAAATTCCAGACTCTGGAAGACCTACCGCTTGTACTGGCAACTTCCCTCGTGTTGGTGTTACGGGGAATGGTTGCCTGCCTTCTGTCTGCGGCCACCACACTGCTTCTTCCTGCCTGTTGGGGTACTCTGCCTCCCTCCCCCTGTGTGCTGCTGGCCTCACTCTGCATGTCCTCCTTCCACGTTGGGTCAGTTACTAGATCATCCACCACCTCCTCCTCTTCCACTTGCGCACCACGATCCTCCTCCTCACTTCCTGGCAATTGTGTCTCGTCATCGTCCACCTCTTGTGACAGATTGCCAACGTCGACTTCCTGTGGCCGTGGCTGTTCAAATATTTGGGCATCGCAACATGGGATCTCCTCTTCCACCACTTCAAGCGTATCAGGCGAGGGGCCCAAATATGGAAATGGACCAGTGAACAGCTCTTCAGAGTGTCCAAGTGTGGGATCACTTGCTGTCTGACGACACTCGGCATGGTGGGAGGAAGGAGCATTAGGGTGAGGAGGAGTATGCGGTCGAGACTCACGGCTACTAAGAGTTGACCGTGTGGAAGAAAGACCGGAGGTGGTGGTGCCCAGGTAACTGGAAGTATTATCTGCTATCCAATTAATAACCTGTTCACACTGATCAGTTCTCAATACTGGTGTTGTTCTGTGCTTCCCTAGTAATTCGGTCAAGAAGTGGGAGCGAGAAGATGTGGCTGTTGGTTGTGGCACATTTTCACCTTGGCCACGACCCGTCCTCTACACGCACCATCACCAGAACGTCCAGTTCCACGTCCCTTGCCACGCGCCTTGCCCATTGTAAATGAAGTAAAATAGCTTACACTCGCACTATCAATGGAAAAAGGGTAATAAAGAGTAGATTAGAACCGTGGAAGAGGAAAACCACAGTTATTGTTTACTGGGGTATACCACACTTTTTTAAATAGAGATATTTGCGGCTGAACAGTGAGCGACACTCAAGCTGTTTTTTTTTTTTTTTAGATACAAATGGCCCAAAATGGATAATACAGAGGTTTGAACCGTGGAAGTGCAAAACAACACTTCTGTTTCTCTAGCCTACACCAGACTATTTTCAACAGTTATATTTATGTCTGAAAAATCAGAGACACGCTTTTTTGGGGGCGGGGGACACACCTAAAGGTTAATAAGACGGGTATTTGTACAGTGTGAAGGAGGAAAAAAAAGGAGGATTTAGATGAAAAAAAAAGGATTTTTCCTGGCCCCCGACACCTGGTGCGAAGTCCAGCAATTTCAGCAACAGGAGCACACAGGACTGTAATGCAGCATTTGCTGGTATAACCACTGCGTCTCCTATACAGCCTGCCTGCCTGCCTGCCTGATATCTGGGATGGATATTAGTCCTGAGAAGGACTGTTTGTTTGATCTGGCAGCCTTACAGACCCTACACTAACTATTTCGCAGTTTATATCTCTCCCTAAATCAGCAGCGCTGTCCCTACACTGTCTAATCCGGAGCGACTGTGTCCAAGATGGCGGCGCCCGGTTTTAAATACTCGAGGTGACGCTGTGCGGCCAGCCAATCACTGTAATGCCCACAACCAACATGGCTGCGGCATTACAGTGACTGGCTGGCAATCCCTGCATGTTCATTGGCTCTGTAAAGAGCGCCAAACATGCAGGGCGGGGACCCGAGCTCCCGCCCGAGTAACCCGAAAATGCTCGGTGCTCGCCGAACATTCCGAGTAGCGTGATGCTCGGGCGAGTACCGAGCAGTGTCGAGCATGCTCGCTCAACACTAATCTTCAACTTTTTTTTTTTTTTTTTATTGATTTAAAAAATATCCACAATCATCATTAGTCCATAGATGAGAACATCTATGTGTTTCTGGTGCACTCAGCACTCCTAGTCATCATGAAGTTCGTGTACAAATATAGTTGAAAATGTTATACCTTTTGAGCTGGATTTCTTCTACTACACCCTGATCATCGCCGCGACGTTCATTTCATGCTCTGGAAGGACTAGGGAACTGCAGTGAGCTTGTTTTTTTTTCTTTTTTCCAAGCTGCTGGTCTAATTTTAATTAAATCACTGTTTGCTGCAGATCTGCCAGTTCTCTGAATGTTGAGCTCTGTATAACCCTGCCCACACCACTGATTGGCAATTCTCGGGGTACACTGTGCATAGGCAGAAAGCTGCCAATCAGTGGTGGGAGCATGATTACACAGGGCTCATGGCAGCAGGTTTGCTAGTCCTCTGATAAAACAGTGATATTATCAAAACTACAGCAAGCAGCTCAGTAAGTGACACATCGCTGGAATTAGGGTGCTGCAGATATGTGGGGGTCCTGCTCCTGAGACTTTCACCAATCGCTCAAAATACCATTTACTTCAGCAAGTAGCAATGCTCCTCTCTTGCATGAAAGCGCTGACATTGTATGGGCTGAATATAAAGTCTATGGATTTATACACTGCTCTGTTTGTGCTCATGAAGCAGCTGTGAGCGCTAGAAAGCGGTATCTTAAATGGTTAATTGTCTCAGGTCCCAGTACCCCACAGATCTGCAGCAAAATAAGGGGGTATATAATCTATATGTACAGTTATATGAAAAAGTTTGGGCACCCCTATTAATCTTAAGCTTAATGTTTTATAAAAAGTGGTGTTTTTGCAACAGCTATTTCAGTTTGATATATGTAATAACTGTTGGACACAGTAATGTTTCTGCCTTGAAATGAGGTTTATTGTACTAACAGAAAATGTGCAATCTGCATTCAAACAAAATTTGACAGGTGCATAAGTATGGGCACCCTTATCATTTTCTTGTTTTAAATACTCCTACCTACTTTTTACTGACTTACTAAAGCACTTTTTTTGGTTTTGCAACCTCATTGAGCTTTGAACTTCATAGCCAGGTGTATGCAATCATGAGAAAAGCTACTTAAAGTGGCCACTTGCAAGTTGTTCTCCTGTTTGAATCTCCTCTGGCATCATGGGCTCCTCAAAACAACTGTCAAATGATCTGAAAACAAAGATTATTCAACATAGTTGTTCAGGGGAAGGATACAAAAAGCTGTCTCAGAGATTTAACCTGTCAGTTTCCACTGTGAGGAACATAGTAAGGAAATGGAAGAACACAGGGACAGTTCTTGTTAAGGCCAGAAGTGGCAGGCCAAGAAAAACATCAGAAAGGCAGAGAAGAAGAATGGTGAGATCAGTCAAGGACAATCCTCAGACCACCTCCAGAGAGCTGCAGCATCAACTTGCTGCGGATGGTGTCACTGTGCATCGGTCAACTATATAACGCACTTTGCACAAGGAGAAGCTGTATGGGAGAGTGATGTGAAAGAAGCCGTTTCTGCAAGCACGCCACAAACAGAGTCGGCTGAGGTATGCAAAACCACATTTGGAGAAGCCAATTTCTTTTTGGAAGAAGGTCCTGTGGACTGATGAAACCAAGATTGAGTTGTTTGGTCATACAAAAAGGCGTTATGCATGGCGGCAAAAAAACACAGCATTCCAATAAAAACACTTGCTACCCACAGTAAAATTTGGTGGAGGTTCCATCATGCTTTGGGGCTGTGTGGCCAATGCCGGCACCGGGAATCTTGTTATAGTTGAAGGACGCATGGATTCCACTCAGTATCAGCAGATTCTTGACAATAATGTTCAAGAATCAGTGACAAAGTTGAAGTTACGCAGGGGATGGATCTTTCAGCAGGACAATGATCCAAAACACCGCTCCAAATCTACTCAGGCATTCATGCAGAGGAACAATTACAATGTTCTGGAATGGCCATCCCAGTCCCCAGACCTGAATATCATTGAACATCTGTGAGATCATTTGAAGAGGGCTGTCCATGCTCGGCGACCATCAAACTTAACTGAACTGGAATTGTTTTGTAAAGAGGAATGGTCAAAAATACCTTCATCCAGGATCCAGGAAATCATTAAAAGCTACAGGAAGCGACTAGAGGCTGTTATTTTTGCAAAAGGAGGATCTACTAAATATTAATGTCACTTTTCTGGTGAGGTGCCCATACTTATGCACCTGTCAAATTTTGTTTGAATGCAGATTGCACATTTTCTGTTAGTACAATAAACCTCATTTCAAGGCAGAAACATTACTGTGTCCAACAGTTATTACATATATCAAACTGAAATAGCTGTTGCAAAAACACAAATTTTTATAAAACATTAAGCTTAAGATTAATAGGGGTGCCCAAACTTTTTCATATAACTGTATCTATAAAAAAATTCTCTAAGTTGATCACTTAACCTTCACTGACCTGCCTCCTATTTTACATAATGCATCTAGTAGTGCGGGGCTAGGTAAAATAGGAGGCTGGTCAGTGAAGGCACAGTGAGCTGTCATTAGAGCATACAGATGAATATGTAAGCAGCGCCCCCCACAGGCTGTCCTGGAGCACGGGCATATCCTTATCTCCCAACTAAAAGTAAAGATTACACAAGTACCACAGGATGGATTTCATCAACCAAGGTATCATTTTAATCAGTGTAATGTCGCCCACCTGACAGTGTATGTGGTTTACTGAGCGCAATCCTGCTGACAGTTGCACTTTAATAAACTTTATTTTGTTTTGATATTAAAACCCGGTGCCTGTGCTTGTCCAATAGACTAGACTACCAGAGAGATGAATAATTTTTACTATAGCTTTTTTTTTTCTTTTAAAACTGTTTGACTCCACTCCCATAAAACTGAATACAGCATGTTACAAAATCTGGAGAAAAAAAAGATCACTTCTTAAGCTCTGAAATGTTGTTTTCTTTTGGTAACTTGCTTCAAAAACAAACTTGAAGGCACTGACCTAAAATAACCATTCACGTGCAAACCGATTCTTACATTTATATCTGGTTAATGTGCTATACTAGGTACAATTATTTTGTATATTACAATATTTTTCTGTCTATAAAATTCCTCAGCCGGCCTTGCTTGTGAGCCAGAGGACTTTTGTGTGATTAAGTAATTCCTCCAACCGTTTGTTGTGATCAAACTCGAAGTAAAAGGAGCAAAAATATTTGGTAATTGTTTTTCTTTCTACACCCTCAGCAAAGGTTTTTTTGTTTTTTTTTCATGATACTTTCTTGTCCTATATTTCAGCAAGCTTTAATCCAAACTGATAATTGTATTGATGTCCATCAGATGGTGTTAGAGCTAGATGGATACATACATTTATGTGTAGACAATGTGTATAATATAAATATTTCTGTGATCTGAGTGGCCTGCAGCAAAACAAAAGTGTATTGTAAGGAGCCAGTGTTGATCCTTTTAAGTTTTCAGCCCTCCTACCTGGAGTTGTGTGCTTTTTATAGTTCATTGTTATCCTCAAACACTAATTATAAATTTGTTGGGTCGGATCTAATTCAGGAGTCAAGTCTTAATCAATTCCGTCAACGTTGTGAGTAATTGTCTTGACAAACTAATCATCTCAATTTTTCTTTGCAGCTCAGAGCACAGCATGATTTGCCACATCCATCTTTTTCTTAGATTTCTTCAAAAGCTTTTTTTTTGTTTAGATTTTAACTTATTTTTCAATTAAAATATTGTAAAAAAAAAAAAATAAAAAAAATAAATACTGTTGATCTTTCTATAAAAAAAAATGTACAGATACACATAGCTTTTGTTTTGGATAACTTTATGGTACAGTAGCAATAGCTTTGTTTTAGCTCTACCAGTGAGGCTTGGACTTCATAGTTAACTGAAACATACATAGAATGGCTGAAAAGCATGGTATAAAATATTTTTTTTTAATAAAAGCATAGTTTTAATATTAACCCCTTCATGACCGGGCTTTATTCAGTTTTTGCGTTTTCGTTTTTTTCTCCCCCCTCTTCCCAGAGCCATAACTTTATTTTTCGGTCAATATGGCCATGTGAGGGCTTATTTTTTTCCGGAACAGGTTGTACTTTTGAATGTCACCATTGGTTTTACCATATGGTGTACTGGAAAACGTTTTTTTTTTGTTACCATGTTCACTAAATGCTAAAACTGACCTGCCATTATGATTCTCCAGGTCATTACGAATTCGTAGATAACAAACATATAGGTTCTTTTTTTATTTTAGTGGTAAATAAAAAATTTGTTTAAAAAAAAAAGTGCCATTTTCCAAGACCTATAGCATTTCCATTTTTCGGGATCAGCTATCATGTGCCCAGAAAGGTGTGGGCTCAGCGCCGAAGCCCGCACTAAATGGAGGGAGCCGATGTGTGCCACACTATTAGGGCCCACGTCGGAAAGGGGTTAAAAGACACCAAGGCCGTCGAGTTCAACCTATACACTAACATGTTCCGGAGGAAGGTGGCACCCCCGTGGTCCAGATGTAAAAGGTGTTGTCCTGCTCCGGGCTTAGGCTACAAGTCTGCAATCACTCGGACTGCAGATTTGTGAATCCTAACATTGCGTGCACTGCGCGCTGTGAGGATTCTCTGGCGCCAATAACGGATGGTCATGTGTACTCAAGTATGCATATTAAATAATAGCAAAACTGCTTTTTTTTTTCCTTTTTTTTTCTTTCTCTTTGTCTCACTCATTACCTAACTTTTATTTCCCCCAAAATGCTGCTACTGACAAGTACAACTGAGAAAAACAAGCCCTCGCACAGCTAAGTCGACAAAAAAATAAAAATTCTATGGCTCATGGAATGTGACAAACTGAAAAAAGTTGCTTTATCCTAAAGGCCCAAAATGTGCAGGTCTTTAAAGGGAATATGTCGACAGGATTTCAGCCCAGCAATACCTTTACTTGACCAGAGTGTTCCTCCATTACTGAGAGATCAGCATTTGAAATGATATGCAAACGAGGCTGAAGTGCTATTGTAGACCTGAAGCCTCTGTCACTCCAGCTCTATTCACTGCCTCCTACTGCTTGAGTGACTTCAGGCATAGAAGTTGTTAGTCAAGCCAGGAGGAGGTGGTGCTGGGCTGGGAATAGATCTGGAGTGACAGAGGCGTCAGATCTACAATAGATCTTCAGCCTCATTTGCATATCAAATCAAACTCTCAGATCAAATTTCTCAGTAACAGTGTAAGGGACTGTCCATGTAAAGGTATTCTGGACTTGTCTTTGAAAGAGCTACAGGTATTATAGTTTGGGATGTGACTGGGACATCCTGCTGACAGATTCTTTTAGGAGATAAATGTGGTACAAAATGAGTTTTCCTTCAACTTATACGGTTGTTTTATGATATCATATTACAGGGTTTTGATGTGTTGTAAGGACATGTTGCAAGTACTTGCAACCCCCACTTATCCGTAGAGCAAAGAGAAGTGCTAGGCTGCAGACCATCTCCTAAGAATTGTCTTATCAAGACATTGTCAATGTGTCCTATTCATATAAATGTCCAAACCCGCTTGAGATCCTGATCTATTAGCCAGAACAAACAGCCACTAACAGAACGTTTCTCAGTTTGACTTATTGGGCCAGCATGCATTTTCCTGGTAATAACTACTGGTTAGAGAAGCCACTGCCCTAGGTTAGTCTTTTCTGGATGATTGACCTTTGTTATTGCTTGTGCCAAAAAATTGCTTAGATAATGCTGTTCATTTGCATTAAAAATGGCTTGTAGAAGAAGCATTGTGGGGACTGCTTGTTCTTGCGACAAATTGCAATGAATACATAGTAACATAATTTTTAACCCCTTCGCAACACTGGGATTTTCCATTTTTGCATTTTCACTTTTTGCTCCCCTTGTTCCCAGAGCCATAGCGTTTTTATTTTTTGGTCAATATGGCCGTGTGAGGGCTTATTTTTTGCGGGATAAGTTGTACTTTTGAACGACATTACTTGTTTTACCATATCGTGTACGGGAAAACTGGAAAAAAATTCCAAGTGCGGTGAAATTGCAAAAAAAGTGCAATACAACAGATTTTTTTTTTTTTACCACGTTCACTGAATGCTAAAACTGACCTGCCATTCTTATTCTCCAGGTCATTACGAGTTCATAGACACCAAACATGTATAGGTTCTTTTTTATTTAAGTGGGGAAAAAAAATTCCAAAGTTTGCTAAAAAGGCGCCGTTTTCCAAGACCCGTAGCGTCTCCATTTTTCGGGATCTGGGGCCGGTTGAGGGCTTATTTTTTGCACGCCGAGCTGAAGTTTTTATTGATACCATTTTGGGGTAGATCCGATGTTTTGATCGCCCTTTATTGCATTTTATTGCAATGTTGTGTTGACCAAAAAAAACGTAATTTTGGCGTTTGGAATTTTTTTTCTCGTTATGCCGTTTACCGATCGGATTAATTCTTTTTTTATATTGATAGATCAGGCGATTCTGAACCCGGCGATACCAAATATGTGTATGTGTTTTTTTGGTTTTTTTTCTATTTTACTTTGAATGTGGCGAAAGGGGGGTGATTTTAAACTTTTATATTTAATATTTTTAAAAACCTTTTTTAAGGTGGCGCTCATAGCGATCAGCACATGACGGCCACTGTGGACTGCTGCAGACTCAGGGTTGTCATGCCCACGCATCGGTGACCTGCGATCATGTGACGGGGTCACCGATCGGCGGGGTAAGTGACCCACTTCTGGCGCGGTGATGTTAAATGCCGCTGTCAGAGATTGACAGCGGCATTTAACCTGTTAACAGCTGCAGGTGGATCGCGATGCCACCCGCGGCTGTTGCGGGCACATGTCAGCATCTAATAATCAGCTGACGTGCCCGGTTCAGTGTGGGCTCAGCGCCGGAGCCCGCGCTGAACGGGGGGTGACAGCCTGGTGCGTATTAATATGCCACAGGCTGTAAGGGGGTTAAGATTGAAGGAAGACTAAGTCCATCTAGTTCAACCCATAGCCTAACATGTTGGTCCAGAGGAAGGCAAAAAAAAACATGTGGCAAACACTAAGCTCCACATTGGGGAAAAAAAATCCTTCCCGACTCCATACGGCAATCAGACTAGTTCCCTGGATCAACGCCCTATCAAGGAATCTAGTATTTATAACCTGTAATGTTATACTTTTCAAGAAAGGCATCCAGGCTCTTCTTACATTTTAGTAGTGAATCACTCATTACAACATCATGCGGCAGAGAGTTCCATAGTCTCACTGCTCTTACAGTAAAGAATCCGCGTCTGTGATTATGTTTAAACCTTCTTTCCTCCAGACGTAGAAGATTCCCCCTTGTCCCCGTATCAGGCCTCAGAGTAAAAAGATCAGTAGAAAGGTCTTTGTACTGTCCCCTCATATACTTGTACATAGTAATAAGATCACCCCTAAGCCTTCTTTTTTCCACAGTAAATAACCCCAAGTGTAATAATCTGTCTTGGTATTGCAGACCCCCCAGTCCTCTAATAACCTTGGTCGCTCTTCTCTGCACCCGCTCTAGTTCAGCTATGTCTTTCTTATACACCGGAGACCAGAACTGTACGCAGTATTCTAAGTGTGGTCGCACTAGTGACTTGTATAGAGGTAAAATTATGTTCTCCTCATGAGCATCTATGCCTCTTTTAATGCATCCCATTATTTTATTTGCCTTTGCAGCAGCTGCCTGACACTGGCCACCAAACGTGAGCTTGTCGTCCACCAATACACCCAGGTCTTTTTCAGTGACAGTTTTGCCCAGTGTTTTACAATTAAGCATATAACTATACATTTTATTTCCTCTACCCAAGTGCATTACCTTACATTTATCCCCATTAAAGCTCATTTGCCATTTATCAGCCCAAGCTTCTAGTTTACATAGATCCTCCTGTAATATAAAATTGTCCTCCTCTGTATTGATTACCCTGCAGATTTTAGAGTCATCTGCAAATATTGAAATACTACTCTGTATACCCCCTACAAGGTCATTAATAAATATGTTAAAAAGAAGGGGGCCCAATACTGACCCCTGTGGTACCCCACTGTTAACTGAGACCCAGTCTGAGTGTGTTCCATTAATAACCACCCTTTGTTTCCTATCACTGAGCCAGTTCTTAACCCACATACATATATTTTCCCCTATCCCCATTGTTCTCATTTTATGTATCAACCTTTTGTGGAACCGTATCAAAAGCTTTTGAAAAGTCCATATACACAACATCCACTGCATTTCCTTGGTCCAGTCCGGATCTTGCCTCCTCATAAAAGCTGATCAGATTAGTTTGACAGGAACGGTCCCTCGTAAACCCATGTTGATATTGGGTCATGAGGTTATTCTTCTTCAGATACTCTAGTATAGCATCTCTTAGGAAACCCTCCAGGATTTTACCCACAGTAGAGGTTAAACTTATAAAGCCCCATTTACTTACGTTGCACTATACTTTGTAGTGGATTTTCAGTGTAGAATTTGTGTACCTGGTTTAAAGTCCCTGCCATGGAGCCTCTTCAGTAGAGCTCTCCCAGATATCCAATCTAAAAAAAAAAATGCATTGGGCTAGGCTACATGGTGAATTGTGTCGCATGGCATAAATTTCCAGAAAAGTTGTGCAACAAAACATTTGTGCAATTTTTTCTGCGCCTTGCTGTCACGCAACTATTTCTGAGCTCTTCTTTTGCTGTAAATAAGACTGCCAAGTGGCAGATAAGTCGCATGGCACGTGAGACTTGCATTGAAGTTTATGGCAAGTGTCGTGTGCAACGTGCAACAACCGACCGAAAATCCATCACATTTGGAAACGCTTAGGAAAT
Source organism: Phyllobates terribilis (assembly GCF_046119375.1). Classification (NCBI taxonomy): domain Eukaryota; kingdom Metazoa; phylum Chordata; class Amphibia; order Anura; family Dendrobatidae; genus Phyllobates; species Phyllobates terribilis. The sequence goes on along the minus strand of NW_027362761.1, from coordinate 503,800,896 downwards.
AGTTGATTATCCAATGTTGCAATGTGTCACTGCGATTTCAGTGTTGGTCCCAGTCATAGTGTTTACATGAATATTTTCAAAATTCTATGGTTTCAATTCAATGGAAAGTAGAATATTTCTTAATGTTTTAATTTTCATTAAATTCAAAATTGCAAACTTTTTTTTTTTTTTTTTACCAGTGAGCTGAGCCTTGTGCTAGTGTAGATATAATTATACAGTTAGTACTGCTCGATTTGGGCATATGACTGCAGTATGCAGAAAAACCACCTGCAGATTAAATCGTAGAACCGGCTCATTTGTTGCTTTTTCTTAGGGATGATGCGGACGTCCGAGCAAATCAGTCCAAGATCGGATCGCAGTGCACGGACTGGCTGCGACTCTCCCAACCGGAGCGCGACAGCCTTATAGAAATGCATGAAGCTGGTACGTTCATGTCGGGAGAGCCGCTGCCAGTCCATATATTGCGATCCGATCTTAGACCGATTTGTACGGACGTTTTCATCAGCCTTTGGGCTGTGATTGGTAAAAATAAAAAAGATCTCCTAACTCCTAAATCGGTAGAAGATGAGTAAAGTTAAATAATTTCACATTTTCTTAACTTATTATGTAGACTTTTATGTTCTATCCTGTGCAAGGAACTGCAAGCTTTGTTAAAAAATTACATTACTTAATTGCTTAAAGTGAATGACGTTGGTATTGATTCAGGAGCAGACGCTTAGTGGGGTGCTCTTGCACTAAAGTTGCCATGTGCACCAGAAACGCGTTGGTGTATGTTATCTGGACACTAAATGGATGTTTACTGTGATTTTATGATTAATACAAGTTCCAGATTTTACCTCCGTGGACCAGGACGCAGCTTTTGGTGCCCCTTGTCATGTATGGTAAAATTCAATATTGTAAGGTTGGATGCAAAGCATAAGACATATGTGTGACCATAGTTGCTGTGTGATTGGAAAACCGTTAAATAAGGGCTTTAGTAAATGGTTCTAGATTTTATGCAGAATGAAATACTACTTATAGCACAAAGCGGAGGCAGTTGTTAAAGATTTTTTTTTTTTCTTTTTCCAATTACATATAAATAAAGTTTTGCAAGTATTTTATCTATTAGCTGTGCTAGTGCAAAACACATTTCTCAGCATTATCTACAGCTATTACTGTCACAAAGCACATATCGGACTTGAGTGGAAATCATATGAAATTGTAGCTATTTTCTAAAGTAACCTCCTGAGATTTCTAGCTTTGCTCATCCTTGTCAGAAGCGTTTTGTAGTGTACGAGCATTTTAGGAAAAATGGGATTCTTTGTGCGATTACATTTTGCTCTTCTGTTACTCAGTATGCTTGGTTAAAACACATCTGAGGGGGTCACCGATGATTTGTGTTCTATTGAGCGTAATATCCATTATGTTAATGCACATGGCAGCTCATGATGGTGGTTTTATATTGCATACAGCATACTGGGCATTATTAGCGACAATTTGTTTTCAAAACTGCAAAAAAAAAGTCCTTGCAGGCTTGTTTTAGTACATAGGTCCATTCCCCATAAATTAGTCATTCTGCAGCATCGTTTCATATAATTCTACTTTGTACTGTTCCTCTTATTCCTTCTTTTATAAGCTATGGACACCAATGACATAAAACTAAAATGGCAATTCCTAATACATATAAACATCATGTTTTTTTATTTATGCAATTTTCTTAAATTAATGTTTTTGCTTCACTCCTTAATTCATTTTCAGACCCCACAATATGCATCTTGATCTCAGGTTTATAGTGTGTCTGTCAAACTGCTGTCTTCATTAGCTCATGTGTGTACAGCTTCTTTCCTGCATTCATTTTCGCTTCGTGATTTTTTTTTTCTAGAGTTTTTCTCTGCCCTCCTTGAGACTCTAGATACTTTTTCTCTCTCCACTATAGATCTGTGTACTATCCTTCCCATCCTGCTGCTATGTCTTAAAACTGAGAGAAAGGAGGCAGAGAGCAGAGGCAGCCATCAGAAATGAGCAGGAGGTCTGACTGATTTCCAACACTTTTTGTAGATCACTAACCTAGATAAAGGACTTTTTATACCCTTTGCAGCAGCAAAATTGTAAAACCTTTTTAACCCCTTACCCACGTATGACGTAATGCTGCATCATATGTAAGCTGCCTGTCTGTGATGCAGAATTAGGAACTGAGCCCACATTTTTGATGGCAGGTGATGGCTGTGTTGTTCAGCCATCATCTGCCTCTGAGTGGAGTGGAGCTCCGCCCACGGCTGTTAACCTGTTAAATACTGCTGTCAATATGACAGCGGCATTTACAGCGTGTGGCACAGAGGGCATGCTGCTCTATTGGCTGCCCCACAATGCAATTTTGTGCTGATGGGTTGCCAGCTGACGCTCATAGGAGACCGCAATTTTTGCCTGTACACAGCAATATTGTAGTACTGCTGTCTGTAGCACAATCAATGAGATGATCGCAGGTTAAAGTCCCCAATAATGAGAACACGAAATACATAAAACAAAAAAATTTTAACTTGAAAAAATAATAGTTTTGAACTTTCCCCTTTTTCCCATATTAAAAAATAAATAAAAAATGCACACCTTTGGTATCGCTTTGCCCATAGAAGTTTGGTCTTTCAAAATAAAATATAGAATTAACACGATCAGTAAACGCTGTAATTTTCACGGGTTCGCTGATGGGAGTGTGGAATGACTCCCTCCCTGCCGGAGCATGTTAAATGCCACTGTCTGATTGAAAGCTGGATTTAATTGGCTAACAGCCAGGGGTGGATCTCTGATGCATCTATGGCTGTTAGAGGCACTTGATGGCTGATTAAATCAGCCATCAAGTGCGGGGAAAGATGTAGGCTCAGTGTGTGAGCCCGTATCAGAGGCAGGAACACTACTTTTGTCATACTCGGGCTATGTGCGCACGGTCAGGATTTGAAGCAGAAATTTCCTGAGCGTTTCTGCATCTCATTAGCTGGATAAACGGTACGGAAAAACCGCACAGTTTTGCCGCGTTTTTGAACATCAATGAATGATTTTTGGAGCTAAATAAAGTTATTTGATGGGTCATTGCTTAAACCCTTGGATTACCGTCAGAACTGGGGTGAGTATATTAATTAATTTAAATGATTAAAGAATGTCTGTTGTATTTCAAATAAAGTGTTTGCTCTGTGTCTGTGTGTTTATTTAACTCCTTGCTTTAATTAGGTTTGGTGATGAAAAGGTCTAATTGACACCTTGTCGTCACCAAACAAAAGAGCTAGCCTTTACTGGCTACATTACAGGGGGGCCCCAGAAAAAAATTGATGTGTGGTCCCCCTATAAAATCTAACTAGAAAAGGCTAAACAGACAGCTGCGAGCTGATATTAATAGCCAGGGAAGGGGCCATGAATACTAGTCCCCTCCGCAGCTATGACTATTACCCCTCAGCAGTCCCAGAAATGGCGCATCTGACGCGCCCCCTGGGCCGTGGGGTACTCTGTAGCCGGGCCGGTCGATGCTGGGGGATGTGTCACAGTGGCAGTGACCCGGTCCGTGACCCAGGGCGGTCAATAAAAGGGGTTTATAGTTAAAGGAATAAAGTTTTTATAGATAATGTTCGTGACGCCACCTGTGGTATGCGGCTATATGGAGCCGCCGCTGCGGTGCAGATCCTCTGGAGCTGATGGTGACGCAGAAGAGTTGGTACAGCTCTTCACAGGCAGAGCTAAGCCCCAGGGCAGGAAATAGTGCTGTTATGAGGTAGATGTGGTTGGTGCAGTGTAGTGCAGGACTGGTGATGGTGCAGCAATAATTCACAGAGACAGTGGGGTGCAGTCTTCAAGGTTTACTCACGATTATCACGTTGCTCCTGGTTACAACGGCCAAATTTTCACACACATGTCATTCTGCGTTCACCGAGACAGGGGTTCAGCAATCCCTCAGGTATTTCAGTAATACTTAACGGGACCCCGTTCTGTGTGCCTTTCTCGGTCGTCTTCCTGCGCTTGCTCTCACCCTCCTGCCCTGCGCCTCGCAACCAGTGTCTCAAGCATGTAACCTTAGATTTTGGCGGGCAACCTGCAGTCCCCTGAATCCTGTGTGGCTACCTTTTTTGGCGATTTTTAGTTGCGGCAATTGGCAACTACACCCTGAAAGTGCAGAAGTCTCCGGTTTCCTAGCTGAGCCTTGTAGTTCTCCACTAGTTTAGGGGCCAGTCCCCTCTGCGGCCTGATCCCTCCACATCCTGGTAGATTCAGGCGCACGGGTGGCATCCGCACTTACTGTGCCCCTAGGATCCCTTCACTCCTGGAGCTGTCCTCTACTCCCTTCCTCTTCAGCCTCTCCTCCTGAGTTTCTCAACTCAGGCCTGCTCCTCCTGAGCAGAGCTCCTGCAGAGCTCCTTCTCCTCTCACTGTCCTCCTCTCATTGAACACACTCTCTCAAGATGGTTCCCTTTTTTATATCTTGCTTCTCAAGTGCTCCCATGTCTTCTTCCTCCACCCACACCCACTACATGGTTCCACCCTCCAGCTAGGGACCAGAGACTGCTTTCCCTTAGGAGCAATCTCGCCCTTCCCTACTGAAGTGGAGTGTATTGGATGTGGGTGTGCGGGTCCCGGGCAGTACTCCATCCTTACCTGAGAGTGGGGCACCACACCTCTGGGTGAGATGCAGTACCTCTGTGGTGACTGAACCCGCAGGGGCACCACACATCTATAAGATGCGCCAAATCTGGCACTTAGCCTCCGCTCTTCCCACTGCCCTGTATTGGTGGGAAGTGGGGTAATGGGGTTGGGGTTCAAGTCAGCCTTTTAGTGGCGGCTGATGTGGAGGGCGTTTATAAGACGCCCCCATTACTAACTGTGTTGTAAAGTTATCGCCGCCTTTTCAATAAAAGACACGGCCAGAATAAAGTATTTTAATGAAATAAAAAATCCTGGTTTTGAATTTATTTTTTTTTATTGCACTCTGTCCGCGAAGCCATTGATTTTCTGAAAAAGAAAAAGTAAAAAAACAAACAACCATATCCCTCACCTGTCCGCCGTCAACGACGCAGTCCACGATTACGCCAACGATTGTCCCTCGGTGATCCGGGCCACTTCTACAGCAGTGACATCAGCAATCATTGATGTCACTGCTGTAGAAGACAGCAATGTATACTGACAGGAGTGTAAAATCACTCCTGTCAGTATACATGCTGCTGCAGGAGGTCACTGGGGTTCATCAGCTGAAGATCAGCTGATGAGCCCCGGTGAGCTCACCACTATGGGAACATTCTTCAGAATGTTCCCATGGTGAGGTCACGTGAGCGATCAGCAGATCGCTCACTTGATCGCAGGTCCTGGCAGCGCAGTACACTGCTGGGAGCGAGTGCGCTCCCCGCAGTGTACCGCCAGGAGGAGAGCATCGCTGAGACCGAGGACCAGGAGGACAACGGGGGGTGCCGGCTAGCTGAGTATAAGGTGTTTTTACTTTTTTTTTTTTTTTTAATACTACAGCGGGTACGCTGGCTTGGCAGAGCAGACTACTGCTCCCCCAGTAGACCCGCTCTCGCTGTTATCAGCGGGAGCGGCGGTCGGATGAGAGGAGGAGTAGTAGTCCTCCTCTCCTGACCTGGGTACAACCCGCACCACATTTCCGCTACGAATTCGCGGCTATTGGCTTTAATTGAAATGCAGCAAATCCGCAGGTATAAATATTATACCTGCCGATTTGCTGTGCTTCAATTCAGGTCAATGGGTGCGAATTTGTGGCGGAAACGCCCGGACAATGGTCATGCTGCGGTTTTTACCGCTATGGTAATCCTGAGCGGAAATTTCCGCATCATGTGCATAGCACATCAGGATTACCATTACTATAGCTGACAGACCTATTAACAAGCATTTCTGCAGTGGAAAAAGTGCAGCGAAAACGCTATAAAAAAGCTTTGTGTGCACATAGCCCAATACTTTAAAGGTAGTGAAGGATTCTCCAGTGCTGGCGAAGGGAATGGTCATATGGAAGAAAGTATGCGATATGCATAAACCCCGGCCACCTCTGGATTTGCTGAGTAAAAACATAAATAACATTGTCATAATGGGGTGTAGCAAAGACAACTTCGGCTCGGTCAGTTATATACACAGATGTGGAATCAGGGAAGTCTACTCATTTTCTAGCCTGAATTATAATGAAACCTATATTGCCGCTAGAGGTTTGATCACCGCATGGGACTTGTAACCGTGCTCTCTATTTTCTGAAATGTCTGCTGATCCACACCTTTTGATATTTTTGGACTGCCTCTTAAATTTTTGGGTGTGATGTGCTAATGAAAAAATCATGTTATTATTGTTCCTAATTTGTTTTCTTGTTGGCATGAAAGAAAGACCGGGTTATTTTGGGGACATTGCACCCTTTAAAAAGAATCTGACGCTGCTAAAGAAAGCCACACACATCTAACGTTCTGCGCCACGCTGAGCCGCTATTCATCTAGATTTAGCAGTTTTCCTTTCATAGATTTCTGATATGTTGGGAAGCACAAGAGTCCTTTCTTCTTACAATACACTGTACATGACAAAGAAGCCATAGGTAAAAGAATGAATTCATCACCAATTTTGTGCAGCATATAAGGTGGTGTAAATAAACAAAGCATAAGCAATAACATACGGACTTAGAAATAGCATTTTTTTTTTAATTCTACTGCTTAAAGGGAACCTGTCATGTAAAAAAAAGATACATGGTTAATCTGTAGGTTAATAGCGTTCTGAACCAGCCCGGCTACCGTACTGGGAGGAAATTCACTTTACTTTGCCCAGGAGCCTCAGGCTTTCAGTCAGAGGCGTGGCTTCAGTCACTGCTCACTATACACTGAGTGGTGACTGACGCTGCGCCGGACTATGACCCGCACGAGGAATGATGTTAATTTTCTTCCGCAAGCCAGGCTCTCAGTACAGCGCCGCACAGCATTGGAACACTATTAACCTGTAGATGAATCCATCTCTGCAGGTTAATAGCATTTTTTCACATGGCAGGTTCTCTTTAAAGGGAACCTTTCACCAAATGTTTCATGTTGAACTGGGCACAGGATGTAATTATGACGTTTTTAGGTTTTTTTTTTTTCTTTTGCTCCTTTGGTTGTAGAGATTTCGGCCATTAACCGTTTGGCACCTAATGAGTTAACTTTTAGTTCAAGTGGGTATTATAAGATAGTTTTCATGGGGGGGGGGGGCGTGTACCTCTGCCTCCTGTATGACGTTGACCAATCATAAACAAGCAGCAACATAGACCTGCAGAAGGACATCAATATGAAAAATTTGGTGAAATGTCTCCTCTTTAATAGTTTTTTCACAGACTTGAAATAATGACACCCTTGTCTCTAGTAACTGTTGCCCCTCTTGACAGATGAAAATATTGCCTGCCGGAAGTTTTTACAGTCTACTTTGTTGAATGATTGTCCAATTTCAAATTGCGCCCCAACAATATCTTAATGGGTTTAACCTTGCAGTCATATGTGTATTACATGCGTTTTTTCTAAATAAGGATATATCAAAGCTACCGTAAGTGATGGGTAATATACAAAGCTGATTTATCCAAAACATGACCTACAATAAGGAGACAAAACCCGCAGCAGAAATTTTTTTATTTTTTTATTTTACTGCATGTTTTATAGTGATAAAAACGCATACAAAAAAAATACAAACTATTTAGCTAATTAGGGAAAAAAGGCTACAGAAAATCTGCAACCTCAAAAATACTCCAAATACCAATTGTGGGAACTTGGCCTAAGAAGACTTAATGGGCTTACACGGAAAGATAATCGTGACCCAGCTTGTTTTGTGATTATCTTGCAATGTAAACAAGCTTCTGATCACCCGATGAACAAGGAAAACGCTTATTCATCGGTTAGATTGATCTTTTGTGCAGTGTAAGATCATAGCTCTTGGCGGTGCACCGTCCTGTGTAAACAGAGCTCACACTGCTGAGAACCATGGCTGCCTGTGTGCACTGAGCGATCTATTACAGATCTATTACAGATCTATTACAGATCTATTACAGATCTATTACAGATCTGTTACAGATTGCTCAGTGTGCATTGTTTACTGTGGTCTGCCTGTACTAACTGCCATTTAAACGACCGCCAATTGGCAGTTATATTGTGCTGCCGGTCGATCTGTCTAAGTGGAGCTTAAAGGGAACCTGACAGGTGATACTTGCCGCCCAAATCATGGGCAGCATGAATCATCCACTGACTGTGCACGTTTTTCTCTGAAACGCTGCAGTGTTCGAGTCAAACACACTTATAATAGCTACCGGGGACCGAGCTGCACTGTTGGACCGTATGTATCACCTGTCAGGTTCCCTTTAAAAAAATGAAGTAAAAAGGAAAAAAATATAGAATTTGTAATGCCCTTCGCCTCTGGAAAAAGAGATGAAAAAAAACACATTTGGTATCTGTAAAAGTCCAATGAGTAAATGCAATAATGACCCTGGCCGATCAGACATTGATAACCTATCCTAATTTGAGTATGCCCCACGGATACTCAATAGGGTTTACGTATGTAGACATGCTTGGCAAGTCCAGCAACTTTACCCTCTGTTTCTTTAGCAAGGAAGTGGTCATCTTAGAGGTGTGTTTGGGGTCTTTATCATGTTGGAATTCTGCCCTCTGGCCCAGTCTCTGAAGGGAGGGGATCATGCTCTGCTCAGTGTGTTACAGTGCATGTTGGCATTCATGGTTCTGACGCGTCTCCTGAGCCGTGGGGTACTCGATAGCCGGGCCGGTCCTGTATTAGAGTAGTCACGGTGGCAGTGATCACGTCCGTGACCCAGGGCGGTCAATTAAAGGAAAAGTAAAAGGGGAATAAAGTTTTTATAGAGCTAATGTTCGTGACACCACCTGTGGTATGCGGCTAAAGGGAGCTGCCGCTGCGGTGCAGATCCACTGGAGCTGATGGTGACGCAGCAGAGTTGGTTCAGCTCTCCACAGGCAGAGCTAAGCTCCAGGGCAGTATATGAAGAATTGTGGAGGTAGATGTTGGTGCGGTGTAATGCAGGTGATGGCGCAGATAATGACCAGTCAACAGATTTAATGGCGGCTTCCTCTATCTTTACTTGCGGTTTGTTAGAGAAGACCGGGGCACGGGTACTAGCTGGTAGTGGAGGCCCGGGCGGCCTGGAAGCAAGTTGGGGATCCACCTCGCCAGGTGGAGTTGTAGCCCTTCCCTCTGCTCTAATCTCTTTTGGCCATGCTGCTTGGAGCTATGCTGCGGCCCTCGTCCCTGAGTAAAACGTCTTTTTCCTCACCCGTATGGCACCCAGCTCCGGCCTTCCTCAAGCATCGCTCCCACGTGGCGGTGCTGGGCCCTGTGATGCTGCTGAGCCGTTGGGCGTCTGATGGGGCCAGGAGACCTGCAGTCTCCCGCCCTCCGGATTTAGCTGCTGGGCCTTCAGTGCCCGCACAACCACGGACTCCGGTGTCCGGTTCCTTTGCGCTAGTCTCCTCTGGGATGAGCTTGTCCACAGCTCCCTTCCCCAGGTCCTTCCTTGTCGCTCTCCTGACTCCATCTCCTCTCAACTCACTCTTACTAACCCTGCCTGCAGATTCCAGTGTTTAAGGGGAGGAGCTCTCCTTTCTGGTCTGGAGTCAGGAAAGTGTTTTATGCTGGTAAACCTGATTAGGGGACCCCTCCTTGCTTCCAGGCATGGCATCACCCCTTGTGAGGGAGGCAATGCCACCGTGGCAACCAGACCCCTGTGGTGCCACAGTTCCCTCAATGCTGCCGGCTGTAGGGAACTAGAGTTCACTCATGCAGCCCCAAGCCATGACACTCCCACCACCATGCTTGGCTGTAGGCAAGATACACTTGTCTTTATACTCCTTACTTGGTTGCCGCCAGACACGCTTGACACAATCTGAGCACAAATGAGTTTGTCTTAGTCTCATCAGACCACAGGATGTGGTTCCAGTAAGCCATGTCCTTAATCTGCTATTCTTCAGCAAAGTGTTTGTGGGCTTTCTTGTGCATAATCTTTAGAAGAGGCATCTTTCTGGGACAACAGCCATGCAAACCAATTTGATGCAGTGTGCGGTGTATGGTCTGAGCTGAGGTGTATGGTCTGAGCACTGACAGGCGAACCCCTGCAACCTCTGCAGCAATGCTGGCAGCACTTATACGTCTATTCTGAAAAGACAACCCCTGGCTATGACGCGGAGTATGAGCATACAACTTCTTAGGTTGATCATAGCGAGGCCAGCTCTGAGTGGAACCTGTCTTGATAACCCGCTGTATGCTCTTGGTCACCGTGCTGCAGCTCAGTTTCAGGGTGTGGGCAATCTTGTTATAGCCTAGGCCATCTTTATGTAGAGCATCAATTCTTTTTTTCAGATCCTCAGAGTTCTTTGCCATGAGGTGCCATGTTGAACTTTCAGTGACCAGTATGACAAAGTGTGAGAGCGATTACACCAAATTTACCACACCTGCTCCTCATTCACACCTGAGACCTTGTAACACTAATGAGTCACATGACACTGGGGAAGGAAAATGGCTAATTGGGCAGAATTCGGCCATTTTCATTTAGGGGTGTACTCAATTTTGTTGCCTGTGGTTTAGACATTAATGGCTGTGTGTTGAGTTATTTAGAGGGCACACCAAATTTACACTATTATACAAGCTATACACTGACTACTTTACATTGTATCAAAGTGTCAGATCTTCAGTGTTGTCCCATGAAAATGCCCCGTCTCATGCTGCACATAACACATCTGCATCTCTGGCTGCTATGGGCATAAAAGGGGACAAACTTATGGTGTGGCACCCATGCTCCCCTGACCTCAACCCCATTGAGAACCTCTGGAGCATCATCAAAAGGAGTGTCTATGATGGCGGGAGGCAGTTCACATCTAAGCAACAGCTCTGGGAGGGTATTCTGTCCTCATGCAAAACAATTAAAGCAGAAACCATCCAAAACCTGACAAATTCAATGGACGAGAGAGTTCAGAAGCTCCTTTCGAACAAGGGGTCCTATGTGCAAATGTAACATCACCTAGAATAAAGTTTTGAGTTGAAAACTGTTTGATTTCAGTTTGTAATAACCTGCTAATGCTTATAATTTCAAAAATGACCATTTTTTTGTTCTTTGTTAAAATGAAAAGGTTGAAAACTCTGCTGTGCATAATAATTTGGAACATGCATTTTGAGTGCAGTTTGAGTTTATTTTTTTAAAAATATACTGTTATCATAGGCAGTTTGTACAAAAACCTTTCAATTGTACTCTAATAGTTATTTGACTGGAAAATTACAATGACTGCAATTCATATAGGTAATTTGGGAAAATCTGAGAAAATATTATTTGCATAATAATTTGGAACACAGTGTAGTGTGAACAAGTTGTCAAGCACTTTCCAAGTGATGCTAAAATCGCTTGGAAAAGCGCTTGATAACCCGCATGCAAAAACGCTTGACAAACGCTTCTACCTGGCGGGAAAAACACATGTAAAAACCGCATGCGTTTTTCCTGCCAGGGAGAAGCGGAAAAAATATGCAGCATTTCTGCATCATGGGCACTTAGCCTTAACAAAAAAGTGTGAAACAACTGAAAATATGTCTTATATTCTAGGTTCTTCAAAGTAGCCACCTTTTGCTTTGATGACTGCTTAGCACACTCTTGGCATTCTCTTGATGAGCTTCAAGAGGTAGTCACCAGAAATGGTCTTCCAACAATCTTGAAGGAGTTCCCAGAGATGCTTAGCACTTGTTGGCCCTTTTGCCTTCACTCTGCGGTCCAGCTCACCCCAAACCATCTCGATTGGGTTAAGGTCTGGTGACTGTGGAGGCCAGGTCATCTGGCGTAGCACCCCATCACTCTCCTTCTAGGTCAAATAGCCCTTACACAGCCTGGAGGTGTGTTTGGGGTCATTGTCCTGTTGTCACGCATGTACAATATTTTTTATGGACACTTTGGACAACCTTAATAAATAATTATGATTATAATTATAAGTAATACATGTCTACAGTCCATAATTGATAGATGACGACCTCAGCTGCATTCACTGTAAACTCTAAAATTATGATAATTACAGTCACAATCTGTGTAAGTTTCTTAATTTTCAAAAAAAATCACGGACAACTTAAATTAAAATTTCTGGAATGGTTTGTAACCCAGCTATTACGTGATCACTGGATTTAGGGAGGGAGCAGGAGCTCGGGTATCTCAAAAGGCTCAGGAGGCTGAATTTTCACTATAAGGCTAGGGTGACACCGACATATTTTCTCCTTCTGAGAAAAATGGTCCAATTCTGCTAATCAGACTTTGATCAGAGTGGGATCCGTTTTTGTTGATGTGGAGAACAAAACAAAAAAAAAAATTCTTCGATTTGTTTACATGGACTTGAGTGGCTGAGTGCCGTCCGATTATCGAAGACAAGTCGTGCATGCTGCAATTTCTTTTTTCTTCGGACCACTCCCCAGTTGCAGGGAAAATTGGTTAAAAAAAAATAATGTTTTAAAAGACTTTTGGGAGGAGGGATGGTGTGTTTTAACATATATTAAGACCTTTTTGGGGGTACAGTGTGTAAAATAAATGGAAAAATGAATATAAAAAAGGCAAAAAAAAACCCCACATAACTAAAAAAAAAAAAAAAAATATAGCCCAGTCCGGATTTGGTTAGTGTAGAAAAAAAAAAAGTCCGTATAGACCTATACATATGCATTTAGTGGATTCCTGTAATCCTTCTGTATTAGGCCCTAGTTGTTCCATTATTAGCGGAGTCACAGCTGTGTGACATCTGGCTGCAAACAAAAAACATAGTTGGAATTCATGGCTGTGATATTTTTTTTCCAGCACCCTCCCACTGTTTCCCTTCTGGATGTACTTCTGTCTTCACAAGCGGCTGGATGTAAACAGGAAGCCAAAAAGATATTGAGGCCGTGCTAAGAAATGGCTCCGAAACCTGTTTAAGATCATAATTCATGTGACCCTCTATCACCAAACTGGAAAGTGACTATACATTCCACCTGCTGCTTTCTTTTCTGTTGCCGCTGCTTTCCTCTTTTGAATCTGCGTGCCATTCTCCTCGTCCCCAAAATATCTAATATAGAGACATGTATAGTGGTGCGCAAAGTCTGCCCCACGCCTCTCCTGAGAGTCACAGGATGGGCGCAACACCCTAGTTATCGGCACTACTCCTCCCCACACTAATGGAAAGGCAGTGGCGGAGTGACTCACTTACTGTGGTGCCCCCATGGCTTTGCGCCTCCCTTTTTGGAAAATAGAACGGGTTGTCGTCATGATGGAGAGAGTGAAAGACAGCAGATACAGTTAGGTCCATATATATTTGGACAGAGACAACATTTTTCTAATTTTGTTTCTAGACAATTGTAAATAAAATGTTCATTTCTAGTACTTGGTTGAAAACCCTTTGTTGGCAATGACTGCTTGAAGTCTTGAACTCATGGACATCACCAGACGCTGTGTTTCCTCCTTCTTGATGCTCTGCCAGGCCTTCACTGCGGTGGTTTTCAGTTGCTGTTTGTTTGTGGGCCTTTCTGTCTGAAGTTTAGTCTTTAACAAGTGAAATGCATGCTCAATTAGGTTGAGATCGGGTGACTGACTTGGCCATTCAAGAATATTCCACTTCTTTGCTTTAATAAACTCCTGGGTTGCTTTGGCTTTATGTTTTGGGTCATTGTCCATCTGTAGTATGAAATGACGACCAAACAGTTTGGCTGGATCTGAGCACACAGTATGGCTCTGAATACATCAGAATTCATTCGGCTGCTTCTGTCCTGTGTCACATCATCAATAAACACTAGTGACCCAGTGCCACTGGCAGCCATGCATGCCCAAGCCATCACACTGCCTCCGCCGTGTTTTACAGATGATGTGGTATGCTTTGGATCATGAGCTGTACCACGCCTTCGCCATGCTTTTCTCTTTCCATCATTCTGGTAGAGGTTGATCTTGGTTTCATCTGTCCAAAGAATGTTCTTCCAGAACTGTGCTGGCTTTTTGAGATGTTTTTTAGCAATGTCCAGTCTAGCCTTTTTATTCTTGATGCACCGTGCAGTGAACCCTCAGTATTTACTTTCATGTAGTCTTCTCTTTATGGTAGATTTGGATATTGATACGCCTACCTCCTGGAGAGTGTTGTTCACTTGGTTGGCTGTTGTGAAGGAGTTTCTCTTCACCATGGAGATTATTCTGCGATCATCCACCACTGTTGTCTTCCGTGGGCGCCCAGGTCTTTTTGCATTGATGAGTTCACCAGTGCTTTTTCTTTCTCGGGATGTACCAAACTGTAGATTTTGCCACTCCTAATATTGTAGCAATTTCTCGGATGGGTTTTTTCTGTTTTTGCAGCTTAAGGATGGCTTGTTTCACCTGCATGGAGAGCTCCTTTGACCGCATGTTTACTTCACAGCAAAACCTTCCAAATGCAAGCACTACACCTCAAATCAACTCCAGGCCTTTTATCTGCTTAATTGAGAATGACATAACAAAGGGATTGCCCACACCTGTCCATGAAATAGCCTTGGAGTCAATTGTCCAATTACTTTTGGTCCCTTTAAAAAACAGGGTGGCACATGTTAAGGAGCTGAAACTCCTAAACCCGTTGTCCAATTTTGATGTGGATACCCTCAAATGAAAGCTGAAAATCTGAACTTCAACTGCATCTGAATTGTTTTGTTTAAAATTCATTGTGGTAATGTCTAGAACCAAAATTTGAAAAATGTTGTCTCTGTCCAAGTATATATGGACTTAGCTGTATATCAGTGACTATGCATAAGAAATCTACCGTGACATTTAGGTTAGGCCACGAAAGGTCACTTTAACATATTTTTCAATCGCTCCTGTCTAAGACTTTACATATTCCTACACTCATTTCTCTTGCCTTATTATTGCCTTTACCTGTTACTAGGTCAATCTGCCCTATATAATGCTTGTTATAATGAGGCCTGGTACGCAAAAAAAATGCTAAATACTTTTGTATGGACGGTGCTTCCCTGTAATGGTAAATACTAAATGTGGAACATTGATATAAACGTAAAGGTAGTGTCCACCTCTGGGGACATTTTTTTCTTTACTTAAATATGTATTTTTGTCTTTTAAAAAAAAATATATATATATATTTTTTTTGTACTTTGGCTTCTTCAAAAATGTTGCACTGTTTTTCTTCTATAGCCTCAGTATTAGGCCACGGCCCCACTAGCAGTATTCAGTCAGTATTTTTTCTCAGGAGTGGGAGACAAAACCAGGTGAGGAACAATCAGAGAAAAGGTATAATAGAAACAAGTCACCAATTCTGCATTTATCACCCACTCCTGGTTTTGGCTCCCACTCCTGAGAAAAAATACTGACCAAATAGTCAGTCAGTGGATAGTGGGGCCATGGCCTTAGGGAGCTGTCAGACGGACGTATTACACGGACGATAATTGCATCGCAGTGATTGGACTGGCCGGCGGCTCTCCTGACCCGAGCGTGACAGCATGTATTTCTATGCTGCTATCACGCTCTGGTGATGAGTCGTCGGCCAGTCCGATCACTGCGATGCGATTGTGGTCCGTGTTTATACGTCCGTCTGGCTGCAAAGGAAATAACTGAGACTTTATCCGTGAGCTCATTCTAACGTTCCAATGGGAAAGTTTCTAACTTCTTTTATCTATCTTTTTCTCAGCACATTTATGACCACAGACCGTAACAAGATTACATATCCTGCAAAACAAATCCTGTAAAAAAAAAAAAAATAAATAAAAAAATAAAAATTAACTGAATTGCTAAAAATGATTTTAAGCCCCAAAATGGGTGTTTAGGGGGAAAAAAAGACATTTGGTGGTCTGAAACCAGTTGCCTACCTCCTTAAATTCGGGAATCCAGTCTTGTCAAGAGTTCCGGGTAAAGCTGTGATTTTTTTTATTTTGGGGGGGGGGGGGGATTTTTTTTATTTTGTGGTTTTATTGAACAAATAAAAATATGTGGATTGCTCTGCTGCTGTACGAGTGGTCAAATGTATCACCGCTGTGTTTATAATAATACAATAATCGTAAGCTTCTTTAACCATCTTATGAGGCGTTATGAGATATCAACTGTAGGTCTAATGGCAATCTACTTCATGAAAGAACTTTGTGAAAAAGCGTGAAAAGTCCTACCTTGTCTGCACATAGCAGGGGAACGCTGATTTACTCTGCCTATAATCCTGTTAAGCATGGAGAAAGAGTTTTCTTCCTCCCCTGGGGTGCGCAAAGCAATCTTTGTACTTTGAGTGCAATGCTTTCTGTATTTATGGGGATCATGTAGCCTTTGACTTCCGCTCTGAGTGCCTAGGACAACTAAAGCCAAGGTGGGTTTCACGCATCATTTTTTTTTCTTCATAATTGAAAAATGGAATGTATTTTTTTTTCAGTGTTGGACCCATTTTTGGTCCATGTGTCAGTCTTAACAATTCTTGTTGCATCCGTCTTGTATGAAGAGAAAAATTTCTAGCTTCTACCCATTTCGACAACTACGGCGAACACACAGTTGTTCATCCTTTTTCAAATTTTTGAAGAGTTTTTTGATAGATCATAGACTCATTTCAGTCTGTAAAAAGAGAAGCACCCATACAAAAAAAACTGCGTGAAAGAGCCCGAAGGCCAAGTTTTATACCATATCTTTGTCCCTGTTAAATTAAATCCTGGTCAACCTCTTTTTGTTCCCATAGTACAAAAACAAACAATAAAAAAAAAACACGCAGATAGTTAACTACTTGCCTGTTGTACCCGCTGCTGGCTCAGAGCGGTCACTGACCACTCATGCCAGCGATTTCAGCTGCGCGTGTCAACAGAGCAGCTTTTTCTCTTCTGGGCTACTCTGTTGACAGGGCGGGACTGCTGACTTAATGCATATTGACATCTGGCTCTCCGCTAACTCTCTCCGCTTAATGCCTGCAGAGATCAACGCCGGGCACAACATGCACTTAGCAACTACCTGCTTGATTAGTTCTTTGACACATTGTAAAAAAAATAAATACTCTTGGATAACAACTTTTACTGCTCCATCTGTGTTTTCTGGTGGTGTAAATTATTGAGCCAGGTACAGTTGTGCAGTGTACTAAGCTATTGTATTCAGCTAAAAAGAAGGGTATTACAAGAATGGAGGTCAAATGGAGTCCAAAGTTTCATATTTTGCCTCCTTAAACTATGATCACAGGCATCATTTTTGCAGCTTTTTTTTTTTTTTTTTTTTTTCAGCAGAAAAGAAGCTGCGTTTTACAGTACCATTAAAAGCTATGAGATTTCAGAAATGATTTTTCTTTAATTGGAGCACTGCAGTATTTTTATTTTTTTTAAATCTGCAACAATTAAACAGTTAATTCTTTGGCTATGTTCAAAAGCCCCAATTTTTTGCTGCTTTTTTTTTCTGCAGCCAAAATCTGCTCTTTTGACAGTAAAAACGCATATTTTTAGGCGTTCTTACCGCGTTTTCTTGCACCGTTCTTCGGGGACGAATTACACGTGTGCTTTGTCTACAATACGTGTTAAAGAAAGTTAGTTTTGTTCACCTAAAAAGCAGCTCATGCCCCCCCCCCCCCCCTCCCAGTCTGAGGACCCCTCTGCTGCTGATGGCAAGATAGGAGGTGAAACCGCTCCCTCAGCCCCTGGAAGAGGGGACCCTGGGGTGACTTTAGTTCCCGACATCGGGATGGATAAACCCCCAGATAAATTCTGATTAGGGGCTGCATACTCCCATGCCTATACTGCCACATAAAGGCCTTACAGAGCTTACTGGGTCTGATCATGCTGTAATTAGGGGACACTCGAACTGACCCCCTGGCCCAGCTATCCCCTAGATTGATAAAGCTGTCTACTAAAAGAGCCCATACAGAAAGGGGCCCTCGATATCACAAACCCAGGAGGGATCCCCTTGACTCAAGGCCATACTGACAACATGGAGGACTGGACCTCGTTCCCTACCCCATCAGAGGTTGACTGAATGGAGCAAAAGTCTTCCTCATTCCCTTCTTCCTGGAAGAAATGCCTAAACCATTTGACCTCTAAGAAGGATTTTAAAACCTTTTTGCAGATGTTAAAGAGGCCTGCCGGTATATCTGAGATTGCATGTGTAAGACAGGATTTACAGCACCTTGCAGGACATATGGACACTGTGAAAAGGGATCATGTTACCAGATCTCATGTGGCTGATCTCCAACAGATGATATCACCAAAGGAGGCTGTAAAGGACATGATACTCATATTGAAGACATGGATAATAGGGGTAGGAGGTGTAACATCAGAGGACGGGGTCTTCCCAAATCAAATGGTGAAGAGGATCCTAAAGCATTGCTCCAAACTATCTTCACTCTATACTGGGTGACCTTCCAACTTCACCTATCAAGCTTGACAGGGCTCATCAGGCTTTGAAACAGAAGTGCTCCACTGTGCTTCCCTGAGACCTTTGCTTTTTACATGACTATGAAACCAAAGAAAGCATAATGATGAAGGCCAGGCTTCAGAAGTCTATAGCAACATATATGGGTTCTGAACTGCAGCTGTTCCCCGACCCGTCTCAAATTACCCTGCAGAAAAGGAGACACCTCTAACTATTACTCAAGATTTTGGTGGATCAACGGATTCCTTATCTTTGGGTTTTCCATTTGCCTTGATCGCACGCCAACATGGGATTTCATCAACACCTAAGCTATTTGGAAGACCTGCCTTCCTTTTGTGACTCTCTCAATTTGCCATTACCTAAAATTCAAGCTTGCGACCTCCCAACACCGATAGAAGCCTCCCCTCCCATATTGCGCCAAAGTGGAAGGAGAGTTAGGATGGGACCTATGGGCCGTGGAGACCATATCCTCTTTAATCCTCACAGCCCTCACATATTCAAACCTGACTGATGATGAGTCTCCAATGAAGCTCTTAAGTTCATCACAGGGATTGCCTACATAGTACTGGATGTTACTACAGTACTCATCTTGCTGTACTCTGCAGTTTTTCTTTTTCTTTTTTTTTGTTTATTCCAATATGTGGATCATCCACAGATCATCTGCTACTTTTGATTGGATGGACGCTTCATTAGACAAGTTATAGTTCCCTCCACTTATGCTAACTCCTGGTCTCCTCCCATGAGATGGATACATTTGGGATTGCCTTGTTTCATAGTTAAAGTGGGCTCACATAGTGCCACAATACCAATCCCTCTCCAGGGAAGCTTTTCACCTGGAAATATTGTCAGTGCTATTTCGATACATGTTTTCATTCTGTTTTACTATTGTAGTCTGTGTCTTCTAGTCCTTTGTGTCACCCTTCTTCCTTCCTATATGACCAACTCTTTTCATTGAAAGAAATTGTAGTTTACATGAAGTCAGACAGGTTGTTTTTTCCTCAAAGAAACCTTATGAAATACACCTAAGGGTTGAACCAAAGGTGATTTAAGGAGAATATGGAGTTATCGTACGTCCTAGACACACACTGGCTGCATTTTAGAGATCTATAGAACGGGCGAACCCCTTACAGGGCATCAATCCGTTGTAGCACTCTATGGGGGGGGGGATACACAGAACGGCTAGTAGAAGTCAAGTGGTTTCCAGGCACAATGAGGGCCTAGCCGAATCCGATGGCACCAGAACCGCTGCCCTATGACCTTGGAAAGTTATGCTCTTTCATAGGCTTTGGAGTTTTAGCCACAAAACCCAAGGGGAGGGGGGATTAGGACCATCTCGAGGAGGCGGAAACAGGTGTGACCGACCAAGAAGTTAAAAGGCTTGTGTAAGGCCATGTGCGCTCTCTGTGTTTGTTCATGCTTGATGATCACTTCTAAAGGGGGGCCATGTCGAGTAACATGCTGGAAGGAACGGAAACCAGCTGGCACCCCATGCGACACAGCACACATGGTCGGACATCAAACTGGTAACTGACTTGTTTCATCTGCTTATATCTTTTGTACTTCACCTGTATTCGTGTATCTGACCGCTGTATATGTATAACCATTGTGTATATCGTGCTTTGTCTAGTGTGCCCTTAAGGCAATTTAAATATATAATATAACCTTGGGAGGATCTTTTATCTAGATTCACACATGCATGTTCTCGGCTTTAACTGTCCGTGCTACCAGGGCTTTGTTCAGGCCCGATTTAATCCCGTTAACGGATCAGGCTTATATCTAATGAGGAACTGGTGGCAGTCCTAGCGGGCTGATAAGGCTCTGTTTCACCGATGCTAGTGAAAGGGACTTCTCAGCCTGTTAGGGTTGTAAGCGAGCATGGTGCCATGTCAGCGACAGTGTGGACCACATCCTCTTACTCCCAGTGCCTCACTGGGCCCGTGTGGACAGGGGGTGTCTGTGTAAAACTGTGCCAAACTGATCTTGCGTGTCCCTAGGGGGTGCGGAACGTCACGTTGGTGCAAGGGAGGAGACTGTACCACGTGATCCCTCTGACGTAATGTCACCTCAGCTGTGTTGGCGAGGTGCGGGTTCATCACTTTTTTACTTTTACGATTAATGAGGTCAGATTCAAATTGTTCGTGACACACTCTTACTACCATACTTATCAACCGCCTCCGTGTGATTCATGTCAGCGGTGGATGGTCAGACATATCTCCGACCACATACTATCTGACATACTGATTACTCCCCTATAGTTAGTGACACAAGTCAGCAGTGTTTATCAACAAACACTTTTATACGCGTTAATATGGAATTTATTTCTGGACTCAAGTATGTGCATTACTCGCCTCTGTGCACTTCTAGACCAATAAACCTTTTATTAATATAGTAGACTCACCATAAGTAGACTCGCCTACATATGTGGAGAAAGATTGTGCTTAGTGCAATTTAACCAGGGCTGTGGAGTCGGAGTCGGTGTCCATTTTGGTGGAGCCTGAGTCGGTATAAAATGGACCGACCGACTCCAACTCCTAAAATATATAATAAATTGGGTACAGTAGTTCAATGCAGTTTGTGGGAAATATTTTTTTCATAAGAATTTGGGAAAGTTTTGAATGTCTGTCCTATTCCTGACCTAAGGGTCTAGACTTTTAGCTGAGATGAATCTGTGCTACAGTAAATTTATCACTTAAACATGAATCATGTATGAGGGAGTCGTGGAGTCTGAGTTGGAGTTGGTGTTAAGGAAATTGAGGAGTCTGAGTCGTAGGTTTGGCTTACCGACTCCACAGCCCTGAATTTAGCTTAACCTATTTTTTTGGGTACATAGTCCTTACGTATACACTGCTCAAAAAAATAAAGGGAGCACTTAAACAACAGAATATAACTCCAAGCAAATCAAACTTCTGTGAAATCAAACTGTCCACTTAGGAAGCAACACTGATTGACAATCAATTTCACCATGCTGTTGTGCAAATGGAATAGACAATAGATGGAAATTATTGTCAATTATCAAGACACCCTCAATAAAGGAGTGGTTCTGCAGGTGGGGACCACAGACCACATCTCAGTACCAATCCTTTCTGGCTGATGTTGTGGTCACTTTTGAATGTTGGTTGTGCTTTCACACTCGTGGTAGCATGAGACGGACTCTACAACCCACAGAAGTGGCTCAGGTAGTGCAGCTCATCCAGGATGGCACATCAATGCGAGCTGTGGCAAGAAGGCATGCTGTGTCTGTCAGCGTAGTGTCCAGAGGCTGGAGGCGCTACCAGGAGACAGGCCAGTACACCAGGAGACATGGAAGGGTCCGTAGGAGGGCAACAACCCAGCAGCAGGACCGGTACCTCCGCCTGTGTGCAAGGAGGAACAGGAGGAGCACTGCCAGAGCCCTGCAAAATGACCTCCAGCAGGCCACAAATGTGCATGTGTCTGCACAAACGGTTAGAAACCAACTCCATGAGGGTGGTATGAGGGCCCGACGTCCACAGATGGGGGTTGTTAACACAGCCGAACACCGTGCAGGACGCTTGGCATTTGGCCCAGAACACCTGGGTTGGCAAAGTCGCCACTGTCGCCCTGTGCTTTTCACAGATGAAAGCAGGTTCACACTGAGCACATGTGACAGACGTGACAGAGTCTGGAGACGCCGTGGAGAGCAATCTGCTGCCTGCAACATCTTTCAGCATGACTGCATTGGCAGTGAATCAGTAATGGTGTGGGGTGGCATTTCTTTGGAGGGACGCACAGCCCTCTATATGCTCGCCAGAGGTAGCCTGACTGCCATTAGGTACCGAGATGATATCCTCAGACCTCTTGTGAGACCATATGCTGGTGCGGTTGGCTCTGGGTTCCTCCTAATGCAGGACAATGCCAGACCTCATGTGGCTGGAGTGTGTCAGCAGTTCCTGCAAGATGAAGGCATTGAAGCTATGGACTGGCCCGCCCGTTCTCCAGACCTGAATCCGATTGAGCACATCTGGGACATCATGTCTCGCTCCATCCACCAACGTCACGTTGCACCACAGACTGTCCAGGAGTTGGCAAATGCTTTAGTCCAGGTCTGGGAGAAGATCCCACAGGAGACCATCCGCAACCTCATCAGGAGCATGCCCAGGCTTTGTAGGGAGGTCATACAGGCACGTGGAGGCCACACACAATACTGAGCCTCATTTTGACTTGTTTTAAGGACATTACATCAAAGTTGGATCAGCCTGTAGTGTGTTTTTCCACTTTAATTTTGGGGGTGACTCCAAATCCAGGTCTCCATAGGTTAATAAATTTGATTTCCATTGATGATTTTTGTGTGATTTTGTTGTCCGCACATTCCACTTTGTACAGAACAAAGTATTCAATGAGAATATTTCATTCATTCAGATCTAGGATGTGTTATTTGAGTGTTCCCTTTATTTTTTTGAGCAGTGTAGATCTGCTCTTAAATTAACACAGTGACAGTATCCATACTCTAGTTCATGGATACATATGAAAATGAAATAATTTTTACCCACTAATACTATTTATGCAAAATCTGTCCTAGTACGACATGTGAAAAAATATTCGCAAGTATAAAATCCCCCCCTTGTGTGGTTATCCCATAGCGCTATTTGGTTTGTTTTTTTTACATATGTATGGTTATATTATGTATGGCTGTTATTGCCTAGGGTTTGAAAAGCCAAACAGCTATTTTAGAGACAATCCCATATACCAAGTAATAATATCCGGCGTTCTTCTGCTCCTATTCATATCAGAAATATTATAAATAATCAAATCCACACCAACACTTCACCTGATCGTTGCTGATATCGAATACAGATTCCAGACTAGTGACACGTACCATTGATGCAACCTGTGTGCACAAGAGATAAGCGGCCCACTACCCTTTTGCACAGGTG
Source organism: Phyllobates terribilis (assembly GCF_046119375.1). Lineage (NCBI taxonomy): Eukaryota > Metazoa > Chordata > Amphibia > Anura > Dendrobatidae > Phyllobates > Phyllobates terribilis. Next base: position 503,777,691 of record NW_027362761.1, on the reverse strand, counting down.
GAATTGTGCATACTGATGAGTTAGACTGTAAGAAACCCATATATTGTTCTTGCACAGGGGCCCCATTCTGCCTGTTCCTGCTCCTGTTCCTCACCAAAAATTGTTAAAGAATTGTAAAGTACAATGCATGTGACTTGTGTGTTCCCAGTGAAAATAGATTAAAATACATTACAGAATCTACATGCAGATCAGTCTGTGAATAATGCATGTAGGTGGTTCACATTAGAACAGGTGCATATAAGTGTATTTTGGACTGAGTGTGACCCAACAAAATATCAGATCACATTTGGACCAATGTTAGTCTGTGGAGCTGTGTACATGTCCAAGATATACATTTTTTTTTTTTCCCCTCGGAATAAGATTGTCCAATGAAAAAATGGCAGCATGTCCAAGTTTGATCTGATATTCAGATCGCATTTGGCCATACAAGTCAATGAGTGCATGGAAAATATCGGACTGCACTCGGTTAACGGCATGTGACTGCTGATTCCTGTGATTAAATGCTGTGGTCTTGTAACTAATGTTCAGTTACTGGAGGGGATCACCGTAGTGGTGGTGCTAGAGTGGAGAGGAATTCGAGTTTATAACCAGGGCTGTGGAGTCTGAGTCAGTCGGTGTCCATTTTGGTGGAGTCGGTATAAAATGGACTGACTCCAACTCCTAAAATATATAATAAATTGGGTACAGTAGTTCAATGCAGTTTATGGGGAATATTTTTTTCATAAGAATTTGGGAAAGTTCTGAAATGTCCTATAAATGTCTGTCCTATTCCTGATCTAAGGGTCTAGACTTTTAGCTGAGATGAATCTGTGCTACAGTAAATTTATCACTTAAACATGAGTCTTGGAGTCAGAGTTGGAGTTGGTGTCATGGAAATTGAAGAGTTGGAGTCGGAGGTTTGGCTTGCCGACTCCACAGCCCTGTTGATAACAAACCCTAAACCCTGACTGTCCTAGAAAACTCCTTTTAAATGTGCCACGAGAGCGGTTTCTGGTTAATGACTCTGATTTGACTCATCAGGAATGGTATCAAGTAGGAGACCCCTTTATATGATGGGGAGAGTGGTTGGGTTGTTGAAATGACACGTATCTAACTAACATTCCAGCAATGGACCCTCACTGTAAAATCCCATTAATGTTAGAATAGAACTTTTTATCTTATATCTTTTAAAGGTATTCTGACAATAACTTTATCATGTTTACTAGAGAATTAGTGAGTACATGCAAAGCGGCTATTATTTTCCATGTTAAATCCGTAGACATCCCAGAGGAAACATATCCAATTAGTGTGGTGTATACTTGTGTGCAGAGTAACTAAAGTGTGTGCATCGGAGCGTTCACTTGTCTGCAGAATGTTACTCACTAATTTAATGTGTTATAGAATCTGCCGCCTCCAGGCTACATGCAGTGAATATCAAGTTTTGGGCTCGTACATTTTAAAAGGTATCAACCACTGAGGACTCTCAAATCTAAATATTTTTCACCCTTTCCAAAAATCTCATGCTTATCAAAATTTTCAGATTTTAACATGTTTATATAGTTAAAGGGAACTGGTCACCAGATTTTCCATATATAAACTGTATCCACTACCTGTAACCCTTTTGTAAGATCGCAGCTCACACACGCACTCTAGAATAGTTTCTCTCCATATGGTAATGGACACAGAGCTGTCCGATGGGCCTAGCCCTTAATAAGATCACATCTACCCTGCATACCTAAGAAAATGATGATTACTCCTCTCCATACGCTAACAGAATGGCACGATGGGAGAGACTGGACTGTGCTTTGCGCCCCCTCTGACCCCGCAATCGCTGCCTCTCCAACCTTGAATGACCTGTCTGATGTCATCCACACTGTGCAGGCCCGAGAGTTGAACAGACTTATGTGGATGACGTAGAGGTTATCACTCCAGCCTTCAACGGCATGGCTGACTATTGCAGGCACTTGAGGAGGCACCGAGCACAGTCCAATCTCTCCCATCGGGCCATTCTGGTATGGAGAGGAGTAATCATAAAAGTTATTTTCTTAGGTATACGGGGTAGATGTGATCTTATTAAGGGCTCGTGCGGACCGTATTTGCGGTCCCAGTGCGATCCAACAAAACATTGACCAAAGTTATTCTATGGGGCTGTACACATGTCCTTTTTTTTTTTTTTTTTTTTTCTCTTCCTCTGAGGGAAAAAAATTAATAACATGCACAATTTGCATCTGATATTTGGATCGCACTTGGCCATGTAAGTTAATAGGTCCTTGAAAATAATCGGTCAGACTGCACTAGGGTGATTGCTGAGTGCAGTCTGATTTTCATGGACTAACAGAATGAAGAAGATGGAGAAATTTATTTTTGCCCCGATGTTCTCATCATCTGTGAAACTTGGATCACACTATGATCAGAGTGTGATTCCAATAATCGGCCCGATTTTCTCGGATGAGAGAAAATACGGTGGTGTGAACCTGTAGTAGTGGTGAAGGAGGTAGTCTCCCCCGGACACTAAAAAGGGTTGCACATTCCCAAAGTTAGAGCCCTCTGAGGCTGCAGTGTGGTCCACGTGGGGTTAACTGTGACAGCCGGCCCAGTAGAGGGAGGGGGAACTCAGTGCTAGTGTCTAGTGCAGGAACTGAGCACAGTCAGTAGTGTGCAGAAGAGCTGACTGGCTCTATATTAGCTGCTAGTGTAGACGTGGCCTAGTATCCCGGACAGTGGATCACCAGATAAAAGAATCCCTCCACAAGAGTCCCCTTAGCCAGTGTGGGAACCTCAAGAGAGTCGTCGGGGACCTTGGGGCATATTCTGTCTGCAAGCCTGCAGAAGAATTTAGAACTCAAGTCTAGGATGTGGAGAGAACTAGGATCCGGATATACTGTCTTTGGTGAGGAAGATTCTCTAGAGCTAGCGAAGAAAGCAACAGAGATGCTTCACGTAGATTGGGAACCAGGGCTGAAGTTGTATTCATGACCTGTGGGAAAGATGACAACCCGTTGGGCCTTATCCTTTATACCTGCCCATAAATACTGTTAATACTCCCAGTTACCAAGTAAAGTTCTAGTTGTTGTTATGAACTCTGTGTCCTCTGAATTGATTGCTGCCCTGGTTCCAGAAGATGAATTCCTGGAGTCAGAAGAAGCCTTCTGGCCAGAAGTAGGTGGGAAACGCCACATACATCGCAGCACATCAGAGGGAGGGCACACTTTGTCTGTAGGGTGTCAAAGCGAGCAGGGGCCACAGCTCGCCCACGACTACTTCGATGGGGCACCTTACAGACCTACCATAAGGTGTTACAGGAATGCTATTAAAGACAGCACAAGGGTGGTGGATACAGTTTTAGGGAAAACCTGGCGACAGGTTCTCTATAAGTGATTTAAAGAAAAGTTTTCTAATTATAAAGAAGATAGTAAAAGCTGAGGGGAAAAAAACCTGCTGCTTTTGTGTGTGAATTAAAATCTTTCATTAAAACAGGTATATTTCTACTATTGATTTCTGCTTTTCCTATGACAGCCCAGCAGTGAGGCTTTCCCCGCTGATGCAGGCCGCCTGAGCAGTCGCTTACACAAAGGGATTCTTTCCACAAACCGCTAATTAGAGATAAAACCGCCACCTATTATCTTCTCCTCAACATATCAAACCCAACTTCTACACATTCCTCTCACAATAAATAGATGTGATGGATCAATTCAGTGTTGAATTTATTTTCTTAGTGTAATGGAAAGAAAAATTGGAAATCTCAGGGGGAACAAGGAGCTCTAACATTGACAGGAAAAAAAGAAGAATACTGCTCTAAAACATATCCCTACAGACAACCGGCTCTAAATTGTATTTTCATTATTTCATAACTTAATGTATTTTAGTAAAATATTTTAGTCTTTATTTTTTCTCAACCTCCAACCTCCACTCCTCTGTTTTTGAACTCTGGGTCCAATTAATTGATCTTTTTTTCTTTCCTGTAAAATTTTGGATTTTTACTTACCAGGTTTACATTTATGTTTCCAGGTATCAAGTTGTGTTCGTCATTGGGGAAATGACACATTGCCAGGAGTTCAGCAAGTTCTGCTGTTTTTTTTGATTCAAGCTGCATGTGCCTGCTTGAAAATGTGATCGAAATACACTTTCTTCTATGCCTTTTGAACAGCAAATAAATGAGATTTGTTTTATGAGCGCTCGGGAAATCAATACAGCACAGCCTTGTATGGTGTACCCAGGATTTCTGGTTTATTAGCACATGTAGGCATTTTAAATAGTGTCACAGAGGAAGGAAAAAATCCCTCTGAACTTTGAGCCTATAGGAACTTTAGGGGTGTGAATAGAAATGTGAAACTTCCCCACCCATAAGTGTTACTTGATCAGTATGACACTGGTTACAAAACAAGATGGATACCACAGTCCCAAAAGGAAATCTGTTCTCACAAAAATAACTAAAAATAAAGATTTCTATGAGGATAATGCTGACTTACAATATATGAACTATGCTTTATGGTTTCATTTAAGATTTAAAAAAAACTGTAATAGAGACAAGGATTGCATTTTTTAAGAACCCCCAGAGTGAATGTGCACATGTAAACTGACCCTTTTTGTTTAGTTTTGTAGTTAACGAAGTAAAAAAAATAAATAAATTTTAGATCGATCTCTGAACATCCTAATAGTTTTCTGTTCTTCTGATACATAATTCTATTTGAGTGTATACAGTAAACTTCCAGATTTGGGACCCATTATTGATACTGTATGCAGTAACATCATGAACTCCCCTTAGTAGTGACTGCAGAGAAATTTACCAATTAATTCCTTTATCACAGCAGTTAGGTTTTATTTCTTTATTTTTTTTACAGGCTAGACGAACAGCGCTTCTGGTCTTTTTTTTTTTCTTTTTATCTTTTCACACTAATTGATGTGCAGGTTGCATAATATAGAAACTTTATAGTATCATCCTGAACTATAAAGTTATCAGAAGTTGATGCTGCTGCGATTCCAATTATGTAGCGAAAAAACATTCAGAAAATGTAAAAAAAAAAAAAAAAAATATGTATATAATTGTGTTTATGTATGTGTGTAATAAGTATTGAACATGTCACCATTTTTTGAAGTAAACCTATTTCTAAAGGTGCTATTGACATGAAATTCTAAAGTCAAAGCTCAGCGTTCATAGAAGAAGCCCACAGAACCTTCAGAATTAGAGTATTTGGGTGGAAAAATGGGTTAAAATCACAGATGAGCAATGCATGCGACTAGTTTCTCCAAATAGGAGACGTCTTGAAGCGGTTATCACCAACAAAGGCCTTTATGCGAAGTATTAAATACATTTCTGTAAGTGTGTACAGTATGTTCACAGAACAGTATGTTCATATTGAAATGTTTGAGGGGGGAAAAAAGCCCCTCCAAAAACCTAGTTGAAAAACAGCTTATCTGACACTCAAATTGTTTTGAGCTTTTAACATTTACCTACATGTTACTGTTGTCATTATCTAATTGTTGTTCCTAAACATTATGCTTAATGGGGTTTTCTAGGATAAACTTCAACTTTTTCTGCCATATTCACACTGTCAGGAATCCCCTTTAAATAGAACATTTAGAGAAGCAGGAAAGGTTGCTAGTCGGCACCGCCAGTATGCAAATTGTATATTTTCATTCACGTGACTGCCGCTCAAACTTCTTGAAGATGCCCTCATGTCTTTTTGAGTGTTTAACCATTTTTTTTTACTTGCAATGCCATTTATTCATTATTTAAAGCGTGCTTAAAACCCAGTTCCCTGCCCCCTGTCTGATACTCCCCTTCCGATGTTTTCATCTGTATTCGCCGCTGCTCCCAGTCTGTGTCCTGCAGTTTGTGACCTGCTGGCTGCTCTAGTGTTTCATGGTGAAGTCACTAATCAATGTAAGTCTATGAGAGCCTCATTCTGGCCTCATTCTGGCTCTCATAGACTTACATTGAGGGCTTGTGACAGCTTCTGGGTTCTGGCCAGTCGACCGATGCCGAAAAACAGTGAAGACGCCAGAGGGTGAGTATATGACTGGGGGCAGGGGACTTAAGTTTAAAGCACCAATCCAGTGGAGGAAAAAAAACGCCAGAGTGGAGCTTTTAACCCCCTTCCGACATTTGAAGTATATATACAGTGGGTACGGAAAGTATTCAGACCCCTTTCAATTTTTCACTCTTTGTTTCATTGCAGCCATTTGGTAAATTCTAAAAGGTTCATTTTTTTTCTCATTAAAATACACTCTGCACCCCATCTTAACTGAAAAAAAAACAGAAATGTAGAAATTTTTGCTAATTTATTAAAAAAGAAAAACTGAAATATCACATGGTCATAAGTATTCAGACCCTTTGTTCAGACACTCATATTTAAGTCACATGCTGTCCATTTCCTTGTGATCCTCCTTGAGATGGTTCTACTGATTCATTGGAGTCCAGCTGTGTTTAATTAAACTGATAGGACTTGATTTGTAAAGGCACACACCTGTCTATATAAGACCTCACAGTTCACAGTGCTTGTCAGACCAAATGAGAATCATGCACTCAAAGGAACTGCCCAAGGAGCTCAGAGACATAATTATGGCAAGGCACAGATCTGGCCAAGGTTACAAAAGAATTTCTGCATTACTCAAGCTTCCTAAGAGGACCGTGGCCTCCATAATCCTTAAATGGAAGAAGTTTGGGACCTCCTAGACCTGTCCGTCCAGCCAAACTGAGCAATCGTGGGAGAAGAGCCTTGGTGAAAGAGGTAAATAAGAACCCCAAGATCACTGTGGCTGAGCTCCAGAGATGCAGTATGGAGATGGGAGAAAGTTCCACAAAGTCAACTATCACTGCAGCCCTCCACCAGTCGGGCCTTTATGGCTGAGTGGCCCGACAAAAGCCTCTCCTCAGTGCAAGACATATAAGAAGCCCACATAGAGTTTGCTCAAAAACACATGAAGGACTCCCAGACTATGAGAAACCAGATTCTCTGGTCTGCTGAGACAAAGATAGAACTTTTTGGTGATAATCCTAAGTGGTATGAGTGGAGGAAACCAGACACTGCTCATCACCTGCCCAATACAATTCCAACAGTGAAACATGGTGGTGGCAGCATCATGCTATGGGGGTGTTTTTCAGTTGCAGGGACAGGACGTCTGGTTGCAACTGAAGGAAACATGTATGCGGCCAAGTACAGAGATATCCTGGATCAAAACCTCTTCGAGAGTGCTCTAGACCTCAGACTTGGCCGAAGGTTCACCTTTCAACAAGACAATGACCCTAAGCATACAGCTAAAATAACAAAGGAGTGACAACTCTGTGACCATTCTTGACTGGCCCAGCCATAGCCCTGACCTAAACCCAATTGAGCATCTCTGAAGAGACCTGAAAATGGCTGTCCACCAAATTTCCCCCGAAAATGGTACTAAAAATGTCAACTCGTCCTGCAAAAAACAAGTCGCATGACTGTCGACAGAAATATGAAAAAAGCTTTTTTTCATATTTCCGTCGACAGTCATGCGACAGAAAAAAAGCTTTGCACTGTGCCTCACATGTAGTTTTCGACCACATATGGGGTATCGGTGTACAATTGCACAACAAATTCTTTGGTCCATTTTCTCCTGCTGTTTTTAAGAAAATGAAAATAACTTGGGGCTAAAACCAAATTTTTGTGGGAAATTTTTATTTTTATTTTTACGGCTCTACGTTATAAACTTCTGTGAAGCGCATAGGGGATTCAAGCTTCTCACCATACATATAGATAAGTTCCCTGAGGGGTCTAGTTTTCAAAATGGTGTCACTTGTGGGGGGGTATCCACTGTCTAGGCACATCAGGGGCTCCCCAAACGCAACATGGCGTCCGCTAATGATTCCAGCAAATTTTGCATTCAAAAAGTCAAATGGCGCTCCTTCCCTTCCGAGCCCTGCTGTGCGCCCATTTTTCACCACATATGAGGTATCTGCGTGCTTAGGAGAAATTGCACAACAAATTTTGGAGACCATTATCTCCTTTTACCCTTGTGAAAATAAATGTAAAAAATTGGATCGAAAGTAGAGTTTTGTGAAAAAAATTAAATGTTAATTTTTTTCCTTCCACGTTGCTTCAGTTCCTGTGAAGCACCTGATTTGTTAATAAACTTCTTGAATGTGGTTTTAAGCACCTTGAGGGGTGCAGTTTTTAGAATGGTGTCAATTTGGGGTATTTTCTGTCATATAGACCCATCAATCACTTAATATGTGATGTGGTCCCTTAAAATTTACAAAACCATTTTTTTTTTTTTTTTTTTTTTGTAAAAATGAGAAATCACTGGTCAACTCTTAACCCTTCTAACTTCCTAACAAAAAAAAATGTTTCAAAAATTGTTCTGATGTAGTAGACATGTTGGAATTATTTATTAGCTATTGTGTAACATATCTCTCTGATTTAAAAGCATAAAAATTAGATTTTGAAATTTGCTAAATTTTTGCCAAATTTCCTATTTTTTTTTTTACAAATAAACGCAAGTCCTATCGAACATATTTCACTACTATCATGAAGTACAATGTCACGAAAAAAAAACTCATCAGTGGGATCCGTTGAAGCGTTCCAGAGTTATTACATAAAGTGACACTGGTCAGAATTGTAAAATTTGGCCTGGTCATGAAGGTTGATAACAGGCTTGGGGTGAAAAAAGGGTTAATGAACTTAAAAAAAAAATAAAATAAAAAATAAATAAAGTCTGAAAATTACCTAAACTCAAAAAAAATATTTTACAGAAAACATCAATGAAAACCTTCGCAAAAAATGTTTCATGTACAAAAAAAAAAATGCAGGTGTTTTGGCCTGAAAAACTTGTCATTTTCACCCACGTGAATACACCCCTTAACTGCAGAAATACTTGCTGTTTCAATGATCAGGGTCAGGGGTATAGGATGTAGGGCACATCAGTGTCATCTGCCAAACACATGCAGTTCTTTAGAATATCAGAATATAAGGTAGATGGCACTTCTTCAGTTCCTCTTATTTTAGTTCATGGTATTAATAAAAACAATTCTGATTTGTACACCTCAGTTTTAGGGTTTTCCTTCTGACCCTACCAAAAAAGTGTGCTCAAGTTAGACAATGGGGAGAAGGGAATAAGCCGCTGTCAGGTGGCTCTGAGATTAAATGGATTGGCATGTTGAAAACTGATGGACAGCAGCTACTGGCTAAACTGGCAGGTACGGGCAATATTAAGCCAATGTATATAGCTACATTTCGGGTACTTCCACATGAGTTGGACATGCAGCAGATTTTCCTCTGCGTTTTACAGTACCAGCGTTGTGGATTCGATTTTCTGATTCTCTACAGCATGTCTTAATTTAATTCATTGGAAACCACTACATGTCAATTTACACTATGGATTTTATACTTTGCAATGCAAAAGGCTAATATGTGGCAAGTCAGCAACTTCTCCAACGCTGCAGAAATGTCCCTTGGGAATGTGTTCTTATCCTTTCTGATGAGACATTCACTACCTAATTAATTGATTGTGTGTGGGGGGAACTTTTGAAAGTTTACCTTACAATGTTGTATTTGCAAACCATTAAAGACACATTACCAAGGTCTTATAGAGAATTAAAATGCCTTTAAACACTGATTTTTCAAGCGGACTATGAGCCAAAAAAATTACAAATATGTACATAGGTAAGAGTGCTATCCATGAAAACCACGGATAGCACTCCTTACTACGTGAAAAACGGATGTGTGAACAAACCTTTACAAGCCCTTATTGATATATAAAGTTGGAAGAGAACGTGTGACCATGACATTTTGGGTTGTCTGCTTATGGCATAAATACAGTATGTAAGAGGAAAAAGAAGTCCTACCTAGGTTGGTGTCCACTTCTAGAAGCCTCAGTGAAGCGCAGCTTTAAAAGTATTCCCTTCTTTGGCTGTACCTTGTATGGCTGGCTCATTGCATAATATTCTGTAATACCGATTGCCGATTCACTGGGAATTTTCTTTGGTGTTACCAACTGATTTACTTACAAGCGGTTATGTGGGGAGGGGTTGTCCAAATACCATAAGGCTATGTGCCCACGATGCAGAAATGCTGCATATTTTTTCCACTTCTCCCTGGCAGGAAAAACGCATGTGGTTTTTACATGCGTTTTTTCCCGCCAGGTAGAAGCGTTTGTCAAGCGTTCTTCACATGCATTTCTGCATGCGGGTTATCAAGCTCTTTTCCAAGCGATTTTAGCATCACTTGGAAAGTGCTTGACAACTTGTTCACACTATATAAATCCATGCAACCGGCATGGATTTATAGTAGTGTGACAAAGTTAGTTAAAAAAAAAAAGAATAAGAATTGTGAAAAATAAAAAAAAAAAGATTATACTTGCTTTCCGATGTCCTCCCGGTGTTTTCTCCGCTGCGTCCGGTGTCTTGGGCGGTTCGCTGTGGTGTGAAGGACCTGCGGTGATGTCATTGAGTCATGTGACAGGTCACATGACTCAACGACGTCATGGCCGGTCCTTCACAACACCGCGACCCATACAGCAGACCAGTCGGAGGGGAGAAAACGCCGGGAGGACATTGGAAGGTAAGTATAATCTTTATTTTTTATTTTAAATTATTTTTTTAACAGGTTCTATGCTACCTGGGTCTGGAGGAGAGTCTCCTCTCCTCCAGACCTGGGTACCATCCGCACATTGAACCGTGTGATATCCGCATGTACAGATGTAGTCATGCGGATGTCATGCGGTCCAATGCAAGTCAATGGCGGCGATTACTCTACGTGTCCGCAAAATTAGTGGACAATCTGCCTATTTTTCCGCAATGATAATCTGCAGCGGAAATTTCCGCAGCATGTGCACAGCACATGCTGATTATCATTGGGGACCATGGGGCACGTATTACCAAGCGTTTTTTAAGCGTTTTCGCTGCGGAAATTCGGAGGCAAAAACGCTTGAAAAACGCATAGTGGGCACGCAGCCTAAGGCTGCCGGTTGCATGGATTTATATAGTGTGACCAAGTTGTCAAGCACTTTTCCAAGTGATGCTAAAATCGCTTGGAAAAGCGCTTGATAACCCGCATGCGGAAATGCATGCAAAAACGCTTGACAAACGCTTCTACCTTGCGGCAAAAAACGCATGTAAAAACCGCATGCGTTTTTCCTGCCAGGGAGCAGCGGAAAAAATATGCAGCATTTCTGCTTCGTGGGCACTTAGCCTAAGACTTTGTGAACACTGTATCTAAGCATTTAGTAGTTGAAGGCTACAATGTTTTTCCAGCCTCTTCATTTGATGAAAGGCTTCAATGAAAGCCATAGTACTTGCCTAGGTCAATGGGGTCCCATTGAGCACGCCACTCATCACACTCCAGATTCATGAAGAGATGTGCACCTCTTCATGAATCAGGAGCGACTGGCTCCAGCACTCCCCCATATGAAGACTGTCGTGAATGCCAGTTTTGATGAATAGGGCCCTTTAGTCTTTTATAATAACCATGCCTACAAAAAAAGCCTCTCCTTTTATTTCAGTGACTTGGTGCTATGATATCACCCTATGAAGAGTTCTCCCAAGTTGACATCTCTGTGAAGGCATAATTGTTTATGGGCCATTTTGGCCGGTCTTTATCTTGGGTCTATGACAAGTTGTAAATTTATTTTTCTTATTTGCTAAATGTCCATTCATAACAAATAAGAGAATGTCAGACCCAGCTTTCTTTGTGTGAGGTGTGCAATGACTCACTGCCCTACTTTCCTCACTGATATCACTGCGGGCATGTACTGTGATTAGAAACTGGGAGGGGAGAAGAGCAGAGCTGTGTGTCATTACAAACACCTCTGCAACTTAAGCGCTCCTCTCATGGCACTCAGTGTGTGGGTTGGTGAGTAGAACAAAGCTGACAGCACTGAGAGCAGGGAGCAGCAAGATGTGTTTGTAATGATCTAATGCTCTGCTCTACTTCTTCTGCGCTTACACTGACTGCCATGAGATGAGGACTGCAAGAAATGTTTGTAATGACACACAGCTCTGCTATACTCCCCTCACTCACTTATGCCGGGTATTCTCCAAAAACAAGACTGGGTTTTATATTTTTTGCTTCGAAAGATGGATTATGGCTTATTTTCAGGGGGATGTCATATTTTTTTTCCATGAACAGCAATCCAAATTCATTCTTGAACAAAAAATCAACATGTATTAAAATATAATCAGGTCATCACACACTGCACACAAACGTGTGTATTCACACACTGAACAAACTGTACATACCAGCCTGTCTCCTCTTCAGTTCCTCTAGACTCCTGAAGTTAAAGAACCTTTGGTGACATCATGGTCATGTGACTGTGATGTCACTAAAGTTCGTTGAGCAGTTTTAACCTCAGAATTAAAATGCTAGTGCCCCTGGTGGAGGGTGGAGGCAGTGACAAATTGCCCAGTTTGCCAACCCCTCTTACTTTTAATGCTGGCCCTGCATACATGCCGGTCTATTTTTTCCTCTAGACTCCTGCAGTTAAAGGACTTTTGGTGACATCATGGTCACATAAACATGATATCACCAAAGGTCCTTAAGCAGTTTTAAGCTTGGAATAGAAGTGCTGGGGGCTCTAAGAGTGTGAGCCCTGGGCCATTGCCCAGGTTTCCCACACACCCCCAAATGCCAGTCCTGACTGTAACTAGGGCTTATTTTTGGAGTAGAGTTTATATTTCAAACATACTTTGTTACCCTTTAGATACGGTCTGACGCCTCTCACCCAGCCAAACCAGAACTCACACTTTGCACTGACGAGGGGCTGTAGCCCGAAACATTGTCTGCAAATTGAATTTCTGGTTCTGGCTTATATCCTAAGTCATGTGACAAGGCTCGTTAAAGGGTCACTATTGACTTTTAGGATTGCTACTTCCTGTAGGTGGCACTAAAGTTCTGGTCCTCTTCCTCTCTGTAGAGACAAAGCATACTTCAAAAATTCTTTAAAATCCTGCCAGGGCTTATTTTCAGGGTAGGTCTTATTTTAGGGGAAATACAGGAATCACAGTAGATGCCCGCGTTGAGATCAGTGATCAAACTCTTCCTTAGGAATATATTGTAAATGAACACTGATGTAAAATAAAATGCTGATACATCTTTGTAGTATTTAGATTAGATTTCAAGTGATCTGTGCTCGGACCTCATACCAGAATAGTCACAGGACGAGCACTTGAAACCTTTTTATTTAATGGTGAGAAGAAAATACTTCCCTCAATCTTCTTCCACATGAAAACCCGTCAGACTGACTGATCTTTTCTCCATTTGTACAAAAGAACGGTTTCTCTCTTGACTTTGTTTTTTTTTTTTTTTCTTCTTCTTCTAAGGTCACATCACGGAATCAAGAGAGATACCTGACACGCTTACATATGAGGGAACATTGAACCCAAAAAAATGCCATTCCCTAAAGGTTTAAAAAAATAAGATGTTTCGGCCTTGATGTTTGCCCTGGTTTCATGTGGATTTAAGCTTCTGATACAAGTACTACAACTGCCGCCTTTTGTCTGAGCGAACTGAGAAAGGCAATTTTCATTCATACATTATTGATTTTATTCTGCCCAACTTTTTTTTTTTGGGTTCACTTTGGAGACAATACTGAATAAAAATCGTAGTGATTAAATACATGACATTTATAGGTCAAATATGATGGTTGCTGATTTATTAGGAAATCCATACACCTGAGGTCAGCCCCATTGCTGCTGTGTTGCAATAAACTGTTCCACAGTCAGTCTTGTTCCTTCCAAAAATTGCAGCGGTGGTCCAAATACCTTCTTACTTTCTAGGCCAAGAGAGCTATGGTCATTTTAACTTTAAGGCTTTACAACATTAAAAGAGTATCTGAAACTGGACAACCCTTAAAAAATGGTTTGCAAAGTCCTCCATTCATCCATAAGAAACATGAACAGCCGCTACAAGAAGCTACTGACGTACCCCCTGGGCCGTGGGGTACTCGGTAACCGGGCCGGTCCTTTTCTATTGGGGTTATCACGGTGGCAGTGACCCGGTCCATGGCCCAGGGCAGTCAATAAAATAAAGTGAAGAGTCAATTGGGGCAATAAAGTTTTTGGAGATAATGTTCGTGACTCCACCTGTGGTATGCGGCTATATGGGGCCGCCGCTGCGGTGCAGATCCACCGGAGCTGATGGTGACACGGCAGAGTTGGTTCAGCTCTCCACAGAGCTAAGCTCAAGGGCAGTATATGAAGAATTGTGGAGATAGATGTTGTCGGTTCAGTGTAGTGCAGGGCAGGTGATGCAGTAATTAGCCGAGGAAACAGTGGGGTGCAGTCTTCAGGTTTTACTCACAGTTCTTAAGTTCTGAAAGTTACAGTTACCGGTGTGCAACCACTCAAGTCTTCCTGTGTCCTCCGGGGTAGTGATCCAGCAAACTCGCAGGTATCTCAGGAGCATTTGGACGGGACCCGTTCTATGTACCTTTCCAGGTCGTCTCACTGCGCTGGCTCTCACCCACCTGCCCCACGCCTCACACCCAGTGTCCCAAGCCAGTGGTCGCGGGCCTTGTCGGGCGACGTCCTCTGAGTCCCCTGGGTCCTCTATGGCCACCTTTTCGGCGATTAGGTGTGGAGTGTGACTGCAGCACCTGAAATGCTGCAGCCTCCGATTTGGTATTTTACTTAGAAAAACAGAGTAATTACACATGCAGCAATTTTTGTAAAATAGTATAAATCCATTTATTTTACATATATGCTGACAAACAATTAAAAACAACAGTTATTTAACAGACAGTGAACCGTAGTAAATGATAAACCGATCAATTGGGGTGGTTTGCAGGTTTACAAGTGTATATTCTCCGATTTGGTAGCTGAGACTTGAAGTACTCCACTAGGCTGGGGCCGGTCCCCTACTGCGGACTAATCCCTCCATGTCAGCGTGAATTCAGGCGCATGGGTGGCATTCTTCACTCGCCGTGCCCCTGGGATCCCTTCTGTCTCACTGGATCCTTTCCTACTGCTCCTGTCTTCTTCCCTCACTTTCCTCCTGGGCCTCTCTCACTAGGCCCCACTCCTCTGCTCTCCTGAGCAGGACTGAACTCAACTGCTCCTGAACAGAACTCCCCTCAGAACTCCTTCTAGATCTTTCCACCCTTCTTTTTATGTGCTTCTCTCAGTGCTCCCCTGAACTTCTTCCTCCACCCACACCCACTACATGGTTCCTCCTCTCTTGGTCCCCCTCCCCTTCCAGTCAGGGACAGGGCTCAGCAGTGACCAAGTGCATCTTGCCTCTCCTGCTGGTCTGGAGTGGTGTAGTGTTGGATGTAGGTGTGTGGGTCCCGGGTAGTGCTCCCTCCTTACCTGCGAGTGGGGTACCACACCTCTGGATGAGATGCAGTACCTCTGTGGCAACTGGACTCGCAGGGGCGCCACGCTACTCTCAGTATGGAGGGCACCGTATTGTATGAGGAGTCCATTGATTTTAATTGGCAATGTATAATTAAAGTGTTTGTCCTCTGTCTAAGATTATTGCCCTAAAAGCTCTTGGAGAAAAAAAAAAATTCTTACCCTCCCGGTGTCCAGTGCTGCCTCTCACGGCTGCTTTGGTCTTTGTTGAGTCTCTGCAGTACTGTGACACTCACAACTCAATGGATTGTCATTTACAACGGCAGGACTGCTGAGCTCAGTAATTGACTGCAGCGCTGTTGATGTCACATCACCGCTACAGCAAAGACAGGAGCAATGACAAGAAGTGTGGGATCTAGGGAGGTTGAGTAAAAGCTTGCTTTTTTTTTTTGCAACCCTGAACCCCTAGAGCAATAATATTTGAAAGTGGATAATCCCTTTTAATTTCTTTTTGGTGGCACGGTAGAGAAATTGAACATTTTCTGCATGTTCCTTTAGCAGATGACCACCGAATGCTAAAAAGGAAAAGTAGAATATAGTGTCCTGCTGCTAAGATCGTGTTCACATTGTGTTTTTCACTAACTTCAGCAAGTAAATTGGAAAGCTTCTGATGTATACACTAGATGTGTCTATAGGACTCTATTACCAGAACGTAGCCAAAAGGGTGTTCCTTTTCACCTCTTCTTGGCCATCAGATGTCCTTATACAGCAAAAAAAAAAAAAAGTGGAATAGCATGGTATACTGCGCTGTTCCAGTGTATGTTTAATGTATATGTTAAGTATACATTTATATTTGCATGACATACCGATATATTTTACCATGATAGCATGTTGGCGATCGGCGCCATTATATGGTATCTGTTCAACGGTTTAGTCCTGTTAAACAGATCCCAAATAGTTATGTGTGAACCCTAATGTAAAAGTTCAGGGTTTGTATTGGACAGGCAGTGTCTGGTGCTAAACACCGAACACTGATTTCTCCCGGAAGTCTGTTGCAAAGTTCGGAGTTCCGAGGGAAGAGAGCGATTGATTTTTCCGGCTGCAAAGTTTGGATCCCCATACATTTAAATAGGGTTCTGGATCAAATTCGGGTAAAATTCTGGTACCTGAACCGAACTTTAGTCGAAAGTTCGGGTCGGGTACCGAAACCCAAACTCCCACGGGTCCGCTCATCTCTTATCCGAACAGTGGCCTCCAAATCTGATGAATGTACAGTGGGGGGAATAAGTATTTGATCCCTTGCTGTTTTTGTAAGTGTGCCCACTGACGAATACATGAACAGTGTATAATTTTAAGGGTAGGTTAATTTTAACATTGAGAGATAGAATATCCAAAAAAGTCAAGAAAATCACATTGCATAAATGAGAATTTTTTTTGCATTTTGCAGAGAGAAATAAGTATTTGATCCCTCTGTCAAACAACACTTAATACTTGGTGGCAAAACCCTTGTTGGCAAGCACAGCAATCAGACTTTTTTGTAGTTGATGATGAGGTTTGCTCACATGTCGGGAGGAATTTTGGTCCACTCCTCTTTGCAGATCATCTCTAAATCATTAAGATTTTGAGGCTGTCGCTTGGCAATTCGGAGCTTCAACTCCCTTAATAAGTTTTCTATGGGATTAGGTCTGGAGACTGGCTAGGCTACTCCATGATCTTATTGTGCTTCTTTATGAGCCACTCCTTTGTTGCCTTGGCTGTATGTTTTGCGTCATTGTTTTGCTGGAATACCCAGCCATGACCCATCTTCCATTCTCTTACTGAGGGAAGGAGGTTGTTGGCCAAAATCTCGCGATACATGACCCCATCCATCTTCCCTTCAGTACGGTGCAGTCGTCATGTCCCCTTTGCAGAAAAGCACCCCCAAAGTATGTTTCCCCCACCATTCTTCACGTTTGGGACTATGTTCTTAGGATTGTACTCATCCTTCTTCTTCCTCTAAACACGGCGAGTTGAGTTAATGCCAAAGAGCTCCATTTTTGTCTCATCTGACCACAGCACCTTCTCCTAATAATAACTCACAGAATCATCCAGGTGTTCATTGGAAAACTTCAGATGGGCCTGCACATGTGCCTTCTTGAGCAGGGGAACCTTGCGGGCACTGCAGGATTTTAAACCTTTAAGGCATAATGTGTTACCAATGGTTTTCTTGGTGACTGTGGTCCCGGCTGCCTGGAGATCATTAACAAGTTCCCCCCGTGTAGTTTTAGGCTGATCTCTCACCTTCCTCATGATCAAGGATATTCCACGAAGTGAGATTTTGCATGGTGCCCCAAATCGATGTCGATTGACAGTCATTTTGTATTTCTTCCATTTTCTTACTATTGCACCAACAGTTGTCTCCTTCTCACCCAGTGTCTTACTTATTGTTTTGCAGCCCTTTCCAGCTTTGTGCAGGTCTATGATCTTGTCCCTGATATCCTTAGAAAGCTCTTTGGTCTTGCCCATGTTGTAGAGGTTAGAGTCTGACTGAGTCTGTGGACAGGAGTCTTTTATACAGGTGACTATGTAAGATCGCTGTCTTTAATGCAGGTAACAAGTTGATTAGGAGCATCTAACTGGTCTGTAGGAGCCAGAACGCATAATGGTTTGTAGGGGATCAAATACTTATTTCTCACTGCAAAATGCAAATAAATTTATCTCATTTATACAATGTGATTTTCTTGATTTTTTTTTTTTTTTTGGATATTTTTATCTCTCAATGTTAAAATTAACCTACCCTTAAAATTATAGACTGTTCATGTCTTTGTCAGTGGGCAAACTTGCAAAAACAGCAAGGGATCAAATACTTATTCCCCCCCACTGTAGGTGCCGAATGCTACAGTTAGAGGTTCATGAAAGTTTTCCCGGTGTAAACGAATGATGAAAACACAACGTGGGCCTAAAGCAACGTTTTAATGATACCGTTAAGGTATCCTATCTATACTCTTGCTCATAAACATTTGGTAATTTCCTCTCTTTGGGAAAATAAGATCTGTTGGCCGAAGTGTCTTGCTGCTGTATTTTTTTTCTTCTCTGTTCTAAATAGTCATTTTGAGGGAAAAAAAAAAATTGCTTGGTGAGAGAAGGGTCTGAGTAGCTATAAAACCAAAAACTTTGTCTGCGGATGTAGGCAACACAAGATGGTTCACTGCTTGCTTGTTATTAGGAAATACATGTTATTAGCGGTTGTCTCCTAACTGAGGAACCTCAACATGTCTTATTAATATCCCAGCGTTTTCTGTCCGTTCCCTACATCCTGTGGCAGATGTATTTAAGCTTTTATCACATGTCCTTTCCTTGTGTCCTCTGAACTCAGCTTGAGCAATGCTCTGAAAGCCTAATGATAAATGTACTTATAATGCCTGTAGAAGAAAGCTTCAGTGGCTCCAAATGTGACTTTTCCCAGGATAAAAATAATTGTTAAAAATCCGTAAAACTGCCTTTTGTGAATCGTTAACGCTTTCTTTTATACTTTCTACAACTGGAGCTGAAATTGATTCTAATACATAATTACAAAACTGTAAATTTTATAATATATATATTTTTTTTATTAAACCAATCAAAGCCCTTTTTTGTTTTCTCAATGCATCTAAAATATGTTAAAAAAAAAAAAATAGTTTGCAGTACGGTCAGGGCACTTTTTGTTTTACACTGTGTGCACAATTAGGCAATTTATATTTTCGGTGTTTAATTTATTATTGAACAACTACACTGCAGACAATACAAAAGGTTAATGAGCCTGAAATCTGAATATTTTAGCAAGTATAAGTGATGTTGTATGTTTCTTAGGAGAATATCCATGTGTGCAGAATTATAGGGTAACTATTAGTGTGCAGAATTCTGAAAAAATGTAAATTTTCCCATTTGAATTGTTTTCATCTGTTTAAAGTGAGGATAATAACCAAACAACTCGAAATGTACAAAAATACATCAATGACATTTTAAAAGAAAATATCAGTGACCAATAAAGCACCTCTAAAGAACAGTTATAAGCTCCATCCATGGATTCTGTCAGTTTCCTAATTTATTGACTATTACGGTAACTTTTTGGGCAGCACCAAGCACAGCCTCCTAGACACTGTTCAGAGAGGTGACTTTTTTCCTTCACCATAAAGCTAGTTAAGAAGGACCCACAAGTTCTCAATAAGGTTTATGACAGGTGTCATTATTCTTCCATCTATAAGGCCATTACTTGTAGCCGAGCAGTGGAGACTTCTATGCTGCGATAGAGCATTATTCTGAATAAAAATCATGGGGTTCTTGAAAGACGCAAACTTTTTCCTGTACCACTACTTGAAGAAAGTGTCTTCTAAATATTGGCAGTTGGTTTTGAGTCAATCTCTAACTCAAAAAGGTCATATTTAATAATACCAGCCCATAGCAGTACCCCCCCCTTCGCGTTTCTGTCATCGGAGTCAAAGTGGAATTCTATGCCCGTTAGAGATTCAGCTACGAGCCCATCCATCTGGTCCATCCAGAGTCACTCTCATGAAATCTGTCCATAAACCGTTTGAAAAATCTGTCTTCAGAAATTTCTTGGCCCAGTCTTGACGTTTCTTCTTCTTTGTTTTGTTCAGTGATGGTCGGGGTTCAGCCTCCTCACCTTGGCCATGTCTTTGAGCACTGAACACCTTATACTTATGGGCCTTAAGGGAGGTTGCTTTTCTGAAATTTGACAACACTGGACGTTAATGGCTTCCTGGTTGCTTCACGTTTGATTATTCTCAAATCTTTAACCGTTAATGTCTTTTTTTTTTTTTCACGACTCTGTTGACTGTGTTACAGGGTCCTTCTCCAGTATCGCACAATCAACAGAGCGAGAGATGAGTGAACAGTCCCAAGAACCTTTTGTTTTATGGACCTTTCAGTTTGCATGTAATAATCTACCACACAAAGGATGAAATACAGTCCAGTGACTGGATAAATGCCCCGGGAGATGAGTCACAATCCTCCGCTTAGAGATTGAAATGGCAGTGCGGCTCCAGATACTTCTCCGTATAGCTCCTCCAGTAGTGTATTTTCCAGGGTAATCAGGATTTTGCCAAGTCTCTCTGGAGTGCTGGCCTTAGCTCCAGCATCCCACAAAGGATTGATCTTACTCCTCTTAATCCTCACCAAGTCCTCTATAGGCCCCCTCCTTATATCCAGGGGTAAGCAGACAGGTTGGATGGTTTTCAGGCACCCCAGACCTGGGACTGTGCCGCAGAGATTAAGGCACTACAAGGGGTGATTTACGGCATTTGAGGAGCAGAGGGGTCATGAATGGACGGTTAGGAAATGTCAGGGGTTCATCAAGAGGCAGGGAAACATTCAGGTTGCAGATGGTAACTGAGCTAATTCAATTATCGGACCTTTTGTAAGGTAATTACGACTCTAGACAATATGGGGGATACACAGAATGATACAGAGCAACAAGACAACATGGCAAAATCCGTAAAAATATGAACATCGACAGAATGATACCCTACACACCATATCACACCAACACAATACGTAACAAAACTTTTGATGGTTCTGTGAGAACGGCCCAAAATCTCAGCAATTCCAAGAGTGCTGCATCCCTCTGTAAGACTGGTAACAATTTTTGACTTTTGAGAGTCAGATAAATCTCTTTTTTTTTACCCATTTTGACTGAAGAAAACAAGCTGCCTATTAATTCTGCACACCTTGATAAAGGGTTTTGTATCCTTAGGCCACATGCTCCTTCATTACACAAATACATGTCACCTGATCTGCTTCACTTAATAAGCATTTACATTTATGCAACTTGGAGTTGAAAAATCGGCACAAAAATGATGAAACGGACTGCACACAGTGTATAAAGCCTGTGACCAACATTATAATATATAGGAGAAGCTTCTGTAATTTTAGTTTTTTATCATAAATGAAAATTCACAGATGAAACTCAGACCAAACACTAATGGAAATCAGAACCAAAACTCTGATGAAAATCTGTCTGTGCTTTGTATACCAGAAAATTTACTCATGTCTGGATGAGGCATTATAGTGGACCTACACTTATAAAGTTCTTTTATATATTATAGGGGCTTAAAGTGATCCTTCCATTAGATTTATGCTGCCCATACCACAGACAGCATGACAAATCAAGGTGTTTATCAGCCCCTTTTAACTTTCGAGATTAACTTTTTTTTTTTTTTTTTTTAAGGCATGATTAGAGAAGTGATTTGTCATCTTTCTACGAAAATCTTCTTTTGTATTTGTCTACAGTGCTCAGACAGAAGTAGGTGTCTCCATAGTAACAGACTACACAGGAGCTCAATGTAGTCTGTTCCCACAGTCTGTGCACTATGATCTTGTAAGGAGCCATAATATGTCTGCGTGTGTGAGCCTAAAGCTGGACTTGTGAAATTGGTGATTATTTAATGTATCCCTGTTGGCTGTGTGTTTCGCTTTATGGCTGTGAGTTCTGAATGCAGCTGCTTGGATTTTATTAACCTTTAGTAATGAATCGTACTATAACACAATGAGGGATACATTTGGGTTAAATTTACATGCAGTTGATTGTTGAAGGCAGTACTTCTCTTTTGGGTTCACTCTTTTACAAGTAAGAACTGTATGTGTGAATATAGCCTCAATGTCTAATACTTGAGCCACATGCTAGAAATATACATATGGGCTATTTGGGATAGAGCAGTAGGATTTCTTTAACTTGTGAAAAGAAGATAATCAGTAAGGAAATAAATATATACACACAAGTTTATATTTTTTCGTATATATATATATATATATAATCATAGTTAGCGGACATATTTAACAAAAGTAGAACAATCATGTTAATGGACTCATTAAATTTTTTTCTACAGCTTGACAACATATTGTCCCCACCACCGATGCAGTTACGCAAATGTAGCACCCCGGAGGTGTCATTTCGGCAAGGAAAGTCTGGTAAATACAAAAAATCACTGAATGACGATGGACGACTGCTGAGAAGAGGAAGTCTAGGAGGTGCACTGACTGGTAAGAGGCAATCCTTAAATACCTTTAAAAATGAGCATATTTGGAACACTAAATAAAGTCCTAAATTTGCCGAACCCACCGATATTGATAGGTTTGGTTGACAGTCTAATGTCAGGGAAGATAAGGATCCAGCATGTCTGGTAGCGGCTCTCTCATAGAGAACACAGGAGTGCTCCTGTGTATGAAACAGTTGGACGAGATGGCTGCCGGGCAAACCATTCTTTCACAGATAGCTTTTTAAAGTGTATGGGGGACTTGAAAATCTGCTATATGGCTCCAGATATTTGGGCCCTTTTTAAGACATTAGAAAAATTGGCCACTTTTGATCTGGTGACGTTTTCTCTTCAAGACATTCTGGACTACTTATTTTTCCCTTTCCTCTTTCCCTTTTCCCCTTTCCCCTTTCCAGAAAAATACATTTCTGATCAATTGAGATCTGACTGTTGAGACCTCCGCTGATCTGAAGCGGCCCGTCTGATTGGAGCACAGGTCAAGCATATGTAGCTGCTCTCCATTCATTCTCTGAGACTGCCAGAGATGGCTACGTACAGATCTTTGTTATATCCAGCAGTCTCTTAGAGCATGAATGGGAGTGGAGGTGAAAATGCTTGACCTCCATTGATTTGGGTCTCTTCCTTGTTTTTGGGATCAGTGGAGATCTCTGTAGTCAAACCTTCAACAATCAAGGAGCCATCTCCTTCGTCGGATACCAACCTTTTCCAAAATATCAGATAATAGTTTGTACAGCCAGAGGTTGAAAATTCATCTTGATTATCTTCAATTTGGTAGTTTAACTAATTAGGGTGTTTCACACTTTGCAATCAAGTGGTGTTTCTTTTCTTGTTATTTTTTCAGCAATATTTGCAAATTCCAGCGTCTTGCCACCATTTTATAAAAATCCATAGTATGTGAATACACCATATCAAGAGCGCTCTCATAAACTAGGCAAACCATACAGCTGTCATTTGGACATGAACACTCAACTATGTGTGTAATAATAAGCACTTGATTCACTAGGGGACTATGGGGGGCACTTATGTAAAAAAAAAAAAAAAAAAAACTAGAACGAGGGAAAAGTAGAGCTGACCACTGTGGTGCCAGCAGCGGGATACTGATAACAATTGAGAGAGGAGCGTTCTGATAGTGGAAGGGTTAGAGGTAATGAATAAAGTGTCTGTACCAAGTTATTGCATTTTTATTTCATAAAGAACCTAAACCTCTGTGTCTGTCTGCCATATTATGAATAGAAGTAGAAGTGGCGAAAAAGATGTATCCAAAATAGTAACTCTAATTGAATCCTTCTCTGATGTAGATGTCCCCATGTCCCTCTATGCAGGTAGTACCATTTATAGATATAGAGGTTCAGATGGCACTCGCGTCCGCAGGCCGCTGTCATTCCGAGCAGCAGTGCCGCCGCTTTTTCTTCTTTGATCTGATGTATTTGCAATTCATACCTGGCATTTTAAGGTCATAATAACTTGTAACCATGAAAATTTAAAAGTTGAGGCTCCCTAAATGAGCGTAGTGTCTATTTTCTAGGACGTTACTTGCTACCTGCCGGCGCTGCGCAACAGTCTTGGCAGGCATCTACGGAAACCTCTAATTTGGTGCGGATGCGGAGCCAGGCTCTAGGGCAGTCTGCCCCGTCTCTGACAGCCAGCCTGGTAAGTGATTTGTTTCCCCTTACGTATAGATTTCTTCCTATGGTTTTAACCGCAATATTTCTGGTGATGTTGGAACATTTTCCTATACAATACAATATCATTGACAATAACTTGCTTCCTCCTGGATCTCGCTGAATGGTGTTGATGGCAAGATCCACCATATAGTTGAAGAAGGGTCATGTTCACATTTCAATACAATTTAATATTTTGATCTACACTATATTTAAATCTGTGAAAACTGTGTATAATTACTTATGTTGGACTGATCTTAACCCCTTAACAGCCACCAATAAGTATGATAGTGTCGGCCTCTAAGGGGCCTTATTCCCTCATCTCCGTTTTGAAATAAGAATAGCACCCCCTAGAGTCTGAAAATCTTTGAGGTTTCAGCTACCAGAGGTAGCCGAGACCCTGGAGAACACTATCTGGGCTGTTTTTTTAGGTCCCTGATCACTGGATCGCCTTTATTATAATGACAATCATGTAAAAAAAAAAAAATTTGATCCGGTCAAAAGATAATTTCTTTCTCCTCTGACATGATCTTAACATGTCAGAGGAGAGAGAAATCGTGTCCCCAGGAAGCCCAAATTTTCACCAAAATTGCAAAATTTTCACCAAAATTGTGATATTTTCACAAATAAAGCAAGTCATATTAAACAAATTTTACCACTATCATGAAGTACAATATGGCACGAAAAAAAAAACAATTTCAGAATCACTGGGATACGATGAAGCGTTCCAGAGTTGTTACCTCATGGTACCTAAGATATCTAGAACTTGTCTGGTCAGGAAGGTCAAAATTATCTTGGTCACTAAGGGGTTAAAGGAGTTGTATCATGAAGACCTATCCATATGTGCTATTAGGGTATTGGAATGTCTTAGCGAGAAGGTCACTCTGTACGCCTCTCCTATGTTGGTGGACTTGTGTGGTCCTTATGTATTACATGTACACCTACAGTGGTGTGAAAAAGTGTTTGCCCCCTTTGTCTCACTTGAATGTTTCAGATGACAAAACAAATTTAAATATTAGACAAAGATAACACAAGTAAACACGAAATGCAGTTTTTAAATGAAGGTCTTTATTATTAAGGGAAAAAGAAATCCAAACCTACAGGGCCCTGTGTGAAAAAGTGATTGCCCCCTAAACCTAATAACTAGTTGGGTCACCCTTAGCAGCAACAACTGCAATCAAGCATTTGCGATAACTGGCAATGAGTCTTTTACAACGCTCTGGAGGAATTTTGGCCACTCATCTTTACAAAATTGTTGTAATTCAGCCACATTGGAGGGTTTCCGAGCATGAACCATCTTTTTAAGGTCATGCCACAGCATTTCAATCGGGTTAAGATCAACACTTTGACTAGGCCACTCCAAAGTCTTAATTTTGTTTTTCTCAAGCCATTCAGAGGTGGACTTGCTGGTGTGTTTTAGATCCATTGTCCTGTTGCATAACGCAAGTGAGCTTCAGCTTGAGGTCATGAACAGATGGCCGGACATTCTCCTTCAGGATTTATTGGTAGACATCAGAATTCATGGTTCCATTTACCACAGCAAGTCTTCCAGGTACTGAAGCAGCAAAACAGCTCCAGACCATCACATTTCCTTTTCTGAAATGCTGTGTTACTTCTACGCCAGATGTAATGGGACATACACTTTCCAAAAAGCTCAACATTTGTCTCGTCAGTTCAGAGGGGCCGGGGTAACAAGCTGTTTAGGAAAATACCTTTTTTGTTCCCAATGACTGTGCCCAGTGAACAGAGCAAGGTCTGAAAAGACATGGTTGGGTGAGTTTGGTGTGGAAGATCTTGAATGCCTGCACAGAAGCCCCACTGAACGTTTTAGAAGGAACAAGAACAAAGATTGTGACTTCAGTTGTTAAAGCTTAAAAGTGAAGACCAACTCCATATTAATGCCTGTGAATGTTGAATGGGATGTCATAAAAGATTCTGTTGGACAAAAGTATTGAAACATCTATACATTGCACATCTAGTGTAAGTAAACCTTGGGAATAATTATTGAAGTCCCTTGCAAAGTAATGTCAGGATTCACAATTTTTTTTTTTCAGATGGTGGCTCCCAAACCTACAGAGCCGCAGTGCAACAGCACATGACTTGTCCAGTCCACACTGAGCTATTAGCTCATCTATTGCCTCAAATCTTTACCTTCGGAGTATAACTAAGGGAAACATGAAACTTTAATAACATGGACAATCTGTCAGATAATTCGAAATGCTTTTTCTGGTATAATTGCAATAAAATAATTTTTGCATAAACACATCCTTGCTCTGTTCACACATGTCCGCTGCTGAGTGGCGCACCAGGGTAGATTGGCTCCACTCGCTGGCGGTTGCTTGAAATCAGTCTTGCTCTTCTGTATACAATAGTGAATTTATTATAAACATTGGTAATTAGATGAAAATGGAATATTTCAACTTCCTTACAATCTGCATAATTTTAACGATCCTATTTCTATGATCTGTAATTTTCTTAATTGGGCATGTTTTTGCATTAAAGCTGACACGAATGAGCGTGTCTTCAGCCCGTCCTGCTTAGATTTATGTAAATTCATCTAATGCAGACGAGCGTTTTGAAAATGAAGGCTGGCATCTTGTTACATTCTCATTTTACAGAGCTAGGCTTCCACGGTTAACGAGAAGAATTCCACGCACATGCTTTATAGCAGAGGATGAAGAGCGGCTGTGAACATCCCAAATCCCTTTCAATTTTTGGTAATACAAATAGACAGAAAATGTGGCTTTATCCTTGAATATTTAATTTATATTTAAAAATATACAAACCCAATGGACAGACATGGCGAAATGTTTATTCTAAGAAGAATGCAGAGAACTTGCTGGTTCTCATCTTTGCAGTTCAAAATTAATTGTAGATATGAAAGCCGTACAATAATATTTGTGTGGCAATCTTGTTCCATCAATGCTATATCTTCTTCCAATGTTAGAATTGCTATTGTTTTAGAGTGCACGTTTTTGGTTTCATATAGACTCATGTGCACGCAGTGGCGTAGCTATAGTTTCATGGGCCCCGGTGCAAGGTTTGGACTAGGGCCCCCCGCCATTCTGAATAAATATTATTATACTCACCAGGGGTGTACATAGAAG
This sequence comes from Phyllobates terribilis, assembly GCF_046119375.1. NCBI lineage: Eukaryota > Metazoa > Chordata > Amphibia > Anura > Dendrobatidae > Phyllobates > Phyllobates terribilis. The sequence continues at coordinate 503,750,657 of NW_027362761.1, read as the reverse complement.
TATAAACACACTCCCCATAGTCCTCCATGTAACATACTGCAGAGCTCAGTCATGCGTCAAATATAATGCACCCCCATATTCAACAATAGTAGTATAATGCACCCCCTTAAACATCCATAGTAGTATAATGCACCCCTATAGACCTCCATAGTAGTATAATGCACCCCATACACATCTATACTAGTATGGCCAATGATTTTTAAAAAATAATTACTCACCGCTCTCTCCCGCGCTGTGAAGCCAGTAGGAGTTGACAGGCGACAGGAGCGTGTGACGTCACTTCAGCTGTATAAATCAGCTGACATGTGCCCAGTTTAGTGCGGGCTCAGCGCCATAGCCCGCACTGAACCGGGGGTTACGATGTGGTGCGTACTATTACGTACCACGTCGTAAAGGGGTTAAAGGAGGACTGAGTGATTAAATGGACACTGGTCCTGGGAGAGGATGCATAGCAATACGGCCTAGAGTTTATAACTCAGAGAGGTAACCGGGCCGAGACGGGACAGAGCACCCAAGACGAAGAGTACACCGGGCGGGAGTTCCAAGGCGTCCGTGGCAGAAGTTAAGTACCACCCATACTGGCAATATAGTTCCCTAGAGGGGGAAGAAGATGTGGAACCACGGGTTGAAAATAGGACTAGTAGTACTGAGCTGAGTTTTGGTGAAGGAAAGTGAAACAGTGAAGATAGAGAACGAACGAGTGACCAGAAAGAAATTGAAACTGTGTGCGGAAAATGTTATGTATTGTGAAGGAAACGTTCGTTAAAGGGAACCTGTCACGTCCTAGCTACTATCTACACTGCCCCCATTGCTTTGTTAGTGTTGCAATGTGCATCACTAACAAGCTTTTTTCATTAAAATCGGTGGTAGTATGATTTTATAACATTATATATACTTTGTCCTACCTGCTCGTATTCAGCCATAGGGCTGTGATTCTCTCATTCAGTCATGGTCGGCACAGCATTCACTCACTGCTGGCGTCACCCATGTATTTGAATACTGGTCCCGCCAAGCGCTATTATTGTGGGGCACATGCGCATTTCGACATGTCTGGCCGCTGGTCCTGCGCAGTGAAGCTGTATGTTTACAAGCTACACTGCGCACGTTCTATGTTCCCGCACGTGCGCAGTGAGGCTGTGTCGTTCGCAGTTTCGCTGCGCATGCGTTATGACCTGTGGCTCCTCGCACGTGCACAGTGAAGCGAGTTACCACACAGCCTCACTGCGCAGGACCAGCGGCCAGACATGTCGAAATGCGCACGCACCTTTACAATAATTTTGCTCGCCAGGACCAGTATTCAAATACATGGGCAGCGCCAGCAGTGACTGAATGCTGCGCCGCCCCTGACTGACTGTGAGAATCACACCCCTATGACTGAATACGAGAAGGTAGGACAAAGCATATACACTGCTCAAAACAATAAAGGGAACACTTAAACAACAGAATATAACTCCAAGTAAATCAAACTTCTGTGAAATCAAACTGTCCACTTAGGAAGCAACACTAATTGACAATCAATTTCACATGCTGTTGTGCAAATGGAATAGACCATAGATGGAAACTATTGGCAATTATCAAGACACCCTCAAAGGAGTGGTTCTGCAGGTGGGGACCACAGACCACATCTCAGTACCAATGCTTTCTGGCTGATGTTTTGATCACTTTTGAATGTTGGTTGTGCTTTCACACTCGTGGTAGCATGAGATGGACTCTACAACCCACAAAGTTGCTCAGGTAGTACAGCTCATCCAGGATGGCACATCAATGTGAGCTGTGGCAAGAAGGTTTGCTGTGTCTGTCAGAGTAGTGTCCAGAGGCTGGAGGCGCTACCAGGAGACAGGCTGTACACCAGTAGACTTAGAGGGGGCTGTAGGAGGGCAACAACCCAGCAGCAGGACCGGTACCCCCGCCTTTGTGCAAGGAGGAACAGGAGGAGCACTGCCAGAGCCCTGCAAAATGACCTCCAGCAGGCCAAAAATGTGCATGCGTCCGCACAAACAGTTAGAAACCAACTCCATGAGGGTGGTATGAGGGCCCGACGTCCACAGATGGGGGTTGTACTCACAGCCCAACACCATGCAGGATGCTTGGCATTTGCCACAGAACACCAGGATTGGCAAAGTCGCCACTGGCGCCCTGTGGTCTTCACAGATGAAAGCAGGTTCACACTGAGTACATGTGACAGAGTCTGGAGACGCCGTGGAGAGTGATCTGCTGCTTGCAACATCCTTCAGCATGACTGGTTTGGCAGTGGGTCAGTAATGGTGTGGGGTGGCATTTCTTTGGAGGGCCGCACAGCCCTCCATATTCATATTCAGAGGTAGCCTGAATGCTATTAGGTACCGAGATGAGATCCTCAGACCCCTTGTGAGACCATATGCTGGTGCAGTTGGCCCTGGGTTCCTCCTAATGCAGGATAATGCCAGACCTCATGTGGCTGGAGTGTGTCAGCAGTTCCTGCAAGATGAAGGCATTGACGCTAAGGAATGGACCGCCCGTTCCCCAGACCTGAATCCGATTGAGCACATCTGGGACATAATGTCTCGCTCCATCCACCAACGTCACGTTGCACCACAGACCGTCCAGGAGTTGGCGGATGCTTTAGTCCAGGTCTGGGAAGAGATCCCACAGGAGACCATCCGCAACCTCATCAGGAGCATGCCCAGGCGTTGTAGGGAGGTCATACAGGCACGTGGAGGCCACACACAATACGGAGCCTCATTTTGACTTATTTTAAGGACATTACATCTAAGTTGGATCAGCCTGTAGTGTGTTTTTCCACTTTAATTTTGGGGGTGACTCCAAATCCAGGCCTCCATTGGTTAATACATTTGATTTTCATTGATGATTTTTGTGTGATTTTGTTGTCAGCACATTCAACTTTGTACAGAATAAAGTATTCAATGAGAATATTTCATTCATTCAGATCTAGGATGTGTTATTTGAGTGTTCCCTTTATTTTTTTGAGCAGTGTATAAGGTTATAAAATCATTATAATACCACCGATTTTAATGAAAAAAAGCTGGTTAGTGATGCACATTGCCACACTAGCAAAGCAGTGGGAGCAGTGTAGATAGTAGTTAGGGCGTGACAGGTTCCCTTTAAATTGTGTACCCTTATATACTGTATATAATCCCCCTCCAAGTTGTTGTTCAGTGAAAGGTTTATTTTTGACTGGTGGTCTCCCTCATTGAACTGTTCAACAATCTGGTCCTGGCCAACTCAAGTCATCAGTAACATGCGGCCTGCAAAGGCTTAGCACCCAGCCAGGACCTCCACTTTCATGTAACGTGCCGGGGCGTAAGAATAGAGTACCTCACCCATGGCTACTGCCCCGTGCCACGTTACAATTCTGTGACCTTGGAGGCCACTGACTATGCATTCATTGTTTTTTGGCGTGCGGGAAGTCAAACCTGCAGGTAGTGAAGTTCCATCATGGCCTGTAGATTTTCATGCACACAAACCTGTCCATAATCTGGAACAGTAATAAGGCACACCTAGACATCTTAGGCTCCCACCTTATCTATACGGCCATTTTCATATGTTATTACAGACCTATTTTTCCCATGGTAGAGTAGTTGTATAATGTGCTGCAGCAACATACATGGCACCTATTGTCTCCATAGAACGTTACATATATATGGCTCAGCCATGTGCATGAGGTTCAAGTATGTGCCCACATGTGGCATGTCTATTTCTCAATACTCATAGCCTAAGGCCGAGTTCAGACAGTCGTATTAAAAAAATCTTTTGTTTTTCACCCACAAATAGACCACTTTTTATCCGTTTTTAACATTTCTATGGAGTTCATTTTTATGCATCAACAAATAAAAAATTCTACTTGTACAATTTCCATTTGTTAAAGGGGTTGTCCATTTCTGGACCAATCCAGCTTTATCTCTTCAAGGCCCCATTTAAAATGACCACAATTTACCACAATGGGTACTCTCCTCCCTCAGTGGTTCCATTCCAGCGATGTCCATATTCCGGGGGTGGGGTGGCGGGGGAGGGGTCACGTTAAATTGGTGTCATGGGTCTGCTGCAGCCAAACACCAGCTACTGCTTGACTGCTGGCTTTATTATTTAGTCAAAGTTGAAGAAATATTGATGATCTGACTGACTGCAATGTGGCACCCCAGGGGTCCGGTTGCCACAGTGGCATTGCCTCCCTCACAAGGGGTGATGCCATGCCTGGAAGCAAGAAGGGGTCCCCTAATCAGGTTTACCAGCATTCAACACTTTCCTGGCTCCAGACCAGAAAGGGGAGCTCCTCCCCTTCACACTGGAATCTGGAGGCGGGGTTAGTAAGAGTGAGTTGAGAGGAGATGAAGACAGGAGAGCGACAAGGAAGGACCTGGGGAAGGGAGCTGTGCACAAGCTCGTCCCAGAGGAGACGAGCGCAAAGGAACCGGAGTCCGTGGTTTTGGGGCACTGAAGGCCCGGCAGCAGAATCCGGAGGGCAAGAGACTGCAGGTCTCCTGGCCTCACCAGACACCCGGCGACACAGCAGCACCATAGGGCCCAGCACCGCCACGTGGGAGCGACACTTAAGGAAGGCCTGAGCTGCCTGCCACACGGGTGAAGAAAGACGTTTTACTCAGGGACGAGGGCCGCAGCATAGCTCCAAGCAGCAGGGCCAAAGAGATTAGTGCAGAGGGAAGGCCTACAACTTCACCTGGCGAGGTGGATCCCCAACTTGCTCCCAGGCCACCCGGACCTCTACTACCAGCTAGTACCTGTGCCCCGGTCTGCTCAACAAACCGCAAGTAAAGATAAGAGGAAACCGCTATTAAGCTGTGGACTGGTCATTATCTGCGCCATCACCTGCATTACACCGCACCAACATCATCTACCTCATAAAATCACCATCTACTGCCCTGGAGCTAAGCTCTGCCTGTGGAGAGCTGAACCAACTCTGCTGCGTCACCATCAGCTCCAGAGGATCTGCACCGGCGGCCTCATATAGCTGCATACCACAGGTGGCGTCACGAACACTATCTCTAAAAACTTTTATTTCCCTTTTACTTTCCCCTTTAATTGACCGCCCTGGGTCACGGACTGGGTCACTGCCACCGTGACATCCCCCAGCATCGACCGGCACGGTTATCGAGTACCCTACGGCCCACGGGGCGCGTCAGCAACATACCTGAGACACAGTAATCAGCTTGTAAAAATGGTCATCTGAACTACCGCTTTTACTTTATCCATCCGTGATTGGAACATGAACCGAAAATACACCCGTCTGGACGAGTCCTACGGCCCGAGTACTGTCTGTGATGTCCAGACCTAAACTCGAGCAGCCTCATATATTCTCAAGAAGCTGTTGAGTTCGGGTCAGGAGATGCACGGCCAGTCCGGACATGCCAGTCCATTCTCAGACCGTACGTCAGATTTATGAAACCAGCCTAATTCGCTTGTCTTGTGAAAGGGAAAAACGTAGCGACTTTTTATTTTACCGTAGTCATTTTTTTTGGCCTCATGCTGAACAAATATAGCTAGGCCTAATTGTGATGCAGTTTTGTATGCACTGTTAGGCTCTTTAGAATTTTTTATGAATTTCAGCCCTTTAGTTGACGCAAACCCTTAAAGGTATACTCCAGGCAAAATGAATAGAAGATGTTGTGCCTAGTGTAAGACCTGAGGCAACAGGGCATGACACAGTGAATTTCTCTCCGGTGTTCTTTGAACTTTTCTTTCATGCACCTTCCCCTCCGGCCTTGCATGAAACGATATTGCCTGGAGTGTTCCTTTAAGGATACAAGACGCTTGGATGCTTGCTTAGACTTCTAATTCCAACGAAACTAGACAACTATAGCTGTTAATCTCTTTCCTAACCTGAGTTATAAGTGTCGTCTGCACGTCTGCAGATTCAGCAGCTCGCTTGCTAAACATTCTTCCATTGTGCTGCCCTTTCTAAATTGCAAAACATATCTCAGTGCAATTTCATTTTGATGTGTGCACCAAGGTATATTTTACTCTTTTATCTCATTTAGTGATTGTGGAGGATATTTGCCATTTGTGTACTTATTCACGGATTAACATGGTTACACTCGTTTCATGAGCTCTGCTTCAATAATTCTCTTCTGCACATAGCAATAACCTCAGCGTTCCATCAGAGAAATGCCTTTTATCTGTGGAAAACGAGTTTACAGTTCCTCCGTTGAAGAAATACACCTCATTATTTTGCATCCTTGCAAGATGTGCTGATTATTCAGAGTGTGAATCATTGCACCATTCATCTGATGATACAAATGTTAAGCAGAAGCCTTTTAAACAATGCATAACATTAGTTTTTAAGCGCTTGCACAGCGAATGTATCCCTTGTCGCAGCGGGATACTGATGTCGTAATGCGCCTGAAGCTGATGCATTATACTGCAGGTGACCTTTAGGCAAAGATGGTTTAACCTTTTTTTTCGTTCCTGGGGAGATGACACCCAGGGAATTGAATGCAACATAAAAATATTCTGAGTGGACAGTGTGCTTTTATATATATATATATATATATATATATATATATATATATATATATATATATATATATATATATATATATATATATATATATATATATATATATATATATATATATATATATAACCAAAACCAGGGGAGGAGTCCTGAGGAGATAATTTGCATATTCCCACTGCATTTTGGGGTAAGTGAAGAGTCTCCGCGAGCTCAAAAGAACACTGGATTTTGGCTGTTGGAGCTGAAAAGAGGACATCGGTAAACCAGGGGAGGAGTCCTGAGGAGATAATTTGCATATTCCCACTGCATTTTTGGGTAAGTGAAGAGTCTCCGCGAGCTCAAAGAACACTGGATTTTGGCTGTTGGAGCTGAAAAGAGGACATCGGTAAACCAGGGGAGGAGTCCTGAGGAGATAATTTGCATATTCCCACTGCATTTTGGAACATTAACAATAAGAACATGGAAGAGTCCAGGAGCCATTTGGTGAGCCGCATATCCTGCTACATGTTCACAGACTTGCCAGTGGAAAAGCCAAACTTCACATGCCAGAAATGCAAGCTTGTGTCCCTGTTGGAGGAAAAGTTGTGAAATCTAGAAGAGAGGTTAACTACCTTGAAAATCATTAAGGAAGGTGAAGAGTTCTTAGACAGAGCAGAATTATCTCTTCATGATTCAGAAAGAGAAGAAATTCGAACTGCACCTGACGAAACAGAGGAATGGAAGCATGTGACCCACAGAAGCAGGAGGATCGAGAGGCAGTCAGCACCCATACTGCTCAGGAACCAGTACCAGGCTCTCACGCAGGAGAACCATGAAGAAATACAGCAAAATAGGACTTTGCCAGCAATGAATAACCTTGTAAGCCCTCAGAATCCTCCTGGATGGAGAAAAAAGAATGTTGTGAAGAAAAAACGGAGAGTGGTGGTCATGGGGGATTCCCTGTTAAGAGGAACAGAGGCAGCTATCTGCAGACCGGACATAACCTCAAGAGAAATGTGCTGTCTTCCAGGAGCAAAAATTAAAGATGTGTCTGACAGGATATCAAGACTCTTCAGACCTACAGATCACTACCCATTCCTGCTAATACATGTGGGGACAAATGACACCGCAGGAAAGGACCTGGAAACCATCTGCAGTGACTTTGAAGACTTAGGCAAGAAAGTGAAAGAATTGGGAGCGCAGGTGGTCTTCTCATCCATCCTCCCAGTGGATGGCCATGGAACAATGAGGTGGAATAAGATTCTACAGGTGAACAACTGGCTACGTCGATGGTGCTGTCAACAAGGATTTGGATTTCTGGATCATGGAATGAATTACCTATACGATGGACTACTTGCTAGAGATGGGGTGCACCTTACGAAGACTGGAAAACATGTATTTGGAAGTCGCCTTGCTACACTCATCAGAAGAGCATTAAACTAGAACAATGTGGGAAGGGAAGCAAAAGGCCAGAAAAAGCCATACAGCTGACAAATACTATTGAGATCTCTGCTACTGGAAGTGGAAAAGAAGAATAAAGACAAAAAAATCTAAATGATAAAAATATGGGAGGAAGAGAAACCAATCACAAACTAAAATGTTTTTATACAAATGCACAAAGCATGGGCAACAAACAAGGAGAATTGGAACTACTAATGCAGGAAAAGGAATATGATGTCATTGGAATCACTGAAACTTGGTGGGACGATACACATGATTGGAATAAAAGGCTAAAAGGATACAACTTATTTGCAAGAAACAGACTTGATAAACGAGGAGGAGGTGTTGCATTGTATGTTAGAAAAGCGTATATCTGCACAGAGATTGAAGCTTCAGAGACTGGGAGTTCTGTGGAAACTGTTTGGGTAAGAATACAAGGAGAGAACAACGGAAAGGACACCATTGTAGGCATTTACTACAGGCCACCTGGGCAAGCTGAAGATATGGATGAACTCTTTATGTATCAAATGACCAAGTTCTCCAAAAAATATGATGTAGTGGTCATGGGAGATTTCAACTATCCAGACATTTGTTGGGAATCTCTCTCAAGTAAAACTAACAGGTCAAGCAAATTCTTATCCTCTCTTGCTGACAACTTTATCTTCCAAAAGGTAGGGGAGAAAACAAGGGGATCTGCTACTTTGGATCTAATCCTTATAAACAGGGAGGAAATGGTTGAGGAGGTAAAGGTGGCTGGGACCCTAGGAGGCAGTGATCATGCTATTATAGAATTTTGGATAACTAGAGGAGGAAGACATGTGAAGACTCAAACTTCAAGGTTAGATTTTAGAAAGGCAGATTTTAAGAGACTCAGAAAGAGAATAGGAGGGATCCAATGGCTGGATGTCCTTAAGGACAAAAATGTCCAGGAAGGATGGGAAATTTTTAAAAATGAGATTCTCAAAGCACAATCGTTAACAATCCCGAAAAGTAGGAAGAATGGGAAGCATTTAAGGAAACCAGGATGGATGAACACAGAACTTAAACACATGCTAAAAAGAAAGAAAGAAATGTTTATTAAATGGAAAGAGGGAGGCATATCTAAAGAAGATTAAAATGCAGTCTGCAGATCCTGCAGGGCACGTATCAGGTTAGCTAAAGCTGACAATGAATTAAGGCTTGCAAGAGATGTCAAAAGCAATAAAAAAGGATTTTGGGGGTATGTCAAAAGTAAAAGAAAAGTCAAAGATGCTATAGGATTTTTACAGGATGAAAATGGAGAAATGGTAAGAGAGGATGTTGAGAAGGCCGAACTTTTTAATTCCTATTTTGCATCTGTTTTCTCTCAGAAAGAAAATGTAACATCAACTGATCTTCACTGTCCTTTTAAAGGAATAGAGGAATCCAAGTTATCTGTAAACAGAAAGATTGTGAGGGAATATTTAGCTAACATAAATGAGTTCAAGTCTCCAGGTCCAGATGAATTACACCCCAGAGTACTGAAGGAGATCGTAGAAGAAATTTTAGAACCACTCTCCATAATCTTTGAAAATTCTTGGAGAACAGGAGAAGTCCCAGAAGACTGGAGAAGAGCAAATGTTGTTCCTATCTTCAAAAAGGGGAAGAAGGTGGACCCAGGGAACTATAGGCCGGTGAGTCTGACTTCTATACCAGGAAAGATCTTTGAACAAATTATTAAACAACATGTATGTAAGTACATGGATAAGAATGAAGTGATTAACCAGAGTCAGCATGGGTTTGTAACTAACAAGTCATGTCAGACTAACTTAATTTCCTTCTATGACAGAATCACTGACTGGGTGGATCAGGGAAATGCTGTAGATATAGTATATCTTGACTTCAGCAAAGCATTTGACAAAGTATCTCACACCATCCTTATTGAAAAAATGACCAAGTATGCAATGGACCAGGCAACTGTTAGGTGGATTCATAACTGGCTTAGTGATCGGACTCAAAGGGTGGTTGTAAATGGCTTCACATCCAGCTGGATGAATGTCTCAAGTGGGGTACCACAGGGCTCCATCCTGGGACCTGTATTGTTCAACATCTTTATCAATGATTTAGATGAAGGAATTGAGGGTAAACTGATTAAATTTGCTGATGACACAAAGCTAGGAGGGATAGCTAATACTAGAGAAGAGAGAGAGAGGATTCAAAAAGACCTAAATAAACTGGAGCAGTGGGCAGCAACCAACAGAATGGTTTTTAACAGGGAAAAATGCAAAGTACTACATCTGGGCAATAAAAATGAAAAAAGCATATACAGAATGGGAGGAATAGAGCTAAGCAACAGTACATGTGAAAAAGACTTAGGTATACTAATAGATCATAGACTGAACATGAGTCAACAGTGTGATGCAGCAGCAAAAAAGGCAAATACAATTCTGGGATGTATTAACAGAAGCATACAGTCTAGATCACGTGAAGTCATTATCGGTCTTTACTCCTCTTTGGTCAGACCTCATCTGGAATACTGTGTACAGTTTTGGGCACCACATTTTAAAAAAGACATAGACAAACTGGAGCAAGTTCAGAGAAGAGCGACCAGAATGGTGACTGGTCTGCAAACCATGTCCTATGAGGAACGGTTGCAGGATTTGGGAATGTTTTGCTTGCAAAAAAGAAGACTGAGAGGAGACTTAATAGCTGTCTACAAATATGTCAAGGGCTGTCACATTGTAGAAGGATCAGCTTTATTCTCATTTGCACAAGGAAAGACTAGAAGCAATGGGATGAAACTAAATGGGAGGAGACACAGATTAGATATTAGAAAAAACTTTTTGACAGTTAGGGTGATTAATGAGTGGAACAGGCTGCCACGAGAGGTGGAGAGTTCCCCTTCAATGGACGTCTTCAAACAGAGGCTGGACAGACATCTGTCTGAGATGATCTAGTGAATCCTGCTTTGAGCAGGGGGTTGGACCAGATGACCCAGGAGGTCCCTTCCAACTCTACCATTCTATGATATAGATATAGATATATATATATATATATATATATATATATATATATATATATATATATATATATATATATATATATATATATATATATATATATATATATATATATATATAATATATAGTACAGACCAAAAGTTTGGACACACCTTCTCATTTAAAGATTTTTCTGTATTTTCATGACTATGAAAATTGTACATTCACACTGAAGGCATCAAAACTATGAATTAACACATGTGGAATTATATACTTAACAAAAAAGTGTGAAACAACTGAAAATATGTCTTATATTCTAGGTTCTTCAAAGTAGCCACCTTTTGCTTTGACGACTGCTTTGCACACTCTTGGCATTCTCTTGATGAGCTTCAAGAGGTAGTCACCGGAAATGGTTTTCACTTCACAGGTGTGCCCTGTCAGGTTTAATAAGTGAGATTTATTGCCTTATAAATGGGGTTGGGACCATCAGTTGTGTTGTGCAGAAGTCTGGTGGATACACAGCTGATATTCCTACTGAATAGACTGTTAGCTTCTTTTTTCTTGCCATAATACAAATTCTAAGTAAAGAAAAATGAGTGGCCATCATTACTTTAAGAAATGAAGGTCTGTCAGTCCGAAAAATTGGGCAAACTTTGAAAGTGTCCCCAAGTGCAGTTGCAAAAACCATCAAGCGCTACAAAAAAACTGGCTCACATGAGGACCGCCCCAGGAAAGGAAGACCAATAGTCACCTCTGCTTCTGAGGATAAGTTTATCCGAGTCACCAGCCTCAGAAATCACAGGTTAACAGCAGCTCAGATTAGAGACCAGGTCAATGCCACACAGAGTTCTAGCAGCAGACACATCTCTACAACAGCTGTTAAGAGGAGACTTTGTGCAGCAGGCCTTCATGGTAAAATAGCTGCTAGGAAACCACTGCTAAGGACAGGCAACAAACAGAAGAGACTTGTTTGGGCTAAAGAACACAAGGAATGGACATTAGACCAGTGGAAATCTGTGCTTTGGTCTGATGAGTCCAAATTTGAGATCTTTGGTTCCAACCACCGTGTCTTTGTGCGACGCAGAAAAGGTGAATGGATGGACTCTACATGCCTGCATGAAGCATGGAGGAGGAGGTGTGATGGTGTGAGGGTGCTTTGCTGGTGACACTGTTGGGGATTTATTCAAAATTGAAGGCATACTGAACCAGCATGGCTACCACAGCATCTTGCAGCGGCATGCTATTCCATCCAGTTTGCGTTTAGTTGGACCATCATTTATTTTTCAACAGGACAATGAGCCCAAACACACCTCCAGGCTGTGTAAGGGCTATTTGACCAAGAAGGAGAGTGATGGGGTGCTACGCCAGATGACCTGACCTCCACAGTCACCAGACCTGAACCCAATCGAGATGGTTTGGGGTGAGCTGGACTGCAGAGTGAAGGCAAAAGGGCCAACAAGTGCTAAGCATCTCTGGGAACTCCTTCAACTTTGTTGGAAGACCATTTCCGGTGACTACCTCTTGAAGCTCGTCAAGAGTGTGCAAAGCAGTCATCAAAGCAAAAAAGTGGCTACTTTGAAGAACCTAGAATATAAGACATATTTTCAGTTGTTTCACACTTTTTTGTTAAGTATATAATTCCACATGTGTTAATTCATAGTTTTGATGCCTTCAGTGTGAATGTACAATTTTCAAAGTCATGAAAATACAGAAAAATCTTTAAATGAGAAGGTGTGTCCAAACTTTTGGTATGTACTGTGTGTGTATGTGTATGTGTGTGTGTATATATATATATATATATATATATATATATATATATATATATATATATATATATATATATAATATAATATAATATAATATAATATATATATATAATATGCATATATGCCAAACTGAGCAGCGGCCAGAGCTTCTCTACTGAACATCACTATTAAAATAGGAGTTTTCCAGAAATCATTATCTCAGAAAAGTTATCCGTGTCTGTATTTCAGTGATGTGTTTTACGATGATCAAAGGATAGTTATTGGAATATAAAACATAGAATGTCGGCGGCTAAATGTGTTCTTACATGGTGATTAGAGACATCGGTTGTCTCGTTTAGAATCTCTCCTTTCAGAAGTAACCCTCTGAGCACCAAGGATAATATTTTTTATTTTGGCCTTTTGCTCCAAGTATGAAGGTTTAACAATTTCTCTAGTTTTATATATTTTTTTACAAATTAAAATGTGATCCTGAAACCTTTTCTTTTCCTCTAATCGGCGTTTTTATGGTTGTAGATTTTTCTTCTGCTTCTTGCACACTATCATTTATGTTTGCATCTGTCTTATCTGGATTTCTCCGCAACATTTAAAGATACACTTTATAGTTGCCATAAGGACCATAAACAACAGTGCTTTAGTGATGTTCATGGACTTGTATGGGACAGATGTTTTAGATCTAATCTGAGCACTAAGGGGGTGAAAAGAGGAGGTGACCTGCGACCTTACCTATTGTGAATGGTGGTTCCTGAGTTATCTATCATTGTAATTGTTGCTGTGGCGATAATGAAAGGACTACTGAAATTAACAGCAGCATTTACCCCAGACTGTGGACTGGCGGACTGCAGGGTTTACCCCAGACTGTGGACTGGCGGACTGCAGGGTTTACCCCAGACTGTGGACTGGCGGACCAGCTCTCTGTACCACAATACCAGCCACTGGCCAGTCAGAGGCCAGCAGCTGACTTCGGCCTCCCGACGCGTCCGCCCATGACATCATTGCTAAGCTCCCTGGCTCCTAGAGAAGGAAGAGGTCTCTGTTTTACCGAGAAAGTCAGGTCAGATGAGAAGAATCTGTCACCCGAATGAAGGTGACATTGTTACAAGAAGGGGACAAGGATGGGGACATTAGTGATGAGCGCAAGTGCTCGTTACTCGAGTTTGCCTTGGTGCTCTGGTATGCACCAAGTATCACGGGTGCTCCAGTGACATGTTCGAGTCCCCGTGGCTGTATGTTTCGCAGCTGTTTGTCAGGCAATCCCCACATGTTTTGTGGCTGCCTAACCGCTGCGAAACATGTGGCCGTGGGGACTCAAACATGTCACTCGAGCACCCTAGGCAACCTCGAGGAACGAGCACTTGCGCTGATCACTAGGGGACATTACTATAAGATGGAACCAGGATGGGGAAATTTTTACAGGACTGGGGACATTATTACAGGAGGGGGGCCAGAATTACTATATGGGGCTAATTGTAAAACAATAATACTGTATGGGGCCAATTGGGGGTCAAAAATAGGAAAACCTTTTTATTTAAAAAAATAAAATAAATGATGGAATAATATTTGGTCACTAAAAATGCTGTTTTATGTAAAAACAAAATTAAGTAAAAGAGAAGACGTGTACCATAGCCCATGTGATAAACACTATTAAAAAGAATAAAAGACACAATTTTTTTTACAAGAAGTCAGATAGAAAAATAATGGTATCACTGAAAACATAATCTTCTCCTCCAAAGAATGCGGCCCTTCATATTAAAATTATTTTTCTATCTGCTCCCCATTTACCCGGTTGAGTTTGAGACCCCTGTACTAGATTGTGGGCTGACCGGCGGCAGCGTTTACCCTAGACTGTGGACTGACCCTGTACTATGGCCATATCAGTGAGGAAAGTCCTGGCAGGTCAATACCTCTCTGTAAGATAAATACACAATATTAAAGCGTTGTTTTGTAGAAGGTCTAAAACACATTTGTAAGAAAATCAGTGTTAAATTGGTCATGTGCATTAGAGCAATGTTGTCTAAACATGCACATTTTGTTGAGCATTAAGACAGCAAGGTCTCTTAAGCTATTGACGCGCCCAGGGGATGGGGACTACTCGGCGCCCGGGCCTTGCTGTTAGTTTTGGGGGGGATGCCGTGGTGGCCGGCTCCCGAGGCCGTACCCTGGGGTCACTCTTAAAAGCAAAGAATAATGGGGGAAAGGTGTATGGGAAAGGGGAAAGTTCGTGACGCCACCCGTGGTGTCTGGTGAGACTCACCAGCGCTGCTACAGTCCTCTGAGGCCGGTGGTCAGGCAGGCTGCTTAGTTGGTGCGGCTCCCCACAGGTGGAGCGGGGCCTCAGGGCAGCGCAGGAGAAGGGATGCAGGACAGAGGGGACCCAGCCGGGTCAGAAGAAGAATAGGCACACTCACAGCAGTTCACTTCAGTACCTTTACTGGTGGTGTTTCAGGCACGATAGAGGGCACTGTAGGGTGAAGGGTGCATATCGGGACTCTCCCCAGTGAGCGGGTGTGGGGTCTCCTGTTTCTTGCCTCTTCCTGATAAGTTTATGACCTGCCTGGAGCTAGGCCTAACTTGGTCTCTGTCTTGCACCTGCTGACCTGGTGGTAGGGCCCTCTGTTGGAGATCACACTCCCTGGTCTCTTGGGCCTCAGTGACTCCTGACCCTGGCATTAGTCAGCTTTTGGTGTTCCTGGGACATGAAGTTCGCCAGGGGTTCCGGTTGTTTCTGCTGGTCCTAGAGATCCTTGCAGACACGGACCCGGTGTCCGGTATATGGTCTTGGGGTGAGCTGACTAAGCTCCTCTGCCCCCTATGTAGCTCGCTTACTCCACTTGCCTTCGGCCGTGCTCGGGGCCCTACTAGGCTTCACACTGGCAGTAGGCCTCGCTACTCTTCACCACTCTTATGGCGTCGGCACGCCTTGGGCTCACTAACCTAAGCTTCCTGAGTCTGGGCTAGACTGGCAACTTCTCTGGCTGCAGCAGACTTTAGACTGCTCACTCCAGGCTGTAGATTCAGACTGAACTGCCTAGCTCCACTTTCCCTTTTTATATCCCTATCCGGGCTCCCTCTGCTGGTCTGAGGTGGAAGGTGGAGGTGTGTGTATGCTATGAGGGCCTCTTGTGGAGGAATCAGTCCATGCACCCCTCTAGGATCTGTGGCACCAATGCGCAGCAGGGCGCCACACTATGTTCACACATAGCTTTTTTTTTTTTGTTCTCTTGGCAAAACACAAATTTTGTGGCATTTTTTTTTTTTTTGGTGTGAATTGTGTTTGCTTTATCGACAGTTCATGTTTGCTAAAGTTAGTTTTATTCATCAAAAACACAGCAAAGAATACTGCAAAAAAAAAGTTTGTTTTTTGAAGTTTTTTTTTTACATTCTCACTGCTTTCCATTAGTGATGAGCAAGCATGCTCGTTACTCGACATTTACGAGCAAGCTCGGGTGCTCGAATGTTAAGTTTGAGTCACTCCTGTGTGCATGATTTGCGACTGTTTGACAGTTTTAATGCATGTGAGGAATGCCTGTTTGTTAGGCATTCCTCACATGTATTAAAGCTGTCAAACCGTCGCAAAACATGCACACAGTAGTGACTCAAACTTAACATTCGAGCACGCCGCAAATACTCGGCGAGTACCCGAACATGCTCACCGAAAGGGTTAACAGAACACGCTCGCTCATCACTACTTTTTATGGGTGAAAAAATGCTGCAAAAATGTTGACAGAATTGATGTGCTGCAGACTTTTAAAAACGCAGTCCTCAAATTCAGTCAGGAAAAAAGTGTGTGCATAAGATGTCTGAAATCTCAAAACTTTTGCTGCTGCTGTGAATATTCATTTCACGTTTACATATGCTTGAATGTTCACCCCTTCCCCCGCCCATAATCCCACCCACCCCTCTGCGCTGTATTTCTATGCAGCTGTAACTCTCAGGCCAGGAGGATTGCGATGCGATCCGCAGGCATACGGCAGTATGATTCAGTGAAGTTGGTGGGCGAGGGAAGGGGCATGATATTCATTAAGAATATATACGCTTGGCTAAGCAGTGACCCTGACAGGGGTGGGCAGGATTATGTATGGGGGAAGGGGTGAATATTAATTTACTTGCATATGCTTGACTTGCCGGCGCGAGACAATAAATTTGTCTGGGGCTTACAGCAAGACAAGGGGGGCCACATAGAGAAATAAGTTACATATCCTGAAAGTGCTGGCCAAGCTCTATTTCAGGATACTATTGGTATACTACAAAGAAATTACCTGACAGGTTCCCTTTAATGCTGGGATGTCAAGCTCTGACACACAGATGGCCAAAAAGAAAAACTTGGAGAAAGTCGCATGCCAACCTGTATATAGTATAATGGGCCCTACATAGTCCTCAATACAGAATAATGGGCCCCACATAGTCCTCCATACAGAATAATGGGCCCCACATAGTCCTCCATACAGAATAATGGGCCCCACATAGTCCTCCATACAGAATAATGGGCCCCACATAGTCCTCCATACAGTATAATGGGCCCCACATAGTCCTCCATGCAGAATAATGGGCCCCACATAGTCCTCCTTACAGAATAATGGGCCCCTCATAGTCCTCCATACAGAATAGTGGGCCCCACATAGTCCTCCATACAGAATAGTGGGCCCCACATAGTCCTCCATACAGAATAGTGGGCCACACATAGTCCTCCATACTGAATAGTGGGCCCCACATAGTCCTCCATACTGAATAGTGGGCCCCACATAGTCCTCCATACTGAATAGTGGGCCCCACATAGTCCTCCATACTGAATAGTGGGCCCCACATAGTCCTCCATACTGAATAGTGGGCCCCACATAGTCCTCCATACTGAATAGTGGGCCCCACATAGTCCTCCATACTGAATAGTGGGCCCCACATAGTCCTCCATACTGAATAGTGGGCCCCACATAGTCCTCCATACTGAATAGTGGGCCCCACATAGTCCTCCATACTGAATAGTGGGCCCCACATAGTCCTCCATACTGAATAGTGGGCCCCACATAGTCCTCCATACTGAATAGTGGGTCCCACATAGTCCTCCATACTGAATAGTGGGCCCCACATAGTCCTCCATACTGAATAGTGGGCCCCACATAGTCCTCCATACAGAATAGTGGGCCCCACATAGTCCTCCATACAGAATAGTGGGCCCCACATAGTCCTCCATACAGAATAGTGGGCCCCACATAGTCCTCCATACAGAATAGTGGGCCCCACATAGTCCTCCATACAGAATAGTGGGCCCCACATAGTCCTCCATACAGAATAGTGGGCCCCACATAGTCCTCCATACAGAATAGTGGGCCCCACATAGTCCTCCATACAGAATAGTGGGCCCCACATAGTCCTCCATACAGAATAGTGGGCCCCACATAGTCCTCCAGACAGAATAATGGGCCCCACATAGTCCTCCAGACAGAATAATGGGCCCCACATAGTCCTCCTTACAGAATAATGGGCCCCTCATAGTCCTCCATACAGTATAATGGGCCCCACATAGTCCTCCATACAGTATAATGGGCCCCACATAGTCCTCCATACAGTATAATGGGCCCCACATAGTCCTCCATGCAGAATAATGGGCCCCACATAGTCCTCCTTGCAGAATAATGGGCCCCTCATAGTCCTCCATGCAGAATAGTGGGCCCCACATAGTCCTCCATGCAGAATAGTGGGCCCCACATAGTCCTCCATACAGAATAGTGGGCCACACATAGTCCTCCATACTGAATAGTGGGCCCCACATAGTCCTCCATACTGAATAGTGGGCCCCACATAGTCCTCCATACTGAATAGTGAGCCCCACATAGTCCTCCATACTGAATAGTGGGCCCCACATAGTCCTCCATACTGAATAGTGGGCCCCACATAGTCCTCCATACTGAATAGTGGGCCCCACATAGTCCTCCATACAGAATAGTGGGCCCCACATAGTCCTCCATACAGAATAGTGGGCTCCACATAGTCCTCCATACAGAATAGTGGGCCCCACATAGTCCTCCATACAGAATAGTGGGCCCCACATAGTCCTCCATACAGAATAGTGGGCCCCACATAGTCCTCCATACAGAATAGTGGGCCCCACATAGTCCTCCATACAGAATAGTGGGCCCCACATAGTCCTCCATACAGAATAGTGGGCCCCACATAGTCCTCCATACAGAATAGTGGGCCCCACATAGGGGTGGTGGTTCTGGTGTCATGGGTCAAATATAATAACCCTGAGGGCCAGATTTGGCCTACGGGCCCGAGTTTGACATGTATGCTTTAATAGAAGGTCTTTCCTTGCCATGACAAAGTTATTCAAATCAATCTGACCCAACGATCTATTGACGGTTGCAGATCTGACTTCTGAGACCCCCAGTGATCACTTTATCTTCTGTGAAAGTCGCAGCCAGCCTCGTCACTCAAATGAATGGCGGTCCGTATATTTCATGCATGGACCACTGGAACTGCTGATACTTGTCCAGAGCTGGAGAGCCATAGATTGGAGTCTAGAGCGGAGTCACCTACCCTTATCGACACTCATATGGTCGAATAGGACATATGGAAGGTGAGAAGATTTTATAAGGCCATTAATATTCTAAAAAAAAAAAATTGGATAAATTTAAGCAGTTTTTTTTTCTAATACAATTGTGGGAGGAAAGGGGGGAATCATTAAGGATCCTGCTTGCTGGGTAGTTCCCAGTACGGACTTGGGGATATGTGAGATATTATGTTATGCAGGGTTGATTCTGTTTGTATATAAAAATAAGAGGAAAGATCGGAACAGAATAATCCCTGGCAGAAAATGTCACTTGCTGCAGGTAGAAGAGAACATACAGTCCCTCGGCTGATTTATATTTTAACATGTTGCTGAAATGACTCTGGAACATCCCTGAGCAAATCTGTCCATGGGTTTACAACAAATTTATGAGACACAGCATTGCTGCCGCTTTTCATTCACATGGCCGGAAAATAACATCATTTTATAGCGTGCCATTTAAATAGAATTCACTCTAATTGCAAATTACTGACAAAAGATATCCATAAAATGAAATACTCTCCTAATAAAGCATCCGTGGCAGTCACAGTAAATTTGCCTTCCACTATTAACGCATCCATTGGTTCCAAATGTTACACTGAATCATATTAATACTGAAGTGTGTTTAGACTTTCACCTGTAAAATATGTGTGTGGAAATGAAATATGCCAAGGAAAGCCGGCACCGCACTGACACGCAGGCTCCTCTGCCAGACAGGAGAGCATCAGTGCTGGAATTGCATCTGGCCGCAATCAGCAAATCCACTAGGTGGCAGATGGAAATACTGCTCTGCTGAACGCACCCACTTCATGGAGACAGATTCTCTTAGATGCAACTTTTACACAGATTATATTGTAACTGATTACTATGAGCTGTGTTGTGTGTACATATTGTAGCTACTGGGGATAATGTACCCACTACAGCCAGTATTATCAAGAATTTTAGAGATTGCGTCGGAATTCTGTGATAATTTAAAATGACTGTTGCGGAACTGACATGTCCACTAATGTTTATATGTTCATAAGTCATCATTACTTGTAGTGCACATCTCGGCTGCTGTAGAACCTCTTTTGGACAAAGAAGCTGTGTTTAGAAATTGCAAAACTGCACAGGGTTCTGCTCAAGCATGCTTTTTTTTTTTTTTAATTCCCTTTTGATGGCCGGAATAGAGCAGTCGTACACCATCTGCATGTATATGTATATATATATATATATATATATATATATATGTATGTATATATATGTATGTATATATATATATATATATGTATGTATATATATATATATATATATATATATATATATATATATATATATATATATATATATATATATATATATATATATATATATATATATACACACATACACATACAAACAAACAGTACAGACCAAAAGTTTGGACACACCTTCTCATTTAAAGATTTTTCTGTATTTTCAGGTCTATGAAAATTGTACATTCACACTGAAGGCATCAAAACTATGAATTAACACATGTGGAATTATATACTTAACAAAAAAGTGTGAAAGAACTGAAAATATGTCTTATATTCTAGGTTATTCAAAGTAGCCACCTTTTGCTTTGATGACTGCTTGGCCTGGTCAATGACCTGAAGAGAGCTGGGACCACAGTCTCAAACATTATTGTTAGTAACACACTGTTAGTAGCACACTGCGGTCATAGATTAAAATCCTGCAGGGCACGCAAGGTCCCCTGCTCAAGTCAGCACATGCCCAGGCCCGTTTGAAGTTCACCAATGACCCTCTGGATAATCCAGAGGAGGTATGGGAGAAGGTCATGTGGCAGATATAAATATAACTTTTTGGTATCAACTCCACTCGCCATTTTTGGAGGAAAGATGAGTACAACCCCAAGAATACTGTCCCAACCGTGAAGCATGGTGGGGGAAACATATTTTGGGGGTGCTTTTCTGCAAAGGCAACAGGACGACAGCACCATATTGAAGGGAGAATGGATGGGGTCATGTATCGCGAGATTTGGATGGCTTTGGTTGTCATTAAGATTTTAAAAGAGAAAACACAGTAGTTTGACAATAAATGGCTTCAGCCAACCAATAACCATGAGTGGAGAAAAAGTTTTTTGTTATCATTCATATTCTCTGAAACAAGGTCAAGAAAGGAAAAATTCTGCCGGGGTATGTAAACTTTTGAGCACAACTGTATGTACATGTGCTTATAGATGTGTTTGTATGTATGCAATTCTGACCGATCTGTAATAAATCTTAGGATGGGTGGTTGAAGATAAGACATGAGTAAAGTCCTTCAGCTGAAGGTGAGTCTGGGGATGCACATCCAGCTGAAGTAAACGCTGGCAGGCCCCCCTAATGCACTGGCCCAGTTGCGGTCGCACCAGCTGCGATCTTTTCACCTCTACCTATTAAGTACACATACCAAATATCTGTCTAGCTCTATATTTTTTAAGATTGTGTTATATTCATTCATTTTCTTATCATATATTGCAAGTCTGCAGGACTTAAAGCTTGATTAAGTCTCCATTCAAATCTACACTCGATCAATCGTAATTGTTCAAGAGGTCATACGGGGTTGGCAACATCTTTTGACAGAAATTCCCAGTAGCATTCAAATCCATGTTTTATTGGTAATTACTTGCGAAAAGACCTAGTAGCTTTCATATCGCTGTTTTCACCTCTCATATAATCTATAGAAGTCTTTATCTACTGTTGGAAAAAGTACTATTCGCTAATGAACACAGAAACAATTAGTGAGTCAAGACCGAGAAAACTGTGACCTCTCCATCGAAGACTAACAAGTCCGAGCTGCCTTCAGGCTCGTCATTGCCTCTGCTAATTGCCTTTCTGATTATGGCAATGAAAAGTTAAGGTGTTATAGAATGGAAATCAGTGTCTACATACCAACTCTGCGTTTATTCTGGCTGCTGTCCACAAAACACTCATTGAAAAGCTTTTCCTTAAAAAAAAAATTAAATAAGATAAAGCAGAAAAATAATTGTAAAGCTGCTGAATTTTAGGCTTTTCAGACTGCCATTTTCTGAATGAATTGTGTTTTTTGGGTGGTCTCTGAAGTTTGTTGTCTTGGCTGCCAATGCCACAAGTGTGGGGTTTCATTGATGATTTTTCAAATATAGCACCCTACAATGCTCAGTATTGTAGTTCTTTACCAGCATAAAGGACCTCTATAGAAACTAGTAAAAAAAAAAAAAAAATTAATTGTTTCATTAAAATTCACATTTCTAAAGAATGAAAATGACAAAATAAAAAGTATGAAGGCGCTGGTAGGTAGGCCTGATTATACCTGCTGTAGAAAGACAACCAACTACAGGTTGACAAATTTGGATAATCCAATGTAAAAGTAGATATAAAGTGTGTCTGGCGCTAGTAAGATTAGGCCTTATTGTAAAAGTAAGATGGTTAGATTACTATAAATATTAAAAGCATAGATATATTTCACATGCAATTTTTATTTTTAAAATGAGTATCACATTAAAAATTAGGAAAGGAAGATAAGAATTATAAGAAGTAATTCCTGAAGGGTAAAATAAAGCTCTATGCGGGATTCTTTTTGCAGTGACCACCTCAAGCCCGCATAGCCCTGAATCTATATATAAACGCCATACAGGTAACTGAACCCCCTTTCTTACATTGCTATTCATGCACTCAATTCTTGATTTACTTAGCTATTTATGTACTAAACACCTCCTAAACTAATACTTACTCTACTCAGTACCCTCCAGGCCATGCTCTTCGTATGAGCTGTCCACAATCTGGGATTTGCTACCACTTACCACGACTATCAAAATTGTCTCCAACCCCGATTCACACCTGAACCAGGTAAACTGCACTTTCTTTTTGGCCATGTGGTGAGTAAACCCTCTCACTAACCTCTTTCTCCCCCTCTACTCTAATCCAAGAAACCACCTGGACTATCCCCACAACGTTCAACTTCAATCAGCTCATAAATCCACGGGCCTACTGCAAAAAGAATCTCGCATAGAACTTTATTTTACCCTTCAGGAATTACTTCTTATAATTCTTATCTTCCTTTCCTAATTTTTAATGTGATACTCATTTTAAAAATAAAAATTACATGTGAAATATACCTATACTTTTAATATTTATAGTAATCTAACCATCTTACTTTTACAATAAGGCCTAATCTTACTAGCACAAGACACACTTTATATCTACTTTTTATTAAATATCAATTAACTTCTAATAACAGATCCTTGTGTCAACCAATTCAATACCTTATCATGTTTATGATAATTTTTTTTTAATTCTGTAAAATGGACAAATAATAAAAATATGTCATATCTAGAGTTTTGCATAAAGATTTTCAGGATTGGCGGCCTCCTCGGTAGTCCGTGGCCGATAGATCATAGCGCTGCAATCTACCTAATACCTGTGGCATCTCCAGCATCTCGCATGAGGATAGTCCAGGTAATGGCTCGTTCCTGGTGATCTGGTTCAGCAGCAACGGACTTCTGATATGGCTACTGGACCGGAGTAATACAAACCTTTCAGTTCATCTCCAGTTATATTGTTTTTGTATCTGTCTACAAAATCACAAATTATCCTGTCACCCATGACAGCACCTACAACGAGAGAGGGGATCCGCCCTTCCAGGACAGGAAACCTACAGAATAAAAGGGCGGCGCCTCTCCACCACCTCAGTTGGTCTCCTGTCCTTGAGGGGGAACCTTGTTAAAATGGCGGCAGAAGAAAGAAGAGAAGATTATTTCCAATATACAGATCCTAGAAGATGGGTCGGTTCCGGAGCTACTTTATCTTCTGAAGATAGCTTCCAATTTCCATAGAAGTCAGAAAATTGTGCACCCTACTTTCTGTGCTAATCCGGGGAATCCATGGCAGAACAATAAGAAAGCGGATGTCCCCATGAAGCATTATGTAAGGTTGCGATTCAGTCTTCACCTTGCACCCTCTATAGACACTATAGGCTTGATCTGGGATCTTCTGCTGTCCTTTCCTTTAAGAAAACTGTTCTACAGGCTGTGGTCCCACCCTAACTTTAAAGTTTTTTTTTCTGTAAATCTCTCGTTGTAGGTGCTGTCATGGGTGATAGGATAACACTAAATTACTTACCGGTAATGTGTTTTTCCTGAACCCATGACAGCACCCTTATATTCCCTCCCATTACTGGTAGAAGTTGATCACTTCATTTCCTTCATGGTGTTTGATTCACGTGGCGTGTAGAAGGAAAAATCATGGGATATATAACTATTAAGTAGTGTCCTCTCATGCTCTGTAAACAACTGAGGTGGTGGAGATGCGCCGCCCTTTTATTCTGTAGGTTTCCTGTCCTGGAAGGGCGGATCCCCTCTCTCGTTGTAGGTGCTGTCATGGGTTCAGGAAAAACACATTACCGGTAAGTAACTTAGTATTTCAAAAAGTAGACCTTAAGGGAATATGTCACCAGACTTTTGGCACCTAATCTGCGAGCCGCCTAATATAGACACAGAAATCCTGATTCCAGTGATGCCACTTACTGGGCTGCTTGCTGTATTTTTTTTTTTTTTAAATCATTCTTTTATCAGCAGGGGATTATCACTAGATGACTAGTAAACCTGCTGCCTTGTTGTCCTCCATATTTATGAATTCTGTATAACTCTGCTCGCACTACTGATTTGACGTTTTTCTTTGGCAACTTTCTGTCTATACACAGTGTACAATCAGCGATGTCTGTGGGACAATTCAGGGTTCAACATTCAGAGAACTTTGAGATCTGAAGCAGATAAAACAGTGATTTTATTAAAACTACAGCAAGCAGCCCAGTAAGTGACATGTCACTGGAATCGGGGTCTCTGTCCCTACATCATGCTGCTCTCAGATGGGTTAGCATATACCGGGAGACAAATTCCCTTTAATAATTATGAAAGTTGTGTAATTTTTTTCTTTACAGTGTATAAGATTTTTGTTGTAGTATATACCTTCCTTATTTACTTCCTTCCAGTGGATAAAAATCATTCCTAGTCATGTCATGTGGACCGACAGATGCGTGTCTCGTAAGACATGTCTCCGATAACTGTTCTAGAATGAACCTTGTAACTATGTGATTACATCATGGTTATGGCGGATTATCATCTATGGGAAGTCAGTAATGGAAGTTCCCAATGAATGACTGTAGGCAGAGATCTTTAAAACTATTAAGAAAAGTTAGAGAAGGCAAAAAATAATTATATACTATATTATACAGGGTGACTAAAAAAATGGTACAGAATTACAGTATAGCCTCGGTATTCATAACCAAGAGAAGATAATACAAACTTGTTAACCTGGAAAGTCACACTATCTATCCAAGTTTAATCTATACTCTACAAGTGTTCAACATACTTTCCATTCGCGACACTGAAGATACATCTCAGCTGACCTAGTGAGGTGGATCCTCCAAGCCCTGACTCCGGGTGGGCACAAGACCAGCGGCACAAGTTCATTGCAGCAGGCAGGTAAGGCACGTGAGAAATGAGTACTGGAAGCACTGGAGACCTCAGCCAAACAGGACACGAGATGCAGATATGGAGCGGATACTGGAAGCACTGGAGACCTCAGGCAAACAGAAAACGAGATGCAGATATGGAGCAGATACTGGAAGCACTGGAGACCTCAGCCAAACAGGACATGAGACGCAGATACTGGAAGCACTGGTGACCGCAGGCAAACAGGACACAAGGGAACTAAGAGTCTTAATACCAAGATACAGGTGTGTGTTTTGGTGGGCCTTATATAGGCCTAGGCAGACAATCACATGGGAACACGCCGGGCCAAACAGAAAACGAGATGCAGATATGGAGCGGATACTGGAAGCGCTGGTGACCCCAGGCAAACAGAACACGAGATGCAGATATGGAGCAGATACTGGAAGCACTGGAGACCTCAGGCTAACAGGACACGAGATGCAGATATGGAGCAGATACTGGAAGCACTGGAGACCTCAGGCTAACAGGACACGAGATGCAGATACTGGAAGCACTGGAGATCTCAGGTAAACAGAACACGAGATGCAGATATGGAGCGGATACTGGAAGCGCTGGTGACCGCAGGCAACAGGACACAGAGAAGCAGAAATGGAGCAGATACTGGAAGCACTGGTGACCGCAGGCAAACAGGACATGAGACGCAGATACTGGAAGCACTGGTGACCGCAGGCAAACAGGACACAAGGGAACTAAGAGTCTTAATACCAAGATACAGGTGTGTGTTTTGGTGGGCCTTATATAGGCCTAGGCAGACAATCACATGGGAACACGCCGGGCCATTTGTTAAACCCACCGTGGAGCACAATTGAGTTCAGTGGACTGGGCTGAAGGGAGCAGAGCCCAGACCCAGGCCAGGTGTCTAACAATATCTATTTGGTAGTCCAGTTCTGTCCAGACATGTGCCAGCATATCTCTGCCTATGGAGTCCTGTTTCAGTGATGTGTTGTCTCAAGTCGTTCAGATCTTGTGGCCGGGAAGGGGAGGTAGATACAGAGTCCTTAATGTAGACCCATAGAAACAAGTCAGTGTACACATCTCGAGATCGTGGAGACCACCGCAACATCGTTGAATCAACACCAGACAACATGTCACGGTAACAGTGGAGTCCATATGTGAGGATATGCTGGCCCACGTCTGGACAGAACTGGACTACCGCCTAGACATCTGTAGTGATAGAAAACACTTTGAACATTTGTAGTGTGTAGAAAAAACTTGGGCAGATGATGTCTTTTCTTGGTAATGTGTGTGATGTTCTCTCGGTTATGAATTACGAGGTTCTAATTTTGCCCCATCCTTGTTGAATCTCTCTGTATAATGAATAAGCTTTGTGTGGAAACTGGAAATCCCCTTTAAGAAACTTGTGCTAACATTTTCAAAAGCCTCTTTATAGCACTGCAGGAGGCTTCTATTTTTGTAGACGGCTTTTCTAGAGCAGAGCAGGGTTGCCATGGGCTAGGCTCATTACATCAGTAGTGTCCATAGAGAATACAAACCTTCTGAAAGCCCTGAGCTCGGGCGTCCATACTACTGCAGGTACTTAATTTGTAATTGTGTTACAGATCCCTAAAAGTGAGCAAACGGTCTACAGGGATTATTCAGGTGTTAAGAAGCACAAAGCTCAGCAAGTAACATTGTTTTACCCATTTTCCTCCCTCTCGTACACTCTAAAGGCTGATACGATCAAAAGCCATGATTATGCATTATAACCATCCTGAAAAGTTTTTTGGTGGATATGACTTGACTATATTCCACTGTTCTAAATTAATTTATGCACATTTTAGTGATGTGATTCGTTTATGAATTTTGTTTGGAAGGGGTTGTCCTATCAGTAAGACCCCGGTGTGTCTCTAATTCAAATTGTAGGTATGTAGTGGAGAATTACCGGCCCGTAGACTGTAGGAATTGCTGCAGATTTTATTTTGAAAATCCAAAGCAATTTATAATCTGCTTTATGTAGATTGGGTCTTCAAAACGCTATCCAAAGTTATAAAAAAAAAAAAAAAAAAAAAAAAAAAAAAAAAATCTGCACAGAAATTTCCAAATCCGCAGCATGCTCAGTTACTGTATGTTGTGGAAGAGACATGGATTTTCATCATTGATTTGACCCTTGGAGGCCCAACACATGCGGCAGATCTGTTTGGGGCAAATCCGTTCAGTATTTCATGATAAAATCAATGCAAGTTTGAGGCAAAATGTGCAGGTGTGGTTTTTTTTTTTTTTGTTTTGTTATTTTTTTTATAACAGGTTTTGTTGTAAAATTGCCACAGACTTCACATTGTGTTTCAATGGCTGAATTCCAAAAATAGAATTGTCGTGCGGCGGATTCGAAAGACTACAGATAACATTACTTTATTATGCTGCTGATTTGTCATTGAGAAATCCAATTTGAAAATTCACAACAAATCCACAACTTGTTCATTTACCTCCAGCCTTACATAGCAGGAAATTACCAATAAGACCAGGAGAAGAGTCTGCCACAAAATGTGCGTGTAACCTATGCAAGTTTGATATAGAATCGCTGATTCGATATCTGCAGTATAATTCTGATCTGAGCTGTAACGTTGCATGTGTGCATGATGCTTTGTAATATTGACTCGCCCCCTGGGCCAGTGCTGTAGTGCGGCGCGCGCGCGGGGGATACCCGGAGCCGGATCCGATGGGGGTAGTAGTCTTCGTGTGGCGGTGACCCGGTCCGCGCCCAGGGTGGTCAAACTAAGTGGCAGTTATTGGTATGATGGTATTAGTGTCCGACTACGCCACCCGTTGAATGCGGTTATGAAACCGCCGCTGCAGGGCAGACCGCTGAGGCCAGTGGTATGGGTGTGCAGCAATGTTGATATAACCCCCAACGGGAGAGGTATGGCCTCAGGGCAGCGGATGTGGGTGATGTTGGGAGTGATGGTGTGGATGTCCCAGCACTAACGGTGCGACAAGGAAGCACGGAGACGCGAGGGTACAGTTCAGGGCTTTTACTGATGGTACAAGGCAAATTCCCCCGGGAGTACTGGCTAGTAGTTGGGGCCTGGTTAGTCTGCGAGTAAGCCGGAGTTCCCCTGGCCAGGTGCAGTTGTAGGCCTTCCCGTTAGTCTGTACCCTTCCTGGCTACCCTGCTTTCAGCGGTTACAAGTAGCCCACGTCCCTGGGTATACCGTGTGGTGCTCACCCGTATGGCTGGTGACCTGGGGCCTCCTGTTAGCCTCCGCTCCGGGATGGCGGTGCTGGTCCCTTCGTTGTGACTGAGCCTCCGGGCTTTTATGGCCAGAGGACCTGGAATCCCCTGCCGGATGGATTCTGCTGCTGGGTATATCTTAGTCCCCACAGCCTCGGACTCCTGTGTCCGGTTTTAGTACCTTCTCCCAGGGCGAGCTCTGCACGGCTCCAGCCCCTGGCGCTTCTCCTTGGCTCCTACAGAGCTCCTGATGTCTCTCTGTCCCTGTTTCTGCGTGTCCAGACGACTCCGCCTCTGTCTGGAACTCCTCTCTCTAACCCTGCCTCAGCCCCAGTTTATGTAGGGGAAGTCCTTCCCCTCCCAGGACTGGGCACGAGGTGTGGCATGCTTAGGATTCCTGCTCAGGAGACCTCCCACCTGCTCACAGACGTAATACTGCTATTACTGTGGAAACCAGACCCCTGGGGTGCCACAATATTACCTATTGCACAGATATGATGGACATACTAATAACCTATAAAAGAAGTAATAAAGTTCCCTATATGTTGTGATCTTCTCACATACTTTTAGAACATTGCAGAAAGTGCTTTCTTTCTTAATGACCTAAGTATAGGAGATGGCATAGATTACTGAAGCCAATTTTCTTTGTTACCCCTATGGCTGTAAAGGGTTATCGACATGATTCTTCCTCTTCTGCTGGAGGTCATAATCTGACTTAATGGGTTTTTTCGGCCTCTTACAAATAACAGTTTGAAGTTACAAATCAATGTTCATTCCAAGGTCTTGAAACCCTTGTACTATGCATACACAAAAAGAGTTTTTAGGAAGACAAAAGTTCTGGCGCTCGGCTTTTATGCTCGGCTTTTATTCAAGTGTCATCTTAAAGGGATTGTCTCCTCTTATTAAATGGGTAAATTGTAAAGTGCTTGTAAATGAAAGCAACTTTACCTATTATTAAAAATCTTCTACTTTCACATGAATAGAGGGATGTTTTATTTCTATAGTCCACTGCTTTGTTGCCAAGATGGTGGTCTGTGGCCTGGTTTCCTAGGAAGGAAGCATGCGCTTTCAAGCTGTTTCCTGTACAACTTGCTAGAAATAAAACACAAGGTGCACTATAGGGCAGTAAATTAGGAACATTATTAAAGGTTCATAGTGTAAAGTGTCTACTCACCTGTCAGTGTTGTGGAGGACAATGGCCACACTTGTGTGGTAGGGCTGTTTCAATCCTCCAAATTTCAGTAGACTAAGTCCACCAAAATAGTAGATATGTAAAGTTAGCTTCACACTTGTGTGTTCTGCTGTGCACTACATTGGATTTTTTGTTATAATCCCTGAAAAAGTTAATTCTGGCGGGAACCCCAGCATAGTCCTGATAGAGCCAATCGCTTAAGTAAGCCAACGGAGTCACTGTCCAGCCTCCATTCTGGAAGAATTTTTATCTTCAACATGCACAAAACGTGATCTGCCATATTTTTTGCATGTCTGGCATAGGGTGGGTGGGGGTACGAATACTGATGAGTGACCACAGTTCAGTCAATGTTCCCGTCAGAATCCACTTTTTCGGTTGTTATAACAGTGAAAACCACTTTATTAAGGTGCACCTACCCTACACAATTAACTAGAGTAAAATATGCATCGGTTTCCTGTAATTTTAGATGCATGTTGTTTTGTAACACCCTTGAAAGTGTTCTTGGATTGTTTTTAAGAGTTTGTCCAAGACTTTAACAATGGTAGGTTTCCACTATCTGATTGGTGGGGGTGTGACACTAGGCAGCTGTTACCGGTGTAGGCTGGAACTGCTCAGTTCCAGAGCTGCAAAGCACAACTCTGTCAACGGAATAGTGCCTGCAGCCAGGTACTGCACATGCGCCCCCTATTTATTTGAATTTGAGGCAGAAGTGCAGTACCCAGTTGCGGCCTCTATACAGTTGACAGAGCTGTGCAGTGCAGCTCCGTAACTGACCAGTTCTGATCGCCGCCGACACCAGGAGCAGCTGATCGGCGGGGGTGCCGGGTGTCACACTCCCACAGATCGCACATTGAATACTTATCCTAAGGGTTGGCCATCAATGTTGAAGTCCTGGACAACCCCTTTAAGGCACATGCCTACTGTTGATCATGTGATCTTGATGATGTGACCTCCAGGAATATTTGGATTAATCTGCTTTTGTTATTCTGTTTTGTTTTCTGTACCATCTGCTATCTGTTTGTGCACTTTCTTACATTGTTTTTCATGTATTATTTATTTATTTTATTTATTTTACTCACTTGTATAGCGCCGTTAATTCCACAGCGCTTTACAGACATTATGGGCTCTGTCCCCATTGGGGCTCACAATCTAAATTCCGTATCAGTATGTCTTTGGAGTATTATAGAGTATTATACTCTGTATGTGATTATATATTATAATATGTTAAGTAGTTGCCTGACCACTGACACAGTAAAAGGCAGGTCCATTTTTTTCTGCATGGATATGGTATTATTTACTATTGCACCTAATGAGCAGAATACAGTATATTGTTCTCTAAGCGCGTTAACCTTGAATAAATGTCTAGTACCCTTAATTTTATGTGGTTGTCCTGAGACTCTGCTGGTAGCGCATCTTACTCCAGATTGCTTTTTACATACATTTCATACAGTTCTATATACAGTAGTTTCAAGTCACTGTTCTGTAGATCACTGCATCCGGTCATGTTTCTGCCCTTCGAGGAAGCCCAATACGCGAAACGTGCGCCGGGGCGACGCCGTGAACGGACATTCACTATATCGCAGACCTGGGTAAGCTTCACTCTGTATTTACAATCAGAGAGCGAGATTGAGCTTCACACCATATCCCTCTAGTGGACATACAGTTTTTTACTATAGTGTGGATTCAATATCACATGATTATTTCCACATCCCTCATATGGATCACTATGTGATTGCTGTTTGTATGTTTCTATCATTGTCACTGGACAATTTTTGATATACAGTGACTGCTGTTTCCGTTTGTGGAATTCTGTAAATGTCACGCACAGTGTAGGAAAGACAAAGTGCAATACGACGGGATGAGGGGAAGGGAGCCCAGACACTAGGGAAAGGGGGAGTGGAGACCTCCTAGGCTGATCTAATATCACTCTCACCCCTACCATCCCTATATTGGTTCTTCATCAGTCGCTGAATAGGAACCTAAGCCCTGTAAATCCCTAGAGCTAAGCCCTGGATAGGGAAGGGGATGATGAGCACTGTTCAGTCTCCACTATTAACTAAAGACGACAAAGGAGACAAACACAGGGGGAAGAAACTTAGTTTGAGCCGACTTCAGAGGGATTACACCAAACGTTCCTCGAAGCACCTGTCACGCCAGGTGTGGGAAAGACTTAGTGCAGCACAGAGAGAAGAGGGAAAGGGAGCCCAGACATTAGGGAAAGGGGGAAGTGGAGACCTCCTAGGCTGATCTAATATCACTCTGTCACCCCTACCATCCCTATATTGCCTCTTCAGCAACGCGTGCCTCACCCTGTCTTTCCCTGGCATATGGCTAAGGCTAGGGATGGAATGAGACGAGCACTAGTAGATCTCCACTAAACACTAGACAACAAGGGTAGACAAACAGGGGGAGAATGCTTAGCTTTAGACGACTCCAGACAAATGTGAACTCTGCCTCAAGCTCCAGAGAGGACGATTTACTGCTCTTGCTAGGCCTTTACAAGTAGAAATGAATATAGCTGGCACCTCCGTCTCAGACACACCGGGTATATAAACACCCAGGCCAGGGAGCTAATTACCAGATGGAGGTAGCCTCTAGGTCCTAGAGACAGCCTCTCCTCTAAGAAGATGTCTGTAATGCCAAACGTAGAGATCTCCTGCAACCAACTGCAGGGTGACTGTCTGTCACCTCTGACATTCCCCCCCACACACACACACCTCCTCTACGAGTGGCCTCTGGACACTCAGGACCGGGTTTCTCAGGAAAAGAGATGTGGAATGAGCGAACCAATCTGGGAGCGTTCACCTCTGATGCTGAAACCCACATCCTCTCCTCTGGACCATAGCCTTTCCAGTGCACCAAGTACTGTAGAGAACGACGTTGGAGACGAGAATCTACAATCCTTGAAATCTGGAACTTCAGATTACCATCAACCATTACTGGGGGCTGTGGTAGAGGTGAGGGCTCAAGAGGCTCCACATACTTCTTGAGTAAGGAACTATGCAACAGGTTGTGGACTTTAAGGGCCTGAGGAAGTTGAAGACGAAACGCTGCTGAGTTAATGACGGTTATTTTATAGGGACCAATAAACCTAGGTCCCAGCTTCCAAGAATGAACTTTCAATCTTATATTCCTGATAGACAAGCACACAGTCATTCACATTCAGGTCCGGACCTGGCAAGCATTTTCTGTCAGCCATACTTTTATACCCCATGATCCCATGATCTTTAAATTACTCAGAACACCCTGCCATACTGAGGAGAGCGACGAAGCAAACCGTTCATCCTCAGGAACTCCTGAAGCTCCTCCCCCACTAAAGGTACAAAACTGTGGGTGATAACCGTATGCACCGAAGAACGGTGATCTGCCAGTGGATTCTTGACGATGATTATTAATGGCAAATTCTGCCAGCGGTAAGTAGGATGCCCAATCCTCCTGAGTTTGAGACGAAACACCTGAGGTATGTCTCCAAGTTCTGATTGACACGCTCGGTCTGACCATTCGACTGAGGGTGGAAGGCAGAGTAAAAGGACAGCTGCACCCCCAGTTGAGAACAGAAAGCCTTCCAGAACTTGGAAACAAACTGGGTCCCCCGATCTGACACCACATCGGAGGGAACCCCGTGAAGCTTCACAATCTCATTTATGAACACCTGAGCAAGTGTCTTGGCATTTGGAAGTGCAGGCAATGCGACGAAGTGAACCATTTTATGGAACCGATCTACTACCACCAAAACAACCGTTTTGCCTGCAGAAACCAGTAGGTCAGTAATAAAATCCATGGACAAGTGTGTCCATGGCCTACTAGGGATAGGTAGCAGAAGAAGAGTACCAGATGGACGGGTATGGGAAACCTTAGAACATGCACAAATACTACAAGCAGCTACGTGTTCAATCACATCCCGATGCAACCCCGGCCACCAAAAACGACGAGAGGAGGTCAGCGGTTGCCTTACCACCTGGATTCCCAGCAAGCACAGAGTTATGATGTTCTTTAATTACTTTGCGGCGCAGATCAAATGGTACAAATAACTCTCCTGAAGGGCAGGAGTTAGGGGTGATCCCCTGTGCCTCCAACACTTCACCCTCCAGTTCAGGATAAAGTGTCGAAATGACTTCTCCTTTCTGTAATATTGGGGCAGGGTTGTCATGGTCACCACCAGGGAAGCTCCAGGACAAAGCATCAGCCTTGACATTTTTGACCCCTGGACGAAAAGTGACAACAAAATTGAACCTAGTAAAAAACAGGGACCATCTGGCTTGCCTAGGGTTGAGACGTTTAGCTGACTGGAGATATGACAGGTTCTTATGCTCAGTAATAACAGTAATAGGATGGACAGCCCCTCCAACCAGTGTCGCCATTCCTCGACCGCCAATTTGATCGCCAAAAGTTCCCTATTACCCACGTGATAATTTCTCTCAGCCGAAGACAATTTTTTTAGAAAAGAAGACGCATGCATGCCATTTACCCGGGGACGAACCCTGAGACAACTCAGCCCCAACCCCGACATCCGACGCATCAACCTCCACAATAAAGGGTTGAGAAACATCTGGTTGACTGAGTATAGGTGCAGTGGCAAAATGATTCTTTAAGGAAGAAAAAGCCTGGAGGGAAGCATCCTACCATTTGGAAAAATCGGACCCCTTCTTAGTCATGTCAGTAAGGGGTTTCACAATAACAGAGTAATGTTGGATGAATTTCCGATGAAAATTAATAAAGCCCAGAAAACGTTGTAGAGCCTTCAGGTTCTTGGGATGTTCCCATTCAAGGACTGCACAGATCTTCTCCGGATCCATCCGAAAACCCGAAGATGACAAGCTCCCCAAAAACTACACCTCCTGAACAGCGAAAACACATTTTTTTAGTTTGGCATAAAGTTTATCCCTTAATATCTGGAGCACTTGCTTAACATGCTCCCGATGAGTCTCAAAATCATGTGCGTAAAGCAAAATATTGTCCAGATAGACCACCACAAACCTCCCCACCAAATGATGAAAAATATTATTTATGAAATGCTGGAATACCGCAGGTGCAATGGTCAAACCAAAAGGCATAACCAGACTCTCAAATTGTCCTTCCGGGGTATTGAACACTGTTTTCCATTCGTTCCCTTCTCTGATTCTAACCAGGTTGTAGGCTCCCTTTAAATCCAACTTGGAGAATACCTTAGCTCTCACAACCTGGCTGAACAAATCAGGAATCAGAGAAAGAGGTTATGGATCACGGATGGTAATTTGATTTAATTCCCAGAAATCTAAACAGGGACGTAGACCGCCATTTTTTTTCTTCACAAAGAAGAACCCTGTCGCCACGGGCAAAGATGAGGGTCTGATATGTCCGTTCTCCAGACTTTCCGCAATGAAATCCTTCATTGCTTGTCTCTCAGGGACAGAAAGATTATACAGTCTGGACTTTGGTAGTTTAGCTATGGGGATCAGGTTAATAGGACAGTTGTAAGCACGATAGGGAGGCAAATCCTGACACCCCTTCTCAGGAAAAAATGTCCCCAAAACCAGGTAGAAAAGCAGGTAAAATTTCTGTAGAGACAGTAGCAAGGGACATTTTTAAACCGTTCTCATGACAGTAATCTCCCCATTCAATAATCTCCCTGGCTTGCCAATTAACCAGCGGATTATGTTTAACAAGCCAAGGTATACCCAATACAATCGGTGTGGGAAGATTGTCCAGAACATAGCAAGGAATGATTTCACAATGAACTGACCCCACCCTCAGTTTTACATTATGTACAATCTGAGTAAATGCTTTCTGTGCAAGTGGCGCCGAGTCGATGGCAAAGATGGAAGGAGATGAGCACTAGTCGATCTCCACTAAACTCTATAGACAACAAGGGTAGCCAAGCAGGGAGAATGCTTGGCTTTAGACGACTCCAGACAAATGCGAACTCAGCCTCAAGCTCCAGAGGGGACGAAGTACTGCTCTTGCTAAGCCTTCACCAGTAGAAATGAATATAGCCGGCACCTCCCTCTCCGACACGCCAGGGAGCTAATTACCATAGGGAGGTAGCCACTAGGTCCTAGAGACCGCCTCTCATCTAAGAAGATGTCTGTCTTGCCAAACGTAGAGATCTCCTGCAACCAACTGCAGGGCGACTGTTTGTCACCTCTGATACACCCATGACAGCACCAGAGAGGAAGTAAGCCGGCTGCAATTGCTCCAAGCCTTCACAACGGAACATGTGAATATCACCGGCCCCTCCCTGCAGCAAACTGAAAGTATTTAAACAACCAGGCCAGGTTGACAATCAGAGCAGGAGGGAGGTAGCCGCTAGGTCCTAAAGTAAGTTAGATTTAAGAAGGCGTCTGTAATTCCAGACGAAGTGACCTTCTGCAACCAGCTGCAGAACGACTGTCTGCTACATCTGACACACCTTTGACCGTATCCTCACCATATACCTATTTATATTAATTTACTTGATTTGTTTTTTAACAAATTTATAATAAAAGTTATACCTGCAGCATGGTGGCTAAGTGGTTAGCACTGCAGCCTTGCAGCGCTGGGGTCCTGAGTTCAAATTCCACCAAGGACAACATCTGCAAGGGGTTTGTATTTTCTCCCTGTGTTTGCGTGGGTTTCCTCCGGGTTCTCTGGTTTCCTCCCATACTCCAAAGACCTACTAATAGGGGATGCAGATTGTGAGCCCCAATGGGGACAGTGCCGATACTGTCTGTAAATTGCCTGAATTGTAAAGCGCTGCGGAATATGTTGGTGTTATATAAATAGAATATTATTTATTAATATTACCTTTTAACTTATTGTTTATACGATTCTCTGTTGGGGTTCAAGACTCCAAATAGTTATAGGTTACATATATCTAGGGAGTAAAACCCCTCTTTTTTTTCCTTATGAGATTACGGGATTGAGATTTACTAATATGCTCCGTGTCGGTATCGTTAACAGTTCTATATACAGAAGCTTGCAGTCACTGTTCTGTAGATCACTGGATCCGGTCAGCTTTAGTGCCCCTGTGCTCCTTTGAATGTACAAAGGCAAAGTTGGTTGCCTCTGCTTGTGGCATTGGAGAGCAGGTAGTTTTGGCTAGTAGCTCAGCCATGCATCTGCCCAAATTGTCAATATTCAGGAATGTACGTCCCCGGAAATCAGGAAGCTGGTGAGCTGTGCGCTACTTAGGATAGGAAATTGAGACAAATACTCTATTTGACGATGCGTAACTAGGTTTTACTGTAGTTTAAAAGAAAAAAAAACACTTTAAAGGCGATTACTTTCAAGGTGAAGGATAACATCGGTATGGCATTGTGTAACATGATCTATCACAGAGTTGGAGAAGGTAAAGTCTAGCATCGTTACATCACTATGGCTACTCATTGATATTTGTTTCCTATAAGAAACATTGAGGTTGAGTTACAGTAGTAAAGCCACTCTGTTACTGTAATACACAAGGACCAAAGTTGTGTCCATCTTCCAAATCTGACTTTCTTTGAACTTGCTGGTCTTCTTGTTCCCCATAGAACTCTGAAGTTGCATGATGGTACTGTGGTGATGTTATGAATACGCAGTTCGGTCCAAGTGCAGCACGCTAAACCATTTTTTTCGGGTAAAATTATCTATTTACCCGAATACAGTCACCGTGGTCCATCAGGTGCCTTTTGTGACTGTCATTTGCTGATTGTCCCCTGCATAAGTAACTTTTCAAATTCAGTTTTAGGAACAAACAGAATGTAATTCCGTAACGCAGATGAATACTTAGCCTAAATATGTGTATGGAATCAGTTTAGTTAATGAGAAACTCGGCAAAATTGAGGGTTAAATTTCAGAAAGACCTGAAGGCCTAATCTGCAGATGCAGTGAGGTCAGGGCAGGCGGCAGTGATTGCTTGAAAATTTAAACCAAAGTCGCAGTGTTTAGTAATGGGATGGGGATCCAATCCATGAAAGACTGCAATTTTCTTAATAACCTGCACTTGTTACTTGCCATCACTAAACAGACCCTGGCATAATGACTTGATATTACATGAGCATGTCATTGTGCCAAGCACATTGCAAGAAGCAGAGCTTTTCATTTTCATGCGATGAAGTGTAGCTACACTTTTTTGGTATTTTAAACGAAATTTTTTTTTTTTTAAAGGGATCGTCTTTTTAAAACAGTCAATGTCTGGGCACCTTAAAGGGAACCTGTCCCCACAAAATGCAGTATAATCTGCAGGCACCACGCTGAGTAGATTGAGATATAGTTTTTTGAAAAATGATTCAGTATATGAGGTTATCAATTAATCCTCTGCTCTTTCTGGGGTTTTCAGTCCAGTGGGCGATCCCATCAGTGACTGACAGCTTTCTATATATGTGTGCTCACAGCGATAGCTGTCAGTCACTGATAGGACCGCCCACTGGACTGAAAAACCCAGAAAAACCCAGAAGGAGCAGATGTTTAAATTATGAAAATCAAGTTATAATGAATGTTTTCTCACAAAACTATATCAATCTACTCCGCTTTCCCTGCTCTATAACATTGTGCCTGCAGATTAGACTGCACTTTCCTTGGTGACGCTTCCCTTTAATAGGACATCTGGATGTCATAGGCTTGTGCTTCCCTCCCGCTATGAGCTAGGACAGAGAGCCATAATGCGAGTTAGAGAAATTGGACTTGCAGCCAACCAACTTCCACCCCTGTTGATCATATGGGCAGACAGTCCATGGGTAAAGGTCGTCTCACACAAATGGCGCTCAAAGTCCCAGTATAGACCGTGATGTCGGACTGGCTGCCGTTTTCCTGGCCCATGATAGACATTTCTGCGATTTAAAATCCATCCCCTGTGTGTGAATAGGGTTGTTTCTGTAGCTTCTGCATGGTTCTTTCCAATCCCAAGGACAATCAGAGATTTCTGTAAAAAAAAAAAAATTGCCAAGTGCAAACATATACAAAGTCAAGTCTGTCTCAAATGACTGCTGACCAGAGAGTAGATAAAGTGTGATATTAATCAGATATAGAAATAAATATATCTAGAAAATATCTTTACGTATCCGCACATTTATCTACTTCCAATATGTGTATTGCGCTTTTTTTGTAAGTTTGCTTGCTCAAGCAGAAAGTAGAAGCTTCATACCTACATACATTATTTAGCTCATTTTTTTTTTTTTTTTTGCCATTGCTTCAGATAGATGCACAGTAGATGACAGAGGGGCACCTTGGGTGTCATGAATTTGGGAGTAAACCTTTTTTATGTTGTGCTGAGTTGGAAGATATCATTGAGGGCCAAACATTTTTTCATGGAAATGTTCAGTGCAGCTGATTAATTATTGATGGTCTGTAAACTTTTCTAGAAAAATGCTTGTGTGAATTAACGGCAGTATGGTTCTTCCATCTATATGTATATAGCTTCATAAAATAATGTGTCAGCCGGCTTAGAATATTCCGTCCCGAAATAACCACTCTTTTTCTTGTGGGAGAGGGCAGTAATGTAAATCTTATTTGAAGTTAGCCCGGTTGCTCAGGTATAAGAACAAACACTCCACTAATTCTATTAAAATGCAGATTTACATTTTCAATACATTTTTGTTCAGTAGTTGTACTAATGCTTTTATTGTTGTTTAAGGTCATGTTTTGGTTAGAATACCTGATGGTATACTGCATGCTATTGACTCGCCCCCTGGGCCGTGGGGCACTCGGAGCCGGGCAATCGGGAAACGATGGGGGTAGTAGTGGCAACCTGGTTCCGTGGCTCAGGGTGGTCAGACCATTGGTAGTCTGCGACGCGCTGTTGATGTGTCCGACTACGCCACCCGTGGATTGCGGTCAGTGCGGACCGCCGCTGCTAGGTAGACCGCTGGGGCTGATGATGTATGCAGCTGGGATAGTGTGACTCCCCATGGGAAGAGTGCGGCCCCAGGGCAGTATAATGGAAGATGGGGGTGATGGTGCAGGAAGTCCCAGTATCGTTAGTGCTGGAGAAGCAAGGAGCACACAGACAACAGGTTGCAGTCCAGGGTCTTTACTAGAACAGGTGAACTGACCCACAAACAGGCCCGGCTAGGAGGGGGCCTGGACGTCTGAGAGCAAACGGGAAATTGGCCCTGGTCAGGGTGAGGGTGTAGGCCTACCGTTCTCTCTGCACTCCTTCTGGCTATCTCCTCCTGGTAGGGTAACAGCCAACGGTCCCGAGCCCGTATGGTTTGCAACGTGGGTTCCTTTCTACTCCCGGCCTGGTACGGCTCTGCTGGTCCCTTCTGCTGTGGTGGAGCCTCCGGGCTTCTTAGGCCAAGGAACGTACAGTCCCCTGCGGACTGGTTATCTGTGGTAGGACGTGGAATCCTCACAGCCTCAGACGCCAAAGTCTGGTAAATTTGGTTCTTTATCTGCCAGGACAGGCGCACTTCACCTCTTGTCCCTGGCTTGTGGCTCTCCTACTGCCACACGTCCTCTTAGGGTGCAATACAACTGTCCTTCACTGCTCTGGGACACTTCTCTATCCAGAGACAGGTCGTCCAGTTCTCCCTAACCCTGCCCCCAGTTCCAGCTTTTATAGGGGCAGCCTGCTCCCCCCTACTGGCCTGTGACAGGAGGTATTGCATGCTAATGTTCCCCTGACCAGAGAACCTCCCCCTTGCTCTCAGACACAGCTTTATTATATTTGTGGCATCCAGGCCAGGGTGACACACTATAATAACAAATATTAAGATAATATCCAAACGTGTTAAAGTTGGTGGACAAATAACAGATCAATGTTTTTTTTTTTAATAGAGCCATTTAACATTTAACTTTTTGTAAACCTTTTCATCTACCAATGTAAACTTTTCATGTAGGTGACGCATTTTTGTGTCGTTTAGTCACAACTAATCCTACATCCACAGGATAGGTCATAAGTTTGTTTTTTTAAAGCTCCTACCACTGGGACCCCCACTGAACTGAGGTTCCATGTCCCCTTTCATTTAAGAAGGACAGTGGTTGAGTATGCGCACTTTCAAAGCCTATAGAACTAGCGGAGATGATTTGTGGCCATCTTCATCAGTACCATAGACTGTAAATACAAAATCGGTGTGCTTGATTGACCGCCGTTCCATTCGAATGAGGGTGGGGGATAAGTTTATGATCCTCATGGATCCAGCCACTGGGATTCCTACCAAACCCAAGAATGGGGCTCTGAGGGGCACTATCTGAATGGAGTGGAGGTCAAGCACATCTCCTGTCCATTTATTGTCTATGGGACTGCCAGTACTATGGGTTTTTTTTTTGGCAATCCTATAGATAGTGATTGGAAAGGAAGAGTGCTAGACCTCCACTCCATTCACATGGGGCTCTTCAGAGCCTCGTTCTCTGGATAGGTGGAGGTCTCAGCAGTCGGACTCCCAGCGATCTTTCTTAAAATCATTCCCTCATTCCGTATACTTTAAATGGGGCATAACTGAAAAACTTGACTCAAACTCTTTAAGAATTGATCAAAAGCAATGTTTTTCCCTGCATCTTCTCCGGTATAAATGTAACCTATCACTCAGTCTGATAGTGAGTGACACCGTAGAGAATAACAGACGACAATACTGGGTATTTAAAATAAAATATTTTATATAGTCCACCATTTAAACCCTTCATTTCCATCACATGAGCCAACATCTTCATGATTAACCATAAAATGCTCCCTGCATAAATGTGTTGTATTGTGCATCGTACATCACACTGTATATGAATAAGAGAATATTATTGATGTGCGATTTCACATTATCTGCCTCTGTACAGTCCATTGACTTGAATTGAGTGTTAGATGACTTGTGACAGACGTTTGCCTAGTAAATGTGGCTTTGAATGTTAAGACTCTTTACATTAGATTTCCCTGAAAAGAGCTAAAAAGAATTCAGTCTTGCCATTAATGCTTTATTGTGGTTTATATATTGAGTTTTCCCATCTTTATAAAGGCACTTTACAAACACATTAACAAAATGCCGTGTAATTCAGGATGTAAAAATGTTTTTTTTTTCCCCGACACTTTTAAGAATTCTGGAGAGGTCTTTGAGGTGCAGTTGAGCGTCTGACAATCTTTTCAATCCTTACCAAAAAGGACGGAACAAGAAATGCTGGGTAGGTAGGTGGACTTGCAACTTTATTTTTTTCTCTATTTTGAGAAAGGCGGCGCAAATCAAATAGCAAATTGTTCGTATAAGAGGGTGGTGGCCCACCGGAGGATTCTCCTGTTCTCCTGTGGGCCAGTCCAATCATGCTCCCGTACGTCTCAATCCCCGGTGACTGTGCAGCGTTTTAGAATGTAATATACCTGGCAGAAATCATACAGCAGGTATCGGATACATACTACTTGTGAATCGGGCAGCATGTATCAGCTGTCGGGTTCACTTTAACTTATGCTGCAGCCAGCAGTTGACAGTGTAACTCAGAAGCTTTGGAAGGCAAATTATGAAAACTTTAGAACGAAACCCATTTTTAACCAAATTATTTTCCAAAATGCATGCAATTGAGTAAAAAAAAAAAAAAAATCTCAGAGACGGGTCCATATCTTTTAAGTGTTGCTTTACAGTACATTGGCCAAAGGGTCATTGTCGTATCATACACCCATGGCTCTATGAAAAATTGCCATATGCTCGTCAACTATTGTTTTGGTGCTCTGGCTGCTCCTGTATATGGAGGCCCATCGGTTTTTAGTCTTCACATTAGTGGGTTTTGGTTTTACTTTTAATGAAGTGGTAATGGTACGAGGTTGCGCTTGCTCGTAGTGGGAAGTATTGCAAATACAGGTTTGCTGTCAAACATAGAAGTTGACCTCCTTATTATGTTAATAAACTCCGCAAAATATAACGAATTTTGGAAGAATGGTCAAACATAACAATAGATATTTTAGGCTATGGAGTGTTGGGTTTAGCTCATTATCCTTCCGTGGTGTTCGCTTGTATGAATTAAAGACGATATTCCTAACTCTCCTATCTGCATTCACCCAGTGTCTTCTGTTCTGTTCCTCCTACATGATAAATTAACTGATTAGTATTCTCGGTGGCAGACAATTGATTGGAATATTTTTTAATCTGTTTTGTTTACCAGATACATCTTCAGTATGCTAACCACAGAACATGTGCATTCCCAAAACCTATTTATGTGCTGTAATTTGATGGATTATTTGATTTGGCTACAGAGAAAGCTGTATGTGTTAATGATGGATTC
Source organism: Phyllobates terribilis (assembly GCF_046119375.1). Lineage (NCBI taxonomy): Eukaryota > Metazoa > Chordata > Amphibia > Anura > Dendrobatidae > Phyllobates > Phyllobates terribilis. Next base: position 503,707,520 of record NW_027362761.1, on the reverse strand, counting down.
AGTGTTGAGAGAACTATTGGCAATATGACTGGTCAAGTATTTTTTTTCAATTTGATTGTACATGAGTGCTGTAGAGAAGACCCTTGCCCACCAGCTATACGGTATAAAGGGCTGAAGCATAAAAAAACATAAAAAAAATCTGTTTAGGCCTTATTCCAACATCTCTGTCAATTTTGCCTGTCAGTTTTTTGTCCATTTGTGTCTGTTTTTAAGAGCCGTGTGTCATCCTTTTTTGCATATGTAAAATATCTAATGGCCAGTCTATAAAAGACAGACTACACGTGGGTACCCATCTGTGTGCTGTCCTTTTTTTCGTGGACCCATTAGATTGAGTTTGGTCCATAAATCGGATGAGAGTAGGACGTTTTATTATAGTTATAATATTACATTTTAATTTGTTTATATTCGTTTTGCAAAAAAAAAGGCTATCTGGCTCAACAGAATGTAATGTGTCTATGCTGTTCATGGAAAACAAAAGCAACAGCATGCAAAAAAGTTTGTCTGGATAAGGCTCGAGGCGATGCGTTTGAATCTCCATGAAAACGAAATTCAGATCAGCTATGACACAAAGTCCAAAAGAACACTGGTTGTGCTTTTTTTTCCCCCCTAAAAGTGTGACCATCTTTTCACACGGGCACAATAAAGTTGTTACCTAATGATATTTGCAAAGTTTAAACTGTGTTAATTTTGAGTTGTGAACGTGATTTCCAAAACATTCCCAGACGAAATAAAATTAGGAAATTATTAATTCTTTAGAGACATTTGGCTGAACTAGTGGTTGTAAGTCCCTGATCACACTGACTTTGACATCTACATTTACAGAAGCCATGATGGATCAGTTACTATTCATTTTGAAATACATCATGGTGTCTTACACTATTCTGACCTTTAGGCCACGGCCCCACTATCTGTATTTGGTCAGTATTCGGTCAGTATTTTTTCTCAGGAGTGGGAGCCATAACCAGGAGTGGGTGATAAATGCAGAATTGGTGACTTGTTTCTATTATACCTTCTCTCTGATTGTTCCTCCTGGTTTTTGCTCCCACTCCTGAGAAAAAATACTGACCGAATACTGATAGTGGGGCCGTGGCCTTAAGGAGGAGCAAGTCTGATGGAAAAGAACTAACTGAATTGTGAACAACACTTTTTCTAAAGATTTTGGGCTCAATTCATTAAGATGTTATGCACATCAGTCTTAATGAAGGCGCTCCCTAGAGTAAAATGCGCCTAAATCATTAAGGCTGTGTGCCCACGTAGCATTTTTCAAGCGTATATGCTGCGGAATTTCCGCAGCGTAAACGCTTGAAAAACGCATGTATATCCGCACCCCATGGTCCCCAATGGGATTCCGCAAGTTCTATGCACATGCTGCGGATTTTTCCGCAGCGTTTATGCCGCGTTCAAAAATCCGCAGCATGTCATTTAATTTTGCGTTTCCGCAAGCGGAATTGCCTTTGTCCAATGCATAAAAAACGCAAGGCAATTCCGCATGTGGAAAACGCGTGATAACGCGCGAAAAATGCGCGATAAACGCGTGCGGAATTCCGCATGCGTTTTTCCGGGAGAGGACTTGCATTTATGCAGCAGAAATTTTCTGCTTCATAAATGCAACGTGGGCACATAGCCTTAGAGGTGCACGCCGCCTAATCAGTTTGGGCGCATCTGTTAACTGGCGTAATTTTTCATGAATTTGATGGATGGGTGTAGCCATGTCCAATCCCATGCTACACAGACATTGGCGGAGCTGGTTCAGACTGACATGTAAACTTTCAAGTTGCGCAAAAATATTGCAGCCTATTAAGGTGTTCTGGAGTAAACGCCTTAATGAATCGAGGCCCTGGAGTCTACCATATCTTCAAATTTAGCCAACAAGAGTCTGCTCCCAGGGTCCAAGTAGCCCATTAGAATCCTTTCTCTAATGAACCATTGGGCTCCAAAGGTCCAGCAGTAGACAACCCTATTCGGAGCCAACTTTGGAGCCATTCTCTTCCCACTAGTCTCTATTTAATATGTGTTCCATATATATCCTGTGTATACAATAGCAACGTTTACACTCAAGGCTCTGTTAGCATCTACATTTTTCATTTCCGTTCTGCTCTATCATAGGAAGAGAGCGAGCAGGACTGACGTCCCATATGTGGCTCATAAAGGACAACGATACCTGACAGACCTCATTGACTATAATGGGTCAAGTTCCGACATGGTCTCCCCTTTTTACTGGACATGAAGCTCACCATGCTATGCTATTTTGGCTGATATTTTGGGCCGGTTCTACCATGACTTTCCCAAATCAAGCCTTCAGCGCAGACATGAGCAAAACCTAAAGAGGACATGCATGTGTTCTGTATCGAAAGAGTGTGGGATCCTGCTTGGAGTATTTTTTTACTCAAATCTTTAAAATATTGTTTTTTGGTTTGGATTTGGTGTAGCTGTTATAAAATGTTGGTCCAACTTCTTTCTATCGCCACCAATTTACTTTTATACCATATTCTTTATGATGCTTAACATTTCATATAAGCTCATGTCACAGACACACTTTAGAGCATAGCTTTTAGCTGCTTCTGTGCACGCATGATAGGACGTTTGACTTTTATTAAGAGTATTTCATAAGTTGTGAGATGTGAAGTTTCACGATACAACCCTAATTAATGTGCCTTGCACTCAATTTAATGATCTTTTAATACCTTAAGAACGGCAAGCCCATCCATGCCCCGTTACCGCCTTTTGGCAGTGAATTCACATTGTGCAAAGAGCTGTCTACTGGAGCTGCTCAGTATAACCCTTTGTTCTGCTTTGTCTTTTATTCTCAATGTATTCCTGCCATGTGCACCCTGAGGTTATGGGAGTCCTCAGGTATTTGAAGTCTCAGTCAAATGTGATTAAACTTACTTGCCCAATGTCCATGAAGTTTGAAATTAAACCCACTCTGCATGGAGAACAAAGAGAGGAAAGGAAGTTTAAACTGGTTGATTTAAAATAGTGGAGGGAAATAATATTATAGCTTGAGTTCGTTTTTAGTCTTTTATTGGTTTGGGTTGGATGTGATTTGTACACCTCGGGCTCTCATTGTGGAGATTACGTTGCTTAATGCATCCTTCTGTACATCACATTAAAGGGCACCATGGAATTACACGTGAAAAAAGGAATAGAAAATTGGCCAAATATATAAAGTAATAATTGCAGTCAGAATATCTGCTCTTCTCAGGTCCCTCAGGAGATGAACATTGCCAGAAGTGTCTAGAAGTGGCTTATCGCCTTCTCCTCCCTGTGGCTGGAAACATGCATGGTTGCAGATCTGTTTAGAATATTTATGAGCAGTCTAGAAAGATGGCTGGCATCGGTCTAAAGTGTATGATCAGCTCTGTATTGGCAGAATTTCAACTGAAAATTTTTGAGCTCCATAACTAGTTTTTGATGGAGCTCTATTGGAGAAACCTGCAGATGTGATTTATGAAGGAATTTTCCCAAAGGAAACATAGGTCCTGATTCATCAAAGCTTTAATGCGTAAAAAGGATTGACAAGTCGCAAAATTTGGGCTGAGCTAAAATTTTGTTACCTTTTGGCTATCTAACGCCATTTTTGTCTAGCTCAAACAAAGTGGGCATAACTAAGACGAGGTCGTGACAATATATACTTGTCAAATTCATGAAGAGCAGGAACATTGCTTACATCATAAATTTTACTCCAGTCACCGAGTAGAGTAAGAATTGTGGTGAGACGCACGTTACTTTTCAGTCATGCCGGATTCATTAAGAGGCGTGCTCTCCTCTTAATGAATTGGGAGCTTGTGAATCCAGCACGGTTCCTCATCAGGACCAGCGAGAACCACGCCGTCCTTGATGAATTAGGCCATCTTTTTTAAGAGGACCTCTCGCTACATTTTACATTCTAAACAGGCCACTTCATGATGAAGTGGCTAAAGATCTTGTTACTCATCTCCATTGCTGAGATATTAGCTTGTAATATCTATATGCTAATTTCCACTATAACTAAGGAGGTATCAGCATACATTCATCACTGGGGGCATTTATTTATTTTTGTTAATCATAAGTAGGTGTTCATTCATTAAAAAAATAAAATTCTCCCAGAGAATGAGAGAACCGTCTTTCTCTGTGTGATATGGTAAGACTCATGTCTAACCAGGTCACACTGATCTAACTGCTGGCGATTACTGAGAATGAGAGCAGAGCTGTGTCATTGCAAGGACTGCTCACCACCTATCCCAGACATCGAGGAATAATGCCCTGGTACTTGGAATGGCTGCAGATCATGGCATGTGACAAGCACTGATTGCGCACAACAGCTCTTATCTCACAGCATGACAGAACTGTGCGATGAGAGCTGTAGTGTGAAACCGCGCATGTCACATAAAGCGATCTGCATTAATTCCTTTTAACGGCGCTCTATTTCCAGAAGCTTGAGATAGATACAGAGCGGTGTTTGTAATGACACAGCTCTGCTCTCATAATACTGTATTAAGTATTTGATAGAAAATCTCAGCACATGCTTTCCTTATGCATTTACTTAATCCTCCAAGTAAGAAATTTCTAGTAGTCATTTTCACGGTTTGTACGTGGCTTTGAAAAGTGACTGTCCCTCAAGAGCTCCTAAGGAAAATTGGAGAGCCCCATCCTATATACTGCCTAGGTGAAGTGAATGCTTGAAATACTTCTGACCTGCTTTTTACTCTTTGGTGCAACAATTTATTTTTGGCCAGGGCACAAGTAAAACATTCTGCTTTGTGTTACTAGTACATATCACACTGGGGGGCTTTTCTTCAGCGGACTGTGTGAACGATTGGGATCTGTGCCCAGCTGATTGACATTAAAATAATTTTTGGAAACTACGGCGATTTAGCATGTTTTGATCTGATGTCAGATGGTCTTTTGACTTTCAGTTTAAACGACATTAAACTCGAGTTGCTTCCATTCCTAAGGACATAATTTGTGATGTTATTTTTGACATTTGCAGTCTTGCTGTTGGAGACAGGTTTGCAGAGTAAATCCATGCACCTGATGTATTTGTAATGAAGAAACGTTTCCTTTCATTCATTCTTTCACATGCAACTTTTTAGCAGAATGACCTTGCGCCTTCGAAATAGGAAAGGGCATACAGTGCGGCCTTTGCCTTGTTACTGTCTGCTTTCCCCAAGCAAAATTATGATTGTTTAGTGCTGGGTTGTTTTTTTTTTTCATCAGTTTTTTCATTTTATGTGTTTTGCCTCTGGCATGTTTTTGTTTCTTGGACGTTTATGGCGATCACTTCTCAAAGAGATGCATTATGACAGAAAATCAATACTTTTTCATACTAGATGTGACTGTGTGATTGTCATAATCCTTATCGCAGACTTTTAATGGCCAGCTACTCGCCTTTTTTGTGTATGTTTTTTCTCTTTAACCTGAATTGTAACCTTTGTGGCAAGACGTTGCATCTCCACCCCCATCATTTTTCTTTCTAATTCATTACGTGACCTTCAATGTGAGATATCAAGGTGTAATGTCACTTACGTGGACCTTGTGAAGGCCAACAACAATCCTTCATAGTGTGTTTGTGAGTGTCCTATGTGATTTTGCCTGCCAATGTGATATCAAAGTTTAATTTCCCTTTGAGCGCTAATAAAGCCCACAGATTCTCTGCAAATTATGTAAAGTTCCTTTCCTACAGACCAAGTTTTATTGGTTGTCAGACATGCTTGGTCACATATCAGTTGGAATCACCAAGTTCTTGAATCCAGTAAAACTCCTTTAATGGCCAAGTGATACAAATGCTTAAAGACTCAACAGTGTTTTGACCAGTAGGCACTTTTTAACCTCACAGCTTTCAAAGGAACTTCTGGCTGAAATGTCACTGGTTGTGTTGCCTTGCCTTCTGTTAGTAGATAGTTTTGGTTATACTGCATGGTATACTGTAGCTTTTCATATGATGGAGCTGAGTTTGTTAGAGTTCAGAGTTGCCCAGCAATATGATAGAGCTAGCTTAGTCAGAGTCCATTATAGTAGAGCTATCCAACAGTAGAGCAGGGTGGCCCATGGATGCAGTAGTTAGTTTTGACATGAGGTCCTAGATTAGAAGAGGTCCACGGTGGTGGCATGGATGCAACCTACCGGAATACTCAGATGGCAACTCGCCACCTGAATTGGCTGATAACACCTTCAAGCATGATTTCCAGGTGCGTGCCAGATTACCCGAGAGAAATGAGGCGATTGACACATACTTTGTGCTTCAACTGTGCAAACTTGTACTGGAGATCCACCATATATTCAATGTAACATATATTTAACATTTTGAAGGGTAAACTCACCCCCCGCTCCAATGGCAAGCATGATGGAGGGGTAGGTTTTCCCCTGTCGGATAACTGCTCCTTCACCCAAATCCCACTGCCACCCTCCATTACGCTTCCCTCATCATGGGTGACTTCAACATCCCAATTGTCACTTCCCACTCATCTGTCTCCAAGCTTCTATTGCTCACTTCCTCCTTCAGCCTTGCGCAATGGTCTTCTGCCCCCACTCACAAAGATGGCCACACACTGGACCTCATCTTCACCCGCCTCTGTTCCCTATTTAACCTCTCTAGCTCACCTCTCTTTCTAACTACAACCTACTCACATTTTCTTCCCTCTCCTCTCCAGGTCCACAATCCCAACTCTACAAACTTGCACACCTTCTAAGAAATCTCAAACACCTTGACCTACACTCAGTCTCTGAATCCCTTCTCCCTCTCACAGGCATAAGTTCATTGCACGATGCAAATGCTGCTGCCAATTTATATAACACCACAACAGCTGCAGCTCTCAATTCGGTCTCCCCTCTAACACATACCATAGTTCGCCCACTCAACCGGCACCCCTGGCACACCAACCTAACTAAAGAGCTGCGAAGAGCCTCCTGGGTTGCTGACTGGAAATGGAAAAGGTCCCAGTCTAACGAGCATTTCATCGCATTCGAACAGTCCCTCACTACTTTCAAGTCCACACTTACTGCAGCAAAACAAACCTACTTCTCATCTGTCATATCCTCCCTGTCTCACAACCCTAAACAGCTATTCAACACTTTAAATTCTCTCCTCTGTCCCCCAGCCCCACCTCCCTCTCCTCTCATCTCAGCCAAAGACTTTGCCTCATTCTTCAAGCAGAAGATTGACACCATCAGACAAAGCTTTTGCTAGAAGTCCCCACAGCCCCTCCTCATATCTACTCAACCCTCCTCCAAAACCAGCTTCTCTACCATTACGGACGATCAACTTTCCTCTTTACTCTCCAAATCACACCTCACCACCTGCGAACTTGACCCAATTCTGTCCCACCTCATTCTTAATCTCACCACAGTCTTCATCCCAACCCTAACCCACCTTTTCAACCTGTCACTAACAACTGGTGTCTTCCCCTCATGCTTCAAACATGCCTCGATCACACCCATCCTCAAAAAGCCATTCCTTGACCCATCCTCTCTGTCTAGCTGTCGCCCCATATCACTTCTCTCTTACGCCTCAAAACTACTGGAACAGCACGTTCATTCTGAACTGTCCGCCCACCTCTCCTCCTGCTCCCTCTTTGACCGCTTACAATCTGGTTTCTGACCGCACCATTCTACTGAAACTGCCTTGACTAAAGTCACCAATGACATACTAACTGCCAAATCCAAGCGACACTACTCTGTCCTCCTCCTCCTGAACCTGTCATCTGCCTTTGACACAGTGGACCATTCCCTCTTACTACAGATTCTCTCATCTCTTGGCATCACAGACCTGGCCCTATCTTGGATCTCCTCATACCTAACAGACCGGACATTCAGGGTCTCCCACTCACACACTACCTCATCTCGCCCCCTATCTGTCGGTGTCTCCCAAGGCTCAGTTCTAGGACCCCTGCTCTTCTCCATCTACACCTTCGGCCTGGGACAGCTCCTAGTCCCATGGCTTTCAGTATAACCTCTATGCTGATGACAAACAGATCTACCTCTCTGGACCTGATATCTCCTCCCTACTAACCAGAAACTCACAATGTCTGTCTGCTATTTCATCCTTCTTCTCTGACAGATTTCTAAAATGTAACATGGATAAAACAGAATTCATCATCTTTCCACTGTCTCGCTCAACCCCCCACCCAACTGACCTATCCATCAAAGTCAATGGCTGCCAACTCTCCCCAGTCCCACAAGCTCACTGCCTCAGGGTAACCCTGGACTCTGCTCTCCCCTTCAAACCACATATTCAAGCCCTTTCCACTTCCTGCCGACTCCAACTCAAAAGTATCTCCCGGATCCGCACATTCCTCAACCACGAATATGCAAAAACATCAGTGCACGCCCTCATCATCTCCCACCTCAACTACTGCAATCTCCTGCTCTGTGGCCTCCCTTCTACCACTCTCGCACCCCTCCAATCTATCCTAAACTCTGCTGCCCGACTAATCCACCTGTTCCCCTGCTATTCCCCGGCCTCTCCTCTCTGTCAATCCCTTCATTGGCTCCCCTTTGCCCAGAGACTCCAGTTCAAAACCCGTAACCATGGCATACAAAGCCATCTGCAACCTGTCTTCTCCATATATCTGTGACCTAGTCTCCTGATAGTTACCTACATGCAAGCTCCGATACTCACAAGATCTCCTTCTCTACTCCCCTCTCATCTCATCTTCCCACAATCATATACAAGATTTCTCCCATGGAACTCTCTACCCCAACACATCAGACTCTCGCCTACTGTGGAAACCTTCAAAAGGAACCTGAAGACGTACCTCTTCCGACAAGCCTACAACCTGCAGTAACCCTCGCTCCACCAAACCGCTGCATGACCAGCTCTACCCTCTGTAGATTGTGAGCCCTCGCGGGCACGGTCCTCGCTCCTCCTGTACCAGTCGCCGACTTATATTGTTCAAAATTTACTGTAATTGTTTGTGCTATGTATATCCCTTTCACATGTAAAGCGCCATGGAATAAATGGCGCTATAATAATAAATAATAGTAATTAAAGAAAAAAAAGTTCCCCTTCTGATTTGTCAGCTGCAGGGTCTTGGCATGGGTGCGTATTTTTTCATTTATTTATTTATTTTTCTACTTTCCCCCAATGATCTCCACCCATCAGAAGCTTCAGTAAAAATTAATGGAAGAGTCTGAATGAAATCGGCTACACATCCTGCCTTGTGAATCTGCAGGGTAAATTTATCATCAGAAATCATTTCTTGGAGATTGCAAAAATCTGACATTTTGCCTTCAATTGACTACCGTACAGGAAGGAAGTTATGTGCGCCTCCACTATGGCTGCCTGGGACATTTTTTAAAAATGTGCGAGTACAACAGTAACAATTAAATTATGTCAATCAGTGGTTGGCACAGAAGGAGTTTCCGCAAAAGCAAACTGCACTAGACGGCTTCTGCAGAAATAGATAAGCAGCTCCCGTGTGGCGCCACTCTCGGGCTCTGACATCAGAATGTGATATTTACACCAATAATTCTTTACACATCGGTCAGTTTTTATTGTTGTGTATTATACTGTGAATTAGTTTTACTCCGCTCATTCCAGAGTCGAATATACAAAGGTTTTATTTTTGTCATTTCCTATATTCACAATGACGTTAATAGAAATCTACTAAACTTTATTTTAGTTTTCATTATTTAAAAATCAAGAGTTGTGCATTTTGTATGTATGGCCTTAGCTTTACCGTTTTGCTATTTAAGTCTGATTGAGCAAGTAAAGATTTCATGTAACCAATTTATTGCTTCCACTAAAGAAAATGCTAGTGAATTCAGAAATGGTCAAAGCCTATGAATTTGTAAGTAGCTAATTCCCAAAGGTGGCCAAGAACAAAGGGAAAAGAAGGCATCATTACGTTACACCTCGGAGGAAAATCTCCCCGAGAAGGAAAGGAAATGATATGAATGGGATGAGAAATACTTTTATTTTTCCCTATGTACCAGGGGCCCTGATGACATGGCTTTTTGAATGTAGTTATTCATTTTCTGACTGTTGAATTGATAAATGCTTCATAGCCTATTCCCTTGTCACAAGTATTACTGTATTCTGCTCAAAGTAAAAGCGCATTACACCTAAATAACTGGCTATTTACAGTGAAAAATTGCAAGTTTCTACTATACATTATAATTGCCGGTAATTCAATATAATAGTACGTAGGCCGATGTAACTTTGAAAACCTTTTATTTATGCACAGACTCATTACTTTACTATAATTTACAAGACTGCTAACATGCTTTAGTTGGGAGTGTTGGCCCTTATATGCGTAAATAAAAATGTAAGTGTATGTTCACACAGAGTAAACTTTTATGGTGATTCTGACCCATTTTCTGTGCTAAAATCCCCATGTATTCATACTCCCATTTATTCCAATAGAAATGTGTTCCTCTGTGGAGACCGCACTGGGTAACCACATGTGATTTATCCTCATTGAATAGGTCTAATCCGTGTGCAGGACCAAAGCACATAATATTGCAAATTAGCTAGAAAAATCAAGGGTCCGCCTTGGATTTTAGCTGTGCATTCTATGGCAGATCAGTAATAGGTTTTTCTGACCTTTAAAGCCTCCTTCTGAATGGAGTCTAAGGGTATAGGCCACACAACGTCTTTTTTTTTTTTTTTTTTTTTTTAGGCAAATTCCGCACTAAAAAAAATTGAAGGATGAATCTAATTCACAGCAATGCAAACGGGACCATTCTTCTGGCGGCTTCTGCGTGGAAGAATGTAAAAAAAAAAAAAGATGCCGGCGGCAAAGCAAAAGGTGTCCAGATATGGTAGATGTCAGAAAACTTTTTGAACTTTAAATGGATATGGCTGCCCTCTGCGATACAGCTGCATCTCCCTGACCACAGCAAGGTAATATTAGCCTGGGCTCAACCTGTACATGGCTGCAGCATGTCCTCAAAAATATTTCAGCACCTCTAGGCACAGTACACTATGCGGTCATCTGCTACTGCGCAGTTCTTGGGGGAGTGAGAGGGTGGTTTTCTCCGAAGGCTGGAGTTGCATCCAATGTAAATCCTGTTGGAGTAAGATTCGCAACATTTGAAAAAAAAAAGAGGCACGCCTTCTACATCTGCCCAACTTCAGTTAGCCACACTTCTTCAGCTAAGCCCTGTTCACTTTTTAAGAAAAGAGGTGAAAGCAGCATAAAACCAAAAGAAAATCCTTTTTTTTTCTACTATATAAAAGTGACATAAAGCACTTTATTACATCAGGAGTCACGTGGTGAACAGTAAGCAGCGACAGCATGGGTTCTGGCCATTAAGCACAAACTTGTTTTTGGAAGTACCTAGTATGCAGAAGACTGATCTTAAAGCATATCACTCTTTATGGGCGTCAGTGACACATTCTATAGTGTATAGCATAAGAAAATAGAAATTGTAAAAAAGTGTGTATATGTGTGTGTGTGTATATATATATATATATATACACAGATATATAGATAGATACATAAAATATACGTATGTGTGTATTTTTTTATAAAAAAAAAATATTTTTTTTTATATATAATATATTTTTAGGTGTGTATTTTGTATTTTTTTTCCCTCAACATATTAAGATTCTCACTTCCTAGTCCAATAATCGTCTAGAACTTCCAGACTTAATCGTCAGCATATGTTGTGAGCCGTGAATCCCTCTTAGACCTCTTCCTAATGTGAAGTGAGATACCATGATATATAATTTATTTCACTCCTTTTTGATCTTCACATTCTTCAAAAGATTTAGTCATGTCCTGCCCTCAACACATCTTTAAATATACTTATGCCAGCTACTTAGGAATGAATTCCTTCATTATTCAGGCCATGTTTAAAGATCAGTTCACCCTCTTGTCTGTAACCTGACAGAGGATATTCCCAGCGATGGCTCTAACTTGTATTATGGTTGTAGTTTAACGATGGTATCATGGTAAACATTGACATAACTGATGAAACGTGAATACTTTTCCGGAGAACCTCTACAGCTGCACAGTTGCCGTTATAACTAGTATATATTTATAATGTTAGACTTTCAGCAAATTCATTCTGCTTTGTTTGCAGTAATGCAATCCAAAAAGGGAAAAGCTGTCTCTATTGTAAAAAGCTCGATTATGACTTATGGCATAAAGGAGTATTCCCATCTCCAAGATCCTATCCCAATATGTATTAGGTGTAATAATAATAGTAAATACCTCCAATTAGAAATGTAGTATAGTTCTTCTGACTCGCTATGTCGCTTACCGCATGTGCAGGGCATTGCAGTAGCTTAGGTATCCATGGTTATGGCTACTAAGATAGTGACAGCTGTTAGTGGTCATAACCATGGATACCTAAGCTACTGCAATGCCCTGCACATGGGGTAAGTGACATAGCGAATCTGAACAATTATACTACATTTCTAATTGGAGGTATTTGCTAATATTATTCCTATTACGCATACTACATACTGGGATAGGATCTTTGAGATAGGAATACCCCTTTAATTCATAATCAAGCTTTTTACAATAGAGACATATTGATCGTCAGAGTAATAAAGAGAAAAAAGCCGGCACTAAACCTCATTACATTAGGAGCCACCAGTCCTCACTTAGAATCTGGTCATAAGAAGCCCAATGGTCCACGGTGCTTCACCAAACAAACAGTCCAAAAGATAAATGAAGCATGAAGAGATCGGTAGCACTCACCATGGGCTGAAGCAAACGACAGTCTTTATTCTTTATTGCAAAAAAGACATCATGGAGCGGCGGCGGAGACCGGAGGAGGGCGGGGGGGGGGGGGGAGTGTGAAGCTGGACGACTCCGATTGCCGGCGCTTCATGATGTCCTTGCAATAAAGATTGTCGTTTGCTTCAGCCCATGGTGAGTGCCACCGTTCTCTTCATGCTTCCTATATTGATTGTCAGGTTTGCCCTTCTTGCATTATACTGCAAATACCCATGATTTCCACAGGACTGAAAGGCTGTTTAATGGGTGTTTTAGGGATTAGTGAATCAATTCTCAGGACCTTGGTCTAGTGGCCAAGTCCGTAGTCATCGGACAGGAGCTCTGCAAACCGCCTACTGGAATCCTGTATGCCTCTTATGAGGTCCGGTCCGACGTCGTGCGTGCCTCATACCGTCATTATTAAGTTGCGATGGGCCTACAAATCAGGAGATTCGGGCAGTTGTGAAGCTGCTCGCAGGGGTCCCATCTGGAGACCAGTAATGTGGCCACTGGACCAGCTCTTGTTATTTGATTCACTCATCTCTATTGGTGTCCCATGTTCAAACTCAACATGCCTGATGGTTTTGTTCACCGGGTAGATTAGCCACCTCCAGAGATCTTTTAGCCGTGTCTTACTCCAATCTCCCCATTCATAACACAAGTGTGTTGGGTTTGAAAAAATAGTTGTTGCCTGAAAGAGTGTATGACTGACGGCTATCTAAGGTGCAAAAGTTGGATACAGAGCGACAAGAAGACCAAAGACAATGTAGTAGGCCTTTATGATTTCTAAAATAAAGTCTCATAGTTTTGATCCCATATAAAAAGTATGAATGTAAGCTAAGCTGGACTAAGTAGGCTATTGATTCTGTGGACATTTAATTGATAGCAGTTCTTGCGTAGTGTTTCTAAAAGCTGAAAAATTATAAATTCCTATTTATTTCGCTTTTCCATGTGTTTTTTCAGTTTTGTGCTATCCTCACATCTCCTGTCTTGTTTGCAGCGTTTAATGCTGCAATGTTTCCACACTGTATATTAGGCCACAGCCCCACTATCAGTATTTGGTCAGTTTTCAGTCAGTATTTTTTCTCAGGAGTGGGAGCCAAAACCAGGAGTGGGTGATAAATGCAGAATTGGTGACTTGTTTCTATTCTACCTTTTCTCTGATTGTTCCTCACCTGGTTTTGGCTCCCACTCCTGAGAAGAAATACTGACCGAATACTGACCAAATACGGATAGTGGTGCCGTGGCCTTACCAAAACTTCTGGAAGTCAGAAAACTTTTTCCGTTCCTCTCAAGCTGCTCCTTGCTATCTATTTATGGAGCACTTTCCAGATGAAAACCACTTGAGGTCACAATACTACTTTTTGCTTTCCTTTCGATCTACCCCTTTCTTTAGTTTTATGGAGCATTTTCCAAATGTAGGTGTGCCACTGTAGCATATCTGTAGAGTGTTTCAGACCAGATGAAAGAAAAGACAAAATATTGATGAACCTGATGGTTACAAAATCAGAAAAACAGCATTTCATTAAAATCTCAAAGGAGAGTCCTCATACCGCCTAACCGGTTTAATCTAAACAGGCGTCTTCAAGGGCTAATATAAGCTGGTTGGATGCTTTACCATTTGGTTGTGCACAAACTGTCTTTTTTTTTCTTAATTGATATAGTCCATGTCACGATATTACAGTAGGATTTCCAAGGACAATGGGCTCCTACCCTGTCTCTCAAACTAGGAGGACCCCAGGCTATCCCTGTACCCCAGATTACCCCTGATGGTGGAGATGCTGGGGTCTCATACCTCGCTATGCTCCTATATGCACGCTTATCTGTTTCCACCCCCAACCCAGTGAGGAATGGGACAAAAGTATAAGGAATAACACAAACCTGACAAGTGAAAACAGACAGGGATAAAAGAAAACCACAATCATCCAAATATACTCATAAAATGACCGAGTGGGAAGAGGATTAGGAGGAACACACACAATAAATTCATGTAGAAATCTCCTGAAATCACCTCAAACCGCCTGCTCCTACCTCCAAACCTGGAAGTGGTAAGCCATCACTGGCAAGGTAAGAAGCAAGGGTGAGGGCTCTTAAACCTTCCAGGAGTAACAAACTCAGAACAGCTGATACAATAAGACAGAGAACTCCAGGAGTCTCACTAAGCAGTTTATTCCTGCAGAAACAGAGCAAAGAAAGACAGAACTGCTAATAGGACAGTGGAGCCGTTCTAACAATGGCAGGTGTACAGGTCACCAGGCGCTGTGATCGTCTGACCCCACTCTGACGCGGTATCACCGTGACAGTCTACCGATATGCTACATTGCTGCCTAATGAGCACCTACATTTGGAAAGTGCTCCATATATAGTAAGGAGTGGATCGAGAGAAACACAAAAAACTGGTATTGTGACGTCCAGCGGTTTTCATAATTTATAGTGTGGAGATAACAAGATTTGTGAACTTTAAACCAAACGAAAACTTGGAGTTCGCCCAAAACAAAAAAACCACAAGGGGTGGAGAGAAAATACGCATTTATTATTTCTCTGATTTTACAAAGTCTGCTAAGAACTGCTAAAACATCTATAGGATCCATAACTTGCTGAACTCTGAGCCCATATTTGTCTAGATCAGCTCAGACTTAGGTTAGGTTATGAGACCATATAGCAGCCATATTTTACAGGCCTTAATATGGCTGCATTTTTCCACCTGACTGCAGGTCTAGTGACCTGAACTATCATCCTCATGTATGACTGTGAGGGTGTTCCTTCAGGTCAGAAGACCCACAGTCGTATTGGGAATAGCAGCCATAACATGGACCTTAAAATATGTCTGCTATAGGATTGTGTGATTCTGACCTTCGTCTGATCTTACATCTAAGTTTTAAGCCTTATACTTTTGGATACTAGATTTTATTGACTATTGGGCTGTTCCAGATTAAAATTAATTTCACTAAACTACTTTTTGTCAGACCAAAGGACCAATCCTTGACCTTTAATCCTATATGGGAACATTGCTGTTTTGTTCCTTGCGCTGTGTTGTACTTTTATGCTATGAACATATATCTTAATTACATCCTACTATACAGATAGTCAATGTTTTTAAGAGATTTTATGATTTTTTTCTACTTTTTTTACTTTAATTTTGCAGAAATTGATGTCTAATACAGTATGTGTCCCAAACGTACGGCCAGTTGATGCTATGTCGGTTCTGATTAGTGGAAAACTGAGTACCTAACTGTGTGCAGAAGACGTACATTATAATTTCCAGTCATAAAGGACTTTTTGTAATTTTTTTTTTATAAAATCTGTAAAAACATGACTTTTTCTGCAGATGGAGTTGAAATATCAATATTTGCTTCCCTACACTGCCTCCACACAGGAAAATAAATGGTGCCTATTAAGATCAATTAGCTGCCTATCTAATATGTGTGCTAATTCTAGGTCTTACCCGAGCAAGGGTCACTCCTTGTAGCTGTATCAGGATATTCTGTTGAATGTATTTTGTTTTCTATTTTTTTTTTATCAAAGTCTGTATAAGAAAAATAGAAGTTTTTCATTCTTCACATTGGCAATTCAGGGTATTTTAAACTCCTACTACCTATCCTTTCAGGAAGATTTTTCAGCTAGCTCCTTACCTTCAAAGGCAGGATTACAATTACAGGTAACACCTGTATACACAGCTGATAACACAGGATCCACCAATCACAATAGGTGATGTCACAGCTGCTCCCCACCCTTCACAGTGATCTTTGCACATGCCCATTAGATGCTTCAGTACAAAAGATATGGGCAGAGTCTGTCTGTCTGCTGCTAATGTACATGTAAATTTTCTGAAACAGGAATTGAGTCTACAATAGCTGCTGAGGTCCAATAAGTCAATGTGTTTTTCATTTATTTTTTTTGTTCGAACCACTGTCACGCAAGGTGTAGGAAAGACTAAGTGACACAAAGGGAAGAGGAGAAGGGGGCCCAGACTCTAGGGAAACGGGGAGTGGAGACCTCCTAGGCTGACCTGGTATCTCACTGACTCCCCTAAACATCCCTACATTGGTTCCGCACCAATCACCACACAGGAACCTAGCTCTGTCTTTCCCTGGTGTTTGGACCTGGCTAGAGAAGGTGGGGATGAGCGCTCGTCAATCCCTGCTAGCAACTAAAGGCATCAAGGGGGAACAAACAAGGGAAAACAGCTTAGCTTTAGAGAGATGCGCACATATCCTCTTAGCACCACAGAGGAAGACGTACTGATCTTGCTCAAGCCTTCACAAGGGGTCATGTGAATATCGCCAGCACCTCCCTCTAGCAAACAGCAAGTGTTTAAACACCCAAGCCTGGTAGTCCATTAGCAGGAGGAAGGTAGCCGCTGGGTCCTAGCAAGAGACAGATCTAAGAATATATCTGCCAAACGAAGAGATCTCCTGCAACCAACTGCGACTGTCTGCCACATCTGACACACCCGTGACAACCACTTTGCGCTCATTTTAAAATAATCAAATGTATTGGAAAACCCCTTTTAATTATTTCATTGGTTGTAATTTTCTTTCATACAGCCATTATACTGTATAATGTGACATCTGCAGGAAATAACAATTTTAGAAGAATTGTGAGCTGGTAATAGAGCAAAACACTAGTCTATAAACCCATTCTTGCCGCAAACCTGAGTCACCAAAAAGATGTTCGGCTTTGTAAGAACAATGCATCCATTTTGCGGGCGTACCCATGGATTATTACTTTAATGTCCTGAATTTTGAGGTGTGCTATTAGTAGTAGGTATGGAAGAGACCTTGAATTTGGAAAATAAAAAGAAGCTACCTAGCACATTTAAATTCTATTTTAAACCTGCAATTCACAAGTAGCTATGAAGCCGTTACATCACTAGGAACGCCTTAAACTGACGGCTTCATGTGACCTCACATAAGGGCACCTCGCCTCACCCCGGAGGTGGTGTACAGAATAGATTACATGACTGCTTTTTTTTTTCCCTTATATAGAAAATCCAAAACTCCCTTGAAAATAAGAATTCGTAGAACACTGTGGTTACATGTGCTGTAATTAATGAAAATACATTACCATCATCAGGTATGGTCGGCGTCACATTGACTTATCTCTTCCTGGCTGAGTGATGGCATCCATACAGCATTTCTTGGTCAATTAAACTACTGATTGACACTTAATTTTATTTTATTTTTTTAAATGGAAGCTTTATTTCATAGTAAAAAAAAAAAAAATTGGCTGTAGCTAAGGTGTGTAATATACTAGCGGTGCCCTCTCTCCCTGGGAGGGCAATGGGCCTGTGGGTGACGGTCCCAGCGGGCCTCTCTTTACTTCAAATTTTTCCTCCATGCTTTCCAAAAGGTACAATAGTTTTTGCTTTTTTGATAAAGTTGTATCAGGGCAGCTGTACTTTTTATCATTACCATTTCAGGCTCCATAAAAATGTATCTCTTCTTATTCCATTATTTTGGAGGGAAGGTGAAGTGACAAAAAAAAAATGGTTCTATTTCCATTTTATCTTTCCATGTTGGCATTCACCGTATGTGATAAATATGTTAGTAGATATTAACTCACCCAGCGCTACCATATATGTACATTTTTTTTTTATTTATGTTGTGGGAAATGAGTGGTGATATGAATTTTTACATACATTGTATATTTGTCTTTTTTTAATTGTTTCTTAAATTGGTCCCCTTGGAAACTATTACAAGCAACCAATTGCTCCATGTTTCAATACACTGCAATACTGTAATATTGCAGTGTACTATAAATTTGCCAATCCCCTATGAAGCATAGCTGCAGGCTTGGCTTAAAGGGGTTGTCCAGGGGTTTTATTATTTTTGTGTATTGGTTAAGAACTAGCAGGCCGGTAGTTGTTAATTACCTGCCTGTTGCATCCAGCGACTATTTCTTCTTCAAAGCGGTCATGGACCGCTCCTGTCGGCTATTCCCCTGTTTCGGCTGACATCACATCGACAGACCAGCGTAGTCTTTTCTGCTCCGCTCTGACTGGCTGTCTCTGCCAATGCCATGCTGATTGACAGCCAGCTCCTTGACTGCAGAAAACAGTCTGTAAACAGTCTGTCCATCAGCATGACGTCTCCACAAAGCAGAGTGGACGAGAGAGAGAGCTGCTCTGGTGAGGAGAGGTGAAATGAAGTGGGGGAATCGCCGGCTGAGGTGGCAGAGATCGTCCTCTGGCTGAACAGACAAGTAGTTGGTAACTACATGCCTGTTAATTCCTGGCTCTGTATACAAAATTATTAGTCCTGGATAACCCCTTTTTAATAGGTGTTCAAACAGGCAGGCGTTATGGTTTTCAGTAAGCCCCCTGGCTGCCATGAAAATGCCATCAGCACCTCACCATCATATTGTGGGGGGATGGCAAATGAGGGTTGAAAGAGATGGTTCACCTATGAATCGTGACAGTGGCATTTCAGAGATTAAACAGCAGTGGTCGGGGCTTGCTCTGGTGCCTGCTGTATAACACAGCCAGCGAATATCACAAATTGAAACCTGTGCACAGTGGGCCGTGGAAATAGGAGGTGGGCACAGACACGGCCCTCTTCTACAAATTCTAAAGAATATCTGAAGTCACCTGTTTTGCACAAATACACTTAGACTGTGGTCTCGTGCTTTTATAATGTCAAGGAACTACTTAGCACCTTGAAATATTGTTGTAATTTGCAGCAGAGGATACATCTCATATGTAGTTGTTTGGTTGATATCAATCAGCAGATTATTCCCATGATAACTATGGAATGTCACATTCTTCTTTCTAAGAGTCCTACAAGATGTTCCGGGACAGAAAACATAACATCCTGCTTTTAAATGCATCTGTTCATAATATTAAGGCCAAGATTCATCAGCCCTGGACTGTACAGGCTGGTGGTGCTTGCACTGTCGGACTGGGATGCCAAGGGCCCACCAGAAATCCTCTCCAGGGCCCCACTTTTCAGCAGCATGGAAATATGACTTTATCCTCATTCACAAAATTTCATAGCAATAAACTGGTTTGATTGTTAAGTGAATAAAAAGTTGCCTTTGCCTTTATATGGCGAGTCAAGTATATTGTGCCAAGTACTGCTCATGAAAGAGGGTGGCCCACCACAGGATTTTCCTGTTCTCCCGTGGGCCAGTCCGATCCTGGGTGCATGTGTTGTACTGTACTGAAAACCGACCTCCACACCCTATTTACATGCAGTGGGCTTACTGCCAATTGTTCTACTGTGGGAAAACGATTAAAACAAATTACATCCACACTGCAAAAAAATAATAAATTAAATATGTATAATTTAGTGAATATTTGGAAGAATATGCGCATTTGTATCAATTAACTATTGTGACGTAATCAACAGAACTGAACATAGATATAAAATATTCCCCTTATAATGCAATCTGCAAGAAAACGATACAACCCGCTGACTATAGGATAAGGAATAAGCATTTGGCTAATGAATTTGGGAACAGAAATTCTCCATTGTACAAACAGTTTATAAGGGTAAACAATGTGCAGGAAAGCAACAAGAAACACAATGGTTCTCAGGGGGCTTAAGCAGATTTAGGTGGTAATCTGTTTGTTGATGCAGGCTTTCCACACGTCTTCCAATACCCCCCAGATAGATTCTTATATGTTTTGTTCCAAAAATGAACCACAAGGGGTTTCTCATGTGCTGTAATTTTTACAGCCTGTTCTCCGCAGCATTCATACAGATTTCAAGGCTGGATTCCAATTAAATTTAATTTGGCGTGTGTGAAAATTCAATAGACTTTATGAAGAATGCTTTCTAACACATATGGAGAGATGGCTACTCGAGAACTTATAGCATTTTTCAGCAATATACGGCTTGTTTCTCTGCTCTCCCTTGTCCAGAGTATAGCATTGACCGGTCAGTATAAAGTATGTCTGACAGTCACGTGTCCTGATCTAATGATGCCACCCTGCTATTCCTGCTAACACTTTAGATTCTCCTCTTTGTTTATCTACACCTAGATTTAAAAACAACTGTTCCTTGGTTATTCCTCCTGGAAGTGTGTTGACACATTGCCAACTGGACAATATCACCCCCCTTATAAATAAGGTGTGTCCATACATAGTATGACACTGTTGGAGTATGTGAAGAAATGCTCCTTTAAAGGGAATCTGTCACCAGGTTTTTGCCACCTAATTGGTGAGCAGTGTATTGTAGAGACAGAGACCCTGATTCCAGCAATGTGTCACTTAATGGGCTGCTTACTGTAATCATTGTTTTATCAGCAGGAGATTATCACTAGAGGAGTAGTAAACCTGCTGCCAGGTAGTCCTCCATGTTCATGAGCTCTGTATAACTCCGCTGGAATCAGGGTCTCTGCCCCTACATCATACTGCTCTCAGATGGGAGAGCAAAAATCTGGTGGCAGATTCCCTTTAACAAGGGGGAAAGGTAACTTTTAGTTATAACATTTTTATTTTTTTTTTTACATATAACCATTAGGAATAATAAAGTAATAGCACAATGCAGAGTTCTAACGAAAGATTCTTCAAAACTGTTCTGTTATGTGATACAAGCATTTACTAAAACTGACAAGTCCGGAGAGCTTCTTGTCCTCTTAGAAGGGTCAGACATTGATTTATAAGAAGCCACCTATAGAGGGCAGTAGGGTTGTCCTCTTTGAGGATGATCAGTACTCTGCAAGCTGTAGACGTGTGTTATTACAGCCGTGTCTGTTTTACTGTGGAACGCAGCAGCATTTTCAGCGACCATGCGGCTTGGATGACTGGTCGGAGGCGGCTTCTCACGCCCTTCATTAACACGTCTCTGAGACCTCACAGTCAAGGGGAGTGTGGCCGGGAGAAGCTGCCAGGGATCTGCCTGTTGGACCAGTCAGCTCAGACTCTTTGTCCCCGGCCGGCTTCTCAAACTTTGTTGTTTCTGAAGTGCTGCAGCGTTTCAGAGTAATGACATATTGCGGCTTTGATTGCTGTTGACCTTGGTTTAGTGATGTTTTTTGACATTTTTTGTCTTGTTTTAGTTGAGTCTCTGTGGTTTAGGCCGCATGAATCGGATGACTGGTTTAGTGCCTTTTTTAAATGTAATTTTGTAACTGCCTCATTCTGCCCAAACCATAGACAGAGTGAAATTGGGTCCAGTTCTCGCATACGCAGCCTTGTGGCGCTGGGGTCCTGGGTTCAAATCCCACCAAGGACAACATCTGCAAGGAGTTTGTATGTTCTCCCTGTGTTTGCGTAGGGTTTCCTCCGGGTTCTTCGGTTTCCTCCCACACTCCAAAGACTTACTGATAGGGAATGTTTGTGAGCCACAATGGGGACAGCGATGATAATGTCTGTAAAGTGCTGTGGAATTAATAGCGCTATATAAGTGAGTAAAATAAATATCTGGGAATGTGGGGGGAGGATAGTCATCTGGGTTGGTCACTGCTGGTTTCTTCCTTTTTTGCCTTAGTTTGATTGACAGGTCTCTCCTTATGCACACAACAACGTGAAATAGGGACTAGTCATACTATCTAACCCATGCAGAAAGTCATTGGGAATCGGACCCTCTCTAATGACTATTTTGCCTTTTCCTGGCTCCTGATTGTAGCCAGTAACGTCACTCGTCATAAATTATAATGCAAATCTACATCAGCCCACTGCCTGCTTATGAGCCAGAAAAGCAAGTCTAAGGTGCGGCAAAGCGGATTGTGCCTCTTAATAAATGTGCTGCACTTTACTTCTGAGACCAACATAGAAGGGCTGATTTTAAGTAAATTGCCCCCTTGTGTAGCAAACATAAGGGCGCCGGTGCCATTTAAGCCTTTGTGTATGTACCCTGTGCCGTTAAACATTACCGGTATCATGTGATCTGCGGCAGATCTGCCGCTTTATAATTTCCTATAAAATAGTATCTGGGAAAGTTATTGGAGTTCACACGTGTGGTTTACAGTCGCCTGTTAGAAAGTTAATTATAGATGTTCAATGTTCAGTGTGAGTGAGATTACGAGATAATCTGCTGTTATCTGTCCTTTCTTCCACCTTGTCCTTGTTTAGAAGTCCATAAATGTAAAGTCACGGGAACAGATTGACGTGTATAGAGGATGTTCTGCTGAATGCCAGGAGCATCGTGCACTCATATGTATGTCAGCTCTCTGAAACGTGGGCATTTGGGTTGGCAAGTGCAAAAACCTGCCCTGCAACGTATCGGGCAGATTATCTCTGAAAATCTCTTCCACACACAGGTCAAAAAACAGTAAATTATTCTCTGGACACCTAAAAGAACATGTGTTCTGCATACATATATGTACATGAGACAGTACTTGTGCCACCGTTCGCTTCAAGACTTTTAGGCTATGTTCACACCTAGAGTTTTTGCAGCCAAAACCTGCTCTCATGGCAGTAAAAACACATTCCTTCAAAATGCTTTTTTTTTTTGTTCGGATTTCATGTGCGATTTGTCAATAGTGCACGTTTTATTAATTAAAAACAGAAAAAAGGCTGCAAAACCTATGAAAGCAGTGAGAGAATTGGCATGCTGCAAATTTCAAAACCATTGCAGTTCTCAAATTCAGGTAGGAAAAAAAAAAAAAAATTGTGTGCATAAGATTTCTGAAATCTCTTAGCTTTTGCAGGTACTGTAAAACATACAGTGGTGGCCAAAAGTATTGGCACCCCTGCAATTCTGTCAGATAATACTCAGTTTCTTCCTGAAAATGATTGCAATCACAAATTCTTTGGTATTATTATCTTCATTTAATTTGCTTGCAAGGAAAAAACACAAAAGAGAATGAAGTAAAAATCAAATCATTGATCATTTCACACAAAACTCCAAAAATGGGCCAGACAAAAGTATTGGCACCCTCAACCTAATACTTGGTTGCACAACCTTTAGCCAAAATAACTGCGAACAACCGCATCAATGAGTTTCTTACAATGCTCTGCTGGAATTGTAGACCATTCTTCTTTGGCAAACTGCTCCAGGTCCCTGATATTTGAAGGGTGCCTTCTCCAAACTGCCATTTTGAGATCTCTCCACAGGTGTTCTATGGGATTCAGGTCTGGACTCATTGCTGGCCACCTTAGAAGTCTCCAATGCTTTCTCTCAAACCATTTTATAATGCTTTTGGAAGTGTGTTTTGGGTCATTGTCCTGCTGGAAGACCCATGACCTCTGAGGGAGACCCAGCTTTCTCACACTGGGCCCTACATTATGCTGCAAAATTTGTTGGTAGTCTTCAGACTTCATAATGCCATGCACACGGTCAAGCAGTCCAGTGCCAGAGGCAGCAAAGCAACCCCAAAACATCAGGGAACCTCCGCCATGTTTGACTGTAGGGACTATGTTCTTTTCTTTGAATGCCTCTTTTTTTTTCCTGTACACTCTGTTGATGCTTTTTCCCAAAAAGCTCTACTTTTGTCTCATCTGACCAGAGAACATTCTTCCAAAACGTTTTAGGCTTTCTCAGGTAAGTTTTGGCAACCTCCAGCCTGGCTTTTTTATGTCTCGGGGTAAGAAGTGGGGTCTTCCTGGGTATCCTACCATACAGTCCCTTTTCATTCAGACGCCGACGGATAGTACGGGTTGACACTGTTGTACCCTCGGACTGCAGGGCAGCTTGAACTTGTTTGGATGTTAGTCGAGGGTCTTTATCCACCATCCGCACAATCTTGCGTTGAAATCTCTCGTCAGTTTTTCTTTTCCGTCCACATCTAGGGAGGTTAGCCACACTGCCATGGGCTTTACACTTCTTGATGACACTGCACACGGAAGACACAGGAACATTCAGGTCTTTGGAGATGGACTTGTAGCCTTGAGATTGCTCATGCTTCCTCACAATTTGGTTTCTCAAGTCCTCAGACAGTTCTTTGGTCTTCTTTCTTTTCTCCATGCTCAATGTGGTACACACAAGGACACAGGACAGAGGTTGAGTCAACTTTAATCCATGTTAACTGGCTGCAAGTGTGATTTAGTTATTGCCAACACCTGTTAGGTGCCACAGGTAAGTTACAGGTGCTGTTAATTACACAATTTGAGAAGCATCACATGATTTTCCAAACAGTGCCAATACTTTTGTCCACCCCCTTTTTTAGGTTTGGTGTGGAATTATATCCAATTTGGCTTTAGGACAATTCTTTTTGTGTTTTTTCATTGAAGACAAATTAAATGAAGATGATAATACCAAAGAATTTGTGATTGCAATCATTTTCAGGAAGAAACTGAGTATTATGTGACAGAATTGCAGGGGTGCCAATACTTTTGGCCACCACTGTAGATTCATTTCTGCTGCAAAAACACTGCATGTGAATACAGCTATAATTGCATGGAGCATTTTTGCAGCACTTTTTATACAAATTACTGGGAAATTCAAGACTGTTGGCAGCTATGCACGAGAGAGCTGTGGCAGGATGCTTTTTTTCTGCAAGAAAGTTTTTTTTTCATTATTATTATTATTTTCAACGGTGATGGAGGAATTGGTCACTGCTAGACACCCATAGCAGTGACCTTTTGATCATATCATGGGAATTAGGGATAGAGCATCTAGTTCTGCAACATGCTCTGTCCCCTCCCCTCACCGCCACTCCTAACAACTGGGGGACATTAAGCTGCCACCATCCAATTAAAGGGAATCTGTCAGCAGGTTTTTGCTGTGTGTTCTGAGATAAGTGCAGGAGCTGAGACCCTGATTCCAGAGATGTCACTTACTGAGCTGTGTGTTTTTATTTCAGTAAGTTCGGTGGTTAATCAGCCGGAGATGATCACTATCTGACTGGCTGCCCCTTGCTTGCTGCTTTAACCCCGCCCCCAACACTGATTAGCAGAGAAAGCAGCCAATCAGTGATGAGGGCGTGGTTACACAGGGCTCAGCATTCCAAGCTCTGCTAGATGTGCAGCAGAGAAAACTGATTCTGTCACAACTGCTGCACCCAGTAAACTAAGTGATACATCGTTGGAATCAGGGTCTCAGTCCCTACATCATGCTGCTGACAGATTACATAAAAACTGCTGATAGATTTCCTTTAATTTCTGGAAAAATTTCTCTTGTGTATGACCAGTCTAAGACCTCACTCACCGGTAGCATTTAATACAGTGCCTTGAGGGTTAATGGCTAGCTCTCTGCAGATCATGAATGGTATAGAAAATCTTCATTTTTCTGTTCCATTTACTCTTTCGTATTTAAGTATAGAAATACCAGTACGAAGTAGTTTCTGCAGCCTTGACTTTCTAGTTCAGCTTATGAATCTGTCCAGCGCCCTTTTCCCCTAAGAGCACTACATTTGTAGAGGCGCATTGAGGCACCCGAGGCGCCGCTCCGAGCTTTACGGTGGAAACCTTCCTGCTGCGGAATAAGGTTCATGTGAAGTGCGGCCGGCTGTGATTTACGAGCTTCTTCTCTAGCATTTGTTGGATATTCTGTGTATTAAGAATGCACTTGAATGCCATATTTTTAACTAGACTTCTATACGCGCTCTTTTTCATGTAGAGACTTCTTTACTATGCAGTTTCTTATCCAGACAAAGCTTTTACATGGTAAATGTCTTTCATAAACTTAAGAAGCTTTCTTATGGGAATGTATCAGTAGGAGCCATTGCTGCACAGAGGTAAAAAAAAGTGTCCTAAAAGTCTAGATCTGAAAATGCCATGACTTTACCACAATGTAGACTATTCCCTCACCACCCAGGCTCTTGGGTTGTAGGGTCATCTAAACGGGGCTTTGAGATTCGGGGGTAGACAGGTGTTGCAGTCATAATGTGAATATCCTAATCTGGTTATACTTGTCTTAACTAAAAAATGTCTAGATATTAAATGACGGTCGTCGTTCCAGCGATGTGTGCGCTGAGTCTACCGGCAAAAATGTGAAATTGGCTGCAGATTTCGCGTGAAAAGGCAAATCGGTGGCTACTGATAAGTTGCAGCAAATTATGGTGCGTGACCACCAGGAGACATGGCCCTAATATTGCTGGACCAGCGCCTATCTGGTTATTTTTTTATTACAGCCACGTTAGCATTTTAAGAAAAGGTTGTCCTATAGTGGTCAACCCCGTTAATACAGTGTTACTTGTTACTGCACTCCTAGTGTTGAACCTTAGTGGATATATCCCCCTTTTTAAAGTGGCTTCATCACGAGATGTCACAATACAAAGGACATTCATTATTGTTATATAGAAGTTAGATCTGATGAGACTCCAGCTGAAGAGTGTTAGCTCATGGGTCTAAGTATATTCAGTATTCTCCCATCTACTTTAATTAACAGCTACAGCTTGTACTGAGCAGTGTAAGATTTCTGCAGCAGCACAGAGGGACATTGAGGAGCAGCCAATCTAAAATGGTTTTCCTCAGAAAGCACACCAGCCTCATCAGGTCTGCGAAATGTTTTCCATAATGTAGGCCAATTGCATCGTGAAATCTGATCCACTCTAAAAACTGAGTTGAGCAACATATGTCTAAAAGTCTGTGCATGCTAGTTTCTTTCCTTCAGCAGTAACTTGCACGTCATCTACATGGCTGCCACAATCCATCATTTGTCATATATGCAAGCATCACAGGTACTAGTAGCCTAAAGGGGATATTCTCTTTTGATACTCTCCAATGGACCCAGGTAGGGCAAGTACAGCACAGTTTGTCTTTTTAGAATAGCCTACAATCTGGAATTAACTTTTAATGAAAAGGAACAACCCCTTAAATTCCTTCAAATTCTGGGCAGCGACATGTTAAAGGGTTATTCCCAAAGTACCAAGTTATTCCCTTTACACAAGATAAGGTTAACTTGCTGATAGGTGTGGGTCTGACTGCTGGCACCCCACCAATCGTGAAAACAGGGCTCTGCAGCCCCAACTGGAGCGGAGGTTCGCATGCTTGGCCTTCTCTCCATGCATTGTCTATGGCAGTGTTCCCCAACTCCAGTCCTCAAGGCCCAACAACAGGTCATGTTTTCAGGATTTCCTTAGTATTGCACAGGTGATGGAATTATTGCCTGTGCAGGTGATGGAATTATTACCTGGGCAACACTATGGAAATCCTGAAAACATGACCTGTTGGTGGCTCTTGAGGACTGGAGTTGGGCCACCCTGGTCTATATGGGACTGCTGGAGAAAGCCGAGTACAGCGCTGTTATTTCCAGTAATCCCATAGACTTCTGCTCCTTCCAAGATGGGGCTATAATGCCCTGCTCTCAGGTCCTGGCGGTTGGACCCCCAACGATCAGTAAGTTAACCCCTATCTGGGGGATAACTTGTTATTCTTGGAATATTCCTTTAAAATGTGGATATCATTATAAAGTGAATGACTCTTGTTTTGCCTGTAGAAGCCGCACACTTCGTTCAGATAGAAAAATGATCCAACGCGATAGAACAAGTTCGGGAATGGTGATTTGAGACTTGAACGTCTGTTTTCTCAGTTCAAGCATAATCTTATAACGTCAGAGGATGAAAAGTGTAACCTACCTTCTATAGCTGATCTTACAGGGATGCCATTATCAGCCTCTACTGATTCATTATAACTAAGTCTTATTTTACATAAATCTGTGTGTCATATCCCTGCGATATATTTAACTAACACAAGTGCCGGATACATAACATGCCTCGTTTCAGAAATCCTTTCCTGTCAAATAACACCTTCCAGCCAGACTGCGGTGAATTGTGCTCACTTGGCCATTATAAGGACATATGTCAGTGGCTGCGAATAAGACCTCTCCAGAGAAGTGACCCGTGCACTGCACATTTTCCAGACGCTTTACTTCTAGATTATATAGTCATTTCTTCTTGATAGACAAGAGAGAGCTGCCATGTCATCTTGGAAAGGTGATCTCTTTTTATATCACTTTACTATGGAAGCTTTGTGTTATATGTATGTATAACACATAGGATGCCTTTACATAGGTGCCCAAAAGGTTGGCTGTAAGACAGTAGGGACGTGTTTAAATGCATTTTTAATTTGGCGTCTTCTTCACTTTATTTTTCAAATACAAATGCAGCGTGCTAAAAGTTTTTTACTTTTTTCTTCTATAGGTTTTTATGGATTTTTCACCCACACATTTTATTTTTAAAGGGTGTTCCCACAATGCCCATCATGCATCATTACTTACAGTGGTGGCCAAAAGTATTGGCACCCCTGCAATTCTGTCACATAATACTCAGTTTCTTCCTGAAAATGATTGCAATCACAAATTCTTTGGTATTATTATCTTCATTTAATTTGTCTTCAATGAAAAAACACAAAGAATTGTCCTAAAGCCAAATTGGATATAATTCCACACTAAACCTAAAAAAGGGGGTGGACAAAAGTATTGGCACTGTTTGAAAAATCATGTGATGCTTCTCTAATTCGTGTAATTAACAGCACCTGTAACTTACCTGTGGCACCTAACAGGTGTTGGCAATAACTAAATCACACTTGCAGCCAGTTAACATGGATTAAAGTTGACTCAACCTCTGTCCTGTGTCCTTGTGTGTACCACATTGAGCATGGAGAAAAGAAAGAAGACCAAAGAACTGTCTGAGGACTTGAGAAACCAAATTGTGAGGAAGCATGAGCAATCTTATGGCTACAAGTCCATCTCCAAAGACCTGAATGTTCCTGTGTCTTCCGTGCGCAGTGTCATCAAGAAGTTTAAAGCCCATGGCACTGTGGCTAACCTCCCTAGATGTGGACGGAAAAGAAAAATTGACGAGAGATTTCAACGCAAGATTGTGCGGATGGTGGATAAAGACCCTCGACTAACATCCAAATAAGTTCAAGCTGCCCTGCAGTCCGAGTGTACAACAGTGTCAACCCGTACTATCCGTCGGCGTCTGAATGAAAAGGGACTGTATGGTAGGATACCCAGGAAGACCCCACTTCTTACCCCGAGACATAAAAAAGCCAGGCTGGAGTTTGCCAAAACTTACCTGAGAAAGCCTAAAACGTTTTGGAAGAATGTTCTCTGGTCAGATGAGACAAAAGTAGAGCTTTTTGGGAAAAAGCATCAACATAGAGTGTACAGGAAAAAAAAAGAGGCATTCAAAGAAAAGAACACGGTCCCTACAGTCAAACATGGCGGAGGTTCCCTGATGTTTTGGAGTTGCTTTGCTGCCTCTGGCAATGGACTGCTTGACCGTGTGCATGGCATTATGAAGTCTGAAGACTACGAACAAATTTTGCAGCATAATGTAGGGCCCAGTGTGAGAAAGCTGGGTCTCCCTCAGAGGTCATGGGTCTTCCAGCGGGACAATGACCCAAAACACACTTCCAAAAGCACTATAAAATGGTTTGAGAGAAAGCACTGGAGACTTCTAAGGTGGCCAGCAATGAGTCCAGACCTGAATCCCATAGAACACCTGTGGAGAGATCTCAAAATGGCAGTTTGGAGAAGGCACCCTTCAAATATCAGGGACCTGGAGTAGTTTGCCAAAGAAGAATGGTCTACAATTCCAGCAGAGCATTGTAAGAAACTCATTGATGGTTACCGGAAGCGGTTGTTCGCAGTTATTTTGGCTAAAGGTTGTGCAACCAAGTATTAGGCTGAGGGTGCCAACACTTTTGTCTGGCCCATTTTTGGAGTTTTGTGTGAAATGATCAATGATTTGATTTTTGCTTCATTCTCTTTTGTGTTTTTTGCTTGCAAGCAAATTAAATGAAGATAATAATACCAAAGAATTTGTGATTGCAATCATTTTCAGGAAGAAACTGAGTATTATCTGACTGAATTGCAGGGGTGCCAATACTTTTAGCCACCACTGTAGCTTGCAATAAATTAATAGTATATGTGCGGTAATTTACATCAATTATCCTAATTGCATCGTTTGTAGTAAAACTCTCCCCAAAATGCTGCCAGTGTTTGCACAGAGTTGGCCCTGGACATGTCCTGCTGTAGTTGTTCTTTTCCAGGAGGAGCAGGCGCAGATGCGTTCCCTTTATTATATGGAGGCAACAGAGGGTTACATTACCGCGCACACGCACTAGTTACGTTCTGTAAGTACAAGGTGGGCAAATGCACTAAAGCCCTGATGCAGCAAAGACCACCGTACAGGGCAGCAGCGCTGAGGTTTATGAGCAAGTGCTGCTTGCCTGTATTGCTTGCATACGAGCCTGAGCACTTTGTTTTCCACACAACCCACCAAAAAAAAAAAAACTGTGCTGAGACTGAAAAGAATCAGAGGCAGAAAGGGACAGGGGATCACCAAAGGCTGTGACTTCCTGCCTCTGATTCTTTTCAGTCTCGGCACAGTTTTTTTTTTACATTACAAAGCGGGGCATGTGATACACTTTCCAGGACAGCCCATTTTAGGCTCCCATCAATGAAGTGATATCTGAGGTGCCAGGGGTCAGAAAAGAGACAAAAAAAAGAAGGTTGCATCCAGAGACCACACTGTAAGTTACTAACACGATTGCCTTTTAATCCTTATATGTTTTTCCTAAACTCCAATCTGTCATTAGATTCATGCTGCCGAAATTAGACAGAAGGAATCAGAGGCCGGCTGCACGACTGCAGACAGGTAGGTGTTTCTCTGTAAGGCCACTGCCCCACTATCAGTATTTGGTCAGTATTCGGTCAGTATTTTTTCTCAAGAGTGGGAGCCAAAACCAGGTGAGGAACAATCAGAGAGAAGGTATGATAGAAACAAGTGCATCAATTCTGCATTTATCACCCACTCCTGAGAAAAAATACTGACCAAATACTGATAGTAGGGCCGTGGCCTAACACTGCGGTGCTTCAGAGAAAACACACTTTGGAAAGCCGGATGGTGACCTGACTAGCCCGGTGAGGTCACCATATGGGTTCTCCTTGGCTGCTCCAAGGGAGAGAAATGTGCGTCATCTGGAGCAGAGTGGGGGAAAGCCGGCTGAGGACGTCATCAAATTATTCAGGTCTCTCTTTATAGTCCCCACCCGTTTTTTCAAACTGATTCCTCTTAAGTATTGTAGCTGCAGTCTCACTGGGTGGTCCGTGTGTCAGTTTTCACCATCAGGGTTTCCTCAGGTTTTTCTTGTATGTAAAATAAAACAAACTGATTGCGGTTTCCCAGTCTTCTCCTACCAGACAGTACAAAGCAGCACATGGATGCAAGTAGGTCGCTATCAGTGTGTTGTCTGAGTTGGTATGGAAAATATTGTACTTCCATTGCCATGTGAGGCCTTGGATTCCGAGCCATACCGTCCGCCTTCGGGAAATTATCTTCACCTTGCATCGATTAGCACCCCTTTGATAAGCAGGCTGGCTGCACACAGGCAAAGTTTACTGTTCTAAAAGCTGTCAGCTACTTGTTAATTACTTTGTATACTCAGTCCATGTCTGCTCTCCATCAGATAACCTGCTTCAATTACCGGTTCACAGCCGGTTTGCATGCCCACAGCCTTTGATCTGGATTACTCATAACTCCATTTATGACAAGTCCTAAGAGATACCAACACATGACACGATCTATGAATCACATTGTGAAAAAAATGCAGTAAACAAACACAACCAAAAAAGTACAGAAACACAATGGGGGAAAAAAGCCAAGGAAAACACAAACTGAATATAACATTTTTATTTTATTTTTTTTAAGGGTTTGCGGTTTTGTTTTCTTATGTGTGTGAAGGAGGCTCTAAAAATAACAAAAAATTTTAGCAGTGAGTGAAAGGGATCTAGCCCTCAGACAGTTACAGGGCACGCACACTGTCCCTAAGGGTGTAGCTGACACCTGCTCCCTCCCCTGCTATGTTCGCTTGCATTCCTGTGATTAACAAGTTATTATTTCATTTTGTTTATGGATGAAAAGCTTATGGGCAGCGAGAGGGAGAATACTTAAAATTCATTCCGTGGTCACACTGGATTGCAATAAGATGGGAATGAGCAGCGAGAACAAGCGGAGACAGACTGTGAAATTGCATGTGATTGAAATCGTAGTTGGCTTCTCATTGGCTACAATAAAGATTAAGTTATCTCCCGGCCTATGTCTTCTGTTTTTGGATTTTTCTTTTTATTAAACCAATACACACACAGTTAAAAAAAACAAAGGTCGTTTACTACCGGCAGAAACTGGATTCTTCACTGTCACAATGAGGTGAACTCTGCTGTAATGCAAACATGGATGTGTGCACGCTTCTAAGAGACCATGCATGGCTTAGGAATATTCAGGAAAAAGAAAAGTACATGCCAAGGGCAAGCAGGCGCAGCATGGGGGCTTCAAATGTTAAAGGTGCGGTAAAGATGACAGGGCCCTTCTCACAGTAGAAGCTCCGTGCAACTGTTCACTTTGTATAAGATGTAATGAGAGATGTCGTATAGAAATTCCCCCACTTCATTGTGGGGGTGGGTGATAACTACCTGGAGTACAATGAGAATTTGCCCATGTGCCAGACACCATTTTTTATATACTGTAGTAAAAGATTTTTCTTAAGGACACCATGCACATCACACTAATGTCCACGTACTCGGTCGATGCCGAAAGTCTAATGTGTTGGGGTCCACGACGATTATGTTGGAGGCGTTGAGGATCTGGCATGGCCGACTTTGGCCAGCGAATCCTTTTTTCTTTCTCTAAAGATAAGCTGCTACCAGCTCATAGAGAACACAGGAGCGCTTGGCCGAGCGAGCGTTCATGCATATAGGAGACTCAGGCGAGATAGCTGCTGGCCTACAGCCATCTAATGCACATAGCCGGGCTTTAGTCTGCCCTTATAACCTCATAGCTGCAACCAGGGCCAGCATCAAGTGCCGGATCCCATGCCGCCTGGGGGGCCATTCTGCTCAGGTTTGGAAATATTTGCCATTGCCATACATGTATGGTGCATGTGCACACTACGTGTGTGGAGCATGCTAAGGAGCTGATCCAGCTCCATAGAATGTGGGCGCTGGCTGTGCTATACAGCTGGTATCAAAGTCTAACTGCTACGATTGGACAGCTCAGATTACAGTAGTTTATTCTCTTAGAATCCGCTACCAATTGTGAAGCTGACATTAAAGAGGTTGGAAATGGGAGAAAGTGTCCTTTCTTACCACTATTGCCACATGTCAGTTTCTCTTATCAGTTCTTCGTTTTGAAGCCCTGAAAAATGGTATTCATGCATATCCACTGCTGGGGCCATTGACTTTAAAAGGGTCGTCCAGTTTTGGAGTACAAGCCTGCAGTTACTCTGTGTGCATGCTATGAGAATTCACAAGTCTGCAGTCAGAGTGCACTGTGAGGATTCTCTAACGCTGGGAGCAGGGGGGGGTATGTGACCGCAAATCTGCAATTAGCATACATGTAGTCACGTGCCAAATAAGTTTGTGGCCTCGCTCAATGTATGTGAATTGAGTGAGTCTGAATATGTCTAGTCGGAACGTGGCCGGAAGTATGCAAATCATATACTTGATAAAACGTGAGCACCTGCTCCTGGTGCCGACACTGGAGAATCCGGACTGCGTGCGCTATGCGTGCAATGAGGATTCACAAGCCAGCAGTCACTCTGTCACTTGCACTCCAAAGTCGGACAACCCCTTTATTTAATCAGACGGAGTCACTTTGGGCTTTTCTGACCTCCTTTAAGGCAGTGTTTGAAGCCAGCACAAAAATGTGGTTGACTGCGCTTTTGTGGTGGTCTCAAAAATGTAGACCCTCCCAAAAAGGAGGTCAGGCAAAGCACAAAGTGATTCTGTATGGCCCTGTCCTCAGGTAGGCCTGAATCACGTTTTTCAGGGCTTGAAGTGTAAACCTCGACTGAGCCACTGATGTGTAGCAAAAATATGATGTGAACAAAGCCTAAAGGTCCCCATACACATATGGGATATTGGGACTGGAGAGATTGATCGCGCTTGTCTGATTTCGGACTGCAGATCCCATGGTTCTCTTTGAGATAGGCCGCTGGCTGATGTATTGGCTAGCAGCTTTCTTAGGCCACGGCCCCACTATCAGTATTTGGTCAGTATTCGGTCAGTATATTTTTCTCAGGAGTAGGAGCCAAAACCAGAAGTGGGTGATAAATGCAGAATTGGTGCACTTGTTTCTATTATACATTTTTTCTGATTGTTCCACACCAGAAAAAATACTGACCGAATACTGATCTGTGACAATACAGCCTATAATCTTAATAAGCCAGACGTTTAGATATGTTAATCCAAGAGAAATACACTATTATCTTCGTGTTGACTTGTAAATGTATGTGTATTTATGTGGCTGGTCAAGAAGAACAGACCAGTATTTCTATAACCCAGATTGTTGTCTCCTCTTTGATTCTGAAACAATGATGTTGATTTAAAGAGCACCCTACTATACCAACTATGTAAATAGATTAGCTCAAACAATGATATCTGAGCCCTGTGAGTAATGCCCTCCCTAAACCCTTACCTGTGAATGTGTACAACTGTAACTATTTTAAGGGGCATGTTCTTCTGTAGCAGTGAGACTTGAGACAGAGATTGAAAAGAGACTTTACAAGGAGAATTAAAGATCAGACTCTTCACACCATCACCTTGGAAGTATGGCTTTACCCAAAGAGACACCGATTTGGATTCTACATGATTCTAGCCTAAGGATATATATCCCTGACTGGAAAGATACAGATCTGCTCCATTGACCATCAGAGAGTCCAAGGATACATTTGGGGAGACCAGGTTGGGACAATGAAGTCACTTGGCCCCAGGGATATGTTGTTTGAGGTTGCTAGGTGGGACCATTCGGTCGCCTGGAACCCATAAATATTTGAAGAAGCCAGATTGGGACCAGCCAGTCATCTGTCCCCATGGAAACACTTGGAGAGGCCAGAGTGGGACCCTCGGGTCTCCTGGCCTTGTACCTCGTTGGACTGTTAGCTTCCTAAGCTTGCTGCTACCTACTCTCTGTGGGGGCCCAGCAGAAGACGGGGGGCCACTGGTAGATGTAGTTTTCTCTGGAAGTCCCAAAGTTGCAGTTGTTCTATCCCAGGCGGGCCAGTGTAAGGGGGTGAGGACTGTGTAATGTTTTACCGTCTTGGGTACGTGCTGGGACTGTTCTGTGTTTATTGCCAGTTTTGTGGTTCAATAAAGTATTGCCACACTGTTACCCTCACCCTGTGTTGTCTGAGTAGTATTACGCCCACGGAAGACCCTGTGTCTTCACATTTTGGTGGTAGCGGTGGGATACTATTCAGCCCGGCTGATCCGGGGGAGCTGCAGGGGACTGGTGTTAGCACACACCAATCAAAGGGCTCCACAACCAGTGAGGCATGTAGACAGACCCAGCAGTCCATAGGTGAGGCATACACAGTGGGTTTCGAATGCTACCATGTCCAACCCCACCAGCCCGGCCTTGGGAGGAGGACCGGAGAGGATATACAGCAGCAACAAGAAACAGTAACTACAGGAGCTGTGCCAGCTTCAAAGGATTGAATACCAGGCAACCGACACTCATCGGATTTAATCCAGGTACCACAGGATGCTGAAGACTGCATGTGCGGATGCAATGGAAATGAGTTTGGTTGTCGTCAATTGTGTGTGGAGTTTATTCGCAAGGAAGACATGGAATATGCTCTGAGGAAACTGGATCATGCAAAGTTTTGTTCTCATGAAGGTGAGACCGCTTACATTCTGTCCTTAAAGACATGCTGATGGACTGTCTCCAAAATGTGGAGAAGGATGATAGGATCCCAATCATGTCTGGCTAATTAAGATTGGGGAGCAATGTGACGATACAGCCTATAATCTTAATAAACCAAATGTTTAGATTTGTTAATCCAAGAGAAATACGCTATTATCTTTGTGTTAACTTGTAAATGTATGTGTATTTATGGGGCTGGTCAAGAAGAACAGACCAGTATGGTGGGACCGTGGCCTTATAGAGAACAGTGGAGCGCTAAGTTGAACCCGCACTCCTGTGTATGGGAGAGTCAGCTGAGATTGCTGTATGGCTGTGGGCAAAAGCATCACTGGGCTGACAGCCATCTAATGTGTATGACCGGCTTAAGGCGCGCACATGGCTTATTATAATCTGTGCTGTACAGAGTATTAATATGGCGACTATGAAACAA
The DNA here is from genome assembly GCF_046119375.1 of Phyllobates terribilis. Classification (NCBI taxonomy): domain Eukaryota; kingdom Metazoa; phylum Chordata; class Amphibia; order Anura; family Dendrobatidae; genus Phyllobates; species Phyllobates terribilis. Next base: position 503,670,962 of record NW_027362761.1, on the reverse strand, counting down.
TGCTATATAATGTCATCATCAGAAACCCGTATTCTATTCACTTCTTTTCTTTAGTGATAATTGATATGCACATGAAAAATGCTTCATTATAATATAGTAATTAGGCTTTTATGTATGTTTGTATAAATAATTATACACTTGTGACAAGAGTAATAACAAGTGGCCTAAGCAGAAGCAGTTTGTGCCTGAACTACAAATGCACAATACACAAGCCGAGTCCGTGTTTCAGGCGTCGGAGAATTTTGATCAAAACTGTCTAATCCTCAGATAGTGGCAGCTTAGACTAAACAGTCATAAAGGGGCTGTCCGGTCTCCTGATAAGCAGGGCTGTGGAGTCGGTAAGCCAAATCTCCGACTCCTCAAATTCAATGACACCGACTCCACGACTCCGACTCCCTCATACATGGCTCATGTTTAAGTGATAAATTTACTGTAGCACAGATTCATCTCCGCTAAAAGTCTAGACCCTTAGATCAGGAATAGGACAGACATTTATAGGACATTTCAGAACTTTCCCAAATTCTTATGAAAAAAATATTCCCCACAAACTGCATTGAACTACTGTACCCAATTTATTATATATTTTAGGAGTCAGTCCATTTTATACAGACTCCACCAAAATGGACTCCAACTCCACAGCCCTGCTGATAAGTCTGCAGTCACGCTATGTGAGTGCAGACTACTGAATTCTAACAGCATGCAGTGCCCACACTATCAGGATTCACTGATATTGTTGGTGAGAGTGGCCTATCATGTGACCAAAAATATGTGATTTGCCGACTAGACATGCTATGCTTCTCTCAATTCTCTTGTAGGCACGTCTAGTTGGAATGTGGCCTGAAGTATGCAAATTTCATACTTGCGGTCACGTGACTGCCCGTTCTCACTGGACAATCCTCACAACATGTACACAGCACGCTGTCAGGGTTCAGAAGTCTGCAATCACATAGTGTGTCTGTAGACTTCTATCAAAAGACCGAGCAGCCCTTTTAAAATGCACCAGATTTAGTAAAGTGGTTCATGTTGTCTGACAAATCTGTGTATTCTAAGTTTACACCACATATCGATTGGCTCACATTGTGCCAGAAAGGTCAGCCACAATTTTGGCTTATTTTTGTTCCTGCATTGTTGAACATTAAACCACACTTCTTTTCTGTCATACCACGCCCCCTAGTCTGACAAGGTGTAAAAAGTGTCTAAAATACATCACAAATATGGTTCAAGTCATGAAAGACAGTGGTGTTGTTGTTTTTTTTTTTTTTAATCTGTTTTTGGGGTGGAGGTTGTAAATTATGCTAAAATTCTGGTGAATTTAGCTTAATAAATAGGCCCCATTGTGTCTCGCATTGTACCGCTAGCCATGATTCCCTCACCAATATACAGAAGTTATCCGTGGTCCGAGATCTTTCTTGATCATCTCCCATCCCAACATGTGGCCAATAGGTAATGATGCTCAATCAAAAAAGCAGCTCATCACCATCCAGTGCACGTCTATGACCGTAGACTCGGGGGGCTTCATTCAGTGGTCCTAACATACCCTCCAAATCTCCGTACTATATCTTTTCAGAATGATGGAAAATGGTGCCCACCACTCCATCCATTCTCCATGGGACTGCTGAAAAAAGTGCAGCGCTTGTCTCATGAACTATGAACGGAGCATTTCATAGCCCCTTTCTCTGGATCAATGCTGGTCCTATTTGTTGAAGCCCCACCGATCTGCAAGTTATCACCCATCCTTCGCATAGGTGATGACTTTTAATGTTGGAAATAAGCCTTTAGTCGACAAGGTGATTCCTCAGTCGGCGCCTTAATTTATTGTGCAAAGTAGATAAAGCCTAAAACAAGACTCTATACATTCATATGTTACATAGCGGACTAGTGTCCCCGACATTTACTAGACAGTCTGAATTTTTGCACATTGGTGGTCACTGTAGTGTATGTGCTGCAATGCGACCCCAATCACTTGTATAGTGAGCTCTAGCAGCGCCAAGACAATTTTGTGGCCCTGTAGCTCTAACCTAAAGTGCTGACAGATTTGCTGTGTTTTTGCGCAACCTACATCCTAAACTTTCCGTGTGACCAGCAAGGAGTCCTCGGTCAAGGCAGAAGTCTGGTGTATTGGTGAGCCACCAACTGAGGGCAGAAAGGACCTCATTATTTATTGGATTTGTCAAGTGCTTGGGCTTACAAATCTCCGCAAATATATAAGGCTTGGTTCTGTCTGACGTAAAAATGAGCCAAAGCTAAAGTAGAATGCAGCGATCACAAATCTAGAAGTTATCACCATCCACTGAATAGGAGATGACTTCTAGCTCTATGGGGATCTGACTGCAGAGTCCCACCGATCGCCAGAACAGGGCACTTGTATCCCCTCTGGAATGGAACAGCAGTGCACGTACTCGACCACTCCTCCATTCATTCTCTATGGGACTGGTGGAGGGCAGTACTCTGCTTTGTCCAGCAGTCCCACAGAATGAATGGAGAGGGAGTCAAGCATGTGCACTGCTGCTCCACCTGGAATAATCCTTTAAACAATTTCTGGATGGTCTGGATAAGATATATTATTAAGCAGTTCCAGAATGAATGTGAGAGATGAAATATGTATGTATGTATGTAACCAGAAGTTTACATACACTATATAAAAAGACACATATGTATGTTTTTCTCAATATCTGACATGAAATCAGAATAAACCTTTCCCGTTTTAGGTCAATTAGGATTACCTTCATTTTTAATATTTTCCAAATGGCAGAATAATGAGAGCGAGATATGCGCAATCTATAGAGGCTTCGGACTGAGGGGCGGATCCCAGGTTATATTATAGATATTATACACATGTTCTTACCAGACCATCCAGGAATTGCTCAAAGTGGTATTCCAGGCGGAGTGCATGCCACTCTATTCATGCTCTATAGGACTATATATATTGTAAAAAAAAAAAATGTGTGTATGTGATGTGTGTGTGTATATAATTGTGTGTATGTATATACACACGCACAGATGGCAAAGTGTTATGTATTTATATATAAAATATGATGTTATTGGGAACTCTGCCCTTTTATAAATCAGAAAAATCTAAAAATGTTTTTATTGGAACCCCTGCATTTTATAAAGTAGAATAATCCAAAAACTACTGTTCTCAGAACATAATGATTCCTATTTGCAGATTTCAACAGGTATAAACGGCATTTCCTGATAGTGCAAACATATTGCATGGCATTGTACACACTTTATCAACCCTTTGAAATTTCACCACAGCTCTAAAAAAAATAAAAATCATGTCATGTGAACCTAGTCCTAGTGCAATAGTCAGATAACGTTTATATTGGAGATCCAATTAATAATTTGGAGAAAGCATCTCGCAATAGCGGAGCCTCACTTTAATTGAACTTCCGGTGTGATCTTTTGTGCGTTTTCTCCGGGTTAGGCCGGGGTCACACACGTGTATATAAAAAAAAAATAGGTCCGATTTTCATCCAGAATCCTTTTTTTTAACTCAGCAGCTAGTAATCATTTACCGTTTCCCATCTTACAGAATTGTAATGTATCAGTAAAAGTCAGATGTTATCCTGTGGCTCCGTATGATATGTGATTATTTTTATAGATTTTTTTTTTATTATTATTCTCGCACCCATCCTATTTCGGAATGAAATCGCAGCATGCTGTGATTTTTTATTTCAGACAGATTGTCAGTGAAAAAAATCAGTCATGGGCACTGACCCCATTGAATAACATTGGTACAAATGCTGTCCCATACAGAAATCAGATAGGACTTGTCCGATTTGTGGTGTGAGCGAGCCCTTCCGGGGAGTATCGGAGGTAGACGGATGGGTCTTGTTCTCTCCGGCAGACGAGCCGGACTCGGTTGCACGGCTTCCCCGGCCAGCTCCTCGTCACCTCGCTCGTCCGGCTTGTCCGCTGAGGGGTCGTGGCTGATTTAGTCGGATGCGTCGACCTTCCGGCAGCCCCACAAATGCCTGACTGCAGCACTTGGCTGTCAGCACAGGATGCCGGCAGCATTGTTCTGGCCCTAACAATGCTCCCAGGATTTCCCGGCTTGGATGGATGTGTGAGGGGCTCCGGGCGGACCCGCTGCTGCTGCACACTGTATATTGCATGCATTCATGAGCTCTGAAGTTGTTGGAGCCTGGTCAGCTGACGAGCCGCGCTCCAATCAGATAAGCCGTGATGTAAGGCTTTAGCAGCTGCTAGGATGTGAATTAGTGTGGAGAAGTCCAAGCTGCACTGTACTCTCCAGCATGGACCTATAGACAGAGCGATGGACGAGTCCAGTATCCTCAGGAGGAGAGGGCTCCAGGTAGGTGGCGGACACGCTGCATTGTCTCCTATCCCCAGGCTTCCAAAGTTCACGCTGCCCCCACTCATTGTGGCGGTGCAAGAGAGAGGGAGAAGAGGGAATGTGTTCTCAGCAGGCTCAGGAATTGCAGTGAAGTGTGTGTGCATCCCTGGATTCACACCGCACACATCTCAGACGTGCGGTGACGCTGAGTAATAAGCGCAGGGTGTGAATGATGCTCTGCCCCTGTGTGATCGTCACCTGCATTCACCCCTGTCTGCACTAAGGACTCGGACAAGACTTTACTTTGCGAACAGCTTGATTTCTTGCAAAGTGGGTTTTGGCGGCTGGATGGGTTTTAGACAATGTAAAGAATTTTTAATGAATGGGGCCAGATTATACAGAGGGGGACGGAGAAGTGAACATGCATTTATCGAGTGAGGAGGGAAAGCAGACGTTAGTGGCAGTAGGGGGTCTCACAAGAGCCGCACAGACTTATCCCCAGATCGAAGACCTTATTATGTGTCTGATTCCCTGCAGCCGCCACTTGTGTGATACGAGCTGTATCCTGTGAACAGTTGTTGTTTGTTGCTTTTTGTCAGTATGTTACCTGCAGTTTTTCATTAATTGTGTGTATTACTCTTTGGAGGTTAAAGGTTTTGTGACTATCTGAATTCTTACAAAAATTCTCACGTCATCTCACTGTTTTGTGCGGAGTTTCTGCAAATTAAATTTTTCTTTTTACAGCATCAGCAAAGTGGCCGAGTTTTAGAGTTTTAACTTTTATACAAGTAGTGTCTTTTTATTTTTCTGGAAATTGGCTTCTGTTGTGTTTTTGATAGATCCACAGAATGTTAATTTCTTCTGCAGATTTTATCCGTTCCTCTCAATGGTGGATCCTAAATCTGCAGTTTAAACCACTATCCTCGATTTTGTTGCATTTTAAGTAAAAAAAAAAACAAAAAACAAAAAAAACAGTATAAAAGCGAAGTGCGGGTAATATGGGCGGATTTTAGATGCAGTAATGCTTTGTTTTTCCGTTTTAGAATCAGTCTGTAAAATCTGCACCAAATATGCAATATGCAATAAAATGTAGATGTCCCAGCCCAGGTTTACAAATGAGTTTGCCGTTTAGACGCTTTGGGTGGGAACAGATTTATCAGGTTTGAAACATCTTTAAGAAAGTATTAGATAAACTGTTTTTTTCCCTTTATTCAGCAGTCCATAGATGGGGGAGGGTGAAACATATTAGGTCTACTTAAAGGGTTCATTTTTGTGCAGAATGTAAAGGTGTCTTACCATGATGCTTTATTCCAGTGATTCACAATCTGTTGCAAACCTTCCAACTCCTAGCATGCCCTAACAGTCAAAGGCTATCCTGGCATGCTGGGAGTTGTAGTTCTCCAAATGCTTTGGCGAGCACTGCCTAATCCTCATCAGCTGAGTAAAGGGGGATGGTGAGTTCACTGGTTAAAACTTTGAATGGCCTCCGTGTCCTTCACAGCACAATGGAGACATGTTCCTTCCAGTACATCAGCTTTCTATTGTATCCTACTTCCGAAAACAAGTACATCTATCTCCAGTGTCACTCCGGGCACAAATCCGGAGCTCCCTGCAAAAAGGGAAATGGGGGACGACAATATAACTCTGTAATATATTTAGTTTCAATGTAGGGTGAAATATTTATTTTCTGAACTATTTTTCTGTTGGCGCTGATACAATGTGTCTGCTCGATCCTTCACAAGGGGCTGATGTCATGACGTGGCTGATCTCTCCGGGGAGGCGAGCTGGATTGTCAGCGGATCTACTACTTGGCCAGCAGTTCAGGTTCACGTCAGTCTCTGCCTGTTCTGTTTGTGTGAAAAGCCTGACCTGATCCTGTTGCTGCACGCAAAGTATTTCACAGCAAGGTCTGTCGCCTAAAGCACGTTCCCAAGTCGTCCGTCTCCTGAGAAGTGCGAGCAATCTTCATATGTAATAGTTCTAGATTCCTAGGTCCGTGATCAGAACAGGGTTTCTCCTCTGCGCTGCGTTTACTCCTGATTGTATTACAAAAAAGAAAATACTGATGACTGTAGAAAGTTGGACGACATGGAGCACAGTTTTTTCACCCCTTAGACCTCAGTCTTAGCCTCTCACCTAGCTTCAGCAGATCTTATACTTTGCACTGATGAGGGGCAACACCCTGCAAATTGAGATTCTGATTTATCTTTTATCCTAAGTCATATTGCACGACTCGTTAAGGGGTCGATAGTGACTTATAGAATTGCTGCTTCCAACAGGTGGCGCTATAGAGTTCTAGTCCTCTTCTTCTCTGAAGAGGCAATTTGCATATTCATACAAATATGCACTATTGATCCATATGAAAAATATGGGTCATTGGGTCAGCCTGCCATGTGCTCGTGCGACTGCCTGCAGCAGAGTGGAAACTCCCAGAGGCTGCAGAGAGATAATGCATCCGATCAGGTGCAAAATATTGTAACCTGTGTAGGAGGTCAATATTGGGGAACATTAAAGGGAAACTATAGATTAATAGTTTCCCAGTGTAACTGGTACAAGCTGGGCCGTTTGCTAACACAAGGCAATATATGGTCTACACCACTGGATCTCAATGCTTCAATACGAACCAGGACATCCTTTTGAAGATCCAAAGTGCAGTATCTAATATGACCAGCAGGGGACTTTTTTTTAAACCTTTTTTAATACATTTGATATGTGTTTTTGTTTTTTCTTAGCTGGGTAACCAACACAGCCAAAATCGGTGGTTTGGGATGACTTTTATCTCATACCTTTAGGCATCCAAATTTTATTGAGACATTGGACCCCATTTTAAGTGAACGTTTTTTGCATCTATTACATCATATAGTGCAAATATTTTTTCTTCAATAACCCCCCACGACAGCACCAAGGAGGATGTCACCCCACCCTAATAGGGACAGGAAACACAAAGAGGTTAAATAGCCCCTCCCTCCAGTGTTTTTCCTGTCCCTATTGGGATGAAGAGGTCATCCAGGGTGCTCTGTGCCGGCGGCAGAGACCCAGCATACCTTTTAAGCCGGGCAGCTGGGACCGAGTGGTGTTCTCCTCCTCCCTTATGCTGCTCCCGTCTCCACTGGACTCGGGACCCCCATCCCCACAGAGTCCGCGCCTGCGGGTAAGGTCCGGTGGGTGTCGGTCTGGAGGCCTCCTCGAGCTCTCCAGCCCAGCTCCTCACCCCTCTCAGATGGCCTCCGGCATTCTCCATAGCGGGAGAGACGCGCGCCGGATCCCGGAAGTGACGCGGACCGCTGATGACGTCACTTCCGGTCTGCGTTCCACCCTGGAAATCAGTTACCTAAAAACGGCCGGAAAGTGACGGGGGACGCCGAAACAGGGTCCCTTAGGTTACTTCTGGTCTGTTTAGGACAATGGGGGCCTCTGAAAATGGTAATAATAAAAAGCAAAAAAAAAAAAGACCCCGCAGGTGTTCCTGCTTCATCAATTAGACCAAGGGGGAGGAGCTGTCCCACCCCCCTCCCCAGGGAATGAGAGAAAGCGCTGTATCCAGTCGCCTATTTAAGAGCCCTGGACAGAAGACATCTGAGGTAGGACCTAATCCGTTTTGTATATTTACACACTGGATGGTCAGGAATCTATCTTCTCCATGTCGGCGGAGCCCAGCGCGATTCCAGCCCCAGTAAGTCTGGCACTGGGGGTCCTTTCCTAGGTGCAGGTTAGAATTGGTATGTTATTTACCCTTCTCCCTCTTTTTTAGGGGGACAAGGATCCTGCGCCAGGGAATAAGGCTAGCCGGAAGTGTGCTATATGTGCAAAAAAACTATCTTCTTCAAACAAAAAATATTTATGCCAGAAATGTATGGAGAAGATTATTAGGGAAGAGCAGCCATACCTCATAGATGAAATCAAGGGGATAGTCCGTCAGGAAGTTCAATCTTCATTGGCCTCCTTTTCCCGATCCACTTTTGACTCGCCTCCAAAGGCTAAGAAGAGGAAGATTTTCCTGGAAGAAAGAAGAGACTCGGACTCCCAGGACGAAATATCCTTTCCAGAAGACCTCATAGAGGAAGGTGAACTCAGCCCAGTAGAGGAAGGTCTGGAAAATAAGAAATATTATTTCTCAACGGAATTTATGGAAGACCTCACAGCAGTAAGAAGAACGATGGAGGTGGAAGAAGAGAAGCCCACTAGATCAGTCCAGGAAGAGATGTTCGGTGGTCTCCGTTCAAAGAAAAAGACGGTGTTCCCGATACATAAAAACATTCAGGATTTAATCCTGGACGAATGGGAAAATCCTGAAAGACAACTGAATACACCAGTAGAATTAAAAGACAGGTTTCCGGTAGATGAAGAAACCTCAAAATGTTGGACCGAGATGCCTAAGGTCGATATTCAAGTGGCAAGAGTCGCTAGAAAAACAATATTGCCATTCGAGGATTCGTCGCAACTGAAGGATCCTCTGGACCACAAGATGGACAGCCTTCTCAGGAAATCCTGGGCGACATCAGCAGCCCTTCTGAACACTAATGTAGTCTCCACGTGTGTTGTGTTGCACGATCCATGTCGAGATGGCTCATCCAACTTGAAGAGCATCTGGCTATGGGCACATCCAGAGAAGAGCTACAAGTTTCCCTATCCTTGCTGCTGAAGGCCACTGACTTTCTGGCAGATGCCTCAGCGGAATCTGTGAGAGTAACCGCCAGGGCATCAGTCCTATCGAACTCCACAAGGCGAGCACTATGGCTAAAATCGTGGAACGGTGATGTGGCCTCCAAAATAAAACTCTGTTCCATTCCCTTCAGGGGAGAATATATGTTTGGCCAGGCCCTTGACGACCTCCTGGAGAAGGCGGCTGATAAGAAGTCCTTGCCAGAACCCAGACACTACAAGAAGACTCCCTTTTGCCCCCCTCAGGAGCAGAATCCCCAGTACAAGTGGAAAGGGAAGCCTGGTTGGTGGAGCTACCCTAAAGGAGGGAAAGATAGGAATATTTTTTTCCCAAAAGTACAGTGACAACAGAAGCGGTGACGCCAGAGCAGTGGGGGGACAAATCATGAAATACCTTCCCCAATGGCAAAAGATCTACTCCAGTCAATGGGTCTTGAAGGTAATTCAAGAACGGGTGAAGATCGAATTTTCCTCATATCCTCAAAGAAAAGTGAGGATAACTCGTCTAACCTCCCCTAGATTAAAAACCGCACTGATGTCCGGCCTAAAAGACCTACTATCCTTGGGGGCTATTTCACCGGTCCCAAAAACAGAAAGACACACAGGCCACTATTCATGCCTGTTTATGATAAGAAAACCAAACGGCACTTATAGAATAATAATAAATCTGAAACCCTTAAACCAATACATCATCTACCGAAGAGTCAAAATGGAGTCCATCAGATCAGCAGTTCCCTTGATAGGACAAGGATATGTGATGGCAACCATCGACTTACAGGACGCATACTATCACGTCCCTATACATCCAACATACCGAAAATTTCTAAGGTTTGCGGTGGTTCAAGAGGATCAAACGTTACATTTTCAATTCAACGTATTGCCGTTCGGGATAGCCTCAGCACCAAGAATATTTACCAAAATTATGTTAGAGGTAGTGACTTCTATCAGAAAAGAGAAAATCTGCATCATTCCCTACCTCGACGACTTCTTACTAGTAGGTCCCTCGGTGGAATCACTCCAGGAAGATCTGCAAAGAACAATCCAAATCCTGACCACCTTAGGGTGGTTGATTAATCATCAAAAGTCAGACCTGGTCCCTGCCACAGAAAAAACGTTGCTGAGTGTTCTACTAGACTCCGCCAGACAAACCTCCTTCCTACCAAAGGACAAACAGATACTTTTGAGATCCAAGATATCGAATCTGAAGACCCTGAACAGGGTGTCCCTAAGATTTGCCATGTCATCCCTCGCCTCCATGACAGCCTGCATTCAATCCGTAGCCTGGGCTCAGGCTCACACCAGGGTATTGCAAACCCATATTCTTGCACAGTGGGACGGATCCCCAGACTCCCTAAACAGGAAGATCATGATCCCTCATTATGTGAAGACATCCCTGTCATGGTGGCTCAGCCCAAGAAACCTAAGAACAGGGCTTCCATGGTCTCAGTTCCCTCTGATAACAGTCACTGTAGACGCCAGCAAGACTGGATGGGGAGCCATCGTTGCTCAAACCCCCTTCCAAGGGGTCTGGACAGAAGAGACCAGCAGGAGATCCTCCAACTTCCGCGAGTTAAAGGCAGTGGAGGAGACACTCAAAATATCGGCTCCAATCATTACGGGCAAACACGTAAAAAAAGTCTATTCAGACAATATAACTACCGTAGCTCACCTGTCCCATCAAGGGAATACAAGGTACGAGAATCTAAAAAGGATCTCCGCAAGAATATTCTTCTGGGCAGAAGGACATCTTCGTTCCTTATCAGGTATGCACATAAAAGCCGCAGGCAACATCCAGGCCGATTTTCTGAGCAGAAGGATTATCCATCTGGGGGAATGGGAGCTGGACTTAGACATTTTCCACATGCTGACCCGACAATGGGGTCGTCCGGAGGTGGACCTCTTTGCAAGACGCCAGAACACCAAGGCAGAAAAATACTTCTCCCTAGATCCAAACGACGTATGCCTGGGAATAGATGCATTCGCTCACCTGTGGCATTTCCATCTGGCTTACGCTTTTCCCCCAATTCCATTGCTACCCAAGACCTTACAGAAAGTAAGGACCGAGGAGGTCAAGATAATCTTGATAGCCCTACTTTGGCCCAAAAGGAGCTGGTTCTGTGCACTAAACAGTCTAAGCATAGAAGGACCCCTCATTCTGCCAGCAATCAAAAACCTTCTCCATCAGGGTCCAATACTCCATCCAGATCCAGAGGACCTCCATCTAGCGGCCTGGCTTCTAAGTTCACAATCCTGAAGGCCAAGGGACTCTCAGACCGAGTAATTCATACCCTACAAAAAAGTAGGAAACAAATCACAAACTCCATATACAGCAAGATATGGAAAACCTTCCTAACCTGGTATAAACCAAATATACCAGATCTTCGGCATCCTGACGTGACCCAGATCTTGGATTTTCTACAAGAGTGGCTGGAGAAGGGCCTTAGACCCAGCACCCTCAAGGTTCAGATCGCGGCGCTGAGTGCCTATTTCGACCAGAGCCTAACCGAACACCGATGGGTAAAAAGGTTCATGACAGCAGCTACTCGTCTGCGTCCCAGAATAATCAACCACGTTCCCTCCTGGGATCTTAATATCGTCCTTAAAGGTCTGACACTACCACCGTTTGAACCTTTGGCCTCAATAGAGCTGGATAAATTAGCCTGGAAAACAACTTTTCTAGTAGCGATTACCACTGCCAGGAGAGTGGGAGAAATCCAGGCCTTCTCAGTGAATGACCCATATCTGAGAATCCTGGATGATAGGATTATTCTACAACTGGACCCATCTTTCTTTCCAAAGGTAGTCTCAGACTTCCATAGGTCACAGGAGATAATTCTGCCTTCCTTCTGTCATGACCCAAAAAAATAAAGGGAAGAAGAATTCCATACTTTGGACTTGAGGCGGGTTGTTCTTCACTACCTCCAAAAGACAGAGGCCTGGAGGAAGGATCAGAACCTCTTTATTCAGCCATCTGGTCACAACAGAGGGAAGAAAGTCTCAAAAGGTTACCATCGCTACTTGGATCAAGAAAGTAATTGTGGAATCATATCGGATCCAAAATCTCTCACCACCAGAAAAACAGAAAGCACACTCTACTAGAGCCATGTCCGTCTCCTGGGCAGAAAAGGCTAGCGCTTCCCTCGAGCTGATATGTAGAGCAGCTACATGGTCCTCGGTCCATACCTTCACCAAGCATTACAAACTTAATTTAATGTCCATTAAAGACTTGGCCTTTGGGCAGAAAGTGCTTCAGGCCATTGTCCCTCCCTAAACATGAGTCTTTGGTACTCCTCCTTGGTGCTGTCATGGGGGGTTATTGGAGAAAATAGAATTAGACTTACCGGTAATTTGGTTTCTAATAACCCTCCACGACAGCACTGGTAATTCCCTCCCAGGCTTGGTTAGCCAGAAAATCATCTAATTTGAATAAGAATAAATATAATTTGCAGCATCCATACTTGTGTGGTCCTTTATAAAACACTGGAGGGAGGATCAGGGAGGGGCTATTTAACCTCTTTGTGTTTCCTGTCCCTATTAGGGTGGGGTGACATCCTCCTTGGTGCTGTCGTGGAGGGTTATTAGAAACCAAATTACCGGTTAGTCTAATTCTATTTTTTTATAATAAAACATTTAATTTAATTTACATCTACAATTTTAGCTTATCAGGTGTAGGAATGTGTGTACAGCAGTTTGGGATCGCTTTATGCTCAGGCTTCGCAGCACACATGTCAATGTGATGGGGAAGATAGTCATTGTGTCAAGGTTTATTAAGGATAGTAATGGCAATATGGTGTAAGTAGCTCCCTTCCCATGGAAAAGGGGGGAGAGTTTACTGGAGAAGAATAGTAGAAAACTTTGAGCAAATTTTACATGTTTTTAATTCCAAAAATGGCCACCAGGTGGCGATGATCTGAAACCTTCAATTTAAAATATATTCAAGCTTTATAAATGCAGCGTGAAACCTGTATACTGTAATGTATATCGGATATTATTTTCTATAACATTCCTTACATTTACCCATATTACTCTTTCCCAAAATGTTTTTTTTGTTTATTGTTGCTTGTAATCCTGCAGTTATTCTGCTTATGATGATGTCAAAGTGCTGCTCTGACCAATAACTAGAATTATGTGGCAGTAGTGCTAGGAAAACGCAGCTTTTTTTTCCCCTGATGATCTTGGTTTACTTGTCTGAAAGTCCCATCAGCACACATGACTGCTGCAGCCAGTCTCTAGTCTCATCAGTGTGAATCCAGTGATTGCCTGCAGTGGTCAAGACTGACTGGAATGGAGCAGCATTGTAGAAACAATGGAGCAGCAGATATAACCGTAAAATATTGCTTCTTCACAACCGCAACGTGTGACCTCTGCAGCTAATCACTGGGCTCAGCAGTTGTGCCAGTGTAGACTGATGTTGCCAATGATTGGCAGTCATGGGTTGTTGACATGTCACCTCCCCTGCTGCCATGTCGGCAATAACGTGGGCGAGCGGAGAAGTGGTGCTGGAGCAGAGGGTGGGTGCGGGTGGGAGTAATGTTGATCAATCTTTGCACAAATAAAAGCGATGCAGTAAAGAAATGTAAACCCCTTTAAAGGCAATCTGTCACCAGGTTTTTGCTTCAACATCTGAGAGCAGCATAAGGTAGGGAAAGAGGCCCTGATTCCAGTGATGTGTCACTTAGTTTACTGGGTGCAACAGCTGACTTTTTAGATGTAGAATGCAGCAGAACTCGGAAAGCTGCTCTGCCCATAGCAGGCTCTGCATGTACATTGTCTATTGACAGTGAGCTGCTTATCAGAGGAGGGGGCGGAGTCAGACTAGGGTTCACATGAGCATCAGTCAGGGCAGTGATAATCTCCTGCTGATAAAACATTCATTGTATGGAAACAATAGCACACAGCCTAATAAGTAACACATCCCTGTCTCCCTGAAATCTGTCTCTCAGTCCCTACGTCACATTTTATGCATTTGACATGGCAAGAACCTGCTGACAGATTCCATTTAACATTTCCAGTGTGAGGTTTGTCCACTGTGCAGCACTCTGTACATCCATCCTAACAGGTGTCTGGGCTGAGCATGCAGATCTGCAATTGTTTAACTTCAGGTATGCGAACAACTCAGACTTTTCTACTTCTCACACATGCAAAGTTATTCAGAAAGCTCAGTGTAAAGCGCAGTTATACATTATGGATTTCTAAAGTGCATCTGAGATATTCTTCACAATTCTGTTCAGTATTCTGAATGTGTAAGGTGGGAAGTGGCATCTTGTACTCGGCTGCTGCAGAGCTGTGTGACTTCAGCAGAGAAATGCCATCATGGAAAGTTCTGTATATTGTAAGAGTCCAAGCTATATACTGAGTGAGAGTATGTTTACGGTACGTGTTCACACAGGGAGGTTTTTTGTAAGTGACTGCTCTGCTTCAAAATTCATGTAATAAAAATGTACAGTTAATCGTAAAAATGAGCCGAAATCCACATAAGATCTGTACTTAAAATACCTCCCAAAGTTATAATTTACAATCCACATAGCTGTTCATAGATTGAAGGAATTTGAAGATTCCTTCAAACTTTGATGTGTCCCTTATTGAAAGGTTTCTGCGTGGATCCTGCCTCGGAACCGCAATGATTTGAGTTAGGCTAATCTGCGCACAGTGCAAATCCATAACAGAAACCTGGTGGACCGCCTGGGATTTCTAGAAAAAAGAGAGGTGTCGCTCACTGGTCTATTCGGGTGCTCTGAAGAAAAAAGTAATCTCAATTGCAAAAAGAACTTCGGCACTCCATACATGAAAATATAAGAAATATTGTATCTGGACTAATGTCACTTTGAAAAATGAAGGTTTTTTGCGCATAATTTGGCCAATTTATGTGTGCCCATCAACCATGACAAGGTCACCTTCGTATGATGGGAAACTACGCTACACTACCACTGGATATGCCACTCTTGGGCTGTAAGCCTGTATGAACAATATGTCTCTGCTTGGGCTTTTAACCTACAATGTATGGGCTGGTAGAGCTAGTTAAAACCACCTGTGACTGAATGGGAGGGACACATGGTCAGAAAAAAGGCTGTCAAACTTCTAATAGTGTGAACACGTACCTGCTGCAATGTTCCAGGAGCGGGATCCCAAAAATGATTAATAGAAAAAAGAGAGGGGTCGCTCACTGGTCTATTTGGGTGCTCTGAAGAAAAGAGTAATCTCAATTGCAAAAAGAACTTGGGCACTCCATACATGAAAATATAAGAAATATTGTATCTGGACTAATGTCACTTTGAAAAAGTCCAGATACAATATGTAGCTTTATGTAGCATTATGGTTTGTAGAAGTTGCAGAGGATCATGCCCCAGCCGGCTAGTGGTTACTGCATACTAGTTATAGAAAGCAACCAATGAAGTTTCAGTACTCCTCTTTTAAATTAAAAACATTGATCCTTTACAGCAAGATTTTACAATTCACTGTGATGGAAAAACAAAACTGCAAACAATCAAAGTAAATAAATGTGTGTGTGTGTGTGCATATATATATATATATATATATATATATATATATATATATATATATATATATATATATATATATATATATATATATATATATATATATATATATATATATATATTATTTTTTATATAATATATACCGTATTTTTCGGACTGTAAGACGCACCGGACCATAAGACGCACCTAAGGTTTTAGAGAAGGAAAATAGGGGAAAATAATTTAAGCAATAAATGTGGTCATGTTGCCCTGTTATGGGGGAGGGGGTCTGCTGCTGACAATGATTTTAGGGTAATGTCCCCCAATTATGTTAATATCCTCCATCGTGGTATGTATGGCCCCTCCATCCTGGTATACGTGGCCCTCATCCCCATCCTGGTATGCATGGCACCCCTTGATCCCCCCCCTCCTGGTATGCATGGCACCCCTTGATCCCCCCTCCTGGTATGCATGGCACTCCTTTATCCTCCATCCTGGTATGCATGGCACCCCTTGATCCCCCATCCTGGTATGCATGGCACCCCTTGATCCCCCATCCTGGTATGCATGGTACTCCATGATCACCCATCCTGCTATGCATGGCACCCCTTGAGCCCTCATCTGCCCACAAAAAAAAAAATCATTCTCACCTCCTCTCTCCTCCAGCGCTGTCCTGCTCTGCTGCTGACACTCTCATTGTGTGAGCCACACACGGCAGGGCACACATGGCGTCCCTGCCATGCGCCCTCACACAGTGTGAGATGCTGTGCCGGAATAGTCACTGCTCCCCGTGCCGGGACTGTGTGCGTGGGGAACAGTGACCATTTAGTCTCTTCAATAGCCGGCACACTGTACCGCAGCGCGGCTCCTGCTGCCGCTCAGCGGTCTGTGTGCCCACTATTAAAGACCATGAATATTCACTACAACCCATGGGAGTGAGTTGTAGCGAATATTCATGAGCTTTAATAGCGGGCACACAGACTGCTGAGCACCGCAGGAGCTGCGCTGCGGCTACAGTGTGCCGGCTATTAAGAAAAATGAATATTCATTGCTCTCCACGCCCATGGGTGTGGGGAGCAGGGAATATTCATTTTCTTTAGTAGCGGGCACAGCGTAGGCTGCAGCAGGCGGCTGCTGCCTCCTGTGCCATGCTGATCCCCCTCTGCCGCTCCCCTACAGCTCCTACCACGCAGAGCCATAGTATATACAGGTATATAGTATTCGGACTATAAGACTCACCCCCCACTTTCCTACAACATTTTGGAGGAAAAAGTGTGTCTTATAGTCCGAAAAATACGGTATACTGTATATTATTCTGTATATAATATAATATATTACACAAAGTGATGTGAAAAAGCGTTTGCCCCCTTCCTGATTTCTTATTGGTGTACATGTTTGTGACCCTTAAATGTTTCAGATCACAAAATAAATTTAATTGTTAGGTGAAGATAACACAAGTAAACACGAAATGTAATTTTTAAATGAAGGTCTTTATTATTAAGGGAAAAAGAAATCCAAACCTACAGGTCCCTGTGTGAAAAAGGGATTGCCCCCTAAACCTAATAACTGGTTGGGCAACCCTTATCAGCAACAACTGCAATCAAGCATTTGCCATAATTGACAATGAGTCTTTTACAACGCTCTGCAGGAATTTTGGCCACTTATCTTTGCAAAATTGTTGTAATTCAGCTACATTGGACGATTTCCGAGCATGAACCATCTTTTTAAGGTCATGCCTCAGCATCTCAATCAGATTAAGTTCGGGCCACTCCAAAGACTTAATTTTGTTTTTCTTAAGCCATTCAGAGGTGGACTTGCTGGTGTGTTTCAGATCATTGTCCTGCTGCATAACCCAAGTGCACTTCAGCTTGAAGTCACAAACAGATGGCCGGACATTCTCCTTCAGGATTTTTTTGGTAGACAGCGGAATTCATGGTTCCATTAACCACAGCAAGTCTTCCAGATCCTGAAGCAGCAAAACAGCCCCAGACCATCATACTACCACTACCATATTTTACTGTTGATATGATGTTCCTTTTCTGAAATGCTGTTACTTCTACGCCAGATATAATGGGACATACACCTTCCAAAAAGTTAAACTTTTGTCTCATCAGTCCACAAAGTATTCTCTCAAAAGTCTTGGCAATCATCAAGATGTTGAATGGAAACACTGAGATGAGCCTTTTGTTCTTTTTGCTCAGCAGTGGTTTTAGTCTTGTAACTGTGCCATGCACGCCATTTTTGCCCAGTCTTTCTTAGGGTGGAGTCATGAACACTGACCTTAACTGAGGCAAGTGAGGCCTGCAGTTCTTTGGATGTTGTTCTGGGATATTTTGTAACCTCTTGGACGAGTCGTCGCTGCCTTCTTGGGGTAATTTTGGTCGGCCGGCCACTCCTGGGAAGGTTCACCACTGTTCCATGTTTTCGCCATTTGTGGATAATGGCCCTCACTGTTGTTACCTGGAGTCCAAAAAGCTTTAGAAATGGCTTTATGACCTTTTCCAGACTGATAGATCTCAATTACTTTGTTTCTCATTTGTTCCTGAATTTATTTGGATCACGGCATGATGTCTAGCTTTTGAAGGTCTTTTGGCCTACTTTACTTTGTCAGGCAGGTCCTATTTAAGTGATTTCTTGATTGGGAACAGGTATAGAAGTCATGAAGGCTGTGTGTGACTATGGAAATTGAACTCAGCCTCCCAAAAATGTGATTAACCACAGTTAATTTATGTTTTAAGGGGAGGGCGCAATCACTTTCTCACACAGGGCCCTGTAGGTTTGGACTTCTTTTTCCCTTAATAATAAAGACCTTCATTTAAAAACTTGTGTTATCTTTGTCTAATAAGAAATCAGGAAGGGGGCAAACACTTTTTCACATGTGTCCGTATATTTATATAGATAGATAATGCCATATTGGCCTACGTGTTTCAAACCAATTATATGAAGAGGTTTAGTCATGGCATTAAGAATCTTTAAAGATTAAACTTTATTAACCTTTTAATAGCCTAGGCTTGAACCACGTAGGAGTATGTCTATTTTTTTACACTTACATTGGATTGTACCACCACGCAATAAAGGATCAGCAATCTGATAAAAAAAAAAAAAAAAAATTGACAAGCAATCAAAGATACAAAAAATACAAATAATCCCACTTTGAACCTAGAATACTCAAAGGTTCTTAATCATGACATGAAGTAACTTTTAACAGAAATTTTATGCCATGACTTAGAACCTTTTAATATCATATGTTCGAGATGCTTCAACTAGGGACTATATTGTTACTGCACTGTTGTCTGATATCTGGGGCCATGGGCTCCTTCCCTGTTCCTAAAGCTAGGGGCGCTTTAGCAATCCCTTCTCCCCGGATTACTTCTACTGGTGAAGACTCCGGGGCCACATGCCTTGCTGAGCTCCTAAATCAGCCCTTATCTGTCCCCTCTCCCACCCAGGGAAGTGGTAGTAGTTGCGTATGCTGAAGAAATCCGGCACCAAAGCAATATGTTCCAAAGCTTTATTCCAAAAAGTTCTTAGGTATAAAAACACAGGCCAACAAACACAGGCCAGCAAGGTCCCAGGACTCTGGTTTACGCGTTTCAGGGCTATATGTGCCCCTTAATCATAACCCTGAAACGCGTAAACCAGTGTCCTGGGACCTTGCTGGATTAAGCCCTCCACCTCCAAAAAATGTTGGCCTGTGTTTTTATACCTAAGAACTTTTTGGAATAAAGCTTTGGAACATATTGCTTTGGTGCCGGATTTCTTCATAGTTCTATTGGACTCTTTGGGATTGCAACCAGGCACAAAGGGACAGGTGAGCAGGGAAAAAAAACTTTTTTACTTATGAGTAGTTGTGTATTAGTATACACAAACCAGACTAACAAGGGAAGACGTACAGGGATAAATGAAAATACCAATCATACAAATATGCATTCGCAAACAACAGAGTGAACACCGGGAAGTAGGATGAGGATATGCACACAGACAAATCACCACGCAACAGTCTTGAGAATTACACAGTAAATGTCTCCTCAAACAGCCCGCACCCCCAACTCCAGAACCAGGCAATATGAAACTAACACTGGCAACCTCAGATTGCCAGAGGCAAATATATATATATATAGCAGAGGGGAGTGGCAAACACTGAACAGCTGAGACCAACAAAGCAAAGAAGCCCTCAACTGAACAGATTAACCCCTGCACTGCACAGTTTAATATGATGGTGAAGTGCTTCTGATCAGTGCAGGAGTAGGTGAAATCAGACATCGGTCTTCTGGCCCCTCTCTGTCGCTGTAAACCCATAATATATATTTTGTATTCACTGTGTTCTTGTTACAAGGACTTTTCAATATGCAGTTCCCTTATTGGTTCCTTCCTGACCGGCTTTGGGGTGGGAATATGTGGCCATCAGGTTTCACTCCACTGATGACCACTGTTCCCTGACTCTTTTAATCATGGAGAGTTTATTGGGGGCCCTTCTCCTTTCGAAGTGGGCTACATTAGACCTCATCCTTGTACAATTTTTTAGTGGTGCCTGTTCACTTTTTTTAAGCACACTCACGAGGTAGAGCACAGTATTCTGGCTATTATTAAAGGGGTTGTTTGGGACTATGTGTCAATGTTTGGTCGGTGGGGGTGAGACACCCTGCAACCCCACCAATCTAGTGTTCACGGTGGCCGGAACTGCTCAATTCTGCTCTGTCAACTGTATAGTAGCCACAGCAAGGTACTGCATATCCGACTCTATTCGAATCAATAGGTGGCGAATGTGCGGTACCTGGCCGTGGCCACTATTTCATTGACGGAGCAATGCAGCTCCGAAGCTGAGCTGTTCCGGCTTCTGCCGATACAGGAACAGCTGATCAAAGGGGGTGTCTCACACGTCTAACATTGATGACCTGTCCTAAGGGTAGGCCATCAATGTCTTAACACACAGACACCATCTTTAAGTTGTCTGTGGATTGATGCATTTTTCTTTTGAAGAAGACTGTGGTTTGAGTTAAGTCCTGCGGCAAGTCTGGTTAAAGGGCTTACAACATTACACTCATAAGTAGAGATTGCACTTAAAAGTATTTATCATCACCTCCAGCAGACTTACACCAACTAAAAAAAGACATACTGTTGTCCACTAGGTTTAAAAGGTTGAATGTTGACTTATTGGGTAGCATTACAGAGCCAGCTTTTGTCCTCTTGGTATGCCCCTTTGACAGGACATACGGACATCATGGAGAGAGCCCTCCCCTTATGAACATTCTCTAGTCAAAAGCCACTGGTTCACCTGGCGTGGCCATGTATTGGATAGTTGGCACTGCTTAATTGAAAAGGTTTAGGGAGGAGGGGTTAAGATCACATTATTTAGCCATTTTTGATTTATTTTATTGTATGTTCCTGGTTTTATAATACACTGTTTAAAAAAATAAAGGGAACACTCAGATAACACATCCTAGATCTGAATGAATGAAATATTCTCATGGAATATTTTGTTCTGTACAAAGTTGAATGTGCTGACAACAAAATCACACAAAAATCATCAATGGAAATCAAATTTATTAACCAATGGAGGCCTGGATTTGGAGTCACCCCCAAAATTAAAGTGGAAAAACTCACTACAGGCTGATCCAACTTTGATGTAATGTCCTTAAAACAAGTCAAAATGAGGCTCCGTATTGTGTGTGGCCTCCACATGCCTGTATGACCTCCCTACAATGCCTGGGCATGCTCCTGATGAGGTTGCGGATGGTCTCCTGTGGGATCTTCTCCCAGACCTGGACTAAAGCATCCGCCAACTCCTGGACAGTCTGTGGTGCAACGTGACGTTGGTGGATGGAGCGAGACATGATGTCCCAGATGTGCTCAATCGGATTCAGGTCTGGGGAACGTGCGGGCCAGTCCATAGCTTCAATGCCTTCATCTTGCAGGAACTGCTGACACACTCCAGCTACATGAGGTCTGGCATTGTCCTGCATTAGGAGGAACCCAGGGCCAACCGCACCAGCATATGGTCTCACAAGGGGTCTGAGGATCTCATCTCTGTTCCTAATGGCAGTCAGGCTACCTCTGGCGAGCACATGGAGGGCTGTGCGGCCTTCCAAAGAAATGCCACCCCACACCATTACTGACCCACTGCCAAACCGGTCATGTTGAAGGATGTTGCAGGCAGCAGATCGCTCTCCACGGCATCTCCAGACTCTGTCATGTCTGTCACATGTGCTCAGTGTGAACCTGCTTTCATCTGTGAAGAGCACAGGGCGCCAGTGGCGACTTTGCCAATCCTGGTGTTCTGTGGCAAATGCCAAGCGTTCTGCACGGTGTTGGGCTGTGAGCACAACCCTCATCTGTGGACGTCGGGCCCTCATGCCACCCTCATGGAGTCGGTTTCTAACCGTTTGTGCAGACACATGCACATTTGTGGCCTGCTGGAGGTCATTTTGCAGGGCTCTGGCAGTGCTCCTCCTGTTCCTCCTTGCACAAAGGTGGAGGTAGCGGTCCTGCTGCTGGGTTGTTGCCCTCCTACGGCCCCCTCCACGTCTCCTGGTGTACTGGCCTGTCTCCTGGTAGCGCCTCCAGCCTCTGGACACTACGCTGACAGACACAGTTAACCTTCTTGCCACAGCTCGCATTGATGTGCCATCCCGGATGAGCTGCACTACCTGAGCAACTTCTGTGGGTTTTAGAGTCCGTCTCATGCTACCATGAATGTGAAAGCACAACCAACATTCAAAAGTGACCACAACATCAGCCAGAAAGCATTGGTACTGAGATGTGGTCTGTGGTCCCCACCTGCAGAACCACTCCTTTATTGAGGGTGTCTTGATAATTGCCAAAAATTTCCATCTATTGTCTATTCCATTTGCACAACAGCATGTGAAATTGATTGTCAATCAGTGTTTCTTCCTACGTGGACAGTTTGATTTCACAGAAGTTTGATTTACTTGGAGTTATATTCTGTTGTTTAAGTGTTCCCTTTATTGTTTTGAGCAGTGTATTATTTTCCATTAAAATATAAGGTGATCAGTGGGAAGAAAGCTGACGACATAATTACATTGTTTTCAACAGAAGACAGACGTAAACTGTACAACCTGAATGACAGGAACTTTGCAACTTTAAAGTGTTTTTTTCTGCATATGTTTGTGTCATCTCCACCCCCTTAAATTCCTAAATCCAAATTGATTTACAGGTTAAAGCGATTACCTCCTAATTCTTTTAAAGCGTAATTTTCAGCATTTGGCACAATGACACATGAATGGAATAATTACTACTGCTTATATTGACTTGTATTGACCACACAGTAGGGTTTTAGATAAGAGATGACAGAATCCGCTTTAACTGTGGCGCTGTCAGGCAATTGGTGTATATTTTATAGGCAGCTGGAACTGTCAGTCACAGCAATGGTTGTCAAATAATTATTATTGACATCTTCTAGTTATAGTACGCCAGCACGGAGAGCGGAGACTGAACCCAGAACACAGAGCTCCTAAGCCCTGAAGCAAAAGCTGATTTTTCAATTTTTGCTGTTCCACTTTAAATATGCATATCTATTATGCACACTGTAAATATGCTGCTTTCAGAGAATTTAAAAGGTTTTTTCCCTACACCGAATATTAATGGCATATTAATGAGAATGGGCTTTGTTTGTGTAGTCGCTTTCCTTTTTAAGTATGAGAGAGGTCAAAAACCGCTGAATGTGCTGATTTGCGTTACAATACTACAATTTTTGTGATCAGACGTTGTTTTCTGGGATGGACATGGTATTGTAGATCTTAAAGGCAAGGTGTCTTGATCTCTTGTATAAATTAAGTTTTTGTTTTTTTTAATTTTAAGGTGAATAAAATTTTTGCTACTTTTTAAATAGTGCGGTATTTCCTGTTCTGTAGAGATTTTCAGCAGTCTCGTTATCAGGGCTGTGGAGTTGGTAAGCCAATGTTCTGACTCCTTTATTTTTCCACACACTGACCACTTCATAAATTACCAATAATTAGTAATAACAAATCTACTACTGTAAAATGGTAATATCACTGTTTTTATTTTATTTATAACTCAGAACCTTAGATTGATCAAAAGTAATATATCTATATATACAGAACACATTTTATATACTCAGTCAGTGGCGAACACAGAAAAGGGCCCCTGTGCAAGAGCAGTGTAAGGGCCCTTTGCAGTACAATAGTTCTGAGAGTAGCTATGTGCTGCTTTGGAGGTGATAATGGTCCCCCTTTTGGACCCCTGTGCTGCTGTGCCAATGAAATGTCCTGAAGTGGACTTCTCAGTTTTTGCTTTCTATTTTTCTATAAATATGCATAGTTATCATGCACACTGTAAATATGCTGCTTTCATAGAGTTTAAAGAGGATTTTCCCACTCCTAATGTTAATGGAGGGTGCCAGTGTGTGGAGTGGGCTCAGGCACTGAGATGTGATCAAACCCAGGAGATGATGGCCATGATATACCTCCAGCATGTTTTGGTAACAGCAGCCACCGGAGCTAGCTCCGATCACACCGTTTAACCATTTAAATGCTACTGTCATTCGTAAACAAAGGTATTTATATAGTTTGCTTGTCAGTGCACACATACAGCAGTTCCCATGGGTTCCCCGCCATGCTATTTGCAGTAAGCAGATGGGTTGTCATGGCAGGTGAGGGCCTGCTGAAGGCAGCGATCTTGGTATTCCTATGAAGCTCAGCCTGTGACTGGGCTTCATAGGAGACCATTATTTTAAAAGTGATATCTGGAACTTCGTGCTTAGGCACATTTTTTGTTTTTCACAAACGGGCAGGTAGTTGCTACTTACTGCCTGTTGTGCCCCACGCCATTCTTCTCCAGCACACAGCGGTCACAGACCACTTCTGCTGGTGATTCAGCTGCCTCTTCTGACATCACATCGACAGAGCGGTGGCTTCTTTTCTGCCCTGCTCTGTCGACGGGGGGTGACTTCCGATGTCATTCTGATTGACAGTCAGCTCCCCCAGTTGGGCAGCTGGAATCTGGCTGTCAATCAGAATGATGTCAGAAGTCACACCCCGTCGACAAAGCGGAGCAGAAAAGAAGCAGTCACTCTGTCGATGTTGTGACGTCAGCAGAGGCAGCTGAAGCACTGGCAGGAGCAGTCTGTGACCACTCTGTGCTGGTGAAGAACTGCGCCGGGCAAAAAAGGCAGGTAGGCAGCAACTTTTTTTGTTTTTCACAAAGCCCCGGATGTCCCCTTTAACTATAAATTATAATACATTCAAGTCTTAACGGGAGTAACAAGTAAAGTTAAAAGATTGAAAAAAGTTTCTAAAAATGTAAAAAATATTTACAGTACAGACCAAAAGTTTGGACACACCTTCTCATTTAAAGATTTTTCTGTATTTTCATGACTTTGAAAATTGTACATTCACACTGAAGGCATCAAAACTATGAAATAACACATGTGGAATTATATACTTAACCAAAAAGTGTGAAACTGAAAATATGTCTTATATTCTAGGTTCTTCGAAGTAGCCACCTTTTGCTTTGATGACTGCTTTGCACACTCTTGGCATTCTCTTGATGAGCTTCAAGAGGTAGTCACCAGAAATGGTTTTCACTTCACAGGTGTGCCCTGTCAGGTTTAATAAGTGGGATTTCTTGCCTTATATATCGGGTTGGCCATCAGTTGTGTTGTGCAGAAGTCTGGTGGATACACAGCTGATAGTCCTACTGAATAGACTGTTAGAATTTGTATTATGGCAAGAAAAAAGCAGCTAAATAAAGAAAAACGAGTGTCCATCATTACTTTAAGAAATGAAGGTCAGTCAGTCCGAAAAATTGGGCAAACTTTGAATGTGTCCCCAAGTGCAGTTACAAAAACCATCAAGCGCTACAAAGAAACTGGCTCACATGAGGACAGCCCCAGGAAAGGAAGACCAAGAGTCACCTCTGCTTCTGAGGATAAGTTTATTCGAGTCACCAGCCTCAGAAATAGCAGGTTAACGGCAGCTCAAATTAAAGACCAGGTCAATGCCACACAGAGTTCTAGCAGCAGACACATCTCTTCAACAACTGTTAAGAGGAGACTTTGTGCAGCAGGCCTTCATGGCAAAATAGCTGCTAGGAAACCACTGCTAAGGACAGGCAACAAGCAGAAGAGACTTGTTTGGGCTAAAGAACACAAGGAATGGACATTAGACCAGTGGAATCTGTGCTTTGGTCTGATGAGTCCAAATTTGAGATCTTTGGTTCCAACCACCGTGTCTTTGTGCGACGCAGAAAAGGTGAACGGATGGACTCTACATGCCTGGTTCCCACCGTGAAGCATCTAGGAGGAGGTGTGATGGTGTGGGGGTGCTTTGCTAGTGACACTGTTGGGGATTTATTCAAAATTGAAGGCATACTGAACCAGCATGGCTACCACAGCATCTTGCAGCGGCATGCTATTCCATCCGGTTTGCTTTTAGTTGGACCATCATTTATTTTTCAACAGGACAATGACCCCAAACACACCTCCAGGCTGTGTAAGGGCTATTTGACCAAGAAGGAGAGTGATGGGGTGCTACGCCAGATGACCTGGCCTGCACAGTCACCAGACCTGAACCCAATCGAGATGGTTTGGGGTGAGCTGGACCGCAGAGTGAAAGCAAAAGGGCCAACAAGTGCTAAGCATCTCTGGGAACTCCTTCAAGATTGTTGGAAGACCATTTCCGGTGACTACCTCTTGAAGCTCATCAAGAGAATGCCAAGAGTGTGCAAAGCAGTCATCAAAGCAAATGGTGGCTACTTTGAAGAACCTAGAATATAAGACATATTTTCAGTTGTTTCACACTTATTTGTTAACTATATAATTCCACATGTGTTAATTCATAGCTTTGATGCCTTCAGTGTGAATGTACAATTTTCATAGTCATGGAAATACAGAAAAACCTTTAAATGAGAAGGTGTGTCCAAACTTTTGGTCTGTACTGTATATTTGTATAAAAATTTGAATTTCCCGCTTTCCCCACCTTGTTCTGCTTGGCTACACAGACAGTAAGCTATATTCAAGCAGACAGAAGTGGCGCTAAGCAGGAAGTAGAGGAGGCGCAGGGGCTTGGGTACTTCCCTAATCACACCCAAAGCACTTATACCTCATTTGTATATGGTGTTCAACATAGAATTTTTTTTATTTGTGGTGGATTTTGGTTGTGGTGGTGGGGTGGAAAGTTTGATTGTAATTACATTTAATAGCAGATAATACTTTTTTTTTTTTTCCAAGTTGGACTTGGTACATTTCTACCAACTCCGACTCCCAACCCTGCTTATTATCATCACAAGAAGGTTTACAATGGAAGGTAACACCTACATACAGATAAAAAACTATTGCAGTAGGGAACGGTCACTACTCGCCTCCTCCACCTCCAAGTCATTTCCATACTATTATTGTTTGTGGTCCATATGGCTACCATAAAGCATGCTCTAAATGCTGTTAACAGAAGCCAAGGCAAGATGGCTGCACCCATAATCAAGTATCAAAAAAATGTGATTTGAAAAAGCAGTGTTTCCCTTTTCTGGTTTTGATCAATGAGCTATATAGGCAATATATTCCTGCTAGCTAGTGACGTTATTTTTTTCAGCCAGACATCAAGTCGTAGTTCTAGACACATCAGCGACCATTAGGCCTGTTCCTTACCATGGACGGCTTCATACAGAGATGGGAATGTCCTGAATAAAGAGAATTAGACATTTCAGCTCATTTGCGGTCTCTTAAAAAGAAAATAAAAAATAAAAAAACGGACTCTTACACAAATACATCCACGTCAATCTTTTACAATTTGTCCAACCTTGAAATAACCTGTAATGGTTATTATCCATTTATAAAAATTATTGTAAAGTGCTGTAAGTTCAGTTGGAGAAAATCAATACGGAAAGGTATTATTCCACGAAAGCTGCCCTGGGAGTTGGGGATATGAAGCTTAACGTGACTATTTGCTTCAGTGACGTTGATTCCCAGAGTGCATCAATGACAAAAGAGCCAGTGGCCCCCAAATCGGCCAAGTAGTCGTTCTCGCTTGGTCTCCTTATGTTTTGCATTGAGATGTCTGTATAGATAGTTTAGTTGGCATACAAGGGGACCAGTAACTTGTACCTTACCATCTTATATACCACATGTATAGTCACATACTGTATACATATTGGAAGTTGTAGAACTTGGATATGTGCTTGTTTTGTGTTTGTTTGGACTCATTCAGTGACCAATCTGAATATCTATTTAGAAGTAATTCAATATCTGTTCATTCTGGATTAAGAAATATCTAATAAGTAAGTCTGAAGACCTAAACAGTCTTGGTTAAAGGGATTATCAGCGCTATTCTGACCACCCCTTCTCAATCCTCATGTTTCCCCCTTGTAATATAGTAGCATCTATACTCTTCTCTGGAGCAGCGCCATTCCAGCGATGTTGGCACTGGCTTTCCTGGGGCCCACTTGACATTGTCACGCGATCCCTGCTGCCAATCAGTGCTGGCTACACTCTCGGGGCTTTAGGACAAACCCCATACATCCATAGGAAGTCAGAGCTGCTGCTCTCTTATTTCCTCTGAATGTAAATCTATGTGATATGTGCAAAGGCCAGGAGTGTGAACTGATTGGCAGCACTGATTGGCCGCAGGGATCGTGTAACATAACAATGTCATGCGATCCCTGGGGAGCCAATGCCAACACCGCTGGAACAGCGCCAGCATCGGAGGTGAGTATAAGTAATAGATTGTAGTTTGTGAGCAGGGCCCTCACTCCTCCTGTAACTGTTGAACTATATATTACTTTGTTTTGTATTTGTCTGTACATGTCCCCTCTTAATTGTAGAGTGCTGAGGAATATGTTGGCGCTATAAAAATAAAATTATTATAATGTGTTATTATTTTACATGGGGGAAACCTGAGGCTTGAGAAGGGGTTGTCCAGGTATTGGTCAACCCCTCGAAGTTGATTTGTAGAGTGCCGTAAAACAGGAGACTAAAGACCACCCTCAGCCAGACCTCTTTGGCAGCGGGTTTTCTCAGGGAGAACAAAAAGATAAGCAGTCCGAAATAAGACATGATGGATCCCTTACACTCCTGCCAATCATTTGCCTGGGGCCCTCACTACACATCAGAATGTCAGACTATCACATAGATATCATTGGGTTCTCCCAACTTTAGTCTATCTATGGGGTGGGGGGGGGGGGGTTACAGAATTTTTTTTTAATGTTTCAGATTTTTATGGAATTAAAGTATCACATGTACTAGTCAATAAAATTCCCTTTCCCTTTTAAAAGTATAAGTACCAAGGTACAGAGCCGGAAAGATTCTGTGTACGACTGTCCAGCAATGCAACTTCAGGCTAAACACATGGTTGGTGGATAGATGACATGAATGTTGCAGCATCAGGACCAAGTATAAGGCAAATACTAGATTTCTTTCGTGTCTGCCTTATTAATTCTAGATTCATAAAAAAAACATGAACAGCAGCTACCAAATGCATCTTATTAATCTTTATTGGTACACATAATACAATAGAATATATAAAACTAAAGGGAAAAGCAAACAAAACACCCGAGGGTAGTAAAATAGTCATTACATATTCACTGCAGTCAATTATTTAGATATAAACTATCCGCATTGACTTTGTTGTATGCATATTGCACAATCCCAAAGCCCCCTATGAGATCCTGATATTCGCACATAATGGGAAAACCCTAAAGCGGCACCCTTATAGCATTAGGGAGGAATCTGCTATAGTTGATGCCGTCATTACATACATTGGAAACCATAGACGACGTGTGTAATAGACGGTGTAAATCCATGTACAAAATAGACACTGGGTGAGACGCAGGATAACTTCTCACACGGTTGTCAGTGGGTTTTTGGTGGTACAAAATGATCTTTGTAGACAAAACTGGAAAGGTACAAGATACCACATGAATAAATAGTAAAAAGGATACAAAGCACAAATAGTTGGTATGTTACATATTATTGGGGTTGTCCTTTAATCAGTCCCCGACATGGCTGTCTTTGTGTTTTTAGTTTTTTCCTCCCTTTCTTCCAAGGGCCACAACTTTTTTTTATTTTTCCGTCCAAATTAATGTATGAAGGCTTGTTTTTTGCAGGACACTTTTCAATGACATCATTCATTATACAATAAAAAATGAGGGAGCAAAAATTTCCAAGTGCGGTGAAGTTGCAAAAAAAATTCTAGAATTCTGACTTTTTTTTTTAAGAATGGTTTTTATGGTGTACATTGTGTAGTAAGAACATTTTTAATTTTGACATCTGTATTACGGCGGTACCAAACTTCGCCTTTTTTTAAAAATTATTTTAGTGTTAAAAAAACCCTGAAATTTGTATTAATAAAAAAAATTGAATGTGTTGCCATTTTCGGAAACGTGTAACATTTTCATTATATAGAGCTGTGTAAGGATTTACTTTTTGCAAAGCGAGGCAACGTTTTTATTGATACCATTTTGGGATAGATATGACATTTTAATCACTACTTTCTTGCAGCAACTTTTGCAGTATTGTGTTGAGAATTTTTTTTTCCCAAAATGTTGGCAATTTGAATTTTTTCCATTTTCATTGTTTACCAATCGGGTTAATTACGGCCTACTCTAGGGTTATCGCCACTCTTTGGCCTTTTTTTGCGCATGCAGACTAGAGTACCTTGCTCTGCCCCCGGCAGGGCAGACAGAAGTGCGCCTGTGCAGAAGCACACGATGGAGGACACTGCGTGAATGAGGTAGGATGCATCACCCACACGAAGAAGGGAAGGAGGATGGCTATCGTAAGAAGAAAGGAGGTGTCGGATCTGTGGCGCCCCTGCTGCGCAAGAGTGCCACAGATCCTAGAGGGGTGCATGAACGGATTCCTCCACAAGAGGCCCTCACAGCATACACACACCTCCACCTTCCACCTCAAACCACCAGAGGGATCCCGTTAGGGATATAAATAGGGAAGGTGTAGCTAGGCAGTTCGGTTCCTCTGGAGAGTTCAGCAAGTACAGATCTGAATACAGAGTTGAGCTCAGTCTAGTCTGAGGAGAGCCCTTGCAGAAGTATACTGCAGTGGAGCTCAGTCAGTTTAGTCAGACTCAGTTGTAGCTCAGAATAGTGAGCTGAAGGTGTGCCGACGCCATAAGAGCGGTGAAGCGCGGCAGGCTGCCGCTAGTGTGTATAGCCTAGTGAGGAGGCCGAAGGCTAGAGGAGTGAGTAGCATTGGGGGCAGAGGAGCTGTTCAAGCTCACCTCAGAGAACATATACCGGACACCGGGTCCGCGTCTACAGGGCTGTATATCCCCCGTAGAGACAACCGGAGACCCCTGGAAGACTTCAGATCCCAGGATCACCCAAGAGCTGATACGTAACAGAGCCAGGAGTCACGGAGGCCCCGCAAGCTGGGAGCGCGTACTCCAAAAGAAGGCCCTACCACAAAGCCAGCCAGTGCAGGACAGAGACAAAGTTAGGCCTAGCTCCAGGCAGGTCAGAAACTTACTACACAAAGGCAAGAAACAGGAGGCCCTATACCCGCTCACTAGGGAGGATCCTGATATGCACCCTTCACCCTACAGTGCTCCGGAATGTGCCTGAACTTCCATCAGTAAAAGGTACTGAAGTGACTATCGTGTCTGTCCCTGTTCTTACTCTGACCCGGCTGGGTCCCATCTGTCCTGCATCCCTACATCCACGCTACCCTGAGGCCTAGCTCCACCTGTGGGGAGCTATACCACCCAAGCTGCCGCAGCGCTGGTGATCCTCACCAGATACCACAGGTGGCGTCACAAACTTTTATATAATTATCCACCCTTTTAAAGAGAGGCCCAGGGTATGGGCCCGGGAGCCGGCCACCGCGACATCCCCAAGACCAGGCAACAAGGCCCGGGCGCCGAGTCATCCCCATCCCCTGGGCGTGTCAGATCAAGACCAGAGACGCCCATCGGACCATACCGCTCTATGTATAATAAAAGCTGTTTATTGCCATTTTTAACTGGATTAGGGTCTTTTTTTACAGTACTCCAGTATGCTGTAAAAAAAAAAAAGGACCTGTAGGTGGTTGTACTTTATATGGGGAAAACCTGGTGACAGGTTCTCTTTAACAGTCATGGGCGGGCATCGCCTCCACCCATGACTGATACAGGCAGCTCCTGGCTGTGTATCACAGCCACCTTGTGAGCCCGCTCCATACACTCATTACCGACTTAAGCCCTACATATAAGGTAGATATTGGTAAGGGGTTAAAATAAAGATAGTCAACTGGTAGGTAATGCATGAAAGTAAATTAAGCGTTACTTAGCTGTTTATCCAGATAGATCAGTGTTTCGTCTATTATGCTCTGTCTGCTGTCAGGACTACAACGGTGTTGTCTTGTTCATAACACATAAGCACTGCAGCCAATCACTGGCCTTAGCGGTCTTGTGCTATATACCTCAACATGACCGATAAGACCAATACATATTTTATTGTATTCGGATGCGTTAATTGAATAGATTTGTACAGTACATCTATAGTTACTTCCATGTCTACAGCATACATATCATATCCATACAACCAGGTTCTTCAGGAAAAGAGTTATCAATATGAGAAATAAACTTTCAGTAACTTTAGAGCTCATTTAACTTAGAACAATTTGCTAAAACTTTAGGCTATGTGCCCACGATGCAGAAATGAAGCAGAAAATTTCTGCAGCATTTCTGCATCTCCCTGGCAGAAAAAACGCATGCAGATTGTGCATGCGTTTTTCCTGCAGAATACATGCGGATTCACATGCGGATTCACATGTGTTTCCGCATGCAGATTGACAAGCGCTTTCCAGGCGATAGCATCACTTGGAAAGTGCTTGACAACTAGGTCTCACTATATAAATCCATGCAAACAGCGTGGATTTATATAGTGTGACCGTAAAACAATACTTAAAATAAAGCTATACTCACCCCCGATGCCCCGGCGTGTGCTGCAGCGCTCTTTCCTGTCTGGCTGCCGGCATATCGCGAGACACAGCGGTGAATGGCCTGCGTTCACATGACTGTGACGTCACCGAAGGTCCTTCAGCGCTGCCGGCATGCAGAGAGAGCCGTCGGAAAGGTGAATATAAATTTTATTTGTTATTTTATTCTTTTTTTCACAGGTACAATGGTACCCAGGTCTGGATGAGTCTCCTCTCCTCCACACCCGGGTACCATCCGCACATTGAAACGCATATAATCCGCGTGTACAAATGTACAGACACGGATTATATGCGTCTCAATGCAAGTCAATGGCGGTGCTTCCGCTGCGTGTCCGCAAAATTAATGAACATGCTGCGGATTTTTGAGCGCAGCGGAAACGCATGAAAAACGCATCGTGGGCACGCAGCCTTACAATCTCCTTCAAAGTTTTAAACTAGTAATGGAGACTTTGCACGTAATAAGAATTTTATTCTCATCTTCAGTGACCCATCTAACGCATTTTAATGAATGTGGAAATTAATTTATAACAAGTTCAGTAATATCAAAGCAATTCTAACTTTCTCGTCTTTTCCCCCAGAAGAATTTGACTTTCAATCCTTCTGAACATTAGACTGGTGACAAACTTTGAGGACCTTTTAGACAAAGTTTTTCCCTGTCAATGTCCTCACAACTTCCATTCTCAAAAGCCTTTTACTAAATTCACTTTGATGTGACTTAAGATTACAGTAATTAAAAGTATACAAGAATTGGTCTTTACACGTTCTATAAATTGGAAGTCGTCTTTTCTCTGATTCCATTGCATTTTCTGTTCAACAGGACATTATGCCATGTTGTGTTTCCATTCAATGTATATGTACCAAATGGGATTCTTGTGTATAGAAAATTACATAATAAGTATGTTTTACTCATAATGTCCCTGTTTTGTCTAAGGTGAAGCCATTGTTTGAGTGTATCATGTATTAGCTTGGATCATTAAAACCGAGCCTGTGGTTTTTGCTTTACAAAAAATAGAAACGGTAATAAGTTGTTTTTTTTGTTTTTTTTTAATCAATTAACAAAATGCAAAGTAAGTGAACGAAAGAGAAATCTAAATCAAAACCGCATTTGGTGTGACCAGCTTCTGCATTCAGAATAGCATCAATTCTTTTAGGTAAATTTATACACAATTTTTGAAGAAGCCCCGCAGGGATTTTGTTCCAAACATCTTGGAGAACTAACTATAGATCTTCTGTTTCTTCATGTAATCCTAGATAGACTCAATGATGTTGAGATGAGGGCCCGTTGGAGGCCATATCATCACTTCCAAAACTCTTTGTTCTTCTTTAGGCCGGGGTCCCACTAGCTTATGGCACCCGATGCGAGAGCATCGGCAGCGATAATGCTAATGACATTTGGCTCCTGCTCTGCTGCGATCAGGAGCCGAATGTCAGTGCTCCGTGCTCCGATCCTCTCGCAGAGAGAGGATCGCAACACAGCTGCGGAGGGGACGGAAAAATCTATTTCTCCATTTCCTCTGCTGCTGACATCGGCGGGTATCGCACTGCACTCGGGTGATATCCGTGTGCAGTGCGATGTTTGCAATGATCGCAATCTGATCGGAGCTGGAAAAAAAAAACGCCACTGTGCACACCATCATAGGATTGAATTGGTCCGAATGCAATCCGATTTTTTTTATCTAATTGCATTAGTTTGATTTAATCGCAAGTGAGAGCGAGCCCTTACACTGAAGATACATTAATGACATTGGCTTCAAATTTATTCTGGAGCAGGACAATGACTTCAAACATACAACCAATCAGATGTGTCCTTGATGGTATTGCATGATGGATAAGTATCTGGCTATATTTCTTAGCATCGAGAACACCATTAATCTTGACCAAATCTCCTACACAATTTTTTGACATGCAGTTCCAAACTTACAAGGAACCTCGTCCAAGAATCACTGTTGCCTGAAGACACTCATTATTGTGCCACTCTGAAGCCTTTTTGATGACCAAAAGCCCTTCTGTTACAGCCCAGTATTTCACATTTTGATTCATCAGTCCATAGCACCTAACAAAATTTTTCTGCATTCCCAGTTGAGTCACTTGTTCTTGTTTCCATATGTTCTTTTGGCTGCATTTCTTCCATGAAGACCCCTTCTGCACACGTTTTCCTGAGCAGTAGATGAGTATAGCTGGATCCCATTGGTTGCTGCCAGTTCTGAGCTAATGGCACAGATGTACATCTTCTGATTCCAAAAGTAGGCAAGCATGATAGGGCTTTGATATGATGCACTAAATTACCTTGGCCGGCCACTACGGTCCTCCAATGTTGCCTATTTATTGGTGCTTCTTCAAAAGAGTCTGAACAGCACTTCTTGAAACTCCAGTCTGCTTTGAAATCTTTGCCTGGGAGAGTCCCTGCTGATGCAGTATAGCTATTTTGTGTCTGGTTGCTGTGCTCAGTGTTTCCATAGTGTTTGACCTGTAACCATGAACTGTCTTCCACAACCTCAGCTTTGTAGGAGAGTTTGGCTGTTCCTCACCCAGTTTTAATCTTCCTACCCAGCTGTTTCTGTTAATGACTGTGCTTAAACCTATATTCATTATCACCTGAATAATAATAATAATTGGTTGCTCATACATCTGACTATAATCCTACAAAATCCCTGACTTTGTACAAGTGTACACAGAAGAATTGATACTGTTTTAAAGGCAAAGTGTGGGCACACCAAATATATTTGACTTAGATTTCTCTTCTGTTCATTCACTTTGCATATTGTTAATGCACAAAAACAAACTATTAACACTTTTACTATTGAAAGCATTCTTGCTTTGTAGCCTTTTTCCACACCTGCTAAAAAACTTTTGCACACTAATGTTATGTCAAATGGTTCTCAGAACACAGTGGCCATAACATTTTTCAGTCGCTGAAAGGTTTTTAATGAGAGTGAAAATTGGAGTGGGGTGACTTTTTCAAAACATGTCATGTACTGGAGACTCCATACAGTGCATGTAATATGGACCCATAGTCTGTGCGCATAGTGTTGCCATGTGAATGAGAAAAAACAGGAGCATAGTGTCATAGTGCATGAAAGCCTCATTTCCCTACTAGATTACAGGGCTGTGGAGTCTGAATCGGAGCCCATTTTGGTGGAGTCTATATAAAATGGACCGACTCAGACTTCTAAAATATATAATAAATTGGGTACAGTAGTTCAATGCAGTTTGTGGGGAATATTTTTTCGTAAGAATTTGGGAAAGTTCTGAAATGTCCTATAAATGTCTGTCCTATTCCTGATCTAAGGGTCTAGACTTTTAGCAGAGATGAATCTGTGCTACAGTAAATTTATCACTTAAACATGAGCCATGTATGAGGGAGTCAGAGTCTGAGGTTTGGCTTACCGACTCCACAGCCCTGCTAGATTCTTAAATTACTCTTCAACAAAACTACTTTTATGTAAAATGCCCAAACTGTCCTGGCAACGTCTTACGATGTGGTATAATAATTTTTTATATTTTTGCATTTTTAAGTGTTTTACTGTAAGTAAATGAATGCATCGTTCAATTTGGAGTGGACACAATTGGCTTCCAGTTACTGTTCATTTAAAGGAAAGGATTTTTCTCATGGACTGCTGATGTTCAGGAAGCAACTAATTAGTTAGTCTTGAGTCACTACATATCTGTCGTGTCTTAGATGGAAATGGTCAATGATTTTACAATCTCTTGAGACTTGTAAACGGAAAAATATGGAAACTACATCCTCAAAGTGGAAATTCCATGTGATTGAAGAGCCTTTAAGGCGTAAAATGCATTTGCATGTCTGGTTTAGAACGACTGCCTTTAGATTTAGGAGGGCTAGTTCAACCCATGATTTGAGTATATTGACAGCAGTGAAGGTAATTAGGAGCTGTGGGGAGTTAAAATATCTCCCATCATGTTAAATAGTAAGATCTGCCAACTAAAAGTACCTCTGGGTGATATCAAGGCGTCTCTTAGCAGAATGTACATGTCCATTTTGACATGTCCTCCACGTAATTATATCCCGTATATGCTGGCTGAAATTTACATTTGGAGGAATACATGTAGCTTCTGGACAGCCGTAATGACCTCTGGGTAGTGAGAGCACCTATCTAGAATATGAAAGAGTCTATTATTATGCAGGAATACGGTCTACCTGCTGAATCTCCATTGTCGAGTGACAGCGACATGTTTTGTGGCTTTCGGGACCTATGGAATGTCTTTGTCCTTTAAGGCAAAAATGATATATGGCACACATTAGAATTGTGGTGTCATATTATTTCTGAATTTGAAGTTCTATATATCTCGCTTCATAATTTCTTACTTTGGAAACCTGAGATGGGCTCAGCTTATTATGGTTGTACTTTTTTTTTTCTCCTGCTGTCCCCAGTATACCTATTGTACTACACTTAATTACACCTTAAACCTAGACATTTTTTCATAGGTTGTACCTACTATAGTTAAGATGTATGTACCTACTATAGTTGAGATATATTCTTTTTTGTTGCTGTTGTCTAATTTCTCTCAGATGTGTTAAATGCTGTTTTTTTTTTCACCAATTCCAGGTTCTTGTGGCCATTTTATGTATCCATTGAGTTGCCACTGTATTCTCTCATCACTAGACCAATGTAGAAAGGTTTTTTTTTCCCCTGCTGTTTCATAATTCTGCTTTAAAGGGGATGTATCAGTAGGATGGTCCCGCAGCGCTCAGGACCCCCAGGGTCCTGCAAGCGCTGCAGGAGCGGTGCAGAGCGATAGCTCTGACAGGGAACATCATCGGGACCTGATTGGATCAGGTCCCAGTGATGTTAACCCTTTGCTGTCTTCTATATGCCGCGATCTATAGTGATCGTGGCATATAGAAGACAGCAGGAGGAGAGGGGGTCGTCCACTTACCTCTCCGACGACCCCTGATACCTTCCAGGACCTTGGGTAGCTATGGCAGCTGGAGGTCACATGACCGCCTCCAGCTCTGCCATATATGGTGTCCTGCCTGGCTCAGCCTGCAGCCTGCAGCTGAAGCCTGGCAGGAGACTGACTGTGAAACAGTCAGTGAAGATCTCATGTAATGTAATACATGTCTATTACATTACATGAGATCAGGGATCAGAAAAATAAAAATTAATGTCCCATACAGGGACTAAGTAAAAATGTAAAAAAAAAGTAAAAAAAAATGTTTTGAAACTGTTAAAAAAAAAATACAAAATAAATTAAAATAAATAAATAAAATATTAAACCGATAAATCCTTATATTTATGCAAAAATAAAAAAAGTACACATATTTGGTATTGCCGCGTCCAAAACAACCCGAGCTATAAAACTGTCACACTAATTAACTCCTTCTGTGCACACCGTAATAAAAATAAATAAAAAACTGAGCAAAAAACTATGCTTTTTCCTCATATCGCCAAACAAAAAGTGGAAAAAAATGCGATCAAAAAGCAAAATGGAAATAAAAATGGTACCGCTGAAAACGTCATCTTGTTCCGCAAAAAAGAAGCCGCCATACAGCGCCATCAGCCGAAAAATGAAAAAGTTATAGCGCTCAGAATAAAGCAATGCAAAAAAAAATATTTTTTCTATAAAATTGTTTTATTGTGTAAAAGCGCCAAAATATACAGTAAGTGTAGTATCGCTGTAAATGTACTGACCCGAAGAATAACGCTGCCTGATCACTTTTACCACACGCAGAACGGCATAAAAAAAAACCTCAAAAAACAATTCCTGAATTGTTGGTTTTTGTTAATTTTACCTCCCAAAAAACGGAATAGAAAGCGATCAAAAAATGTCCCGTACCCAAAAATGGTACCAATAAAAATGTCAACTCGTCCCGCAAAAAAACAAGCCATCACATGACTCTGTCGGCCGAAATATGGAAAAATTATAGCTCTCAAAATATGGCGATGCAAAAACTAGATTTTGCGAAAAAAAAGCGTCTTAGTGTGTGACAGCTGTCAGTCATAAAAACCCGATATAAATCTGGTATCTCTGTAATCGCACCGACCCGAAGAATAAAGTAATCTAATCGGTTATATCACACGAGGAACGGCACAAAAAATAAATAAAACCAATTCTTCACCTGCTACTGATTTGTTTATTATGTCTCCCAAAGATCGCAGTATGGCTCAGCACACATTTATCCTGCGCTCTGCGCTGAGCACTTACGCCAGAGTTTCCGTGTAAATCTCTGAAATACGTGATTCAGCCAGAACCCATGACGGAAGATTCCCTGTAATGAGGCAGATATAGGCACTGTGGATGCCGTCTGGCCTGTGATCCCACGGTGTCATTTGTTTTAGGCGTGCATAAAAGTGCGGTTGGCCACAGTTTTGTGCACTTCTGAAAAAAAGGACACCACTAAACAGAGGCCAGACGGAGCCCAGAGTAACTCTGCTGCCTACAGTGAATGGATCCCGCAGGGGTTTCATCTGAATTACATCACTTGGAAATTTAGATGGAAACCCCGATGTAAGTGCTCAGCCTAGAGCGCCGGATAAATGTTACGTAAAATGTTCCCAATAAAAGCTTCAACTCAGTCCTCAAAAAAAGCTAGTCCTCACTCAGGTCCGTCATCTGTTAAAAATATAAGGGACTTCCAAGTTACTGGTAGCAGAAAGGCTCTGAAAAAGCGAAATGGTCCTTGCCCCCACAAAAGAAATTCAGAAAATTTTGTGCTCCCAAATCCAAATGCCTATTCTACAATAATTTGTTCTCCAATTGTCAAATATCGCTCCGTCCCCCCCAGATCTCGCCGTATGGCTGAGTGGTACGATACAGCCACATATGGGGTATTGCCACTTTTAGAAGAAATTGTGTGACACATTTCGGCACCATTTTTACCCATTGCCCTGTGTGAAAATGTAAAATCTGAGGGTAAAACATTTTTTTGTGGTAAAAATATAATTATGCTTTTTTCACTGCCCAATGGTATAAATTTAAAAGTTAAAAAATACTCACTACTTCCCTAGATGAATTCCTTGAGAGGTGTAGTTTACAAAATGGGGTCACTTGTGGGGGTTTCTGCTGTTTCGGCATGTTAGCGACTCTTCAAATGTGACATGGTGTCTGCTGCCTATCCCAGCCAACATAGCGCTCCTTTCTCTTCCGAACCCTGCCGTACACCAAAGCAGTGGTTTTCCCCCACATATGGGGTATCAGCGTACTCAGGAGAAATTGTACAAATTTCATGGTACAATTTATCCTGTTGCCCTTATGATAATGCAAAATTAGGGAATGAAAAACATTTTTTGTGGGAAAAATGTGAAAATTTTATTTTTATGGCTCAATATTATAAACTTCTGTGAAGCAGCTGGGGGTGCAAGGTGCTCACCACACATCTAGATAAGTTCCCTAAGGGGTCTAGTTTCCAAAATGGTGTCACTTGTGGGGGGTTTCCACTGTTTGGGCACATCAGGGGCTCCCCAAATGCAACATGGCGTCCGCTAATTATTGAAACAAATTTTACATTCAAAAAGTCAAATGGTGCTCCTTCCCTTCCAAACCCTGCCGTGCGCCCAAACAGTGGTTTGCCTCCACATATGGGGTATCGGCGTGTTCAGGAGAAACTGCACAACAAATTTCATGGTGCAATTTATCCTATTACCCTTATGATAATGCAAAATTAAGGGATGAAAAACGTTTTTGTTGGAAAAATGTGAAAATTTTATTTTTACAGCTCAATATTATAAACTTCTGTGAAGCACCTTTGGGTTCAAGGTGCTCACCACACATCTGGATATGTTCCCTAAGGGGTCTAGTTTCCAAAATGGTGTCACTTGTGGGGGGTTTCCACTGTTTAGGAACATCAGGGGCTCTCCAAACGCAACATGGCTTCTGCTAATTATTCAGACAAATTTTACATTCAAAAAGTCTAATGGAGCTCCTTCCCTTCCGAGCCCTGCTGTGCACCCAAACAGTGGTTTTCCCTCACATATGGGGTATCAGCGCGCTCAAGAGAAATTGCACAAAAAATTTTGGGGTCCATTTTTTCCTGTTACCCCTGTGAAAATAAAAAAATTGGGTCTAAAGGAACATTTTTGTGAAAAAAGTTAAATGTTCATTTTTTTCTTCCACATTCCAAAAATTCCTGTGAAGCACCTGAAGGGTTAATAAAGTTCTTGAATGTGGTTTTGAGCACCTTGAGGGGTGCAGTTTTTAGAATGGTGTCACTTTTGGGTATTTTCTGTCATAAAGACCCCTCAAAGTGACTTCAAATATGATATGGTCCCTAAAAAAATGTTTTTGTAAATTTTGTTGGAAAAATGAGAAATCGCTGGTCAACTTTTAACCCTTATAGCTCCCTAACAAAAAAAAATTTTGGTTCCAAAATTGTGCTGATGTAAAGTAGACATGTGGGAAATGTTATTTATTAACTATTTTGTGTGACATATCTCTCTGATTTAAGGGCATGAAAATTCAAAGTTTGAAAATTGCAAAATTTTCTAAATTTTCGCCAAATTTCTGATTTTTTCACAAATAAACGCAAGTGATATCAAAGAAATTTTACCACGATCATGAAGTACAATATGTCATGAAAAAACAGTCTCAGAATCAGGGGAATCCGTTGAAGCGTTCCAGAGTAATTACTTCATAAAGTGACAGTGGTCAGAATTGAAAAAATTGGCCCGGTCACGAAGGCAAAAACAGGCTCTGGTGCGAAGTGGTTAAAGAAAAAATTGGATTGTTCTTGTATAGCAAATTTTCTGAATGTAGGCCGATCTATTGATTTCTTGGTGATTAACCAATATAAACGACATTAGTACTCTTTTAGAAATTTTCCTTCTAAGGGTACAAAATGGCTTATTTTCATTATTTCTGATGTACTGCCCCTATATTATTGCAATGATAGACAGATCAGGTCTTAAAGGGGCTTTTCATAAATAAATATGAATAACTAAAGCTGGCCTAGAAATTATGTGATTGTCACACATTCAGCTTCTGATAATTCATGGATAGGATAGGTCCACCAGAAAGATAGCAGCTCTTTGTTGGTGGCTTATGGAGTTGAGTCCACCCCATTATGGTTTACACATGCCCTATTAGGATATTCTCTATCCATATGTCTTATCAAGATAGCTTCCTGAAATCCGGAAAATCTTGGTGACAAATCAAACCAACATTATGACAAAAGGACATAAGAGATGGATACAACGAAGCATCAGCTGAATACACATTTGTCACATTCAGGTTAGAGGACAACTGGAGGACATAGTTACTAGAATAATAGGCATCCTTGACCATAGTCAACCACAAGTGTCACTTGCATAATTTTTCAAACCTTGTAAGGTGCATTCCATTATTATGTTGACTTATTCAGACAGCTTTGTAGTTGTATGCTTTAATAATTAACTGTAAGGGAGTGATTTTTTTTCCTCATACATACTCCATATTTTCTTCTAAGTTATGCATTTTTCATAGACTGAAGTACAGTAATTTTCACAATTTTAAAATTATGCCCTTGAGGATTTATGCAGTGTAGATGAGATGTATTATTGAGAAGGCAGCAAAGGTCACCCTAATAAACTTGCACTGAAGCGTGGCTCTCCGCATAGTCTGTTTTTAATGGAATTTTTGTCTTAATATTTATTGTGAACGCTTTAGAAAATTAACGGATCAAATTTACTTTGAAGCAAGAATTATGGTAGAAAATGCTCACTGAATAGATAAGTTCTATTGAAATGGCATTCATAAGGTACTCGACATTTGTCAAACACTCAAATAGAACTAAAAAAAAGTTTTTAAAGCACCTCCAGTTTTAAGCGAAACGTAAGTTGGCTTTAAATCTGCTCATCACAGCTTCTTATTCTACAAATCTGTACATTGACTTGCATAGGCCTGTTACTGCATTTCCATATGTCTCCTGCCATACTTTGCAGTCTTTAAATAGCAGATATACAGAAAGTGCATGGCACAAGACAGAGCTTGTATGACAGCACTTGGCCATAGGATTCATACTACTGATCTGTACGGTGTTTGCACACCCAGATCTGCTTTACAAGCTTATACTTAAAGCAGTTATCTAGGATTCTTTGATTTGCTTTTTTAGTATGGGCCTAAGAATTAACAGGCAGGTAGTTGCTCACTACCTGCCTGTTCTACCCGGTGCCGAGTCGGAGCTGTCGCTGACCACTACTGCTGGCGATTTTGCTGCTTCATGTCAACAGAAGAACTATTCCTCTTCCAGGCTGCTCCATCAACTGGGCATGACTGCCGATGTCATGCTGATTGACTGCCGGCTCCCTACAATTAGGCAGCGGGGAGCCGACTTTCAATCAGCGTGACATCAGCGTGACATCGGCAGTTACATCCCATCAGCAGAGCAGAGAGGAAGAGAAGCGACTGCTCTGACATTATGATGTCAGCGGAAGCTGCAGATGTGCCAGCAGGAGCGGTCTTTAACGGCAGAGATCTGCGCTGAGTAGAACAGGCAGTTAGTTTCCTCTGTTAGCAACTACCTACCTGCCTGTTAGTTCTTAGGCCCCTAGTAAAAAAAATCAAATAGTCCCAGACAACTCCTTTAAAATATGTGCACACATGCCGTTTTTTGACACTTTTTTTTTTAGCTCGTTTTTAGGCAATGAAAAAGGCAGCATTTTACTGTCCCAGCAAAGTGAATAAGTTTTCTGAAATTTCATGCACACATTTTGCTTAGTTTTTCCTTGCGGATTTGAAGCGGCATGTCACTTCTTTCAGAGTTTTGTAATATTTTTTGCCCTATGTAGCGCCCAGCAAAAACGCATAAAAAAAGCCACAAAAAAATGCTCCAAAAACACATGTTTTTTTTATGCAGGATTTTTCCTGCATAAACATATCATAGCTCCTGGCAGGGGAGGAAGCAAAAAGCATACAGACATTACAGCAGAGGATCACAGCTGATTCTTTGTGAGGTAAAACGTATTTAAACAGGCAGGAAATGTTTTACCTCACAGAAACCAGCAGCTGTGCTCCTGTGCTATCCTGTCTGTATACTCTTTTGCTTCCTCCCCTGCCCAGGAGCTGTGGTATGATCAGACCATGTTCCTGTACAATCAGACACGGCCATTACACAGTACACAGCAGGGGCACATTTATAAGATTATCTCAGCACAGGAACATTTTTTTTTTTTTTTTTAACACATCCAATTGTGGAACTTCTTTTAATTTCAAGATCTGATTAAAATGTACTTTGGTGATGGAACAACCACTTTAATTAAATTGAGTATCCAGTTGGATTGGCAAATAACAGGGATATTAGTCCACTATAAGCAATTGTGTCTTGTTTTGCTGTGATCAGTAGAACAGATAGTGGAATTATTATTATAACTTTCTTTGAATCATTTTTATATTTTAGCTTTCAGTCCATTACTTTTAGTACATACAGCTATACATCCTTTTATTCTGTATGTTTCTTTTTCTTAATGTTGAAGTAAAGCTGTTCTTGGCACAGCGATTCCAGACATCCAGACATTGCTCGTGTGCGTTTACCTTTCTAAATACATTCTGTCCCAAAGGACGGAGCGGTTTATCTT
Organism: Phyllobates terribilis; assembly: GCF_046119375.1. Lineage (NCBI taxonomy): Eukaryota > Metazoa > Chordata > Amphibia > Anura > Dendrobatidae > Phyllobates > Phyllobates terribilis. The sequence goes on along the minus strand of NW_027362761.1, from coordinate 503,627,114 downwards.
CATTTAAAAGCAGCAGACACCGGAGTGCTTGGACTCATTTCCTTAGAATTCCTGTAAAAATGAATAGGATTAACACATTCCCTCAAAGACGGATAATTTCAATCATTTTGCAGGCTTCCTTTGTTTGTACCTTTTGTGTTGTCAGGTTTATCTCCCATTTCCTCCTATTCTAATTTTGGCTTTTGTTTCAGATGGCCATAGAGACGTGTTTTTTCCTTTCCTTTCTATTCCTTTTTTTTTTTCTTCCTTCAGTCTGGCCATTGCTGCTAGAAATACATTGACAATATGAAAAAGTAGCTTCAAATAGCAGTCATTTCTAAAAACGAATCAGGATAAATGGCTTGTTCGGTAATAAAACAGCAGCACCTGGTTCATACGGGCACACAGAGGAATGAAACGATCTGTTTGTGGTGAGGCAGCTCCAGTGCAGAATAAACAGGGAATTAATCATTTTGGGAATATGTAGGTGTCCGGCAGTCCCAGGAGTTGTGGTCTGTGAAAACATTCATTGGGTGATATACTCCACTGTTGTCATGTTGTATTACGCTAATAGAACCGCCATAATAGACTGGCTGATTGGAGAGATCACCTCCACTGCGAGCGCAGAAAACCAATCAATATTCAGTCTGTGTAGTGAGATTTGGTGTATCTCATGTTCTGCAGTCAATGTAGATTCTCTTTATTCTTTCCCACCCTCGTATAGACAAGTAAACAGGTGTTTGAAGCTCATTTCATGAACCTTTTTTTTCTTTTCCTTTTATGCTTTCTTTCCAGTAATTTGGTTTGTCATTCATTAGCGCTTTGCTTGGTGAAAGGTTCTGCATCGTATTGTAAATGATGTACTGGACTGTAAGTATAAAGGTGCCTCAAACACAATATCCGTTTTATTTTTGTGCAGCTACAATTTAGTCAATAGGGAATTATAAAATGCTTTAAAAATGTTGGCAACTTTTGACCATTTTTTGTTTCTTTTCTTTTTAGTATTTTAAAGGGATTGTCAAGGACTATTTTATTCTTAGTTTTTAGGCCCTTAGTTAAAAAAAAAACAGGCAGGTAGTTGCTAACAGAGGCAACTACCTGCCTTTTCTACCCGGCGCTGGCTCAGAGTGGTCACTGAACGCTCATCATGGCGATTCAGTTGCTCCATGTCGACAGATCAGCTCTTCTTCTGGGCTGCTCTGTCGAGGGCGTGTGATTGCTTACCAGTGCTGTGGAGTCAGTATAAAATGTACCAACTCAGTCTCCTAAATATATTCTAAATTGGATACAGTAGTTCAATGCAGTATGTGCTGAATATTTTTTCATAAGAATTTGTGAAAGTTATGAATTGTCCTATAAATGTCTTTTCTGTTCCTGATCTAAGGATCTCGGCTTTTAGTTGAGATGAATCTGTGCTGCACTTTATATACATGCTCAGTATTGAAGCTCCTCCTCTACAGATCAGAGTAAAAAGGCACTTGGAAGGAATGCTTACACTCATCTCAAAACTGCTAGAGTGGACAGGAAATGTTTTATTTAAATCTGAACAGTTTAATTAAATTTAGATAGTTTGAGTATTCTATTACAATGGTGATGAAAAGTCTGATGTTACCATTTTACTACAGTAAATGTATCACTTAAACATGAGCCATATATGAGGGAGTAGGAGTCTGAGTCAGGGTAATTGAGGAGTCGGAGGTTTGGCTTACCGACTCCACAGCCCTGCTGCTTACGTCATGCTAGTTGACAGCTGGCTTCATGCAGTTAGGCAGCAGGGACTCGGCTATCAATCAGCATGACATCGGCAAATGTTGAAAACAAGGAGAACTGAAGTCTGAGTGTATTATACTTATTCGGCATTGCAGAAAAACATTACATTATATATAATAATGGATTCTTGTTACTCATGGGCCAAATCACACATCAGTCTTAGGCGACGAACAGTGGACATCAAAAACTGTTAAAAGTAGTATAGAATACTAAGAAGTAAAGCTGAATTCTAAGTCATCTACATAGTCCTGCTACAAGACGAACATTATTCTAATAAGTATATATGTCATAGCACAATTATTTCATTAGATTTTTGTGCGAATTTTTTTTACTTTTTGTTTTTCACTAGAGAACTTCAATTAGAGCCGTTATTTTACTATATAATAAGAATGTAGAGTATTTTTCCTTTAATATAGTATGTCCTGGTAGGCAGCCATTACTGAGAATTTGCCTGCCTGGACTTTATCTACTGTTGGCGATCTGCTCTAAATAACCCCCCAAATCTGGAAGTTTTAGATCAGGCTTCCAAATATTGTATTTATGGGGTTTTCATTCTCTGTACAATGATTATTTCATCATTCATTTATATATAAATGCTGCAATGTCCAAGGAGGCGGTAATCCTTTATTATTCTGCTGTCTTCTTTAGCTCTGCTAGCAATGGCTTTATAAAAAATGTAATTACTGTAGAAGTACTTGTAGTTGAATGGTACCGGTAATAGAGGTATTATGGCTACTCTTCAGAATATAGAGAAAACTATAAGCTGCTTATAAAGTGAAAAAAAAAATAGGAGAAATTGTTGGGGTATGTTCACATCTAAAGACCTTTTTCCACAGGCAAAATTAAGTTGCACGAGCATTGGTAAGCATGTGTTACTGATCATTGGCCCATGTGAACAGGTCAGCAAAGGCTCATTCTTCAGCTCTTTACTTCTTGTATGCTTCACAAAAGATAATCATAGTTGGAGGAGTTTTTAAACTAGAGACGGGGGGGGGGGGGGAACCAAGGAAATAGGTGGGATGTGAGGCAAGCAAGGGGGAAGGGGAGAAGTGAATATAATGAGGGTGGAGAGGGGGGTGGGGATAGTACAGTTAGATCGTTAGAGAAGAATAGGATGCTAAATAACCCCAAAGTTTTATCTTGCATGCTGACCAACGCAAGAAGCCTGACCAATAAGGCGGATGAGCTGCGGGCGCTTATATCGGAGGAGAGGTATGATATCGTAGGTATAACAGAGACTTGGCTAGACGATAGCTACGACTGGGCGGTAAATTTATTAGATTATAGTTTATTTAGAAGGGACTGGAAACAGGGGAAAGGCGGAGGAGTCTGCTTATATGTAAAGTCATGTCTAAAGCCCAGACTAAGGGAAGATATAGGAGAGGGAGAAGAGGGGGTCGAGTCCATGTGGGAAGAGATAGAGGAAACTAAAAATAATAATAAAATATTACTGGGGGTCTGCTATAAGCCACCCAATATAACAGAGGAGAATGAGAATCTGCTATTAGGACAAATAGACAAAGTAGCAAAACATAATGAAGTGATTGTAATGGGGGATTTCAACTACCCGGATATTGACTGGGAAACAGAAACCTGTAGATCTCAGAAAGGAAAAAGGTTCTTGACAAATATTAAGGATAATTATCTCTCCCAACTAGTGCAGGAACCAACGAGAGGGAAGGCCGTGTTGGACTTAATATTGACTAATAGGCCTGATAGAATAACTGAGGTACAGATAGGGGGGCACCTAGGTAATAGCGATCATAATATTATCGACTTCAAAATGCCCTTCAGTAGGGTTATCAATAAGGGAATAACAAAAACATTAAACTTTAGGAGGGCGAAGTTTGATCAGCTGAAAGAAAGCCTTCAACTTATTGACTGGGACAAAGTTCTTAATCAAAGGAATACGAATAGTAAATGGGAAACCTTCAAAAGAATTCTGAATACTCAGTGCGAGAGGTATATACCGTATGGGAATAAAAGGGCCAGAAATAAGAGGAAACCAATATGGTTGAACAAGAACGTAAAAGGGGCGTTAAATAGCAAAAAAGAAGCATTCAAGAGATTAAAACAGGAAAACAGTAAGGAGGCACTAATGTTTTTACAAGGAAAAAACGAGAACCTGTAAAAAACAAATAAAAATAGCGAAGGAGGAAACAGAGAAGCGTTTTGCTAGGGAAAGTAGATCAAATCCCAAACTGTTCTTTACGTATATAAATAGTAAAAGGATTAAATCGGATAATATTGGACCGATAAAAAATGAGGAAGGCAAAATCATAGAGAAAGATGAGGATAAAGCTAATCTATTAAATAATTTTTTTTCGACAACTTTCACAAAGGAAATAGAACTAACAGGAGAAATGAGAAGTGACAAGCTTAATCCTCCACTAAGTATGACTAATCTAACCCAAGCTGAGGTACAGAAACGCCTCAGTAACATTAAAATAAACAAATCACCAGGACCTGATGGCATACACCCACGGGTACTAAGGGAACTAAGTAATGTGATAGACAGACCGTTATATCTTATATTTAAGGACTCTGTTGAGACTGGGTCTGTGCCACTTGATTGGCGACAGGCGAATGTAGTGCCAATATTCAAAAAGGGAGCAAAAAGTGACGCCGGAAACTATCGTCCGGTGAGTCTGACGTCCGTTGTGGGCAAAATTTTTGAAAGCTTCATTAAAGAGGCAATTACGGAGCATCTTGATGCTAATAATCTTTTAATCCCGAACCAACATGGATTCATGAGGAATCGCTCCTGCCAAACAAACCTGATTGACTTCTACGAAGAGGTTAGCTCTCGAGTAGATCAGGGGGAACCAGTGGATGTCGTGTATCTCGACTTCTCAAAAGCGTTCGATAGCGTGCCACATAATAGGTTGGTATACAAAATGAGAATGATGGGGCTGGGGGAAAATGTCTGCAAGTGGGTAGCTAACTGGCTAAAGGATAGAAGGCAGAGGGTGGTTATAAATGGAATATACTCAGATTGGGTAAGCGTCACTAGTGGGGTACCACAGGGGTCTGTACTAGGCCCAATGTTATTTAATATCTTTATTAATGACATAGTCAACGGGATAAATAGTAAAATATCAATATTTGCAGATGAAACAAAGTTATGTAAAACAATTAATACAAAAGAGGGCAGTGCAGACCTACAGAGGGATTTGGATAAGCTGGGTAGGTGGAGCATTAAATGGCAAATGAGTTTTAACGAGGAGAAATGTAAGGTCATACATATGGGAAGGAAAAATGGAAGTCACCAGTACTCACTGAATGGGAAATCATTGGGGAATTCAGAGATGGAGAAGGACTTGGGCATCTTGATTGATAGCAAACTAAATTGGAGTGCCCAAAGTCAGGCCGCTGCTGTAAGGGCAAACAGGGTAATGGGATGTATCAGAAGAGGTATAGCTGCAAAGGATGAGAACATTGTTCTTCCACTGTACAAAGCACTGGTCAGACCACACTTGGAATACTGTGCTCAGTTATGGTACCAATATATAGAAAGGATATAAATGAGCTTGAAAAGGTACAAAGGAGGGCAACAAAATTAATAAAGGGAATGGAGGGACTGCAATACCCAGAGAGGTTGGCAAAACTAGGACTATTCAGCCTGGAAAAGAGAAGGTTGAGGGGGGACATAATAAATGTGTACAAATATGTTAGGGGACAGTATAGAGACCTTGCCAGGGATTTGTTCAAAAGGAGGAATATTACGGTAACAAGAGGGCATTCACTAAGACTGGAAGAGAAAAGGTTTCAGCACCAGCATAGGAAGGGGTTCTTTATGGTAAGAGCAGTGAGAATATGGAATTCACTGAGTGAGGAGACGGTAATGTCGGATTCACTAAACCAGTTCAAGCGGGGACTGGATGCATTTCTAGATACCAGGCAGATTTCAGCGTATACTTAAAAATAAAATAAAATAGTAAGTTGATACAGGGATTTATTCTGACTGCTGGTTTCAGAGTCGGGAGGGAATTTTTCCTCAGGTGAAGATTGGCCAAATCATTTGAGGTTTTTGCCCTCCTCTGGATCAACTTTAGCAATTACAGAACTAACAGGTCGAACTTGATGGACGCAAGTCTTTATTTGGCTTTACAAACTATGTTACTATGTTACTATAGTCGTCACATCACCGTGTAGAAGGAGATGTGATGCTGACACAAGGCGAACTGTATGGTGACCAAATGATCACAGTAAGGACTGCTCATCCTCTTTCATTTTGCAGAGGCCTTTGTAAAAAGGCCCATTAAATAAGCTTGTTACATTGTCGTTGAGCACTTGTTAAATCCGTGCCAGTGTAGGTCCTTATAGGGTTAGTTCCAACTACATAGATGAATAAATTTGGATAGAGCTTTTAAAAACAAGCACTTCTGCAATGTCCTTTTAATAAAATTTGCACTATTGAGATATTAGAGAGGTTGTCCACTACTTTTTCATTGATGACCTATCCTTTGGGTAGGTCATCAATGTCTGATCGGTTGGGGTCAAACACCTGGCACCCCCGCCGATCAGCAGTCCTTGGTGGCAGTTGCAGTAGCCGGCCGGAAATGCTCGATTGCAGAGCTGCTCCGTCTTCCGATAGTGGCCGATGCAGGGCACTACACATCTGCCTCCTATTCAGATGAATAGGAGACGGATGTGTAGTACCCTGTGCCTATCAGAACACTGAGCAGCTCCGCAATTGAGCAGTTCCAGCCATTGACACAAACAGCAGTTCATCGGCGGGGGTGCCATTTGTCTGAACCCGGCTTATCAGACATTGATGTCCTATCCTAAGGATAGGTCATAAGTGAAAACGTAGTGGACAACCTCTTTAACACTTTTCCTTGGTTTACAGACCACTGCTGCTGTCTAGCTTGTAAGTAGTGCACTAAAGATGGCCAGGATTACTGGAATGCTTCCTTATAATTACCAGACCGCTTCAAATCAATGCCTACAAGCTCCGCACAAAAGAGCTTGTAAGCACTGTGCATGTTCTGCTGTCTAGCAGCGGTTGTCTGTCTGCAAAGTAGCGAGCTGTAAACAAAACAATAGTGTTAAAGGGAGTGTCCACTTGTATGATATTGATGACCTATCCTTAGAACGCTTGGCATCTTCACTAATGAGCTTTGAGGCAGATTCTCAGGGAGATCGGTGTCCAGCCCATAGATCTTAAACGGTAATTTGCATTTAAGAAAAACGTGGATTTCTCAGGAGTAAGACATTGGATTGTAGTTATCAAGTTACCATCACATAGAAAGTGATATCTATCTCCTACATGCTAATATAGACGGCTTAAAAGGGTTGCTCCTACTGACAGGTTCCCTTTAAGTGGCAGACTGATAACCGTAAAACAATCAGAAATATATCCTAGTAGTAGGATATCCATACAGACCCTGTGGCAGGGGAACACCACGGCACACGTTTCGCATCGCTTGATCATGGGAGAATGTCAATCTCAAGAACTCTTGAACATTTTAATAAGCAGTAAATTGCAAAATTACTTGTATTTACTATCACTGTTCATTAATGCCAATTTATGAAGATGGGAATGGCTTTTTAACAATTGTGCTTTCCCAATTATTTTTTGCCTGACCTGGCAAAATGATGCATCTTGTCGCTATGAATACGCCGAATAGACGAATATTGTATGCTGAATTTCTTTGTCTGGCTCTGTCAGATTTTTAGCGCCATCATAGAACTGGTCCCGTTGGAAATTGTGATCAATTGTGTCATGAATTTCCCTCTGGAGTTTTGTAGACTATGCTATAGAGCCTTTTATAGATAGATTTTATGTGTTCCATGGTAATGTGTTAAAGTACTGTAAAAGTTTCATAGTTTTACAAATCGAGCAGAATGTCCACCACCTGCCATTTTAGATATATTGCCATACAAAACAATTATGCCACCAAACAGGGGCTTTCTAATATATCAAACATGAGAGCCGTATGATTCCCATGCCCTCACACACCACTATCTGTTCTGATAAATGACCACATTAGTCTTTCCTGTCTACAGATATGCACAATATCTTGGTATTGTATGAATCTATCATACCCTGGTATTAGTCATCCAAGACTTTCCTGTCAAAACACAATGCCGCCTTATTGGGGGCATGTTGCTTTTTCTCTGTGTGAAGACCCTCTTATGGCCCATGTACATTTTGATATATTCCTACATGAACCAGATGATTTCCAAGGGTTCAGAACAAAAGTATATTTTAAAGAACTAGATGGTCCACATAGAAAAACAAGAATTATCTATTGAAACGGTCATCCTTTTATACTGGATCACTAGTTTGATTTAATTAGACACGTAAAGTTGTTCATAGTTCATACATAAGTTGTATGAGTCCATCTTCTGGTTGGAAGAAGTCTTTGATTTAGTTTTTTTTTTTTATCTTGGTTGAGAATCCATTCATCATTGACCTAAAGAACCTACTAAGGGCTATGGAGTCAGAGTTGGTCTGCTTTCGGTGGAGATGGCCGAAGTTTACCAACTCTAGCTTCAAAGCAAAAATATAAAATATTCTTATTGTATAACTAATATATTAAATGCATAGCTTGTTGCAAATTTACTTTTATCGGAATTTTAGAACCAAAAATTTGATTCAAAATTTTATTAAACTACACCCTTTATCAAGTATCCACGGTAATTTTATTATTGCGAATGGTTATATATGAGCCAATTATGAAAGAGTAAGTGTGGTCAAATAGGAGTCTTAGTCAGAATTTTGGCTTACGGTGTCCATAGCCTCGTGTACATAGTTGGATTATAGCTCCTTAAAGGGAATCTGTTACCAGGAATTCACTCTCCAAGCTATTTATATGTGTATGTAGCTTTTTCAAAGTCAAGTCAATACCTTTTATATGGTCAGTCCATTCCTCTGGTACTGAGAAATCAGTGTTTGAATTGACATGCAAATGAGGCTGTAAATTTAAAGATGTCTTATTCTAGAGTAATCCTTATTTTTCTTGTATGTAAATGAGCTGTTCAGGCTATTGGCTGGACATAGATCTCCCTGAGACTCTGCCTCCAGAAATTATTTTAAATGAAAGGTGGCGTTACCAGTGTGGGACATGTAACTAACCCAGAACAGTAGAACTGAACTTTGTTTCATTACAAACACATTTACTGCAGCTCTTACAGCTCTGCTGTATTTTAAAAATATTGCAGCACTGGCTGCCTGTGAGATGGAAGCTGGAGCTGAGAGGAACCTGCGGATGTGTCGGTGATAATCACACACAGCTCTGCAGTGATATCAGGAGAGCAGGTTGTCAATCATTACATATAACACCCCCTTTCATTTAAAATACGCTTCGGAGGTAGTCTCTCGGGGATATCAGTGTCCTACCTATAGTCCCGAGCAGCTCAATTGCATAAAAAAAAACACGTGGATTTCTCTGGAATAAGACATTGGCCTGCAGATATCAAGGTATCATTTTTATTCAGCTTCCTATGACCTACAAGGCCATATAGACGGCTTAGGAGGGTTGATCCTACTACCGATTCCTTTTAAAGCCTCTGTTACTCCAGCTCTATTCTTTGCCCAGTGCTTCTCCTACTTGACCGACAGCCTCTGTGCACTGTGACTTCAGGCAAAGGAGCCATCAGTCAAGCAGGAGGCATAGAGCGGCCATTAAAGAGGCTTCAGATCTACAAATAGCTCTTCATCCTCATTTGTATATATATTGAAATGCTAATTTATCAGTGATGGAAGAGTAGACTGGCCATGTAAAGGTATTGGTTGACTTGTCTTTGAAAGAGCTACATGTGTATATATAAATAGTTTGGGGAATGAAATTCAACTGACAGATTCCCTTTAAAACCTCAAGGTTGTACAAAGCTGAAATTGGGCACTCGGGCTTCTAATTCTAGGGAAGAATACCTTTAACTTTAGATGGTCAAAAAAACCATGTGGTCCACATGAAGGCCCAGCCACTCTGTAGCACCAAGCTATAAGGGGTCTTTGGGTGCTTCTGTAAAGCTTTCTAATTTGTATGACTGTTTTCGAGACTGGTCGTTATTGGTGGTTCTCTCTATTGCATGTAAAATGAATCTGTCACCAGATTTCACTATACAAACTATATACATTATCAAATAGATCTCCTAAAACCTCCATACAGATAGCTGTCTGTCGTATGATTTTTTTCAGCCTACAGCTATCTCCTGACTATGCGTTGCTGAGCTCTCTGTAAGAAAGCCGCTGACATATTCCTCTAGCAGCATCTTTTCTCCACACAGAACAAAAGGATCAGCCATTGGAAATTCAATGTGTCTATTGATAGTCAGGAGGACCCTATATGCTTAAAGGGGTTGTGCGGTACTTTAGATTACCCCCCCATGTATCCCTACCCTAAGACTTTTTGTAAATTACCTTCTGCTGTTGATAATGCCTGTGAGCGGCGCTATCGGTGGCCGCTCACAGGCATCACGTGACTCCAGCGCCGACGTCACGGCAAGTGAGGTGTGACTCAGGGCTGGGGTCCCTGCGATGGCTGCTGGGTTGTGGACAGGGTTACCCCCCGCATCACACCCGGCATCCACTGCGCGCTTTCCCAATGAATGGGGAGAGGCAGAGCGCGCGGTGGTTGCTGGATGTAACGTGGGGGGAGGGGGTAACTCTGCCCACAGCTTGGCATCCACCTGGAACCAGGAAAATTGTGACCCCCGGCTGCTGCCAGCACTTGTCGTGACATCAGCGGATGTCAGAGCCAGTTGCAGCCGGGGGTCACGTGATGCCTGTGAGCGGCCAGTGATAGCGCCACTCGCAGGCAGTATCAACAGCAGAAGGTATTTAGATTACCCCCCCATGTACACCCCCCAGGTCCCTAAGACTTTTTGTAAAGTCTCGCACAACCCCTTCGAGACTGTTAGCCCATCTTACTGATAGTGGAAGGTTTGGCAGACTTTAATCTAATCTGTTTGGGAGGTCTTAATAAATCCATTTCAGATTTGCTGTAAGCAGAAAGTATGTTAATAAAATTATCATTTTATGCGTCTAGCTAAAGAGTGAGAGAACCTATGAGTCCACATTTATGCAGTGTCCTTCCACCCAGCCTAAATGACAGCTGCAGCATGTACTGAGCAGTGTGAGATTTCGACAGCAGCAGGGAGGAGGTATATTGAGGAGCCATCAACTGGGCTGGGTGGGTAAAGATTGTAAAATACTTTTGTTAAAGTTCATACTCAAATATATCACTAGTGTGACATGAAATTGCAAAGTAAGCACACCAGCCTCATCAGGTTTAAATCATCTGACACCGGTTTGCATACAATAATGTTATATGAGATTTGGTGACTGAGATCTTAAATCATTTTGGAAACAAAGTATTTGTTACGACTTTTACATGCGCTCACAAAGGAATCACTTTGTCCTAGCATATATGGCATTGAATGGGTCATCTGATGATTTATCCCTATTGTTTAGATGGGTAATATGAAGGCTCGTCTCTGCGTTGCCCCTTGACACATTTCACGTGCCCTACTTCCTACTGACAGCTGAAGAACTCTTCATTGAACAATTTGTCAAGGGAAAACTGCAAGGACCAGCAGCACCGAATGATCCCAAAAAGAGGGCAGCAGACTGTCAAGCTTTCCTTTTAAGAATGTGAAAAATGGAACAGATTAATCTCAGACAGCTCAACAAAGGAAATTTCTTGGGAATCTTAAACTGATGAAATAATATTAAAACTCAAACTGTTTCATGGTTATGGCGAATGGTATCGTACTGTACAGCTCATGGTCTTTTATATCCTTTTTCTTATTAGTTTTACATGCAATGTTTTTAGGAAAGAACTCTACAGTTTTATCACAGTTTTTTTATCCAAAGCTAGAAGTGAATTCAGCAATTAGTATAAGCTCTTCATTACTTGCCTCAAAAAACCCACAAACCCCACTACTGGAGTTTTGGATTTATTTCTTCATTTGTTTTATGTTTGTGCAATACTCCCCATTTTCGACTTAAAAAACCCATAATGCATATATATCTAAATCCAAGCATAATACAACTTAGACAGAAGACCAAAAAAAAGTTGCAAAAACTGTTGTGTAAAATAGCTTTGTTTGAAATTCATTGGATATTGCCTACTTTTTCTGACTTTAGGACTCTGTCTTACTGATAATTGATAATGGTTGTTCATATGGTGCTGAACCCACTATTAGGCCACGTTCACACGTTCAGTATTTGGTCACTATTTTACCTCAGTATTTTTAAGCCAAAACCAGGAGTGAGTGATAAATACAGAAGTGGTGACGTGTTTCTATTATACTTTTTCCTGTGATTGTTCCTCTCCTGATATTGGCTTACAAATCCTGAGGTAAAATACTGAACATGTGAACGTGGCCTAATAAAGATCTTCATCCTATTGCTCTCTTGTTATTGAAAGAGAACAACTTCTAGTATGCCTGGAGTTGTATTTTTGTGACACCAGAGTCCTACAGTTTGGAGAACCATGGTGTATATGTATATATATATATAGTGTGTGTGTGTGTGTGTGTGTGTGTGTGTGTGTGTGTGTATATATATATATATATATATATATATATATATATATATATATATATATGTGTATGTGTGTGTATATATATAATATTGTTACACGCACGCCACTAGGTTCAGGTAGGGGCGAGACAGATTACATGAATTCTTTGGAATCCTGGGGGAACCGTTACTCAGGGTGGCCATAGACCATGTGCTGCAGCTTCGCTTAGGCACACAGGGGTATTGACCCTCAGGCACAGACACGTAGGTTGTTTCACTTGCTGACCAGACACACTTGACAAGAGTCCTCATAAGTGGTAGAACAGGAGCATTTAATAAGAAGCCGCACAGCCAGTGCAAGTTAAGTCTTATGAGCAACAGGCTCCAGTGACAAACAGTACAGTTTCCTTAGCAGCACAGCAGTTCACAGTCTTCCCAGTAGTACAGGACAGCACAGTTCTAATGCAAAGGCACATTAATGAACACAGCATTCTTTACAGCACAGTGAGATGGAGGAGGGGGGGTGGGTTTGCTGAGGGAGATAATCCCTGTGACACCATTTCTTACAGTCCTTATTTTTCTGCCTGACAATACTGTGCACTGCTAGTTCGGGAACTCTACCTGACCTGTGCTTATCTTCACTCCTGACTTGAATCTTTTTCACTTGCAGGGGCACTTCTGTGAGATACAGAACACACACACCACCTTTCTCTTTGGCTCCAGCCAGACAGTAAACAACTTCCCCACAATCCCACTGGTGCTCTGCTAAAACACTCCCTTCTCCTGTGACTGTGTTAACCCCTCTAGTTGCTGGATGCTTCTGGAGCACAGCACTTCCTGTCTCATGTGCTTGTGTGACTTCTAATAGTTGCTGAATGCTTTTAAAGCAACAGCACTACTTGTACATGTCACACTCTGCAACAGCACTACTTCTGCATGTCACAGTATTACAACAAGGGCTAGAGGTTCTATTGTATTGCAGTATTTAGCATAAGTGATCAGAGGATCGCAGATAAAGTTCCCTAAGATAAGTAAAAAAATAAAGTAAGAATTAAAAAAGTTTTGAAAAATGTAAAAAGAAATGTTTATATCTCCTCCTCTTCCTCCTTTTCCCAGTTTCAAAATAAATTAATAAAAAAGGAGAAACATTTGGTATCCTTGTGTCCTTAAAAGTCTGTTCTGTCAAATTGTAAAATTATTTAAAACATATGATAAAAGAAGAAAGACAAACAATTCACAACGGCCAATTTGCAGTTTGTCAGTGACTGTAGTTCACGAAAACATTGTAATAAAAAGTGATCAACATGTCATATGTACCCTAAAAATGGTATGACTTAAAACTATAGCTTGGCACATAAAAAAAACAGGTCCTCACGCAGCTCCGTCAACAGAAAAATAATGTTATGGGTCTCAGAAAATGGCAACACTAATAACATTTTTAACACATTTCAGACACTTTTTTTCACTAGTTAAATAGAAAAAAAACTATTCAACTTCAGTATCGCCATAATTGTACTGATCTGAAGAATCGTGTTGTCAGGTCATTTTGACTGCACAATAAAACAGCGCCATGAAAACAAAAACCAAAAAACCATGGCGAAATTGCAGTTTTTTTTTTTTACAATTTTTCACCACACTTGGAATTTTTTTCTCATTTTTCAGTACATGAAACTTTAAAACAAATGGTGTCATTCAAAACTGCAACTTGCCCCACAAAAAAAACAAGCCCTCATACGGCTGTATCGACTGAAAAAATGAAAACGTTTTGGTTCCTGGAAGAGCTGGAGTGAAAAAATGCAAGCGCAAAAAAAGAAAAATCTGCTGGTCTTGAAGGGTTCAAAGACCTCAACAAGCTACGGATTGGTCGTCTTTTATATAAAATAATAGGGAAAGAGCGCAGGAATAGGTAAATGAACAGTTTTATCTTTACAGCAGTAAAAAAAATGTAACACATGCTTTTGCATTTCCATTGAATCTCAGAATTTGAGCACTTAAAGGTTAAGTACACCTTGAAAAAGATTTTTGTTCACTGTTCTCCTAAATTCAAGTTAAGAAAAAAACAAATCCTCTCTCCATTTTGCTGCTGCAGAACGTCTGTAAGTCCCTTATGTAGCTGTGGGCTCTGCAAAAAGTTACAGCTCCTGGTTCTGATGGCTCTTTCTGCTGTCCCCTCCATTCAGCAGAGGGAGGAAAGTAGGCCAGGGAGGGCAGAAAAAACAGGCTTTTGGAAAAGGAGGGAAGAAGATGAAGAGGATAGTGCCTTCTATAAATAAGTGCAGGATGGAAGCTGTGCTGATATAGGTGTGATGTCAGGTCTGTTTCTATATAGTGTGCTTCTGTTATCACTAATCCTATTTGTGGGAGAGACACTATCCATATTTAATAGCCATAGACTGTTGTGGTTGATGTTCTAAGCAACCAAAGTGGACTGTCCAAATGAGGTAGGGACCTTCTCTGTCCTTGCTTCCAAACAGACCAGGTTTTTTTGTAGCAATATGAGTTAGGGAAACTAGAAGAATGCTGACCAAAACCCATATCCCAACCAGGGTCCTACAGTGACGTTTTATTTGTGGATGTAGCAGCTATGTATATGTACTTTTGCATTTTGTGGTCAGACCTTGGCCCTGGAGCCTAAATTCCCAAAAAGTTCCCTCTGTTTTATATTAGCAAATCAGTACGATCAATGAGGATGATGAAGAATGAGGGATGATGATTCTGTAGGCCCTGTTTGAGCTTTTGTCTTTGCACCTAGAAGCTTCAATTTACACCCCATGATTATAGGTGCTTCTGAGGTACCAGCATCACTGGATTGGTCCAGCATTGTAGAAGACTGTCATCTCTTTACTGTAAGATTTATTTCAACCGCTCACAAGTGTAATAACCGTTCCCTTATTCAGTATGGTAAAGGCTGGGCACTGAAGCATATTCCGTTTAGCGTGGCTTTTGAGAACAATTTTAGGTGAGTAATGTATATGCTATTTGAAGCAATTGAAGTCAATTCTGACTTTGTATTTTCTCTTTTGTATTGTGTAATGGCAGATAGTGGAAATGAAATGGCTTTTATAGAAATGCTACTTATCCATTCCTGTGGGGGATATTCTCCCCATAGTGTCAGAGGTCGGCAGAGAACTGCTTTACCATGCATTATTATGCCTGCCGGCAGTAGACGGTTTAATAAACATTCATCCTGGAGATACTAGACGCGTGGGCTTCTAAATGAATGCCGGGCAGATAAAGGAGCTCCAAACTCTAAAGGTGCCAAACTATCAAAGCCACCCAGCAGCTTCTAATGTTTTATTGTTTTAACATTACAGCTTTGTAATTATTTGTCAGGCCGCGGGTTATAGTGGGTCGCCGAATGTCAAGTGACTTTCAATTCTCCCCTCAAACAACATGACGGGGTCATCAGATTTTTCTGACCTTATTTGGCTCCGAGAGTTAACAGAAAGTGGATATTCAGACTGAAGTATCCAAGAAGAAAAAGCCGGATATGAGACGGAAAGAAGTCTTCCTAACTAGGTCGTCTTTGTTCCCTGACAGGTGATATTGTGGAGAGAAAAAAAGGGAGATGTATATATGTTTATATGTATTTATGTATTTTATTCGCTTATATAGCGCTATTAATTCCACAGCACTTTACAGACATTATTGTCACTGTCCCCATTGGGGCTCACAATCTAGATTCCCTATCAGTATGTCTTTGGAGTGTGGGAGGAAACCAGAGAACCTGGAGGAAACCCACACAAACACAGGGAGAACATACAAACTCCTTGCAGATGTTGTCCTTGGTGGGATTTGAATCCAAGACCCCAGTGTTGTAAGGCTACAGTGCTAAAAACTGAGCCACCGTGCATGTGTCTGTGTGTATGTATGTATGTATGTATGTGTATGTGTGTGTGTGTGTGTGTGTATATATATATATATATATATATATATATATATATATATATATATATATATTATATAAATACGTGTGTAATATGGTATATATATTGCTAATATTATACATACAAGAAAAAAAATGCATGTGAATGAGGCTCTAGAGCACTTATTTACCCGATAGTAGCACCAATTATTAGTCTTTATTATATATGCTAATAATTACTTCTGCTCTGTGAGACCAGCCTTAATCCATTTTATTCCATGTGACATACATTTACGGTGCTGATGCCAGATAGTCAAAGCTACCCACAATTACTGTGAGTTAGTGATCTGTAGCATGTGTCAGCTGTATTTTAAATAACCTGAACAGGATGATGGAGGATAACAACTTTTATGTTCTTTCTTTCTTTTTTTTTGGTTCTGTTATCCTTTGATTGCAGGAACAATAATCTGCACAGTGCCTCTGGCAGGGCTTCGGAAGAGTACAAACATGGCAGACATGGGTGGTCAGTAGGCCCCCGGTTGTCATGACACACCATTGGCACCCAGTGATCATATGGATTGGGGTGATAGAGGTGACCTCCTTTCCTCTGTCTAGCCAATTAGATGCTACAGTCTGTTGACCCCATGAACTCTGCAATTAGACACATATCATAAGTCAATTACCACCAGATTAAAGTGCTTTAATGTGCAAATGTATGGAGAGAATTCTTTTTTTTTTAAATAAATTAAATATATATATTTTAGTATTGTTTAATATCACTAATGAGTTCAAATTCTTCACAGGTGGTGGAGGGTTATTACAAAAATGCATCCATGTTAAAGGGACTTTGTCACCATTTGTGGTAGGAAATTCCTAGTGACAGATTACATTTAACAAGAACCAATCATTGCCTTCTTTTAATTTAAATAAGCACAATTAATTTTTTTTTTTATTGATGGCTTCCTCCTTCCATTATCCATTTATTTCCAATCCTCCTTTGTAGAAACCTCACTGACTCTAAAAATCCTACAGCCTCCGATGTTTGGAGCAGTCGTGTGTTTTTCTATGCTTTCCTATGACATCCTTTTTGTGAGTCTCGTGGGAACGCATTGACAAACTGTTTTCCGAGCTTGTATGATTCGGAGAGTCGGCATCATAAAGAACCATAAAGGAATAGAGCAGAGCTTCTAACTTTAGAAGAAAATAACCGGTAAGAAACTGAAAAGTCTTGTCCAGTGACAACCAGCTATCGCCTCTCCAAAGAATAGGGGATAACTTATTGATCAGTAGGGGTCCTATCGCTGGGACAGGTACCGATTGGCAGAATGGAGAATTTTCTATCCTCATTATATCATAGAGCAGCAGTTCACACGCTCGACCTCCACTTATTCTCTATGGGACTGCCGAAAGTTGCGTTTAGTTTTTTTCTGGCAGCCCTTAGAGAATGAATAGAGCAGCAGTCAGGCCTCCAACCTCTACCGCTCCATTGTCTAAAAGGGATATAAAACCCTTATGGATAACAATTTCCCGTAGCTTGTTTTCACCAGACAACCTCTTTAACTTCATGACTATTTCTCGGAACTGATCAAACACTCTTTTTTTTTTTTTTTCTGGGACTGCTCCTTCAGTTTTCATGAGGATGTAATTCTTGGATTTTACCGGATACTACATTTTCCATGAAGAACACAAGATTGTAGAATATTTTCCATTCTTCTCGAATGTTCTCAGAATTTTCAGTAGCTTTCGTCTTTAACAAGGCAATCATTGCGGAAATGTAACTTTTGTACGTTGAAGGCGTTTCTTCTCATCTGCATGTAGAACATTCTGTGATTTTTGGCAATAAATAAAGTGAAAGAATAATGAAATGGTGAAAGGATGAATAAATATCAGGTGCACAAAATGAACAAAAGGAAAGCTTTCAAATATTCAATGAATGGGACAAAAGATGGAAAAGGTCAAAAAAAAATTGGACAATTCACAATGTAAAATATTGCAAATGAGAACAATATACAAGCGGAAATAATTGTGTTCTATTCTAGGTAATGGGTAATATATTGGAGATTTACCTTTTTAGAGGAAACAGTGTGTGCATTCTCCTTACATGTACATGTGCGGTATGTTCTCCATGTAGAAGTATGAATATGTACAGTACAGACCAAAAGTTTGGACACACCTTCTCATTTAAAGATTTTTCTGTATTTTCATGACTATGAAAATTGTACATTCACACTGAAGGCATCAAAACTATGAATTAACACATGTGGAATTATATACTTAACAAAAAAGTGTGAAGCAACTGAAAATATGTCTTATATTCTAGGTTCTTCAAAGTAGCCACCTTTTGCTTTGATGACTGCTTTGCACACTCAAGGCACGTGGGCAAGGGACTCGAAACTGGACGTGATAGTAATGGTGCATGCAGAGGCCGAGGACAAGGCCGTGGGCAAGCCGAAATTGTGCCACAACAAACACCCACATCTTCTCACCTGACCTTCCTGTCCCAATTTCTAGGGGACCGCAGCACACCACTATTGAACCCAGAGCAGTGTCAAAAAGTTGTTGGTTGGATAGCGGGTAATGCTTCCAGTCACTTAGCCTCCACCACCACCACCACCCTGTCTTCCACACAGTCAAGTCTCAGTAGCCGTGAGTCTGGACCGCATATTCCTCACCCTGATCCTCCTTCCTTCCACCATGCCGAGTACCCAGAGACAACTGATCCCACACTTGGACACTCTAAAGAGCTGTTAACTTTTCCATTTCTAGATTCGGGCCTCTCGCCCGGTCCACTTGAAGCGGGGCAAGAGGAGATCGTGTGTAGCGATGCCCAAATATTTGAGCAGCCACGGTCACACGAAGGCGACGGTGGGAAAGTGTCACGAGGTGGACGATGATGAGACACAATTGCCAGTAAGTCAGGAGGAGGACCAGGGTGCGGAAGTGGAAGACGAGGTGGTGGATGATTTAGTAACTGACCCAACCTGGCAGGAGGACATGCAGAACGAGGACAGCAGCACACAGGGTGAAGGAGGCAGAGCACCCCAACTGGCAGGAAGAAGCAGTGTGGTGGCCGCAGGCAGAAGGCAGGCAACCATTCCCCGTAACACCAACACGAAGGAAGTTGCCAGTACAACTGTTAGGTCTTCCCGAGTCTGGTTGTTTTTTAAATACGCTGCCGGTAACCCCAAAAAGGCCATTTGCACCACCTGCCAGGCCAGCATCGGCAGGGGGTGGCAAAACGACCAGCCTGGCCACCACCAGCATGATCAGGTACATGGCAGCAAAGCACCCAACTTTGTGGGCCGAACCCCAGGGTCCAGGAACAGTGTCTGCGGGTGGCACCACTGCTTCTTGCGCTTTTGTGCATGCAAGCCAATCCCCTGTCCATAGTGCATGCGAAGATGCCTCCTGCTCTGCACCTGGCGTTGCACACGAGTAGCAGCATCAGGAAGCACGTCCATGTCCTTGTCCCAGTGCAGCGTTCAGTTGTCCATACCCCAGTCCTTGGAACGCTAGCGCAAATATGCAGCCAACGCCCCACAGGCCACACTACTAAATTTTCACATTTCACGACTGCTTGCGCTCAAAATGTTGCCTTTTAGGCTTGTGGAGACGGAAGCATTCCGCAACCTGATGGCGGCGGCCATCCCTCGGTGCTCGGTCCCCAGGTGCCACTATTTCTCCCGGTGTGCCGTCCCCGCATTACACAAGCATGTGTCCCAAAACATTAGCTGTGCCCTCAACAACGCAGTTACCGGTAAAGTCCACCTAACCACGGACACGTGGAGAAGTGCTTGTGGGCAGGGACGGTACATCTTGCTGACGGCACACTGGGTTAACATCGTGGAAGCCGGGACCCAGTCGGACCTTGGGACGGAACGCGTCCTCCCGACGCCAAGGATTGCGGGCTCTAGGTCAATCAGGGTTACCCCCACGGTCTACAGCTCCTACACCTCATCCTCCTCGGCCTCTTCCTCTTCTTCAGCCTCCATCTCCAAAATGACCACATCAGACACAAGTAGTGTTGAGCGATACCTTCCGATATCAGGAAATATCGTATCGGATTGGATCGGACTGATACGCAAAAAGTATCGGATATCGCCGATTCCGATACCGGAAACCAATGCAAGTCAATGGGACAGAAATATCGGAATGAAAATAAACCCTTTCTTTCCTTGTAGGTTAATTCTACATGAAGTAAAACAACTAAGAATAATGTAGAATGTATTATGCGAAAAGCCGGCAATTCATCAGCGCATACACCGGTACCCGACAATTTACAACAGAAAGAATAGAGCTTCACACATAGATTAGATAGATAGAAACACGTCAGTCACATATATATGAAGTACAGTGACAGTGTTGCTTAATGTACTTGTCATTTAGTGCAAAGGATTTATTTAAAAAAATATTAGTGTTTTCATGCACCGTCTCTTTAAAAAAGCCGGCCGGCAATTCAGCAGCGGTACCCGACAATTTATAAGAGAAAGATAGAGCATCACACATAGATTAGATAGATAGAAACATGTCAGTCACATATATATGAAGTACAGTGACAGTGTTGCTTAATGTACTTGTCATTTAGTGCAAAGGATTTAGTAAAAAAAATATTAGTGTTTTCATGCACCGTCTCTTTAAAAAAGCCGGTCGGCAATTCAGCAGCTGTACCCGACAATTTATAACAGACAGAATAGAGCTTCACACACAGATTAGATAGATAGAAACATGTCAGTCACATATATATGAAGTACAGTGACAGTGTTGCTTACTGTACTTGTCATTTAGTGTAAAGGATTTATTTAAAAAAATAATAGTGTTTTCATGCACCGTCTCTTTAAAAAAGCCGGCCGGCAATTCAGCATCTGTACCCGACAATTTAGAATAGAAGGAATAGAGAATCATACATAGATTAGATAGATAGAAACATGTCAGTCACATATATATGAAGTACAGTGACAGTGTTGATTACTGTACTTGTCATTTAGTGTTAAAATAAAGGATTTATTTAAAAAAAAATTGGCGTGGGGTTCCCCTTAATTTTAGTCTCTAGCGGAGGTTAAGCAGACAGCTGGGGCAGATGTTTGAAGCCTGGGAAGGGGGTAACACCCACGGAGCTTCCCAGGCTGCTAATATCAGCCCCCAGCGGAATACTTAGCCTTTACTAGCTATTAAAATGGGGGACCCCCCCAAAAAAATGACGTGGGGTTCCCCCTAATTTAATAGCTAGCAAAGGCTAGGCAGACAGCTGGGGGCTGATATTAATAGCCCAGGAAGGGTGCCATGAATATTGGCCCCCTCCCAGGCTAGAAACACCAGCCGTCAGCCGCCCCAGAAATGGCGCATCCATAGGATGCGCCAATTCTAGCACTTAGCCTCGCTCTTCCCACTGCCCTGTAGCGGTGGCAGTGGGGTAATAGGGTTGGGGTTGATGTCAGCTTATAATGCCAGCTGACATCAAGCCCAGGTTAGTAATGGAGAGGCGTCTATAAGACACCCCCATTACTAACCCCATAGTCAAAGTTAAAAAAAACACAAACACCCAGAATAAAGTCCTTTAATTGAAATAAACACACAATTCTTTATTGTTCTAAATTAAACCATACTTACCGTCACGCCCATTCCAGCTGAAGCCAATGATCTCCTGCAATAAAAGTAAAATAATAAAGCAACCTCATCCTTACCTTTCCATGGTTCCCACGATGGCTCCAGCTCTGCTACATCGAGATGACAGGCTGGACCGCAGGAGAAAGCTGCCATCCAGCCTGTCATCCCGCAGACACTGAGAAGCGCAGGCATGCTTGCGCTCCTCAGTGTCAGGCTGTGACGGCATCCAGATGAGCCGACAATGAACTCTGCTCACCTCATGCACGTCACTGACAGCGTGGGAGAATTCTCCTGCACTCAGCGCTTCAGCGTGAGAATTTTCCCACGCTGTCAGTGACGTGCATGAGGTGAGCCGAGTTCATTGGACATGACCTCGGCTCATCTGGATGCTGTCACAGAGAGACACTGAGGAGCGCAAGCATGCCTGCGCTTCTCAGTGTCTGCGGGATGACAGGCTGGATGGCAGCGTTCTGCTGCGGTCCAGCCTGTCATCTCGATGTAGCAGAGCTGAAGCTGTCGTGGGAACCATGGAAAGGTAAGGATGAGGTTGGTTTATTATTTTTCTTTTATTGCAGGAGATCGTTGGCTTCAGCTGGAATGGGCGTGACGGTAAGTATAGTTTAATTTAGAACAATAAAGAATTGTGTCTTTATTTCAATTAAAGGACTTTATTCTGGGTGTTTGTGTTTTTTTTAACTTTGACTATGGGGTTAGTAATGGGGGTGTCTTATAGACGCCTCTCCATTACTAACCTGGGCTTGATGTCAGCTGGCATTATAAGCTGACATCAACCCCAACCCTATTACCCCACTGCCACCGCTACAGAGCAATGGGAAGAGCGAGGCTAAGTGCTAGAATTGGCGCATCCTATGGATGCGCCATTTCTGGGGCGGCTGACGGCTGGTGTTTCTAGCCTGGGAGGGGGCCAATATTCATGGCACCCTTCCTGGGCTATTAATATCAGCCCCCAGCTGTCTGCCTAGCCTTTGGAGGTTAAGCGGAGGTTAAGCAGACGGCTGGGGCAGATGTTTGAAGCCTGGGAAGGGGGTAATACCCACGGAGCTTCCCAGACTACTAATATCAGCCCCCAGCTGAATACCTAGCCTTTACTAGCTATTAAAATGGGGGACCCCCAAAAAAATGACGTGGGGTCCCCCCTATATTAATAGCTAGCAAAGGCTAGGCAGACAGCTGGGGGCTGATATTTATAGCCCAGGAAGGGTGCCATGAATATTGGCCCCCTCCCAGGCTAGAAACACCAGCCGTCAGCCGCCCCAGAAATGGCGCATCTATAGGATGTGCCAATTCTGGCACTTAGCCTCGCTCTTCCACGCTGCCCTGGTGTGGTGGCAGGGGGTAATGGGGCTGGGGTTCATGTCAGCGCCAGCTGCCATGAAGCCCAGGTTAGTAATGATGGGCGTCTATAAGACACCCCCATTACTAACCTACAAAGTGTTAAAAAGAAAACACACACTACACCCAGAAAAAAATAATTTATTTGAAATAAAACACACCATTTTATTTAATTCTTAGTTTACTAAAAAAAAATAGTTACCTGTCCTCGTTCCTGCGCTGATCTCCCATGCACAGTTGTCACATCTGGAGATGGTGACAGCTGTGCATGGCTGCTGTAAGCTCACGCTGCCGGGAACACGTCCGCTCCCGGCAGCGGGAGCCACTGACTGAGGTCACCGGAGTGCATTCAGTCAGCGCAGCTCCGGAGACCTCCTTTACGGCACTGCTGTACCGTGGGAATTTCTCACGATACAGCAGGGCCGTAAAGGAGCTAACCGGAGCAGCGCTGCCTGAACTCCGGCGAACCCGCTTATGCAATGACGGGGCTGCTTTACGGGCCCCGTCATTCTAGCGGCGGCAGCGGTTCAGAGCGGTCACATTCTATGTGGCTGCTCTGAATTGGAGATCATCGTGGGACACTCGTGGACTACTACGGAGGGGTAAGGATAAGGTTGTGGTTTATTATTTTATATTTTATTACAGGAGATCGATGGCTTCGGGGAATTAGGTGTCTAGGTGAGTATAGGTGTAGTTTTTTATTTTTTACTTTATTTTAGGTGGCGATCGGCGGGGACAGGTAATGTATGAACTAATTTATTGTAGGTAACCACTGGCCACCAATGACATGTATTTAACATTTATTGGGGACACAGTAGGGCAATTTAAATAGCAGGATCAGGCTGATGGGAACTACTGCTCCCATCGAGCTGATCCTGCTGGCACGAGTGGACGGGGGACAGACATAGGCCGATGGGAGTAGTAGTGTCACATCGGCCTATGTCTGCCTGCACGCACACACCCGCAGACATCGCACAGACACCCCGCACACACTCGCAGACACACGCACAGACACCGCACACACCCGCACAGACACCCACACACACCAATCATGACCGGTCTGGGAGGTGAGGCTGACCTGTGAGACCGTGGGAAAGTTCATGTGAGTTCATGCAATGCAGTCAAGCATGAACTCACATGAACCCTCTGAGGGCACCGCGGCGACTTCAAATAAACAGCTGATCGGCATCACCTGATACCTCAGCTGTTCATTTGAAATAACCGGCGGGAAAGCGCAGCACAGAACGGGAAAGCCGGCGGTGAAGTCTTTTCACTGCCGGCTTCCCCGCCCGGGTCCTTCGCTCCCCGCTCCTTGGTGCTGCGCTCCCCGCCCGGTCCTAACTTACGATCGGGATGGGAGGTGGCGAGGGGAGCGGAGGATCGGGGTGGGAGGCTCCGGGGAAGCAGTATGGGGCTGTGTGATTCTTTAAAAGCCGGCGGCTTTTTACCGCGCGCCGGCTTTTAAACAATCAGGAGAATTCTCCCACGCTGGGATGGCATTCTGATGACAGGCTGGATCTCAGCTGAGCTCTGCCATCCAGCTTGTCATCCTTCAGAGACACTGCAGAGCGCAGGCATTATGGGAACTTCCGATTCCGGTATTCGATATTGTAAAAGTATCGGAATTAAGTATCGGAATTCCGATACCGCGAATATCGGCCGATACCCGATATTTCAGTATCAGAATGCTCAACACTAGTCACAAGCTGAAAGCACTGCAGCACTGCCTCGGCCAAGCGGCAACAGGCTATGCTGAATCTAATATGCTTAGGTGAAAAACCGCACAATGCTGAAGAGTTGTAGACAGCTCTGAAAGAGTAGGCAGATCTGTGGCTCACACCGCTGAACTTACAGCCAGGCATGGTCGTGTGTGACAATGGCCTGAACCTGTTGGCGACTCTGAGGCGAGGTGAGCTCACACACGTACCATGCCTGGCCCATGTGCTTAACCTCGTGGTTCAGCGGTTTTTCAAATCCTACCCGGATCTGCCGGATCTGTTTGTTAAAGTACGCCGCCTGTGTGCCCATTTTAGAAAGTCAGCTACAGCTTCTGCCGCCCTTGCAGTGCTTCAGCAGTGTTTGCAGCTTCCTGCTCACAGACTGGTGTGTGGACTCCACCAAGATGGTGAGCGGCGATGACGCCATAATTAGCGTCACCATCCCGCTTCTCTGTCTTCTGAAACGCTCTCTGCTCACAATCAAAGAGGATGCATTGGAGGTGGAGCACGATGAGATGGAGCGAGGAACCATACAGGGTGATTATACACAGCCAAGCCTCATCTCATCCCAGCGTGGATTGGGTGACAATAAGGAAGAGGAGGAGGAAGGACAGGAGCTAGTTTCATGCACTATAGACGGTACTACCTGCACAGCTGTCAAACCGTCTGTTCAGCGTGGATGGCCAGAGGACAGAGAGGAGGAGGAGGAGAGCATGGTGAGTCATCCTCTTGGTGAGGACACGGAAGTCTTGCCTGTTAGCAGTCTGGCATGCATGGTTGAGTTTGTCACGCTGCCTTTCCTTTGACCCTCGCGTTCTCAAAATTTTGGGTGACAGTCATTACTGGTTGGTGACACTTCTAGACCCACGCTACAAGGAGAACTTTATATCTCTTATTCCTGAGGCGGACAGGTC
Source organism: Phyllobates terribilis (assembly GCF_046119375.1). Lineage (NCBI taxonomy): Eukaryota > Metazoa > Chordata > Amphibia > Anura > Dendrobatidae > Phyllobates > Phyllobates terribilis. The sequence continues at coordinate 503,601,434 of NW_027362761.1, read as the reverse complement.
TACAAAAATGGGGCTGTACCAGAAGGCCCTTGTTGCGGAACGATTAAAAAAAAATTCCCATCTGAAAACGCTGGCGGCAGAGGGCACACTTCGTTGGACAACCAAGGAGTACAGGCGAGAGAGACACAACTTCAATCCAGCAGAGGCAGGGGAACACTGTCAAAGTTCTGGGAGAGTTTTCTCAGACCCTCCCATCGGACAGGCCCTGAGGCGCGGGGTACTCTCACAAGGAGTGCAAAGTTTGGGAAGATGCTGAGGGAGTACCTTGCCGACCTTACCAACGTCCTCTGTGATTTCGCTGTTCATTATAATTATAGGGTATCCAAGCTGGATACATGGAATGAACTGGCTCTTTATGCCTTGGAGGTCCTGGCCTGCACTGCCGCCAGCATTTTATCAGAGTGGGTTTTTAGTGCCGCTGGTGGAATTATAACTGATAAGCGCATCCGCCTGTCAACTGAAAATGCTGACAGGCTGACTCTTATAAAAATGAACAAGGGTTGGATTGGGCCAGACTTCTCAACACCACCGAATGATAGCAGCGTAACATAAACTCAAATCCAGTGTCTTTTCTTGGGAGGTGTATTCCCATGCACCTTTTCACACCCACACATGGGTATACGCTTCCTGATTTTGGCTATTTGTTCTTGTCCTCCTCCTTCTACTCATCTTCCACCACCATATCACCAGGGTGACCGTGGTCCGTGATGCAACACCCACATAATTTTTTTTAAAGGGTGTTTATGATGCCCGTAAATTTTTTTTTTTTTATACAGTATGTTCATGTATACCCCCATGGGTAAATGTTTGTCAGCCCATACACTTAGTGCATGGGCATTACAAGTATAGGAGACCCGCTCCTTTCTAATGGGAATTTGTCGTTACTGTGGCCCTGCTCTATGTGTCTTTAAATTCTTAGTGGGGTTTTTCCCAAATTTTGTTAGCCCTTGCAGTCACTGGATACGCCATAACAGTATAGGAGACCCACTTGTTAATAATGGGAACAACAAAGCATAGCCGGCTGATGGCTCTCTAACAATAGCTACGGCCGACTGCTGGCCTTTTAAGAATAGTAAGGGCCGTCTGAAGTCCCTTTAAAAATAGGCTTTATGACTTTCAGAGTCCTTCCATCATAAATAAAACTGGATATGTGTCACACACCACATTGCCAGATAAAGTTGTAAAATGTTAAAATTACATTTCCCGGTGAATGCATTTGTCTTAAAAAAAAATAACGTAAAAAAAACAAAACAATAGGATCTTTCTTTAGTATAAAAAAACAGCGTCACCAATTTAACCTCAATGTAATCACATTGTTCAGCTTCATGCACCTCCTCCTCCATCTCCGAAATGACCACATCAGTCACAAGCTGACAGCACTGCCTTGGCCAAGCGGCAACAGGCTGTGTTGAAGATAACATGCTTAATTGACAAACCGCCCAGCGCTGCAGAGTTGCTGAAAGCTGTAACACAGCAGCCTGATCTGTGGCTCTCACCGCTGAACATACAGCCAGGCATGGTCGTGTGTGACAATGGGCGGAACCTGGTGACAGAGAAATGACAGCCGGAGTAGATACGGTTTCCCTCTATGCTAGTCCTTTCATCGAGCTAAATACAACTCTCAGCAAAAAAAGTTGTGGACTGGCTCCGTACCGTCCCTAGCCACATTCACCTGTCCACGTGTTTGTGGTTAGGCGGTCCTTCCCAGTGAGTGCACTGGGGAGGGCACGGGAAATGTTGTGGGACCCGTGCTTGTGGAAGGCGGAGGCGACACCGGAAAATATAGTGGCGGCTGGGGACCGAGTATGGGCACGGGTAATGTTGTGGGACTCGTGCTTGTGGAAGGCGGAGACGATACCGGGATTAATAGTGGCGGCTGGGGACCAAGTATGGACACCCGGCCGCCGCCGGCATGAGGTTGTGAAAAGCTTCCGCCTCCACGAGCTTAAAAGGCCATATTTCAAGTGCAAGCAGCTGCCCAGAAATCTGGCAGTTTAGTGTTGCTGCCTGTGGGTGGGTGGGTGGGTGGCTGGCTGCATACTTGCACTTGTATTCCAAGTAACAGAAAACTAAGCAGATGGTGGCCTCTATCATCATCATGGCCTCACCTCGGCACTATGAACTCTCCTGAAGGAGAAGCCAGGGCCCACCGGAGGAGTCTCCGGTTCTCTGGTGGGCCCGTCCAACCCTGCCGAGAAGCAGCCCTGGCTAAGAAAAGTGTGGCGAAAGGTTCCCGGACACTCTATGGCTGCTTTTTTAATATGAATCGGCCTTGCTTATGCATGTTATTTCTTAAACCGCATTACAGATGAGGCCATTGTCCAACTCTGTATTCAAGAAATTAAATGCGCAAAGAAAGATGTGTGTGTGTCAAAGCACCACCGACAAGTGCGAGTTGATGTTGGACGGGCTGCCATTGCTTATGCAACAAGCTGCATTAGAGGACTTCCTGGGAGAAATGACACGCAGGGTAGATACGGTTTCCCTCTATGCCAGTCCTTTCACCGAGCTAAATACAACTCTCAGCAAAAAAAGTTGTGGACTGGCTCTGTACCGTCCCTGGCCACATTCATCTGTCCACGTGTTTGTGGTTTGGCGGTCCTTCCCAGTAAGTGCACTGGGGAGGGCACGAGGAATGTTGTGGGATCCGTGCTTGTGGAAGGCGGAGGCGACACCGGAAAATATAGTGGCGGCAGGTGACCGAGTATGGGCACCCGGCCGCCGCCGGCATGAGGTTATGAAAAGTTTCCGCCTCCACGAGCCTACAAGGCCACATTTCAAGTGCAAGCAGCTGTCAAAAATTTGGCAGTATAGTAATGCAGCCTGTGGGTGGCTGGCTGGCTGCATACTTGGGCTTGCATTCCAATGAATGGGGTAGGGACAACTGAACGCTGCACTGGGACAAGGACGGTGATTGTTGCAAGTCAGCAACGATAGGTGCATGGCGGGAGGCATCTTCGCATGCGCCAAGGATCACTTATGATGGGCACACTTTTAGGCAGTGACCTGGGAGTCAGAAATGCTTCCAGAGGTCTTCCCCATGCTGGTCCCATGTCTTTTCAGCACTGTATGCATGTGTCTGATGATGTGTCACACACCACATGGCCAGATAAGGTTGCAAAATGTTAAATTTTTATTTCCCAGTGAATGCATTTGTCTTTGTTGAAAGCAAAAGTGCAAAAACGCATCAAAAATGCTACTTGTGACCATATCCCAAGGTGTGGAGGAGCATTTTTGTTTTTGGTTATTTATTTTCCTTTATATACATTGTACATGTCATGGAAAGGATGTTCCTTAATATATTTCCCAGGAAAATCCATTTTGGTTTCGTTTTGGTATGTTTTATTGTGAATCCGTAAAAGTGGCGTAATACCTCTGACAACGTTGTTGACAGCAGTGACCTGGGAGTCAGAAATGCTTCCAGGGGTCTTCCCCATGCTGTTCCCATGTCATTTGAGCACTGGTTAGGGGCCCACTCTGAAGTTTTGCTCTCCCTGAACCAAAATCCTAGCTATGATTCTGACTCCCATAGTCTGTCCCGTATACTATACCCACATGAGCCATGCAATGCAAATCTTCTACCATTTATTTGAAAAGACGTCACAGCCTGGGACAACATGACTACAAAAAGGTGTCAGGATGTGCATTTTTGTTTTAAAGGGCCTGTCTACCCCTAAAATTAAAACGAACAACAATGCTGTGAATTAATAAAATAAAGTGAGAAAATTCAGCATTTCCACTGGTAAAATAGAAGTGCCGACTTTTCTCTTTTCTTCTTGATTGCTGATCTTCACCAATGGGATTCAGCACCCATGGTAAAAGGCTGATCCAAGCATCAATACTATTGAAACGTGGAAAGCTCACAATTTTTCTTTTTTGAAAATGAGGTATGCTTACCTTACCGATCCTCCAATGCTCCTCTTCTGGTTTTGTCTGGATGGGCACGTGACTACTTCAGACACTTTAATTCTTAAATATACCACAAATTGTCTTAAAAATAATGAAATATATGTATTTTTTAAATACATGAGCCACTTTGATAGAAATTGCACTGTCTAAAAATTTGTTTCAGAAAATTTGCTTGGTAGGCTTCTCTCTAAAAATTTTTATTTTTAGTTAAAAAAAAAATAAATAAAAAAGATCCCTAAAGAGAAAGACAGACCTGAATCATCTTCAAGAAGGTCAAAAATGTAGAAATCATTAAAGTGGTTGGCCACTACTTTTTTTTTTTTTTTTGATGGCCTTTCTCTGATGGTCTCTCGGCTGGAAGTTCTCAGCTGGCTGCTGAAGCACAGCAGCTCCGTCAAAACTATATTGGTGCAATTAGGTAGTGGTCGGGTACTGCAAATCCACCCTCTGTTTATCTAGGGGTCAATCTGCAGTACTCGGCCGCAGCAACTATAGAAATAACGGAGCTGGTATGTTACAGCAGCATCCGAGAACTTCTGGCTGGCACCAGAGTGTTGCACCTTCACCAATCAGATATTGATGGCCTATCCTCAATATAAAAAAAAAAGTAGTGGCCAACCTCTTTAATGTTTAGTATATATAGAGTTTGGGGTCGCCCTGTACATGTGGCCACGAAGCGTCCAAACTTTAAAGGGAATCTGTCATCAAGTTTTTTCTATCTAATTTGACAGCAGCATAATGTAGGGGCAGAGACCGTTTCCAACAATGTGTCACTTACTGGGCTGCTTAGTGTGCTTTTTATAAAATCCTTGTTATATCAGCCTGAACTTAACACTAGAGGACTACTTAGCCTGCTGCCAAGTAGTCCAACTCCGCCCTCAAAACTGACAGCTTTTTTGAACACTGTGCATAGGCAGAAAGCTGCCAATCAGTGGCGGGAGCAGGTTTTTTTCATCCGCCTATTCCATATTTCATAAAAACCAGAAGTGGCTCCAAAACTCCAAAGAGAGAATAATTAGGATACGTTTACCGTGTCAATTCATGAGCGAGCCATTTCTACATATTGCAAGCGAATGTTGTGATTTTCATTAGTCTGAATGAAGCCTTTATAATCTCAAGCAATGGCAATTGTGACATTGCCAAATTGATCTTACAAAATGACTACATTTGTCGTTGTCACATGAGAAGGAAAAAAACAAAACTTGTTACCCTTGTGTGATCCATTTATTCCTTGCAACCTTGTTAGTTTGCGCTGGGGTGATGCACATGGGATTTGGGATTTAATCCATCTTGACTTTTTATTTTTTTATTTTTTTTGTTGAATCCATAAAAAAAAATCTTTTATTTAGATTGCACGTCCAAGTTTGTAGAATGTTGTCAGTTTGTTGGTTCATTTGAAATTTATTACAAAAGCCAATCTCAAATCCGCTGTTAACCATGTGAAAATCGGGTTAGATTTCCATTTAGAAACCTCATAATTCAATCTAGGGAAGTAGCAGAAGGAACAGGTCTGAATATGAAAATGTCATTTTAATGTTGAAATATTTCACAAGATGTTTTCCCAGCAAATTGATATTTTAGCCACTAGTGTCACAAAGTGCGATGGAATCACTCAGCTCCGTTTCATTGAAGAATTACTGTGTATCATCGGTAAACTTTACAATCAATAATACGAGGATGTCTGCAAATAGAGCAGAAATATATTGCTTTGTTTGCCGTTTAACTGTGTGAAGTTTTTGGAACGTTGGAGAATTTATGAAGCTTTTATGGCAATCCAGACGTGGCTTATTTACGACTGTCTATGTTGTGGGCACCATAGCTTGTAGGACTGAAGCTCACGTCATCTGACATCAGTTGCCATCAGAATGTGAATAATATACCATGTTGTTGGCTAATATTTGCAATATGATTAATTTGACCATAAGTGCAATTTAATAATGACTGGCATAATTCACTATGCTTTTTTCCCCCTTTGTTGGTACTAGCCGGATCCTGGACGCATACAGGTAAGAAGAAAACTATGCACACAATTCTTGGTAATTATCATTAAACAAGTTTCCACTTTAAGAAAAGTTGCCCTCAAACTCTTTTATATACACAACAAAGGAAGCAAGTACTTGCCCTCCTGGAGAGCTATTTTGGCTGCAGTGGTCATGTCACTGCAGCAGCCAATAACTGAGCTCAATGGCTTTGACAATGTAGACTGCATGTACCGGCGATGCGCACTGTCGACATGTCACAACTGAAGCCAAAATATTGAGACTGGAGCAGCAGTGTAGAGCTGCTGCTGGATGGGAGGAAGGGTGAGAACTTGCCCTGTTTTATGTTGCGTATACAAAAGCATTAGGAGTCTACCTGTCTTGAAGTGGATAACCCCTTTAAGGAGTGTCTCCCCCCCCTCTCTCCTCCCGCAAAATAGCCCTCAAGTTGACCTGTTTTGTCAAAGTCCCTGAGACCCTTTTAAGAACGGATGCTGTAGCCTCAATATATCAATATAGGCCATCAATGTTTGATCAAAGGGGGGCCAGTTACTATTTACTTGAAATGGGACAAGCTGCAGTATCCGATACAGCCAGTTGTAGGGATCAGCCACTGTACCCATGTACACAATAAATAATGGGGACTGTTTTAAGGTCCCAAAGGTCTTACCCCTCAGACACTGAAGGTCTATCCTGAGGATAGTCCTAAAGATCCTCTATAAAGAATTTTTTATTTATTTTCATTTTCGTCAACCTTATTCAAGTATGAGGGCCATCCTTGACATTTCTGATATTAACTGGGCAACTTACCTGTGTAATGAAACCCACACATTATATATAGAGCCCTTTAAATTAATGATTCTATATCGGACTGCAGACAGCTGCCATCTGGATATAAGTCTTACTATATTTAAATCAGAAATTCCATATTAAAGAACCACGTTTTCCCCAACTTTTAGCACATCAGGTTCAAACAGAACAAAAGCAGAAAATGTCATTTTATTTTTATTTTTCCTCTTTTTTTTAATTTTATTAAGGTTGTATGGTTTCATTTGAAGATCCTACAGATTTTCTCACATAGATTTCAGACTCCTGAATGGCAAATTTGGCTACCTATCCAGTCCTATGGGAGCGAAAAATATGTCTACATTAGCAGACGAGGGCAACTTAAATACATTAAAAGGGTTTTTTTTCCTTTGGGGGAGAAAGTTGCACCAGGCATAAGTTATTAAAACCCACGGTCTATATACAGATGTGCCGGTCTTAAACTTGTTTCGAAACCTGCTATTTCTATTACTGGATGATGAAGTTGGTATTGTGACTAATGGTATAACCTAACACAATTCAAGAACAGATGGACACCTCTGTATTTTTATTAATTACACTGCGTCTTTATATATACTGTATCTTAAGAGAACAATAAAGGCAAACAATTGGATTGCAGTCTTTTAAAAGGAAATTTCACCCCAAAAATATTCTTCCTCCTTAGATGTTTAGGCTGGAATCACACATGGACCTTTTTTTTTTTTTTAGCCAAACTGAGGATTGGATCTAAAAAAGAACAAAGAATGTAAAGGATATACTGAATACTTCACCCGTCTATTATACCCGCTCTTATGTTTGGGTCAGGAAAGTGCATCAAAGCTTTATGTATGATTCCACCCTAAGGGTTTGTGCACATGACGGATAACTCTGCAAGTTCGGCAGAGTTTAAAAGACAAGAGGTAGATGTTTCATGACAAAAATTGTCTAAAAGAATCTGTTTTAGTTTTATTTTTTTTGTCACTTCCTGAGCACTTGCTTTGTCGTCTTTGACCGCCGACTTCTTTATCAACCGATTTTGCTTAGTTTTTTAGATATCTTTTTACTGGTGTTTTCAAGTTGTTGTTTTTTTTTGGTTTTGTTTTTTTTTTCTTCTACATTTTCCAACTTAAACCACTTTTGGTTTTTGGAGCAAAAGGTGCTGGGAAAACTCAAAAAGACGCCCAGGCGTCTTTTAAACCTTCCCATTGACTTGAAATTATAGGGCGACTTTCAGATCGGAATCCACCTGAAGAATGGCCCGCTCACTTAAGAGCTTGATGTATTTGAACACCTGAAGTGGTTAACCTCTAAATGACCTTGCAATTTTCTGTTTTTGCATTTTCATTTTATCCTCCCCTTATTCCAACAGCAATCTTTTTTTTTTTTTTCTATCCCCATAACCGTTTTTTTGCGATACGAGTTGTACTGTTGAATGACACCATTCATTTTATCATATGAAGCACTGGAAAGTGGGAAAAGTGCGTTGAAATTGTAAAAAGAGTGCAATTCCACAATTGTGTTTTGCGTTTTATTTACCATATTCACTATATGGTAAAACTGACCTGACAATATGATTCTTCAGGTCAATGCAAGTAAGCAGATACTAAACTTTTAGAGTGTGTGGTTTTTTTTTTTTGTTTTTTTTTACTTTAGGTGTGAAAAAAAATTCGGAAACTTGTAAGAATTTTTTTTTTGGCATATGTTGCATTTTCCAAGACCATAACTTTTTCATTTTTTGGGATATGGGGCTGGGTGATGGATTTTTTGTGCCCTTAGCTGATTTTATTGATACCATTTTGGGTTAGATACAATGTTTTGATCGCCTCTCATGGTATTTTATTGCAATGTTGTAGCCACCAAAAAAACGTAATTCTGGGGGTTTGATTTTTTTTTTCTTGTTACACTGTTTTTGATCGGACTTTTACTAATGCAGGGATACCAAATATATTGGTTTTTTTAATTGTTTTATTTTTAATAGAGCAAGGGGGGTTATTTGAACTTTTTGTGCTCTTTTTAATTTAAAAAAAAACGTTTTTCTCACTTTTTACTGGATTTGTTAGTCCTCATCGGGATCTTGAAGCTGCGATCGCCTGATTGCTTGTCCTATAAATAGTAGAAAATCAGCACTGCTATGTACAGCAGAAATCACAATCTCCTTTTAACGCCGGCCACGACCTGTCATTCAATGATTGGCACGGGGGTCATCAGCAGATGGCCGGCTGTCATGACAATCCATTGGTGCCCCGCAATCACATGATGGGTGCACCTATGGGCCGGATAAATGACGCGCTTCCGGCCAACCTTATTTTTTCCCCAACAGGAGATGATGTGGTGTGGAGGATGGGGCATATTGGATATTTGCATGCCTAACCTTTGTTCTCATTGGAGATGATCTGCCCAGGATATACTTGTGTATGTGGAAGTTCTGTGTCCAACGTAAATTGCTTACTGGTCTGTAGTGTAGATTATCATCACAGACCGGATTACAATGAAATGCAGGTCATGGAGCATGCCTAGAAAACTTTCCCATAGAAGTTAATGAGCATCTGTAGTCTGTTGCTTCCCATGTCTGTGAGGCTGCAGAAAAGCATAAAGCTAAATGCTGTTAATAGCACCTTGGGCATGATGGCCTCCACTATAATCATGTACAGAAAATAGAATACAAAATCCATGATCAGAAAATATAAACTGACAAAAAATGCTTCACTGTCTGATTTTATTTATTAAAAAAAATATATAAAATCTATTCTGTTTTAAGATTTGTTGCGAACATTTCTGTGACTGTTCCATAATTTTGATTGGCATTTTCAGACATCTGAATACTTGTTTGCAAAGCAGCCACAATCAGAGCTGAATTTCTTCAACAAATCTACTACTTACTGGGAATATACCCTATAAATAAGAGTTAAAGTGCCAAAATAAGTGTAGAGTAATTAATTGCTGTTCATTTTAGAAATTAAAATTCCTATTCTCCTTTAAGAACTGATTGGTGGCCTCCTGGTCTATGCCTTCTGGTTGTATTCACCATATATCAGGCCCTTGGCAGCACTTATCAGATGAATGTATTCTGACTCCATGACTAAACTGCAAGCATAGGGCGCTGTGAGACAACGTTTCTAGGCTGTCTCTTTACCGTACTCACACGAAGTGATGTCCTCAGATAGTTTTAACTCGACTGCAGGAAGCACATATGAAAATTCAGAAGATTTATTTTCCAGCTGAATTCTTGATGACATGCAAACATACAGGCAGGTAAAAAAGACTCTTCAGAACAGGGGTGAAGCACATGAGCTTCTAAGATGGCTGAAGATGGTGAATAAGGAAGAAGAATGGGGAAGAAGGGAGGCGTTACTGACATCAGAGAGACAGGGAGAGAGGAAGGACAAACTTCTAAAGAGTTTATTGAAATAGCAACGACACAGCAATATATAATCAACTAAATAATGGTGAAATACCGTGTATTATTCCAAAATCATGGGATATGAAAGAATGTTTAAAGAGGACCTGTGACCAGGGCAATAGTGGCCAGGTTTTGCAGTTTTTATTCCTGTTAGGAGTATGCGGTTCTTATTTATTTAACTTGCCATACAATTCCAGAATTATGAGCCTTTTTATTTGGGCCAACTTTTTATGGTCTTTGGCGAGGAGGAGTGGCTTAGAGGGTAATAATGAGAACAACTTAAAATCTCCCCCAAGGCGAGCCATCTGTGAGCCACCCCTTCTTAATAAAAACCATAAAATTAGCACTACATAAAAGACCCATATCCCTGGAACCATATGGAAGAGTTAAAATAAAACAAAAGTGGAATACACAGGAACATGATCTCCATAGTGTCTTAAGTGTATGGAAGAGTTGTCCTGATCACTTGTCGTTTTCACGTGGTGGTAACAGATCATTTTGTCCTGGTTTTATGTCTGAATTTGTTCTTTTCAGAAACTCTAGTCTGAAGTTCTATTAAGTAGGTGATCATTTACCATTTCTAAAAAATGTATTATGTGAACTTGTGTTTATTTTCAGGTTTTTAGATGTTATTTTTCCATTCTTTGTGTTGCAAAGTTTTCTGTTCTTTTGCTCTCTACCATTTTATTAGATATACATTATTTTCTAACACCACACTATAGGTGAGCAAAAAGATTTGTAGGACCTTGGTCTGACACCAATCGCTCGTGATTACAGGTTGCTGCAGCCTCATTGCGTTTGCGACATGACGCATGTATGATGTCACGATGGGCTACCTGTAAAAAGATTTGGCGGCGAATGTTGCAGCTAGTAGGAGGTTCGCAGAGCTGTGGTCCGGTGGCTCTGGGCTACTGATTTGGCTGCTGCACCAGGGTCATATCTTTTTACTCAACTTTACGTTACAAAGAAAACTGTAACTCACAGCTAGCAACACGTTTCTGAATTATGGTATAGTGACTGTGTGTTAGGCTAAACAATGCTGCATCTGTATAAAGAAAAGTTGGCGAAACTCTGGCCAGAATAACCTATTTACTGACTTTTGTAAAAGTCTTTATGCAGAGAAGTAATTTTAGAAAATTTAGCATATTTAGTTTTGCAAAGAGTAAAAGGCTCGCAGTTGATGGGCATCTTGTACAGGGCCATATTTTGTATCCATATATCTACCCCGAGTTGTAAAGAGCTGCTATATGGCTCATGCAATAACTGGTGAGCCTCTTCTGTATATCGCAATGCTGATCTCAAATAGCAGATGTCGTACTAAATGTGTGGTCTGCTTGTCCGTAATACTGTGCCATACGGAGATACCATATGAAGATGCATAAATTTGAAGGTATTGTTCAAGTAAAACGTATTATCACCTATCCACAAGATAGATAACTAACTGATTGGTGGGGGTCAAACCATAGGGTCCACACCGATCAGCAGAACAGGGAATTTTTATCCCTGTTACAAAATGGAGTAGCAGATCGATTGCCCGATTACCGCTCCAATCATACTTTATGGCAGTGTTCCTCAACTCCAGGCTTCAAGACCCACCAACAGGTCATGTTTTCAGGATTTCCTTAGTATGGCACAGGTGATGGAATTATTGCCTGTGTAGGTGATGGAATTATCACCTTGGTAATACTAAGGAAATCCTGAAAACATGGCCTGTTGTTGGCTCTTGAGGACAAGAGTTGGGGGACACTATTCTTTGGGACTGCTGGAAAAAGCCTAGCACAGCGCTTGACGATCCCATTAGGAATGAGTAGAGCGGCAGTCAAGCATCTGCACTGCCGCTCCATTGTGATGGGGATAAAAGTGACCCATTCCGCCGATCATTGTGGGTCCCAGTGGATTCCCACTGTTAAATAAGTTGTCACCGTAAATCCTATTTTTTAAGTACTACAGAGCTTTAGGGACTTTCTGCTGCCTTACAGGCTCTGTGCACTATAGAAATTCAGTTCATACATAATTATAACTTGCAAAAAAACTTTTACAAAGGGTAAGCGTTTGCAGAAAAAATGTTTTACTTTTTGGTTTTTTTTTTATTGAATTCCTCTTTTTTGGGGGGGCATAAATACAACATTTGTCGACGGCACAATCACCCATATAAATAAGAATTTCTTGCCAACAGACTTGCAAACTTTGAGGGCGATTGATCATAAAAAGTATTGTTCTTCCTTATGCAAGTTGCACATTCGTGATGATTGCCAAATGTAAAACAAGAGGTGATCAATTTCCATATTTCCGATCAGCAATCATTCCAGCAGTTTATCTGCCCAAATAAAAGGACCCTAATTGTAAATTCACATTTGGTGGATCTATTGCAGAATTATCTATGGTTGTAGGCTTAGTTTGATTCATTTGAATGGGGTTACACATGGTTTTCTGCAGATAAATAGGAAATTTCCAACAAATTGTGCAACAAATTTGCTCCGTGTGAATTTATCTTAATTGTATCACTATTGATTTAGTGCACAAAAAACATTGAAACTTAACAGCAACAACTTAAGTTTTATGGATTTTGTTGCAGACGCCGACCTTAGTGTGACGAGCGACAAGCCATCTGCTCAGTTATTTCACGCTGTACTGTATGACCGATATATTGCATTTGTAATAAGATGCCGTCAGATTAAAATTACTCTCCCCCCATGTTGTAAATCACTGTGTACTGTAAGTATTGTAAGGATATGTATTTCCTTCATTCTCTTTATACAGATTTTGGAGTCTTAGTCTTCCCCTTTTTTAACAGAATATGTACTTTGTTCTCTTTCAGAAAGAACTGAGCCTACCAAGACGGGGAAGCTTGTGAGTAAATGAGCTGCATTTATTGTAATGTTTCCAGTGAAGACTGACATTGAATTCATATTGATGTTTTATTCATGGAGCCGATATTGGCTGCCGGGTTACAAAACACATACTGTATGCAAAGTTCAATATTGCAGCCCCTGTTGATTAGTATTTACCTTACATGTTTTATGGGGGCAAAAATTGGCACCTAGAGGAGATATGAGCAGTACAGCGCCGGCCGCACTCTTGTTTGGATTGTAATTTTGGGTTTTATTGATTGACTTCTGTCCTCTCAGTCTCCTTGACAATTAGCCCAAAAGATCTAAGAATTTCTGCTTCATATTTGCAGTTTTTATCACAATATAAAGCGAAGCATTACTGCTGGATATAGAATCCGATCATTGCATCTTATAGAAATGTAAAATGAGTCTTTAGCTCTATGGTTTTGCTTGGTCTATGACCAGTGAACACATCGTGTTGTCTGTGTAAAGCTAGGACATTTTTCTTTAATTTTACTAATTCGACGCTGAAAACATTTTGTAGTTGACAGATACTTCGAAATGGTACTGCAAATCCATAAACAGCGAGCAACTTTGTAGGGCATATACGGTGTTTTATTCAGGTGGATTCCTTCTGGAATAACAAAAATACACAAAACAGCGTCAAAAAGACTCTGTGCATATGTTTTAGAACTTTGTCTTTCTTAACTTATTTAAGCCTTCTATAGAGACAAGAGCCCTTGATTGCAGCGATGTGTCACTTACTGGGCTACTTAGTGTGTTTTTATGAAATCAGTGTTTTATTAGCAGGAGATAATCACTAGAGTACTAGTAAACCTGCTGCCATGTAGTCCTCCATATTCATGAGCTCTGATTGGCAGCTTTCTGTGTACACAGCACATGGGCAGTCAGCGAAGTGGGCAGGTTTATACAGAGCTCAGCATTCAGAGAACTGGGTTAGAAAAAAACTGGTGATATTCTCTTTAAGATGGGGAGGGGGTAGCAGCTGGAGAAAGATGGGGGCAGAGCCGCTCACAGAAAGAGTACTATTGATTTGTTGTAAATGACTTCTCACCTCAGTGCTGGATTTACATCTACACTGCTCAGTTTTTCTATATATTGCTGCCTCTACACCTGGGAGTGTGCTACTAGGAGATGGGGGAGCAGGGTCTCCTCTTTTTTCTTTTTGTGCTATGTATGGCAGACATCATAGCTGATGGTCTCTACTCATTAGCATTGGGACAACTGAAAATGAGATAGAAAAGTGCAGGATAGAAGTCATTCAATGACCTGAATTAGTGTTATTCCTCCTGTACACATCCATAACTGCCTATTCTGAAGAGTCATTAAAAAGTTTTATTTATGCTTTAGTTAAATCATAGCAAAGCAGTAATAGGCTCACACTTAATTCTGTTTAAGTCGCAGCTCTTTGCTTTCAGAAAGTCTTTCGGGGTCAGATGATCAAATGCAAAAAAAAGGGCAGTTGTGTTCACAAATTGCAGACGTGACTGCCTCATTGTGCAGCTGTGTGCCCCTCCACACTGCAGACCTGCAGACAGGTGTCAGATACCTTTACATTGTCAGGTCCATAAAACAGACTTAATGGGGTATGCCCATCTCCAAGATCCTATCCCAATATGTAGTAGGTGTAATAATAATTTTAGCAAATACCTCCAATTAGAAATGTAGTATAGTTTTTCTGATTCACTATGTGTCTTTCCTCATGTGCAGGCATTGCAGGACCATAGGTATCCATGGTGACGATCACTAACCACTAACTGTCACTATATCAGTGGTCGTCACCATGGATACCTAAGGTCCTGCAATGACTGCACATGACGAAAGAGACATAGCAAATCAGAAAAACTATACTACATTTCTAATTGGAGGTATTTGCTAATATTATTATTATTACACCTACTACATATTGGGATAGGATCTTCGATATTCGAATACCCCTTTAAGCAGCACATGATACGATGGGTTTGTGTGCTGTCCGTGGTGCACATGGATCTTTCATTTGTCTGAATGAGCCATAAAATTGAGGATTGTGCTTTTGATATAACAAATCTCCGATACTAAACGTCATTCTTTTTTCATTATTGTTATGCTGATATAATAACTGATAACATATGTAATGAGTCGTTTACAAATACTGAGTCTAGGTGGCATTTTACTGGTGGTGGATAAATAGGTTTGTGGTCATTTTATTATCCATAGGTTTTATATATTGAGAAATACAAGCGCTGTCATTCTCAAGTCACATTGTGGAGATCATTTTATGACTGGCGTCTGCTGCTATGAGTTGGATATGGCCTGCTGTGCTGTCATAGTAAGAGATACGAGCGGCGTCTGAAATTATACCGATGACAAATAGTAGCCTCAATAATATTTGTTCATGACTGTGATAAGCCAAAAGATTGATAACATAATTCTTCTTTTCATAGCTGACAAAAGATGATTTATTCCCGTGCTAAAGCCATTGTTTCATTTCTAAATAGTTATGACATAAAGAATTCATAAAGTGCCAGTTTTACAGCAATATATTGGAATAAATACTATTATAGGATTGTGAATTCAGTCTTGTATCCTTAGCTTAAAACGACAATTAAACATTCATTTCTACAACTTATTTATTTTACTTTATTTATTTTACTTTTATCGGCTGGTTATCTTTTACCACTGCTAGTTTAATTGTTTTCTAATCCTTCTATCGTGCTGTGATAGAAATTCCCCTCCCGTGCACTGACTTCCTTCCTCTCGTGACATTGGTTACGGTGTGTAACCAATCTGAAGAGGCAGAACTGCTCGGGGGAGGGAGATAGCAGCAGCCTAAACCAATGATGAGACAGGAGATGTGCTTCAGACTACCACAGACAACATTTACAAGTTTCTGGCCTCCAACCATGACCTCTCATTCACCATTCTCTTAACCTCAGGGTGAAATATTATGATAGGACTTCATAGCATTATTTTTTATTCCATATGGTCTGATCTTTTTTCCAAGTTTAGTTTAAAGGGAATCTGTTAACAGGTTTTTGCTGTGTAATGTGAAGACAGCAGAAGATAGAGGCTGAAACACAGAATTCGGGGATGTGTCACTTGTCAAAGTGCGTGCTGCTGTTTACTAACTGTGAAGGATTTATCACGAAGAGATTAACATTGCTGGACTAGTCCGACACGCCCCCTCCTGTGATGAGCAGCTCACGGTCTATGGACTTTGCACACTGAGAACCTGGTGTGGGCGGGGCTAGCTTTCTCAGCTCTGCTTCAAAATCTAAAAGCTCTGATTGTGTCACAACGGCTGCTCCCAGTAATCTAAGTGATATATCATTGGATTCGCCTTCTCTTTTCCTACATCATGCTGCTCTCAGATGAGGTATCAAAAACTTGTTGACAGATTCTCTTTAAATGTTATAAAATAATCAGTGAAGCTAGATCCCCAGTTGTCCGTATTAAAATGCTTAGGTGAATGCTCTGCATTATATTATTTTTCTTCTTGATAACACCTCATCCCAAAGTCCAGTTTTTTTTCTTTCACCAGTGTGCTGTATCTGATTTTCATCAATGTTTAGTCCATGTGTTCATTTTTACCATTAGTGTTTGATCCATTTTTACTGTATGCTACAAAACTAGCGGTTTCTCAAGCTTCTGGCAAACATTCAGTGAAAAATCAGATGGCACTGCAATGCAACTTGGACAGCACATTAATGGCAGACGAGTTTTTCATGCAACCATACCCATAGACTTGAATGTGGGTAGAGATGAGCGGATCGTTCATGCAACCACGGTCTAGGTCGGTGCTTTCTGGCCAAGGACAGGAGGTACGTGAATTTCCTTTCCCTCCTGAATCCCAGGCTTGGCTCATGACTAACCAGACTGACAAAACTTGCCACACAGATGACATCATGCCATGGCGGTAAATCAGACGTTGCATCGGGAAGCCAGATTTTCTAGAAATTTGCTTAGCTCCTGTCCACCGCCAGAGAGAACTGACCTGGACTATGGACCAGGGTTGCGTGAAGCAATCTGATCATCTCTAAATGTGGGATTTTCATCCTAGTAAGAGACGCATCTCCTTTTTTTGGACGTGTGAAAAGCTGCATAATTATGTAGAGGTTCCACGTAAGAGCCAGCACTGGTTGCTGAAATGCTTTATTGGATCATATTAAAAACATAAGTGTCTGAGAACAACAGCATATAAAATAGATATAATGGCAAGAGAAGAATGCAGACCTTTCCCACCCAGACAGGTGAGCGGATTGTGCTTCTCCTTCACCATAGACTATATAGATTGTGTTCTATCTGTGAAACAGATAGAATATGTACATGATACACGCACATCTCAATGAAGCTTAAAATTTATGAATTGATTTCTTGCGAACCTTGAACTGCGTCTGATATCAACTTCATTATATCAAATAATATGTACTCTAATTTATTTGCTAATTATTTTTTTTATGGAATTGGCTGCTAATTGTTAATGAATAATGTCACTCATTAAACCCTCAGGGGTTGAGGTGTGTAAAATTAAGGTAAATGCAAATGAAGTGGTTTACAGCAAATATATTCTCTTTCCTTTTGTAGCCCTATAATTAATTTCCAGTAATTTGCTAATTTGTTCTGACATTGAAGTGTGTATATGTGTGTGTGATATGTACAGTATATGTAGCTAAAAAATGAAAGAATCACTTCAGTCACACATCGGATCACGATGAACATGTAATTTGTTGAAAATAAAATGAAGAATCAATGGTCAGTGGAGACCAAAATCATCAACCAATTGAGGGCCGGATTCCAAATCACCCCAGAGTAAAAAAAAAATAAAAGGATCCAATTTGCCTGAATTCAATCACTACAACTAAGTCAAGTAATATGTATGGTTCCCACCTACCTGTATTTACTCCCAACAACATCTTGGGATCTCCTCCCAGACCTGGATGAAGGCAACAATGAGTTCCTGGATGGTCCTTTGTGCTACTTTGCATCGTTGGATGCACTGATACGTAATAATCCAGAGGTTCTCAATTGGCCCTCACGTTCTCCAGGCCAGAATGCAGTCAATGGCATCAATGCCTTCATCGTCTATAAATGACCTACACACTCTGGCCAAGTGAGGAAGCCACGGCCCACTGCATCAGTATACGTTTTGTCAATAACTGAGGATTTCATCCCAGGACTTAATAACAGTTAGAATACCTTTGGCTATCATGTGGAGGTTTGTGCATCCCTTCAAGAAGGATGTGCCCCTTCGGACTATTTCTGACCACCATCTTACAGGTTGTGATGGATGATGTTGCTGGCCGCATAATTCTCATTACAATGTGTCTAGGATGTTTCACATTTGTTCAGTGTGAACCTTCTCTTATCAGTGTAGAGAATAGGATGCAATTGGTGGACCTGACATTTTTTGATATTTTCTCACAAATGCCTCTCGAGCTACATGGTGCTGGACTCCCAATACAGGATATGGAGCCCTAATGCCACCAACTTGGAGTTTGTTTCTGATCGTTTTGTTTAGAAACATGGACACCAGTATCTCTCTGAGTCATCTTTTAGGATTCTAGCAGTGGCACGCCTGTTCCTCCTTACACAAAGGAGCAGATATCGGTATGATGATCATTTGTGACCCTCTCCAGCTCCGCTTACATAATGACTTGAGTCCTGGTTTTTGCTACATGCGCTAAAGACCGAGCTGTGAGTCTACGAAAACCTTGCCTTGGATCTGCTGTCCTACAGGAGTTGAACTACCTGTGCAACATCAATGGGCTGCATGTGTCGCCTCATGCTACCAGTACTGATGAGAGAAAAAGAAAACTCAAGGGGAATTAGTCAGAAAGCTTTAGGAAAGTGAAATGCCCACCTGCAAACCCATTATATTTGTGGGGGTTGTTCCTCTTCGGGGCATCTGTTGTCAATTTTATTTGCACCATAGCAGGTGAAATTGATTCACAATCATGTCTGCTTCATAACTGGACAGATTGATATACCTGATGTTTAATTGACTTTGGTTATACTATTATGTGTTCTGCAGTTGTCGCCAATCCCCCTCCAATGTGCATTTTCCTGCAGTTGTAAGGTTGTTGCCAACTATTCACCATTGCCCCTTTGTGTAATAGGCTGACGTTTACACGCTGCCTGTGACAGGAATGCTGCTGCATAGGCAGTCTGCTGCTTCGTGTGCCTTTGGTCTCTGTATTTGGCTCTTCTTAAAGCTTCACAATTTGGAATATGTGAATAGTTTCTGATGTCGTTCATCTGTTTCTATTGATGTCTGCCTACTCTCAAAATGATGCAAACAAGAAGTAATATATTCCAATAAATGTTGCGTCATATGAAGATCTCCCAATGATATATTAGAAAGTACGGTGGTTGTTGTGGTATTGATTCAATAATTGATGTATCCTGAAAGGATATCCCAATGATGTATTAGAAAATACAGTGGTTCTTTGCAACATTAATTTTACATTTTGACCAGGGGCGGACCTATCATTGGTGCAACCTGTGCAGCCGCACAGGGGCCAAGAGGTAAGAGGGCTCATTTCCCCCTCCAAAAAAGTTGGAATTGTGCGTTATGATGAGCTGTTGGATTGCAAAAGGCTCATATATTGTTCTTGGACAAGGACCGTCTGTGTCAGCCAATGGTTTTGACCTTATACAGCGTCGGGTGGTCGTACAGCAACTATTCAAGCTTCTCTTCTACATCAGTACTTCAACATCTTGACTAAGACCCAGGAGGGTCGAAACATAGAATTAATGTTGCAAGAACTACTATTTTCTAATATATCAATGGGATATCTTCATATGACACATCGTCTATTTGAATAAATTAATTCATGTTTGTATCATGTACATGAGGGTGCAGTGAACTTTTCTTCTTGATATAAGGGTATCCACCCTAGTCTACTTGCACCTCACCTCCTCCAAAATGAGTACTCTCCACAATTTTGACTCTACTTGATGTTTGGACATAGGACGTATACTACTGGGTGGGCTACTATCTACAAACCGTGATTTCTAAATTGTAGGGTACATGCTTGCTTTATTCTCTTATTGCTATCGACATGTGTAACAATTAATTCCTATAAGCGTATGTCTCTTTGTTGAGTTTTTGGAGTTGAAACTGAGCAGAAACTTTGTTTTTGAGAAGTCTTGTGTTTCTTAGAAGGATTTGGATTGTATGTGCTTTAGTTTTTGCTACAAGAATTCCTTGAAAAACTCTGTGCACACCTAATATGGGTTAGATTAGACGGTGGGGTGTATAATTCATTGTCTGAGAGTTTAATTTTGCATGAAACGCCCCCAGGTTTGCCCAGCTACTCCCATACGTACCTACCTTCTGGAGGAGCGATGTCTGTTGTTCTGCATTGTTCTGTCCTGTCTGGTGCAGGAAAATGAAGATGATGAAGAAAAATTTTAATGGTAAATAAATATTTCTACAAGGTTCAAGCAAGGAAGCATTTTTCTAAAATTTCTTAATAAAACAGATTTCTAGCCAAAATGTATGATATTAGATATTTGATGTGTGAAGAGAAAATCCTAAATGAATAATAAAATGGTTCTTACATTTTTTTATTTCACTGCAAAGCCATGTATTTTAGTGTCCCAGCATGAGCTTAAGACAGCAGGTGTCCTATAGTGTGTCCATCTATCGTATCGTACCCATAAAGCCAGCAAAATTGCACAAAAAGGCAAGCCGATGGTATGAACCGCATTCTAGTTTTTATGATTTTTACAGGATTTGTAACCTTAAAATTGGATGCATGGTACCAATATTGAGTTAAAATATCCTCATAAACCAAATGATAGAACGGTAATGATGTTTAGAGAGGTAGCTGGCCCGTAATAAAGTAGACAGGAGAAGTATAATGGTATATGTGTATAATATGGATGCTATTGTTTGTGAAGAACATCTCACACAACATTCTGATTGTTAGCATTCACTTTGTACTATCGTTTTACTTTGCAATCTATCAAATTAAAACCTAGTTTGCTACTTTCACATTGTGTTTTTGCCCACATTTGGTGGTCCTGTTGGGGCTTGCATCCGAACCCCCCCTCCCCCTGCAAAACGGGATTCAGGAGTATGCAGCGACAAAGTCAACATGCGCTCCGACGTGCATCATTTTTGGGCGTACACGCCTACTCGATGCAGACACCTAGATGCAGTCTACTACGTCTATCCGCCTCCAGTAGGCGTGTACACCCGAAAATGATGCACGTCAGAGCGCACGCTTACGCTGTCATCAACAGCATAGTCTTTGGCCCTGTCGGCGCATACACCCGAATCCCGTTTCATGGGGGGTTCAACGTGGGCCACTGAATGGGTGGCCCACGCAATGTGAAAGCATTCTTACGGACAAGGTTTTTTTTTAATATATATAACTCTACACATGTATACTAGCCCAGTTGTACAGTATTAGGAATTTGCTATCACTTGGACAAATACTGGTGCTAAAATTTATAGCAGTAATAGTTTTTATTTATTTGTTAATAGTTTAGGGAATCATTCAATATTCTAAAAAAAAAAAAAAAAAAAAAAAAAATTAAATTTAGAAAAAATTCTAAAAAAAAAGTCCCCAAAAAAAGTAATTAAAAAAAAAGAGTAGGGGAGCAATCCAATGCTGGTGTACAAAAAAGACGGATTTTTTATTAGCCCATGAAGTGCACTGCAACATTTTGGGCTGACTTTTTTTTTTCTTCTTTTTTTGGTTCTTAATGGGTATTTGGTAAGGCATGCACCCAGCAATATACTACTAGTCCCGATTTCATATTTTTTGTGACCAAAAAAATAAGAATTTGAACCATGTAATGCATTCATTGAAAAAGACTGTAGGACTAATCATGGCGTCTATCAAGTTCACCTCATGTGGGTCACCCTAGCATTTAGTTAACACTCCTAGTACCTAACAGGACATTTCATTTATTAAAGCACCACGCCAGCATTTTTTATTCTTTTTCAGTGCTGAATTGGCGCTTTAAATGTAAGCCCCCCTGCCCCCATTCTTATACTCTCCGGCAGCTTCATCTTTTACTGACACTGCTCCAGTCCTGTGACGCCATCTTGTGCCGTAACTTCTGACTGGCCAGAAATCAGAAGTTACATCACAAGAGCTCAATGTAAGTCTGAGAGTGAAAACGGGGCTCTCAGATGTATTGAAAAGTGACCTCCGCGCTGCTCCATGAAACAATGGAGTTGCCGGACGGTCACTTTTTGGCATAGACCGACCGGAGCGACGCTGGAAAGGATGAAGGCGGTGGCAAGTGAGTATGCGACAGGGGGCAGGGGAATTATATGTAAAGCACCACTCCAGGAGTGCAATAAAAAAAATGCTGGAGTGGTGCTTTAAGGAGAACTTTGTCTCTACCGGCCAACTGGCTAATGTATACTGCGGCCTTCTGACTCTTCTCCTACAGATTTTTAGAAGAGAATGAATCACTAAATAAAGAATAGAAAAGTGACATATCAGCTGTGCAGAAAAATTTGGGCAAAAATGGCTCCCAAGATCACATAGAACGTATGCTCAAAAAAACGCATGTGCAAAGTATAATGAAAAGTTGATATTATTTACTTATAGTAAGCAATCCAACAAGATAGTAGGATAAATACAAGAAAAAATACTTCATGTCTCCATGAAAGGCTGCAATATCTACATCTGATGCAGCTCACTCCATGAATTTGCTGTGGATCGTTTCATAGGACTTACTGTTCTGTGCAGCAAGTATTTGCCGTATATCCATGCAAATATCTGTGAAGTATTTTTTCTTGGAGTAAACAATCCAACAAGATTGTATAAGTGCAAAAAAATAATGGCAGCTTTGAAAATTATTCAGACTTGTGTGCTTTTCATGATACCTTGTACGTGCGGTTGTTTGAGCATAGGAGGGAGGGATTGTTTTGTTCCCTGGGGAGAGTAGCCGCCACACGAGATTTCTGGCAGCAGCTTTTTTTTTTCCTTCTTCCTATAGATGACTCATAAATTATTAGTTGAGCTGTGTGATGTGTATGGGGGAGTCTGTAGAGATGGCTGTCAAATGAACGAGCTCTGTCGATGGCTATCGAGGGTGTATGACCACCTTTACATTCTTCTCCTTGTTTATTTCTCTGTTTTTTTATGTTTGTGGAGTTAAATTTACATCTTGTTAAAAATCCTCTCCTTTCTTAACAATGTAGGAATTTTCAATTGTATATGTAGCACCCTGAGGATTCGGCTGCTACAGGAGTATTGCACCTCAACCCAGAGGTGTGATATTCCACTCCCGGGTAAGGATGGAGAGTGGAACTGAGCTCGGTAGGCTGCATGCACTACATACATCCCATTTCCGGGGAACAGACCAACGGTACTCCCACTTAGAAATGTGCAGGTACGACCGAGTCTGTTCCTGGCTGGAGTGGGAGGGGGGTGGTACATCCCAAGTAGTGTAGGGGCAGATAGGGGGAGCAGCCTGGGTAAAGTTAGGAGCTCATTGGGTGCTGGTCACCTGAGCTCACACATAGAGGGTGTATATAAGGTGGGCACCAACAAAGATCAGGGTCAGATGCAGAGGATCAGATGCAGAGAGTCAGCTGCAGAGAACAAGTCAGGAGCAGAGGAGAGAAGAAAGACCAAGACCCAGAGTGAGAGAGGAGAAAAGAGAAAGACCCAGAGCACAGCAGAGAAGGACTCTGAGATCCCAACTAAAAGCACCGGGTGAAGAGTCGGCATCAGGGTACCGGAACCCAAGCTGGTGGGGGTAAAAACATTCCCCAGCCAGAGACCGGAGACCGTGGGCAGCGTTTGCCACGGTCACCCATCACATCCACCCCGAAGGCACACCACATGAAGGGTCAGGGAACCCAGGGCCAAGGGTGTCCCAACAGAAGGCCCGAGGGAGCTGGACCTAGGTGGATCACTGGTGGGGACGGCCAGAGAACGGGACAGAAAGAGAGCTCAGGGCCACGCTCCGGACTTGTTTGGGGGTTGGCTGGATCCAGGACCTGGTGGACGCAGCACGGCTCGGGTGGTCACTCGCAGCTGGAGTGACCAGTACAACATCTGCAGTAAGTAAACACCCTTAGCTGCACAACCCGACTCTGTCTTCATTGCCGGCTGCACTACACCACCACAACCCCCATCCTCTGCACCTGTCCCCTCTGAGGCTATACCCCTCCCGTTGGGGGTTATCCCACCAAGCTGCGCATCCACCATCAGCCTCAGCGGAACCTGCTGCAGCGGCGGCCACAGTGACCGCATCACAACGGGTGGCGTAGTCGACACAAAAGAACTCTTAATAACATCTGTAGGACTGCCACATAACACTGAGCTTGACGCCCTGGGCACGGGCCGGGTCACAGCCGCTCGGAAGACTACAACCCCCCATCTGATCCGGTGCCGGGTATTCCCCTCAAAAAGGAATATGTCCCAGGGGGCGCGTCAACTTTGGCGTAGTCGGCAGGATTACGTGCCCGCAACACCCGGGTACTGCGTGCCTGAAGAAAAGTGCAAGTTTACCTCAGAAAGGAGTCTCCCGCCGGTTCCGGAGGGTCCACGCCATCGGACTCCATCACCAGTCGTTTCCCGCCGATTGTCCGCCATTTCCAGCTTGTTCCCGCCATCTGCAGAGTTTCCCGCCACTGGGCGACGCTTCCCGCCAAAACCGCAGATTTCCCGCCTTGGAAGAGCAGCGGACGCCATTATGGGCGTGCCAAAGGAGGGCAGGAGGCCACCTCCCATCGTGGGCCGGGACAGAAAATGGCGCCAAAAGTGGAAACCGCCCCCACCAACAGAGACTGTGATGCTAGAGGTGTCTGTCAGCGTGAAAGAACTACCCCTGGAGCTGACAGTCACCGAGTTGCCCCGGGACCGCCCTTGAAGTGGGAGGAGACGAAAGAAAAGAGCGAAGATGGGTGCAGTCTGGAGCGAGCGCACCCGGAGACAAGAAGTCTGGAGAGGAGTAGCAGAGAAGCTCACCCGGAGATGTCCAGAGAGCAGAGCAGCACCGGCCCGCTGGCCAGGAGCCTGCTGGAAGAAGAGCAGAGCAGCACCGACCCGTTGGTCAGGAGCCTGCTGGACACCACGACCCCACTAGGCCTAGTGGAGGTCCTTGCACAGCTCCCCCGAGACCGGGAGTGTGCACAGACTGCCCTGGAGGGCCTCGCACGGAGGATGGCCCGGGTACAGCGCGAGATATTGGCGGAGTGGAGCCGGGAGATGGCCCAGCAAACCAAGACCCGGAGCACGCCAGCCGAGATGAGGAAGCAGACCGCCTCTGAGGATGGCGCGGGAGGACCCAAGGCCGGAGACGGCGCCGAGGAGGGAGCCGAACGCATGGAGGCAGGTAAAGGGGACGCCTATACCCCAAGCCGTGACACCGCTTACCTGCCCCAGCTCCCCGTCGCAGAGCCCGAAAGTCCCCCTGCTGTGCCCGAAAACGCCATGTCACCGACGCAGACTAGGCCCCAACCGGAAGCAGCCGCCGCGACCCCTGTGACGTCACACGCCTCGACCCCGAGCGTGACCAAGCAGGAAGTACCACCAGCCTGGTCGCAGGGCCTAGAATTCCCGGGCGTCGCATCACCAACAGCGCCCCCTACCTCCGCGGAGCCTCCGGCCTGGTCGCAAGGCCAGGTAGCCCAGGGCGCCGCCGTATTAACGGTGCCCTTCACCTTCCAGGTGCCCCAGGCCTGGCCGCAAGGCCTGGGCAACCCGGGCGCCACCACCACCGCGCCCGCACCCGTAAAACCAAGGGTGCCGCGTCTGGGAGAGGACTTGTTTGCCCAGCACACGTGGCCGGACGGGCAGCCTTTCATCTGGCCCCAGAAGTATTACGAACTGGAGCACCAGAGGAGGGTTGGGGCCATGTGTGCACCCCTGATTCCGGCTCCGAAGCCCGTAATAAGGATCTCGCCCCCGCTAGCGGAAGCACAGTTTGAGTGGGACCCCACCGGAGAAGATCTAATGGGGTTCACTCAGGAAACCAGGGCAGCTGCGGCGGAGCGTGCAGAGTGCTGCCGCCAGCAGCTCGAGGTCTTTGGGAGGGAGCGGAGAGAGAGGCGGGTCCGGGAACAGCAAGCTCAAATAAGGAGCGCGGAGCAGAAGAGCCGGGCCAGGAGAGACCCCCGTGCAGCGCATAGTCCCCGCACCACCGGGACTGTGATCAAGTTTAACATGCAGCATGGGTGGGGCTTCATCCGAGACCACCGCACCCCAGGCGACGTCTTCGTAACCAGGAGAGACGTTGAATCCCACCTACCGGAGGGACACAGAGGTCGTGACCTTTACATCGGGGACGAGGTCACCTTTACCCGGCACAAGTGTGCCAAAGGACCCTACGCCCTCCATGTGCATCGCCTGACGGAGGAAGAGCTGCGGTGTGAGGAGGAAGAACAAGAGGACCCGGACGGGTCTGAAGCTAAAGGTAACCACAAAGAAAGAGCAGGAGGACGTCGTCGTTAAGTACGGCAGAGTAGAGGCTGTACATAGTTACCCGTCGGGGTACCAAAGAAACTGTTGCTGATAATATAGTCCCCGTTGGGACCAGCATGTGTGAACTGTTTACCCGTTCATCTCTTAAATCCCACTGACCGAGGACTGAGAGCGGTCATTCCTCCCTTATACCTGGCCGAGGACTGAGAGCGGCCATATCCCCTGTATATAGTTGCGCGTCCTAAAGCGCTCCCTACTGGTTTTACAGGAAAGCCACGAGTTTTTTCAAGAAAAGACTGTCGCACTTTACCCGGTCACACGTTGCACAGTGACCGGAGGAGGAGCAGAGGCGACGAGAATGTTATTTATATGAAAAGTTTTCTGATATATATATGATATTTTATGTTTTTTACTATGTTGTTTATATGAAAAAAATTTGTATGTTTTGTGGTGTTTTGTTCTTACAGCCCGAGGACGTGCTGTGATTTACCAGGGGGGAATGTAGCACCCTGAGGATTCGGCTGCTACAGGGGTATTGCACCTCAACCCAGAGGTGTGATATTCCACTCCCGGGTAAGGATGGAGTGTGGACCTGAGCTCGGTAGGCTGCATGCACTACACACATCCCATTTCCGAGGGGCAGGCCGACGGTACTCCCACTTAGAAATGTGCAGGTACGACCGAGTCTGTTCCTGGCTGGAGTGGGAGGGGGGGTGGTACATCCCAAGTAGTGTAGGGGCAGATAGGGGGAGCAGCCTGGGTAAAGTTAGGAGCTCATTGGGTGCTGGTCACCTGAGCTCACACATAGAGGGAGTATATAAGGTGGGCACCATCTAAGATCAGGGTCAGTCTGTCAGAGTCAGTAAGAAGCAGAGGTCCAGATGAGCCTGCAGAGAGAGAGTGGAGCAGAGAAGGAAAGACCCAGAGGGGGAAAAAGAAAGGACTCTGAGAACCCAAATTCAATCCCCGGGTGAAGAGTCGGCAATAGGGTACCGGATCCCAAACTGGTGGGGGCAAAAGCACACCCTAGCCAGAGACCGGAGGCCGTGGGCAGCGTCTGCCACGGCCACCCACCCCGAAGGCAAACCACGTGGAGGGTCAGGGAACCCAAGGCCAAGGGTCTCCCAACAGAAGGCCCGAGGGAGCTGGACCTAGGTGGATCACTAGTGGGGACGGCCAGAGGAAAGGACAGAAGGAGAGCTCAGGGTCACGCTCCGGACTTGTTTGGGGGTTGGCTGAATCCAGGACCTGGTGGACGCAGCACGGCTCGGGTGGTCACTTGAAGCTGGAGTGACCGGAACATCAGCAGTGAGTAAATACCCTAAACTGCACAACCCGACTCTGTCTTCATTTAACATCTATGCTGCACCACCACAACCCCCATCCTCTGCACCTGACCCCCTGAGGCTATACCCCACCCGTTGGGGGTTATACTATCAAAAGCTGCACCAACACCATCAGCCTCAGTGGACCCTGCTGCAGCGGCGGCCGTAGTGACCGCAATACAACGGGTGGCGTAGTCGACATAAAGAACTTTATAACATCTGTAGGACTGCCACACACTGAGCTTGACACCCTGGGCACGGACCGGGTCACAGCCACTCGGAAGACTACAACCCCCATCTGATCCGGCTCCGGGTATTCCCCTAAAGAATATGGCCCAGGGGGTGCGTCACTGCCCTCAGCTAGTCCATGGTGAAAAATGTACTCATTTTATTTTTCCATTAAAGGGGTTGTCTGCTTAAAAGGTAAATTCAGCAGAGGACATACTGACCCCCACACTCTGCTTCCCGCTCCTGATCAGGTGGTCTCTGCCAGGTCAGGAGAAGAGATGTCAGTGATCACCAGTGACCGGCCTGCTGCAACCAGATACTGCAACCAATCAGCAGCCAGGTCACTGGTCGTCGGTGACATCACTGCTCCCTGCCCAGCAGAAATCATGGGAGCAGGAGCGGAGGGGCAGGGGTGACTATTTATTGTTTTAGTCCCTTTCATGCCGCAGCCAAATTTATTTTTGGAGCAGAAAAACCCTTTCCAGAACCTATAAAAAAAAATAACTAATGTTTAGTTGTTAGAACAAGATGAAGAGGATGCTGGTGAATCCACTTTTCCATCCATACCAGCATGCATATCCTATAGGAAATATGCATAGGCTTCCCTATGTCGAGAATGATTAGAGAAACATGTCAGATTTCTTTGAGAAACAGTGCCACACATGTCCACAGAAGGAGTCTGGTATTGTAGCTCTGATCTACTGAACTATATAGGGCTGAGTTGCAATACTACATGCAACCTGTGGACAGATGTGGCGCTGTTTCTGAAAGAAAACAGACCATTCTTTTTAGGATTAAAGAAAAAAAAAAACACTCATTTTGAGATACACACAATGTTAAATGTTTGAGGAGATAAAATTGGAGACATTTTCCATATATTTCCCATCCTTTTTCCCCCTTACAATAATATGCAGAATGTTAACAGCTCTACTTGGGAATTTCATAGATTTCTCAACAAAATAAGATACCATGTCCAAAGAGGTCCCAAAAGACCCTTGTCAATCATCGCACTTCCTACCCGATTCTAAACACTCCCTGAGAGACCAATGTGCAGTAAACTAAACTCAATTTGGATGCTAGAGGCATGGAAGGAAGAGACGCCGAATATTAAATGGTGCGGCTGAGGCTTGTCCTGGAAATGTGCACAGTATATACGACTAATGTTACACACACGACAATTAAAGGAGATTTCCATTGTCATGAGAGCAGTGAAGATCGCCTCTCCATTAGGTGAATGGATATAAAGTCGTGAGTTTAATTACCGTAATCTGACATAGAAATCACAAAAGGAACAACTGCAGTGTTCAATGCGCTGAACTGCGTCCTATTCATGAATACAGTATATACTAGCAGTACTTAACCCTCCAATCTACCGGAGCCCCAAATGCTGCCACTGATGCCAGCATGCATACACACATTGGCTGCAGCCGTCTTCTGCATTGTAGATGTGATGTCACCGCTGCAGCCAGTAAACAAAGACCGGAGCAGTGGCGGAGAGGCAGCCTGGACCAGGGGAGGGTGAACATTGGTGTGTTGAATATTTTCATCCTGTGGAAGCCTTTAGAAATAAAAACATTTACCTGGACAAACCTTTTAAGCCGTACATCATGGACACAATACAACTTTTCAAGATGGGAAGAGTGCCCCTTATAATAAAAAAAGCAGAAATCCATACAGATGACTAGAGAAGTCATACATAAAAGGGGCTATCCCTGAAAAAGATTATCTTCTAATAGTAGAATAGTGGATAACTTACTGATTAGTGGAGGTCTAACTTCTGGGACCACCCATCATGCTTGAGGAAAAGGCTCTGGAACTTGGGAGCGGATTCTGAAGATCTCCATCTTAGGCAACGTTCACACGTTCAGTGTTTGGTCAGTATATTACATCAGTATTTGTAAGCCAAAATCAGGAGTGGGACAATCAGAGGAAAAGTATAACAGAAACACGTCACCACTTCTGTATTTTTTCAGTCACTCTTTGTTTTCGCTTACAAATACTGATGTAAAATACTGGCCAAATACTGAACATGTGGACGTGGCCTTAAATGGAGTGTAGGTGCGCATGCACAGCACTTCACTATTTCCAGCGTGCACAGCACTCAACTATTTCCAGCAGTCCCACAGACAATGATTGGAGCAAAGGTGCTCCATTCATCGTCTATGGGACTGCTGGAAATAGTCGAGTGCTGTGCTTGACTTTCTCCCAGCACAGTGCCCTTAGAGCCCCGTTCTTGGGACCACTCTTCAATGTTGTGACACTCCCAAAGTGAGAATTTTTCAATCTTACGATGCTATTACAGCTATATTCTACTACCCTATGTGGCACTCTGCATTTTTTTCTAGTTTTGCTTCGCCTTAAAGGATAGAGTGGGGATAGAGTGACAACACACAGAAGCACAATTTTAATGTGACAATAGTAGTGTCACGTTTTAGGAGGAGACTAAAGACCCCAATACAGATTAGACCAACATTGGTTGAGGTCACACATCTCGGTGGGTTCAGGTTGACAGTAATGTCTATGGGGGCCTCCCGACTGTCCCATGACAAATAATGTCAGGGGAAAGAAGGATCCAGCATATACAATTTTGGACTTCTGATCCTTGTATTCTCGGAGAGATAAGACACCGCCTGAGATGTCTGTCAGTGGTTCTCTCATCGAGAAGACAGGAGTACATGGCAGACTGAGACCTCCTGTGTATGGAGGAATCGCGAGCGTTAGCTGCCAGCTGAACAATTGGTCGAACCACGATTTGGCCCAATGTTAGCTATTGTGCATGGGGCTCCTTGGGTTACATAATTTATACTAAATTCAGGTGCAGATTGCAAAAACCATAGGATGTAATCCTAGAAAAAAAATCATTATAAAAGTGAATTTGAAAGCTGAGCATTGGAGGAGCCTCATCTTTCTGCATCTCTCCCCCAAATAGCATCGAGAATCCTCATAATCACATACAAGGCTAATATTTCCAAGAACTGTCCCGATTTTCATGGACTAGCTTGCCATACTTTCTTTTCGAGTGGGTGGTTCTTGGCATTTTGCCAGCATTATAAGACTGGGCTGTGGAGTCGGAGTCGGTGTTAATTTTGGTGGATTCGGAGTTCGTATAAAATGGACCGACTCGGACTCCTAAAATATATAATACATTGGGTACAGTAGTACAATGCAGGATGTGCTGTAAATGTTTTCATAAGAATTTGGGAAAGTTATGAAATGTCCTATAAATGTCTGTTCTGTTCCTGATCTAAGGATCTGGGCTTTTAGTTGAGATGAATCTGTGCTGCACTTTATGTACACGCTCGGTAGTGAGGCAGTGCTGTGGAGTTGGGAGTCGGAAGTCAGGGAAATTGAGGAGTCCGAGGTTTGGCTTACCGACTCCACAGCCCTGATACAAACCTAATATTTCCAGGAACTGTCCTGATTTTTATACACCAACTTGCCCTCCTTTCTTTTTGAGTGGGTGGTTCCTGGCATTCTGCCAGCATTATTATAGCAAGAACTTCATTTTCCTTACTTTCAGACATGCAGTACTTCTTTAATTATCTAATGACTTTTCTTCCCTGATTTGAACACCCACTTCTGTTATGCCTTTATGCCTTTTGACAGAGAAGGGAACAGAAGCGGAGTGACAAAGACCAGCCAACTATTCCCTATGACCCATCTTTGTTTCTCTGCTTCTGTAGATGGATTACACCTGACAACAGGCGGTGATCATTAAATTACATAAAAGACATATCTAGTGGCTGAGATTTGAAGACGATTTTTTAGGAGTAAGACAACATCATTTTTTAAAAGGATTGAAAATGGTTTCAAAGTGTTTAACAAAATGTCCAGAACAAAATAAAACCAGAAACAACAAAATAAAGTTGAATTCTAAATTAAAAGATGTAAACTGTAATGACTGTAGCCTGTATATGGCAGATCTACCTGTTTGCTCTGAACCCCGAATATGAACCAGAATTGACCCCATTTCAGATATTGAGCAGATCAGCAAACAATCTAAATCGAGAGTGACCTCAGATTGTCCTTTTGTGCAGATTGAGTATCTCACAACTTTGCATAATCTGGAAGGTGCCAATGAGCCTTGCAATCAGATTCCAACATCCTCCAATTACTTGGCTCTACCTTCTGTAAACTACATAGACTGACCAAGTCTGTCCCCCTCTGGCTATAGGGATGGGGACAATTTGGAGTTTTATTTTTAACGCATCTTCCTACTGATACTACAATTAATAGTAATAATACTTAACCAAGGCTTTACAATATGTTAGGTCTCTGACCATCATATTGATTCAATCTGAGTAGAAGAGGACATACACGTCCAAGTCTCTCTACACTCAAATATAAGGGCATATTAGTACCATTTGAGCACTAATGGAAAACCCTCTTTACAGCAGAGCTGCTCATTAAAAAAAATATATATTTTTACCTCTCTGACGGAATCCTGAAGGTTGCAGCCAATCATTCGCCATTGATTGGCTGCAGTGGTCATAATGTCATGTTACTGCCAAAAGACGCAGCACCAACATCAGAGAAATGGTGCCATAGGTGTGGTATCCCACTCTCAGGTAAGGAGGGAGTACTGCCCAGGAACCACCCACCTGCATCCAACACTACACCATTCCAGACCAGCAGGAGGGGCAAGATGCATGAATCCACTGCTGAGCCCTGTCCCTGGTTGGAAGGGGGGGAAACGAGAGTGGGAACCATGTAGTGGGTGTGGGTGGAGGAAGTAGATCAGGGGTGCACCTTCAGTAGGAGTATAAGAAGGGAACCATCTTGTAGGAGAACAGACAGTCTGAAGAGAGAGTGTTAGGAGCAGGAGCTCTGCTCAGAGGAGAGGAGAGATGAGCAGGCCTAGATTGAGAGGCCCAGGGGGACGGGAGCAGAGGAAGGCTCCAGAAGTGAGGGGATCCCAGGGGCACGGCGAGTGCAGAAGCCACCCGTGCACCAGAATCTACAGGAACGTGGAGGGATCAGGCCGCAAAGGGGACCGGCCCCTAACTAGTGGAGAACTACAAGGCTCAGCTAGAAACCGGTGGCTACTGTACTTTCAGGGTGCAGCTGCTCACAACCGCAACTACATTGCTAAAAAGGTAGCCACATAGGATTCAGGGGACTGTACGTTGCCCGCCAAAATCCGAGGTTACCGGCTTGGGACACTGGTTGCGAGGAAAAGGAGGGTGAGAGCCAGTGCAGGAAGAAGACCGAGGAAGGAACATAGAATAGGGTCCCGTTATGTACTTTTGAGACACCTGGGAGTTTGCTGAACCCTAGCCTCGGTAAACACAGGACGGCGTGGGAGGTTACCCTGGTATTGGTAACCTGGAGTCTGACAACTGTGAGTAAATCTGAAGACTGCACCCCCACTGTGTCCTAGAATTATTATCTGCGCCACCACCTGCACTACACTGCACAGCAACATCTACCTCATTAATCATCACTGCAAAGCCCTGGAGCTTAGCTCTGCCTGTGGAGAGCTGTACTAACTCTGCTGCGTCACCAACAGCTCCAGAGGATCAGCACCGCAGCGGCGGCTCCATATATCCGCATACCACAGGTGGCGTTACGAACATTATATATAAAAACTTTATTTCCCTTTTAGTTTATTCCCCTTTTATTGACCGCCCTGGGTCACGGACTGGGTCACCGCCACAGTGACACCCCCAGCACCGACCGACCCGGCTACAGAGTACCCCACGGCCCAGGGGGCGCGTCACAAGCATATATATATTTTTTTACATTTTGCAATGGCCAGTTTAGCTGTTAAGAAGGGCTTGTCCACCAGTGGACAGCCCCATTAAGTTTCTTGATATGCAAGATGCCATAATCCATGCTTGTCTAATAAATACTTATTCAATAAGCCCTCACTCATGTGCGGGGAATGCAATGTAATTGAATATACAAGATCAATATATTTGACATGATATAAAGGCAGAGTTGCCCCGACTATTCACAGTTAATGACTTCATATTGGCTGAAGGAGCAGTAAAATAAAAGAAAGAGGCAAAAGGAACAGAAACAATACATCACTTGTCCGGCTTTGTGCTGAAGTCCACACCTAATTAGTTCTTTTTAAATGTTGTAATAATTCGATCAGACCTTTAGTTTTTCCATCAACTCCTAATTCGTCTCACTCCAAATGTTAATATTGCTCTCTTCATGCATGGAATAGGAAAGCTTAAATGTAATGTACTTCTTCCCTGAAGAACATTGCCTAAAAGGTCACCGACGCGGGAGGGAGAAGTTCATGATGTAATAATGCCCTGAATAAGTAATGCAACAGGAGCTTGTCCTCTACGGAAGGAGATTACTGCTCGAAAACGGCACTTTGTGTGGGTATGTGAGAGCAAAGTACTGTCAGGCCAAGTAACCATGAGGAACGAAGAACTGTACCTTCTGATACTCTTCTATTCCTTCAGGAACTTCCCTTTCTTGATTGGCCAAGCCAATCAGCTTTGACCAATCAACCAACCCTTATGTATATCAATGGTCAAATGCCGAAATAGGAAACGCTCTTCTGTGTCAAACCCAACGCAAAAGTGCAGCTGCATTATCAGAGCTGCATCGTTGGTCCCAGTCAACTGGAGTCTCTGCAAGTATATTCTTAAGCTATTTTCTAGTTTTAAACATAAATATTTTTTTCTAGATGGCAAACCCTTTTTTAAAAAAAAGAGTTTTCTCATCTTCTTTCTACAGAAGTGAATGGTCGCACCTGTGGTCCGAACTGTGCGCTCTCTGATGCTGCCAGCAGTGACCACTCTGCCTCTGCAGCATTGGAGGAGCATGGTTTCACTGTAGGGATGAGCGCACCCCATGGATGTTCTACCCAAACTTGAACCCCATAGAAGTAAATGGGAACCTTTAGTTTGGTGCTGTAAAATGGTCTTAGTAAGGCGCTAGAGGGCTGCCAAAGGAAGCAGAATACCCCCAGAGAGTCTCTCTCTCTAAAATGGACTTCCAGGAGAAGTCCTTTCTTGGGTTCATTCATCTCTATTGCACTGAAGCCGGTAGGATCCAACTAGCTCCAGAAAAGCACTTGCAAGCACTAAAGCAAAGAGCATGTAAGCGCATGTTTCTTACCTAGGAGACCAGTAACCGCTGATGGACTACAGAGGAGCCCCGTAATCTAGGCAACAAGCAGTAGACTATAGAATCCCCTTTCCTAGGAGATGGGTCACTGCTGAGATCTAGGTAATGAATAGTAAAGTATATGACGCGCCCCCTGGGACATATTCCTTTTTGAGGGGAATACCCGGCACCGGATCAGATGGGGGGTTGTAGTCTTCCGAGCGGCTGTGACCCGGCCCGTGCCCAGGGCGTCAAGCTCAGTGTTATGTGGCAGTCCTACAGATGTTATTAAGAGTTCTTTTGTGTCGACTACGCCACCCGTTGTGATGCGGTCACTGTGGCCGCCGCTGCAGCAGGTTCCGCTGAGGCTGATGGTGGATGCGCAGCTTGGTGGGATAACCCCCAACGGGAGGGGTATAGCCTCAGAGGGGACAGGTGCAGAGGATGGGGGTTGTGGTGGTGTAGTGCAGCCGGCAATGAAGACAGAGTCGGGTTGTGCAGCTAAGGGTGTTTACTTACTGCAGATGTTGTACTGGTCACTCCAGCTGCGAGTGACCACCCGAGCCGTGCTGCGTCCACCAGGTCCTGGATCCAGCCAACCCCCAAACAAGTCCGGAGCGTGGCCCTGAGCTCTCTTTCTGTCCCGTTCTCTGGCCGTCCCCACCAGTGATCCACCTAGGTCCAGCTCCCTCGGGCCTTCTGTTGGGACACCCTTGGCCCTGGGTTCCCTGACCCTTCATGTGGTGTGCCTTCGGGGTGGATGTGATGGGTGACCGTGGCAAACGCTGCCCACGGTCTCCGGTCTCTGGCTGGGGAATGTTTTTACCCCCACCAGCTTGGGTTCCGGTACCCTGATGCCGACTCTTCACCCGGTGCTTTTAGTTGGGATCTCAGAGTCCTTCTCTGCTGTGCTCTGGGTCTTTCTCTTTTCTCCTCTCTCACTCTGGGTCTTGGTCTTTCTTCTCTCCTCTGCTCCTGACTTGTTCTCTGCAGCTGACTCTCTGCATCTGATCCTCTGCATCTGACCCTGATCTTAGATGGTGCCCACCTTATATACTCCCTCTATGTGTGAGCTCAGGTGACCAGCACCCAATGAGCTCCTAACTTTACCCAGGCTGCTCCCCCTATCTGCCCCTACACTACTTGGGATGTACCACCCCCCCTCCCACTCCAGCCAGGAACAGACTCGGTCGTACCTGCACATTTCTAAGTGGGAGTACCGTCGGCCTGCCCCTCGGAAATGGGATGTGTGTAGTGCATGCAGCCTACCGAGCTCAGGTCCACACTCCATCCTTACCCGGGAGTGGAATATCACACCTCTGGGTTGAGGTGCAATACCCCTGTAGCAGCCGAATCCTCAGGGTGCTACATTCCCCCCTGGTAAATCACAGCACGTCCTCGGGCTGTAAGAACAAAACACCACAAAACATACAAATTTTTTTCATATAAACAACATAGTAAAAAACATATAAAATATCATATATATATCAGAAAACTTTTCATATAAATAACATTCTCGTCGCCTCTGCTCCTCCTCCGGTCACTGTGCAACGTGTGACCGGGTAAAGTGCGACAGTCTTTTCTTGAAAAAACTCGTGGCTTTCCTGTAAAACCAGTAGGGAGCGCTTTAGGACGCGCAACTATATACAGGGGATATGGCCGCTCTCAGTCCTCGGCCAGGTATAAGGGAGGAATGACCGCTCTCAGTCCTCGGTCAGTGGGATTTAAGGGATAAACGGGTAAACAGTTCACACATGCTGGTCCCAACGGGGACTATATTATCAGCAACAGTTTCTTTGGTACCCCGACGGGTAACTATGTACAGCCTCTACTCTGCCGTACTTAACGACGACGTCCTCCTGCTCTTTCTTTGTGGTTACCTTTAGCTTCAGACCCGTCCGGGTCCTCTTGTTCTTCCTCCTCACACCGCAGCTCTTCCTCCGTCAGGCGATGCACATGGAGGGCGTAGGGTCCTTTGGCACACTTGTGCCGGGTAAAGGTGACCTCGTCCCCGATGTAAAGGTCACGACCTCTGTGTCCCTCCGGTAGGTGGGATTCAACGTCTCTCCTGGTTACGAAGACGTCGCCTGGGGTGCGGTGGTCTCGGATGAAGCCCCACCCATGCTGCATGTTAAACTTGATCACAGTCCCGGTGGTGCGGGGACTATGCGCTGCACGGGGGTCTCTCCTGGCCCGGCTCTTCTGCTCCGCGCTCCTTATTTGAGCTTGCTGTTCCCGGACCCGCCTCTCTCTCCGCTCCCTCCCAAAGACCTCGAGCTGCTGGCGGCAGCACTCTGCGCGCTCCGCCGCGGCTGCCCGAGTCTCCTGAGTGAACCCCATGAGATCTTCTCCGGTGGGGTCCCACTCAAATTGGGCCTCTTCTAGCGGGGGCGAGATCCTCTTTACGGGCTGTGGAGCCGGGATCAGGGGTGCACACATGGCCCCAGCCTTCCTCTGCCGTTCCAGTTCATGATATTCCTGGGGCCAGATGAAAGGCTGCCCATCCGGGCACGTGTGTTGGGTAAACAGGTCCTCTCCCAGATGCGGCACTCTTGGTCTTATGGGCGCGGTGGTGTTAGCGCCCGGGTTGCCCGGGCCTTGCGGCCAAGCCTGGGGTATCTGGAAGGTGAAGGGCACCGTAAGGACGGCGGCGCCCTGGGCTACTTGGCCCTGCGACCAGGCCGGGGGCTCCGCGGAGGTAGGGGGCGCTGTTGGTATTGCGGCGCCCGGGGGTACTAGGCCTTGCGACCAGGCTGGTGGTACTTCCTGCTTGGTCACGCTCGGGGTCGAGGCGTGTGACGTCACAGGGGTCGCGGCTCCCGTTTGAGGCCTAGTCTGCGGCGGTGACGTTGCGGCTACGGGCACGGCAGGGGGTACTTCGGGCTCTGCGACGGGGAGCTGGGGCAGGTACGCGGTTTCCCGGTTTGGGGTAGAGACGTCCCCTTTACCTGCCTCCTTTCGTTCGGCTTCCTTCTCGGCGCCGTCTCCGGCCTTCAGTCCTCCTGCGCCATCCTCAGAGGCGGTCTGTCTCCTCGTCTCGGGTGGCGTGCTCCGCTGACAGGTCTCGGTCTGCTGGGCCATCTCACGGCTCCACGCCGCCAACGTCTCTCGTTGCACCCGGGCCATCCTCCTTGCGAGGCCCTCCAGAGCGGTCTGCGCACACTCCCGGTCTCGGGGGAGCTGTGCTAGGACCTCCACTAGGCCTAGTGGGGTCGTTGCTTCCAGCAGGCTCCTGACCAACGGGTCGGTGCTGCTCTGCTCTTCTTCCACTGTTTCCAGCAGGCTCCTGGCCAGCGGGCCGGTGCTGCTCTGCTCTCCCTCCTCTGTTTCTAGCAGGCTCCTGGCCAACGGGCCGGTGCTGCTCTGCTTTTTCGCCATCTCCGGGTAAGCTCCTCCGATACTCTTCTCCAGGCTTCTTGCCTCCGGGTGCGCTCTCTCCAGACTGCTCCAAGCGACACCCATCTTTGCTCTCTTCTTCTCAGTCCTCCCACTTCGAGGGCGGTCCCGGAGCCACTTGGTGATTGTCAGCTCCAGGGGCAGTTCTTTCACGCTGACAGACACCTCTAGCATCACAGTCTCTGTTGGTGGGGGCGGTTTCCACTTTTGGCGCCATTTTCGGTCCTGGCCCACGATGGGAGGCGGCCTCTCACCACCCTCTGGCACGCCCATAATGGCGCCCGCTCTTCCAAGGCGGGAAACCTTTGGAAATGGCGGGAATCGTCTCCCAGTGGCGGGAAACTCTGCAGATGGCGGGAAAAAGCTGTTAATGGCGGACAACCGGCAGGAATCGATCTGTGATGGAGTCCGATGGCGGGGACCCTCCGGAACCGGCAGGAGACTTCTTTTTGAGGTAAACTTGTTCTTTTCTTCAGGCACGCAGTACCCGGGTGTTGCGGGCACGTGATCCTGCCGACTACGCCAAAGTTGACGCACCCCCTGGGCCATATTCTTTAGGGGAATACCCGGAGCCGGATCAGATGGGGGTTGTAGTCTTCCGAGTGGCTGTGACCCGGTCCGTGCCCAGGGTGTCAAACTCAGAGTATGTGGCAGTCCTACAGATGTTATAAAGTTCTTTATGTCGACTACGCCACCCGTTGTATTGCGGTCACTACGGCCGCCGCTGCAGCAGGGTCCGCTGAGGCTGATGGTGTTGGTGCAGCTTTTGATAGTATAACCCCCAACGGGTGGGGTATAGCCTCAGGGGGTCAGGTGCAGAGGATGGGGGTTGTGGTGGTGCAGCATAGATGTTAAATGAAGACAGAGTCGGGTTGTGCAGTTTAGGGTATTTACTCACTGCTGATGTTCCGGTCACTCCAGCTTCAAGTGACCACCCGAGCCGTGCTGCGTCCACCAGGTCCTGGATTCAGCAAACCCCCAAACAAGTCCGGAGCGTGACCCTGAGCTCTCCTTCTGTCCTTTCCTCTGGCCGTCCCCACTAGTGATCCACCTAGGTCCAGCTCCCTCGGGCCTTCTGTTGGGAGACCCTTGGCCTTGGGTTCCCTGACCCTCCACGTGGTTTGCCTTCGGGGTGGATGTGGTGGGTGGCCGTGGCAGACGCTGCCCACGGCCTCCGGTCTCTGGCTAGGGTGTGCTTTTGCCCCCACCAGTTTGGGATCCGGTACCCTATTGCCGACTCTTCACCCGGGGATTGAATTTGGGTTCTCAGAGTCCTTTCTTTTTCCCCCTCTGGGTCTTTCCTTCTCTGCTCCACTCTCTCTCTGCAGGCTCATCTGGACCTCTGCTTCTTACTGACTCTGACAGACTGACCCTGATCTTAGATGGTGCCCACCTTATATACTCCCTCTATGTGTGAGCTCAGGTGACCAGCACCCAATGAGCTCCTAACTTTACCCAGGCTGCTCCCCCTATCTGCCCCTACACTACTTGGGATGTACCACCCCCCCTCCCACTCCAGCCAGGAACAGACTCGGTCGTACCTGCACATTTCTAAGTGGGAGTACCGTCGGCCTGCCCCTCGGAAATGGGATGTGTGTAGTGCATGCAGCCTACCGAGCTCAGGTCCACACTCCATCCTTACCCAGGAGTGGAATATCACACCTCTGGGTTGAGGTGCAATACCCCTGTAGCAGCCGAATCCTCAGGGTGCTACAGCAGCATAAAGTGCAGTGTCAGACCCGGATTCCAGTGCTGGGTTGCTTACTTTGCAATATTTATTGATTGCCACAAAATCCCTTTTAATCTCCTGTAGCAATTACGGAGCGCTGGAGTCCTCCTCTTCCCGTGTGCGCTCTATGGAGTCATTGTTATTCATGGTTGGGCCTCCAGATTACCTCATTTTGCTAGTCTGCATTTTAAAAAGGGTTACTACTGACAGGACAATGGCTGTGCGTCATCCCTAATGTACCTTTACACACATGGACAAAATTGTTAGTACCTTCTTGTCAAGTAATAGAAACCCACAATGCTCACTGAAATAACATGGAACTGACCAAAGTAATTTTCAATTTATATTGAATGAATATCGACTATTAAAAATCAGGCATTGCTTTTAAATTGTGGTTCAACAGAAAAAAAAATAATCAAAATTGGTCTGGACAAAAATGATGGTAGCCATAACTTAATATTTTGTTGCACAATCTTTTGATCCAATCTTGGATGTTTTATCTGGGTCATTATCCTGCTGGAGGAACCATGACCTGCAATTCAGACCAAGCTTGCTGATATTGAGCAGCCAATTCCGCTCAAGAATGCCTTGAAAGTTTTGAGATTTCATTGTGCCCTGCTGATTCAAGACCCTGTGTCAGATGCCACAAAGTGGCCCAAAAACATAACCGAGCTTCCTACATGTTTCACCGTAGGTACAATGTTTTTTTCTTTTTTTGCATCAGTTTTGTGTCTTTGAACATAGAGCTGATGTGACTTGGCGAAAGCTCCAGTTTTGTCTCATTGTCCAAAGGAAATTCTCACAAAGGCTTTGTGGCAAATTCTAGTCTCGCTTTTTTTATTTTTTATTTGTTTTCAACAGTGATTTCCTCTTTGGTTATCTTCCATGAAGTCTACTTAGGCCAAGACAGCAACAGATGGTGCGATCTTACACTGGTGTACCTTGATCTTAGGGTTCAACTCTAATCTCTTTAGAAGTTGCTCTGGGCTGTTTGGTTACCATTTGTATTATCATTGTCTTCAATATGTCACCAATTTTCCTCTAACTGCCACATCCAAGGAGGTTGACTATAGTCCCATAAACTTTAAACTTCTGAATAATATCTGCAACTGTAGTAACCGGAACATCAATCTGTTTGGAGTTGGTCGTACAGCCTTTACCTTTAACTCGTTTGTCTTTAATTTTCTTTCTAATCTCCTGAGACAGTTCTCTCCTTAGCTTTACTTAGTCCATGTTCAGTGTGGTACACACCATGATACCAAACAGCACAGTGACTACTTTTCACCCTATAAATAGGCAGACTGATTGATTGATTACAAGTTTGTAGACACCTCTGATGCTAATTACAGGGCACACCTTAGTTTAACATGTCAAATTGTTTTCAATCTTTTCTAGGGGTACCACTATTTTTGTCCAGGTAATTTTATTTGTTTTATTTTTATTTTGAACCACATTTCAAAAGCAATTTCTAATTTTAATGAGTTGATATTCAGTAGATTTAATTTGAAAATTACTTTTGTCAGTTTCAAGC
This sequence comes from Phyllobates terribilis, assembly GCF_046119375.1. Taxonomy (NCBI): domain Eukaryota; kingdom Metazoa; phylum Chordata; class Amphibia; order Anura; family Dendrobatidae; genus Phyllobates; species Phyllobates terribilis. The sequence continues at coordinate 503,559,825 of NW_027362761.1, read as the reverse complement.
TATTTCAGTGACCATTGTATGTTTTTCTTTCTTTAACAGAAGGATACCAACAACTTTGTACCCTTATTTTTTTATTTATTTTGCTCCCTTATACTGCGCCATTAATTACACAGCGCTTTACACACATGGCTATCACTGTCCGCATTATGGCTCACAATCTAAATTCGCTACCAGTATGTCTTTGGAGTGTGGGAGGAAACCTCATTACCCAGCGGAAACCCACACAAACACGGGGAGAGCATACAAACTCCTTGCAGATGTTGTCCTTGGTGGAATTTGAACCCAGGACCCCAGCGCTGCAAAGCTGCAGTGAATAGTTGGCATAGCTGGAGTCCTAGCTAGTCTTTCCTTCGCATGGGGCAAACCATTCATTTCGTTGCTTTTTCATTATCTAAATGCTGGCAGGTTGGCCTGGTGGCAGCCCTTATGTCACAAGACCCCCCCTCCCACCCCACCAGCTGCCCCATTATACAAATTCACATGGAGTCTTTTTTAGGTATTTTTATGAGTTTATCTGCCTCAAATGTTTGGAAAACTATTCCTATTCTTTTCTGGGAATAAAAAAAAAGTGCACACCCCTTCCTTGAAGCAGATACTGATGAAATCCATTCAAAACTATCAACTGTCAAATAAATAGCTAGAAAGTTGCATGTAAAGAAAAAAACTCTTCCAAAATTTTGCAAACCCACTTTAGGAAAAAAAAAATCCTACAAAAACTTTCCGAGAAAAGAGCTTTTACTAAAGCGGATTCCACTTAAAAACTTTTTTATGTTTGAATGCCTCAAAAAACTGTGTGTGATCATGGCCTAATACTGGGTTTAGGTTTATGATCGCAACCACTAAATGATCTATGATCGGCTACATACGAGCTCGTACAAGCCAATTTAGACAGGCCAACCATAATTCTTTGCAATTTGTCAATATGATCATTCTGTGCTTATAGAAAATAATTACCAGCAGCACGTTTACTGTTTACTCCGTATGATGTGCTGTTCATAGTGATTTGATTAAGCTTTCTTAAAAATCATCACACCCAATGAATGAGCATTTTGCTTATGCATTGGATCTTTGCTGGCCTTTTCAGATGGGACTATTATTGGGAAACGGTTGTTCTCAGAAATTCTCGTTCAAGATAATCAGCAAGATTAAATGCATCTTAACTATGCAATTAGAAGTGTCAGCAATCCCTGCTGCACATGACTCTCATTTCTACAGTATGACTGTTATTACTCCCCTTCCTTATTTTTTCCTACCTTCTAAATATATTTAAAATGTTCAAAACTTCCCTTGTTTCTACGCTCCCTTGTTTCTACGCTCCCTTGTTTCTACGCTCCCTTGTTTCTACGCTCCCTTGTTTCTACGCTCCCTTGTTTCTACGCTCCCTTGTTTCTACGCTCCCTTGTTTCTACGCTCCCTTGTTTCTACGCTCCCTTGTTTCTACGCTCCCTTGTTTCTACGCTCCCTTGTTTCTACGCTCCCTTGTTTCTACGCTCCCTTGTTTCTACGCTCCCTTGTTTCTATTCCTAATTGTTTCATTTCCCCCCCGCTGTTTCCTTTCCCCCCCGCTGTTTCCTTTCCCCCCCGCTGTTTCCTTTCCCCCCCGCTGTTTCCTTTCCCCCCCGCTGTTTCCTTTCCCCCCCGCTGTTTCCTTTCCCCCCCGCTGTTTCCTTTCCCCCCCGCTGTTTCCTTTCCCCCCGCTGTTTCCTTCCCCCCCCCGCTGTTTCCTTTTCCCCCCGCTGTTTCCTTTTCCCCCCGCTGTTTCCTTTTCCCCCCGCTGTTTCCTTTTCCCCCCGCTGTTTCCTTTCCCCCCCCGCTGTTTCCTTTCCCCCCCCGCTGTTTCCTTTCCCCCCCCGCTGTTTCCTTTCCCCCCCCCGCTGTTTCCTTCCCCCCCCGCTGTTTCCTTTCCCCCCCGCTGTTTACTTCCCCCCCCCCGCTGTTTACTTTCCCCCCCCCCGCTGTTTACTTTCCCCCCCGTTGTTTACTTCCCCCCCCCCCGCTGTTTACTTCCCCCCGCTGTTTACTCCCCCCCCCCCCCCGCTGTTTACCCCCCCCACTCTCCCCCCACTGTTTCCTTTTTCCTCCACTGTTTCCTTTTTCCTCCAATGTTTCTATTCTTCGATTTCGGACACTTCTGGTTCGCCAGGTTTTCGACTATAGAGTTTATCACAACTTGATTTTGTGGTTGTTTTGAGCTACATAATTTTCTCTACTTCTATTTCCGTATGGTCACAACTACATCCAGATACTTACACGTGTCGGCTCCAACAGTTTTCCTATTCTTCTTAGAGATGCCCATTTTTTGTAAAAATTTAGCTTCCAACATTTGCTTTTAAGACTTCACCGTCATGTTATACCTATGTTGCATTTTCTAACAAATTCTGAGAATAGATGATGGAATAAATCCATCCCGTCCTTTTATCGACTATTTTCAGTTGTTTCTATTAATATAATTTGCTCCTTTTTTTTCTCCGTTTTGCCCGATACGAGATTGTACACGTGCATGGAGCGAGCGTTAGTCATCTGCCGGTGGTGCTTTGCTGAACTAGCCGGGGAAGGCTCACTAGGGGTTAATGATTACGTATTCTTAGGTGAATCGCTTTTAATGTGCATTGCAGGGTTTTATGTGTGTGTGTGTTGTTGTCAGTCTTAAGAGGAGACTTCATTTCAGGGAGCCGGAGAAGGGAAAAGCCTGGCAGCCGGCAGAGACCGGGAGCCACTTGATATGCATTGCTCGGAGCCTCATTTGCAATTCTGTTAGTGTGCATTTTGCTTTGCAAGGGGAAAAAAAATCCGTGCTGCATTCATCGTGTTAACCTGAATATAGCAGCTGACATCTCTTTATTACAGCAAGAGGTGGAAGGACCCAAACTTGGAGAATCCCCCTCCCCCTGAGAGTGTTAGTCCATTCCTTTATAGTGGCTCATTTTGGCTCTCTGTCAGCGCCAGGATGCTGCCAGTGGATGTGTGTCACGGTCTCAATAGATGGTGGTAAAATAGAACAGTCATGAAAGCCCAGCGGGAACGGCTGCGAATCCCAGGTTTGACCTTGGAGTAAGTATCGTCTCTCTTTTCATATTTTGATGCTTTGTGCATGCGATTAGCCTTAGTATGACCAATAGCGGTCTAGGTTGCGGTGTTACTGACAGTCTCGGAGCTCTGCAGCATGATGTGTGCATGCTTTATGTGTGCTGCAGTATTGTGCTGCAGCTCCCCATCCTCCATAGCCGGCTCGGGTCCTGGTAGACGGCTGTCTATCGGTGCCATGGCCATATAATGGCAGTAGAATGTTTTTTTGTTTTTTTTTTCTAATGTAGGCCATGATGTCTATGTCTTACGTGTTGTGTGTATGCCTCTCTCCACCTTCTGTATCCCCTCCCCCTCAGTGTTTGTCCCAGCACTGCCTTTCAGATGAGGCCTGTGTGTCTCCTGAATGATGAGCAGCGCTCCTCCGGATTAAAGCGTAATTGAAGCGCTGTTCATGAAAATGTATTAGCCATAATCAATTTTTCATACGCCAAAGCCAGCATTAATAGATGTTTGTTTAAAGGGAATATTATTTGTCCCTGGCTCCTCGGCCTACCCGTGTCCTTGTCCATGTTTATTCGGGTTGTCAGACAGTGGATATGTTCTACTGTGCAGAATAGAACGTGACTTTACAATTCTGTACGTTGTGGTGTTGTTTTATTTGTGCATTCTGTATTTAGTGATCATATCACCATACAAATTAATATTGCGACATGTGAATTCATTTTGTGTAATATACATGTCTATACTAGTAGTGTTTGTGTGTATATTTATGTATATATGTGTACATTGATTGGGCACATGTAAGTTTTTATGTTTGTTTATACATAAAATTGTCTACTTTCACGAGAACTGATTTGTACGCGACTTTTAAGGAAACCCTAATCTAAATTGTGTTCCCAACAATCTATGCAGCCGTTTCCAGCATTTAAAGAAGCACTCCCATCTATACAGATTTAATAAAAAATGTATGAGTATGTGCATGTAATGTGGTGTGAGTGTATTAATATACTCACTTGACGGCGCTCTCTCCAGTGTCCTGCGCCGCACTCTGCCTGACCCGGAAGTGGCTTTTACAGTATAAGCATCATTATAAAAGTGACTTCCGGCTCACACATGGAGCGTATACAGGCAGTGGATACCAGAAAGAGCAGCTGTAGGGGAGTATATTAATACTCTCATACTTCATTACATGCACATATACACATATTTAAAGGGGTTGTCCACTACTAGGTAAATCCCTTCTTGATTTAACTGTTAGGCCCAGATAAAATAAAAAAAGCTTATACTCCCCTCCCATGCTGGCCCTATTCTGGCGGTGTCGGCACTCTTGATCCCGGGGAACCCACGTGGTGGTTGTGACACGTGAGCCAGGCTCCCAATCAGCGCTGGCGTCACCTTCCCCGTCTGTCAAATTGAACATTAAAAGGAAGTCTGGGCTGCGGCTGATATGTCACTTCTTTTTCATGTTCAATTTGTCTGAAGGCGGGGTCAGTGACGCCAGCGCTGATTGGGAGCCTGGCTCACGTGTCACAACAGCCGCATGGAAGCCACGGGACCGTGAGTGCCAACACCGTCGGAACGTATGGGCTTTCTTATTTTATCGGAGCCAAGCGTGGGGGATGAGAGGGAGTTGTCTAAGTAGTGGACAACTTCTTTAATAAAAAATTATATAGATGGGAGTGCTTCTGTAATATCAACAGAGAGAAAAATATCTATCCTCCTATTTACTACAATAAGGCTAGGTTCACACATCACGTATGTAATGTGGATTTTATTCACAGATTTCTAAACTGAAAACTGCAAAGTTTTTTTAATCTAAAATCCGTGCAGATTTCCAGCACTTATTCAAGCATCTTTTTTTTTTTTAGTTACGGAAAAGTAATAAAGTAATAAAACCATTAAAACCAGGTCAGTGGTTGAGCCTGCTTACTTGGGCTAAGTTCCCACAATGAGTTTTTGGTAAGCTTTTGACACTGCATATTCGCTGCACAAAAAAACGCAGCATCTTACAGTTCCTGCCAAATGGATGAGTTACAGAAATCTCTTGCTCATTATTTTTATTTTTTTACACCGTGTAAACTGAGCGTTTTTGATATCAGCAACATGTCAATTTCTCTTGCAGTAAATGATTTTCCCCATAGACTTGATTAAAAAACACTAAAAAAAGCACTAAAGACATATGTAGTCTGCACATGCTGTATCAATAAAGTTTTATCAAATACCAGGAAGTATCAAAAACAAAGCAGCTTTATTTAAAACATGACCAACCAAACAGACAGAAGCCAAAGCTGAAAAGCTTTTTTCCATCTGGATAAACCCTTTTTATTGCACAGAAATAACATTTTTAGTCATGTTAGCTTATTTATTGATGGCAAACTGCCTTTCAATGCTAACATCAAAAATACAGTAATTTAGTACATGTTGCAGGACGGTGCGTGCAGAGCAATGTATTTTTAAGTGAAAGTGCAAATCTCTTATCTGCATACTTTATCCATCACCTTGTTTTTTAAGTGTGTGATCATATGTTGTGGATGACATAAAACGATGTATTGATCATCACTTCTAGAAAGTACAGAATAAGTTTTGAATTTCAGAATCAGAATTCTATCTAATATTGTAAAATTTCTGGTTAGACTTCATTCATATATTAATGTTAAAGGGTTGTCCACTAGTGTGACAACCCCTTCTAGATGTTTCTCCCCTGTAACATAATAACACTTATATTCGCCTCCAGTACTGGAGCTGTTCTAGCAATGTCTGCACTGGCTCTCCCAGGGATCACGTAACATTATGTGACGCAATCCCTGGGGCCGGTCAGCGCTGGCTTCATTATCCTCTATTGCGGACGTAATTGACAATTGGCGAAAATGGAAGCTATCGCTGCTCGTCGGATGTCATGATTTGTCTGAAGAAGAGGAGAATGAAGCCAGCGCTTATTGGACACAGAGGAGAGCCAGTGCCGACACTGCTGGGACGGCGCCAGCATCGGAGGTGAGTATAAGGTGGTGTTATTGTACTTGGAGGGAAACCTAGGGATTCAAAAGGGGTTATCCGAGTAGTGGAAAAGCCCTTCATTGCTCCAGTCTGTAGTAATCTACAATCTATGGGTGCACAAATTTTTTTACTGTATTTCTGCATGCCTCAAAGCTCATGCAGAGCACTTTTTTTTTTGTCTGATTCGATAGGGGTTCAGGGTGCTATCGCACCCTGCTCGGTCAAGCCATACCTAGCAGAGCACAGTATGGCAGCACACAGAGTCCTTGTTGGCTCTGTAGTATGCAGCCTAAGTGAACTCTGTCTGGCAATGTAATATTTTTACTTTCCATTGGCCAAATTAGTGACTGTTTCTTTGACTGTGTATGAACACGTTTAGGAAGATTACACACAATTATGTTTTGTATCATGATGGGTCCAATTTCAACTACTGTTGTTTCTAGGAATTCTCTAGGCACATTAACTAATTATAGAATATTGCAGAATTTTATGCAACTTATTTTTATAGACTTTGGTGATAAATACCAAAATTATTTTCCATGCGATTGTTCTCCATTGAGCAGCATGTACACAAGTATTGCGAAAACGTCATAGTTGCTAATTGCAACCATCATGCTGCAAGAAGTTTGTGTGTGAACCCAGCCTTAATCTTCATTTATGTATTCCCATAGCCAAGATACTTCCCAATATATAGTAGGTGTAATAATAATAATAATAATAATAATATTAGCAAAAACCTCTAATTAGAACTGTAGTATAGTTTTTCTGATTCTCTATGTTTTGTTCCTCATGTGCAGGCATTGCAGGACCTTAGGTATCCATGGTTATGACCACTAGCAACTAGCTAATGAACTGTCACTATATAAGTGGTTGTAACCATGGATACCTAAGGTCCTGCAATGCCTGCACATGAGGAAAGAGACATAGTGAATCAGAAGAACTATACTACATTTCTAATTGAAGGTATTTGCTAATATTATTATTATTACACCTTCTACATATTGGGATAGGATCTTGGAGATGAGAATGTGTGTTTATTGCGTGGACAATTTAAAGTTGATACTTTATTCCCCCACATCGTGACTTTTTCCTATAGTTTTATGTAAATGTCTCACTTCTCATCGCATGGTATGAAACTGGTGCAATAGTCATGATAGTTGCTGCCTAACGTACCATGCAGAGTCTTTACGTGCCACCACTCTGGCCTGTGTACATTTTGGCATTTGTCTTGTCTGCTTTATCACCCATTTGCTCACAGCATTCCAATCTGTGTCAAGTTATATCATATACAGTGTCAAGTTATGTCGTATATTTACCATTTGTGATGTTTTTGGGTTATGGGATGTAAGACCGCAGTAGGTCTTGGTCATGGAGGTCCATTATCCCTGTGCCGTCTGATCCGGCAGCCATGCTCCCTTTTGTCTGCCCCCTACTTTCGGTAGATCAGCAAGATGTAGGACTCCGATGGAAGACCACATTATGGGATCTGACTTTGGGTTTATTTGTAGTCTGTTACCATGGACACACACAAGTCTGCATAGGCGCTGCCGGCACAGGGCTGTAACATATATTTACAGCATACATTTAAACATTTGCAAAGATGTACATAACCTTCAAAGCATAAAATAAATAATAAATTAACCAATATATGATTCAAAATTCTATGTTTCTATAGACAATAGCTAGTCTTTTAAGGGACTCTTTATATTGTCCCCATGGGGCTAAGCACTTATCGGCAGGTAGTTGATAACTGCATGCCTGTTATGCCCTACGACAATCTCTCCCGTCTCAGAGTGGTCACAGACCGCTCCTGCCGCCAATTCTCCTGCTTCTAGTGACCGCAGGTCGACAGAGTATTTCTTTCTCTTCCGCTCTGCTCTGTTGATTGGATGTCACTGCTGACATCATGTTGATTGACAGCCAGCTCCCTGCTGCCACTGTCTAGAAGTGCTAGGCCCCATATAACCCCTTTACGTGTATGTACTTTGTGTCTTCTCATTCTTCTTGACTTCTACCTTTTCTCCTGGTCTTGTCTTGTCCCTTTGCATGAAGGGTGAGTGTCCTGTTAGTTAGATGACTGTACCTAGGATTAGTTGTTTTATTTGCATAAAACACAGAAAATCTTTCATCTAAACTTTTTGTAGGGATATAGTGTTTTTCTAATACAGAAGGAATCTACTCAAACTTCATTCTCTAAAACCCCATAGTCTTTGATATCAATTTTTTGAGCCACTTCACATCACATTTAAGCCAGAAATTCATAACCTTGTTGAAGGTTCCTCTGAACGGAGCAATTCACAATAATGAGACAAATGAAGTCTGTCATTTTTGGAAAAAACACAAGTGGCATGGTAGACTACACTTTTGTAACTGCCTAAAAAAATAGACTATAGCAGAACAAAGTCTACACTGAGTTACTTCATTTGTTTCATTATAGTGATTGACTTTTTTGTGAACATGTCTGAATGCCGTTCAGATAGAACCCTGACAGATTCACAAACGTGTGGTACAAACGTGATGTGGACTAGCCTTAGCTTGGATCTGAAGTTTAGGAGATTCAATAGCTTAGGTATGGCCTCGTGCACATGGCAGAGTTGTGTATTGGAGGTCGTATAGTGGTATATTACTACCGACTACTGAGCCGCATGGACTTGGTGTGCCACCATATCATACATGCCAGAGTTAGTCTTCACTTGCACCAGTGTATTGAGGTAATCTGCAAGAAAAAAAAATCAACTTCGTGATTAATGTTGATTAAAACTATTTTAGTGTTTAATGTATAACGTTCTTATGTAGACCCATGTGTGTCCATGGTTGCACTTTAAAAACCGTAGTCTGATCCAGCAGTCATATTTTCCCTCTGCCCCTGTTTCTTACTAACCTTCAGCCTATAGAAGAGGGGTCAGATGCAAGGGTGTTACAAATAACTGAGGAATCTGACTACATATTAGAGTTTTTAGATTGTAACCATCAGGACAGAGGTCTTCACAGGAGCTTTGTGCATAAAACAGTGGGGTCATTTTAATCAATTTGTGCATAGGCTTAATGGGGAGCTGTCCGTAGACTCAATGCTCCTAAACCGTCTATTTTGGCATGCAGGTCAGAGGAAACGGAATAAAATGAATTCTTGAAATCTGAAATCCAATGTCTTATTCGAGAGAAATCCATAGATCTCCCTGCGAATCTGCAGCAGAGCTGCCAGCACTGAGAGGTCAAGTGCTGCTGAAAATGTGTGTAATGAGTTCAATTCTGCTGTACTGTTAGCTTTGCTATACTTGTGTTAGCTCTGCTGTATTGTTAGCTTTGCTGTACTTGTGTTAGCTCTGCTGTACTGGTAGCTTTGCTGTACTTGTGTTAGCTCTGCTGTATTGTTAGCTTTGCTGTACTTGTGTTAGCTCTGCTGTACTGTTAGCTTTGCTGTACTTGTGGTAGCTCTGCTGTACTGTTAGCTCTGCTGTACTTGTTTTAACTCTGATCTCACTGCAGAGCTGTGTGTGATTATGAGAGCAAAGTGTCAGTCATTAATGTCTCACACTCGTCACGCCCCCTTTCATTTAAAATAATCTGCTTCTCTGAGAGATCTATATCCAGCCCATAGATTTTAACAGCTTATGTACATATAAGAAAAACAGATTTTTCTGGAATAAGACATTGGATTGAAGATATTGAGGTAACATTTTATTCAGCTTCCTACTACCTGCATGCCCATATACACTGTGTTCCAAATTATTATGCAAATAATATTTTCTCAGATTTTCCCAAATTACCTATATGAATTGCAGTCATTGTAATTTTCCAGTCAAATAACTATTAGAGTACAATTGAAAGGTTTTTGTACAAACTGCCTATGATAACAGTATATTTTTATAAAAAAAAACTCAAACTGCACTCAAAATGCATGTTCCAAATTATTATGCACAGCAGAGTTTTCAACCTTTTTATTTTAATAAAGAACAAAAAAATGGTCATTTTTGAAATTATAAGCATTAGCAGGCTATTACAAACTGAAATCAAACAGTTTTCAACTCAAAACTTTATTCTAGGAGATGTTACATTTGCACATAGGACCCCTTGTTCGAAAGGAGCTTCTGAACTCTCTCGTCCATTGAATTTGTCAGGTTTTGGATGGTTTCTGCTTTAATTGTTTTGCATGAGGACAGAATACCCTCCCAGAGCTGTTGCTTAGATGTGAACTGCCTCCCGCCATCATAGACACCCCTTTTGATGATGCTCCAGAGGTTCTCAATGGGGTTGAGGTCAGGGGAGCATGGGTGCCACACCATAACTTTGTCCCCTTTTATGCCCATAGCAGCTAGAGATGCAGATGTGTTATGTGCAGCATGAGATGGGGCATTATCATGCATGAAATGATCTTGATGGTCCAGATGGATGGAGTGGAGGATGGCTGGTTGATGGACACCCCTTGCAAACACAGCTACGGCGCTAACAAGGAGGAGGTGGAGTAATGTTTTGGGCTGGAATCATGGGGAGAGAGATTGTCGGCCCTTTTAGGATCCCTGAAGGGGTAAAGATGAACTCCATAATGTATGTTGAGTTTCTGAAACAGCACTTCCTTCCATGGTTCAAGTAGAAGAACCGTGCATTCCGCAGCAAGATCATTTTCATGCATGATAATGCCCCGTCTCATGCTGCACATAACACATCTGCATCTCTGGCTGCTATGGGCATAAAAGGGGACAAACTTATGGTGTGGCCCCCATGCTCCCCTGACCTCAACCCCATTGAGAACCTCTGGAGCATCATCAAAAGGAGTGTCTATGATGGCGGAGGCTGTTCACATCTAAGCAACAGCTCTGGGAGGGTATTCTGTCCTCATGCAAAACAATTAAAGCAGAAACCATCCAAAACCTGACAAATTCAATGGACGAGAGTGTTCAGAAGCTCCTTTCGAACAAGGGGTCCTATGTGCAAATGTAACATCACCTAGAATAAAGTTTTGAGTTGAAAACTGTTTGATTTCAGTTTGTAATAACCTGCTAATGCTTATAATTTCAAAAATGACCATTTTTTTGTTCTTTATTAAAATGAAAAGGTTGAAAACTGCTGTGCATAATAATTTGGAACATGCATTTTGAGTGCAGTTTGAGTTTTTTATTTTTATAAAAATATACTGTTATCATAGGCAGTTTGTACAAAAACCTTTCAATTGTACTCTAATAGTTATTTGACTGGAAAATTACAATGACTGCAATTCATATAGGTAATTTGGGAAAATCTGAGAAAATATTATTTGCATAATAATTTGGAACACCGTGTAGATGACTTAGGAGAGCTGATCCTACTGACAGATTCCCTTTAAAGTCTAACTAGTCTTACTATTGGGACCAATAAATTCTGAAGCTTCCCATTTCTGGTATGCTTGCCTTTTGTTGCCTGCCTCTTGTAAAATACGTCATTGTAATGTGACCATATTATACACACTCCATTTGCTTATGATTGCTTTGCTCACTGCTAGTGACATTTTGACTTTGCAGTCTCACCCCAAGAAGTTTGAGTCCAACCCCAACAAGCCCATGCAGTCCTTGTAGTCCATTGTATGCTTTCCATTTCTGGAGGTAAGGACACTTCAGTTTTGTTTCTGTATATCATCGATAATATTTTAGACTGTATCTCTGTGTCCTGTAAGGTTTATTTTTTTCCAATAAAGTTGGTATATAGTTTTGATTAGTGATGGTCGCAATGACTAGTCTAAGAGGAACATCCCTACTGGCTTCTCTCCACCTACTCAACTAGACTGACAGACCTCTTCCTATACACCATAGAGAGAGACAAGTGAGTATAGCTCAGCAGGCAGGGAGAATCCAGTGGTGACATCCTTCTTGGATTAGTCACCTTGTCCCTGGCTTTCAACATATTTCAATACGTTTGTAATAGTGGAGCTGGTCTCTGATTCATGCTGCTCATAGTTTGGGTAGCATCAATCTTGTGACAGGTTCCCTTAAAAATGAAGCCCCAGAACCTTGATAATGACAGCCATGGTATCTGCTTTCGTCACATGCATTTCTTAAACAGATATATCCTGACTTTTGAGTATTTTTTTGTGACGTATCAGTTGGTTTCCATTGTAGCCTGTGGGTGAAGGCTGTGTTAAACAAATACCTAATGGTGGCGATTGTCATCCATCGGATATAATGACATCAGATTTAGATGATGCGTTAATTTAACTCACATAGTGGATCCATAAAGCAGATCCCATATTTGTCTATGGGTGACGGATGCAAGGATAAGTGCGCCAATCTGTTGCTGTCTCTGTTTAACGTAAGTATACTGTAGGAGCTTTTTATTAATAAAGCCTCAGAGACACCATAAGGTGCATTAGAAGTACAGTAACTGCTTCCCCTGGTCAAGTTCCTTTAGAACTTTGTGACTTTTTCATATCTTATATAAATGTGTTATATTAACGAAGCCCTATGATCCATCCTTCCATCATGTTGGTCATGCCTAGGTTGTTGCATCATATGTGGACATCTCTCCTAGATAGCGTGTTCTCGTGTAGATCTGTAAGCAGATGGCTGGTGGTTTTCAGTCCTGTGATTCACTGAGATATAATTGGATATTTCGTTCTCCCCGGTTGTCTAACTTCAAATCATTGTTACTGGGATAAATACATTATGTTGCTTGTGACTCATCCTCGTTCTATAAAAGAAGCACACCACGTAATAGAGCTGGTAGGCTCATCTTTTGTGCTTCGTTTGATTTAATTAAAAATAAGTGACAATTGCTTCATCCATAAGGTTTTCTCTGAGTAATGAATGAGTAAACCTTTCTAGATGTGTGATGGTATTAAAAAGATCACATGGGAAAGTGCTCACTTTCCTGAACCTTTGAAATGCTTAAAATATCATCAAATGTCAGATTACCAATTGTTACCTGTAAAGAATGTGGAGCGGTAGAAGAAAAAGGCATTGATGAGTATATTGTTGATACTTTTCCATTTTACAGATGCCTCCATTCTTAAACTAATGTCTGTGTGCGACCGTCTGTGTTCGTATATACCTCCATTGTGTTTTATTTCACTGCCATAGCTCAATTAATTTTTTCAGTCACCCATGACAGCACCACGGAGAGAGGGGATCCACCCTTCACGGACAGGAAACCTACAGGACAAAAGGGCAGCACGGTGGCTCAGTGGTTAGCACTGCAGTCTTGCAGCACTGGGGTCCTGGATTCAAATCCCACCAAGGACAACATCTGCAAGGAGTTTGTATGTTCTCCCCGTGTTTGGGTGGGTTTCCTATGGGTTCTCCGGTTTCCTCCCACACTCCAAAGACATACTGGTAGAGGGAATCTAGATTGTGAGCCCCAATGGAGACAGTGCCCATAATGTCTGTAAAGTGTTGTGGAATTAATGGCGCTATATAAGTGAGTAAAATAAATAAATAAAATAAGGGCAATACCTCTCCCACACATCAGTTGGTTTCCTGTCCTTGATGGGGTAACCTTTCGTCGGGATCTGCCCTACCTGAAGAAGGAAGAAACCAAGAGAATGGGTGTTGAATCAATCCATTTTCAACCAGATTGTGTATATGTGAGTCCTCCCAGAAATAGACTTGTTTGCAAACAGACGAAACAGGAGGGTGAACAGATTTTGTTCCCTGAATCCCAGGAAATGGATGTGGAAATCCTAATAAAAACGTCAGCCTTCTGTGGGGAAACTAAAGCATTGGTGTCATTAGACCTTCCATCAGGACAGTGTTCCCAAGCATACCTCATAGTCCACCAAGGCATGGTTTCAGAAGACGTCATGGAAAATTCCATAGTATCCTCCAGTCGTGTGACTTAAACCCCATAGAAAATTTGGTGGTTGCAGAAAATAAATTCAATAATATTAGTGAACTGGCCATTGCCCAAGAGGAATTCGCTAAGATTCCTCAGGCACGCGTCTGGTAACACCTTACATTTGCAGCACTACTTAGTATATAAAAACGCTTGTCATGATGGGGTGAATAATACCTAGAATGCAGTAGTCATTAAAAATGGAATTTTATTTAAATTTTAAAAAAATATATAATTGTTAGAATTATGTTAAGCTATTTATACTGTTTTGTGTGATTTTTGTTTATTGCAAACAGTAGAAATTTGAAACATTTGCTAATAAACAAAATTGACAATGGGGTTTGAACAATTTGGATTGCAACTGTACATACAAAATATTGGTCACAGCTAGAAATGTTTGTGTAAAGGTCAGTCATCTTCAAATTATTCAATTGTGATAAACCCTCTCCCCCCCCCAAAAAAAAAACATTATTCCTTTCCTCTTCTTTCCAGCAAACCATTTCTGACACTGCAGCAATGCTCCCAGTCTTAGGCTACCGGAGGCTGGCACGTTATAGCCAGAGCGGACACATGCCTTATACTGTATACCATTCCCTTACTAATACAAGGGCGTATGGCTACTTTCTTAGCATCTCTGCTATATCCGCTATGGGCAAATAAAAGTATATTAACCAATATCTTCATTAGTTGCAATAACTTCATGGATTCTCCTTTTAACAAGACGTTAATGAGGCTAAATGATGCTTCTCCCCAATTCACTGAGCGCTGTTAAGTTTAATGCCAGGAGATCATGTTATGTTAGACATATGTAAACCTGGATTATGTCTTAATGAGGAAGACCGTCCTCTGAGTTTAGTATTCTTTGCCTGAGTGAAATATTTAATAATCCGTTTAGTTAAAGAAATAATCTCTTTATAAAAGGAAATGTTTTGTAAATTTTTATGAATGATAAAATCCTGCTGGTTAATGCTCCATTAAAAAATGTTATATGAAGAGAATAAAGTGCAAAGGATATTTGATAGGACATTCTGAAAACTGCGCGTCTGGCGGTGGTTTGGTCTAGTTCATAGGTTATCAACAGCAAAATGCAACCTATGTATTCTACACCGTCGCTAAAGAGAACTTGTGAGGTCCCTTAAAGAAGTTGTCCACTACTTGGACAGCTCCTTCTCATCCCCCACGCTTGGCTCCCATAAAATAATAAAGCTTATACTCACCTGCCATACCGGCACCGTCCTCGCGGTGTTGGCACTCGCTGTCCCCGGAGCTCCTGTGCGGTTGTTGTGACATGTGACGCCTGTGCCCAATCAGCGCCGGCGTCCCTGTCTTCGGCTCCTGTCGATTTGAGCATGAAGAAGTCCGAGATCAGCTGCCGACAGGACTTCCTCTTCATGTTCGAAGGCAGAGACGTGACGCCAACACTGATTGGGCGCCGGCATCACATGTCACAAAAACAACACGGGAACCCCGGGGACAGGGAGTGCCAATACCGCTGGAATGGCATGAGCACGGGAGGGGAGTATAGTTGTTTTTTTTTTTATTTTATTGGGGCCAAACATTTAGATCAAGAAGGGGTTGTCCTAGTAGTGGACAACCCCTTTAAGTTGGAAATCGCTATTATATATACATATTATGTATTCTCGTGTGTGTGTGTATGTATACTTTCCCCGCACTAGTTGTGGCACAGATCCTATAGTTACGCCCTCCTGCGTGTGATTGACATCTTCCAAATGTGTGTGATTTGCTGTCTGTCCTATAATGAAGTGAGACATTGACCTCATTCATACAACCCACTACATGGAAGGACCGCCAGCGCACAGTGTCCATGTATGAGATTTCCAGCAGTTCTTCCATGGAATAAAATGTTTGGAAGATGTCGTTATTGACAATTGGCGCATGAATGGAGGATCCGAGCCAGGATTAGTCTGGCACTTTCCAATGCCTATTAGAGGACCTGACAGGTTACCTTTTAAATATATTATGAAATATACATTGAACTCTGTTAAGATGACCAGCCAACTCAAGGATTAGTCCTCTCAAAGTAAAGGACCCATATTTGTAGATATTCATCACAGGAAAATCTTGTTTAGATTAGTGGTGGTTTTTATATAGAAATGATTTCTTGGAGAGGTCTGACTTGTTGAAAGATGTTGTGTTTCTTTTTTCTACAAACTTAAATAATCTGATCATATAGAATGGCCATCAGCCTTATAAGTCTTTTTGGAGGCCAAATAAATGTAGAACTCGATGGGTACTTAGTGGTGGCATTTGTTTCTCCTCTCCCATGAACTCATTATTAACGTGGTTGTCTGACGTAACTAAAGGGATTGGAGACCTGTGCAGACGCACCACACTCTGCCTTATTGAACCGCCAGGGAGCTGGCGACATACAAAGAAAGCCAGCGCATTTCACGACTTCGCGCAGCTGGTCTGATTCCTCTGCGCAGGCGCAAGACTTCGATCACTGTGTGGGTGACGTAGGACACGTCATCCTCTTCAATCCAGATAGAAGCTGTGGCGTTTGAAGGATCGGGGCGGCGATGAGTGCAATCTGGATTTGTCCATTGGACGGGAACATACTATGTGCATGCAGCACGGGACATGAATAAAGCAATTTTTCGGAGGTATGCAGGGGCACCTCTGAGGGTATAAAAGAATTATAGGAACCCCATTTACATGATTTTAAAGGTGATGGACATAGTTTATAAGGCAAAAAAACGGTGACCGTTTCCTTTTAAAAATCGGCTCAGTCAGCAATACATATAAAATAATGAATATCCACAGTTTACCCCACTTAATGTCTGCAGGCGGACACTGGTCTCCGCTATATATGGCCTAGCCTGCTAATGGCAGTGATTGGCTGTAGAGGTCATGTGCGGTATATGTGGACACTCGACACCTGAAGCCATTGTAAATGGAAGATACTGCGAGTGACACTGCGATGGAACATCTGGAAAAGGGAGAGTTTATAGATTGTACTTGCTGCCTTTGTGCAGCTTTTTCATTATAGTAGATTTTAGTAGTTGGATGTTATTTTGAGCATTTTATACCACTTCAGGTGAAAGCTTCCCTTTTTTTAGCATTTTTGTATTATATTTTATAAGGTTCTTTTTGTTGCTTTTTTAATACAGGCGCAGAAATGCTGCTGATTTTCCTGTGTGGATTTGCAAATTGAAAGTCTGCAGCGGTTAATAATTTCCGGCCTGTGAATAAAATTTGAACAAATGTTATACAAATTCTACATGGAAAATCACCTACTCATAACTAATAAATATGCAGCATGAAAGTTCCTTTTGCAGATTTTCATTGCCATTTTCACACAGATCACACAAACCTTTCTTAAAGATTTTTATGCTTGAGCCACTTCTTGAGTGTCGCAACTTGAGTCTGGAAAAAAATCTTATCACCTACTCTCCTATATCATGGCCTATTAAGTTGTGTAAGCCTGTTTCTGTGTTGGTAAGGAATGATAACCTGGGGGGGAATTAGGGGACATGAAAGATGCTCTAGTGCATGCATGTCAAACTTAGGCCTGTGGACCAAATCTGGCCCGTAGGGTGGTTTTATTTGGCCTGCAACACTAGAACCACCACCCCTATGTGGGGCTATTATTCTGTATGGAGGACTATGTGGGGCCCATTATTCTGTATGGAGGACTATGTGGGGCCCATTATTCTTTATGGAGGACTATGTGGGGCCCATTATTCTGTATGGAGGACTATGTGGGGCCCATTATTCTGTATGGAGGACTATGTGGGGCCCATTATTCTGTATGGAGGACTATGTGGGGCCCATTATACTGTATGGAGGATTTTGTGGGGCCCATTATACTGTATGGAGGATTTTGTGGGGCCCATTATACTGTATGGAGGACTTTGTGGGGCCCAAGTTTTTCATTTTGGCCCTCTGTGTATTTGAGTTTGATATCCATGCTCTAGTGAATCCCATATACCGTATTTTTCGGACTATAAGGCGCACCGGATTATAAGGCGCATTGACAAAAAAACTCTGCTGAAACGTTTTGGTCCATATATAAGGCGCACCGGACTATAAGGCGCATTAAATTAAACAAGGCTCAGACCGTAAATCAAATTTTATTTAACACAATAGCTGCAAATCAATACATTTGCTTTTTCAGTTCATTCTTCTACCACAAATCCATCAAACTCTTCATCTTCAGTGTCAGAGTTTAATAGCTGGGCGATTTCGGCATCAAGCATGCTCGGGTCCTCCTCATCATTATCCGAGTCGGTCTCGCCGCTGATGTTTAGCTCTTCTTCAGTGATAATTCCAGACTTCCTGAAAGCTCGGATGACACTGGAGACTGATACCTTCTCCCAGGCATCCACGATCCACTTGCACATAGTGGCATAACTCGCCCGGCGTTGCCTCCCGGTGTTGGTGAATGTGTGGTCCCCTTCTGTCATCCAATGCTCCCATGCAGCTCTCAATTTAACTTTAAAAGACCTGTTGATGCCAATATCTAGTGGCTGGAGCTCCTTGGTTAATCCACCCGGAATGACGGCAAGCTCCGAATTAGTTTTCTTCACTTGGTCTTTGACAGCTTCGGTCAGATGGGCGCGCATAGAGTCACAGACCAATAGGGATGGGGATCTGTGAAAAAAGCCATCCGGTCTCCTGACGTAGACCTCCCTCAGCCACTCACTCATCTTCTCCTCGTCCATCCAGCCCTTTGGATTAGCCTTGATGATGACACCAGCAGGAAACTGTTCCTTTGGCAAAGTCTTCCTCTTGAAAATGACCATGGGTGGTAGTTTCTGGCCATTAGCCTGACAGCCGAGAACTACAGTGAAAGATGACTTCTCGTTTCCTGTGGTACGTATAGATACCGTACTGGTCCCTGTTTTCTCAACAGTACGGTTTACGGGGATGTCAAAAGTGAGGGGGACCTCATCCATGTTAGTGATGTGTTCTGGTTGGATCTTCTTTTCATTTATTTTGGTTATACAGTAGGTGCGGAAAATGGCCAGCTTCTCTTCATAATCCTTTGGCAGTTGCTGGCAGACAGTAGTTCTGGTGCGGATAGAGAGATTACGCCTTTTCATAAAACGAAAGCACCATGAAGGACCTCCTCGAAAGTCCTTGATCTCCATGTCGCGTGCTATCACTGTGGCTTTTAGGCGAATAGAGACAGTGGAGACGCTTCTACCTGTGGCTCTTTGTTCGATAACCCACTGTTCTATTTTGTCCTCCAAATCTGGCCATCTTGCTTTGTTTCCTCGGAAACTCAGTTTGGTCTTCTTTCCCTGGCGTAGGGCATCTTCTTGTTTCCTCCACTTACGCACCATAGATTCATTTATGTTGAATTCTCTTGCAGCTGCTCTATTTCCATGCACTACTGCATGACTTCTAGCTTTAAGCTTAAAATCTGCATCATAAGCATGTCTCTTAACAGGAGGCATTTATGGGGTAGTCGGTATAGAAACTTAAGCACGGGGCTCCTGTGCACAGAGCTGTATGTGTCACCGCGCTCAGTGAGGATCCTGACTACGGTGGCCGTATTGCTTAAGCCAGGTGCGGGTCCATATATAAGGCGCACTTTTGATTTCTGAGAAAATTCTGAGATTATATGTGCGCCTTATAGTCCGAAAAATACGGTACTGTATCTGTCCCTAAACAAGTAACACTTGGCCAATTTGCAGAAGGTAACTGTCAGCTGAGCATTTGGCCAATAGCGATTTCATTAAGGCGCAAGTGTAGACTGTGAAATTTACGATGGCAGCATGGATAAATTATTACATTATAGTTTCCATATTAATACATTCATTATAATGCTGTGTACAGGTGTAATTATTACTATACCATGACCATAAACCTTAAACACCATTTGTTTTCCCCCAAGTGCATCTCCATAATATAAACCACCATTGTTATCCTTGGCTAGGTTTCGCAATAGAGGGCCAGTAATATATTCCAACCGCTGTCTTTATGAGCAAACCATAAAATGTCCCAGTATTTATTGTATTAATAAAATTAGAATTTCGATTCATGTTTTTGCACATTTTTTTTCCAATTAAGATGGTTTATATTCCTGTTGGGGCAATTAAATGTAAAAGTGCCAGCGTGACGATGTGTAAAATTATTTCCACTTGCATGTTGGTCCATGCTACTTTTAACGTGCCATTTAAATCAGGGCATTATTTATCCCAGATTGTTCATAATGCAGATTATTAGTATTTATGGAATGATGGTTTGGTAACTGTATTCGGCTTTATTTCCTTGTCCCGTCCTCCCATATGGCCTCTTTTTGTTTATATTTGTCCCCGAGCATCCATAATATTCTGTAGAAAGTCCCTGAGATCTTCCTCTGAATTTTATTATGTATGGTTGACCTTATCCTCTTGTTATCCTGTGCATTAAGCATGCGTTTGGATTTTATTTTCCTTTTTTTATGGGATCGTTTTTCAATCCTTGAATCATGTTCTGAATATCATTATTTTACCCAAATTCCTTTTATTCGTAGCAGTAAACACGGCTTTAAAAACAGTAAATATATAGCTTTTTTTCTCCTGTAGAGCCTTGCATTTGATGATTTGAGTAACCGGTTTAATAAGAACTTTTTAGCGTCAGTGATACACAATGTACGGGAGAGTTGTCTGCCTTTAGTTGAAAGAAACTGTTTGATTATGAATATATTTTATTGAAAAGGTCTTATTAACAAGTTTATATTCTGTCAAAAACGGGGTAGAAGAATAACACTTTAAATATTATTCCCCTGTTTGGTTATTTATTCAATTTTCATCGTCATTTATTCACTTTTATACGGTATTATTTTCCTGGTTATTGTTCATTACTTTCACATTACTTTTACTACAGAGCACACTGATTTAGTGGAACAGTGTTTTGTTTTTTATACATTTTATATGTTCTATCCTTAGTTATATGTTCCATCCTCTTGTAGATTAAAGGGATTATCCCACAAATGACGGTCATAGAGGAGGAGAACGGTCTGTCTTTTTTTCTGGAAGACCCAGCTCATCTGTTCACTACAGAGAAAGACCACTGATTTCAATGAAGACTTATCTAGCATCTTGCCCTGACAATAACAGCTGAAATGCATAGGGGTCGTCAAAAGTAAACTAACTTCCGGAACTGATAATGGACTTCCCTTCCTAGTCTGAGCAGTTTGAAATCAAAGATATTTAAAGAGAACTTATCATAAGTTTTTGCTCTTATTTTATTCTTGCTGCTCCCTTGAGTGTGATTTTTTTTTTTTTTTTTTTAGTTTTTTTTTTTATCTGCCATATGGTTCCAGAAAAAGTAACTTCTATTTAGTTTTGCTATTCATGGTCTTTGCCAAAGGGGCGGTACTCGTACGGTTCCTCAGGAGCGTATCTTTAGGCTGCTCTGTATTATTACCCTGGGAGCCACGTCACCTTGGTAAAGACCATAAAAATCCAGCACTAAATTAAAAGGCCCATATCTCTGGAACTGTATGACGGATTTAAAAAACAAAATGAAGGAATACTTAGGGGAGCTGTGAATAAAAAACACGCCATGTTTGATCTGATAACAGGTCCTTTTTAAGAGCTTTTTGGCTGACAGTATATACATATTTGGCCACTGGAAATTATCCAGCTCTTTTCTAGTAAAGCTACTGCACATGTCTACTAGCGCCAATGTCATGCAGTCCTACCCTCAAATTTTAGATAACAGGTGTTATTCTGGGGAAGCTATTCATGACTAGTACTGCACTGTAAGTCTATGATGCAAGATTTGCAATTGTTTTTAACGGTGTGGGTACATTTACTATTTTAGGCTCAGTAGAGTGCCTCTTTATGGGGTTGTCCCACTAAATGTATTTATGGCTTAACTACATCCTTTATGCTCGACCACTGCTTTACTCACTTCTATGGAGTTAGTTAGCTGTTCTGTCCATCCTAAAAAAATTGACTGGTGCTGTGATCACATATATACACTGCTGGTCTATTCACACAGATGTCCTTAGGATCCATCAGAAACTGTGAGGGCACCAGCCGGATCGCCTCGCCATCAACCTTACATTTCCTTTACTGGTATATTTACATGTGCCAGGCTTGTGCATTTACACTGTCACACAAGTTATTTCTATTTGTACCTTTTATGGCCATGCTGGCAATAACCGCTTCTAAATCCTGGGGTTTTACGTAAAAAGCCAAGCACAGCTGTGTTACGCTGTTTGCACAACTCCCATAGAAATTAATAGGAGTTCTATAAATGGCATAGCAGAGCGCACTATGCTGTTGGCTTAAAGGGGTTGTCCCACGAACATGTACATATTAACTGATGGAAATGGAAGCAGAAGGGTCCAATTTACTATAGCGGGGTCTTTTTGGGCGTTAATTCATCAGTTAAAGAGGTTTACCCATGAACAAAATAAATTTTAATCAGTGGATTTTGGAATAATAATAATTTCCACAATTGGATGTGTTTAAATAAAATGTTCCTGTGCTGAGATAATCTTATAAATGTGCCCCTGCTGTGTACTGTGTAATGGCTGTGTCTGACCGTGCAGGAACATGGTCTGATCATACCACAGCTCCTGGGCAGGGGAGGAAAAAAAAGAGTATACAGACATTACAGCAGGGGGTCACAGCTGATTCTTTCTGTGAGGTAAAACATTTCCCTGCCTGTTTTTAAATAATGTTTTAATTCACAGAAAAAAATATCAGCTGTGATCTGTTGCAGTGTCGCCTGTATACTCTCCTGCTTCCTAATATATAATGTGGTGATAAGAATAACTGAGACATCAACATCAGTTCTGTGAGGGTTTCTGGGTGGCGCCAGGAGTTAAAATGGATGTACTTAACAGATAATTACTGAAAAGGCATCGTGAATGAATGTTGGTAAAAAGAAACCCCGCTGCCGAACACCCAATGAATGAGCAAAACGCTCATCGGGTAAAATGATGTAGTGTTCTCAGCGGTGCCTAAACTTGTGTAGCCAGGACTCGCACTGCTAAGGACTATGTCAGCCTCTGTGCATTGAGCATTCTTCTACTGTGGTCTGCCTGTGTGAATAGGCATTTAAGCAACCACTAATCGGTAAAAGTTTACCGATCGGCGGACATATCGTGCAGCCAGTCAGTCTGTGAAACTAGACCTTTAGACAATGTAATCTAAAACTGCTAACGTTACTGCAGATGTGCACTAAAGGTTAAGCTGTGCTAGGCACAAATCCTCCATATGATCAATACACCACCTTTTATTGGTCTTTCTTCATTTTTTTTTTTCTCCAAGAATTGGTCTAATTCTGAATGCCCATTAAGAAGCTGTGACACAATTGTTTCCACTTTTTATGTTGAATCCTTATGTGAGGCTGATCTCTTCAATTATACCAATAAGCTGCTATAAGCGTCAGGGCTGTGGATTCGGTAAGCCAAACCTTCGACTCGACTCCTCAATTTCCATGACACCGACTCCAACTCCAACTCCATGACTCCGACTCCCTCATACATGGCTCATGTTTAAGTGATTAATTTATGGTAGGACACATTTTTCTCAGCTAAAAGTCTAGACCCTGAGATCAGGAATAGGACAGACATTTATAGGACATTTCATAACTTTACCAAATTATTATGAAAAAATATTCCCCACAAACTGCATTGAACTACTGTACCCAATTTATTATATATTTTAGAAGTCTGAGTCGGTCCATTTTATACCGACTCCAACTCCAACTCCACCAAAATGGGCACGACTCCATCTCTGACTCCACAGCCCTGAAGCATGTCCTTTAAAGAGGCTTTTTTTTTAATGTATGGAAACCGTACAACTGTTTTCCATAGTCTGTGTCTGACAAAAATTGTCCAGTAAGTTTCAACTTTCAAAAGGTTAAAGGGGTATAGCCTTCATCTAATGAAATGACCTATCACTCTATACTACATTACTAGGAAAGCCTAGCTGCTCCCCAGAACTGTGACCCCATGATGTGTTGGAGGGCTTCCTCTGCACCTGACCTTGTGGATAGCTGATATTCATTGTACACACATCATATCTGTGGAGCGCGGTCACTTATAATATGATTACAAGTATTGAGAAATGTTTCTGTCAATATTCAATTGATTTTTCTTTGGAAATGGGGTAGTACAAGGTTAGCGCTCGTGTATTGGGGCTTGTGACATTGTCATATTCACGATGTCACATTATTTACAAGAAGATATATATTGAGTCCATGCAATCTGTCTGAAAATTGCAACTTTTCCTTACACGTGTACAGGTATTTGTTATCTAGCACCAATGTCAATTCCGTTAATTTTTTTCATAGTCTTAGTTCAATTTTTATCCTACCGCCCTTTACTGGAAAACCCATTGAGAACGCCACCCACCCCTAATCTAAGCAGCATATTTTCCTCTGCCAAAATGTAGCTAGAAACGACGTGACACTCGACACCGAGGTCAGTGATTACAGCATCACATCTAATGATCTTTTAAGCTGTTGCATTGCGACCTGCGATGGTGACCGTGTCACAAATGTTTCCAAATGTGTTGGATTTTCTATCGCTGATCTCAAGTCGCACATGACTTCCTTGCCAAGCACTTCAATGTAGTGTCATCTTGCTGCAACTTGTATGCAACGGCTCTGTGATATCGCCATTTGTTATATTTACAGCAAAATCGCAACTCTAAAATTGTCAGCAAGTCACATACAAGTTGCACAGTTGTGTTTTGTAGTTCCATTTTTCTAAAAATTGCTTTTGTGCACTACATGTCTGTGGAGACATGAGGGTCAGTGGGTGCTCTTGTCCGCTGGCCTGGCTATCTTTAGAAAGACCACATGGGCCAGGACTTATTCCACTGAACGCCCACACTCCTTTCTCGTGGGCAGAATACCACTCAGACAACACAGTGTGAGGGTAACACACTGCGGTGGTAATTTGTTGGATCAACAACTGTCACGGGTGTGTCAGATGTGACAGACTGTCACCCTGCAGTTGGTTGCAGAAGATCTCTTCGTTTGGCATTACAAACACCTTCTTGAATCTGTCTCACTCTAGGACCCAGCGGCTACCTCCCTCCTGCAAATTGACACCCTGGCCTGGGTGTTTAAATACTTTGTTTGCAGCAGGGTGGTGCCAGTGATACTCGCATGTTTCCTTGTGAAGGCTTGGAGCTTCTGCCGTCTGCTTACTTCCTCTCTGGTGCTAGGAGGACGTTTGGTGTAATCTCTCTAAAGTCGGCTCATGCTAAGTTACTTTTCCCCGTGTGTGTCTCCCTTGTTGTCTTTAGTTGCTAATGTGGACTAACTAGTTCTCATCCCCCCCCCTTCCCTATCCATGGCCTAACGCTAGGAAAATACAGGGCTTAGGTCCCTTTGCGGCGATTGGTGAGGAACCAGTATAGGGACGATAGGGGAGTCAGGGTGATATCAGATCAGCCTAGGAGGTCTCCACTCCCCCTTACCCTATGGTCTGGGCTCCCTTCCCCTCTTCTCTTCGTGTTGCACTTAGCCTTTCCCACACCTTGCGTGACAACAACCTATAGTAAAGTCCCAGCAGGTACAAAAGATGGTGCAAATGACAGTCTCATCCTTCCTCTGGTTCGCCGGGGATTAGAAGCTCTGTGACTTTGGGCATCCAGGGCCATTCAGTAGCACCCTGTTTGTCGGACACCCACAGAGAGGAGGTAGCGACAAGCTTAGGAAGCTGGCTGAGCACAATAAGGTATGTGGCCTGGTGACCTGATTATCCCAACCTGGGTTCTCACAAACGACTCCGTGGGTTCAGTGATGGGCAGTGGAGCAGATCTGTATTCCAACCGCTAGAGCCGTGGTTCCTTGGGCTGATGTCCTGTATAGTCTCTGTGGAAACAAAGGCAGCCCCCTTTTTTACTCCACAGCTCTCATTCAGGGCATTCTCCCACAGGTTTGGGGAAAAGTGGGGGGGGATAATGCAACACAGTGCTACACAGAGAGTCACGCCAGGTGTGAGTGCAACACAGAGGGGAAAGGGAGCCAAGACACTAGGGAAAGGGGGAAGAGGTGACCTTCTAATCTGGACTAGCATCACCCTGTCTCCCCCTAACGTCCCTATACAGCCTCCGCAGCTGTCGCCGATCACGTGCCTCACCCTACTATCCCTGGCGTAAGGCTATAGCTGGGGGTGGAAGGAGATGAGCACTAGTCAACCTCCGCTAGCACTCTAAAGACAAAAGGGGAATACAACACAGGGGAATTACAACTTAGCTTTAGAAGAACTCCAACAGGGCACACGACCTCAAGACTCCAGAGAGGACGTGATGCTGCTTCAGCCAAGTTCCAAGTAGAGATGAGTAAAACCGGCGATGTCCACAAAGACACACTAGGTATATATACACCCAGACGAAAGGGAGGTAGTCGCTGGGTTCTTAACACAGCCTCCTATCTAGGCAGTTGTCTGCATTGCCAAACGTGGAGATCTCCTTCAAACCACTGAAGGGCAACTGTCTGTCACCTCTGACACACACGTGACCAATAATCTCTCATTGTTCGATTGTTTAATTGGCCTGCATATTTGTCCTCCAAGTTGTGCAGACAAGTAAACCGCAGGGTCTGATGCAATACCTAACCAGCAGGCATTCCACAAATTAACATACAAGAAAAGTCAACGGACAGACTCACATGAAGCAATTGCTTATGTCCCTTGACCTACTGAACAAAGACACAATACGTCTGGCATAATTAAGAATAATTCAACCCCAAACAAGTGGCCAGGTTGATGCTATGTTGTCATAATATCTCCTTGTAGCCCCAGCTTAAGGCTTCCTAGCTTTTTATAGGTTGCCTGGACCGGCTCCCACATTCAGGATTTTTTTCTTTGATGAGACGACAATGTTAATCCACCTTTTTACAACCCCTGGCAAAAATTATGGAATCACCCGGCTCGGAGGATGTTCATTCAAGTGGTTTAATGTTTTTGAAAAAAGCAGATCACAGACATGGCACAAAACTAAAGTCATTTCAAATGCCAACTTTAGGGCTTTAAGAAACACTAAAAGAAATCAAGATTAAAAATGTGATACTCAGTAAGGGTAATTTTTTTCAGATCAAGCAGAGGGAATAAATTATGGAATCACTCAATTTTGAGGAAAAAATTATGGAATCATGAAAAACAAACACACGAAAGAACACTCCAATACATCACTAGTATTTTGTTGCACCACCTCTGGCTTTAATAACAGCTTGCAGTCTGAGGCATGGACTTAATGAGTGACAAACAGTACTCTTCATCAATCTGGCTCCAACTTTCTCCGATTGCTGTTGCCAGATCAACTTTGCAGGTTGGATCCTTGTCATGGACCATTTTCTTCAACTTCCACCAAAGATTTTCAATTAGATTGAGATCCGGACTATTTGCAGGCCATGACATTGACCTTATGTGTCTTCTTTCAAGGAATGTTTTCACAGTTTTTGCTCTATGGCAGGATGCATTATCATCTTGAAAAATGATGTCATCATCCCCAAACATCCTTTCAATTGATGGGATAAGAAAACTGTCCAAAATATCCGTGTAAACTTGGGCATTTATTGAAGATGT
This sequence comes from Phyllobates terribilis, assembly GCF_046119375.1. Lineage (NCBI taxonomy): Eukaryota > Metazoa > Chordata > Amphibia > Anura > Dendrobatidae > Phyllobates > Phyllobates terribilis. Next base: position 503,532,494 of record NW_027362761.1, on the reverse strand, counting down.
AATGACAGCCATCTCCCCAGTGCCTTTACCTGACATGCAGCCCCATATTATCAATGACTGTGGAAATTTGTATGTTCTCTTCATGCAGTCATCTTTATAAATCTCATTGGAACGGCACCAAACAAAAGTTCCAGCATAATCACCTTGCCCAATGCAGATTTGCAATTCATCACTGAATATGACTTTCATCCAGTCATCCACAGTCCTCGATTGCTTTTCCGTAGCCCATTGTAAACCTGTTTTTTTTCTGTTTAGGTGTTAATGATGGCTTATGTTTAGCTTTTCTGTATGTAAATCCCATTTCCTTTAGGCGGTTTCTTATAGTTCGGTCACAGACATTGCCTCCCAGTTTCCTCCCATTCGTTCATCATTTGTTTTGTTGTGCATTTCCGGTTTTGGAGACATATTGCTTTAAGTTTCTGGTCTTGACGCTTTGATGTCTTCCTTGGTCTACCAGTATGTTTGCCTTTCTCAACCTTCCCATGTTTGTATTTGGTCCAGATTTTAGACACAGCTGACTGTGAACAACCAACATCTTTTGCAACATTGCGGGATGATTTACCTTCTTTTAAGAGTTTGATAATCCTCTCCTTTGTTTCAATTGACATCTCTCGTGTTGGAGCCATGATTCATGTCCGTCCACTTAGTGCAACAGGTCTCCAAGGTATGATCACTCCTTTTTAGATGCAGACTAACGAGCAGATCGAATTTGATGCAGGTGTTAGTTTTGGAAATGAAAATTTACAGGGTGATTCCATAATTTTTTCCTCAGAATTGAGTGATTCCATAATTTTTTCCCTCTGATTGGTCTGAAAAAAATTACCCTTACTGAGTACCACATTTTTAATCTGGATTTCCTTTAGTGTTTCTTAAAGCCCTAAAGTTGCCATTTGAAATTACTTTAGTTTTGTGCCATGTCTGTGATCTGCTTTTTTTCCACAACATTAAACAACTGATTGAATATCCTCCGAGCCCGGTGATTCCATAATTTTTGCCAGGGGTTGTATATAAAAAGGGTTTATGTTATTAGAATTCTTACTACTTTCTAATTTGCTTGGTTTTATTTCTGTGCCATTTTTAACATCTATGCTTACGGTCAATGAATAGAAACATACTTTCAGAGGCTAAGACCTTGACTTTATATGAAGTAAATTAAGGTTGCAGAACTTTTCCTTACATTGCCGCACTGGTCATTCTACTGGGTGAAATACGTCAGCTCCCCTGTGCTTTTTCAGAGTGCAATGTCTTAGGTAATAAGGACAAAAAGTGTGAGTTTTGGAATTCAGATCCACATCAATCAGATATATTGATGACCTAAGCTAAGCATAGGCAATAAATTTAAAATACAAGATAACCCCTTTAAATGGAAATGTGTTGGGGCTGTCTTGTATCACTTTCTGTAAAGAATATATAGAATTTGAGGTTGAAATGGACACTTGTACAGCTGAGAAACCTCTGAACAGAATCCCAGAGGTCACTGAGCAAATTACTTGGGAATTCAGTGATAGATAGAAGATATAAGGGTGTTGATGAATTTACATTTCAAAAACTTGCATGCCCATATATGTAGTTGGGAGAAAGGCGATTCATTTTACTAATTTACCCTTTAAATGTATTCTCACTAAGGGGCTGATGGCTGGTGCCCCCATGGGTCTAAGATATAGAGTGTTCCATTGTCCCTTTTCTGATTGGAGCTGTAGTGCTCATGTTTGACCATTGCTGTACTTATTTCTATAGGAGTGATGGAGGTAGCGCTTTTGTCAGTCCCATAGATGTGAATGGAGCTTTTTTTCATTATGTGTGCTACTGCTCGAGGGGGCTTTGGGACTCCCATTTTTGGTAAAGGTAGGAGTCCCAATGTTAAGACTCTCAGCGATCATACTTAAGTGTTCAGTGATACTTCCCCTTGAGAAAGCTGAAACGCGCGTCAGGGCAGCGCTTTGAGCTCATCCCATCCTCCCTCATTATGGGTAAGCAACACTATCTTTATTACATATTTCACCTATTGTTATGGCCACTTGGCTTTTATAATTGTATTTTTCTGCATATACATTGTTTCAAGAGTGTTTTCTGCTGGGTGTTGGATTTTATACTTTGGATTTTTGATGCTCTCCCTCTTTCTTCCTCCTTTTGTAGACCTATGTGTATATAATGGTAATAACTTTTTAATATATTTTTACACACAAACTATTTTTTAACTTTACTGGTGGTTCATGGTAACTGGTTGGTTCTCTTTTGTGGTTATTATATTTGGAGTACTCCACCTCCTGACTATATACAGTTCTATACAATTTAGGGGGGATTTTGTACTCTTGTCCCTAACCCAGATATAAAATATGTGCTCTATGAATGTTGTAATATTGATAGGTGTTCAGTATGATAAGCCCATTAAAGGGAAGCTTTCATCAGAAAATGACCCATCGCCTAAATCAGGCTTTTGTATGGTTTAAAAAAAATGTGGATTTTTTTTTTTTATTGAAAAACCAAGTATGAGTCTTGCAGTTTTCATATTGGCACACAAGGCTTTTTTAGGCTCCTACTTCCTGTCTTTTCAGGGACAGTTTTCAGCAGTTTCCTTATCAGTAGAGTCAGGATTTCAATGTCAGGTAACACCTCTGTACACAGCTGATAACACAGGATCCCTCAATCACAATATGTCACAGCTGACCCTGCTCCCATTCTCTTTTCATTAACAAGCTCCTTAGATGCTGTAATACAACAGATATGAAGGTAGGTTCACTGTGGCTAATGTATATATAAATTTACTGAAAAATGTTTAAAAAAAATAATAAAAATAATAACTATTTAATTCTTCATTCTCTGATTATACTTTTCCTTTAATGACTAAAAACATAAAGGTCCTTTTACAATGCTTTATTTTTTTGGGAAGCTATAATTCTCCTTTTCCAGAACCACGTAAGGGAGAGCAGGAGGTGTTTACTGGCTCCATCTTCTGACATTTATTCCTCACTGCAGTTTTTTTTCCTTTTACATACCTTCAGTTATTCAGAATGGCTTTAATCTGCTCTGATATTGGTAGCACTCGTCTCCTTATAAAGTGTTCAGTAACACAACAACATTTTGCTGGCACTGACGGCAAGAAAGCTGTAAACAGGTGCAGAAGGTAGAGTCCAGCTGTACCGTGGAGGCTCTGCACAGAGAAACGCTGCAGCTTCCCAGGCTTTATATTTATGTCCTAATAACCTTCTATTTATTATAGTAATACATTTATAAAATATAGAAAACTAATAAACAAGTTAAAGTTCTGGATAACTGTCTAAGACCAAATATGCAGGTACAGTAGCTAAAAGTCCAGACTCAATCTGTCCAACCTCTACATCTGTGATGTTCCCTTCATGAAAGAGTTAAAGTCCATGTACACCGGACGATGATCGAGAACGAGCGTTCTTAGGAATAGTTGTTTTTCGATTGAAAGCCTGTTTAGACAAAACAATAATCACACGACAAACAAGCAAAACTTGTTCATCTGGTGAAATGATTTTTAAAGGGGTTGTCCGGGACTTTAATATTGATGGCCTACCCTTAGCATAGTTCATCAATGTTTGAGCAGTTGGGGGGCAACACCTGACACTGCCGGCAATCAGCTGTTCCCTGTGTCGTCGGCATCTGGAACTGCACAGCACAGCTCTGTCGATGTAATGGTGGCCATGGCTGGGTACTGCATATCCTCCCCTTAATGAACAGTTCTGGCCAACACCGGGAACAGCTGATCTGCTGGGATGCCACGTGTTTCACCCCCACCAATCAGACATTGATGACCAATCCTAACCAATCCTAAGGATAGGCCATCAGTGTTACATTTAAAGGGATTGTCCGGAAGTTTGTTTAAAAATTATTGTTCTCAGAAGCACATTGTCCTCTTTAAACTGGTGATGTTCTCCCTAGAGCAATGGCTTCCTATGAGCACAGAATGATCATGTTACACAGAATCTGTCGGCAGGATTTCACTTCTCCCCCCTAACCCCACAAACTATTTGCATTGCGTTTATATTTCACCATCCACCCAACCTCCACGCTAAGGCAGTCCAACAATACTGTTACATGACCAGTCCGTTCCTGAAAAATCAGAGTTTAAATTGATATGCAAATGGGGCTGGAGAGCAATTTGTAGATCTGAAACCTCTGTCACTCCAGCTCTATTACCCACCTAGAGCCGCCTCCTACTGCTTGACTGACTGCCTCTATGCTGTGTGACTTCAGGCAAATGATCAGTCAGTCAAACAGGAGGCAGCACTGGACGATGAATAGAGCTGGAGTGACAGATGCTTCAAATCTACAAATTGCTCTTCAGCCTCATTTGCTCATCAATTCAATCACTGATTTATCAGGAACAGAGGAACAGACTGGACATGTTTGTTTTCAGGGTAGCAGTGATGACGTTTTACACTAACACTTGACTGCAGAAGTTGTCATTGTTGCAGCCAGTAATTGGAGGCTTTTTCTAATCTTGGACAAGCCCTTTAAGTCTTGCACATAATTGCACGTGACTTTGGAAAATGTCTGTGTTTGATAAATATCACATTTTATAATATCAGAACGTGGAGGACAGATGTACAAATATATTACGCTCCCAGATGAATTGTTATTGGTAGATTTGTTGAATTAAACTGGTCCTTCCTTTTGCTTTGGGTTTTATCACAAGTCTTGTTGTCTTGAAATGAATTCTTTATCTTCAGAGCGCAGCGCAGCGTTTTTGGGTGATACATGCGGGACCGAGTCACCGTAATTGCAGAAATCAACGCGTTGCTCCATTCATCTCGTGTGCAGCAGATACTTTCTGAAGGAAGCATTACTAAAAGCAATTATGGGATATTTTGCTGTAAATCCGTTTGAGTTTGGCTTTAAATTCTATGTTTTTGCTGTAATCTCCTAATGAACACACAGCATCATTAGTGACCTTTCTAAGTATCAAGCGTGTGTAATGGAATATCTTAAACATATGTTGCCTCATAGTTTCAGGAAGTTGTCACCAACTTTTGGCATCATTCATTTTGTTTTGTTTTTTTTTTGCATATGTGAGAAAAATGTTTTCATCAATGTGCTGGGTGAAATTTGTATCTATTTTTGGACCATGTGTCCATTCTCACCGTCATTGAGGCATCTATTTTTCTCATATGTAACACGAAAAAAAATTCCAACCTTTTCATTCCCATTAGACACTGAAAATGGACTACACTCAGACCAAATGCAGCTGGAACCTGAGAGCTATCCATTTTTTTTGGATGGTCCTATTCACTTGAATGGGTAAATTTGTTATGCAAATTTGATCAAAAAAGACGTCTGTCTTTTGGTGTTTTTTTTTTTTTGCAGAATATTGATCTATGAATATACTGTGTGAGTGCTGCAGCCAGGGTCGTATTTTTGTCCAACCACTATACTGATGCCTCTACCCTGTGCCAGTCATTGCACTGGTTACTCATCCACTACAGAGTATAATATAAGCTTATCTCTCTCACCCACAAAGCTCTCCACAGTTTTGCACCACCTTCTATCTCCTCCCCTATTTCTATCTCCTCCCCTATTTCTATCTCCTCCCCCATTGCTATCTCCTCCCCCCATTGCTATCTCCTCCCCCCATTGCTATCTCCTCCCCCCATTGCTATCTCCTCCCCCATTGCTATCTCCTCCCCCATTGCTATCTCCTCCCCCATTGCTATCTCCTCCCCCATTGCTATCTCCTCCCCCATTGCTATCTCCTCCCCCATTGCTATCTCCTCCCCCATTGCTATCTCCCTCTCCATTCTGCAACTGATCTAAGACTAACATCCTCCGTAACTGGAACTGCACACCACCATCTCCTAGACTTCTCTCTTGCTGCACCAATTTTCTGGAATACACTACCCCAGAAGATCAAATTAATACATAGCCACCAGATTTTTAAGCATACTTTAAAAACACATCTCTTTAGACAGGCCTATCACTTCACTAATCTAACTCTTCCCTGTTCCCTCTTTCTAAATTTTCCTCAGACCCTGGTCTCTCCTATTCATCGCTCTCCACATCCTCCATGCACCTAATAGCACTTGGTAACTGCACTTAGACAGATACTGGATGATGACCCTATTTTATAATGATGGCTCTACCTATTGTTCTACCTATTGTGCCCCCCTATTTTCTTATAGACTGTAATCTGGCGAGCAGGACCCTCACTCCTCATGGTACTGTTGAACTGTGGTACTTTGATGTCTTTATTATCTGTACATGACCTCTCTTAATTGTAAAGTGCTGTGGAATATGTTGTCACTATAGAAATAAAATGTTTATTATTATTCTATTCTAAAAAGCTAGAATATGAGCCATAATATAAGCTTTCTGAATGAGACCTTACCTGTTGCATTCAGGTTAAAAACGTTTTAATCATTTAATGGTCTGCTCTTTTTGGGAATTTCAGTCCAGTGGGCGGTCCCGTCAGTGACTGACAGCTTTCTTTTTATAGTTGTTCATACAGATAGCTGTCAGTCACTGATAGCCCCGCCACTGGACTGAAATTCCCAGAAAGAGCAGAGGATTAAATGATGAAAAACCGGTTATACTGAATATTTTCTCACAAATCTATATATCAGTCTTCTCCACTCTCCCTGCTCTGATATATTGTGCCTGTAGATCGGACTATATTTTCATGATGACAGGTGCTCTTTAACTGCTGTTGCTAGATTACCTGACCTGAGGTATGTGTGTACATATACTTTCAAACACGTGGCCCAAAGCTTTAAATGCGGTCTTTCATCCACTACTGACACAAACTTATCAAATCAGAAATTTTGCAATGTTCACACTGGTCATTAAGCCTTATATTCGCTTCATATTTTCGGTTCTGTGCAGTCAACTTTTTAGCAGTCTCATTATTATTGCAAATGGCAGAAAGTTTGTAAATTTTGCTCATAAACTAAATTTGCAATTGGAGTTGAATAATTTTGATTGCTTTTGTATATCCCATCTTTTGACTGGTACAATTATGAGCTGTTAATGATATTTACGTCACCCGTCCTATTTTTTTTCCCTTACGGACGAAAACAAAAAAGTCTGAATGAAATGTAATAAAGAGCTACCAGTGCATTTTTACGTGTATTTCCCTTTTTAGTAACACATGACACTTTTTCCTCAATAGTGTGATCACTGGATAAAACTATACTACCACAATCTAAACTATACACACTAGATTGCTGTCGGCGGAGTATTTGTCGGCCATTCGTTCGGTCGGCAGTTATCTCGCTCGACTTTCCCCATCTACAGTAGTGTTCGCTCTACGGAGCTCTGCTGTGTTCTCAGAAAGCTACTGCCAGACTCCTCTGGCTCATTTCTGGAGAACAAAAGGATCGTCCATTCGAAATCGGACATGCCGGATCCTTCTCTCCCCCAACATTGTCTATCAGAGGCCCCCAACACATTCGACTTAGAAAAAGACTTGACAAACGTAGTCTTTTTCTATATTGACTACGGGATGGAACCCTACTTGAGCACCTCGCGACACATTAGGAGTGCCGTATATCTGTTATTACAAACAAATTCGACTGTCGGCTGAACCAGTCAATGTCGGCAGGTTTAGGCGACTTCTGTCTAATAAGTGTGGGGAGCTTAAAGGGGTTGTCCACTACTTGGACAACTCCTTCTCATCCCCCACGCTTGGCCCCGATAAAATAAAAAAGTCTATACTCGCCTCCCGTGTTGGTGCCGTTCATCGCTCTCCCCGGGTCTCCCGTGCTGTTGTTGTGACACATGACACTCGTGCTTAATCAGAGCTGGCGCCACTGTCCCCGCCTTTGGACAAATCGAACATGAAGAGGTAGTCCAGGCTGCGGCTGCACTTGGACTTCATGTTCAATTCGACAGGAGGCAGGGACAGTGACGCCAGCACTGATGCTTCAGGCCGACGTGTCACAACAACAGCATGAGAGTCCCGAGGCGAGCAAGGAACAGCACCAACACAGGAGGCGAGTATAGGCTTTTTTATTTTATCGGGGCCAGGTGTGGTGGATGACAAGGAGTTGTCCAAGTAGTGGACAACTTCGTTAAGGCTTCTTCTCCGTTAACTGTAATGGTGCATCTAGAAGAATTCGTACTTGGGGAAATACTTTGGGAATATTTCCCCTTGAAATTCAGAGTATGATCCTTTGCCTGTAAAATAAATGGCATGTTTTAAATTTTGCCCAAATACTGTTCATTGTTGGAACTGCTTGTGCAGATGTTGACGGTTCTATTTTCCATAGATGAATAGAGCTGATTCGGGGACGTGAGCTCATTTATGAACAGCGTTAGGCCGAATACTAAAGAGACAGCGGCCCTGCACAGTGGATTACTAACGCCTTGCCGCTGAGTTATAGGCAAAGCAGGGGAGCTCCGATATTTAATTACAATGCTCAGTTACCAAAAGAAGACCCAGGGGCGCAAACACAGGGTCACGGAGTCCAGAGTGCTACAGTGCAGATTTAATAGCTACATGAGCAATAGCCGGGACGGGAATGGAGGCCATTATCAAGTTACAAAAGCGGATATATTTTTAAATACTAACAGGTCATCTTGTGATTGCTGCAAGAGCCGGCTCTCCAGAGGTCACCGGCATTAAGAAAAAAACAGATGAGATCTTTAATACCATGGGGAGTTTATACTGTAAACTGACACTTACACCTTATTAAACAGCTGTGGGAAGGAGCCGCTTTCATTTCCATCTGAAGGTTGGAGATATTGGAACAGTAGGAGGCGCCAGAGATTTGTGCACTTTGAGTCCGGTGCACGTTGCATTGGATAGAATAATAGGTAAAGCCTGCAGTATTATTATTATTTGTTATCCTACTCTTTTTTGTGTGTGTATTTACTTATTTTTTATAATGTGTACAACAGAAAAATAAATGACAGCCAATGTCGCTCCTACAAAGTGGTTTACCTCAGATTACAGATTAGATTAGATTAACATGTGGATCACCTGCATTGAAATTAAGTAGATGTGATGTGTGGCTATCGGCATGGATAATGAATATGCGGCCGATTTATAAACTTACAAGTACACCCTCAAATAACTGCAAAAGACCTGCAGGAAGATTTGGTGGCATCTAGCACTGAGGTTTCAGTTTACACAGCAAGAGATCGCTCTCACTTGCGATTAAATCAGACGAATGCAATCCCATAAAAAATCTGATTTAATTCTTACCAATTTAATCCTATGAGTGTGTGCTCAGTCGTGTTTTGGTTTTCCAGCTCCGATCGGATTGCGATTGGGCTGAAAAAAAAAACAAAAAACGCTGCATGCTGCGATTGTATGCTGGATTCGAATCACACGCACCCATGTAAGCCTATGGGTGCGTGTGAAACATCACACTGCACTCGACTATCACCCGAGTGCAGTGCGATTCCCGCTGACGCCAGCAACAGAGCAGATGGAGAAGTTACTTTCTCCGTCCCCTCCGCAGCTGTGCTGTGATTCTCTGTCCGAGAGGATCAGCCCACTGACACAGCAGAACGGGAGCCGAGTGTCATTAGCATATCGCATCAGATGCCATACACTAGTGGGACCCCGGCCTAAAGGACAAATTAAACACTTTAGATCTCCATGACTGTACTACTCTACTCACCCAAAATCAAAAGAAAAGTCAGGTGTAATCTGCACAAAACCTTATAAATAAGCCAACTTTTTGGGATTCCATTGTTTAGTGATTCATAGACTGGAAAGAACACCCTACTTACAGGGAAACATGGTGGTGGCTCAGTGAGGCCTACAGTATAGCATGACAGAGGCTTGGTGATGCTTACAGTGAAGCATGGTGGTGGCTCAGTGATGCCTACAGTGAAGCATGGTGGTGGTCAGTGATGTGTACAGTGAAGCATGGTGGTGCCTTTGTGATGCCTAAAATGAAGCATAGTGTAGGCTCAGTGATGCCTAAAGTGAAGCACAGCACTGGCTCAGTGATGTCTACAGTGAAGCATTGCTGAGGCTCGGTGATGCCAGAAACAAAACATTTTCTGAGGTTCGTGGATGCTGTGTGGCTGTTCTGCTTTCTCTGGCACTGGAAACCTCAACATGTGGATAAGATGGATTCCGTCAACTATCATGAAATCCCAGAAGGAAAACTCATGCTTTTTTTTTTTTTTGAGGATGATGAAGCCTGGGCATCATTGGACGTTTCAACACACGTGATGCCACACATACCTCAAAGTCCAGCATGGCTTGGTTTTAGATGTAATCTCTGGAGTGGCTGTCAAAGTCGACTGTTATGAACTACATTGAAAATCTTTTGTGATAGTTGAAGAATATTAGTGAACTGAACGCTAATTCCCATGATTATTCTTCAGGAATGCTGTCAGAAGCTGGTTCCTAGCTTTGCATCACATTTACAGCCTGGTCTCAACAGCCAAAGAGTGTTCAACTGAGACCGTAGTAGTCACTAAGTTTGTGTTGAAATTGGAGAAACCACTCATTAGTTCTTTTGGGATATTTACATTACATATGCTGTTTTTGAAATAAATGAGCATATTGTACATTTAGCTACCAAATCTGATTTGTGATGGGGGTTGACTAATTTTTATTGCAATTGTGTGTTTCCTCATAAGACCACCACTACAGGGGAGAAATTCTAAACCGGTATAAAATCAGGAGCAACCGATTCTAACCTCTGGGTGTATGGTGCTCACTAGGTATTGCTAACCAGACCCATTATAGAGCTTCACTGCCCTTCCGGGCCGCCGTACATGGTCTGCAGTAATACATCACCCAATAGAAAGAATAATGCATAGCATGTTGCTCATCATACGGAGGTACAATAGGCCATACACTTCATCGAAGGTATATTAAAGTTCACACAAACGATTTATAGTTCAAAGTGTTTATTAAACCATTACACAATACAAGTTAAAAAGAACTAGTGAGATGAGGACCGAAGGCATGAAGAGGAGATCAACAAAAGCGAAATAAATAACAAGTAAAATCATCGGAACAGTATAATGGTAATAACATAACAGTAGGGTAGAAGTCCAAGTCCCTGAAGTGAGACCTTATGTCTAAAAATATAAAAGAACCAAAACGCAAACGTATGAAAAGGTGAAAACAAAAGTTTTGTGACACTTAAGTTGCTTACTTAGCTTGGATAGTATATATAGCCTCATCTTCTATGGGACAAGGTAGAGGAAATCTTCAAACGACCATAAAATCACGAGGTGGCGATGAAGAGAGAAAGAAGGGACAAAAAAGTAAAAAGATTCAGCGAAAGTATTCTTCCGGTCCCCAGCTCCACTTGGGGGAACAATCTCTCCTATTTTCGTATTGGATCTAAGGTAGCCAGGTCTTTTTAAGCAACATAGCCTTTTCTTGCAGGATACTAAAAAGTGTCTCGTAAACCATAATGAAGGAGAATTTTACTTTATCAATGTACGGGTTCAGAAGTATTGCCCTCTAGGACAGGACCTCCAAATATGTCATAATGAACCCTCACGCCCTCTAACTCATAAAAAAGTGGGAGAAGAATCCCGGCAAAATCTGTGTCATCCTCTGTGGGGTCAAATACCTGTTTATAACTAAAGGCCTCTGCTATAGCCAAATCCGATCTCCTGCTTTGCACTGAGAAGGGGAAGCACCCCAAAACACATGTCTGCAAATTGAGATTCTGGTTTGCTTTTTATTTTAAGTTGTGTGGCAAGGCTCGTTAAATGGTTGATACTGACTTTTAGGATTCCTTCTTCCAATAGGTGGCACTAGAGTTCACGTCCTCTTTCTCTCTGAAGAGGCAATTTGCATATTTATTTTCCCAGAAGAGCATTGCATGGCCTATAAGTCTCGTTACACTGGCATGTCGCTGCACAAGGAAAGACGTTGCCCCTTAGAATCCAGTCAGAGGCCTCTCATACAGCCAAATCATATTTCATGCTTTGCACTGAGTAGGGGCAACACCCCGAAACTTGTGTCTGCAAATTTAAGATTCTGGTTTGGCATGTGGTAAGCTTGATGATTTGGCATATGGTAAGGGCTGATATTGAATTTTAGGATTGCTACTTCCTAAAAGTTCCAAGTCCTCTTCCTCTTTGTAGAGGCAATTTGCATAACTATATTCAACCAAAGCTGTGTCTAAAGAGTTTGACTCCAAAGGATATAGACTCCCCGAGATACTACTCCCAGCAGAGCATATAAGACTCTTTTTTTTTTTAAAAAAAAGAGAAACAAATGAGTTATACAGGATGAATATATTTCCAGGTCCACCAGGCTTATTAAAGCAAATATACTCAAACACTAAAACCCCTTAATCATAATAATTTATTTCCATTTATTTAATAGGAGATCTAATTTTTTGGAATACGTGTTGGCATATTTGTAGTGATACAGCTCAATTGTAAGTGGGTTTAACAAACATAATATCTATTCATTAAAAAAGCACAAATGTTCAACAACAGAACAATGAGTTGACTTCACAGGTCCGCACAAGGAGCGTACTTTCCAAGCAGGTCATGATTTGCTTCCTGGCGTCACTCAAGTATTTAACTCTGCTCCCGTCACTCTTTCTCATTATTCATAATAGACATTGTCTGGAACAAGACACTGATGCGAACGTGCAAATACATTCTTAGACCAGACAGTGATACTGTGTCCACTTCTTTAATTAGTCCATAGATATTAGCGAAGCTTTACAGGACAAACCCTTGAAAAGTAAGCGCCATTTAATTTTTATTTCATGAGTCAGTAGTACACATGGAAAAAAAAGAAACTTTGTTATATATCTCATCAGAGAAATTAGCTGTTTTTTTTCTTCCTAGATTGATCTTTCACTCTCAATTCATGAGTAAAATCTGTGTTCAGTGAAGACAGGCTTTCTATTACTGAGATAAGAGATAACGCTTGGTGATTTTAAAATTCTATGGAAGAGGGATGAGCTAGAGGCAGACTTTCTGCTGAAATAACAGTTTATAGTTCTCTATAGAATGTCATGAGCACCAACTGTCATCTCCTGTCTGTTTAATTGGAAAATCTATGTTCACTGAAGACAGATTTTACCTTTTTGAATTGAAAATGAAAGATCAGTCAAGTTTCTTATTTTCACATGTACTAATGATTTATGGAAAAATAAATAAATGACTGTTATTCTTTAATTTTAAGCTTGAAACTAATACAAATCTATTGGGTTACATTTTTTTCTGCCCACCCCCTGTCCACGTAGTGGCACCAGTGGAATATGTATGGAGTCTGGTTATGTCTCATGTTCGTATTGTTTTTGTTTCCAATACTGATGATGGAACTCACTTTTTAGCACCAATGCTGGAGATGGCATTTCTCTGTAACAGTGTTTTTTTTTTGTATATGGGGAAGATAAGTTGGAGAAGTAGTTGCAGGCTGGTCTAGGTATCTTTGAGTCACGGGAGGTTATGGATGGGAATATAACGTGTTTGGTTATATTTTAGCTCATTATGATACATTTGTGGTTGGCATATTCATACTTATTATAAGGCAGTGAGCACGTTAGTGATTCCTGATATATTGGACCCCATAGAATAGTTGGTTTTTTTTTTTTCTTTCTTTAAATGGTGGCCATACATATTAGTCTGAAATTGATCAGACTGATGAGACCCAAAGCCCACAACAACAATATTCCCATGAATAAACAAGACCACACAATATAACTTTTAAAACAACTCCTTTTAATGGATGGAGGTCGGTCACCGCATAATGGATGTAAACTGTTAAGGATCATCTCTGTTCCAGGAGCACTATAAGTGCAAAAATGTGCAAAACAGCCGGACTTCCGGCGAGAATACCCATTAAAACATAAAACACCATAACTGACCACCAAGGAGGGGCGCAGGGCTAAACTGCGCTCCGACCCCCACCCATTAGCATCAACGCCTGCTCAATACCATCCTGGATGCCGGACAGGAAAATTATCCAGGCCGATATCTGTGAGATGGACACAATTATTAAGCATGAGCCTAGAATTGTCCCCCTCAAGCTGGTGGTGTCGTATAACAACACCCCCTTTGAAACACACAAAGCGGGACATGCGAGCATTGAGGGTTCTACGAGCATGTTAAACAGCCGCCGACTCCCTAGCACCCTGCCACACAACGCGAGGAATGACCTTGGACCAACCCAAAACCAGCTCTGAGAAGAAGCAGTGAAACTTGTCCACATCAGACCGCTTCATCGTCAGCAGCTCGGCAAGGCGGAAGGAGCAGATGTCATTCCAGCCAGCATGAAGAACAAGGATGACGGGGGAGGAGGCAGGCTGAGCAATCTTCACAATCTCCGGTAGGACTTGGGACCAGGTTAGGCCACGAATGTCTTTCCAAAACACCTCCAAACCCCGGAAACCGAGGCCTCTTCCTCCTGGACGACTGTCTGCTCTTTGGGGGGCCCAGAAAATGTAGGAGTGACCTAGGATCCACACAGTAGGTCTGGTAGCACCTAAGGGAAAAAAATGTTACTAAATTAGCAAATCCGGTCTGAGATACTTTGCAAAGTAAGCAGAACGCCTACCAATCCGTTGAATATCGACATTGGATAAACCCGCTCAAGCAGCTTCGGTAGCCGCCCCAATTCTAAACGAGTGGGTGCCAAAATCTTTCGGGGGAAGACCTAGTAGACCCAGGCCTTTATGAGAAAGGGAGTGAAATTGAAATTTTGTCAGAGGGGAACAGTCTTTATGGGACAAAAATGAATGACCACAGTGTCTGTATTGAAGGTAATTCGTCACTAAGGTTAGTGGGCATATCGGGCCCAGAATGGAAAACAAAGGGACCCATGTGCCTGCGCCTGAAGGGTCTGTTTTAGATTTACATATGCGAATACGTAAGCCACCTTGGCAGAAAGATACATCATCATGGCGAAGGCCTCCTGGGCTGCTCTTAGAAGCTGATACCAACTCACTAATGCGAAATGCACCAAAGAATGCAAGACCAAAAGTGGCTCAAAATAAAGACACATCGTAGGGAGAGGAGCAGAGGGCGGAGGTGCACTCAATGAGGCGCTTAAGGAGGTTAAAGGAAATGGGCTGTCTGCTCTCCTCCAGGGGGTGACTCCTGCTCCACATCCACCCATTCACAAAGCTTAAAGTGAAAAGACAAACCTGACAAACGGCTCTGGGCAACCGCACCTGAGGCACCAGTACTGTGAAGATGAAGAAGATACTGTATAGTAACTTCTAAACGGGCAGAGTCAGAAGAGGAAACCGGTTTGTTACCTATGAATACAAGCCACTCATTCCATTACCGTAAGCCCGCCAAGTCTCTGGGGCTACAGATGACCTAACCAGTGGCATTAGCTGAGCTGTTCACCACCTACCATACACTGAATGGGCATGGGAGACCCTCCAACTGGGCACTGGGACACAGCTGTCGAAATCTCTCCAAATCAAAACACAAAAGTGAGTCAGCGACAACATTCATAGAACAAGGAATATGGTGTGCCCGAAACCATATGTTGAAAGATAGACATTGTAATACTAAAAACCTAAGTAGCTTTATCACTGGAATGGGCGAGAATGCAATATGATTTATCGCATGGACTACACTCATGTTATCAGACCAAAAGCAGATGCGCTTATTGCGCAAATGTGGGGACCCCAGATGCAAATTGCAACTGCAATGGGGAAAAGTTCCAGCAATGTAAATTTTTGACCCAGTCCCTGGAGTGCCAGGACTCAGGCCACTTTTCAGCACACCACTGGTCTCCAAAAATCACACCGAAACCTAAGGATCCTGAGTCATCAGAAAAAAAGAGACAGATCTTCGTTAGAAGATTCGGCTGACTGGAAACAAGTACGACCATTGTAAGAGGAGAGGAACTGTCTCCAAACCACCAGGTCAGCCCGCAAAGGGGGGTTATATGGATCAAACAGCGAGAAAAAATTCTTCCCAAGGGCATGACCCGACATGCAAAAACAAGGAGGCCCAACAGGGACTGCATTTGACTCAGTGACGCTTTTCACAGCAAAAAAAACTTTAATGATAGATAATAATTTTGAAATCTTGTCCTCGGGCAGACGAAAAACCATTTCTACTGATTCAATTTCAATACCCAGGAAAGATAGAGAAGACGTTGGGCCAACAGTTTTTTCAATGGAAAGGGGGACTCCAAAACGAGACATAAAAGAACAAAAAGTGTTCAACAAATATTGATTAGAACTGGAATCCCGAGGGCCAACAAACAAGAAATCATCAAGATAATGAATGATTGAAAAGGAATTTGTTTTCTACTTAATAACCCATTCAAGGAAGGAGCTAAACAGTTCAAAATAATGGCAAGAAATGGCACAACCCATTGGAAGGCAGGTGTCGTAGTAGTATTGCCCGTCCACCAAGCAACCCAAGAGGTGATGACAGTCAGGATGAACCGGAAAGAGGCGAGAAGCCGATTCGATGTCAGATTTTGCCATTAAAGCTCCCTGACCGGCATCCCTGACCAGGGCGACTGCTCTATCAACGGAAACAGACTCGTCACTATCAGAAATGCCGTCATTAACAGAGGAACCCTTAGGATGTGAAAGGTGGTGAATGAAACGAAACTTTCCGCTCTCCTTCTTCGGTACAATACCTAGCGGAGATACCCGTAGATTGTAAAACGGAGGGGTTGAAAAAGGACCCTTAATTCTTCCCAAAGATATTTCTTTTTGAAGCTTCTCAGACAATATATGAGGGAAATCTTTGGAAGATTTTAGATTTGAATAAAGACAGGGAAACCTGCTGAAAGTGAAAGGAATAAAGAAACCAAATGTGAAGCCAAAGCGGAGTTGGGCCCCTGCCTCTTTATTGGGGTACAGGTCGAGCCAAGGCCCCATCTCGGACACGCTCATTGGAGTCCTTTTTTTCTGATTGACCAGAGGGCATTGTTGGGAACATTTAATGGCTGCATGGGGGGCTCCGCAGGTGGAACACTCATGCTTATATTTACAGAGTCCAAACAGCAGTGCCCCTTATTGAAAAGCCAGCATGTGCCCGGTCTGCGAACGGCCGCTGACCCGGGACCAGCGAGGGGGGCAGGGGCCTTTGACTGAAGGGAAGATGATGCCTTTTGGGCCATCATTAGTCTGAGCTATGTATCCGTGGCTTTTTACACCCCATCCCAGATGAGGCTGAAGGGACAAGCGCCTTCTAAAATCCTCATCATAAAGCCACCAGGCACTGCCTCCATGGGACGTGTAAGAATTATATATTGAATCTATATGAACAAACATCTCCAAGCATCGCTCAGGGTGCTTCTGACCCATGATACAACCCATAACAAAGAAGGCCTGAAGCCAATTATTCATTGTCCTCGTGACCTTCGGTTTGCGGTCATAAGGTCTATCGGCCACACGGCGTTCCTTGTCAATGGTGTGTTGGTCAGTAGAAACCAGTGACCAAATATCAATGTATTAATTTGACCAAATTTTATTTTGAGTTTCCTCATCTAAGTGGGATCCTAACGAGGAAATACCACAGAAGAAAACATTTTTATGCATGCTAGCCTGGACCGGGGTGAGGTCCCGCTGGACTGAGGGGTTCTGCATTAACATAAGTGGATTGACTAAAATTTTTCTACCTGAGGTGGGAGCTACTACCAGTGATGAACCATCCCCCCAATCCCCAGAATATTGGTACTCACCGCAGCCTTGCTGAATCGTCGGGACGGGAACCAAAGTGGGAGCAATCATACCATCCTGACGTTGAGGAAGTCCCGGTGCCCTATCACGGCGCCGTGAACGACTATGTAAACACGTCTGCGAATCAGCTGAAGAGTTAGACGACTCGTCCGTGGATGACGGTGAACGCCAGCGCGAGGACCTAGAGCGGTAGCTCCTTCTGGCTGATCTTGAGCTATGTGAAGAATGCCTGGTGTGTCACCCAGGGGGATATAGGGGACTCAGTACCCGGGCCTTTTACCTTGGGATATCACGACAGTCGGCTCCCGGGCCCGTACTCTGGGGTCTCTCTTGAAAAAGGGATTTTTAGTGTATGGTTTGTTTCATGACGCCACCTGTGGTTTCCGGTAATAGATATCAGTGCTGCTTCAGACCTCTGGGGCGGTTGGTAGGGCAGCTGAGTTGGAACGGCTCCCCACAGGTGGAGCGGGCCCCAGGGCAGTGTAGTATAGATGATGGTGATGCTGGGGCTTGTGGTGCAGGAGAGATGGCGCGGCAGAAATAACTGACGGAGGCAGTGGAGTGCAGTCATCCGAGTTTACTCACAGTTCTGTTCAAGTTCAAGTTCCACCGGTACACCGTACGGGTGTCAGCCTCCCACGTCGCACTGCGTCTACCAGATAAGGGGTCCAGCACTTTCTCAAGTATATCAGGAGCGCTTGACGGAACCCCACTTTCTTTATGTTCCTTACTAGACCGACTTCTCGTGCCGGGTCTTCTCCCTCCTGCCCTGCGCTTCCCCACACACAGTCCCGATCGGGTGCTCTGAAGTCCCTCTGGGCAACCTGGAGTTCCCGGACCTACTTGATGCCCTTCACGGTGACTAGGGTGAGGCTGTGGCAACTGCACCATGGAAGTGCAGAAGCCTCCAGTTTTCCAGCCGAGACCTGGAGTAACACGGCTGGTCCAGGGACTGGTTCCCTTCTTGCGGCCTGATCCCTCTGACACCTGGCAGATTCTGGCGTACGGGTGCCGTCCTGCACTCACCGTACCCCCTGGGATCCCTTATGACAACGGAGCCTTCCTCCTCTGCTCCCCTCCTGGGCCTCTATTACTAGGCCCCTTATGGAGCAGAGCTCCTAAAGAGACTCTGCTCCCCTCCTCTCCTTGCTACTCATTCTCTGTCCTCTGCACTACTCTGCCACCCTAAGATGGCTTCCCTTTATATACCTCCTATTATGGTGCTCCCCTACTCTACATCCTCCACCCTCACCACTACTGGTTCCCCCTCTCTTTGGTTCCCCCCACTCCAGCCAGGGACAGGGCTCAGCAGAAACACAGTGCATCTTGCCCTTCCAGCCGGCCTGGAGTAGTGTAGTGTTGAATGCGGGTGTTGGGGTTCCCCTTCTTACCTTGAGAGAAGGAGACACCACACCTCTGGGTGAAGTGCAGTACCTCTGTGGCGACTGAACCCTCAAGGGCGCCACTCCTGGTACGCCGTTTATGCGACTTTTTAGAATGTCGGCGTGGAACTGGGCTGCAGGAAGTTGAAGGGGATGAAGAATCCGCGGTGCGGGTACTGCGCATGCGATGGCGGCGATGACGAGCCAGAGATCCTGCAACCGTGGATGGATGGACCAGCAATGGGAATAGATGCCATATCAGAGCCAGAGGGCATCAAAGGTGCTGTGGAAGAGATGATTGGGTCAGGGAGGTTAGGAAGGGGGGTTAGAACCTGCGGGATGGGTGGGGCTGTGGGGAGGGCAGGGGTGGTAACGTGGCTAAAATCACTGACTGTGATGGATAGCTGGTAGTGGTGGAGGCTGGGGGGGGATTAATACGCATGAGGGTGCCAGAGGTTGTGGATTACTGAAAGCCTCCTCAACAGAGGAAGAGCTGCAACTAGCATGGCCACCCATGGCTGAAAAAGCAGGCTGCTGTTGTAAAATGGGGCAAACTGAGGAGTAAAGAGGGGGCTCTGCAATGCTCTGCAGCATGCAGTGATTATTGGCCTCTTGAAAAAACCCTTGTGAGGGGGATACACTTTTACTGGGCTGTGAGGTGGGGATTGGAACCGCCGGCTCTGCGATGCCTGACAGACAGCGTGCAGCAGCCGCGGGTACAGTATGCGTGATGTTGACCGGTGCTTCTTTTGAAATGAGGAGCGAGGGGCCTGCTCTGAGCTGCTGCACACGCCGCGTGCAGCAGCCGAGGACAAATCATGATGGCGGCTGGGCGGGGCAACGATCAGACCCGGCGCAGGAAGCGCCGAGCCTCTATTACGCCCCGCTGTGAGGATGATCTCACCGTCGGCGAGCACACAGCCTTCTTGCGCACCCGCTCGATGAGTCACCACTGGGGCTGAGTCTCACTGGCGGGCGGATTTGCCGAGCTGGCCGCCGGCCGCCAGAGGGTTCTTTAGTCTGCTGGGGAGGAGGAGCGCCCGGCTCACCAAGTATGCAGGTAAGCCAGGCGTTCCCCTCCTTTCTGATCTTTTCCCTTTATAACCTGGGCAAGGCTGTCACTGTCTGTCATCTTACCGGTCTCTCACCAGCAGACAACCAGTCTCCGGGTCCCACGCTGTGGGGAGAGACCGGAAGATGACACACAGGGACATTTATAGGAAAGGGAATGGAAGGAGGACAGGAAACAGGGGACCATTGGGCAGACCAGAACCAGAGGAGGGGACATGGGAATACAGGGGATTTTAACCCCTTATAGCAGGGCACCTCAGTCAGAGGCAGCTGATGAAGGATCAGACTGCCCTGCAAAATGGGAATAACTTGCACATGTTTCCAAAATATTCCTAGAATGTTCCCAGAAAGATCCTACACCCGGTTTCATTCAAGATGTATGACCAGTTTGCATGACTTTGATTGCTAATATGTACTAAAATGTGTGTGGTGGTGCTGGCAAAACAATCATTCACCAGAACATTGTTAATTTAAAAAAGCACTCCTCCTCCTCCCATCAACATTTTTATCCTATTAATATATTGCAATTATTATATTATACGGCACACAATTGATCATTTTGTCTTTCTACCCAGTTAATTCTTCTGTTTTCCATTAGGTCTATGATACCACATGATTAAAAACGGACTAGCTGAATCCTTCTAGGGTCTATATAGTAACAGGAGGTAAATTTTCCCTGCATGAGTCATGAGTTACTGCAAAAGTCACTAGCATGGGGGAAGAGGGAGCAGATGGGTCAGGAGGTGAAGAGAGGAAGGATTTTGGCAGGAACAAAAGACTTTGTTTCTACATGAAGCAGAGAAAAGAGAAGGATTAGCTGGGTAGAAAGGCAAAATGAGCAATTGTAAGTACACAGAGCTATATAATATGATGATTGTAATATATTAAGAGAATAATATCTTTGATGGTAGTGCTTCTTTTATTGTTATGCAACCATTAATCTCCTTCTGTCTAATGTGTATGGTCACCTTTTGGCCAAATTCACACAATATTGTGAAAAATTATCCCAGTCTCTTTTTGAGGAAGTTGATCTGACTGCTCTCTGCATGGAGTTCAATGTGCACGTCTACATCACAGACAAGCACACATTGTGTGTCGTTTGGACCACCTTTTGAAGTCATCCGTGTCTCTTATTACCGGAGTTTTTGGTCTCTAGTAAACGCTTGAGTATTAAGCAGGTCATTTTTGAAGATTCCATCCAGAAGATATTGCCCACAATATATTGGATCCACCTCGTTGTCAATATGAGAAACTTCCATCAGTTGACACTTAGGGTTGGATTCATCAAGACTGGCTTGTTCACGCTTTTTGTAAATAAGGAGTGTCGGACGCATGGCGTACACCTCCGTGTGCACTCTGCCACAAATCCTACTCCAGTGCCTGCTGGAAAGATCTATGGTGTAGCGAACGCCGCCACTCGTCACGCCATCGTCCCTCCCCAGCTCCGCCTACTTCGTCGGATCTAGGCAAAAATGTTGTGAGAACTCAGTCAAAATTTTTGCACAGCCTTGAGTTGCACCAGAATACAGGTATAAAAGCTTTAATGAATCAGGTTTAAGAAGGGTTTTCTGATCTGGTGTTTGATATATTCACAAACAGGTTTTTTTTTCCACTTAAATTTTGAAGCAGATTTTTCCATGTAGAAAAAGTAACATGTCTTAAGGCATTTTTGCATGAAAATAAATTGAAAATATTGCTGACAAAAGCAGAGAAAATACCCCATGCAGAAAAAGAAGCACAAAAAAAGTGCAAAAAAAAATTACAAAACAACTTTGGGTTTTTAGTGTGGATTTTTCAGCCAGAAAAATGTCAATAAACTTAATATGCTCTTAGGTTTTCTGAAGCAGCATCATGTAGGGAGTGATTAATTTATACAGCAGGGTACAAACTAGTGTTAATTTTCCCTTCTACATTACCCTAGACAAAGATAAGAGGGGTGAGCTGAACTTGTGTCCTTCAGTCTCTCTTAGCTGGCAGTTTATTAATTAAAGGGGTTGTCTGGGACTTGAACATTGATGGTCTTTCCTTAGGTCATCAATGTCTGATTATTGGGGGAGCAATATCCAGCGCCCCCACTGATCAGCTTATCCCGGTGCTGTCATCGGCCAGAACTGCTTGGTTCCGGACCTGCACAGCTCCATTAACGGTATAGTGGCTGCAGGTATGTATCCGCCCCCTATTCAAATCAATAGAGGGGCGGATGTGCAGTACCCGGCCACGGCCACTATTCTGTTGACGGAGCTGTGCTGTGCAGTTCCTGCCATAACTGGCAGCTGTTGATCGGCGGGAGTGCCGAGTGTCACACCCCCACTAATCAGATATTGATGACCTAGGACATCAATGTTCTGGTCCCAGACCACCCCTTTAATAAGATCATTTTTTAGTCCAACAGGTATCTTAAGGCTGCATTCGCACATCCATGTGAATGTCTGCTTTGTTTTTGGTTTTTATCGGACTGCACACAGACCCATTTTGTTCTGTGAATCTATTCAAACATCAGTTAAAATGACGTATCCTAAAACTATATCCTTGAAACTCAGAACATGTCCTATTCTCATCTGATTTAAAGGATCAGAATAGGACATACTCAATAGGTCTGTGTCCTGTCCAATAAAAAAATATTGGCAGCATACTGACACTTCACACGAAGTGTGAATACAACCAGACGCAATAATCTTCTTTCCCAAATAAACAGAATAGGGTTCTTATAAGCTACCCCCTAATGTACAGGAGAAACCATTGTTGGAATGCCTCGGTGAGGGCGAAACTAGTTCAGTTCTCATCATCACACAATTTTCTTAAATGAATGGACTTCTCCCATGTGGACCCTTGTTTGCCATGTACCCTTATGGGCAATGCTCAAATGGTCAGTATATACATGGGACTACATATTATAGTGAAGTGTTTGGAAAGGGTCTTAAATTGTTGGCAGCGATACACTTGTGCACTGGTCATTCGAAATGACCACAGCATGGACTGATGTCATAAATAACACTGCATGTGCTGCGGGTTCAGGCTGAAGTGAATTATATTTTCCATTTACTGCAGATTCTAAGTACTCCACTGCAGTTATTTGCCATGAGTGCAATGGAGAGGATACATTTTATGTAGACATAAAGCTTTATGTATGGAATGAGCCCATAGATGCCTATTTCATCTTCATTCTTAATTTTTCTTTTTAAGTGCAGAATAAGGACATGGGGAATATAGGGCATATACTCCCCAAATCTTTTTTTCTGCATTTAAAAAGGGAAAGGGTAAAGTCATTTGAAGGAGCTACAGTCTGCTCGAGGAAAGTGTCAAAGTTATTTTATAAAAGTTACATCAGGAACTTTCCAAATCTGTCCTTTATTTTCAGCCACATTAGTGATTGACCAAATCAGGATGCATTTGGTGTATTTTTAAAATGGTGGCAATTTTGCTCTCCTTTCCTGTCCTCCTTTCCCACTCCTTGCCTTTTTCCAATATTCCCCCCTTTCCCCTCCCGCTTTTTCCCTTTCCCCTCCCGCTTTTTCCCTTTCCCCTCCCGCTTTTTCCCTTTGCCCTCCCACTCTTTCCCTTTGCCCTCCCACTCTTTCCCTTTGCCCTCCCCCTCTTGCCCTTATTTCCCTTTGCCCTGCCCTTATTGCCCTTTGCCCTGCCCTTATTGCCCTTTGCCCTGCCCTTATTGCCCTTTGCCCCCCTCTTCTTTCCCTTTCCTCATCCACTGTGATAGGGTAGCCACATTCCCTAAGGAGTACTCTACAAGTTAGTCTCTCTTGTTTTGTAATAAAGCTAGATTGCATCATTTTCTCCCATCTAGCATTGCCTGTAAGGCTATGTGCCCACGATGCAGAAATGCTCCTGATTTTTCCTGAGCGTTTCTGCATTTCCCTGGCAGAAAAAAAACGCATGCGGATTGTACATGCGTTTTGTACATGCGGATTGTACATGCGTTTTTCCTGCCAGGGACATGCGGATGTGAAGCGTTCTTCACATGCATTTCCGCATGCGGGTTGACAAGCGCTTTCCAAGCAATTTTAGCATCACTTGGAAAGTGCTTGACAACTTGGTCACACTATATAAATCCATGCAACCGGCATGGATTTATATAGTGTGACCGAAAGAATGGTAAAAAAATAAATATTATACTTACCTTCTGATGGACCCCGGAGTCCTTGTCTCAGCTTTACGGCAGCTCGCAGTAGATTAAAGGACCTGCCGACGTCAGCGGTCGCGTGACCCGTCACATGACTAACTGACGTCACCGCAGGTCATTCTAGTCTACCGCGAGCTGCCGGCAAGCCGAGACAAGGACACCGGGGGCCATCAGAAGGGTAAGTATATATTTATTTTTTATTTTATTCTTTTTTGTACAGGTACAATGGGTACCCGGGTCTGGAGGAGAGTCTCCTCTCCTCCAAACCTGGGTACCATCCGCACATTGAAACGCATGGATTCTGCATGTACAGATGCAGTGATGTGGAATACATGCGTTCCAATGCAAGTCAATGGCGGCAAAAACGCCGCGCTTCCGCAAAATAATTGGTAGTGCTGCGGATTTTTCCGCAATGATAATCCGCAGCGTAAATTTCCGCAGCATGTGCACAGCACATGCGGATGATCATTGGGGAACATGGCAGACCTTCTACCATGCGTTTTTTAAGCGTTTCTGCAGCAGAATTGCCGCTGCGGAAACGCTTAAAAAATGCATAGTGGGCACACAGCCTAAGACTCAATATCTTAAAAGGGAATCAGTCATCAGATTTTTGCAGCATAATCTGAGAACAGCATAATGAAGGGGCCGATACCCAGATTCCCGCAATGTAACTTACTGGTCTCCTTGGTGTAGTTCTTAGTCTCCTGCTGATAAAACAATGATTTTCTATCACTAGAGAAATATTAAACCTGCTGCTCGGCAGTCCAACCCTACGCCCACCACTGATTAGCAGCATTCCATGTACACTGTTCATAAGCAGAAAGCGGCCAATCAGTGGTGTGGGCGGGGTTATACAGAACTGCTAACAGCAGATGAAACAGTTTTTAATCAAAGCTACAGCAAGCAGCCCAGTAAGTGACACTTCACTGGAATCCGGGTCTATGCCCCTACATCATGCTGCTCTCAGATGTAACAAAAATCTGCTAATAGGTTCCCTTTAAGGAGGTCAATAATTCCCACATTTTAGCTCATGTGCTGGTGATAGAATAAAAAAATGTTAATTCAGGAAAATCCCCAGGGCCATGGCGGGTGGGAGATATTATTTACATATCATTCATGCAAACTTGTCAATACAGGCTGTCCAGGGTGGACGAGAAAAGACGATATATATATATGTGTGTATATAATTGTGATGAACCTGTAGCCGCCATCTTGGTAATGATAAATCATATCCAGGGATGGCCACACTTCAGCAGCCCCCACCCTTGGGACCTTCTGTTAAAACGTCAACTAGATAGTTTCCCCCCATCCAGGCTCCTGTAAGATAAGAAGCCTACTTAACACTTGAATGCTAGGAGCTTCAAAGACTTCGAGAGGAAACACAGCCAGCAGGGGGGGGTGCTTCGTCCATCTGTAACTGACCATTTGTCCCATAGGACTAGTTTCTTTGTCTGTCACAAGCATGGAGGCATAAGATATAGAAACATGAAAAGTACACGCATGTTGCGTGGGATGGGCCAATAAAAAAATATCACGGTGTCCCGGAGCCATTGCGCACACAAGCCTCCGCGGTAGACGTTTGTACGTGCTCTGGAAGCCAAGATATAGCGCTGAGCCATTCCTGAGGACCGTATGGTATCATAATTGATATCAAAAGGTCGGTTACGGCGGCCCGAATCCGTGGGAACCCCTGTGGGTATCCTGAGACCATCCCAGAAGAAGTTATTGGGTTCCTTAGAATTTGGGCTTCTGATCGAAGTTAGACCTGAGGGTGGAGACTGAGTCAGCTGACCTCACCAGCAGTGGGCGGGACAGGGCAGGTAAGATAGCAGGACAGACAAGAGACAAGTCAGTTTTTGACCCAAGAGTGGTGTGCTGAACATCTGAGCACCAGCTGAGGCCACCAAGGGGAGGAGCAGTTTGACCATGCGGTGGTAGGCCTCAGCCTGTAACAAAGAACCGTGCCTGCGACCGCAGAATCCTCTCCCTGCGTCACAAGAAAATCAAGAAACCGGTAACTGATATGCTGTGGTGATTCTGTGTGTTGTATTCCATTGTTGTATAGTTTAGCCTGACCTTATACCTGTGTATATTTAGTTGTATATCGTGTATCTAGTGTATTATTATAATCAATTACCTCAAGTAATTGTGGGCCTGCCTTTTATTCTGCATAACGAACGCACGTCCGTGTGAGCTCGGCTCAAGCCAAAAACGCTACCCAGGGTTGGTTCCTGACCCGATATAGGCCCATTCACGGACTGGGCGTATATCTAAAATAGGGACTGGTGGCAGCATACCAACTGGGGATTGGGGAAGGCTGGTAGTGACGGTCGGAGGTTCAGATATATATATTCCTGGCGCGGCCAAGGAAGATATATATACCGCCCTCACTACAGAGGGCCCCGATACCCAGTAGGTTACAGGACAGTCTCTCTGGCGACCGCTTATCCTAGGTGCAGTTCCTTGACTGACCTGAGGCTAAGAGGGCGCTAGCGAGTTGTGCTGTGTAGTGACGTTGAAGGGATAACACACTACCGTGTTCCCTGCGCTGGTTGCAGCTACCTGGCACTACTTTCTCTAGGTGCAGTACCTTGACTGACCTGAGAGGTAAGGGGGCGCCAGAGAGCTGCACCCACCGGCCGGCTTTCATCACATTGGTGGCAGAGCGGTGGGATTGCAGAATAATAGTGTTGTGGGACCCCTACTCCCAGGCACTAAAGACTGCCAGTGGTAACTTCCACTGCTGGAGTCTTAAGGTCAGCCCAACGTTAGACGGTCAGGCTAAAAGTATAACAAGGTGTGTGCAAACTCAGGGTTGCAGCGGTGTCGGTTACCAAGATGGCAGACGGCACCAGGAGCAAGACCCTGCAAGAGGCTAATGCTACGGTCCGTGTGGCAGGAGGGGAGGACATTGTTACTCATGGCGAGGAGGAGTCCAGCCCGGGCACCTCAGGGAGCCAGTCCCCAGTATACGGTCCCGCAGTGGGCTGCCCACCACCTACCCAGCCCAGCCTGTCCAGATCACAAGCCCTTTTACAAGCGGCTATGGCAAGTCTCCAGTCTCATGGCGATGCCGTCTACAAAACCCTCCTGGCAGCATCAGAGAAGGCAGCGGAGGAGGAGCGTGCAGAGCGGGCTGCGGAGCGGGCTGCGGAGCGGGCTGCGGAGCGTGAAGCTGCAGAGCGCCGGGAGGCTGCGGAGCGTGAAGCTGCAGAGCGCCGGGAGGTTGCGGAGCGTGCAGAGCGAGCTGCGGAGCGCCAGCACCAACTGGACCTGGCCCAGCGGGGGCTTCCGCTAGAGCAACCAACCCATCAGGAGACCAAGTCGTCCAAAGTCCGAGCTGAGGACTTCCCTCTACTGGAGAAGGATGGGGACCTGGACTCCTTTCTGGTGGCATTTGAACGGACCTGTCTTCAGCACCATCTGGCCCGGGATCAGTGGGCCAGATACCTGACCCCCCGTTTGAGGGGTAAGTCCCTGGATGCCTTGGGGGACTTACCTGCCGGGGAGGTACAGAACTACGACTGCATCAAGCGGGCCCTGATCCGGCAGTACAACCTCACTCCCGAGTCGTACCGCCAGAAGTTCCGGAGCCTGCTGCGTGGCCCCAAGGACACCTGGACCGATCATATGCGGGCGCTGTTGAGAGCCGCAGAGCACTGGACCTCGGGTCTAGCGCTTACTACCCGCCAGGAGGTCCAGGAACTGTTCGTCACGGAGCAGTTCTTGTGGAACTGCCCAGAGGACCTCCGACAGTTCCTCCGTGACCGAAAACCAACAGGGGCTTCTGCTACAGCCGCCCTGGCAGACGAGTATGCCAATAACAGGGCGCCTGAGCTGAAGAAGTCTGCCAGCAGCACCTGGAGAGGGGGTAAGCCCAGTCATGCCCCTGTTTCCCCGGCCCCTAGAACACAAGGGGTGTATCCCCCTGTTGCCCTCTCCAGGCAAGGACCAGACGTAAGACGTTGTCATCTATGCAACAAACCAGGACACTTTAGGGCTGAGTGTCCCCAGCGCCAAAAGACCCCATCCCAGTCCCAGAGAGCGCCCAATGTTTTGTGTGTGGGAGGGGGTGGTGGTAGGTCCCTGGACAACATCCAACCCGTCACCATAGGCCGTTCTGCGGTCATGGGACTGCGGGACACGGGCGCTGAACGAACACTGGTACGGCCTGAGGTGGTGTCCCCCCAGGACTTGGTACCAGGAAAGACTCTTTCCGTCTCCGGGGTTGGAGGCGTGGAGCCGGCACTTCCCGTTGCCATGGTGTATTTGGACTGGGGTGCCGGAAGGGGGATGCGGGAGGTGGGAGTAACGCCAAATATTCCCGCAAATGTTTTATTAGGGACCGACTTGGGGCGTCTAGTATCGCAGTATGTACCCTCTGAACCCCCAAGTTCGGCCCCCCAAGAGTGTATTGATTTGTCTGCTGCTAATGCCAACCATGTTGTATGTAGTGTGTGTCCTGCTGAGGAGGAGGGAGTGAAACCTGAGGGTAACACCTGCACAGACACAACACAAACAGGGTTAGTGAAAGCAGGTGGGGAGTGTGGGGATGCCCGCAGAGGTGCTCAGCCGGCGTGCCGTGACCTCTTGTCCTCCGGTGAGGGAGGGGGCGGGCAGGATTCTGTAGAGGGAAGCTCAGGGATGGAGAGGGGGGCAGCTACCGGCAGTGTAGGGCTCCCAGGGGTATCCAGGCTGCTGAGTATAGGCCCACTGCAGGGGGAGGAACAGGCCATGGGAGGTGGGGGTGTCCCAAGAGAGGAGCCGCCAGGTAAGACCCCAGGGCAGGAGTTCCCCACATCCGAGATGTCCAAAGGCCTAGGAAGCCTGCCTGATCGGGCGGCTTGGTCAGAAACAGAGGGGAAGCAGGCACTACCCACGGTCACAGCGGTCATAGCCGCTGTCACCAGGAGTGGGAGCGTCGGAGCCCAAGGAGCCTTGCAGAGGTCCGACGGCTTCCCCACTTCTGACCAAGTGTCTGCCGGGTCAGACAGCGGCCAGGTGACATGCCCGGAGGGGCTGACGGAGGATGTGGCAGTTTCGTCGATTCTGGCCACATCAAGTCAGGAATTTCAGGCTGCGTTGGAAGCAGACGACAGCCTGAAAGCTCTCAAGGAACAGGCGGCACAGCCTCCCATGGAGTCAGACTGCGAGCGTGTGGTCTGGGACCAGGGACGGCTGTACCGGGTAACGGTCCAGCAGGGTTCACCGGAGGCGTGGCCCAGGGACCGACAGTTAGTGGTACCCTATCCGTTCAGGGCGGAATTGTTGCGGATCGCACACGAGATTCCGATGGCCGGACACCTAGGGATCGCTAAAACCAAGGCCAGGATAGCTCAGCATTTCTACTGGCCTGGGATGGGAGCCGCGGTGGGTGCCTACTGCCGTTCGTGTGACACCTGTCAGAGGGTGGGGAAGGCGGGGCCGCGCCCCAAAGCCCCACTGGTAACTCTGCCAATCATCGAAGAGCCTTTCTCGAGGGTCGCTGTGGATCTTATTGGACCTCTGTCCACTCCCAGCCACTCCGGGAAATGCTTCATACTCACGGTAGTGGACTATGCCACCCGGTACCCGGAAGCGGTAGCTTTGTCGTCCATTCGGGCCGACAAGGTGGCTACCGCCTTACTGGAGATCTTCTCCAGAGTGGGTTTCCCCCAAGAAATGCTCACCGACCGAGGGACCCAGTTCATGTCGCGGCTGATGGAGTCCCTCTGTAAGCAAATGCAGGTGCAACATCTGGTGGCCAGCCCGTATCACCCACAGACTAATGGCCTGTGTGAGCGGTTCAATGGCACCTTAAAGCAGATGCTTAAGATGTTGGTCGACTCCCACGGGAGAGACTGGGAGCGTTACCTCCCACACCTCCTATTTGCTTACCGGGAGGTTCCGCAGGCCTCAACGGGGTTCTCCCCCTTTGAGCTCCTGTACGGGCGACGGGTACGGGGCCCCCTGGCTCTGGTGAAGGAAGCATGGGAAGGGGATTTGGCCACCCCCGAGGTGTCGGTCATCGAGTATGTCGTGCGCCACCGGGACAGGATGATGGCCTTGGCAAAGCTGGTGCAGGACAATATGGCCCAGGCCCAGGCCGACCAGAAGCGGTGGTACGACCAGAATGCTTGTGAGAGGACCTACCAGGTGGGTCAAAAGGTGTGGGTACTGGTCCCCGTACCACAGAACAAGCTTCAGGCAGCCTGGGAAGGTCCCTACTTCGTGCACCAGAAACTCAATGCCGTCACCTATCTGGTCACCCTGGATCACGCCCGTGGAAGGAGGAAGGCCTTCCACGTGAACATGATGAAGGCTCATCATGAGCGGGAAGCGACTGCCCACCCAGTGTGCAACCTTCCCGAGGAAGGAGAGGTAGAAACCCTCCTGGATCTGCTCACCCAAGCCAAGGCGGGTGGGTCCATCGAGGATGTGGGGGTTGGCCACCAGCTCACGGAGGACCAACGGTCCCAGCTGGGGACCACCCTGCACCCCTTCCGGGGGCTGTTCAGCAGCCTGCCCGGAAGGACTGAGATGGCTGTCCACGACGTGGACACTGGCGATCACCCGCCGATCCGGCGTTCAGCATATCGGGTCTCTTTCGAGGTGCAGGGAAACATGCGCCAAGAGATAGACGAGATGCTGAAGCTGGGGGTGATCCAGGCATCCAGCAGCGCGTGGGCCTCGCCTGTAGTCCTCGTACCAAAGAAGGACCGAACTACACGGTTCTGCGTGGACTACCGGGGGCTCAACGCTGTAACGGCCACCGATGCGTTCCCCATACCACGCATCGATGACCTGCTCGATCGGATGGCCGGGGCTAAGTACCTGACCATCATGGATCTGAGCCGGGGGTACTGGCAGATTCCTCTGACCCCCGCGGCAAGGGAACGCTCTGCCTTTATCACCCCTTTTGGACTGTACGAGTCCACAGTGATGCCATTCGGCATGAAGAATGCCCCTGCCACTTTTCAGCGGATGGTCAATACGCTGCTTGAGGGACTTGAAGGGTACGCGGCTGCGTACTTGGACGATATTGCAGTCTTCAGTCCCACTTGGGAGGATCACCTAGAGCACCTGCGGCAGGTGCTCGGTCGGATCCACCGGGCAGGCTTGACCATCAAGCCGGAAAAGTGCCAGCTGGGCATGAGTGAGGTCCTCTACCTGGGTCACCGGGTAGGCGGGGGGGTTCTGAAGCCAGAACCGGGGAAAGTGGATGCCATCGCATCCTGGCCCACTCCTAGGACCAAAAAGCAGGTGATGTCCTTCTTGGGGACCGCCGGGTACTATAGGAGGTTCGTCCCACACTATAGCACCCTGGCCAAGCCCCTGACGGACCTCACCAAGAGGAAGCTGCCCGTCGCAGTCGACTGGACAGTCGCCTGCGAGACAGCTTTCGGGGCACTCAAGGCCGCCCTAAGTAGCTCCCCTGTACTGCAAGCTGCCGACTTCGACCGGCCGTTTGTGGTACAGACCGACGCCAGTGACTTTGGCCTCGGTGCTGTGCTAAGTCAGGTCAACACGACAGGCCAGGAACATCCTGTCTTGTACCTGAGCAGGAAGCTACTGCCCCGGGAGGTGGCTTACTCCACGGTGGAAAAAGAATGCCTGGCAATTGTATGGGCCCTGCAGCGTCTGCAGCCCTACTTGTACGGGAGCCATTTCACCGTGGAGACGGACCACAACCCCCTCAGCTGGTTACACACGGTCTCTGGGTCGAATGGCAGGTTGCTACGCTGGAGCCTCGCTCTCCAGCAGTACCACTTCTCCATTCGCCACAGAAGAGGCCGTGACCACGGTAACGCTGACGGGTTATCCCGGCAAGGGGAGGGTGCAGAAGGACGCACGGGGGAACACAGGAATGTGCTACCCCCTCGCGCCCTCGTATAGGGGGAGGTGTGATGAACCTGTAGCCGCCATCTTGGTAATGATAAATCATATCCAGGGATGGCCACACTTCAGCAGCCCCCACCCTTGGGACCTTCTGTTAAAACGTCAACTAGATAGTTTCCCCCCATCCAGGCTCCTGTAAGATAAGAAGCCTACTTAACACTTGAATGCTAGGAGCTTCAAAGACTTCGAGAGGAAACACAGCCAGCAGGGGGGGGTGCTTCGTCCATCTGTAACTGACCATTTGTCCCATAGGACTAGTTTCTTTGTCTGTCACAAGCATGGAGGCATAAGATATAGAAACATGAAAAGTACACGCATGTTGCGTGGGATGGGCCAATAAAAAAATATCACGGTGTCCCGGAGCCATTGCGCACACAAGCCTCCGCGGTAGACGTTTGTACGTGCTCTGGAAGCCAAGATATAGCGCTGAGCCATTCCTGAGGACCGTATGGTATCATAATTGATATCAAAAGGTCGGTTACGGCGGCCCGAATCCGTGGGAACCCCTGTGGGTATCCTGAGACCATCCCAGAAGAAGTTATTGGGTTCCTTAGAATTTGGGCTTCTGATCGAAGTTAGACCTGAGGGTGGAGACTGAGTCAGCTGACCTCACCAGCAGTGGGCGGGACAGGGCAGGTAAGATAGCAGGACAGACAAGAGACAAGTCAGTTTTTGACCCAAGAGTGGTGTGCTGAACATCTGAGCACCAGCTGAGGCCACCAAGGGGAGGAGCAGTTTGACCATGCGGTGGTAGGCCTCAGCCTGTAACAAAGAACCGTGCCTGCGACCGCAGAATCCTCTCCCTGCGTCACAAGAAAATCAAGAAACCGGTAACTGATATGCTGTGGTGATTCTGTGTGTTGTATTCCATTGTTGTATAGTTTAGCCTGACCTTATACCTGTGTATATTTAGTTGTATATCGTGTATCTAGTGTATTATTATAATCAATTACCTCAAGTAATTGTGGGCCTGCCTTTTATTCTGCATAACGAACGCACGTCCGTGTGAGCTCGGCTCAAGCCAAAAACGCTACCCAGGGTTGGTTCCTGACCCGATATAGGCCCATTCACGGACTGGGCGTATATCTAAAATAGGGACTGGTGGCAGCATACCAACTGGGGATTGGGGAAGGCTGGTAGTGACGGTCGGAGGTTCAGATATATATATTCCTGGCGCGGCCAAGGAAGATATATATACCGCCCTCACTACAGAGGGCCCCGATACCCAGTAGGTTACAGGACAGTCTCTCTGGCGACCGCTTATCCTAGGTGCAGTTCCTTGACTGACCTGAGGCTAAGAGGGCGCTAGCGAGTTGTGCTGTGTAGTGACGTTGAAGGGATAACACACTACCGTGTTCCCTGCGCTGGTTGCAGCTACCTGGCACTACTTTCTCTAGGTGCAGTACCTTGACTGACCTGAGAGGTAAGGGGGCGCCAGAGAGCTGCACCCACCGGCCGGCTTTCATCACAATAATAGATAGTGTTTTTCGGCTCTTAAC
Organism: Phyllobates terribilis; assembly: GCF_046119375.1. Classification (NCBI taxonomy): domain Eukaryota; kingdom Metazoa; phylum Chordata; class Amphibia; order Anura; family Dendrobatidae; genus Phyllobates; species Phyllobates terribilis. The sequence goes on along the minus strand of NW_027362761.1, from coordinate 503,498,956 downwards.
ACCGGAGGAATTTATCGTGATGGAGACTTAAAATCTGTTTTGCTTGTGCATTGCCATTATTTGCAGCAAATTTGGCGCATATTCAGATATTACACTTGTGTCTAGAAATGTTGTTCCACTTTTTATTTTTACCCCCCCACTACACTGAGTTTGTGACTTTTAATCTGACTTTCTAAGTAGTGAGTCAATAAATCTCTCTCAAACTTTATTTGCAAATCTGACTTGCCACTGTTAAAAAGTGGCAAGAGCAGCGTAAAATTGCAAAAAGTCAAAATTGATGCGCAAAAATGTCACGGGACAATATTTGAAACATTATAGTGTGAATACAAAACACAATTAAACGCAGCTTCAGAAACGCTTAACAAAAGGCTTAATGTGTAAAGAGCCAAAACATCACTCGGATATGGGTCAATAAAGCACCCCAACTTTTTTCCATCATAGAGAATTGCCCCTTCCCTTTATCCTTTCCCTCAGTTAAACTTGATGGACATTTCTTTTTTCAGCCGTTTTCACTATACAGGTATTTGCATATATAGATATTGTTTTTACTTTATTGGTTGTCCCTATGATTCAGGCACCCTATTTAAAGGCTTTTTTTTCATGTTTCACCCTTAAGAGCGCTGCTCTCCTGTCTTCTATCTTCCTGCTTGCCAGGGTGGCTGTTCTCTCCTGAAGATTGATAGATCAGACCAGTAGCATGCTTGCAGCACTGGCCTATACTGTGCATTCTCTGATGCTGCAGGCAGAGGTAGATTTACCTCTGCAGTATGGGAGAAGCCTTGGGGCATTCAAGTTTTGTGCGCTAGAGCAATTTGGCCAGTGCTTACAAGGACTATTAAAAACAGTTTGAAAGCACTGCACATGCTCGGCCACCGCTGCTAGACTGCAGTGGTGGGTGGTAACTTGGACAACGAGCTGTGCACAGTAAAATTTAAACAAACCTCTGTTCTTGAGATCGGAGAGTCTTTTTAGTAAATTACAAAGTTGCTTCTTTTTATGAGCACTTTGCAAGGGAATCTGTCTGTAGAATCAATCCTCCTAAGTCATCTATATGGGCATGTAGGTCATAGGAAGCTGAATAAAATGATACCTTTATATCTGCAATCCAATGTCTTATTCCAGAGAAATCCATTTTTTTCTTAATATGCAAATGAGCTGTTAAGATCTATGGGGCGTACACAGATCTCCCTGAGAATCTGCCTCCAGAGATTATTATTATAAATGAAAGGTGGAGTCACCAGTGTGAGACATGGAGAGCAGACTGTCAGGCATTACATGTTTCACACTGGTAACTCCTCCTTTCATTTATAATAATCTCTGGAGACTGATTCTCAGTGAGATCTATGTGCGGCCCATAGATCTTAACCGCTCATTTGCATATTAAGAAAAATGTGGATTGGTCTGGCTTAGGAGGGTTTATCCTACTGACAGATTCCCTTTAATCACAATCCAATTTCAATATAACGTGAGAATGAAAAAGAAGCTCACCACACTTGCTGATCTTGCAGATAGCCGAGAACCTCGTAACCGGAGGGTGCTAGTATAAAAAAAACTTATTTACATTCATTAAAATGAACAATGTTCCGGAAAAACGTTAACGGATGCTTTTTTGGCGAAAAACACTATGGCGATTAAGGGTGTTTTTCGCCAGAAACTCGTCAGTTTTAAAGTTTTTTCCTGGACATAGTTCATTTTAATGGATTTGAATAGTTTTTTTTTATATATACTTACCGGATGGACGTGCTGCATTCCCCCTCCCTCTTTTTATAAATCTAAGTGTTTTCATGATTTCTATTTTATATATATATATATGTATGTATGTATAACGGCTATTGGAGATTTCATGCTAGGCTGTGTAATAAAGTATTTAGGCTTTGAAGGACATGGGGTTCCCTTTTTGGTCTGTATTCAGGGTGCACAATCTTCCTTATCTTTGTTTTTGACTCTCCGGTTGCTGCACAATTCACCAGAGTCAACAATGTATAATCCGTGTTGTTTACCAGCTGATTTCTGATGCTACAATGTGGCAGGTTACCCACCAGGCTGCCTCCTACTACTGCATGTGTATGAGAGAAGCTTCCTTATGCCGTTCCTCCTCCTTCTTCTTTTTTTTCTTTCTCGCCTTCGTCTGAATTTTGTAATTTTAATTTTCCATAATTTTTTAAACTCTTGCAGCGAGATCAAAGGTTTCAGGTTTAAGTCTTGTGAAAGTCCTTTTGAGCAGCTGATGACAGTGCGGGGACCTTTATGTGGCTTTTCTCCTGTTTTTAGCCCTTGCGTCTTGTTTTTCGCCTCTGTACATATTCCTTTCTCGTGCACTTTTTCCTTCTGGCAGAGGGAATGAATGTTAAAATCACAGCGAAAGTGATCTCTACCTGGGTGGATTGATTACAGGAACACGTCTCTCCCCTGTGGGAGTGCATGAATGGTATGTGCCTAACATATGACAAGGTACCTTAGACTGAGTGGCACACAGAGTGCAGGCTCTGGGGAAGCTCTGAGCCTCAGCCAGTCTAATTGTTCGGATACGCCTTCTGAACAGGAGGTCAGGCTGCCTTGGAGTCATTGTAGGCTCTGCTGTGCGTGTGTAGGGGAGATCTGGGAGGATATGGACCTTGTCGTGCCTTGTCGTGGTGGAATACTTGGTGCCGGCTGCAGTTGAGGTGTCTTTTCCGTGCTACTTTCACGCAGCTGTAGAGTCGTCTCCTGGACATTGTTATTCCGTATTATGGAAGGGAGCGTCGCCTGAGCTGAAACGAGCGTCTTGGTGTCAGCTTTCAACATGTCAGATTCCAATTTCTGGACCGTGCTGTCTAATTTTACGCTGCCTCACTTAAGGAACAGGAACAGGCTCCGGCGCACGCAAAGGTAAAAAAAAAAGTTAGGTATTTTCTTTGTTAGAATACGTTGTGACGACTCCGGCCGCTTTATTTGTAATATGAACGGTTTGACGGAATATTTAGTTCTTTCAGCTTTTCGTCTTCACATTCCTGTCTTTTCCAGTGTTTGCATAGTTTTTGGCAGACGGTGCACGCAGCAACACGTGAAAAGTTTCTCTTGCTACTGTACACACTGGGCTCAGACATTGATGACTGTAGGGGATGACCTGATGCTATTTGGCCACATTTTTTTGATAGATTGAGGGTCTGTAGTAAAAGGTCGTTGTCCACGGTTTGGATGATCTAACCTCGTTATTGGTGTTATGTACATACAGTAGTTGTGTCTTGTGTTTCTGCGCATTTTATAGTTACATACAGAATTTATTATTTGCTATGTGATATTCTAAGCCGATATGGGCTACGTGATCTCTATCTATGGCCGTACAGGTGGCCCTCATTCCCACCAGGGAGCTGAACTTTGAGCTCGGAGCTTGCTGTACTGTATGAGATCATGTAGGACTAATGCAGTAATAATACTAAGCTCCGTGACTAGTTCTACATCATCGTCATCTAATTACAGACTAACCAGGATAGACTGTGACAAGTCCATGACCTAGCTCTTATGATGAGGGCCAAACATGGGAAGTGTTTCATTGTCATACAGACCTACGGCTATATTCACACATCTGCTGTCCATGACAGCACACTTGGCCATAGAGCTTCATTAATCCATATTCACACCCATTTTAAAAACGGATTAGTGTGTCTGATAATTGATTATCTGAGCTTGTTCCATTCTCCTCTATTCTGCAGATCGGACTCTTCCTTTAAAGTCTATGGGGCTCTGTTAAACATGCATGAAAGCTTTGATGTATTAGACCCTTGTTGTTTTAATAGGTTCTTTTGAATTACATATATTAAAAAAAAAAAAAGATTAATAATCTTGCAATTTTTACACTGGCCACTAGGGCATTCTTAGACTCATATTTCCTGTCTTTTCAGGAAGAGTTTTCAGGAATGCTCCTGATCATCAGAGGCAGGATTTCAATGAGCGGTAACACCTCTATATTCAGCTGATAACACAGGATCCACCATTCACAATAGATGATATCACAGCTGACCCTGCTCCCTCCCTTCACAGTAATCGCTCATTAGACACTTCAATAGGAAAGATAGTCGTGGTCTGCCCATTATGACTGATGTATGTGTGTTTTTTCCTGAAACAAAAAGTGAGACTCTAAAAAAAAGCCTCAGTGACCAATGTAATAATTGCAAAATTTCTACATTTTGTTTTTAATTCTGATTGTGATATATAACAAAAATGTGCAAAATATTTTGTAACAAAATAAAACTAATTTAAACAAATAGGTCATTTTCTGATGTCTTCCCTTTCAGTTTTCCATCTGTTCTTCATTGAGCCATTATTAAGAGTCAGTGGATATGTGAGGCCCTCCCTGAGAAATGGGGTTACTCGGAGCCGGGTCAGTGTAGGTGTCTCGGGGTTGCAGTCGTGGCCCGGACCCGGTCCGTGCCCAGGGCGGTCACATAAAAGATTTAATGGGCTTTCAGGGTTGAGTGGTAATTTTCCGACTACGCCACCTACGGTTTCCGGTGATGGACACCAGCGCTGCTTCAGTCCACTGAGGCCGGTGTTACAGACAGCTGAGATGGAACGGCTCCCTGCAGGCGGAGCAGGCCTCAGGGCATTGTGAGGAAGGATGGTGGGTGCAGTGCCGCCCAGGAAATAACAGGCTGAAGCGGGGTGTGAAGTCTTCCAGGGTATTTTACTCACTTGATGAAGTTTCAGCCGCAAAGCTTCCCTCTGCTCCTTGCGGCGTACTGCGGCCACCAGGAAGGGGGGGGTCCAGCACTTTCCAGATAAATCAGGAGCACCTGTCGAGACCCCTCTGGTGTGTGTGTTCCTCTCCTTGGTGAGTTCTCCCACTTAGTGTTCACTTGACTGTTTGTGTGGTTAGAACTAGGTGTAAGGCCGGGTCCCACTGGGTAAACGCAGGTAGAGAGTTACAGGTGGCATATGCCGCTCCGTCCATATCCCTCCTGGGATCCACTAAGCCTCCGGACTTTTCTGACTGAGACGTGAAGTAAGAAAGTCAGATATCGGGGGCCGGTCACCCCTCTTGCGGCAGGAGTCCCTCTGACTAGGCCAGAGTAGGATATACAGGTGGCGTGTGCTGCTCCGTCCGTATCCCCCAGGGATCCTTTTGCCTGTGGAGCTTGTCTCCTCTACTCCCCTCCAGGCCTTCTTAGGTAGGGACCTTGACCGGGTAGAGACAGCCGTTAACTCTAGCCTGCTCCTCGCCTCAAGGCCAGAGAACGAGGACCGTGTATCCTCAATCAGCTGCAGGTTCTATCAGAAAGCCACATTCCGCGATGAAGATCACAATCAAAGACCTTGAACCTAAGATGGCTGAAGTTTAAATATGCATGAATGAGTGAAACCTAAGTGTGTTCTCCACCCTCACCCACTACATGGTTCCCCCTAACTTTGGTTACCCCCATCTCCTATATCCCGGGCCGGGGCAGCACCCTGGTGCATGTAGGCCCCCTACAGGACAGGAGTGGTGTAGTGTTGAATGGTGAAGTAGGGTCCTGAGAAGTGCTCCATCCTTACCTGGAAGAGGAGATACCACACCTCTACTGAGGTGCAGTACCCCTGTGGCGACTGAACCCTCAGGGGCGCCACAGATAAATAAAAGTATCAACAATTTACCTCCAGTTTCTAAAAACTGATAAGAAAAAAAAATCAATGCAAAATAGAAACGATATGGATTAAGAAGGTAAAAAAAAAAAAAACTGTCTGTTTTACACCAACATAAAAATAGACACAGATGTGTGATAGTGTTTCTGTACATAGCTCTTGATAACGGCCCTTCCTCAGACTACACTGTGCTGAAGCTCCTCCTGGATGTGGACCTGTAGCTATTCCGTGTGCGGTTTTATATGAGAAAAGCAGTGGAATATGGAATATGTGCATGCCACAAATACATTTTTCTCACTGGTGAGAAGAACGTGCATCTGTGTCTTGTTTGTGCTCTGTGTTCAGGACCCTCAATAACGTTGGCCACCTTCATGAGGCAACTGTCGGTAAAAGGATTGTTTGGCCAAGACTCCCTTGTACACCGGAATGGTTGGCTCAGCTATGTATTAATGCGTTTTCTATGAGAGAGCCACTGCCAGAGTCATCTGGAGGAGCCTCATCTCCAAACTGACCTAGAAGATTGGCTTTTAAATGTCAACTTGTTGGAAGCCACTTTCTGTCAGGAGCGAGTTGCGAGGCATCCATAAACATTAGATGGTTGGCTATTTCTGCCAAAATCTGCTACGTCAGCCAATTTTTCGGTATGGTTAAAAGGCCTTATTCAGACTATTTCAAGTGTATTTCACTTGTACAGAAAATAAAACATAGACCGGTCTAAGTGTCATTGGTGTTTTGGATCCCAACTTCATCAGTGTTTGATCAATGTCCGCTTTTACCATCGGTGCTTCATAAATTTACAAAGCTTCTCCTATATATTATAATGGTCAGCACGGGGACTGCACTCTGATGCCATCCGTGTGAGACCCGTGATTTTCACGCACCCATAGATTTGTTTAGGTGATTTTCATCCGTAATGCTGATAAAAATTAAAAAAAATCCAGACGTGTCCATAATTTTTTCGAGGACACTTGGTCAGCAAAAAATATGATCACGTGAACAGCTCACTGGACTATATAATGGTTACATGTTCTATCTGTGAAAAACAACATCTGAATGAGGCCTAACGAGAATGATGAACTGGCTTTGAGCTAATTAATTTCGACCACATAGCAGCCAAATAATGCAGCCAAGCTAGGACTTGCAGTTGGATATCGTTACGCTTCACATGCTCGTATGAGGGTGTTGGTTCGGATCACGAGCCGTGGTTCGGACGAGGCTTGCAGCCATCTCTGTATTGTCATATGAATTAGCCCTTACACTTTATTTTCATTGCACCCTAATTTTTTTTAATTTCCAAAAAACGCGTGGGTCCCAATAACAGTATGTCACCAGGGCAGTGGTGCAATAATCCTCAATGGCAATAGCCCAATTATGTACTTAGACTATTAACCACCATCAATCTTCATTTTAGACTGTACACCAGCATGGGCCATGTATTATGGACGTCTAACACGTACATTATTCATTTATGTGGAATGCTTCTATATTAATTACGCACAGGCTTTTTCTCATGGATGTTATATTAATCTTTTCTATGAAGAATAGAAGTACAGTGTGGGCCCTTAGATTTTTATGGTCACTCATTGTATTACGGATCTGGGCCACAAAACTGTTCAGTACAGTCTGGTGCTGGAGGCTTTAGGGCACATATTACATGGTCACTATAATATAAAATCCTGTCGCCTCTTGTTCCTACATTCTCTGCTGTTTTGTAAATTTTAAGTCCTGGTGTTATGGTTTTCCATCAAGTTGTTAAAATTTCCTTTTCTGGGTGGTTATATCGGCTTCTGGAAATGGTGAAAATCAAGAGATATGTCACTGCAGCTCTCAGAAGGTTTGCTTTCTTCGTCACATCCTCCTTTGTATAACTACAGGATTTCTCTCGTGCTGCCCCATCTTTCTGGAATTCTCTCACTAATAAAGGACTTTCCCTACATTCAAAAAATATAACTAGTCCATAAAACGTCAACTGGTTATCCATCTCTACCATACATCATGTGTCAACCCTCCCACCCCTACCCAAAAGATAAACAGATGAACTATCATCTGCTGCTACTGCTGTGGTTATTATTTTAATTAGTTTATTTATTTATTATGGAAAAGTCCCTTGAGCTGGTGACTTCACTCCTCTTGCACATGTAGTGTGGGCGGTCACACTTTTTTTTTATTGTATGTTTATATCTCAGTTCTTACTAAATTACAGAATGTCTTACGTATAATGATTTCCTGTTTTCTTAGCGGTGATGACTGCTCTTCTATTGCCTCATTCATGACTTTCATTAATAAATGACATTATCTTTGCAGTCTAATGTAAGCCTAGCTGCAGTAAATTGAAATGCGTTTTGCCTTCTCCCCCCCTCGAACACCCTGTCGGAGAGAAGTAATAATATCTGACATATCAGCTCTATAATCTTGGGTTGACGGGAAGCTGCTTTTGATGTTGATCTTCATCAGAACAGAACACATATGACAAAAATGACACAAGGTCCATGATATTGAAACAATCTGGAATAAACTATTGCAAAAACAAAAAAAAAATCCTCTGACAAGGACAGCAAAAAACCAACAATGCGTTTGTAGATTCATAATGAGGCCGTTATTTATGGGGGCTTTTTCCCTTTTTAAGTCATATTGTCTGTAAATTCTTAACCACAAGTTAAGGTGGATTTTTACTTTTGAGCTGAAAGGGAATGTGTCACCATTTTTGTTAGTGATTGGACTATATGTTTAAAAGTTTTTAATAAAAATTGAATTGTGATTTTTTTTTTTTTTATATATATATATATAACTTTTTAACTTCGCCATTGGCTTGTGCCATTGTTATAATGTGCAACACAACACATTCACACCACAAATACGGCCGACACAAGCCATAGGAGATTGCGGTCAGCTTCCAACCTTATCTCCTATGCTGTGGCCGCATCAGCTGCGAACTTGGCATGCCTCCTGTTGTGCCCAGTGCCATTTTATTGTAGCCCAGCTCAGAGAAGTGTACTCACCACTGGATGAAGTCACTGCCGCAGCCCTGATGCCCAGACCTGATGAGCATTCACCATTAACTACAGTGTTCTGAGCACCTCAATGACATGACTGCTCCACTCAGATCACTGTAGTTACCGGTGAGCACACATGCGATAGTCACATTACCTTACCACTGCAGCCAATCACAGGTAGCAGCAGTCTTGTTGACATCTTCTGTAGCAGCCTGTGCTAGATCCATAAGGGTGCTGAAAGTTTTTAATATGCTCTGTTTATTATTTGAAATCCATCCTTGCCTAGAAAAAAAATTGTCTGGCAACTTATTACTTGGTGCCATGATTTAAACATTTTCTTGGTGATAGAAATCAGTATACTCCGTTTATTATTGCCCGGACCTTATGGGCGTTCACCATTAAGCTACAATGTTCTGAGCACCACAATGACATGACTGCTGCACTCAGATCACTGTAGTTACTGGTGAGCACAGATAGTAGTCACCTAACCACTGCAGCCAATCATAGGCAGTCTTGTTGGCAGCTTCTGGAGCAGCTTGTGCTAGATGCATAAGGGTGCTGAAAGTTTTTAATATGCTCTGTTTATTTGAAAAACATCCTTGCCTAGAAAAAAAAAATTGTCTGACAACTTATTACTTGGTACCATAATGTAAACATTTTCTTGGAGACATTGAGCAACCCTTTGTCCTTAATTTACCCTTGGATAGGCATGTCGATACACACACCTTATATAAAAGACAAAGGAACTTTGAAGAAGAAAGATTGTACAACGTCCTATTTGTTTGCTGTATATAAGCTCCAATATTTGAGAAGGCACAGCATTGTTTAATTTAGAAGAATCAGCCTGCTATTGATATTTCTGCGTCGCGTTGTCTGTTCCCAGTCCTGCCTTCCATTATTGCAGTAATTCAAACATAAAAATACAAGTGCGCTAAATAAAGGGTCTGAACAGTCACCCACCGTCCCGATGCATTGTTTTGTTTTCGGTAATTGGATTAATCAAAGATCCCATTTGTAGCTGTGGGGAACACATCTAATCTTTTAATTAAAGCTCAATCTTTTCAATCTTGTTTATTCTAAAGCTTCTGGGTCAATGCCAGCTGCCTTTCAGTTGACCTGTAACACAGCATAAGCGAAATCTTACGTGCAGATCACATCTCTACATCACCAATTACACTACTGTTTTCCTTCACTACCCTACAGGATAGGCATAGACCGTAGGTAAGGGAAAGGGGCAAAGGGACATTTTCTTTGTTTGCATAGCAGGTAGCTATTAATATTCAAATTAGATGCCATGTTTTTATAATATTCGTGTTTTGTTTGGTTTTTATTTCTTGTATAATTTTTTTGCCATTTAAGAATTAAGATTTGTTTTAAGTTAATCATTTTAATCTGCCCAGCAATTTTTTCCAGCTAGCAGATTAAAGTGGCTGCACGATTTACTGTAATGTAATAATTGCCAAAAATTGAACTCCAAATTGCCGAGAACAAGACAAGTACAAGCTCAAGCATCAATTTAGTTTCATTCTTTCATAAAAACATGACACTGCTCCAGCAGAATATTTAGATAAAGGGAAAATAAGAATAAGGGTAGATCTGATTATTTTATGCCTGTCTTGATCTAGTTAGATTTGATTTTCCAAGATGCATTCTAGATTTGGGTTTCTTTGGGGCTTTCCAGAGAAAATCCACTCTACACAGGAAATGTGCTTGACTCCTTTAAATCACATTTTAAACTTTTGGTTCCATCCACAGCAAATATAATCAATAAGGTCTCATACATTTGGGAATTGTCAGAAATAGACCCAAGTGGGTAGTGATTGAGTCAACCATCATCTCCAAATTGGGATGTCTTCTCCTGTACCTTTGGTGCCCATTAATATATGGGCCACTAATGGATCCTTTAATGGACACCTCTATGCCCGGATGAAGGATTCAGGTTGTTTAAATCACACTTGGATACTGTTCTTCCAGAAAGTCTACGTACATGTGTATAGGGTCTCCGGTTGACTGCTGGACAGGAGAGAGGTCAATCACGTATGTTCAATTTTTGACTGCCAATCGCATTGTTCTCCCAGAGATAAGCCACCGGCTGATGTTAGTCTGTGGCCTTCTCAAAAAGAACACAGGATCGCTAGGCCGAGTGAGCGTTCCTGTGTATGGGAGAGTCGGCTGAGATGGCTATTGGATGAGCAGTTGGACGAAGCATCGTTTGGCTGACAGCTATCTAATGTGAATGACCCTTTAAAACATAAAGACCATACATTGTGAACTGAACTTGATCAGCTTGCAATCTAAATGTTTCTTCATTGGTGAAATTTAACAACAAATATTAATTTAAACTTTAAAAAAAGTGGGTACATTGTAGGGAAGTGGGTAATTGGTAACTAGACTAGTTCTTGTGGTGAGCTCAATGTTCGTTTGATCTTGTTGTTGCTTATAGTACTGCCTGCTTGGCATAGCTGGGGAGCCGAGGTGCGGAATTAAAGTTGTCCAGGGTATTCAGGGTAGTTTTGGCTTAGGACAATAGCAAATATAAAGATGTTGGGTTATGATCATCACTTTGCTAGCACGCGCCACCTACTCAGACCATAGTTCAGTCATAGCTAAACTTAGCAAAGTGGCCACAAAGGGCAGCTCCGGATAAGCAGACGTGCCCATGGCAGTCTCTCTGGATTATAATTAGAATTCATTGCTTTCTCTTTCCACTGCCTCATCTGTTTATCTGCAAAATAACAGTTTGTCATCACAATAAAAAGAAGTTTTATAACTATTTACACTTCACTGAAAGACGAACAGAAACTGAGAACCGAGCCGTGATGGGAAGACAATGTTGAAAATACTACAAAAAAAAGAGATTAATGGTGTCTGCATCACTTCTGTGTACTGACAGGAAATTCTGCAAGTTCTAGAGATCTGCAGATTGTAGATCACCACCGCACTGACGTAGGATACATTGAAGCATCTCTCGGCTTATGATACAAGATTAGGGGTGGTATCCTGGGGGTGCTGGGCTGGTTGCCTTATGCCCTATTCTATTAAAAATGGTAATACACAGAAATAAGGAGGAAAAATGAGGTGAAAGCTTCCGGGCTGAGACTTTTGGCCTGGAAGGTTGGTGTCCTGGTCTCATCACGTCCCTGGATTTAATCCCTCTGATTAAGGTGTTTTCGTTACAGTACAGAGCGTTCTCTGTGTATACTTGTCTGTTCGCTTCCTGAGACACTCCCTGTGTAACTGTACCTAAAACGCAGCACCTTTTTTTTTATATATATTTATCTATTCATTATTGTGATTTAATAATTTTCACGCTAAACCATCGAAGACACATAAAAATCGGACCCAGAACGAGGCAATGGATCCTTGATAAGCGTCTGAGACTTTTTTTCCTCTGTAGTCATGAAACATTGTTGATGTCTCCTACACAACCAAACCTAGATATTATGTGTGCCGTCACGTGGTGCCTTTGTGTGGCACTGTAATACGGAGCAATATTTCTGTAATACTGTGAGAGAATGTGGCTCGAGACCTATGTATACATCTGTGTGAGATTGTTTATTGTGATGAACCTGCTTCAGGTCCATACCAGATCTTCAAGGCTAGCTTCCCACGATGAGTATTTGGGGAGTTTTTTATTATTCACATTTTCTGCATCATTTGTGCACCTATTAAATGGAGCCTATCATTGAAAAATAACGCTATTAATCTGAAGATATGGGGTTAATCTGCATGTTAATAGCGTTCCGATGCTGTTCAGCATCCGCATTGAGAGCCGGACTACTAGGAGAAAATTAATGTTATTACTCCCGGTAGGCTCCGGCTTTCAGTCATAGGGGCACCGCTCAGTACATATTGAGCAGGGGCTGTAACCACGCCCGGCACGGACTGACAGCCGGCTCTAATGCTAGCCCCGGGCAAATAACAATCCATATTAAAAGTTAAAAATATAGAAATCTGTAAATTTTCACACTGGCCATTAACTCCCTGTTATATCAGGAAACGACACTTGTACATTAGCCACAATGAGCAGACCCCCAACGCTATTTTTTTTACTTGAAGCATCTAATGAGCGTGTTCAAAGATCATTTTGCAGGGTCAGTGGTAATATCACCTATTGTGATTGATGGATCCTGTGTTATCAGCTGTGTATAGAAGTGTTACATGTTACTGTAATCCTGCCTCTGATGATATGGAGCCTTGATGAAAACTCTTCCTGCAAGGACAAGCAAGTGCAAATAAAAAAAAAAAGACCCAGTAGGCAGTGTGATAATTGTAAGATTACTTCCACTGACAGGTTGGTTTTAGTAATTGTTCACATTCTACATGAAGTAACGATTCTCTATAATAATAATAATCTTTATTTTTATATAGCTGCAACATATTCCGCAGCTCTTTACATTACATTATCAGCACTGTCCCCATCAGGGCTCACAATCTACATTCCCTATCACTATGTCTTTGATGTGTGGGAGGAAACCCAGACAAACACGGGGAGGACATACATACTACTTGCAGATGTTGTCTTTGGTGGGATCATTTTTTATAACTCCTTGTGTGCCTTTCCCCTGTTATTCCTCCTGAATATTTACGAACTGGCTGGTGACATCCCACTTGTCAAAGAAATGTCCATCAGCACTGACTGGACGGTGTCCCTGGTACTGTTGGCACTGACTGGATGGTGTCCCCAGCACTGTCGGCACTGACTGGACAGTGTCCCTGGTACTGTTGGCACTGACTGGACGGTGTCCCCAGCACTGTCGGCACTGACTGGACAGTGTCCCTGGTACGGTCATCACTGATTGGATAAGGTTACACTGTGCCAGGACAGAATCACACCTGGTAATACTCAGTTGTCAATTTATTTATAAGTTCATAAAGAAGGAATAACATGGGAACGGCACAACAGGGAGGTCTAAGAAGAGATTATCCAGAATTCTACCTGTCAGGAGAACGGACAGATCTACAAAATGCAGTCTATGGAGCACTTGGCTTGCTGTGTTAGATTTTATGGCTGTGACTTGGCAACTTTGGTTACAAAAATGTAGTCGCTGCATATTCCAGATATCTACATGACTTTTTTTTTGTTTGCAACAAGTACATTCAATTAAGTCCGCGCTGCTCACAGTCACTGGACCCATGCTGACAATGTCATCTTAATGATAACGTGCTGGCTGGATTCCAGGGTAAATGTCTCCTGCTTTACTCACTCAACCAGTATGTGAAAGTCGTTCCTCAGTAATTGTTTAATACTTCAGGAAAGCCGTCACTGCCTGTTGTTCATTCTCCAAACCCCAAGCAGTAGTGAAGTCCTTTTGATCCAAGTCCATTGTTCCAGTTTGTTAATTACATGGTTTCTCCTGTGTTTAGCAAATAAAAGTAGTTTCCCCATCCCACCCATTCCCCTGTCATTGATACCACTGCATTGTCCTGACAGGTTTGTCAGCCTGGAGCTGTAGGTAATGAAGGGGTTGAGGTGCATTTCCTTCGTTTGGTTGCTTGAACTGTCTCTGACTTCACTTTTATGTAGAATTCACATGCACTTGGTCTCCAATCTCCATCACTCTACAATGACAGCATTAAATCTCAATAGTACTAAGGCTGGCCACACATATTAGATGTCCATTGGCTGATTGTTTGTCTGACAGCCCTCTCAGTCGACTCTCCCATACACACGAGCCCTCGTTCGGCCGAGCGCACCTGTGTTTTCTATGCAAACGCCGCCGGCTGACTCATCGGTCGGAGACTTAACTCTGGGAGAACAGCAGTGCGGCAGTGTTTCAGAAATTTTGGCAAAAGTTGAATTGATCCGAATGAGATCTGCAGAACTATGTGCCTGCTGTGCAGAATTTTCTGTCACATGTAAATATACCCTTAAAATATATACACATTTTGATGGAAAGCAAAAATGTATCAGCAGTTCTCTTGACTGTATTTCTTCGGCTCTTTTAAGGTATTTGGAGATATTTGGATTATTTCTTAACAATTTAGTCTTTGATTTAACTTGAGTTTTGTTTTTCTTTTTTTTTTGTTCTTTTTTATTAGTAGTTATTTTGCTGGTTAATGTAAAATAATTTTCTATTATCTTTGACAGTCTTCAAGGTATCCCCCCACTGTTCATGTAAACAAGTACAGCAGGGGACCCAAGCAGCAACAGCGGGGGTGCATTGTCAACTTCTAGGGTAATTTTATTAATTAGTATGTTTCTATACCTTAAAAAAAATCCCTTTAGGGGAAAAGGAAGTGCTCTAGGGCCTGTCACTCAACCCAACCCGTACGTTCTCTAGTGTTAAGTCGTCTAGGAGATACTTGATCAAAGAGTGGGTGCATTTGTAGCTACTAAGTAGGCTTCTCGTCCTCCGATTGACTGGCTAAAGCTACAGCCACGAACTCCAGATTTGTGGTGGATATTATTTTTTTATTATTATTTTTTTTTTTTGAGCGGAGATTTGACCAGGCTTTCACTCAAAGGATTGCAGTTTACTGACACCACATTGAGGATTCCTAATCTAACCATGTCCATTTTAGTATTGTACACTGCGAGGACGTGTTGGATATACCTGCTAATAACTTCCAGCTTTTCTATGCTTCCACCAGTTCCTGCTCTGCTGTCACTAGCTAACGTGCTGAGTTATAGAGCTGGAGTTGCTCAGAGACCCTCTAAGTGCAGATCATGGATGAAGTAAACAGCGCTAATGCCACATGTGGGAATCATTTAATGACCTGACACGGTCGCACTGATTTTCTGCCTTTCCAGTCTTCATGGTTATTGGCTTTCCCTGACCTAACGATATCTTGAAGCAGACATGTTGCCTGAGAGATGACTAATGAGCGTTAATTAATCATTTTTTTTAATTATTGACGCCTTCTCTTGGAAAAAACTCATGTATCGTAAGATATATGTCAGGTGTGACACATTTACAGTTCTTTACATAACAGAAGTTTAAAGTAAAAATCCACTAAAATGATCTCCCAATAAGTCATATAGGAGGACCATCACTGGTTTACAGAATTAAAAGGCTCCGTGGAGACCTCATAACTTTTTGGCACAGCTCAGATATGTCACTCAGTAAAATAACTTGTACCTGTGCTTATAATGTGGGCTCATGTAGTACACCGTTTTTTTCACTTGTATGACAATATAAGCATTTTGTTTGGATTTTCTCTTTAAATTTATATTTTTTTGACTTGGCATTGACGGTCTGTACTAGGCTAGGCGGTCAATGTTTGGGAATGGTCTACAGTACCAGACAGAACCAACAAGTATTGGTCACTGTGTTATAAGCTATTGAAGGCCCATTGCCTCTTCATTCTGCTATTCAACAGGGGAGCTGGGACTAAGGGTGTATTCAGATGAGCTTATTATACATATATGTGCTGAACTGATGGACACAGACAGAAAAGGGCCCCTGTGCAAGAACAATATATGGACCCTTGCAACCAAGAGCTCCTAAAAATGCAAAATTGTACCCTCTTTGGAGGTATAAATGGGCCCCATTACCTCTTGGGCCCCTGTGTGGTTGCACAGGCTTCACCAATGGTATGTCCTCCCCTGGGTGTGCTGTCCATGTTGGTCATGGACAACATGAGAGCACGTGCACCCATTATAGCTACTGTGCAACTGCACATGGCCCATCTTCCACAAGGCCAATGGTCTGCATGCAAGCAAAAAATTTCAGCATGCACTATTCTGGTCTGATTTACGGACCAGACTAGAGCATACACATAGCAGGCAGCTCTTGCACTTATCCATTATGTGAACAAGCACACACTGCAGATCACATTCTAAATGTGTTGACTTTTTAGTACAATTGTCTAAACCCTGCCAAAGACCTACAATAATCTGACTTTGATGGCCTTTCGAGAAGAATTAGTGGATTCAGATCATACAAGCTGAATTCAGGTGTCCTCGAAACGTGGACTGTACTCTCATCACAAATCACTGCCCCCTGACCTGAGCTTGCTGCCTCACGAGAATAAAATATGGCCCTTACTTCAGGTCCTAAGATGCATCACTCAGGTCTGGTAATGCAATGTGAACAAAAATTTGTAAAAGAAAATTCCTGTCTTATTATTTTTAGAGGATCTGATTACACCTTTACTCAAAAGTTCATCTACCATCAGAACTGACTAGTTACCTACTACTGTGAAAATGTGTCAATAAATCAATCCTTACAGAGCAGCTACTCTGCAATGCATTATATATAACGTGGAGATCTCTGGATTTTGGCCTCATGCTGCAGTCACTCAGCGCAGAGTCTTTGTTTTTATTTCTATTAGTGGCTATAAATTTAATATCCTTTTTTTTTATTTAATTGCATAGAAAATTGGGTAAGACCCTGCATGGAATATTAGATTTTGTAGGCTAAAGGTGCATTAACACTGTATGATTATCGGGGAATGAGCGTTCCCGATAATCATTCAGTGTACACGGTTACCAGTCACCCATAACCTGTTGTGGTAGATCTGCTCACACAGAGGTAGACACAGGAACACTGTCTCTTTAAATCTTCCAGTGGGTTTATTAAAATTACTGCATAAACCAGTGCAATGTCAGCAAAACAAACACTGCCTTCCCGGTTTAACAGGAAAAGCAAAATATAACGTATGGCACAGTCCCTGTTGTTACGGGAATCCATCTGCTTCAGGAACAAGCAATCCAAGGTTTACCTTTCCTTCACATGACAATACAGCTCCATAGCTTGTGCCTCTAGACCCACCCCACACCAAATGCTCTAAAAGGCTGGGAATTTATCCTCTGGAATCCTCCTACACTGCAGCTATTCAATCAACTTAGCACTAAACATGGCCGATTAACCCCTCTCAGCACTTACTGTGCTGGAGCATTTTCCTAGGTTTATATTACTGAGGCTAACCACCTCAATGCTACATATCTCCCCTCTAGTACTTTGCCAGTGACTGTCACACTGTTTACACAGGACGACGTGCTGCCGAGAACAATGACAGGCACTGCTCGCATAGCGATCTATTACTGAGCAATCGGTACACATCTGAAGCGGGGATGGCCTATCTAAACAAATTATTAACTGACCACCAATCGGCAAACATTTAGCCGATTGGCAATTACTTATCACCAAAAGTTGGAGAGTAGAGTGTGTAAATGAGCCCTGTGGCTTTGGCGGGACACTGTCTCTCGGGTGTCTCTGTGAAACTTGGGATGTCCCAAAATGCTTTTAATGTAGACTTTTTCCATGATGCATCATCCAATGTGAGGCAATCAAAGCATATGGAGGATACAGTAGGATCCTATGGACCCCTATAGGGTGCCCATTATTCAGAGATTACACAAAGCTATAATAAGAAAATGTGCCTGAAGGTCTAATCAAAATCTTTTAGATCTTTTAGCAAGTTGGTAGGCACATCTCTAATGTAAACCCTGTAAAGTGCCATTATAGGACCTGTAATATTACAGAGCCGCTTTGCTGCCGTCAGTCCAGATACAAAGGCAAAAGATTAAGCGAGCATAAAATTATAATGCATACACATTAATTTAGTAACCTATAGTAAAAGAAAATGAAAGGAAAATGAGGTAGATGTTCCGCAATACATAGTCATAAATCCTTAAAGGGGATCTGTCAGCAGGATTTAAAAAACCCTCCCAAACACTTGTATGTGCATGTAGCCTTCTTAAAAACAAGTCCAGCAATACTATTACATGGCCAGTCTCTTCCTATGTTACTGTAGAATCAGTATTTGAATTATGTAAATGAGGCTGAAGAGCTATTTGTAGATCTGAAGCCTCTGTCACTCCAGCTCTATTGCCTGCTCAACACTGCTTCCTCCTGCTTGACTGATTGCTCCTTTGGCTGAAGTCACACAGCATAGAGGCTGTGAGTCAAGCAGGAGGAGGCAGAGCTGAGCGGGAAATAGAGCTGGAGTGACAGAGGCTTCAGATCTACAGCCTCATTTGAATCTCAATTGAAACTCTTATGTCTCAGTTTCTCAGGGAGGGGAATGCGACAGGCCATGGAAAGGTATTACTAGATTTGTTTTTGAAATAGCTGCATACTCATTTAAACAGTTTGGGGAGAGGAAATCCTACTGACAGATTCCCTTTTAAGAAGCGAGTGACAGACCATGCATCTTGGTTAACTATCTGCTTGGTGTAACCCATTTCACGGTCTCGATCAACCTCTTCTTCAAATGAAGGTCTTGTGTTATTTTAGAGTGTCTGCTTCTCCTGTATAACTTACCTGCATGGGAAGTCATGCATATTATTATTATCATCATCATTATTATCATCATTTTTTGAAAATGAAAATTGCTGATTGTTCAGCTTCTCAAGGGCACATTGAATGCCAGCTCTTCGCTGTTTGTATACAAATATATACTATCTTTGGGGATTTTTATTTTAAGCTTTCTGGAACCTGATCCCATTCAGGAGACTTGTATTAAAAAGAAAACAAGAATAGCTTTTAATCTTTTTTTTTTTTTTGAGCCCATATGGTTTACAAAGATTTATTTCATGACCAAGTCTGCTGGGTATATCTAATGTCTGCAAGCTGTTCTCGAAGTAACATATGAGATTTACAGGCTCTATCTGTCTTCGTTGCAAGTGGCACCATCGATTATTAAGTCTAGGGCATGCATATTGCGCACACAAAGACAAAGAATCCAAATGTTAATTTTCTCACAACTTTCTGTATAGACTGTAAATTGTGCTGTCCTTTATATTCTTATTGTAGTAACTAATTTAGAACCTATAGAATTAAATGTTAGTTTTTAAAAATATTTCTATTAGTAGTTACATATAAAGCATTGCAATATATCAAGCTGAAAAACATATAACAAAGACTTTTTCATATTGATTTTTATCTTTATTTTACCGTGCATTACTTGAGCTCCTCTCATCAATGATGCCCTAAGTGGCCTCCTAGGTGGCCTCCTTCTTTCCACCGGTCTTGATATGGTCTTCCAATTGAGTGATGACGCTCTTGAAGAGTTTCATTTTTTTTTTTTTTTTTAAGCAGAGATTCTCTCAAATCTTTTTCAAAAACTTTTTAAAATCGCTTGCAAAGGTCTTACAGTTCATTCTGTGGGAAATATACAGTACTTTGCTCTTCATATGAGGGTTTTTTTTTTTTTAGCTTTTATAGATCTTTCAAAAACATGTGTTGAAGTCAAAGTTCCCTGACTGCTGTTATCTTATCTCTGCTTAGTTGCTAGACTTGTGATTTCCCTTTGTTGCTTTAGTATAATAAATAATTTTTGGAATTTTTTTGCGCTTTTTACCTTTTATTTTTGCTTAAAAAACCCCAAGGGTTATCTAATGTTAGTGGAAGGTGTTTAAATCATAGGAGGCCTTTTCTTATACCCAAATAAGGTACATCCAAGTTTGTGGGATAGTGATCTCTCCCGAAAGGAGAGCAGTCACACACTGCTCCTGCCAGCGATTCAGCGGCTTTCACTGACATCAAGTCAATAGAGCAGCTCTTTTTCTTCTGCTCTGCTCTGTTGATGGGTCGTGACTGACATCATGCTGATTGGCAGCCAACACTCTGCTGCATAACTGCGGGAAACCAGCTGTCAATCAGCATGACATCGGCAGTCAGACCTCATCGACAGAGCAGCCTGAAAGAGGAAGAGCTGCTCTGTTGACATGGCAGGAGTGGCCGGTGACTGCTCTGAGCCGACGCCGGGTAGTACAGACAAAATATTGAGAATTATTACTTAATCGTTCCAGAAGATCAGCCATGTTGCCTTTCTTCTCACTTCCTCATGTTTAACTATAAGTCAACTGTCTGCAGAAGGAGCCTCCGCCATCTTCCATGTCTGCTGTGGGTCACAAAAAACATTCGACCCTCAACCAAACTCCTGGGAAAAATTGGATAGGCTATGGAAATTCTACTACTAAGAACCCCTTGGGATGATAGGGAGAGATGAGACTAGTCCGGCTCTGCCCCTGGTTCACATCTCCCATCGCTGCTGCAGGTGATTGACAAGTCTCTCACGATGCAATCAACGGAGAGGCTTTGGTAGGGGCTGGCCGGGAACCATAGTCAGAGATGAGACCAGTCCGGCTCCAGATGTTTAAACGCTCCTGCAGTCACGCAGCCAGAACCAGACTCTGATCTATGTCTACTGTTACTATAAGGTGGAAAATCCTATTAAAATATTCCCCTATAAAATAATGATAAATAAGGTACAACCATATGTCTTGGTAGCAGTACAGTAGAGTTTGACGTTACTGTGTCGTTTAGCTTCGTCCTACCACGCTCTCCACAGCTGCTAGCTGTCACACACAGATAATCATCATAAACAGTGTTTTTGATAACTTGATATAATTGTTTGGGTACAAATTGTCTTTCCCATTAATAAAAGCCACAGATGTGAAATGTTTCTCAACAATTAAATCCGTAATTACTGCATCATCACATTTTTGATAAGTCACTGCTCTTCATTGCCGCCGATGTGTATGAAAGCGTGAAGATTTGCATAGGCCATGAAATATTTATATTGTCGTCTGAAGTGGCAATTGAAAATATATCTTGGTCTTTGATGCCCATTTTAGATTTGCCACTTGTGTTGGGAAATGCGCTATTGTTTAAACATAAGGGAGGTACGTAGACCGCGCTTGGGAGAGAGCTGACCTGGCAGGGCACATGGACTGGGCCGCATTGTCTCCTGCGCAGTATGAAGCCAGCATGATTACTGGGCAAGCGGAGTAAAATGGCCCTGGTGCCCTTATTCCTAGTCTGAAGGTCACTAATCTGCCACCTGGTTGTTTTTTTATTTTTATCTTTTTCTGAACAGAATTGTTGTCTTAAAGTCCCTCAAATATGGCCACCTCAGATCTACATTTAATGTATTGATGCACAAAAATGTAATCACGACACTTATGGTGATAGATTGTAATGATTTTTCGTGGACTGTGTGGTCCATGGAAAATCATGGACACCTGTCCGATTTTGATTTGAGGATGAGATCAAAATCAGCACAGCAAGTCAGGCAATTCAATGAAGACAGGTTTTCCCAATACTAATTTTGTGGAGGGGGGAGAGGAGCTGGAGGCCGATGTAGACATTCTGCTGCAAGTTCTCCTAAAACAGTTACAGTTCTCTATAAAACTTTAGAAGCACCAACTGTTATCTCCAATCTCAGTAGTGGGAAAGTCTGTATTCACAGGAGACAGATTTTACCAACGAATTGTGCAAATTGCCTCTTCAGAGAGGGAGAGGACTAGAACTCTGTACCTGTTGGAAGCAGCAATCCTACAAATCACTCTCACACCCTTAACGAGCCTTGCAATATGATTTAAGATGAAGCCAAATCAGAATCTCAATTTGCAGACACGGTGGTTCGGGGTATTGCCCCTTGTCAGTGCAATGTATGAGATCTGATTTGGCTAGATGAGAGGCTCTGAAATGAGGTCTAAGGGGTAACGTTTCTCGTTGTGGAGAGTGGCATACCGACCCTGGCATGCCAATGTAAGGAGGCTTATTGGCCGTGCAATGCTCCTCTGGGAAATTAAAATTGTGAGACTGAATGATGAGTCCAGGAGGAGAAAGAAGCAGATTTATATAATAAGTTATATTACACAGTTTCTTATTTTCATGCCCACTATTGAGTCCTGAAATACAAATAAAACTGCTGCTATTTAAGACTTGTGCTAAAAGTTTTTTTTCCTAGAAACAATGTCACTTAAACCAATGAAATGCATTTAAGGTATTGCAGTTTAGCCCTGTTCACTTCCATTAGGATGAACTGTAATACCAGACACGACCAATGGGTAAGAGTGGCACTGTTTCTAATAAAAGAAAAACAAGGACCCTTGTTTCTAAACATTTCAATCAATTTTACGAATAATTTTCTTTTATACCATCAATTTTTCCAGTGTTTTGTGATTTGATATTTGTATATCATCATCTAAGTAATTAAATCTTTATAATGTGCATTATTTTTTTTTTCCTTGTTTTACACAGTTGTAGGACAAGCAACAGGAAGAGTTTAATTGGCAATAACCAATCTCCAGCGCTCCCAAGACCCCACTCTCCACTTTCTGCTCATACAGGTAAGTTACCATTTTCCCTATTTTCTCATGGTTTTTATGAGAATCAACTTTAAAAGCTTATTCCCAAGATAGTAAACTGTCCCTTACCCGACGGACAGGGGATAACTTACTGATTACTGAGGGTTTGTCTGCTGGAACCGCTGCGATCCAGAGATCTGGATTCTGCATCCTGGGGACTGGTTTTGTATGGGATAGAGGGGTGCACTCTATTCAATGTCTATGCATCTGCAGAACGCTGTGCTCTGCTTTCTCCAGCAGGCTCATAAACAAAGGGATACAAGAAAGCTTGTGGATACAGCTCACCCATGAAATATAAGTATGTTGTTCACTCTGGTTCCTGAGCAATCCACTCCGCTGTACACTGATGAGGCTTGTGAGGCATTAAGCAGCTTTGTTCGAAGCGATGAAAAAGGTTTTTCAATCCAGCAAAGTGAATTAAATTGTGGCTTCATTAAAATAGTAGCATGGGCATAGAAAATATCTGACGTATTTTGAGTCTGGCTGACAGCTGATATATGCCGCCCTATCCACGAGCAGCATGTGTCAGACGCTAGCTACATGGTCTCAGCCAGGTGTGTTTGACTCTGAAATGCGGCCAGTCTGACATTTGGGTCCTTGACGGCTTCTCCCCAACTGCTCCCCAGGAGTGACAGGTTTCTCTCTACAAGCACACACAGGGAGAGACCTGTCAGTCACTAGCAGTGGGCGGGGAGAAGCCACCGGGGACCGCCTGTCCACCTAGTCTCCTGCTCTGTCCCCGACAGCTTTTAAAGTATGTGTTATTCTGGAACACTGCAGCGTTTCAGAGTCAATCATGCCAGGCTGAGATCATACATCCAGTGCCTGATACATGTTGTCCATGGATCGGGCTCCCTGTAGCGGAGTAGAGGTCAGGCATATATGCCTCCACTCAGAAGGTGGCTCTGTAGACCCCGGCTTGCACAGCCTGGTCTTGGGATCGCCGTGTGTCCCAGCGGGCAGACCTCCAGCCATCAGTAAGTTATCCCCTACTGTATGGATGAGAAATAATTTACTATCTTAGGAACTACCCGTTCATTAAAAAAAAAATACAAAACCGCTTGTCAACCTAATGGGAAAAGTGAAGGAATAAAATGATAGTGATCACTATGACCTCCATATCATTGCTTAGGCCCAGAGTGAGATGCGTCTGACTCCACTTTTGGGTTGCTGCACCATTACTACATTCTTTTACTGTGTTGACTACATGGCGGATCTTTTTCTCTTCCATTCACGGTTCTCGCCCGCGGTTTATAAGTTGATTTAGACTAGTACAATCTGCCGCTCCCCATAGCTGAACACTAGAGTTCCCATTATAATCTTAATGATGTTTATCGTAGCTGGAGTTTCTGGCAAACTCTACCTTTTGGATAGGAAAGATGGAAAAAAAAAACTGATTTTCAATTCAGAGTTTATGATCCATAATCGGAGCACTTGGCATTTCAGGGGCCAGAATCAATTTAGTGGTAAACAAACCTCTCGCAATGTTGTGGCTTGGGTTGAGTTTTGACGGACGTGTAACTATTCTGATCTGGAACATATTTGTGAAAACTGGCAGCGAAGACTTGGGAAATAGTGACAAATTATCTGTGCCATCAGCTTTGTTGGCGGCTGAAAGTTTTCTATTACCACTTTAGAAAGATTTTTTTTTTCGTTGACCACGCAATTCATAACTTATGGCAGGGATGCAAGAAATAAGAATATCTCTTCAAGCTTCTGATTTATCATGACCATTGTGTAATTCTACAAGGAAAAAAAATGTTGCTTGGACCAAATGCTACATTTGTAATGCCCCTGTGCCAATTTTTCTTCTAACATACGGTATTTAGAAATTTGTAACAAATAGCGGGTAGATTGATGAACATGGCGCAGTGTTACATAGTGCAAATAAAGGCTGCTTAATATATGGGCAATCGAAGACCTGTGTCCCTGGCATCCAAGTTCCTACAAAGTGTAAGGCCGTGAGGGGAATTATATGCGAGGGACGGTATATATACCTCAGAATGCGCATAGAGGCATATTGAACCCACTGGAGTGTATTGCAATCACAGCATAGCTGTGGTTGCAGTGCAGAATAAAAATAAGTTTGCACTTGGTCAAGCTATTTGACCAAGGCCGATTTAGGAAAACCCGGCATGGGCTTTTATTCTTGGAGTGGACTACAGGATGGCAGTGGGGCGGTCCACTCCCTCCAGCTGGGTCTTACAAGTAGCTCATGTCCACAGATTCCATTTAAAAACCTGCAGCAAAGGTTTGGGTGTGCCAGTTTTGTGTCTGCAAGCTGCAGAGCAGGAGGCTCTGCAATACTGGCCTGTGTGACAGGAACAAAGAGCCCAGGAAGGCAAAACTCTTGACGCACCTCAGAGTGATACGGCAGTGCAGTCGCCCATGTCAACGGGTTTTGGAGATGGACTGTTTGACGCCCCGGCTGCGATCCGGAGGATACCGTTTATTTTCCAAAAACTCACAAAAAAAAAGCAAAGACATTTAAGTTGAACTTTACTGGGTCACTGCCTCATTACAGCACAGTATGAACACTGCCGCACTACAAATAGAACCCACCAAACTCTGATTGTAGCTTTAGACATAGGTGGAGAAGAAAACTGAAAATCCCCCAAATTCCCAAATGTATTTTTTTTTCAGTACATAGTGTGCTTTTCTAGTAAAATTATGTCATACAATGTGTGTCCTGCTGTATTATTTCCTATACTTGGTTGCCTAACGCTGGTACTTTCCTTTTATATCTTGTGCACTATGGGGGAAAAAAATCCATCACTGAAACTTTCTGACAAGGAGACGTAATAACAAGGCTCGTGGCCAATCAGACTCCTAATTACTTTCATCTTGCTCTAAACTATTCATCATGATGAGCGGCACAACCGGAGAATCTCCGTGAATCCGTCCTCGCATGGAGACGGCAGATAATTCTGTTATAGGATGTAGAGCTCTCTCTGTCTTATTACTGAGCTTTCCCTCTGACCATCTAAATAGAAAGAGTTATTTGCCCTCGAATTAAACCAAATTCCGATATCTAAATAATCCAGACTTGCATCTAATTACCGAGGTCCAGAGCTCATCCATATGAATAGGTCAGTCGCCCTCGCTGTATCTCATGACCTTTTGAGGCCGCATTTTATAATATTTAAATAAACCTTTTAGAAAACAGAACATTAATTTTCCTAAGATCAGTGCTTTCATTTTAACCCCCCTCATTCTTAGCAGGAATTAGAGGGGTAATCCAGGGAGATAACATTATTTTAATGGACATGTCTTCATAAACTATAACTCTAACATGCATAGTGCCGTTTCTCATCCTGGCAGTAACTGCTATTGAACGTGGCACTAAATCTGCTCCTCAGTGCACCCCCTTCCTCCTGGGACGTTACGTCACAGATCAGGGGGGCATGGCCTGTTCCTGGTTTCTAGTAACATCCAGCCCCCTGATAACATCTCCTTCTATTCAGGCTGAGATCAAAGTGTGTGTCCAGCCTCTGCCAACCTGCAGTCATTCTATCTGAGCTCTGCCTGCCCTCCATCTCCTCTCGATATATTTGGGACCCATGTATTCTAATTTCACAGCTTCTTTATTAAAGTAATAGCCTGTGTGGATTGGATGGGTTGTTACCGACATCTGGGGAGAATTTCATGTTAATAGCATCTTTAGAAATGTCACCAATTTTCTAATTATGTGTCCAATACTTACTTCACCCGCTGTAAATGTATGTATATATAGTATAATATTCTTAAAGGGAACCTGTCATATCTTATCTGCTATGTAAAGTGCCCCCATAGCGTTGTTAGTGATGCAATGTGCTTCACCAACACGCTTTTTTCATTTCCACTGCCTGCGCAGTGAGGCTGCGTATTTTCCAGCTTCACTGCGCATACGCTGTGACGAGCAGCTCTGGCTGCACACAGTGAAGCTGGGAACTTCACTGCGCCTGCGCCCGGGAGCAGCTCGTCATAGCGCATGTGCAGTGAAGCTGGGAAGTACGTAGCCTCACTGCGCAGGCAAGGGGAGAGCTGCTCATCATAGCGCATGTGCGGCTCCCAGCCCTGGAAGCTTTACTGCCAGGCCATGATACTGAGCATGCGCCCCACAACTTCAGCGCTCGCCGGGAGCAAAATTCAAATATGCGGGCGGCGCCAGCACTTATTGATGTGGCGCCACACTGAATGTGAGGATCACACCCCTATGACTGAACGAGCAGGTATGATTATAAGTACATAACATGTTATATCCTCATTATATTAGCACTAATTTAAATTAAAAAAGCGTGTTGGTGAAGCACATTGCATCACTAACAACGCTATGGGGGCAGTTTACATAGCAGATAAGACAGGACAGGTTCCCTTTAAATAGTCTTTATTTGGTGGAAAAAAAACACCTAAGACCTCTCTAGCCCAGTCGGCGTTTGAAGAATAATTAACATTTGTTGATCGAACATCGGTTGAAATGAATAATCTTTTGCTTTATTGATAAACAGGAAACAATCTTTATAGACAAAAATAGCCATTTTGACTGACTTTTATCAAATGTCTATGAGATCTTAATGCTATCTGCTACACAATGCAGTGCTTGTAGCTTAGGCTGTCATAATATTATATAACACTCCTTATTTCACTGATGCATAATGCATTTTTTGCCTGGCTATTAGCTCTACGCTGCTTCTTTATAGCACAACTTTCCTCACTCTGTGCCAAATGGTTATATGAATTTACTGCAGAGGAGATTCAGCTGTAATTTCTCATAAAATGCTTCTATGATTCCGTCCTTTGACCCTGTGTCTGTTTTCTGAATGATTTACTGCTATAAAGGAAATGGGAAAATCTTTCTACTATTTTCATACATGTTTTGTTGGGTCACCGGCCGTTGAAACTTTTTTTAAATTTTTTTTTTTATAACCTTCTGTTTTATTTTTTCCTTCCACATTAATCAAAATCCAATATGCAGGTATATTATGTACATTTCAAATAGCCACAACTGAGTAGTTTGTAAGCTTTATTTATCTGTAACCTTCTTTTTGTACATGTACGATCATGTAATTCTGAAAACATGTTGATTTGCAATTTGACATTAATCTTCTAAGGCCAATCCTTCAGCCATGGTTCCCTGGAGGTTTCCTTCACAGGGCTTTTTCCCTTCCTGAACGGTGGAGGATGATTCTTTGTGAGCCATTTGGAAGTGGACAGTAAGTTATAGTGGAGAAATTTTAATTAATAGAAGCTGTTAAA
Source organism: Phyllobates terribilis (assembly GCF_046119375.1). Classification (NCBI taxonomy): domain Eukaryota; kingdom Metazoa; phylum Chordata; class Amphibia; order Anura; family Dendrobatidae; genus Phyllobates; species Phyllobates terribilis. Next base: position 503,471,083 of record NW_027362761.1, on the reverse strand, counting down.
CAATGGTGTTGAATTGGCTGAGCTTTGGCGGACAATCTGAAGGATATGATAATGGTAATGTTATCTAGTGGCGGCTTAGATCTCAACACAAAAATGAGGATCTTTGGAGCCCTTGACGTGGAATGATTTTCCTAGTGTGGCAAGTCAGGGCAACTTGGGAAACTCTCAGTATCCATGAATCTCATGAAGTTATTGCTTATCATTACACCTGACTCTTACTGAAATTGTCATAGTCATGCGATTCTAAATAAAACTCCAAAATAATGTGGTATGTATTTTATTTTACTAGATCATATAGGAGATATCAGCGAAAGACTGATTCAGCACTCCTCTGTACCAGCGCTTGATGCGCTTTCCTTTTGCTGATATCTTGTTATTTCTAAACTCCCTCCTGATGGACTGTTTGACTACTTCACTGAGATATTTATCTCCATACAATCTATATCTGCAGATACACTGATGAAGGTCCTTTTGGGCCGAAACGTTTGTTTCTCTGTACATACCATTAAATTGGTCAAGAAATTTCAAAATCTTTGAGTGTCAAGTTTTCTTCTATTTATTATACAGTTTGGGAACCTACTTGTGCACCAACTCTGCAGGAAGTGCAGTAATTTTCTACTTGATAGTTATAGTTTAGGTCATGTGCTAATGAAAGGGTCTTATGGTCTCACCCAGTGAGGTAAATTCGCTAAACTGATGGTCGTCTTTGTGGGAAGTGCAGACCGGAGGCTTTGGTGCAGTGGAATGTGTCTTGAGCAAAACGTGGATCAGGGAGGAACAGGATAGTAGGTTATATAGGAGGGCACACCAAAAAGTGGAGCAGGTAGCACAGATGAAGCAGATCCGGGTATGCGGATACAGTTGGGAGCAGTAATTGTACAGGAAACTGTTATATTAGGGAAGCAGTGAATCACAGGATGGGTTTGGCCAACAGTCTAATGTATACAGGACAGGCGCGCTGGCCAACTGATCGTCGGGGGAGATGACGATCAGGCATGTCTGATTTTGGACTGCCGATCGCATTGTTTCCTGGAGATAAGCTGCCATGTCAGTCAACGGTTTTCTCCTAGAGAAAACAGGAGTGATTGGCTCAACGAGCGCTCCTATGTATGGGACAATCGGTTGAGATAGCTGTTGGCAAAAAGAACGTATGAAGTGTCGTTTGGCTGACAGCTATCTAATGTTTATGGTCCGCTAAACCCATGGAGATCAGCTGATCCCTGATCCTTAAAGTAATTGTCAGTGGATCTTGACGTAAAAGCTGCTGTCTGGGAAGAACACAGTACCATGTCTAGACCATTTACCTCCTATGGGGATAAATGGTACCAAGGTCGTGTTGGATCTGTTCCTCCCTTCTCTATTATTACTCGTATGATATGCACATAAATGTAGGATGAGGAGAGGAGGCTAACAGCCAATCAAATGGTTATGTCTAGAACAAAGAATGAATAAAGTAAGCTCTCGTACCGCTCTAGAGCATCCTTCAACATGCTATGTCGACAGCGCTGACTGACTTCGGTCATCGTAAGCCGATGCTCATTTCCATCCTCGGCATGGGATATATATGTGCGGATGTAGCCAACTGGTATACGATACATGCGAGGGGCTGATTGTGATTTAATTTGAAGTGTGATTGGCCACCTCTAATTATTTAGCATTACCCCATCTCATCTGCCAGCAGTTCACAATATCAATTATAATTAATCCTTATATTCCCTTGGTGCTAATGTACATTCGGCTCATCGCAAACTCTTGCTTTTTTTTTCCAGAGTAGACAGCTATTAAAAGTGCATTAATAATGAAAGGAGTGAGATCAACATATGTCTTTTCAAAAAGATTTGCATTTCCTCCCTCTAAAGTGAAGATGTACTACTTTGCACATCTAATTACCAAACAATGAAACCGTTTAATTAATCTAGATATCCATTTCTTAACAATAACGGCTTCCCAAATGAGGCACCCCGTGTGTGGCTGCGGAGGGAAGTGCCAGCTTCACGCGCTGATTACCTATTCATTTCGCCACTTCTCCCCCAGGAAGGTTGAGTTAATTACCTACCCACTGCCTGCCCGCCACTTACTGTTTTTTAGCGGGTCACAAATATCAGACGTAATCTCTGCAGTATATCGACATTATCGCACAACTGAAAACATACAACAGCCAAGAAATCCCTGGAAACAGCAGGATTTAAGTAATAAGTGCGCCTTGCACATATGGCAGGGAATTCACTGGCACCAGTTTTCATTTAAATGTCTCTCAGGTATTAACTTGCAGATGGGTGGATGAATGCAGAGTGCAAAATGCTGAAAGATGAAGGTCACGTATCGGTCTTGTTTTTTTCCCTAATATCTCAACCTGTGTATCTTGTGCTTCAGCTCTTTGTGTGTGTGTATATGACGCGCCCCCTGGGACATATTCCTTTTTGAGGGGAATACCCGGCACCGGATCAGATGGGGGGTTGTAGTCTCCGAGCGGCTGTGACCCGGTCCCGTGCCCAGGGCGTCAAGCTAAGTGTTATGTGGCAGTTCTTACTGATGTTATAAGAGTTCTTTTGTGTCGACTACGCCACCCGTTGTGATGCGGTCACTGTGGCCGCCGCTGCTGCAGGGTCCGCTGAGGCTGATGGTGGATGTGCAGCTTGGTGGGATAACCCCCAACGGGAGGGGTATAGCCTCAGAGGGGACAGGCGCAGAGGATGGGGGTTGTGGTGGTGCGGTGCAGCCGGCAATGAAGACAGACTCGGGTTGTGCAGTTAAGGGAGTTTACTTACTGCGGATGTTTCGGTCACTCCAGCTGTTAGTGACCACCCGAGCCGTGCTGCGTCCACCAGGTCCTGGATCCGGCCAACCCCCAAACAAGTCCGGAGCGTGGCCCTGAGCTCTCCCTCTGTCCTTTCTTCAGCCGTCCCCACCAGTGATCCACCTAGGTCCAGCTCCCTCGGGCCTTCTGTTGGGCAACCCTTGGCCTTAGGTTCCCTGACCCTCCATGTGGTATGCCTTCAGGGTGGATATAGTGGGTGGCCGTGGCAGATGCTGCCCACAGCCTCCGGTCTCTGGCTAGGGATGTTTTTGCCCCCACCAGGTTGGGTTCCTGTACCCTTGTGCTGACTCCTCACCCGGCGCTCTAATTTGGGTTCTTGGGTCCCTTCAGTCTTCCCCCTCTGGGTCTTTCTCTTTCTTTCTCCTCTCTCTCTCTCCAGGGCTGCTGTTTCCTTCTCTCTCCTCTCCAACTGACTTGTTCTCAGCGTCTGACCCTGATCTAAGTTGGTGCCCTCCTTATATATCCCTCTATGTGTGAGCTCAGGTGACCAGCACCCAATGAGCTCCTATCACTACCCAGACTGCTCCCCCTATCTGCCCCTACACTACATGGGATGTACCACCCCCCTCCCACTCCAGCCAGGAACAGGCTCGGTTGTACCTGCACATTTCTAAGTGGGAGTACCGTCGGCCTGCTCCTCTGGAATGGGATGTATGTAGTGCATGCAGTCTATCTGAGCTCAGTTCCACACTCCTTCCTTACCCGGGAGTGGAATATCACACCTCTGGGTTGAGGTGCAATACCCCTGTAGCAGCCGAATCCTCAGGGTGCTACATTCCCCCCTGGTAAATCACACCACGTCCTCGGGCTGTAAGACATAAAACACCAAAACATACAAAATTTTTATATGAACATATAAAACATATAAAACATTATATATATATAAAACTTTTTCATATAAACATTCTCGTCGTCTCTGGTTTCAGGTTCCTCCTCCGGACACTGTGCAACGTGTGTCCGGGAAAAGTGCGACAGTCTTTCTAGAAAAATGGTTTCTCCTATAAAACCGGTAGGGGGCGCTTTAGAAAGCGCAACTATGTACAGGGAAATTTGGCCGTTCTCAGTCCCCGGCCAAGTAAAGGGAAAGGGATGGCTGCTCACAGTCCTCAGCCTGGTTTGGGTAGGGGACACACGGGTTAAACTGTTCACTGGTCCCAACGGGGACTAAACTTTAAAGCAGCCACGGTTACTTGGGTACCCCGACAGGTAACTATATACAGTCCTTTGTACTATCTCAGTCATAGTACCTTCTAGCCTTGAACCCGTTCGGGTCTTCTGGCTCCTCCTCCCTACACCGCAACTCCTCCTCTGTCAGGCGATGCACGTGGAGGGCGTAAGGTCCCTTGGCACACTTGTGCCGGGTGAACGTTACCTCGTCACCGACGTAGAGGTCACGGCCTTTGTGACCCTCTGGCAGGTGGGACTCGACGTCCCGTCGGGTAACGAAGACGTCACCCATGGTGTTCCGGTCCTTTATGAAGCCCCACCCATGCTGCGCATTAAACTTTATTACCGTCCCGATGGTACGGGGACGATTTGCTGCACAGGGGTCCCTTCTGGTCCGACTCTTTTGCTCCGCGCTGCGGGTCTGGGCCCATTGCTCTCTGACCCGCCTCTCCTCCCGTTCTCTCTTAAACTCTGCCAGCTGTTGACGGCAACACTCTGTGCGTTCAGCTGCAGCTGCCCGAGTCTCTCCGGTGAACCCCATCAAATCTTCTCCCGTGGGGTCCCACACGAATTGGGCTTCTGCTAGAGGAGGCGAGACCCGAGCCACGGGCTTCGGAGCCGGGATTAGGGGCTCACACAAGGGCCCTAGTCTTTGCTGCCGCTCCAGTTCAGGGTACCCTTCGGGCCAGATGAAGGGCCGCCCGTCCGGCCATGTGAGCTGGCCGAAGAGGTCCTCCCCCAGGTGTGGCACCCTAGGTATTGCGGGCGCGGGCGCGGTGGTGGTGGCGCCCGGGTTGCCCAGGCCTTGCGGCCAGGCCTGGGGCACCTGGAAGGTGAAGGGCACCGTTAGGACGGCGGCGCCCTGGGCTACCTGGCCTTGCGGCCAGGCCGGAGGCTCCGCGGAGGTAGGGGGCGCTGTTGGTGGTGCGGCGCCCGGAGGTACTAGGCCTTGCGACCAGGCTGGTGGTACTTCCTGCTTTGTCACGCTCCGGGTCGGGGCGCGTGACGTCACAGGGGTCGCTGCGGCGGCTTCCGGTCGGGGCCTAGTCCATGGCGGTGACCTGGCGGTTACGGGCACAGCAGGGGGACTTTCGGGCTCTGCGACGGGGAGCTGGGGCAGGTGAGCGGTGTCACGGCTTGGGGTATAGGCGTCCCCTTTACCTGCCTCCATGCGTTCGGCTCCCTCCTCGGCGCCGTCTCCGGCCTTGGGTCCTCCTGCGCCATCCTCAGAGGCGGTCTGCTTCCTCTTCCAGGGTAGCGTGCTCCGCTGACTGGTCTCTGCGTGCTGAGCCATCTCCCGGCTCCACTCCGCCAGTATCTCCCGCTGTACCCGGGCCATCCTCCGTGCGAGGCCCTCCAGGGCAGTCTGTGCACACTCCCGGTCTCGGGGGAGCTGCGCTAGGATCTCCGCTAGACCTAGCGGGGTTGTGGACTCCAGCAGGCTCCTGACCATCGGGTCGGTGCTGCTCTGCTCTCCTCTTTCTTCCTTTTGCAGGCTCCTGGCCAGCGGGCCGGTGCTGCGCTGCTGCCGCTCCATTCCCGGGTCTATTCTTCCTCTCCTCGACTCCGGGTGCTCTCGCTCTGGACACCTTGCCTCCGGGTGCGCTCGTTCTAGACTGCTCCAAGCGACACCCATCTTTTCTCTTCTCTTTCGTCTCCTCCCACCTAGAGGGCGGTCCCGGGGCAACTCGGTGACTGTCAGCTCCAGGGGGAGTTCTTTCACGCTGACAGACACCTCCAGCATCACAGTCTCTGTTGGTGGGGGCGGTTTCCACTTTTGGCGCCATTTTCTGTCCTGGCCCACGATGGGAGGTGGCCTCCTGCCCTCCTTTGGCACGCCCATAATGGCGTCCGCTGCTCTTCCAAGGCGGGAAATCTGCGGTTTTGGCGGGAAGCGTCGCCCAGTGGCGGGAAACTCTGCAGATGGCGGGAACAAGCTGGAAATGGCGGACAATCGGCGGGAAACGACTGGTGATGGAGTCCGATGGCGTGGACCCTCCGGAACCGGCGGGAGACTTCTTTCTGAGGTAAACTTGCACTTTTCTTCAGGCACGCAGTACCCGGGTGTTGCGGGCACGTAATCCTGCCGACTACGCCAAAGTTGACGCGCCCCCTGGGACATATTCCTTTTTGAGGGGAATACCCGGCACCGGATCAGATGGGGGGTTGTAGTCTCCGAGCGGCTGTGACCCGGTCCCGTGCCCAGGGCGTCAAGCTAAGTGTTATGTGGCAGTTCTTACTGATGTTATAAGAGTTCTTTTGTGTCGACTACGCCACCCGTTGTGATGCGGTCACTGTGGCCGCCGCTGCTGCAGGGTCCGCTGAGGCTGATGGTGGATGTGCAGCTTGGTGGGATAACCCCCAACGGGAGGGGTATAGCCTCAGAGGGGACAGGCGCAGAGGATGGGGGTTGTGGTGGTGCGGTGCAGCCGGCAATGAAGACAGACTCGGGTTGTGCAGTTAAGGGAGTTTACTTACTGCGGATGTTTCGGTCACTCCAGCTGTTAGTGACCACCCGAGCCGTGCTGCGTCCACCAGGTCCTGGATCCGGCCAACCCCCAAACAAGTCCGGAGCGTGGCCCTGAGCTCTCCCTCTGTCCTTTCTTCAGCCGTCCCCACCAGTGATCCACCTAGGTCCAGCTCCCTCGGGCCTTCTGTTGGGCAACCCTTGGCCTTAGGTTCCCTGACCCTCCATGTGGTATGCCTTCAGGGTGGATATAGTGGGTGGCCGTGGCAGATGCTGCCCACAGCCTCCGGTCTCTGGCTAGGGATGTTTTTGCCCCCACCAGCTTGGGTTCCGGTACCCTTGTGCTGACTCCTCACCCGGCGCTCTAATTTGGGTTCTTGGGTCCCTTCAGTCTTCCCCCTCTGGGTCTTTCTCTTTCTTTCTCCTCTCTCTCTCTCCAGGGCTGCTGTTTCCTTCTCTCTCCTCTCCAACTGACTTGTTCTCAGCGTCTGACCCTGATCTAAGTTGGTGCCCTCCTTATATATCCCTCTATGTGTGAGCTCAGGTGACCAGCACCCAATGAGCTCCTATCACTACCCAGACTGCTCCCCCTATCTGCCCCTACACTACATGGGATGTACCACCCCCCTCCCACTCCAGCCAGGAACAGGCTCGGTTGTACCTGCACATTTCTAAGTGGGAGTACCGTCGGCCTGCTCCTCTGGAATGGGATGTATGTAGTGCATGCAGTCTATCTGAGCTCAGTTCCACACTCCTTCCTTACCCGGGAGTGGAATATCACACCTCTGGGTTGAGGTGCAATACCCCTGTAGCAGCCGAATCCTCAGGGTGCTACATATAGGTATGTGTTTTTTTAACATGTATATTCTGTGCATAAAAATAGAAAATGTATATATAATAATATACATGCTCAGAGCAGGGGCGGACACAGACTGTAGTGGGCCCCTGTGCAAGAAATTTTTTGGGGCCCCCCCCTGCCCTTCATAAGGCAACAAAGTTATGTAAACATAACCCCCCCCATGTGCAGCCCTCATGTGCATCTCTCATCCCCCCGTGCATCTCTCATCCCCCCCCCGTGCATCTCTCATCCCCCCCCCCGTGCATCTCTCATCCCCCCCGTGCATCTCTCATCCCCCCCCGTGCATCTCTCATCCCCCCCCGTGCATCTCTCATCCCCCCCGTGCATCTCTCATCCCCCCCGTGCATCTCTCACCCCCCCGTGCATCTCTCATCCCCCCCGTGCATCTCTCACCCCCCCCGTGCATCTCTCACCCCCCCGTGCATCTCTCACCCCCCCGTGCATCTCTCATCCCCCCCATGTGCATCTCCCATCCCCCCCATGTGCATCTCTCATCCCCCCATGTGCATCTCTCATCCCCCCATGTGCATCTCTCATCCCCCCATGTGCATCTCTCATCCCCCCCATGTGCATCTCTCATCCCCCCATGTGCATCTCTCATCCCCCCCATGTGCATCTCTCATCCCCCCCCCATGTGCATCTCTCATCCCCCCCCCATGTGCATCTCTCATCCCCCCCCATGTGCATCTCTCATCCCCCCCCCATGTGCATCTCTCACCCCCCCCATGTGCATCTCTCACCCCCCCATGTGCATCTCTCACCCCCCCATGTGCATCTCTCATCCCCCCCCATGTGCATCTCTCACTCCCCCCCCCCATGTGCATCTCTCACCCCCCCCCCATGTGCATCTCTGATTCCCCCCACTCCTGGTTAATTAATTGTATTTAAAAAAAATAAAACTTGTTAAACTTATCCCCATGCGATCCCTGCAGAATCCTGGCGCTCGTCCACGTCGCTGCCACCACGTTCTCCTGACGTTCGGCCATGTGACTGCGCCACATACATAGCCATCAGCTTTTGTTTTGGCCAAAAGATTTTTAAAGCCGCCACCACGATAAGGTAGACTCTTCTGGCCGGGCCCTACTCTAACCTATTAAAATTTTCTTAAAATATCCAATACTCTTTTTAGATATAAGTTTATTTAGTTTTCTTTAAGGGAATGTGTCATATACATTTTTTTTTAAAATGACCAATAATACCACATACAGGGAATACCGCCACACCATGACCAGACCACATATTACCACAACATAGTGACCGAATAATACCACACAGAAGGGAGAAAAACTGCCACACCATGACCAGACCACATATTACCACCACATTACTAATATTACCACCACATTACTAATATTACCATAAGTGTCATTATACACGGGAGCTCTATACATGGTATGTATAATGTAAGTGTCCAAGTAATCTAGTGATCACCAGTGACATTATACACAGGAGCTCTGTATATAGTGTCAGTGTACAGGTAATACAGTGATCACCAGTGACATTATACACAGGAGCTCTGTATATAGTGTACAGGTAATACAGTGATCACCAGTGACATTATACACAGGAGCCCGGTACATAGTATATAGTGTAAGTGTACATGTAATACACTGACTCACTGGTGACGTCTCTAGGTGAAGTCCTTCAGCTACGCTTTTCTCCTTCATCCAGCACAGACCGCCATCACGTCTTCCAGCCAGGACTCGTCTCTGCATAAAATAACACAGTTATCTAGAGCACATTCCCCAACTTCTACATTACGCAGCTGAATACAGACGTGCATCCACCATCAATATATGGTTAGTTATTATGCCACCTACCATTCCAAATATAAATTGTAATCCACCACGGTGCCCCCATTAACTGTAAATAGGCACTCAATATATAATTTAATTAGAACCTCTACTCTTTCCGCCAATTTGTTACCAGTTACACTCCTGCATCCGCAACGCCCCCTACTCTATGCTTCCTGCTCCCCGCATTCATTATTTACATGCACCCCCTGCCCCAATTCATTATATCATGTCCGTGCTCTCCCCACCCCATCATCATTTATCATTTACTCTCCCCCAACCCACATTCATTATGTGCAGCTCATTATCCCCCTACTCCCAATTCCCCCATGTGCAGCTCATTTTCTCCCAATTCCCCCATGTGCAGCTCTCATCCCCCCCATGTGCAGCTCTCATCCCCCCCATGTGCAGCTCTCAAACCCCCCCCATGTGCAGCTCTCAAACCCCCCCATGTGCAGCTCTCAAACCCCCCCATGTGCAGCTCTCAAACCCCCCCATGTGCAGCTCTCAAACCCCCCCATGTGCAGCTCTCAAACCCCCCCATGTGCAGCTCTCAACCCCCATGTGCACATCTCTCATCCCCCTCCCCCACATGTGCATCTCTCATCCCCCCACATGTGCAGCTCTCACCACCCCCCCATGTGCACCTCTCTCACCCCCCCATGTGCACATCTCTCACCCCCCCATGTGCACATCTCTCACCCCCCCATGTGCACCTCTTTCATCCCCCTCCCCCACATGTGCACCTCTCTCATCCCCCTCCCCCACATGTGCACCTCTCTCATCCCCCTCCCCCACATGTGCACCTCTCTCATCCCCCTCCCCCACATGTGCACCTCTCTCATCCCCCTCCCCCACATGTGCACCTCTCTCATCCCCCTCCCCCACATGTGCACCTCTCTCATCCCCCTCCCCCACATGTGCACCTCTCTCATCCCCCTCCCCCACATGTGCACCTCTCTCATCCCCCTCCCCCACATATGCATCTCTCATCTCCCCCCCCCACATGTGCATCTCCCATTCCCCCCCCCACATGTGCATCTCCCATTCCCCCCCCCACATGTGCATCTCCCATTCCCCCCCCACATGTGCATCTCTCATCCCCCCCACATGTGCATCTCTCATCCCCCCCACATGTGCATCTCCCATTCCCCCCCCACACATGTGCATCTCCCATTCCCCCCCCCACACACATGTGCATCTCCCATTCCCCCCCCCACACACACATGTGCATCTCCCATTCCCCCCACTCCTAGTTAATTGTATTTTTAAAAAAATAAAACTTGTTATACTTACCCCCATGCAATCCCTGCAGAATCCTGGCGCTCGTCCAAATCGCTGACACCAGGTTCTCCTGACTTCCGGTCATGTGACGGCGCCGTCACATGACCGGAAGTCAGGGGAATCATGAAGGCGCTGCCACGGCAGCGCAGGGCAGCGCTGAGATGTCCCGGACCCGGCGCTTAGCATGGGGCCGGGGGCCCCATGAGGCGAGAGATGCATAAGAGGGGGGCCCCCAACGGGGCTCCGAGGGGGCCCCTACCGGCCGGGCCCCATACTGGAGTCAGGGCAGTCATGCCCTGATGGCGGCCCTGCTGGAGGCTGGAGAGGCCCCCTCTCCCTCGGGGCCCCCGTTCAATGAACCGGCTGCACGGGCGGTAGTTCCGCCCCTGGCTCAGAGTACGGTGATAGTTGAGTCGCTTGGCTTTGTTTTTATGTCAAAGGTATGGCTTTTTCTTCCAAGAAGATCACTTGTGGTCAGACTTCTCCAAACAGTAGATGGGTGTAACTGGGTCCTATTGGTAACTGCCAGTTCTAAGCTGATGGCACTGCTGGAAATTTTCCAAGTTCAAAGGAAAGTAAATACAATGTGTCTTTCATCTGCTGCACTAAGTTTCCTTGGCCAACCACTGCTTCTGTGGTATGCAACGTTGCCAATTTCTTGTTTCTTCTTTAAAAGAGCTTGAAGATCACATCTTGAAACCCCAGTCTGCTTTGAAATCTCTGCCTGGGAGAGACAACGCTGATTTAGTTTTATTTCCTTGAGTCTTTTTGCTGTGCTCGGTCTTGCCATGGTGTATGACCTCTGACGTGAAACTGTTTTCTACAACCTCACCTTTATATCAGAATTTTGCTGTTCCTCACCCAGCTTTAAGCCACGGCCCTACTATCAGTATTTGGTCAGTATTCGGTCAGTATTTTTTCTCAGGAGTGGGAACCAAAACCAGGTGAGGAACAATCAGAGAAAAGGTATAATAGAAATAAGTCACCAATTTTGCATTTATCACCCACTCCTGGTTTCGGCTCCCACTCCTGAGAAAAAAAATACTGACCGAATACTGACCAAATTCTGATAGTGGGGACATGGCCTTAAACTTTTATACATCTGTTTCTGTTTTCAGTTAATGCCTGTTTTTTAAACTACCGTATTTTTCGGACCATAAGGCACTCTTTTTTTCCCCTCAAATTTTGGGAAAAAGAAAATGGGGGGGGGGCGTCTTATGGTCCGAACGTAACTTACCGGTGGTGGTGGAGCGGGATTGCAGGGCCTTTCGTTCCCTCCCTCCATCAGGAAGGCGGTGGCAGAAGAAGAGGTGAGGCGGGCCGGTATTTGGTTGGGGGCCGGGGCCTGGCCGGGTACCGGGGCTGGTGTCTGGCTGTGAGGCAGAGCTGCGTGATATACCTGACTATAATCCTACAAAATCCCTGATTTTGTACAACTTTATGTAGAAGAATTGATGTTGTTTTGAAAACAAAGGGTAAACACATAAAATAGTCATTTGATTATTTTTATCAATTAAAATGTAAAAAGAGAAATCTTAAACTATTAACACTTATTTAAAAAAAACAAAAAAACATTTCCTCACACTTAACTTCGTATAGCGGGTAATGAATCAGAGCCCATCTGTTGCTGTCTATGGCTCATAACAACAGAAGCGTGGGCTACATGGCAGCCCCCGAAATCATGGAAAAAATTAACAATAGATTTCTAAAAAAAAAAAAAAGTGTTAAAATTCGGTATTATTAAAAGTAATTCATTCTCTTAAAGCAAATATTTGCCTTACCTGCAAACTGCACATACTATAATTTTTTTTTATACCTTAAAGTCCAAATATAGAAACTTTGGTTGCGTAGCCGATCCTTCATTGCTTTCCTTCCCCTTCACCCACTAACAAACTAATACATTAATGTTCTCAAGATGATTGGTTGTAGGATTAAGAGACAATATTAAGTTAGAATGGAATGTAGTTAAGGATGGAATTAAACATATTACGATATTGGATTTCATTATTGTTTTATACTTTACTCTTTTCAGATAAAAGCAAATAGAGTAAATGCAGGAAATGAATGTATGCATTAATGTTGTGCAAAGGAAAATTACCATGTCATGGTGGAGCAACAATTAAAATATAACAACTCCTGCAGGAATACTTGAAGTCTTTTACAGGGGGGCAATAGATTGTGTTCAGCAGCACAGGTAATGTAAATGGCATAGGCCAGGTTTATTGTCCAATTAAAGGGTTGTTGATCTTTAAAACTCAAGTAGTTCATGTGTCCCCAGCTGCCACTATGAGGCGTTTACTTTGTACTGTATTCAGTAAGCTGTGAAGCTCCCACTAGTGGTGGCTGCAGGTATCCAAAATTGTATAATTTATTGAGTTTCTATAAAGGGAATCTGGGTGGATGTTCACTTTAAATAGAGTTTGTCACTCCCAAAATACATTTTAAATGGGCTATATAATGTTGTAGGGGATATCTTTACTAGCACTGTACCTGTTACTGGTACTAGGTCTGATAAAATAACTTTTAATTCATATACAAATGAGGGATCGTCAGTGCACCTTTTGGTATAGTCAAGAGTTTGGTGCACTTTTACGCCTGCTCTTTTGCATATTGGGGACCTTCCTCCACTTCTGATTAACAGTACTGTCTTCCCAGTGCGAGCACTATCTGAATGATGCCGTCATGTGTGTAGTCACGCACACACGCAGTGGTTTGGCGGGTTCTCCTCCCTGTCTCCTTTCTTCTGACGCCGCTCGTTACATTTTCGATTGTATTAATGTAGCGAGCGGTGTTGGAAGAAACTCCGGCAGCGTTCAGACAGTGCTGGCTCTGGGAAGAGAGCAATGTCAATCAGAAGCGGGGGAAGGGCCCAATATACAAATGATGAGGCATAACTGTGCACCCAAGTCTTGGCCATGACAAGGGTGCTCCAGAGCCTCCTCATTTACATATGAATTATGTTGTTTTTTTTTCTCAGACGCTGTACCAGTTACAGGTACAGTGCCAGTACGGTTGTTAGAGGGGCTAAGTCCCCTATAGCACTGAATAGCCCATTTAAAGTGCATTTTGAGGGTGATGGACTCCCTTTAAAAAGTAAATAAATATCTTTTAATAATTATTATTTTTGGAATATTCTTCACTACCTTTTTTGCCATCTCCTACTTGTATCTCCAACACTGTCGGGCTGTTTTACCTGCTGAATAAAAGCTCCCTATGAATCTGCTTTCAACTGCTGCTCAGCAAGAATCCATGCTCCATTACAAACATTCTGTGTTGTCCTTTCCTGTCTTCGCCTCTCTACTTCCATGTGTTGTACTCATGTAGGGAAAGTCAGATTGTTTGTAAATAAAGGACGGATTCTTGCTGAGCTGCAGTTGAAAGCAGATCCATAGGGAGCTTATATTAGGCAGATAAAACAGTACTACAGCATTGTGTTAGAGATGGGAGGCAAAATAAGGTAGTGAGGCATATTACAAAATTTCATATCTTTACAAAGGCTGATTAATAATGCTAAAAGTTTTAAAGTTTAATACCTTTGGTTATAGTGGTCAGGTCAGTCATAGTGACAGTAACGTGTTATGTATGTCAGGGTCTCCATACACATCAGTGGTTTTCTTGGTGGTTTTTACTTGCTGTATCATTATAGTAACTTCTTCGTATTTTTTATGTTTTTCACTTATACTCCATAGCATTATGTTGTTAAACAGAGTTTTATTTTTTTTATTCCTTTTAAAACTTTTTCAATTCTTTACATGCAGACAGCAGGGATCTGGTAACATCCTCAGGATGGCACAATTTACTTGTATTCCAATTCTGTCTCTTTACTTTCTGCGTGGTATTTTTTCCATGCAGATTTGAAGCAGTTTCATATCTGCACCATGTCAATTCTTTCAGTATGTTTGCAACGTTTTTCACCTAGTCTACTGAATGTGAAAAAATGCACACAAAAACGCACGTTTTACTTTGCGTTTTTTCCCTGACAAACATTGTTTTTGTTGCAGAAACGTTTGCTCCAAATTCTCAGCGTGTGCTCACATTGACCTGCTTATATCGGGTAGTAATAAATAGCCGTGTCATTGAATATAGTTACAGAAATATTTATCTTTTGATCCCTGGGACCGGCTGGTGCACTGGAGTTAAAGGCAAATCAATTAATGAAAACCACTGCTAGATTGTAAGGGGAATTTGATTTTATCATATGAATCATTTTCATCAGGCATGTAATGTATGAGACTGTCTTAGTCTGAAGTACATCTATGGCGTGAGTCATCTGTACTTCAGAATGATGTCCACAGTCCAAGCATGATGTGATACAAGAGCCCATGATATATTCTCATTCCATTGAGTGCAGGGTTGCCAATTTATCCATAAATACAGTCTGGAAAAATGGTGAACTTTTGGATACTTGTAATAAAATGCATCTGTGATTTTTTTTTTTTCTGCAACTACCGTAGAACAACTTTTGTAGGGTGTTGCCTACAAAATACCTAAAATCATACAAATATTCAAAGACCATATATATTTGTATAAGGCTATAGACCGATTGCTCGCTATCTGTCTCCCCATCAATTATTAGGAAAACACTCCCCTTGATAAAGAATCAGTGGGAAACGCGCCTCGGGGTGACTGTGGTAGTCTTGGTCGTCGTTTTGTTACACCATGGGTAAGACATAAATCTTTGCTTACATAGCTTATCCCTATTTATGGAGGTCAATTCGACTATGTAATTGTACTAATATGTGGCACGGCAGATATTTTGGAACTAACCCTGGCCACTTGGACCTACCACTGTCCATAATTACCGTCCAAAAGTAGATCCTTTCTCTTTAAATTCCTCACTTATGTGTATTTGTGCATGTTACATGTTTTTAATTGTACAAAATAAAATGTATTTTATCTTATTACTGTGTGAGTGGTTTTGTGAATACCTGGGTATTCATATGTAGGTTGTTCTACAAAATACCTATAGCAGCAATAAAAAAGAGTACAAAGTAAGCCTGCAGCATATGTAAATAATTAACCTACAATCTAGCTTAAAAATGACAAAACATAAATAAAAAAAAATATTTTAATAATACATGACAGCATATAATAAATGTAAAACAATACAGGAACTATCTCCTAAAAAACAGGGAGTCCCAGTACACATGCCCTGCTCACAAAGATCGTGTAACCCACAGTGAGAACTAAAGTATAGGAATTCCCATAATAATAATATCAATCAGTAGAAAAGTAGATACATGTGGACATAAGGAGGCAGACAACCTTGCAGACGTTTCGCTGCTTCTTCAGGAGGAGCTTTTGTAGATTACGCCCATTCTAGTTATTATCATTACTGTTCACAGTATATGCTGGTAATTGTATCATATTTATTAGCCATCATGCCTTATTTTTCCTTTTTCCAATTTTTCTTTACTACCGTGAACCTGTTGTGCATGTAGTAGATAGCCACATTGGGAATAAAATGTTCTTGTACCAGATTTGCTATTCAGAATCTATGTTCCTGCATAAAACCAAAGGTGGCGGCACCTTTTTTCCTTTAAGTACCCCATGGAAGACACTGGTGCGTTTCACAAAGTAAGAATACAAAGTGTTTTTCTCCCAGGTAGCAATATTTGATTGACCTTACTAGAATACATTGTAAGAGAATATAAGATCTGTCTGTTTTTTTGTAGGTTTTCGGATGATTTATTTATGCTTATGTTCTATATCCTATATTTACATGTTTTCGTTTCTCTCCTCTATTCTCTGTAGGAAGCAGCCCACAGGACAGCCCCAGGAACTTCTCCCCCAGCGCCTCCGCACATTTTTCATTTGCACGAAGGTAGAGGCTTAGTCCCAAAGTACATGGGGCACAATTTTTCTTCCAATAGAGTCTAATTAGCATCCTAATCTTGTCTAATTGCTTTCTAATGCTTTGTGGCTGGGTAATAACACATTATTCATGATTATTAATTGGCATGCCTAGTTTATTGTGCACATCCTCACAGTAGGGGCTGTTTTTAAATAAACACTACATGTCAATCCATTTCTATTGCCCATCCTTTATCCTGACACACATTACATTATCATAATACGTTACGCCGCAGCAGCCGTAGCATTATAAGGATGATAATCTGTTAGCTCTCGGTTGTAAACAGTAAACAATGAGACAAGATGTGGGGCATTTAAGACAGTGTTGTTTTTACCTGTATGGTATGTCTCACTTTCAGCCTTCAGAAGTACACCGCTCCTCTGCCTCCTGGCTTCCTTCCTGCCAGGGTGAGGTGCGCTCCCGATGACTGACCGTTTAGGACAGTGGCATGGATGAGCCGCTGGCAGAAACTGTGTGCTCTTCGATTCAGCCTGTGCAGCATCCGAGAAAGGCCACGGCCCCACTATCAGTATTCGGTCAGTATTTTTTCTCAGGAGTGGGAGCCAAAACAAGCAGTGGGTGATAAATGCAGAATTGGTGACTTGTTTCTATTCTACCTTTTCTCTGATTGTTCCTCACCTGGTTTTGGCTCCCACTCCTGAGAAAAAATACTGACTGGATACTGACCAAATACAGATAGTGGGGCAGTGGCCAAACACTGAGGCTGGCCTGATCCAGCTATCCGACCAACGTCAGAGCAGCGCTTGCAAGCTGTATACCAAACAGCTTGTAAGTGCATTCTCCTTTCCTGGGAAACCAGCCACCTCTAAGCTGACAGATTACAGTTTATTGCAAAGGTTAATTGTAAAATAAAAGTAGAGAGGATTGTTGTTAAGCGGTAAATTACAAAGTTGCTTGTATATGTGCAATCACTTTGCAATTTTACCAATTTAAGAAAATTAGACAACCCCTTTAATTGTGGATCGTTGCTTTATTTTTGTTACCAATGAACCAGCTAAACTTTCATTTGTTTTTAAATAATAATTGAATGTGAATCTATCAGCAGAATTTCACTCCATAATTTATATGCACATGTGGCTTCTGCAAAGACAAGTCCAGCAATGCCTTTTACTTGACCAGTCCATTCTTCCATTACCAACGTTGGCGTCGCCTTCTCCTTCTTGACTGACAGCTTCTTTGCTGTTTGACTTCAAGCACTATTTGCAATACTTGTGGTTTTTGCTGGGTATTTGTCACCGGTTTCACCTTTTGCATTGCAAGGTGAAATCTGCACTGAATTCCGCACAAAATATTGACATGCTGGAGGTTTGTATATCTGCACCACTTGTTTATTGTCACATGCAAAATGTTTGTAGCGAGTGGATGAGATTTTAGGAATGTAATTTTCATAGCTTTTACTGTATTACACAGTGTATTTTTTTGTACATAAAACCATCCAGAAAGTGCAAAACTTGTATATTTATACTAAAGGGTAACATATTCCCAAAAAGAACGCCAACAGCAAATATGGCCGTGTGAACGAGATGCATGTGCGAGCCCTTCAGTATAATATGCAGGATTAATACTAGCACTTAGTGATGCAGCCACTGCTACATCCAATTATAGTAAATTAGCTTGTTGCTATTTAGGCCATATTTAAATAATTGCCACCAATTCTTACCACCGGTTCCTTCTAGCTGTGATTTCAATAAATGTAATAAGAATTATGCTTATAATTTCACCAATATTACTTCTAAATCCTGAGCTGATTGCTGGTGTGTTGGCAGCTAGACCAGTGCATATAACAGCTCCTGTATGTAGCTAACCCTAATTGTTGCATTGTTTCTATTGAACAACAGGACAGATGGACGCCGTTGGTCTTTGGCATCTCTGCCCTCATCTGGGTATGGAACGAATACACCGAGCTCCACCGTATCTGTAAGTTGTTTTATTCACTATTTATAAAATTATTATATCCATTATATTATTATAACAATTATATCTAACGAATATATTATCATATCCAACTAGACTGTTTTCCCTTTCAGATGGGGTTAATGCGGATCTGTCAGCAGATTTCATAGAACAAACTGCATGCACTGTTAAATAATCATCTCGTACTTGATAAGGCTTGTGTGCTTACTTTGAAAATCCATGACAGAACGGCTGTATAATCCATTTCGAAGTGTAATCTTAATTTCCAATCACCTAGCCTGTCTGACAACTCCTCAGCATCCCTCCTCCCTGCTGCGCACGAAATCTCACATTGTAGAGTACAAGCTGCAAGCTGTCCGTCAAACTGGGCAGGCAGAGACTGAATACACTTGGACTTGTGAGTTCTCACTATTTAGCTGAACTCGTACAATTCTCATTTTAATACTAGAATTAAACATTTAGTCTGACATTGATTTTCACAGTAAGTACACCAGTCTCATGAGGTCTAAGAGATCAGTGTAATAGAAAATGCAGTTTGTGCTGTGAAATCTGGTGACGGACAAACTCTCTCTAAAAAAATCTTTTTAACGTACCTAAAGATGTGGTCTTCCTTAATGCATCTCTAAACTCTAACATTTTGCACTAAACATTGTGGAATATGTAAACATGAAAAGAAAATGATACGTCCAATGAATGCCTAAGTGGATACCATTACCTTGCCAGATATCACACATTGGCTCCATGTAAAAAAATGTGTGTGTGGATAGATAGAGAGAGAGATGGATAGATAGAGAGAGAGATGGATAGATAGAGAGAGAGATGGATAGATAGAGAGAGAGATGGATAGATAGAGAGAGAGAGATGGATAGAGAGAGAGAGAGAGATAAAGTGCCTTGAAAAAGTATTCATACCCCGATAACTTTTCCACGTTTTTTTACGTTACACACACAAAATTAAATGTATTTTATAGGAAATGTATGTGATATACCACCACAAAGTAGCAAGTATTTGTAAAGGAAATTATGCATGGTTTTCAAAATATTTTAAAAATATTCTGCATGCATAATATTTTTATATTGTGTGCGCACAATTTATACAGTTGTGTGAAAACGTGTTTGCCCCCTTGCTGATTTCTGATTCTTTTGCATGTTTGTCACACTTAAATGTTTCAGATCACAAAACAAATTTAAATATTAGAGAAAGATAACACAAGTAAACACAGACATATTTTCATTTGTTTCACACTTTTTTGTTAAGTATATAATTCCTCATGTGTTAATTCATAGTTTTGATGCCTTCAGTGTGAATGTACAATTTTCATAGTCATGAAAATACAGAAAAATCTTTAAATGAGAAGGTGTGTCCAAACTTTTGGTCTGTACTGTATATATATATATATATATATATATATATATATATATATATATATATATATATGCACGCAAATATATTAATACACAGATACATTGTGTGTATATAATATATATATGTGTGTGTGTATGGAATGTATTGTCTTGACAAATTGTATAACATAATGCAATTCAGGAGCAGTTAGGGGTGTATGCTAACTATATATATATATATATATATATATATATATATATCTATCTCTATATACACACAAGCCACATTAAATAAACTGTTGCTTCAGAAAATGAAGCCGTCTGACCCCTAGACTATATGCATCACTTATGACATGGATGATATACCAGCAGCGCTGCACACTGTATTCCGTGGTTAATCCGGTGACGATGTAAATTAATCCGTGTAGGTGGTTGCTATTGACCCAGCATTCTGTTACCATGGTGACGTCCGCACCTCTTAGTAGGTGCATTTTGTAGGTTCACCTTGACATTGTGACCTGCGATCTTTTACATGCCGGCTTTCCTCTCTTATTATCTCCTCTAGAGCAGTTTGTGGCTCCCATTAGTTGTGTGCATTGTGGATTTTCCCCGTTGCTACTCAGACGCTCCTTTCCTGTCTGTTACATGAGTGATGGGCCCGGTCGCTCACTTGCTCGGGAAACCGGAAAAGCAACACGATCTGCATTTTAATCACCACGCCTGGTAATTGAGAATGTACTGGCTGCTATTTCCAAGCACTCGCTCACTCCAGCTTTTCTATTCACAACTTCATCCCTGTGCCACAAAAGCAGGACTTCATGTTCCCCACACAAAGGCTGGCGCTTGCTTATCCTGCAGGGCCGCATGCTTATCATCTCATTGATCATAGCTAGTTAATGGAGGGGAAATGAGAACGATACGCTTCTTTGTTCCAGCCAAGTATTCTCGCAGTACATATTCTCCAGATCCTACATGTATATGGTTTACGTAACCCAAGTATTCGGAGTAGCTACCAAGATTATTTGCTGGGTCTGTCTAGCTTATAACGCTTTGGGCGGCCATAGAGAGACTCTTATGATTTGCTGAGTGATTTATCCATGGATTATTTCATGCCTATCCATACACTTTTCTACTTTTTCATTACTCGCTACCACAAAAGAGAATCTGAATATGGAAAATTTTAGACTCCAAATTCCAACAAATCATTATATTCTATTCTTCTTTTCTAATCTATAGTTGGAGAAAAAAAACTGAAGAAAATAAACTTTCTGGAGCAATAGAATAAAGTAAAGGTATTTTCTCAGGATTCACGTAGCCAAACACTGCTGGGAGAAAATGAATTTTATTCTCCCCAGCACCATTCCTGTTTGTCACAGGGGTGGCTTCGGCAGCTGTAACAACACCTCTGGCACTGACTGACAGCTGAGCCCCAATGCAAAGGGAGTGTCAGTCAGGGCCAGGGCGCGGTTACAGCCGCAGCTCTGTATACTCAGAGCGATAACTTAACCAGCGCCGGTGCCACCCCTGTGACTGAAACCAGAACGCTGCTGGGAGGGGGAGGAATAAAGTTCATTTTCTCGATGTTGCATTAGACTACGTGCAGGCGCCGGGCAGCATTAGAACGCTTTTAACCTGCAGATTAACTTCATATCTACAGCTTAATAGCATTTTTTTCTGGTGACCGTTTCCCTTTAAAGGACTATGCTTTGTCCTAGGCCGCATTCAGACAGCCGTGTTTAGCCACATGCATGAATAAATGGCAGAATTGTCATCAGTATTTTGGGCTCGAGTTTCATCAGTGTATCTCCATGTGTCTGTTTTTCACATATGGATAAATAAATTACAAACTTTCTCCTACCTTTTGCAATGTTATGAATGGACGGCACATGGAGGCCTCAGACCTCATTTAGAAACCTGTGCGTATTCTACCAGTGTTTCTCACCGAAAGAACACGCACCCATTATAGTGTATGAGACTGTTCACATGTCCGTGGTTTTTTACAGACCTTGTGTCCGTGCAAAAATCACGGTGATATGTCCATTTTTATTTTCAGCAGCATGGATGAAGCGTGCCAATACAAGTCTGTGGGTTTGTGAAAAAGTCGGACAGCACACAAATGGCATCTGTGTACAATCCGTATTCAACATTGTAAAGGATAGGAGAAGCTTTATAATTTATTCATCCATCCGTGAAAAACACCGATGACACACTGATGGTAGAAACGGACACGTGGACTATACACTGACACTGGTACTATTTTTTTTTTCATACTTGAAAAACATGGATATCTGAATAAGGCTGTACTGCAAAACTCCAGTAGCAGCCACAGACATAGTGTGGCTTGAAAAAGCGTACATACCCCATGAACTTTTCAACATTTTTTCAAGTTACACCTACAAAATTAAATATATTTTATGTGATATACCAACACGTAGCAAGTATTTGTGAAGTGTAAAGGAAATGATACCTATATTCTAAATATTTTAAAACTATAAATCTGAAAATTGTGATGTGCATTTGTATTCAATCCCCTTAAGTCTGATACCCCTAAATAAATCCTGACTGCCCAATTGCCCCTAGAAGTCATACGGTAAACTGAGTCCACCTGTGTGAAGTTTATTCTCAGTATAACTACAGCTGTTCTGTTAAGGCCTCAGAGATTTTTTTGAAAACATGAGGGATCAAACAGCATCATGAAAACCAAAGAACACACCAGACAGGTCAGGGATAAAGTTGTGGAAGAGAGTAAAGCAGGGTTAGGATATATAAAAGTCATAAAATCCATCATCCAAAAATGGAAGGAGTATGGTACAACCTCAAACCTACCAAGGCATGGTCATCCACCTAAACTGCCAGCCAAGAAGTCCAGGGTCACTCTGGAAGAGCTGCAAGAGATCCCCAACTCCGGTAAGAAAATCTGCCCAAGGACAACTATTAGTTGTATTCTCCACAAATCTGGACTTTATGGAAGAGTGTCAAGAAGAAGTCAATTTTGAAAGCAACCCATTAGAAGTCTCGATAGCAGTGTGCAAAAAGCCATGTAGGGGACACAGCCAGCATGTGGGAGAAGGTGCTCTGGTCAGATGAAGACCAAAGTAGAACTTTATTACCTAAATGAAAAATATGTGTGGCAGAAAAGTAACACTGCATATCACTCTGAAAACACCATCCCCACCATCTAACATGGTGGGGGCAGCAGCATCATGATGTGAGGATGCTTTTCTTCAGCAGGGACAGGGAAGCTGGTCAGAGTTGACGGGATGATGGATGGAGCTAAATACAGGGCAATCCTGAGGAAAACCTGTTAGAGGCTGCAAAAGACTTGAGACTGAGGTGTAGGTTCACCTTCCAAGAGGCCAATGACCCTAAACCTACTGCCAGAGCTACAATGGAATGGTTTAGATAGATCAAAGCATATTCATGTGTGTGAATAGTCCAGTCATAGTACAGACCTAAATCCCATTGAGAATCTCTGGCAAGACATGAAAATTGCTGCTCACAGACACCCACCATCCAATCTCACGGTGTTAGAGCGAGTTTGCAAAGAAGAACGAGCAAAAATTTCAGTCTCCAGATATGCAAAGCTGGTAGAGACAAACCCCAAAAGACTTGCAGCAGAATTGCAGCGAAACGTGTTCCTATAAGGTATTGACTCCAGGAGGATGAATACAAATGCATATCCCAATTTTCAGACTTATATTTCTATATTATTTAGAAAACCATGTACTATTTCCTTTTACATGTCACAAATACTGGCTACTTTGTGTTGGTATAGCACATAAAATCCCAATAAAATATATTTAAGTTTGTGGGTGTAACGTGAAAAAAAAGCGGAAACGTTCACAGGGTATGAATACTTTTTCAAGGCACTCCACTTGTATATACGCCACTCTCTGTGGATAAACAATGAATGGACACATTGATCACCTATCCTAAGAATCTATTCTGACTTTGTGCTATTTTAACAGAAAGAATAGTCTACTTTATGAAGATGTCAAGAAATCTAGTATATTCAGTGGAAACCTGCTCCTGCCGTGTGTAGAAATGCGGTACTGTTCAGCAAACGTGTCCCCTTCTGTCTACTAAAGGCCCTAATGAGAAGCATTATGTGTGTGTATATACAGTATATAGCTACGTATATTTGTGAATTACCGTAGTTGCGGTGATGGTTTTGTGGACCCTGCTGGAGATATAACATACATCCACAGTGGAGCTTTATTTTGTGTTAATCTATGGCCACTGCTGACTCTCTCTTAGATTTTTTTCTACTTTCTTTTAAAAGCCTGAGAAGTTTAATGTTCATATAGAGGATAGTAATGAAGTCCGATATTTCAATGATAACATGGCATCAAATCAGGGAAATTTAGAAAGCGACAAAAGCATGTGGATTGGCATTGCATTGGCAGATTGGGTAACACTTGGGTGATGCCAGCACTCCACTTGACTAGACATGTCCATGCAGGCTTTTTCCTGTAGAGAAAGGGTTTAGATAAGAAAACATTTGTGCCAAGGTCAGTACTGTCAAGGTGTATCTTCTGTCTGATCAATTATTCTTATGAAATGGCACATGTTGACATGTTGTGCTTGGGTGTGCCTCCTCCATATGTGATGACAAGTACTGCGCGAGTCTTCAGTCTGAATATTAAGGGAAGCTCTGATGTTGGACAAATGGCCTCCTAAAACCTGATGGATGCTATGACTTTTATTTCATATACAGATGGGAATTTGTGGACCTTGGGCATCTTATAGGTAGATTACAAATGTTTCCACTCTTAAAGAGCAACTAAACTTTTATTTTTAAAAGTGATTTTCAAAGTTTCATAACTTTCTATGTTGGACAAAATTATTAGATTTGTCTTTGTTGCTTTAAAAAATTGCATGTCGGTGGCTTCCAAACACCTGCTTTTCCCCAGTTTATTTGCCTACTTTCAACTGCATTGATACAGAATTTTTTGGAGTACAGATGATGGTAGTTATAGGGTCAGAATTTGTGTCCCACTAGCACTAGGGATAAGTTAGTGCAGGAGATTGTTCTGATCAGGACAACAATCAGAGGAGGACACAGCTGCTGAGCTGACCCATTCACTGCCATCATCTGTACTCCAAATGAGTATGTTGTGATATTGGTGCAGCTGATGGCAGGCTAATAGACTGGGAAAAGCAGGGGTTTGGAAGCAACTTGCATGCAATTTCTTATAGGAATGAAGAAGAAGATAACACAACTAATAAAGTTTCATAACTTTCCACACTGGACAGAAATAAAAAATAACTTTTTTTTACCTTTTTGCAAATTTTATTAAGAACTCCAGTTTTTCAAAGGATAAATTGACTACATCATTGCAACATGTTATTAAAACACTCACCAGATTGGAATTTACACCATAACCACTTTGTGGCCACATATAATACAACCTCTCTTGACAGAGTATCAGAATTTTTCTGTTTGGTTATCTCCCTCCATACATCTATGGATTTGTCAAGCCAAGAATAAATGTAAGGAAAGCCCACATCTCTAGGCCTACTAGTCATCATAGTTCATGCAATCAGTCTTTTCCTCAACAATAGCCATATGATTTTGTATCCCATAATATCACCACCACACTTACTGTACACATGGACGTGACATATCTGCTGTTATCTGCCTGAGGTTTTCATTCCAATATCATAACCTATAAATTCTATCTTTTGGGCTATAATTTTCTGATGTCACAAATTTCTTAAACATGAACAGTTTGGTTCTTGATTTCGTTGACTAAGACGAACCAACTTTTGCCAAGTAGACAATATTTGGTCACAGTAGCATAATAAAGTTTGAGACCTGAAAGAAATGACTTTGTTTCCTCTCCTTCCCCTGATAGCCGGTGGCCTAGGATGTGAGTCTCATCAACTTGATGCACGACTTGTCCTTGTGAAATTGGGTTACTCTCTCTCCATTAGTGTCAGGCCAGATTCTGTTGTGACTACACCAATCATCTAAATAGATGTTGACAGCATTTGTCACTCCACACTATATACTATCCTTACCCCCGTCCTCCGTCCATCCAGGGAATTCCACTTTACATTTACTCTTCAGCATAGATCTCTTAAATTATTCTTGGAAGTGTTTGACCTATATCTGAGAAGACAGGTCATAGTTTATCGATGCAGTGGCTGGTTGCTTGCTTTCTCTCCGGTGTCTCTTTTATGCAGTCTAAAATGATTTTTTTTACCTCACTACTATAAAGATGTCAGTTTGGTAAGGACTTGCTCATGAAATATAGCTCCTGGTGCGTGGTGCATGTTTTACAAGGAAAATGCAGATAGCGGTAGCTTCACGATTATGGGGCTGTGTAAAGTTTACTTTAAATGTTAAGTTAGTCTTTAGAATCGAAGACTTAACATCTTATTCACACAATATGATACATAATGTATCTTATCCATATACCAATTACAAGACGCACACAGATATTATATATTACATATGTGTTTCCGGGAAAACCATCCAATGGTTCAGTACAGATCTTGGGACAGAGCTGGACCAGCTGCCATGTTTTCTCCTTTAGTCTTCTCTTTTATATCTCTCCCTAGTTTTCCCATATCTCCACATTTGACGTCTGATGGTTACAGATCTGGGGACAGAGCTGGGGTGGCTGCTATGTTTGCTCCTTTAGTCTTCTCTAGGACATCTCTCCCTAGTTTCCCCATATCTCCACACTTGACGTCTGATGGTTACAGATCTTGGGAGAGAGCTGGGGTAGCTGCCATGTTTGCTCCTTTGGTCTTCTCTAGGACATCTCTCCCTAGTTTTCCCATATCTCCACACTTGACGTCTGATGGTTACAGATCTTGGGAGAGAGCTGGGGTAGCTGCCATGTTTGATCCTTTAGTCTTCTCTAGGACATCTCTCCCTAGTTTTCCCATATCTCCACACTTGACGTCTGATGGTTACAGATCTTGGGAGAGAGCTGGGGTGGCTGCCATGTTTGCTCCTTTAGTCTTCTCTAGGACATCTCTCCCTAGTTTTCCCATATCTCTACACTTGACGTCTGATGGTTACAGATCTGGGACAGAGCTGGGGTGGCTGCCATGTTTGCTCCTTTAGTCTTCTCTAGGACATCTCTCCCTAGTTTTCCCATATCTCTACACTTGACGTCTGATGGTTACAGATCTGGGGACAGAGCTGGGGTGGCTGCTATGTTTGCTCCTTTAGTCTTCTCTAGGACATCTCTCCCTAGTTTCCCCATATCTCCACACTTGACGTCTGATGGTTACAGATCTTGGGAGAGAGCTGGGGTAGCTGCCATGTTTGATCCTTTAGTCTTCTCTAGGACATCTCTCCCTAGTTTTCCCATATCTCCACACTTGACGTCTGATGGTTACAGATCTTGGGAGAGAGCTGGGGTGGCTGCCATGTTTGCTCCTTTAGTCTTCTCTAGGACATCTCTCCCTAGTTTTCCCATATCTCTACACTTGACGTCTGATGGTTACAGATCTGGGACAGAGCTGGGGTGGCTGCCATGTTTGCTCCTTTAGTCTTCTCTAGGACATTTTCCCCTAGTTTTCCCATATCTCTACACTTGGCACCTGATGGTTACAGATCTGGGACAGAGCTGGGGTGGCTGCCATGTTTGATCCTTTAGTCTTCTCTAGGACATCTCTCCCTAGTTTTCCCATATCTCCACATTTGACGTCTGATGGTTACAGATCTTGGGAGAGAGCTGGGGTGGCTGCCATGTTTTCTCCTTTAGTCTTCTCTTTTTTATATTTTTCCCTAGTTTTCCCATATCTCCACACTTGACGTCTGATGGTTACAGATCTGGGGAGAGAGCTGGGGTGGCTGCCATGTTTGCTCCTTTAGTCTTCTCTAGGACATCTCTCCCTAGTTTTTCCATATCTCCACACTTGACACCTGATGGTTACAGATCTGGGGTGGCTGCCATGTTTGCTCCTTTGGTCTTTTCTTGGACATCTTTCCCTAGTTTTCCCATATCTCCACACTTGACGACTGATGATTTCACCTGGTGCCGCTTTTGACATTGTGATGTAGACAATGGCCTCAATTCATCAAGATTTTCTCTCCAGTCTTGAGGAGAGGACATGTAGGAGTAAGAGGCACACGCCTCTTAGTGAATCCAAGGCGTTTGCCAAGTTGTGTGGACCTCTGTGCCCCATGCCACAAATGTTACTCCAGTCCTTGACTAGAGTAAGATTTCTAGTGTAAGTAATGCCACAGCTCATCATGTATTAGATGAGCTGTACCGTTTTGCCCCCACCCCATCTCAACCCATTTTGGCGAAGCTGTGAGAAACTGGCGTGAAACCGCTAAAAGTCTCAACATTTTTGCAAAACTACGAGTTGTGCAAAAATTTTACAACTTTTCCAACAATTTATACAAGAATTCTGGCGAAATTGCTTTGATGAATCTGGACCACGATGGACAATGTGTCTTTCTTTACCTTTGTTATTATCTAACAAATAAAGTAGTTCTCTGTAGCGCTATAGTATGCAAACATGAAATATATGAAATTTGAACTCCATCAGGAAAATAGGAATAACTGAGAATACTTAGCGCATAAATTGGCCAATTCATGGGTACCCGGCAGCCACAGTAAGGCGATTCTCGTTGCTGGGAACCCATGTAATGTGAATCCTCTCTTAGACTGACGCCTACATGTATATGGGAAGGTAGGATCCTGCTATAATTAAAGCTACCTGCGGCTTAAGGGTGGAGCCTTTACTTTTGTTATTGGCTCGACTTACCATGTTGTGCGTGACCAACTTAAAAAAAAAAGAAAAAAAAAAGGCCCCCACGTGATTTCACTTGTCATAAGGCTCTAAATTTGGGAAAAAAATGCTCTTAAAGTAATTTGCAGTAAGAGTAGACCCATCTGTAAGAAGAATTTTCCTACGATTGCATATGTACCCATACATGCAAAAAGAATTGGCCAGCGGTCTAATGCATAGATGGGCTAACTTTTTTTCTGGCTGATAGGAGGGTCCCTATGACATATTAATGCTACAATAGGGCACCCTCCCTCATGTGTCATAATTGTGTAATTAAAAGGTATAGCAATAAGAACCGCTCAGCGGTGTAGAAAAAGGCTACATATACTCATGATATACATCCGGCCAAAAGAAGTGGCCTGACCCCTGCTACAACAATCATGACTTCTAGACTGACCTTCGATGAAGCCTCATCAGAACGGTTTTCTAGAAGGTTAATCTGGGAGATTTCAGTGGTAAAAAAACAGTTTATCGCTGGCCTGAACCCTTCGTTTCAGTGAAAGACGGAAGTAGCGCACAACTAGAAGGACGTTTTTCTTGAACGAGAAGACATGGTTACATCAGCAAAAAATGTAACATAATATTACCCGAGGTTCTGGGAAGAGATGTTCCGCTAACACATATGATGTTGCGGTGTTCAGATGTCATTAGACATGTAATTATTTCTACAAACACCTGTACAAACATATCACCTCCTATTTATGAAGCATACATTGGTTCTACAAGACCACAAGTGGTGACAGCGGAGTTTGTCACATCCTTCCTGTTATTGTGCAAGTCAATACCTATGCGTTAATGCATTTTGCTTGGCTCAAGGCCAATTGTCCATAGTCATCTATTAGTCTTACTGTTTAATTACCTGTAATTAAAATGTTACAATATGATATAAATCCTCCTCATTGACACAAATATAAGTCATTATTTTCAATGAGATTTCCCTTTGTACCTATGTAATGACTAGACTATGAATAGTGACGGCCACTTCTCCATGATGATTCCCCATTATTCGGACTGCTCTCCTATGTATGCAAGTAGATTCCCGGTTGATTCTTCTTTTTTTATCAATGTTGAAAAACACTTTTTACAAAAACATCACCACCCTAATAAACATGTATTCAACAATAAGTCATCAGCTCTGATGTTTAATTCCCCAACATGAGAACCAGGCCATGAGAAGTGAAGTAGTACATAGTGCCTGTTGAAATGAATAGGCTTTGTATAATGCTCAGACAGTGTCCTCCTATAGAAATGGTTTGTTGATGCCCTCTTTTTAGCTCATTGAGTTAAAAATAAAACCTTATATTAATTGAGAATGTTCCAAAAATGGTATTTGAAACTGAATTTCTAAACAAACTACCTGGTATTGGCACTTGCGTTTCTGCAGTAGGTGCAACCATGTAAAAATAACTTTGTGTAAGGGGGTGCTACAAAACATTTTTGACCACATATTGCCTTCATTTATTCTTTTTGCATGACACAAAAGATGATATCAAACTCTGACCAAAGACCAGTTTCTGAAAAAAATCTGGTTCGGCGAATTGTTTGAATATTTTCCTCTTTGTTGGGAAGAGTGGTTAGATAAGCATAGGTTAGATATGTCAAAAAGAGAAAATCAGCCTGAGACCCTGTTAGGCTAGTTTCACACTTGCCGAACTCCTTCAGGGACTTCTGTCTGAAGCCAAGAAAAACGGGATTAAGAACATGGCTGTGGAATCCGAGTCATGGAGTTCAAGTCGGTGTCCATTTTGGTGGAGTCGGTATACAATGGACCGACTCAGACTCCTTAAATATATAATACATTAGGTACAGTAGTTCAATGCAGGATGTGCTGTAAATGTTTTCATAAGAATTTGGGAAAGTTATGAAATGTCTTATAAATGTCTTTTCTATTCCTGATCTAAGGATCTGGGCTTTTAGTTGAGATGAATCTGTGCTGCACTTTATGTACATGCTCAGTAGTCAGGCAGGGCTGTGGAGTCGGGAGTCAGGGAAATTGAGGAGTCTTGAGTGGGAGGTTTGTCTTACCGACTCCACAGCCCTGATTAAGAAGCCATTGAGGCAAACTGATTACGGATTGCAACTTTGGACTGTGTTTGTTTGACCACTTCCGTCATTGTCTGCTGCACTATTGTGTCCAGTATAAGGCTGACGCCACCAAACAAAATGTGAAATTGTGTTCAAAGTTGTTAATTTTGGAATTTGTTTGCCTTTATGGCTCCATTAGTTTCCTTCTGAATTACATTTTTCTTGGCTTAGATGAAAGCCCCTAATGGAGATGACAATTAGCCTTAAAGGAAGAGATCAAGTGACAATCCCTACAGACCAACCACGGATGACAGATGATTCAACTGTGGCCATCTGAAATATTTGTCTACCAAGGTGTTCCATTTTTTTCTTGATGACCTTCAAGTCCTTTATTTTCCTAACATACATATTACCGTAATTCCTAAGAAATGCTCTGTGGAGTGGGATTGGTCGCCTACTATTTCCAGTGTTCTCGTTATTCATCCCCTTACATTCCTGGGGTTCACTTTATTTTCTGCCTGCCTGCTAACCTCATTTTAAAGGTCCTGTTGCCCACTTCAGTTTCAAGGTCTTAAGATCCTTGAGATGTCCGGATACAAAGAAAGGAGATTTGTTTCTGACAATCAAATCCTGTAGCTAATCAGAAACTGTCAACACATCCTGTCTATACAGTAATAAAATATTTGATGTAGAGGCACCGAGTCTCCCAGTAATATATAAGCAATCAGTGGCAGCACGCTCCCTGCAATGAACTCTGCCACCATCCAAACAAAGGTATCTGATAAACACGTGTATATGTAGTGAGCCCAGATGAAGAGCAATCCAGAGCCGCAGTGAAGCCGAGGTCATTCCCATTATCAGAGAGAACCTGAAAGTCATTTGTTTTATGCCATCTGTGTGGAAAACGAATGGCCTCTTAAATGCAAAGAATGTTTTTAGGAAGTGTGTGTTTGTTTTTTAAGGCGACATGGGTATTAAACAACAGTTTTTTGTATTTGTTATGGATATGTAATCTACACACAGTACTCAAAAAACACACACTTGCTATATGTATGTGTGTGTCTATACTGATCATGCTGTGCATTGATCTACCAGCATGGGAATGTGGCAGGATTTTGTCAACCACATTAATCATCTCAACATTTTAAAAAGTGGCATTAAATGGGTCTTCCGGTTAGGCCCCGTTCACACATTCAGTATTTCGTCACTATTTTATATCAGTATTTGTAAGCCAAAACCAGGAGAGGAAGAATCAGAGGAAAAGTATAATAGAAACACGTCACCACTTCTGTATTTATCACCCACTCCTGGTTTTGGCTTACAAATACTGATATGAAATACTGACCAAATACTGAACGTGTGAACGTGGCCTTATTCAAAGGTTTTACCTAGCAGGCATTCTTACTACCAATATATTTGTGTAGGGGTTTCAGGACCTCCCGCACTTACCTATCCAGTTGAGAAGTGAAAGTTTGCAAAAGCTCTTTAAAATGGGAATACCCCTTCAAGCACAAAGCACTCTTCCTGGAAGGCTTAAAGGCCACCTTTCTAACTATTATTTTTTAAATTTTATAATTGTGTCCATGAATGTACAATTTAAAATGAATCAGCTTTGCAAATAAATTATTATTATTTATTATAATATATTCTAATAAAATATTATAATAAAATATTATAATAAATTATTATCATAAATAAAAATGCGCCTATAATTATGCAGAGCTGTGTGTCTCTACAGCAACAAAGTACAGACAAAACCTGTGTAATCCAAGTGATACTCCCTGCTATCAACTATATTGCTTCTATGCTTCTTGAATGTATGATGCTAGGAAATAGAGGGTGGATGGTGGAGATGGCTCCATGATGTCAGCCACTGATGTAGACAGATGAGGCCATGCCATTTTAAAGAGGACCAGCCAGCAGGTGAAAAGTGGCCAGTTTTTGCTCTCATTTTATTCCCGCTTCTCCCCTGAGCATGCTATTTTTTTGTTCTTTTCAAATCCATCATGCAGTGCCATAGATATGCTCTTTTTTTATTTTCTGCTAATTTTTATGGTCTTGACTAGTGTTGAGCGAGTATGTTCTGTCCGAGTATGCTCGGGCCGAGCTCCGAATATTTACAGCTGCTCGGTGATATGTTTGAATCGCTCCCGTGTGCATGATTTGCAACTGTTTGACAGCTTTATTACATGTGAGGAATGTCTATTTCTTACACATTCCTCCCATGTAATAAAGCTGTCAAACAGTTGCAAATCATGCACACGGGAGCGATTCAACCATATCACCGAGCAGCTGGAAATACTCAGAGCTCGGCCCGAGCATACTCGGCGAAAGGGTTAATAGAACATACTCGCTCAACACATACCACTAGGGCATTTCTCACAGGGGAATAATGCAGAGCAGCCAAAAGACACCACCCCCGCAGAACCCATTAGGCTACACACCCCTTTATAAAGCCTATAAAATTTAGAACTAAACAAAAAGGCCTATATCTTTAGAACCATGTAGTATATGTAAAAAAAAAACAAAACAGAAACTGAAGTACTCAGGGGAGCAGCAGGAATTAAATATGAGCAAAAAATATTCAGTTTTGACCTGGTGACAAGTCCTCTTTAAGCCATCCTAAATCTGAGCTAGGAGAAGATTCTGCTCAGGACATCCTTGTTCTTTTATACCCATCTTAATGTCAGTGGACCATAGGTTGGGTCAAACATTGTCCAGACAAATGTGAAGATGGGATATTGCCAGATTTTGTCTACAATGTGTCTTGACGACATATTAGAGCCGCGGATTATCAAACGTAGGGGGCTTTGCACGTTATAGACTCGCTAATTATGACTTGTATACAACACATCCTAGTCAGCTCATTAGCACTTAGAGATCGAAATGCTTCAAAATATGAATAGAAAGATTTATGTGAAATAATCAACCTAATTAGTAATTCTGACCCACAGCCCTTTCACAGTCAGGTGCCACATAGGACTAAATACACATAATGTAGTAATAATGGTTTATGGTTTCCATATACTGTAATCTGCACAGAATAAAACAAACTCAAGAATGGTCAAACAGTTAAAGAAGCACTCCTCCCATCAATGTTTTTATTCTAATATATTGCAGTCATATTGTACAGCACTGTGTACTCACAATTGCTCATTTTGCCTTTCTACCAAAGGGTTCAGCTAGTTAGATTATAATCACGTTATATCATAGACCTGATGAAAAAGAGAAGAATTATCTGGGTAGAAAGGCAAAATGAGCAATTGTAAGTACACAGTGCCATATAATATGATGATTGCAATATATTAAGAGGATAAAAACTTTGATTCAAGTGCTTCTTTAAGATACATTGTTTTGATTGAGGTATTAGGGTAGTTCCTGACAGTGGACTCGATCCGCTGTGCATTGAGTGTGTAATCATCTGGTTCTTCTCTACGGTGGACAGTTTTTATGTTTGTCTAACATGCAGGTACTTATTTTCTTTCTCAATTTCGATAGGCTTTAAATTGGTAAAATATATGAAGCAGGGATTTGTGTATGCTGTTCGCAATTGTCTGTAGGTTTGTGAATAATGCATACTTTATTGCTAGATTTGACCTTTCTATCTCGTCGTACATCATCAAAGATTTTCTTTTAGGCTGCAATGAGATTTGGGTATTCAGTAGAGAACCAGCCGGTAATGACTTGTCATTGTCCAATTTCCTTTTGCCTGTCAACAAAAAAAATATCCACATTGCTGATATCATCCATTTTATATTCTCCTCCAACTAACCTTCTGGCCTGACATTTAAAAGAGATTTATACAATCTGAAATAGACAGTTGTGCTTTGTAGACATGATTCCTTTACACTGGGGACAGATGCAGACATATAAACAATAAACAGTCTTTGATGGTGATCACTGCTAATTTTTGTAGGCTCCTCGAAATCTGCAATGACATCTCAAGAACGTAGTCTATGAAGGTAGTCCACATGTATGTTAACCCTCTTGTATGTTCCACAGTCCTCCTGTTCGTCCCAGGAGAAGCTACACCAGTTACCATATCAACCAACACCCGACGAACTACATTTTTTGTCCAAACATTTCTGCACGGAGAGCATTGCCAGCGATGACAGATGCCGGAACACACCGCTGCGCCCTCGCTCCAGGAGTCTCAGGTGTGTGAAGTCTTCTACTGTCACCGAAGAAATAATCAATCAGGATTAAATTTAGTCTTGTTCTAAATGTGAAATGTGATCATCGAATAGTCAACCTCTGAATACAAATTGTTTACAAGAACGTGATCAGTCTTATAGAACGTTTATTTTCTGATAACTTTGAATTCTTCGTTGCTTGGGTGGGTTTTGAAGTTCTATCATCGTATAGGGTGTCGGCAAAGTCCAGTTACAATTGCTTTAGTACTATCCTGTACCATTATGCTCAGAGCAAAAAAACAACTTTTATAAGGCGGTAGAACCCTAATTTTAGCATCAATAAGGGTCAATCTGAGCAGTCTTTCTGATAATCTTAAGATTTATGGATTACAGATGTAAGGAACAGACTCTATCAAACTTTAACTATATTCAACTTATCCAACTTATCATAGCTGATCGGAAGCTTTTTGTATATGAGTACAGAAAACAATAACGCTAAAATTGTCATGTCTAATGCAATATTGGCAAAATCATCCTTGCTATAGACTTAAAGAAGCTCCCCCATCAAAATTTTTATCCTCTTAATATATTTTATTGCAATCATCATATTATATAGCACAGTGTGCTTACAATTGCTCATTTTGCCTTTCTCCCCAGTTAATTCTTCTCTTTTCCATTAGGTCTATGACATCACGTGATTAAAAACTGATTGGCTGAATCGTTTTAAGATCTATGTAGAAACAGGAGGTCAATTTTCACTGTATGAGTCATCAGTCATTTCAAAAGTCAATGACAGGGGGAGGAGGGAGCCGCTGGGTCAGGAGTTGAAGAGGCGGGGTGATAAATAGGGTTGAGCGAATTTGTTCGGCATTTCAAATTCATGTTTGAGGTTCTGCCTTGTCGCGCCAAAAAATTGGCTCCGTCCATGAACATCCTTGATTTGCCACGCTGTCATGCAGATAACATCGTGCCAAATCAGGGATGTTCGTGGGCAGAGCCGATTTTTTGGCGCGAACAAGCTGGAACCCTGAACACGAATTTGAAAAGCCGAACAAATTCGCTCAACACTAGTGATAAACACAAGGACAAAAAACTTCCCATTTCTACATAGAGCAGAGAAAAGAGCAGAATTAACTGAGTAGAAAGACAAAATGAGCAATTGTAAGTACACAGTGCTATATAATATGATTGCGATATATTAAAAGGATAAAAACTTTGATGGGAGGAGAGCTTCTTTGAAGAGTAACTTCTAGGCATTGCAGTTATGAATTTTTAGAATATACTTTGTTACTTTTGTTTTCTTCGTTCTCACCTAAACACTAGGCTGCAGTGCTGTTTCAATGCCCAATTTATTTTATTTTAGAAGCTCCTTTCAACTGCTGCTCAGCAAGATTCATACAGTTCATTCAAACAATCAGTGTACAGGCCTTTCCCTATCTGAGCCTCTGTGCTCCGCAGCCCCAGTACTCAAGGGAAATGCCATAGTCTGATTGTTTGAATATACTGTACAGTACTTGCCTGAGAGAGAAGGAAACAAAATAAGGTAGTTAACTATTTACAAAAATATAATAATCTTACAGGAACAGAAGGATAACTACATTTTAAAAAAAGTTTTTAAGCCCATTGAGTATTTGGTGAGTTTTTGAAGCTGCTTACTTTTAATGCATAAAAAAATGCAGCCTCATAGAGTTTCAGTCAAGTGTATGGAATTTATAGAAAAATCCTACGTAAACTGACTTGAAATCCGCGACATATTTATTTCTCTTGTAGGTGCACTGATTTTTATGATTGGATTTTACCCATAGAATTGTGTTAGATGCGGAAAATCGTCAGGTAAAAAAGGCAGGTAAAACCACACTTGATTGTATCAATTTGGTTTGGTCAAAGCCTAATACCAGGAGGTATCATAAACAAAGCGGCATTATGTAAAAGCATGACTTCCTTAAAAAAGGCTAGTAAAACGCAGCGTCAAAAATCTGATACAAATGCATGAAAAATTGCACTCAACAACACAATGAAACAACACGAGTAACCGAATTTATCCAATAGATGCAGAATGCTGCAGACAATCTTCAACATCAAAAACTCACCAAATACTCATCTTGGGAACGTAGCCTTAAATGTTTGTCCTTTACCTGTAGTCAAAAGCTAGGATAAAATTTAGCATCATGACACTGAAGGATGCCATGGAGGTTTGTGAAGTGCCACCACAGCATCCAGCAATCCTACAACCAGAAAGTTTAAACCTGATTCTGACTGGAGAGTCGGGTCCTTTTTAGAAGATTCTTAAAAACTGTTTTCTCTTTTATATACATATGTAGACCAAGGCTATGTTCACACATCATGTTTTTTTTTATGCAAATTTTCAGCTCCCTTTTGCAGTACCATCAAAGTCTATGAGAAACCAGAATTCTCTGTTCATACATCATGGTCTTTTTTGTTTAGGATTTTGTGCCTTTCATGGTCTTTTGGAAAATAGAGCATTTCACTTCTTTCAGCATTTTTTCTGTGTTTTTCACCGTTTTTTCACCCATAGGAAGTAATGGGTGGTGAAAAAAAAAAAAACTCATCAAAATTTGTATCAGCATTTTTTCAGCGTTTTTGATGCCAAAATAGAATGGGGTTCTTTTTTTCACAGAACTGTATGTACGTGCATAAAAAGATAGGACAGTGAAAAAAACGCTGAAAAACACACCAAAAACTCAGGAAAAAAGCACCAAAACTGCAAGAAAAATCCTGAACAAAATGCCCGTGAAGACCAGGTTTTGCTGCAGAAAATTGACACAAAAAAACCCCCATGATGTGTGAACATAGCCTTACTCTCTGGCCCGCTAATGGTTTTGAGATTATTCCACTTACACTGTCCTAGCCGAGAAATACGCTTCATAGAACGGGCAGCACCAACCTATTATGTTTGCTCTAGTGACCAGCATACAAACTGGAATAAGTCAAGACTGTAGTAGATGGTAATTAATGAAATAATTACAAAAAGTACCAAAAGTTTCAGATATTATATTTCTGTAAGTTTCTGTTGATACGTTCCATTTCATGTAGTTCTTTAACTCCCTATTATATTTTGATATCCTTTGAAATGTCTGTGATGATCTTCTTCTTCTCGGTGGGTGGTGGTTTATGTTGGTTTGACCCTGATTGCAGGGTAACACAGAGGGGAAGATTTCCATTATCGTTTATCTTCTTACCACGCAGATTCCAAATGTGACATAGACAATAAAGTTTATAGCAGCTGAACATGATGACCCCAGCTACTGCTGATCATGACTCCCACCTTTCTTTGGGTTGGCGGCTTTTCTTCTTAGGAGACTCACACGTTTCTGACTGCTTGTTATAGTGTTGCTTCTACCCTTGGAAGTAATTGTGTTGATGTATGAACTGCTTTAATTCTGAGTAAATAAAAAGACCATTTTGTGTGTTTTCAGCCCTGGACGTACACCTGCCTGCTGTGACCACGAGATAATTATGATGAACCATGTGTACAAAGAACGATTCCCGAAGGTAATTTGACACAATTTTCTGTGTGGTATAAAGGCTTTGCTTTGTATGTGGAATTCCTTATTCCTCTGTCATAGTACAGATGGGTCTGTGTTCATTGTAAAAAGGCCTACAACCATTACACAATACACCTGTAATACATATTTCATTCATTAGTTGGAAAAAATGATGCTGATTATATTACTCTCATAGCAAACTACCTCTCTGCTAATTTTTTAATTCTTCAGTCTGGATTCTAACAATGCTACTGAAACTGATCTGGGGGTTTACATGCCATAGAGGTAGACTGAGGTTGCTGGGGGTTTCTTAGACAGGGAACTTGGCCTTTGACCCAAGATTATGGCCCTTCTATTCCGGATGCCAAAAACAGCACCATAATAGGGAATGCGGTTTTCATTTTTGCTATTGTACCTCCTTGTCTTCTATGTGTACTTCTTAATTGTACAAATATTGGTAACAACCTTCTAAACATGAAGGCCTATATTCCATACTCCTTTATCATGACCTGTCCTAAGGCTAAGTGCCCACGAAGCAGAAATGCTCCGGATTTTTTCTGCATCTCCCTGGCAGGAAAAACGCAAGCGGATTTTACATGCGTTTTTCCCGCCGGGTAGAAGCGTTTGTAAAGCGTTTTTGCATGCATTTCCGCATTTGGGTTGTACAGTGCTTTTCCAAGCGATTTTAGCATCACTTGGAAAAGTGTTTGATAACTTGGTCACACTATATAAATCCATGCAACCGGCATGGATTTATATAGTGTGACCAAGTTAATAGTTAAAAAAAAGACTAAAAATGGTAAAAAATTAAAATAAAACATTATACTCACCTTCCGATGGCCCCTGGTCTCCTGTACGGTGCATCCGGTGTCTTCGGCGGCTCGCGGTGGTGTAAAAGGACCTTCCACAACGTCATTTAGTCATGTGACAGGTCACGTGACCGCTGATGTCGGCGGTCACGTGACCTGTCACATGACTAAATGATGTCATGGAAGGTCCTTTTACACCACCGCGAGCCGCCGAAGACTCCAGACGCACCATACAGGAGACCGGGGACCATCGGAAGGCGAGTATAATGTTTTTTTTTATTATTATTTTAATTATTTTTTAACTATAGGTACTATGGTACCCGGGTCTGGATGAGTCTCCTCTTCTCCAGACCCGGGTACCATCCGCACATTGAATCGCTTAATATCCGCATGCGTACATGTAGTCATGCGGATATTATGCGATTCAGTGCAAGTCAATTGCAGCAATTACGCCGCGTTTCCGCAAAATTAATGGACATGCTACGAATTTTTCCGCAATGATAATCCGCAGCAATAATATCCGCAGCATGTGCACAACACATACGGATTATTATTGGGGACCATGGGAGACCTTCTACAAAGCGCTGTTAAGCGTTTCCACGGCGGAATTGCCGCTGCAGAAACGCTTAAAAAATGCATAGTGGGCACACAGTCCTAAGTCCCTGGCCTTATGGCCGACCCTGGTTTTCTGTACATTTCATTAATTTCTAGTTTACAATCAGATATTTACTCTCTGATTGAGAAATACTGTATATCTGCTATATGTAAGCATCATTGTCATTTCAACAGTAAAGGCCTTCATACATTTATTATGTATAAATATATTATACATATGTCTAAAGTTGGCTGTACTCACCAAGATCGGCAGAATTGACCGATAGGTGACATCGAAGAAGACAAAGATCCAGCCTGAATAATTGCAATGTCCGATCCTTTTGTTGACACTGGAGAAAAGGCACTGCCAGAAGAGTATGGCAACGGCTTTCTCATGAAGAACACAGGAACGCTTGGCTGGGGAGACAGGAGAGAAATGTTAGCCGAACTATTGTTACATCACTATCTAAAGTAAATGGGGGCCTTTATTTTAATGACCTGCAATACTGTGAAAGAAGCTCTCCCATCTATATATTTTTTATTAAATGTGTGTAAATGTGCATGTAGTGTAATGTTAATATACTCACCTACCGCCGCTCTCTCCGGATAGAGAACAGCGGTAGGGCATATATTAATACACTCACATTACACTACATTCATATCACATTTAATAAAAATATATATGGAGTGGAGTGCTTCTTTAAATAAAAAACACAATGTTAAGTCATTATGAGGATAACAGACCTTTGGAGGAATAATCTGGTTTAAAGCCATATTAAGGGTGTTGTCTGGTCATACCATATTGATGGCCTATCCTTTAGATAGTGGGGGTACAACACTTGACACCCCCACCAATAAGCTGTTACTTGATCCGGACATCGGATGTGAACACATGGAATAGAGCTGCAGACCCCGGCTCCATTCATTGTGTAGGGACTGCTGCCGAGTACTACAGACCGGCTCCTAGTGGTAAGCCTTTAAAGAGCTGTTTTAATTTCTTAAAAAGCAAAATTTATGACGCTTTCTAATATACTTTGTGTATTGTTTTGGGATCTTTGCTTGCTGTCGTTACAAGCAAGCCTTCATTCTCTACTTTCATTAGTTAATAAGGTTTTCCCATCTCATAAAATTATTGTGAAGGCTTATCTTAGCGATATTCAATGTCGTTGGTGAGAGTTCGAACTTTGAGGTTCTCACCTATCCTGAGAAAATTGGCGACACAACTTTGAGGGTAGATCTAATTTTGGTCCTGTAAAAACGTTTCCGACCACCAATCTGTGTCAGGAACTGCAGAAGGATCAATTAAATGAGGATAAATGGCAATTTCTTGCCCTAACGAATGGCTAAGTGGCCACTATGCAGCATTACACCATGGCCCTTTCATTGTCAGGATTGGTGGGGGTCCCAGAAGTTGGACCAGTATTGATTAAAAATTGGTGGAAAATCATAGCAATGTGCCATCACTTTGAGTTGGAAATAAACCTTTGAAAATCTTCCTTGGCCATTTGAAAGATATGGGTGTCCAGTTTGTACAGGGAAAGCCTGGTTCAGACATTACCATCCACTGAAGGTAAGCAGTCAAAATTAATGGTAGCAATCCGTGAAGTTGAATACAATGAAGAGTTGATGTAAATGTGTTTTTTTTTTTTTTGCATATATTTTTTATGTACAGTGATTAAACTATATTTAATTTTTTTTATGCTTTTTTACATCTTTGCCTCCACTTCTTTTTATTTATGTAATTTAGTATTGTTGGTTTTGGTTATGTATTTGTTACACCGCTTTGCAATGCTTTGAAAGGTAACTTGTTTTCGATGCCCGTATTTCCTCAGGCCACGGCTCAGATGGAAGAGCGACTCCGGGACATTATCACCAACTATTCCCCTGACAGCGTGCTTCCGCTACCAGATGGCGTGCTCAGCTTCACTCACCATCAGATCGTGGAGTTGGCACGAGATTGTCTGGATA
Organism: Phyllobates terribilis; assembly: GCF_046119375.1. Lineage (NCBI taxonomy): Eukaryota > Metazoa > Chordata > Amphibia > Anura > Dendrobatidae > Phyllobates > Phyllobates terribilis. The sequence continues at coordinate 503,429,765 of NW_027362761.1, read as the reverse complement.
AATCTTACCAAGGTCTCATAACTTCAAGATATTTCCTGGAGTTGCAGCAAAAATTAGAAAAGTTATTACAAGAGGTAAATGACATGTCTAAACCTGCAAATAAGTATTATTCCCGCATTTGTATTTTGATTTGAAATATCAATGAATGCAAATATTTTTACGCCCAAAAGACTAAATTATCCTAGGAGTGATACCTCTATTGGCTAACCAGAAAAATTATATTTCAAGCTTTCAGAGCACAGAGTTATCAGGCAGGATTACAAATGAATGACTGAGACAAAAGAACAACATTTAAGGGATGTTAGAACATGATATTTGTACATAGGAAACATGGGGGTGATGCCTCCTAAAGATAAGCCTAGGTTAAAAAATGAAGGTTTTTGTTACAAATGGAGAGGTGGTGGGAGTGATGGTCCAGGAGTTTAGCGTCTGGTAGAGGTGTGAAGTGTGTCCCTGTAGAGAGTCATAAATCCAGGTGTTAGATTGAGTCCTGTTGTTAAACACTTGAACATCCTTATCATCTTGAATTCTAAGATTTTCCTCTCTGTTGTACTTAAATTGATGTTTTAGTATTAAAACATTTACACCTATCATACTGTGTCCAGGTCCAAATAAATGTTTTCCCACAGTCCAGCTCATTCCTTATAGTATGTCTGTGTAGGCTCATCCTCGTTTGTAGGTTTTGCTGAGTTTCCCCAATAGAGGTTCCTCCAGGGCACCTTGTCCACTGTATCATGTACACCACATTGGAGGATGTACATGAGAAGGCATCCATGATCTTATAGTTGTGATTTGAGTTGGCTATCCGGACTTTATTTGTGGGGAAAATGTGGATACAAGTCTTATGTTACACAGGAATGTGCCATGGTCTGACGGTGAGGAGAGGACAATTCTGACCAGGAAATTCCTTAAGTTAGGGGACTGTGTCTAGGAAAGAATTGGTAGTTCTGGGAATACTTCTTACAGTCTGTGGTCTCTGGAACATCTGTTGAAGATCAGCACCAATTTTTCTTAGGATGTTCATGTGGGGGTTGTACATGACCACAGGAGGCGCCCTGCTGTTATCTTTCATTTGTTTGTAGTCCAGGAGGTGGCTCCTTGGGATCTTTTTGGCTCTCTGGATCTACTCGAATCTTAGCATCAGATGGGTATCCTTGTAGAAGTGTATTTCTCAGTGATAGCAGGTGTAGTTCATAGAATCATAGAATGGTAGAGTTGGAAGGGACCTCCTGGGTCATCTGGTCCAACCCCCTGCTCAAAGCAGGATTCACTAAATCATCTCAGACAGATGTTTGTCCAGCCTCTGTTTGAAGACGTCCATTGAAGGGGAACTCACCACCTCTCGTGGCAGCCTGTTCCACTCATTAATCACCCTAACTGTCAAAAAGTTTTTTCTAATATCTAATCTGTGTCTCCTCCCATTTAGTTTCATCCCATTGCTTCTAGTCTTTCCTTGTGCAAATGAGAATAAAGATGATCCTTCTACAATGTGACAGCCCTTGACATATTTGTAGACAGCTATTAAGTCTCCTCTCAGTCTTCTTTTTTGCAAGCTAAACATTCCCAAATCCTGCAACCGTTCCTCATAGGACATGGTTTGCAGACCAGTCACCATTCTGGTCGCTCTTCTCTGAACTTGCTCCAGTTTGTCTATGTCTTTTTTTAAAATGTGGTGCCCAAAACTGTACACAGTATTCCAGATGAGGTCTGACCAAAGAGGAGTAAAGACCGATAATGACTTCACGTGATCTAGACTGTATGCTTCTGTTAATACATCCCAGAATTGTATTTGCCTTTTTTGCTGCTGCATCACACTGTTGACTCATGTTCAGTCTATGATCTATTAGTATACCTAAGTCTTTTTCACATGTACTGTTGCTTAGCTCTATTCCTCCCATTCTGTATATGCTTTTTTCATTTTTATTGCCCAGATGTAGTACTTTGCATTTTTCCCTGTTAAAAACCATTCTGTTGGTTGCTGCCCACTGCTCCAGTTTATTTAGGTCTTGTTGAATCCCCTCTCTCTCTTCTCTAGTATTAGCTATCCCTCCTAGCTTTGTGTCATCAGCAAATTTAATCAGTTTACCCTCAATTCCTTTATCTAAATCATTGATAAAGATGTTGAACAATACAGGTCCCAGGTCGGAGCCCTGTGGTACCCCACTTGAGACATTCATCCAGCTGGATGTGAAGCCATTTACAACCACCCTTTGAGTTCGATCACTAAGCCAGTTATGAATCCACCTAACGGTTGCCTGGTCCATTGCATACTTGGTCATTTTTTCAATAAGGATGGTGTGAGATACTTTGTCAAATGCTTTGCTGAAGTCAAGATATACTATATCTACAGCATTTCCCTGATCCACCCAGTCAGTGATTCTGTCATAGAAGGAAATTAAGTTAGTCTGACATGACTTGTTAGTTACAAACCCATGCTGACTCTGGTTAATCACTTCATTCTTATCCATGTACTTACATACATGTTGTTTAATAATTTGTTCAAAGATCTTTCCTGGTATAGAAGTCAGACTCACCGGCCTATAGTTCCCTGGGTCCACCTTCTTCCCCTTTTTGAAGATAGGAACAACATTTGCTCTTCTCCAGTCTTCTGGGACTTCTCCTGTTCTCCAAGAATTTTCAAAGATTATGGAGAGTGGTTCTAAAATTTCTTCTACGATCTCCTTCAGTACTCTGGGGTGTAATTCATCTGGACCTGGAGACTTGAACTCATTTATGTTAGCTAAATATTCCCTCACAATCTTTCTGTTTACAGATAACTTGGATTCCTCTATTCCTTTAAAAGGACAGTGAAGATCAGTTGATGTTACATTTTCTTTCTGAGAGAAAACAGATGCAAAATAGGAATTAAAAAGTTCGGCCTTCTCAACATCCTCTTTTACCATTTCTCCATTTTCATCCTGTAAAAATCCTATAGCATCTTTGACTTTTCTTTTACTTTTGACATACCCCCAAAATCCTTTTTTATTGCTTTTGACATCTCTTGCAAGCCTTAATTCATTGTCAGCTTTAGCTAACATGATACGTGCCCTGCAGGATCTGCAGACTGCATTATAATCTTCTTTAGATATGCCTCCCTCTTTCCATTTAATAAACATTTCTTTCTTTCTTTTTAGCATGTGTTTAAGTTCTGTGTTCATCCATCCTGGTTTCCTTAAATGCTTCCCATTCTTCCTACTTTTCGGGATTGTTAACGATTGTGCTTTGAGAATCTCATTTTTAAAAATTTCCCATCCTTCCTGGACATTTTTGTCCTTAAGGACATCCAGCCATTGGATCCCTCCTATTCTCTTTCTGAGTCTCTTAAAATCTGCCTTTTTAAAATCTAACCTTGAGGTTTGAGTCTGCACATGTCTTCCTCCTCTAGTTATCCAAAATTCTATAATAGCATGATCGCTGCCTCCTAGGGTCCCAGCCACCTTTACCTCCTCAACCATTTCCTCCCTGTTTATAAGGATTAGATCCAAAGTAGCAGATCCCCTTGTTTTCTCCCCTACATTTTGGAAGATAAAGTTGTCAGCAAGAGAGGATAAGAATTTGCTTGACCTGTTAGTTTTACTTGAGAGAGATTCCCAACAAATGTCTGGATAGTTGAAATCTCCCATGACCACTACATCATATTTTTTGGAGAACTTGGTCATTTGATACATAAAGAGTTCATCCATATCTTCAGCTTGCCCAGGTGGCCTGTAGTAAATGCCTACAATGGTGTACTTTCCGTTGTTCTCTCCTTGTATTCTTACCCAAACAGTTTCCACAGAACTCCCAGTCTCTGAAGCTTCAATCTCTGCGCAGATATACGCTTTTCAAACATACAGTGCGACACCTCCTCCTCGTTTATCAAGTCTGTTTCTTGCAAATAAGTTGTATCCTTTTAGCCTTTTATTCCAATCATGTGTATCGTCCCACCAAGTTTCAGTGATTCCAATGACATCATATTCCTTTTCCTGCGTTAGTAGTTCCAATTCTCCTTGTTTGTTGCCCATGCTTTGTGCATTTGTATAAAAACATTTTAGTTTGTGATTGGTTTCTCTTCCTCCCATATTTTTATTATTTAAATTGTTTTGTCTTTGTTCTTCCTTTCCACTTCCAGTAGCAGAGATCTCAATAGTATTTGTCAGCTGTATGGCTTTTTCTGGCCTTTTGCTTCCCTTCCCACATTGTTCTAGTTTAAAGCTCTCCTGATGAGTGTAGCAAGGCGACTTCCAAATACATGTTTTCCAGTCTTCGTAAGGTGCACCCCATCTCTAGCAAGTAGTCCATCGTATAGGTAATTCATTCCGTGATCCAGAAATCCAAATCCTTGTTGACGGCACCATCGACGTAGCCAGTTGTTCACCTGTAGAATCTTATTCCACCTCATTGTTCCATGGCCATCCACTGGGAGGATGGATGAGAAGACCACCTGCGCTCCCAATTCTTTCACTTTCTTGCCTAAGTCTTCAAAGTCACTGCAGATGGTTTCCAGGTCCTTTCTTGCGGTATCATTTGTCCCCACATGTATTAGCAGGAATGGATAGTGATCTGTAGGTCTGAAGAGTCTTGATATCCTGTCAGACACATCTTTAATTTTTGCTCCTGGAAGACAACACATTTCTCTGGAGGTTATATCTGGTCTGCAGATAGCGGCCTCTGTTCCTCTTAACAGGGAATCCCCCATGACCACCACTCTCCGTTTTTTCTTCACAACATTCTTCTTTTTCCATCCAGGAGGATTCTGAGGGCTTACAAGGGTATTCATTGCTGGCAAAGTCTTATTTTGCTGTATTTCTTCATGGTTCTCCTGCGTGAGAGCCTGGTACTGGTTCCTGAGCAGTATGGGTGCTGACTGCCTCTCGATCCTCCTGCTTCTGTGGGTCACATGCTTCCATTCCTCTGTTTCATCAGGTGCAGTTCGAATTTCTTCTCTTTCTGAATCATGAAGAGATAATTCTGCTCTGTCTAAGAACTCTTCACCTTCCTTAATGATTTTCAAGGTAGTTAACCTCTCTTCTAGATTTCGCAACTTTTCCTCCAACAGGGACACAAGCTTGCATTTCTGGCATGTGAAGTTTGGCTTTTCCACTGGCAAGTCTGTGAACATGTAGCAGGATATGCAGCTCACCAAATGGCTCCTGGACTCTTCCATGTTCTTACTGTTAATGTTCTGAAAACAGTGAAAAAAGCTTCAAAATGCCGGCGCGTGGTTTACCGATGTCCTCTTTTCAGCTCCAACAGCCAAAATCCAGTGTTCTTTGAGCTCGCGGAGACTCTTCACTTACCCCAAAATGCAGTGGGAATATGCAAATTATCTCCTCAGGACTCCTCCCCTGGTTCCCCATCTTCACTTTCAGGACCGATCCTATAGTACCTCAGAGCTTGACTGTAGATGGTGATTTTTTTGTGTGTCTTGGATGAAAGCTGTTCCATCTCCGATACGCCGGACGTCCTGTGGGTTTATGGTGAATCAATGTTTGTAATGTGTTGTCTTTGATGTATATGGTCGTGTCCAGAAGATATATTTGAGACTTTGAGAAGTTGAGTGTGAGTTTGATGTTTGGGTGGAACTTGTTGTGGAAGTAAGAAAATGAACTAAATTCTTCCCTTTTTTTTAATGGAAATATTTCTACCACTCTGCTCTATTTTTATAATTTTTATTTTAATATTTCTACCTCAGTGAAACTGAAAACTCAGATGTTGTTTTATTATTATTATTATTTTTAGAGAATTCAGAGTTTTATAACAGGTACAGACTGTAATCTTTAATAGCCATGGATAGTTAAAACTGCTATCTGTATGGCATATTGCAAAAAAAAAAGCCATCTCAGTAAAGTGAATTATTTTTTTCCTACCATTAATGGGAGTGTACTGCATACAATTTATCCATAAAATTAAAGTTTAAATGACGAGATTTGATTATATAATCCATAATCTGCAAATTTTTTACTTTTGACCAATTTTTTTTTTTTTTTTTGCAAAATCACTTTTTAAAAGTAGAATTCAGTCTAAGGCTAGGGTCAGACAGCCGTAGATTCTATGAGAGAATCAGGCCAATTATGCACTCTAATCAAAGTTTGACCAAAGCGTCAGCATAGTGTGACCGATTTTCTCTGATGAGGAACATTTCTCCATTGTGTCAGTGCGCAGAAATCGGACTCCGATATCATCCGAGTGCAGTCCAATGATTTACACAGACTCTTTCACTTACATGGCCGTGTGTGAATTGATAATCTGATCAACTCTGACATGCTGCAATTTTTTTTTTGACCCACTTGGTCCAAGGAAAAAATTGGTCATGTTGCTTGATCCCATAGAATAACATTGGTCCGAGTGTGATCCAGTGTTTTGTCGAATCGCACTTGGATGGAAAATCCAGTGGTGTGCAACTGACCTTACCTGCCTGTTGTCAAGTGTAATCAGTCTCCAGCAGCCGAAACACCAAGACTGGTTATAAGAAGTCTCTCTGCTTCTGCTCTTCTCTCTTTTTTAAATTGCATGCAGGCAAACAAGAATTGTATTCTTTGTGCTCAGGGCAAGCAAGCCATTCGACAAAGGAAGGAGCAATGCATACTGGGAAGTGAGAAAAGAAATGTCAGTGCCTATAGTGCTGGCAGAATGTAGACAGGGGGAACCATCCTCTAAAAATTAATAGAAAGTTAGAGTATGAAAATTAGGACAGTTCCTGAATATATTAGTCAGTTATGTCAGCCTAAAACAGTTTTAACATGTTGTAGGGCATGTGGGCAGCGAAATCATGCTTTGTTTTAATAAGAGTATGCAGTCCCCTTAGTCATGGCTCTGACGGCTATGAAGATATATTCTAAATTAGTCATCATAGACTCCTGGACTTTAACCATTAACTGAAGAAGCAGATGAGCCTCAAAGAGTCTTATAATTAAAAGTTGTGTTTGTGTCATGGTAATAATTAGCATGTGCAAGGTCGTATTGCTGAATCACTGTCCTAATGTCATAATTGCATTCAGGACAAATTAGATGTTTTAGTGACATTAATTTCAACTCTAATGGAAAATCAGATGGGTGGAGCACAATATTATTATTTGTATTGGTCTGTAACTACTACTCCTAGTGTTGGCATTGCACGTGAATGGGTGGGAAGCTGCCAAGTGTGACTCATGAGACAGACAATTAATTAATTAGCCCAGTACAGTAAAGTATATAGTATACACCAGCCTAGATGGGATGGCTAATTTGTACATAATTCTTATTTCTGTGTCTATGAATAGTCACTTCTAGGCCTCAATGTTTTTTTTTTTAGGTTTCTGTAGCATTTTTGATATATGCTGTGTGATCACAAAGAATTAAGACATTTAATGGATAGGTCAAACTAGGACAATTTCATTTTTAAAGGTGTTGTGTACCCCTGATGTCTACCCCTGATGTATATTTCAGTAATGTCCCAGAATGCGTAAATTAAAGTATAATCACCTTACTGTTCCCCCGACACTCCCTTTCCAGTGCTGCAGAATCCTCTGTCGATCTTTAAATGACAAAGATGAGACCAAAGCAGTGGTAACAACATGTCCGACCAGCCAAAAAAAGCAAGCACAGAGTCCAATGGGGACCCTTGCGGCACTGAAAGAGGAGTGACGGGGGATCAGTTGGGTATACTTTTTTTTTTTTTTAAGCATTCAGGGATGTTTTTGGAACCTAAAAAAAAGGTGTGAACAACCCTTCTAGAATAAAAATTTTTAAACCGGTCTGAGCTATATATTGGTAAGTTGGATCATGAGTCAGAATGTGGAAAAATAGGAGTAATGCTTCATCTCACCTGTAGAGGCGCTGCAGGAAAATGAAACACTTGCTCCTGGATTTTATTATTACAGACTAAAACTGACTACAGAAATATTTTTAACATGACCTGGGCAACATGAATGAAAATTGATATATAGAACAATATATGTGGTCTTTGTCTATATGTTATATATATATTTATATATGTGTGTGTATATATAATATTTTTATTATATATATATATATATATATACACAGTACAGACCAAAAATTTGGACACACCTTCTCATTTAAAGATTTTTCTGTATTTTCATGACTATGAAAATTGTACATTCACACTGAAGGCATCAAAACTATGAATTAACACATGTGGAATTATATACTTAACAAAAAAGTGTGAAACAACTGAAAATATGTCTTATATTCTAGGTTCTTCAAAGTAGCCACCTTTTGCTTTGATGACTGCTTTGCACACTCTTGGCATTCTCTTGATGAGCTTCAAGAGGTAGTCACCAGAAATGGTCTTCCAACAATCTTGAAGGAGTTCCCAGAGATGCTTAGCACTTGTTGGCCCTTTTGCCTTCACTCTGTGGTCCAGCTCACCCCAAACCATCTCGATTGGGTTCAGGTCTGGTGACTGAGGAAGCCAGGTCATGTGGCGTAGCACCTCATCACTCTCCTTCTTGGTGAAATAGCCCTTACACAGCCTGGAGGTGTTTTTGGGGTCATTGTCCTGTTGAAAAATAAATGATGGTCCAACTAAATGCAAACCGGATGGAATAGCATGCCGCTGCAAGATGCTGTGGTAGCCATGTTGGTTCAGTATGCCTTCAATTTTGAATAAATCCCCAACAGTGTCACCAGCAAAGCACCCCCACACCATCACACCTCCTCCTCCATGCTTCATGGTGGGAACCAGGCATGTAGAGTCCATCCGTTCACCTTTTCTGCGTCGCACAAAGACACGGTGGTTGGAACCAAAGATATCAAATTTGGACTCATCAGACCAAAGCACAGATTTCCACTGGTCTAATGTCCATTCCTTGTGTTCTTTAGCCCAAACAAGTCTCTTCTGCTTGTTGCCTGTCCTTAGCAGTGGTTTCCTAGCAGCTATTTTACCATGAAGGCCTGCTGCACAAAGTCTCCTCTTAACAGTTGTTGTAGAGATGTGTCTGCTGCTAGAACTCTGTGTGGCATTGACCTGGTCTCTAATCTGAGCTGCTGTTAACCTGCGATTTCTGAGGCTGGTGACTCGGATAAACTTATCCTCAGAAGCAGAGGTGACTCTTGGTCTTCCTTTCCTGGGGCGGTCCTCATGTGAGCCAGTTTCTTTGTAGCGCTTGATGGTTTTTGCAACTGCACTTGGGGACACTTTCAAAGTTTTCCCAATTTTTCGGACTGACTGACCTTCATTTCTTAAAGTAATGATGGCCACTCGTTTTTCTTTACTTAGCTGCTTTTTTCTTGCCATAATACAAATTCTAACAGTCTATTCAGTAGGACTATCAGCTGTGTATCCACCTGACTTCTGCACAACAAAACTAATGGTCCCAACCCCCTTTATAAGGCAAGATATCCCACTTATTAAACCTGACAAGGCACACCTGTGAAGTGAAAACCATTTCCGGTGACTACCTCTTGAAGCTCATCAAGAGAATGCCAAGAGTGTGCAAAGCAGTCATCAAAGCAAAAGGTGGCTACTTTGAAGAACCTAGAATATAAGACATATTTTCAGTTGTTTCACACTTTTTTTTTAAGTATATCATTCCACATGTGTTAATTCATAGTTTTGATGCCTTCAGTGTGAATGTACAATTTTTATAGTCATGAAAATACAGAAAAATCTTAAAATGAGGTGTGTCCAAACGTTTGGTCGGTACGGTGTGTGTCTATATATATATATATATATATATATATATATATATATATATATATATATATATATATAAAATATTATAATATATTTTTTATAAATAGTCGGGAATGCCTTTCCCTTAGAAAAATCTTTAGTGATGAGGTATTGTGCAAGATTTAGCTGGGGAGAGACAACACCTGTATAAATATGGCATAAATTATGATTTTCTGTTTATTTCTGCCTTCCAATTGTAATTGCTTATATCATAGGGTATGTTCCTAATGTTCACTCCCCACTTGTAGAGTATTTGTGATGTATTTAGACTTTATCTCCATCCTGGCAATGCACGATGCTTGTGAATTAGATTATATTCTGTGTACGAATATTTTGGTCTGTCTTAAGAGTTTACAAACCGAGGTCTTGAGACTTAACAAGCAATTAGAGATAAGAAAGCATAATTCACAGCGTTTGACTAAAGCCAAGTGAATTGCTCCTCCATCTACATTAGTCATTGCAGACACTTGTATATTTAATTAGATGGATCTGCCCGACTCCCTCGGGTTATAGTTTGTCTGTTATGGTTTGAAAGCTAAAGACAATTGGAAAGTTCTCCCCTCGCTGACCGCTGAAGACAGTTACTTCGTTTGGTTTTGACATCTCATACATAATAATAAAGATAAATGGTTTCTGCTGCCTGTTGCAAAGCAACGAAACTAAAATTCATAGCTCTGCACCCAGTGCCTACCAGACATTGAAAATTGGAATAGAAAAGAAGGATAAGACACATGCAGCTAAAATACTAAAATAATATCTCTGGTAAACATCCATTTCATTTGTCCTCTTTTGTTAAAGGGAAAAGTTCTCAAAGGCAGATTAGTTTTTAGTAGTTTGATGTGAACAGCTGCTGAATTTTGGGCCATCCAGAGATATGACCTTTTATTTAAATCTAGTCTTGTTAGCCAAGGAGGCGGGTTTCTCGAGAACACACCCATGAAGAATAGTTGCTGATCACACCCACTTGGCTATAAAGACTAGATTTACCTACAGGGAAGAGGATGTCAAATCTCGGGAATTGAGCGATGCAGGAACACAAGTAATATAATTTTAGATGAACAGTGGCCTTTACAGCAGAGAAAGAAATACATATTTATGGTTAGTGACCTGCCCTCAATAAAGCATGGGCCATATATAACTGGAGGCGTCATTCTACCTTACGCAGATTAGTTATTTAGAGGCTTGGAAATGTGGTAGATTACATCTGTGGCAGCTTTAATGCTTAGTACTGGTTTCTTATTTAACCAAGGGTTGGATGTGCCTTGGGTTTGTATGTTCCCTCTTGTTTCCCTTGTCTTCCTTCTCTGACTCTTCTTTCAATCCAAACACTTAGTGGTAGTTTGACCGCCTGTTTTTACGCCTCCCACTTGCAGTCTATGATGGTCGTCTTAATTGTGTACATTTTAAACTCGTGTGTTTTACTGTTTTTATTCCTTTTTGATCTTTTATAGGCTCAAGAAAGGTCAGAAAGTGGAGAATTGGCCTTTATCAAACAGCTTGCCCAGAAAATCCTTATTGTAATTGCACGACCAGCCCGCTTGTTGGAATGCCTGGTAAGAATGAAAACAATTTCATTAGCGTTTGATCTTTATAGGACTAGGCAGATTAACATGGGGTAAGTTAAGGCCCCCATACATATTAAACGAATATCGGCTATACCCCCAATATTCACGGGTTCGGCCGTCTGTTAATGTGTATGGGGGCGCCGGACGACTACTGATTGGAAGAGATGTCGATCGGGCATGTCCGATTTCACAATGCCGATTGCATTGTTCTTCCTGAGATAAGACAACGGCTGACATGTGAGCTGGCTGCTTTCTCATATAGAGCACAGGAGCGTCGGCTGAGATGGCTGTCAGTCAAACGATTGGCCGAAGAATCGTTTGGCAGCCATCTAATGTGTATCGCCAGCCTTAAACAATGTAAGGCTCAGTGCACATTGCATATTGCGTTAGAGCTTTACTTTTCACATGTATACCAGAGAAGCTCCCGGTATATACACGGACCAAATCCATAAGGCTCCAATTACCTACAAGAAGAAATGAGTTTCCTTTTAACCTTTATGAGGCTGACATGTATTGTCATACTTTTTTTAACTATATAGTAAAGCACAAACTGCACTTTGCGGTACAGAGGGTCACTGCCGGCCCTATGGGTATGTGTGCCACTATATGCTCATGTTTCCAACAAATGGCTCAAATGCAGAGTGCACACTGTCTTCAATATAAGAAACGGTGGCCATTGCTAGAATGTAGCCATTAATTAATAATTCTTTTCTAACCAGTTGAAAAAACAGCTCAATTCGTCCAATAGGATTTGCTTAAAGTTAAACCCGTCACTGGCCATAAATCTAATTTTTTTTAAACCTGGTCTAAATCCCACTGTTATTTTGAATCTGACATTGCTTTTCTATTGTTCCATTACAGAGATTGCCTGTTTGTAAATCTAGGCTTTTTACCAAGTGAGTGTTGTCATCAACTCTTCTTTGTGTATTTTTGAGGGGTCCACCCAATTGACTCCAAAGACTAGAATTACATATAGAGAAGAGGAGGCATTCTGTAAGAAATGGAGACGAGCGAGGAAGAAAAATAACCTCAGATTCAGGAGAACAGAAGGCATTTACACCAGGTTAAAAAAAAAATCAGGCAAATGACAGGTCATCTTTAAAAGTTGTTCTCTGCAGAATGAAAACTCTGAATATTTTCTGCTTTCCTTTGGGATGTATTGCCACGGTGTCTCTTATGATTAATTTGATCTATTGCAAATGTAATTTGATTGCCAAGGATCACTTTGCTGAACATCCCCTTCATCATTTCTAAACTCCTAGATCTTGGAGTTTGTGCGATTTTCTGTTTGTTGACTAGATCTTTTGTATAACTCAGGAATTCGATCCCGAAGAATTTTATTACCTTTTGGAAGCAGCAGAAGGCCACGCCAAAGAGGGCCAAGGTATTAAGACTGACATACCAAGGTATATTATCAGCCAGCTGGGACTGAACAAAGATCCTCTAGAAGGTAGGCAGATCGTGCATTATCCTTATTACATTTCATAAAATCTTATATCAAGCTTTACTTTCTGTGATGCCAATTTGACCATGAACTTTTCATTAGATGCTACCAGGAGGTGGAGATTCCCATGATAACACGTCTATTGCTTCTAGGCATTTTTTTAGAGAATAATGAATTAAACACTACAAATATAGCATTTTATTTAGAATTATTTGAAGTAGGAAGGATTGAAGAATAAAATGAATGGAGTCAGAAAATCAACTACCTTTTAGAAATGGCTAAATTTCCACAAATAGTGAAGTGAGGCAACTAAAAGTGGAGAATTAAACCTGTTGCATTCACACCTGTACGTAAACTGCAAAGGAGCCTCAGTACTCACAAAACATATAAGAACAGTTAAAGGGTTGTCTGATCATATGATATTGACTTGGGATAGAAAGGACATAAGAAATAACAGCATAGCGGAATGCTCCATTTATGATTTATTTATGGTTTATCATGTCCAATATTCACACCATATTAGCTGTTGTGGAGAATGACAACGGTTTGGGTATTACACCCTTCATCAGGCATGAAGAGATGAAGCATTAGACAAAGACTTTGGTATAAACTGCTGGATCAGCAATGTCGTTCTCCAAGAACCAGGGACTGTAGTGAAGCCAGACAACTCGCTAATCTTTTCTTTGCTACAGTCCATGGTCTGTCTCTTAAGGAACCACAAACCAAACCTAGTAGTTTACACCATAGTCTATGTCCTATACTTAAACTCTCTGCCTGATGAAGGGTTGTGTTACGAGTCCGGGTGGTGGACCCTCTGTACTTCTGTGCAAGGAGAGACCAGAGGGGCGTGACTAAGTGCCTACTCGGCCTGACCAAGGTCGCACGGCGGCTCAATCGACTCCTTGAACCAGGGAGGGGACTGAGCAGGGGGACCAGGTGCCACTCTGGGACCGACCTTGTGTGAGAGCATGTGACTCCCACAGGTCAGATGGCAGGAACTGACTGGTACAGCGGATGAGCACGGCAGGAAGGCTGACAGGTGGTCCGGGTAGATAAGCAGGCTGGTTCGGCAGATAGCCAGACGGGTGCTCCGGGTAGGCAAGCTGGCGGGCACGACAGGTAACAGGCAAGTGCTCCAGGTAGGCAGGCTGACGTGCACTACAGGTAACAGACTGGTGCTTCCAGGTTAGCGGGCTGGTGGGCACGGCAGGTAACTGGCAGATGCTCCCAGGTAGACAGGCTGGCGGGCTGAACTGTAGACAGAATGATGAGCAGGTCTGACAGGCAGCGGAACCTGAGGGCTGAAGCAAGTGTTAGCACACAGAACAACAACCTTGCACAGGCACCTCCATTTTGGAGGAGGTGCCTAATATAGGGACAGTCCTCCGGCCATTGGCCGGGGACTCTGTAGGACGCCTTAAGCACAGAGCCCGGGAAGCTGCGTGCGGTGCGCGCCACAGCAGCAGGGGGCGGGAAGACGCTGGACCACGGCGGTGAGGGGAACGGCGTCTCTGCCTGGCAGGAGGCAGAGACGCCGATGCTACAGGTTGCAATACCTCAAACATTGGCATTCTCCACTATGTTTAATGTAGTGTGACTATTGGTCATGAGAAACTATAAATAAATCACTAATGTAGCATTTTGGGTTGCTGTTCTTCCTTATGCGGCTGGTATATTTACTGGAATTAAGTGGTAAGCTTGTAACAAGGACACATTTCACATGTAAAGCGCCATGGAATAAATGGCACTATAATAATAATAATAATTTTCCATCCGTATAACAATTTCGAAGAGTGTATGCTTTCCCAAAGATAGACATCAACATAAAATGATATAGGTCATCAATATAGGATCAGTGGGGGCTGATACCTAGCAGCCCCACCAATCAGCAGTTAGTAGGTGCCAAGAGAATAGAACTGTTCTGCAGTACTTGACAGCAGTCCCTACACAAGAAATGGAGCAAAGTTGAGGTGCTGGGTGTTGGACACCTATTGATTGAATATTGATGATTTTTAGATAGGTTATCAATATCATATGACCAGACAACCCATTTAAGAATATGGAATTGCTATAAGCCATCAAGCTTCCAATAATTTAAAGGTCCTTGTCACTCAAATGATTTATCCATTTTTGTATAGTGCAGTGTTAATACAGTCTGGTTGGGTAGATATCTGGCTTGGTGGTGTGACCATCCATGGTCAGGTTTTGTATTGAGAAATGGCGGACATAGGAACAAGCGGTGGACACCGCGTTCCAGCCACACATCCCTTCTACTTACGGTGACACAGGTCCCAATGACCACTTGAGACACCTCATCTCTTCCCCCTTCATTCCTGATCTCCCCAGCGGTCGGATTACACTTATGAAGGCCATGTTGGCCGAAACATTTGTTATTCTCCTGGACTGCATTAAAAATTATTCTGCTTCAAAGTAACTACATTGAGTGCTGAGGTTTTTTCATACAGGTTTTGCATTGATGGCATGAACCTTGCTAACCTTGTTGCCGCTGTTAGCTTACCTTACAGATGAAGGTGATATATGCGCATAACAACACATGTTCTGAGGGATTTGTGTGTCTTGTGGCAACTGCAATGAGTCTAGTTCTATTACTATTATTTTAGACTGTTGCAATATCTGTGTAATAGAATATAGCCCCTCTGACAAAGTTTAGGAAGTAGCAAAGGAGCTGTATACAGAGCTGTTATCCTGCCTTAGCAGTATTGATAATGAGATGACCCTGCCCAAGTCTACACAGCAAAGCTGACCAATGAGCTGAAGATTCTGGATAAGGATTAAGACTACAGCTACTTCATTTACTTCTTTAAAAAAATCGATACATCATTATGGAAAGTTTTCTAGAGGCCTCATATAAATCTACCCATGATCGATAGAGATGATTTTGTAATGCAGTGAGAGGAGCAGACGTTGGTACGGTACCAGTACCTAATCTTGTGGCTGGAGATATGGATATTTTATGAGCAGCATTAGGATTCGATGTTTGCTGTTAAGCAGAATGACTTTAAAATTCTATCTTTTTTGTTAGCAGCTGAGCAATATTACCTTCAGCTACATGCTGGAAAGAGCGGGGCTTCATCTCTTATCTGCCAAATTGTCACCTCTTTATAATGTTTGCAAATACAGAAGTTGAAGGGTATCCATGCTGGTAGCACAGGATCTGAACCAAGCAGCAGCTGCCTTCATGATGACCAAATATTCCTAATGGAGTAGTCACGCATGAATTACCGGTTGATAATGGCACATGAATAGACAGTGCTTTGAAAGCTGGACCACAACAGATTCATCATCTGCCTGATACCGGTACATTACTCAACTATTCCCCAGAGGGAGATTTTTTTTTCTTCCCCTGTGGTTTTCAAATTGCCGTCTTTTCCTTCTTTTCTTTTTTTCCCTCTTTCTGTAACGCCAGTCTATAGAAATGGATTCAATCAATGACATAAAATAGGCAGATGTTTAATGGTATTTAGATGAGTTTTAAAAATCTCTTCAGGCATTTCAAAATGGTTCCCGGGATTCTTGCTGTAAGTGCTGACTCTGGGATTCATTCCATTAATACCTACTGTTTGCAGATATTATGTGCTTCCAAGATAACTGCAATTGGGCAAGGCTTCTTTTGAAATGGAGTTGTGCTTTTTTTTTGCCTTGTTCGCCGTGACATTAGCTACTTTTGGATGAATTTTCACTAGCAGTTTAAGATATCTGAAGCAGACATAAAAGGATTCATGAAAATGAAATAGTCCTCCTTAAAGGGTAATAATCCGAGAGGCTGGAGGTACAATAAAAGAGAAATGAACTTGCAGTCCTTGGTCCATTCCTTATTGCCCCTTCTTGACCATTTCAATTTTGGTCATTACTGGCACTATTACATTATTTTATTTTTTACTCACGAATAGACCATGCAAGACCAGAAAAACACTCTTCTGGTTAGTTTGTATTATGTTACTTTACAGGAAGTCTGTCAGAAGGATTTCATACCCCAAACTATTATACACATGTAGTTCTTTAAAAAAATAAGTCCAGCAATACCTTTACATGCCAACTCCGTCCCTCTGTTACTGAGAAATCTGCTTTAGGAGGCTGAAAGACTATGGTAGATCTGAAGCTGCTGTCACTCCAGCTCTATTCCCCACCCAGCTCCGCCTCTTCCTACTTGACTAACTGCCTCTACGGAAAAGAAACAATCAGTCAAGCAGGTGGCAGCGCTAGGTCTCTTAAATAATAGAGCTGCAGTGACACACGCTTCAGATCTACCATAGTTCTAAAGCCTCATTTGCATATCAGTTCAAAAGCTGATTTCTCAGTTACGGAGGAACGGACCTGCCATGTAAAGGTATTGCTGGACTAGTCATTGAAAGAGCTACATGCACAAATAGTTTGGGGTGTGAAATTCTCCTGACAGATTCCCTTTAAGGATTTGTCATAAAAATATATATGATTTTCTAAAAAATAGTCTCCCCAATAAGCTGTTATCACCCTAGAATGTGTCATCTGAACATACATACGACATGACATACCTGTAATTCACATAATTGAGTGCCCTTATACTGAATGCACTGGTTAGGTGTAGTAGAGAAGGAGCTGCTCTGCTCTGCTCTGTGACTCAGCATCCCGATATGTAGCACGCAGGTCCCTAGCCAGTGACCTCCCTCTATGACATCCACATGCCCTAACAAGTCAATGAACTGGGATGGTCTTTGTGGCCGTCAGTAGAACATACGCATATTAGAACATGGTTGCCTCAACTACTTACAACACTGAAAAAAGTTTGGTTCCATTTGAAAATTTTACAAATTTTTATGTCTTAAATTTTGAATCATTAACTTTCCAAAATATTGAATTATATACTTTTGTATTTAACTAAAAAAACAGCAACTTATTAAGTATTATATATTATAAAATTTGTCTTCCATATTCTATTGTTTGTGAACTTGTAGCTATTTGTGAAGAGTTTGTATATAATTAGTTTATGTATAATGTGGTTTAAATGTTTTTGTTTTTTCTTTTTGTCGCAATTTTAGAAATAGCCCTACTGGCAAATTATGACAGTGGAACAGCGGAGACACCAGAGACGGATGAATCTGCCAGTGTAAGTATCATATACAGTTTTTTGGATCTATTTATTTTTTCTTACATTTCAAAATTATATATAACCAGCTTTTTGGGATGGATTCGTCATTGTTTTTGCGCTTTTTTTTCTAGAGTAAAAATGATTCTAATTGTTACTTTTTTTTATTCTCGCTTTTCATCATTTAATTTGTGCCTTTTTGTTCACTACTCATAAACCCACTTCTGAATTATTATATTTCCCCATGTAAAATAAAAACCACCTATACTGGCCTCCAGTGCGGCACCGTTTCAGCGATGTTGACGCCGGGTCTCTGGTATATTGTCACGAGAGTCCTGCAGTCAATCAGCGGCATTTAATGGGCCGCTTCATTATCACTTCCTTATGCCGAAACAAACATTTGGAGGAAGTCAGAACTGCTGCTGCTCTCTTACTTCCTCCGAATGTCAGTTTCACCTGATGGAAGTAAATGAAGCTGCCCATTGACTTAACTTGTTTTTTTTTTCAGTTCCACAATGTGAGTGTGGTCTTATGGGTTAACCAGATTTATTTAGCCTAATTTATCAGTTGTGACTTCCCAAATACAAATATATATATACTAGCTATTGAACCCTTTCTACGCCCGGGTGGCGAGCATTTTTATTGGTATATGGTCTCCCATGTTGGTATGTGCTGCCCCCCTCCTGGTATTTGTGCTGCCCCCACCATCCTATCCCGGTATGCGTGTCACCCCTCATCCCCAATCCCGGTATGCGTGTCACCCCTCATCCCCAATCCCGGTATGCGTGTCACCCCTCATCCGCAATCCCGGTATGCGTGTCACCCCTCATCCCCAATCCCGGTATGCGTGTCACCCCTCATCCCCAATCCCGGTATGCGTGTCACCCCTCATCCCCAATCCCGGTATGCGTGTCACCCCTCATCCCCAATCCCGGTATGCGTGGCACCCCTCATCCCCAATCCTGGTATGCGTGGCACCCCTCATCCCCAATCCTGGTATGCGTGGCACCCCTCATCCCCAATCCTGGTATGCGTGGCACCCCTCATCCCCTATTCTGGTATGCGTGGCACCCCTCATCCCTAATCCTGGTATGCATGGCACCCCTCAACCCCAATCCTGGTATGCATGTCACCCCTCATCCCCAATCCCTATTCTGGTATGCATGGCTCCCCTAATCCCGGTATGCGTGGCTCCCCTCATCCCTATTCTGGTATGCATGGCTCCCCTAATCCCGGTATGCGTGGCACCCCTCACCCCCCCACTATACACACATCCCCCAAAAAATAGACAGTTATACTCACCTTTCTTCTCTGTACTCCAGCGCTGCAGCGTCCTGTTCTGCCGGAGGCCGGGGGAGGAGTGCGGCGACAGAGCACCGCGCTGTCCGGCGCCATTTTGCTGAAGACACACTGTAAATGTGTCTTCAGTAAAATGGCACCGGATAGCGCTATGCGCACACGCCGATCCAACGTCTCACTCCGCCCCCGGTCTCCGCTGAAGAGAGTCGCCACGGCAACTCTCTTCCCGGTCAGGTAAGTATGTAAGTATGGCGCCGGAGATCGCAGTGTGCGTTCAGTGCCTAGGCATACCGCAATCTCCGACGCCATACACCTCCTCTTACCTGTAACGGCTGGATGCGGTTTTCTGTCTGGAGCCAGACTGCGCGTCACGCATGTTCAGTCTATCGAGGCTTCGGACAGAGATGCGCATCCCCGGTTATATTATAGATTATTGCACAGTTCAAGACCAAAATTACAATATTTTAAAGCACCGCAGCAGCATTTATTTCCACTGCAGTGCTGGAGTGGTGCTACTAATGTAAGTTCCCTGACCCTAGTTATACTCTTACCAGCCGCCGCCTTCAGTTCTTCCCGACGCCGCTCCGGTCCCATGCCTCCATCTTATGACTGCAACTTCTGACTGACCGGAAGGCTGAGGCAACTGTCACAAGCTCTCAGTGTAAGTCTATGAGCGCCTTATTCTGTCCTCGTTCTGGCTTTCATAGACTTACATTGAGTAGTGACTTCCGGATCACCCAGCAAACATTGCAGCGATCCAGGAGGTCACAAATTGCTGGAGATCAACTGGAGCGGTGACTATAAGATAAAGACTGTGGCTGGTAAGTATATAGCTAGGGGCAGTGAACTTAGATTGGTAGCTCCACTCCAGCTTTAAAATAATAATAAAAAAAGTGCTGGCGTGGTGCTTTAACACTTATTGAAAGGACCCTGTGACTTTTAAGGGGAATCTGTCAGTAGGATTAACCTCGTAAGCCGTCTATATGGACATGCAGGTCATAGGAAGCTGAATACAATGATACCTTGATATCTGCGATCCGATGTCTTATTCCATGTCTCACCAGTGTGAGACATGTAATGATTGACAGTATGTTCTCCTGATCTACATGTGTCAGACTGATAACCTCCCCTTTCATTTAAAATGAGGTCTGGAGACAGATTCTTAGGAAGATCTATGTCCGGCCCCTAGATCTTAACAGCTCATTCACATATTAAGAAAAACATGGATTTCTCTGGAGTAAGACATCAGATTGCAGATATCAATGAATTATTTTCTTCAACTTTTTATGACCTACATGTTGTCACGGGTGTGTCAGAAGTGACAGACATTCACCTTGCAGTTGGTTGCAGAAGATCTCTTCGTTTGGCATTACAGATACCTTCTTAGCTGTCTCACTCTAGGACCCAGTGGCTACCTCCCTCTGGCTACTTTACACCCAGGCTGGATTTTTAAATACTGGCTGTTGCTAGAGGGAGGTGCCGGTGATATTTATATGACCCCTTGTCAAGGCTTGGAGCTGGTGCAGTCTGCTTGCTTCCTCCTGGAACTGAGAGGAGGTGTTGCAATCTCTCTGAAGTCGACTCAAGCTAAGCCTTCCCCCATATCTGACTCCTCTTGCTGTCTTTAGTGTTTAGTGGGAACTGACTAGCGCTCATTCCCCCCTTCCCTATATAGGGCCAAGCGCCAGGGAAAATACAGGGTTTAGGTTCGCGTGCGACGATTGGTGAAGAACAGGGATGTTAGAGGAGACAGGGTCATATCAGATCAGCCTAGTAGGTCTCCACTCCCCCTTTCCCTAGAGTCTGGGCTCCCTTTCCCCCTTCCCTTTGTGTTGCACTAAGTCTTTACTACACCTTGTGTGACACTTCCTATAGATGGCTTAGGAGGGTTGATCCTACTGACAGTTTCCTTCAACTCAAAAATGGTGTAAAAGAGGAAAAAAATAAGAAACTTTGAATGTGCTCAAATTCATTAAACATTTGCGCTTCTATTTTAATAAATTTGGTACAAAATCCACCAGCATATAAAGAAAGACAAGAAAAAAGTTACTTAACCCACCCCCACTTTTTCAGAAATGTTGAATTGAGTCCTTGGTCCATTTGAGTTGACCATACACTGAGGCTCACCACATTTTTAGTAATTGTACAAATTGATCCCTTCTTGAGTATATCTTCTCGAGACCAAATGTAATTCTTCTTCTTAGTCTTTAATTGTCGGCCTGTAAAGCACAAAGAAGTATGTTCAATGATAAATCTATATGTTGGATATAACCTCGCGCATTGTGTTTAGGAAAGCAATTTGTGGGGAGTACCACTTGTATCGCATTCATTCCACATAAGCTAAACTGTTTAGGTTGTGGAAGTCACTGGAAAAGGAAATTTTCTATTTAATTTAAACTTTAAATTTCTACTTTTAATTTCTTGTTCTCTTTAGAGCTCAAATCGATCGTTGAAAATGAGAAGAAAGCCTTGTGAAAGTGACTTTGAAACAATGAAACTAATCAGCAATGGAGCTTACGGGTGAGACTTATGTTGGCAAAAGATAAGCTTGCATGGTTTCTAAGGGCTTGTGCATTATATCAGTTTACGTTGTTGCTTCTTGATGATGAGTTTGTTTTTGTTCTCCTTCATTTGCTGTTGGACATTTTTGAAAATTAACTTCATACAACTTTACAGTAACTACATGGAACCAGACCGCTTTCTGATGCTTGATCTGTTGACTTATATTAAAAAAAAAAAAAGCTTGATAAATTTGAAGAAATATATATATTTTTAAACTCATTGTTTACTAAAAATGTTTCTTTAGGCGCCTTCTACTCCCACTTCTGTGTTGTCTTGGTGAAGCCTGCTCGAGATGGTCCTGCGATTAGAAAAGTTTTGGATGTTCGGCATCAATACCCAAACAGAGAAATATTTCTTTCAGTATCTCTCTGTTGGTCCGATGTGAGTTTGGTATCTCAACTGCTTGAGCCAAAAAAATAATGCCATAGACAAAACAACGGGGTCAGTTTCAAATCAGCCTAGTTAGATATTGCAGGACTGGTCCTGGACTATATCTCTCATATCAGGACTTTATTTTACATGGCATGAGAATAATGTAATTCTGGTGATCGTAATCAGGTATAATGGATAACATTTCATTTTTCTTTCTTTTGACTGCTCTTTGTAGTCTTTAGATAGTTAGGGGTTTGGAATTTTGAAGATGGGCATCCAAATCGCAATTGTCAGTAATATTGATGTTTGCATATGAAATGGTTGTAGGCATTGTATCTGTGCTAGTTGGCATTGACGTTAGAAAAAATTTGATGTGTAGAACATCAAGCATCACCCAGGCTTTCATTGTCTGCATATTTGTGGCATTATTTTTAGGGATAAATTAAAAAAATAATACAGCTCACCCTTTCCAAAATTAATCCGGTCAGTCGAGAAGCCCAGAAAGCCTGCCACTTCATGGCGTTTTGGCTAAATAAAATGGCTTGCAAAAGTATTCACCCCCTTGGCATTTTTCTTGTTTTGCTACCTCACAACCTGGAATTTCAGGGTATTTTTTTGAAGGTTTGCATCAGTTCATGTAAAGAACATGCCTACAACTGTGAACATTTGGTTTTCTTTTTCTTGTGAATCAAACAACAAATAGAACAAAATAACTATTCACCCCCCCTAAAGTCAGTGCTCTGTGGAGCCTATTTTTGTGACAATTACAGCTGCAAGTCGCTTTTGATAAGAATCTCTGAGCTTTCCACATCTTGCCACTTGGATTTTTGCCCATTCCTCAAGGCAAAACTGATCCAGCTCTTTCAAATTCGATGGTTTCAGATAGTGAACATCAATCTTCAAGTCTGACCACAGATTCTCCATTGGATTAAGGTCTGGGCGTTGACTAGGCCACTCCAAAACATTTACATGTTTCCCCTTAAACCACATGAGTGTTGCTTTAGCAGTATGCTGTGGGTCATTGTCTTGTTGGAAGGTGACCCTCCTTCCCAGTCACAAATCTCTGACAGACTGAAACAGGTTTTACTCAAGAATATCCCTGTATTTCGCACCATCCATCTTTCCCTCGACTCAGACCATTTTCCCTGTCCGTGCTGCCGAAGAACATTCCTACATCATGATGCTGCCACCATCATGAGCTGTGTTTGTTTTGTGCCAGACATAGTATTTATCTTGGTGGCCTAAAGGTTTAATTTTAGTCTCATCTGACCACAGCACCTTCCTCCATACATTTGGGGAGTCTCCCACGTCTTTTGGTAAACTCAAAACTTAAAGTTTTTGTGTGTAAATAAAGGCTTTTTTTCTGCCCACTCCTCTATAAAGGCCACCACTATGGAGTGTATGGCTTATTGTGGTCGTATGGACAGATACTCCAGTCTCTGCTTGGGAACTCCGCAGCTCCTTCAGGGTTACCTTTGGTCTCTGTGCTGCCTCTCTGATTAATGCCCTCCTTGCCCGGGCTGAGAGCTTTGGTGGGCGGCCCTCTCTTGGCAGGTTTGTTGTGGTACTATGTTCTTTCTATTTGACGATAATGGATTTGATGGTGCTCCAGGGATCACCAGAGATTAGGATATTTTTTTATAACCCAACCCTGACCTGGACTTCTCAACAACTTTGTCCCTGACTTGTTTGGAGATCTCCTGGGTCTTCATGGTGTTTGATTAGTGTTGCCTCTTGCTTAATGGTGGTGCAGCCGCTGTGGCCTTTCAGAAAAGGGTGTATATACTGACAGCCATGTGACTCTTAGATTGCACACAGGTGGACTTCCTTTCATCAAGCATGTGACTTACGAAGGTCATTGCTTGCACCAGAAATTTTTAGGGGCATCATAGCAAAAGGGGTGAATACATATGCACATGCCAATTTTTTACATTTAATCCCATAAATTTAATTTATACCTATATTTTTCTCACTTCACTTCACCGACTTAGACTATTTGGTGCTGATGAATCACACACGAATCGGATTACAAAAATATTTAAACACAGGTTGTAATGCAACAAAATAGGTAAAAAGCTAAGGGGTTGAATACTTTTGCAATCCACTGTATGTCCAAAATATTATTATAGTGATGCCCAAGCCATATTCTGATGTAACTCACATACAATAGACTTTTTTTTTCTCTGATTATTTTTGTGCAGAAATCAATTTCCGTAAACTCTAAAACTCTAAGCGATTTTTAATTAATGTGCTAAGATGGAGCATAAAGGAACGGCGAGTCACAGAATATTAAGAGCATGTGGGATCACCAAAATATTTGTATCCAGAGGATAGAAAATTGTTTCATGGCTGCTATTTTAGTAATTAAAAACAGTTGGCATGGGGTTATTAGGTGGATCCCGTATGTTGTTGAAGGCACGTCACACCACAGTTTTGCATCCAGAAATCCCATAACAAAGCACTTATTACTGAATAAATAGTTATGTTTGAAAAGTGCTACCAAAAATATGTTCTAGATGTTTGCCCATGTTTACCCAGTATGTTTTTTTTCATAGTTAATAATGTTATTTAGTCACTGATCTGACAACTGTATTATTTTTATATTGTACTTTGGCACTATATGGTACATTTATTTATTCTACTCAATTATATAGCGCCATCATATTCTGCAGCACTTTAACAGACACGTACTGTCCCCATTGGGGTTCACAATCTAAATTCCCTAGCAGTATGTCTTTGGAGTGCAGGAGGAAACCCAGGCAAACATGCAAGCTCCTTGCAGATATTGTGCTTGGTGGGACTTCAACTGATGACCCCAGCGCTGTAGGGCTACAGTGCTAACCACTGAGCCACCATGTTGCCCATAATGTACAATAGAGGGATATTAAGACGTGACTGTACAGGGCGTCATCCAACCCATGCCAGTCCCAATAATTTACTTTCAATCAATGTAAAAAGAGCTCCAGCAGGGTCCAGTAACCCATAGGTGTGGCGGCTTCAGTATATCATCTGCCTACCAGTTTGTCTGCTTGGGTGAGTCACTGTAAGTTTGGAATTAGTGATTGATTGTATGCGTCATTGGAAAGGTAAGTGATGAATCCGTGTCGTATCATGCCAGATTTATTCAGCGTACAAGTCCGCTCAAGAGCAGAAAGGCAGGTTTATAAATCCACATATAGCTAATGTACTATACCTAAATCTTTAATGTATCATAATGTACCTTACATCTTCATTCAAAGCCTGCTTTATGAGTAGCATGGTAGTTAAAATGAGGTGGGATATAGACTCCCGGAAAAGGCCGTTGGGAAGGTTGGGCATGTGCCTTAGGTTCTGGCTAATCTGAGTATTCAGATACTAGGCAAGGGACATGACATGAAGCTTGCTTAAATATATATGTACACACAAGTCCGGGCATAGAAACAAGCAGGTCATATAATTCATTAAATGGAGTCTGTCAGCACCTAATGACTGTTCAAGCCAAACAGTCCAGTACTGCTTCCCACCTGTTGTAGGCGCACTGGACTGGCCACACCAAAGGTGCACAGAGCAGACTCCCTTTATAGGCTAGTGAGATATGTTTTTGAATTGCGTTGCATGTATTTTATGAAATTTAAATATTTTTATTTATTTATTTTATTTATTTATTTTTTTACTCCTGCAGCTTGCATGCATTTCCATGCACTGCAAACTGCTTGATTCCATTTTGTTGTAAAGGTTACGTTTCAGGACGGGTAACATATCTCGCACTTTGCATGTG
This sequence comes from Phyllobates terribilis, assembly GCF_046119375.1. Lineage (NCBI taxonomy): Eukaryota > Metazoa > Chordata > Amphibia > Anura > Dendrobatidae > Phyllobates > Phyllobates terribilis. Next base: position 503,404,025 of record NW_027362761.1, on the reverse strand, counting down.
TACTCTGGCTAAACTCCGTTTATTTATTGCAGTGTGTTATCAGCTTTTTTCCTACTTCGGTGCCTAGAAAAAAAAGAGCTGTCCATCAGCGGCAGGTGGAGCCTGCATATCATGAATTTCTTATTGCAGAAGCATAGACTAGATCAGACTCCTTGTTCACAGTGCAGACAACAAATAAAGTGTGAGATTAGTCAGAGTACCTGCTGATTTCAGGAAATACACAGCTTATAGTCGGCGTCCAATACACTATTGCGTGTTTCGCTCAGACTGCTGCTTCAACTTCCTCACAGGTTCTATTGAAGATTACTTTATGATGGATCCGTCTACAGATCCCCTATTCCTCCTGAATGCACACCTGAGCTCAAATCTAATTCAGAATTGATCTAAAATTGGCCTAAAAAGTGGTCAACTAGTGGTATGGTGAACTTAAAGCTCTTCTGATTTTCTTTTTTCACCTGTGCCACTTATAATTTTGTGCCACGTGCCGCTTGTTGTTAATTTCTTAATGATATGAGTACACCTATTTCAAATTCACCCTACTAAATCTCCTATGCACTGTAGTTGAAGCACTGTACATTTAATCGGTTTTCTTAAGGAGGAGGCCGGCACCTTGATCGTCTGATCTCCATGGGTTTGACTTTTCTAACCCCCAATGATATGGATAGTCCTGGTACACCAAAACTTATAAAAGTTGAGATCTGTAACAGAGGTGATTATACGGCTTTCTTTTTACTAAAGGTGTCCATACATGTTCAATAGCTGTCATGCAGCTGGCAACTATTCCTCCTAACCATCCTTTCTTCATATACATGAATGTCAGAAAGGCCAAGTGTGTATGTTTGCTTGATGGGGATAGGGGAGAAAGCCAGGCACTTCTTACAGCTGCCTAACTTTTCGAGATGTCACACAAATATCCTTGTGTCTACTACAATCACTGGCCTTAGTGGTCTACTGCCATACCTGCAAGCATTACTGTTAAGGCTTGTGTATGGCTGCAGTGACTTTTGCATAGCTTATAGGAAAGTTCCTATGTGCTTTGAAAAAGCAGCTCAAGTTATCATACCCCATAAATTGGTTAAGATACTCTGTCCATCCAAACAACAAATTAAATGTTATAAATGATGATTGCTAGTAAAGCCCTTTAAAGTGTATCTGACACCAGGATATTGTTATGTAACCCGAGAGCTTCATGATGTAGGGACAGAGACCTTGATTCCAGTGATGTATTACTTGCTGTCATTTTGATTAGATCATTCTTTTCTTTGCTGCAGATCTAGTAGAGCTCTGAATGCTGAGCTCTTTATAACCCCGTCCACACCACTGATTGGCAGCTTTTTGTACATAGAAATCTGCCAATCAGGGGTGGGGGTGGGGTTACACAGAGCAGATGACTAGAAGGCACAAGACACCTAGTCCTGTAATCTCCTGCTGACCAAATACTGATTTTATTGAACAGCAAGACAGCCTAGTAAGTGACACATCGCTGGAATCAGGTTCTCCGCCCCTACATCATGCTGCTTTCAGATTACATAGCAAAACCTTATGATAAATTATTTTTAAGCTAGGAACATATTGTACCAGAACAGAGTAAAGGAGAAAAAAAAAGTAAAAACATAGAAGCAACAGAAGCAAAACCCATTGCAGTTTTCAGTATCTTCTGCCAGGGATTGGGATGTGGTATTACAGAAAGACCTGGCTGCAGTGTTTCATTCACTTTCTTTGCAAAGGTCATTGTTGATTTTGAAACCGAACTCCTTAGAACACAGTGCCCAGGTGCTAAATACAAAAAAAGCATGTAAAGCACACACTGTGCCATGTATTGTTCTGTTCCGATGCCCGTAAATAAAGCATTGTGTCACTGATATTCTATGCAGTGGAAAAGCAGCTTTGAAGACTCTGCCGCCTGCATAGGAAAAAAAAAACAATCGCTTCCATTGCTTACAATTAAAAAAAAAATACAGACAGAGCTGCCAGTGTAATTTAGTTAGAAATCACAAGTGGAGCAGATCCTATGGGGATCAGAAGGTACAAGGCGTCTGTAAAAGTTCTGGGTCTCCGTTACAATTGATTTTTGATTTGCATGTATAAATTGCATGCTTAATGGTTGCTCCGCTGTCACCAACAATGTACAGTTTAACACCGATTATTGACTTAGTTTATGCAATCACACACATCTTATTCCTTTTGTTTTCGTACACCTCCTAAACCTTAAAGTAGCAATGTCATGAGCAATTTCTTGTGCATGAGTAAGAGGTATACATTAAATATACACTGCTCAAAAAAAATAAAGGGAACAACACTCAATTAACACATCCTAGATCTGAATGAATGAAATATTCTCATTGAATACTTTGTTCTGTACAAAGTTGAATGTTCTGACAACAAAATCACACAAAAATCATCAATGGAAATCAAATTTATTAACCAATGGAGGCCTGGATTTGGAGTCACCCCCAAAATTAAAGTGGAAAAATACACTACAGGCTGATCCAACTTTGATGTAATGTCCTTAAAACAAGTCAAAATGAGGCTCAGTATTGTGTTTGGCCTCCACGTGCCTGTATGACCTCCCTACAATGCCTGGGCATGCTCCTGATGAGGTTTCGGATGGTCTCCTGTGGGATCTCCTCCCAGACCTGGACTAAAGAATCCGCCAACTCTTGGACAGTCTGTGGTGCACCGTGACGTTGGTGGATGGAGCGAGACATGATGTCCCAGATGTGCTCAATCGGATTCAGGTCTGGGGAACGGGCGGGCCAGTCCATAGCTTCAATGCCTTCATCTTGCAGGAACTGCTGACACACTCCAGCCACATGAGGTCTGGCATTGTCCTGCATTAGGAGGAACCCAGGGCCAACTGCACCAGCATATGGTCTCACAAGGGGTCTGAGGATCTCATCTCGGTACCTAATGGCAGTCAGGCTACCTCTGGCGAGCACATGGAGGGCTGTGCAGCCCTCCAAAAAAATGCCACCCCACACTATTACTGAACCACTGTCAAACAGGTCATGCGGAAGGATGTTGCAGGCAGCAGATCGCTCTCCACGGCGTCTCCAGACTCTGTCACGTCTGTCACATGTGCTCAGTGTGAACCTGCTTTCATCTGTGAAGAGCACAGGGCGCCAGTGGTGACTTTGCCAATCCTGGTGTTCTGTGGCAAATGCCAAGCGTCCAGCACGGTGTTGGGCTGTGAGCACAACCCCCATATGTGGACGTCGGGCCCTCATACCACCCTAATGGAGTCGGTTTCTAACCGTTCGTGCAGACATATGCACAATTGTGGCCTGCTGGAGGTCATTTTGCAGGGCTCTGGCAGTGCTCCTCCTCTTCCTCCTTGCAGAAAGGAGGAGCTAGCGGTCCTGCTGCTGGGTTGTTGCCCCCCTATGGCTCCCTCCACATCTCCTGGTATGTGCTCCATGCTCTGGACACTACGCTGACAGACACAGCTACCCTTCTTGCCACAGCTTGCACTGATGTGCCATCCTGGATGAACTGCACTACCAGAGCAGCTTCTGTGGGTTGTACTGTAGACCCCACTTCATGCTACTGTACCTCTAGGGGTGAGAGCAATGGCAAAATGAAAAAGTGACCAAAACAGTAGCCAAAAAGGATGAGAACAGAGAAATGGTCTGTGGTCACAACCTGCAGAACCACTCCTTTATAGGGGGTATCTTGCTAATTGCCTATCATTTCTTCCAGTTGTCTGTTCCATTTGCACAACAGCAGGAGAAATTGATTCACAATCAGTGTTGCTTCATAACTGGACAGGTAGATTTCACAGAAGTGTTATTGACTTGGAGTTACATTGTGTTGTTTAAGTGTTTCCTTTATTTTTTTGAGCAGTTTATGATTCCTGTATTGCCCCAGGTACTGTTTTGGTGAAGTTGATCACATTTCTTCTTGCATCTGTATATGATGGTAACTGTTTAAAATGTGAGATAAAGATGTTTTTCAGCATGTAGGGATGAGTTATAGCGAGTGCAAAAAGAACTATTTCTTCGGAGGCCTTCAGCGCCCACTTCTCTCCTGCGCTCCCTACTTTTCACAATTATCTTGTTGTGTAAACAAGCTGCCAATCACTCAAGTAAAACGCTCATCCATCGGGTAAAATGAGCTTTTATGCATCATAAAAGGACATCATTCTCAGCGATGCATCGTCCTGTGTAAAAATAACTCGCACTACCGAGAGCTATGGCAGCCCATGTGCACTTAGCGATTGGCGGCACCAAAAACCTGCAGATCTGTAAACCTTTACCGATTGTCAGCCGTTTAATAGCTACTTTGTACTGGCAGACCACAGTAAATGAGGCAAACTGAGCAATCTGTAGTAGATTGTTCCGTGTGCATGGACTGCCATTGTTCTTTCAGTGCGAGTCTTGCCCTTTTTGTTAAGCACAAAAGATCTTTTTACCCAATTAACAAACATTTTACTTTTTCATTGAGTGCTCTGCAGCCTGTTTACGCTGAAAGACTATCATAAAATGAGCTTAAGATTGCTCGTTCGCAATAATTTTTCAGTGTGAATGCAGCTTATAAGGAGGGGTGTTCTCAAGTTTTCTCCTGAGAAGCACACATCTCAGCAGTCTCCTTTTTTACTTATTTCTGGGGGGACGGCACTCCTCATTGAGTCACCTTTCTCGTCAACAGCAGAGCTATAGCATTAACAGAACTTGCGCTGATATTTATAGTTCTATTGTAAAACATTCAGATATTAGTGTTTTTTTTCTAGAGTGTACACTTCTGCTACTATATTTACAAATGGAGATAACAGTGCACTTGAACAAGCACACAGCTCAGGAAAGTGAGAGCCATGATTAGAACTGCTCTGGAAACAGACAGTGTTAGAGCTGGTGATTTAGCAAGATTTGTAAGGGCATGTGCTCATAATGTGGCCCAGACGCTGCGGAAGAGCCGCCTGCGGCTTCCACTCATATTTTGCAAATGAGCGGCGGACACTTTTTTTTTTTTGTCCCACATGCGGACTTTCCTCATAAAGGTTAGGTCTTTGGGGAAAGCCTGCATGCGGACCCGCAAGAGAAATTGACATGCTGTAGTCTGGAAAGATGCGCCACATGTCAGTTTCCCCGGGTGAGCCGCAGACGCATAGTGGACATGGGATTTCTAGAAATCCCATCCACTATGCTGTAACAGCTGGCCACTGCGGGTTTGACACTGCATAAGTCTGCAGCATCAAACCCGCAGCGGCTCCAGATCATGGGCACACAGCCTAATAGTAGCTTGTCAGGAGCAGGGAGGGAGGTGAGCAACTAACTACTGAATAGAATGAGATGTTAGGAGTTGACTCCTCTCCTGGAATGTAATGGACATGTTCTGATAGCCAAGCTCCATGTATAAAAGCTGTTCTCCATGTTAGATAAAAGTTCTCAATGTAGGAGAATGACAGCAAATTAAAAAAGCAAGTCAATTGCAAACTTGCTTATTTTCATGTTGTCTAACTAAAAGAATTTAGTAAAAATAAAATAGCCCCTTTAAGTTTTTATTGAAAAACAATCATACTGGATGAAATTGTTCATTTTCATCAACTTTAATCTAATGTATATGGAGACCTTACATGTCAAAGTAACTCATGGTCCATTCTCGTTTTTGTGAGTTTTTGACACTGTATTTTTGCTGTGCACTACTCAGCGTATTCCAACAAATTGGATGGAATCTATAGTAATCTCATCTCATGCCTACTGTGCTTTTTTTTTTTTTACGCTTTGTGAACTGACCTGATCTGTGTTTTTGAAGATGTCAAATTTCTTTAGTGGGTACGTCAAGTTTTATCTGCAGATTTTCAACATAAAATTTCATTAGCTGCAGAAAATCCGCAGGTAAAATTACAAATGCGTTTTTCCACTGTGGAAACACCCTAAAAACACACACAATACATAACGGGAAGTATAAAAAATCTAGCAGCTTTATTTAAAGGGAATCTGTCAGTGGGATCACCCCTCCTAAGTCATCTATATGGGCATGTAGATCGTGGGAAGCTGAATAAAATTATATTAAGCCATGGAGTCGGATTCTGATGCCGATCTATAGTCCTGAACCGTTCATTTACGAATCAGAGAAATGTGGATTTCTCTGGAATAAGACATCGGATCACAGATCTCAAGAAGCTGAATAAAATTACACCTGATGACCTGCGTGCCCTTATAGACAGCTACAGGGTTGGTTCTACTGACAGATTCCCTTTCAAACATACCTAAAAGAGACAAAAACCTCAGCATCAAAAACTCGATAAAAACACAAATAACCTTAATTTATTTAATAAGTGCAGAAATGCTACCAAAAATCTGCACCATCAAATACTCGCGAAACACTCATCGTGGGAACGAAGCCTTTTGTTTAGTGACAGATCTCCCATATTCAAAACTGCAACGTCTTATGTAAATGTACTTTTCCCAATAGAGAGAATTTTAATTACTCAATCAGTCAAAATAATTGATAGTTGAATCTTTTATCATTTCTTTATTTTACACTTTTCTCCAAATGTTGTAGCGATTGTTAGAAAATATTTTTTTTGTAGTGACAATTGGCTAGCGTGAATGAAGAAGGTAATGTATTTGTAACATGAACCTTACAATGAATATAATTAAGACAAGATTGCACCACGTATTATTTTCATAGGACGTAGTTTATACATTTGGGACTTGCGCATTCATATAATTTATTGATTTCCTGCGATTTTGAAGGTTCTCTGGGCAGTTTTGATTAGAATATTAAATGGAGGAAATGAAATAATTCTGCAGGGTTTTAACCACGCTGGCTCCCTTACAAAGGCCTTCCTTGTACAGTCAGGTTATTCTGAACGGTGTCATAGGTTAATTGCTATGAAATATCTCAACTGACATTTCAAAGACCTTATAAGCTGGTCTAAGCTCTCAGAGCTGTAAAAAATACATTTCTCCCAAAATACCTACAACGTTGTCCAAGACTTGAAATTAATCCAATTCCAGACTTTTATAACCTCACAATATGCTTCTAGAATAGAGTTTGCAGCATTTTCTTCTGACATTTGATGCAGTTTTGTCTGTTTATGGGAGATTTTCCGCATTCTTGCAATATATGCTTGTGTATATATAACAAAGCTAGTCATTGAGCTAGTTTTTTACTCTCTCAGGTGATTCGTTTTTCTTAGGTCAAGGAGACAGTTTCCACATTCATGAAGCGTGATACAAAAAAAAACAGTAGCGTGGAAATATTTAATTATATGTAATGGTCTTCTTTTTTTTTTTTTCTTAATCCTAATTAAGGCCTCATCTGCAATATATATTTTTTTATATTAGATCAGGGGTTTCAAACACGCAGCCCGAGGGCCGCATGTGGCCCCTGAGGCTGCTTAATGCGGCCAGCAGGCACATGAGCCCCCGAAATGATTGCAGCCTGGTCCTGAGGGCCGCCAAAGTCAGTGATTCTTTTCAGTTGAATGTTCTACAAGATGGGGACCAGTATGGGCCATTACTACAAGATGGGGACCGGGATGGGGCCCATTACTACAAGATGGAGACCGGGATGAGGCCCATCACTACAAGATGGGGACTAGGATGGGCACAATACTACAAGATGGGGACCAGTATGAGCACATTACTACAAGATGGGGACCAGTATGAGCACATTACTACAAGATGGGGACCAGTATGAGCACATTACTACAAGATGGGGACCAGCATGGGCACATTACTACAAGATGGGGACCAGCATGAGCACATTACTACAAGATGGGGACCAGAATGAGCACATTACTACAAGATGGGGACCAGCATGAGCCATTACTACAAGATGGAGACAGGGATGGGGCCCATTACTACAAGATGGGGACTAGGGTGGGCACAATACTACAAGATGGGGACCAGTATGAGCACATTACTACAAGATGGGGACCAGGATTGGCACATTACTACAAGATGGGGACCAGCATGAGCACATTACTACAAGATGGGGACCAGCATGAGCACATTACTACAAGATGGGGACCAGCATGAGCACATTACTACAAGATGGGGACCAGCATGAGCACATTACTACAAGATGGGGACCAGCATGAGCACATTACTACAAGATGGGGACCAGCATGAGCACATTACTACAAGATGGAGACAGGGATGGGGCCCATTACTACAAGATGGGGACTAGGGTGGGCACAATACTACAAGATGGGGACCAGTATGAGCACATTACTACAAGATGGGGACCAGGATTGGCACATTACTACAAGATGGGGACCAGCATGAGCACATAACTACAAGATGGGGACCAGCATGAGCACATTACTACAAGATGGGGACCAGCATGAGCACATTACTACAAGATGGGGACCAGAATGAGCACATTACTATAAGATGGGGACCAAGATTGGCACATTACTGCAAGATGGGGACCAGAATGGGCACATTACTGCAAGATGGGGACCAGAATGGGCACATTACTACAAGATGGGGACCAGGATGGGCACATTACTACAAGATGGGGACCAGGATGGGCACATTACTACAAGATGGGGATCAAGATGGGCACATTACTGCAAGATGGGGACCAAGATGGGCACATTACTACAAGATGGGGACCAAGATGGACAAATTACTGCAAGGTGGGGGACCGGCATGTGAGACATGTAGTTCAGGAGAGCAGACTGTCGATGATTACATGTCTTACACTGGTAACTTTCCCTTTCATTTATAATAATCTCTGGAGGATGATTTTCAGGGAGATCAGTGTCTGGTCCATAGATTATGTCTGGCCCATAGATCTTAACTGCTCATTTACATATTAAGAACAACATGGATTTCTCTGGAATAAGACATCGGATTGCAGATATCAATGTATCATTTTATTCAACTTTCTATGACCTTCATGCTCATATAGACAGTTTAGGAGGGTTGATTCTACTGAGAGTTCCTTTAAGGAAGAGTTTTCAGCAGGTTCCATATGAGCAGAGACAGGCTTAAAAGGTAACACCACTACTCACAGCTGATTGCACAGGATTCACTATTCACAATTGACTGTATCAGTGCTGACCCTGCTCCCCATCCCTTCACAATGACCTTTGCACAAGCTCATTAGATGTTTCAATACAAAATATAGGGTCGGGTCAGTCCAATGTGGCTAATGTCTATGTGTTGGTTTCCTGAAACAACAGAAAGTTAGTCTAAAAAAGCTCTAGTGGCCAGTATGAAAATTGCAATATTTTTAGATTTTATCTTTAATACAGATTTTGGTTTGGAAAAAAAAAAGCATTGCCAAAAAAAAGTAAAAAAAAAAAAAATATTTAACACAAAACCTGATTTAAACAGTAGTTCAGTTCTTGATGATGACTTGCCTTCAAAATGGCCAGGTACTTTAGATACCACGTGTATTGAAACCTTAATCACTTTTCTCTTTTTCTACAGCACTGTTGTCAATCACTTTTTTTGTTTTACCATTGAGCACATGAACCAGTTCAGGCTGTTTTCCTGGTTAGTAAAACTGAATAAATAATAATTATGTTGCCTCTGGCTTTATCGCCTCTCAGTCTGGAATACTGTGATTTAGAAGGTCGTCTTTTTTTTTAAACTCATCAAAACAAGTGACCGATGAAGAGCCACATTTATCCTCCAATGTTAAACTTCATAAATGGCCGTATACAATGGTTCCTTCAGCTGAAAAGAACATGGGCTTACAAAAAAAAGGCTCCCAATGACTCAATAGTTTTTCAACATGATTTATTTCCAACAGATTTGAAATGCAGCATCTGTTCACCAAGCTCTGCTGGAAATTTGCCATGAAAGTAGAGAAAGCTTCATGTTTACCAGCATTTCTTTGCAAGTGTGAAAAGTTTCATTGTGAATATTATGGATGGAATTTCTTGAGAGAACGGACTATCTGGTTTATGATCGAATGTTTGCAGAGTTTTCTAGTTACTTAAATGTTAGGCTTTCCGGTTAGGTTAGTTTATGATTTAAAGTTTTTTCTTTTACTGCTTATTGTAATAGCATCAGAAAAGATAAATTAGACATTCATGCTACACTCAAAATGCCGATGTTAGGCCTTGTGTTGGGTGGCTGATGATTTTGAAGGAAGACTTTATGGATTCCTGTTGAGCACAACATCCTATTGTCAGACAAGGTGTCTATGGGGTAATGTTTCTCTTTGTGGAAAGTACCAAGTTGGTGTAACGAGACTTATAGGCCATGCAGTGCTGCTCTTGGAATTTAAATATGCAAATAGCCTCTTCAGAGAGGATGATGACTTGAACTCTAGCTCCACCTATTGGATGTAGCAATCTTAAAAGTCATTATTAACCCTGTAATAAGCCCTTCCCACATGACTTGGGATAAGAAGCCAATCCAGAAACTCTATTTGCAGACACATGTTTCGGGGTGTTTGCACCTCCTCAGTGCAAATCAGGAGATCTGATTTGGCTAGTTGAGTTTCTTAACCAGGCAATGTGAACTGAGGTCTAAGATGGTAGACATGCAAGAAATAGGAGCATGTTCACACTAGCAAAAAAGAAACAAAACCTACAAAAGACAAAAGACAAAAATATATCTCATACCCTACCATCATTATATATAAATGTAAAGCAAAGTTGCATAATAAATATAGGGTACTTAGTGAACTATTTTTGATCAAAAAAAGTATACAAGCCGTCCCACCAGCGGCAAGGTGACCCTAAATTGGGACGGTACCTATACTGCCTATATTAAAAACCTTACTGTATATCAAAGTTGAAGCAATGCATATAAAAGGGTAGACAAATAGGACCGGGTCCCAACTCCAGACCACCCAGGCCCGTGGTAAGCTACATATATACCAGTCAGCTCAACAAAGGGGATGCCACACCCTTAAATTGCACAGAATGCAAACAAGACAAAAAACCAGGCAATGTGAACTGAGGTCTAAGATGGTAGACATGCAAGAAATAGGAGCATGTTCACACTAGCAAAAAAGAAACAAAACCTACAAAAGACAAAAGACAAAAATATATCTCATACCCTACCATCATTATATATAAATGTAAAGCAAAGTTGCATAATAAATATAGGGTACTTAGTGAACTATTTTGCATTGCTTCAACTTTGATATACAGTAAGGTTTTTAATATAGGCAGTATAGGTACCGTCCCAATTTAGGGTCACCTTGCCGCTGGTGGGACGGCTTGTATACTTTTTTTGATCAAAAATAGTTCACTAAGTACCCTATATTTATTATGCAACTTTGCTTTACATTTATATATAATGATGGTAGGGTATGAGATATATTTTTGTCTTTTGTCTTTTGTAGGTTTTGTTTCTTTTTTGCTAGTGTGAACATGCTCCTATTTCTTGCATGTCTACCATCTTAGACCTCAGTTCACATTGCCTGGTTTTTTGTCTTGTTTGCATTCTGTGCAATTTAAGGGTGTGGCATCCCCTTTGTTGAGCTGACTGGTATATATGTAGCTTACCACGGGCCTGGGTGGTCTGGAGTTGGGACCCGGTCCTATTTGTCTACCCTTTTATATGCATTGCTTCAACTTTGATATACAGTAAGGTTTTTAATATAGGCAGTATAGGTACCGTTCCAATTTAGGGTCACCTTGCCGCTGGTGGGACGGCTTGTATACTTTTTTTGATCAAAAATAGTTCACTAAGTACCCTATATTTATTATGCAACTTTGCTTTACATTTATATATAATGATGGTAGGGTATGAGATATATTTTTGTCTTTTGTAGGTTTAGTTGAGTTTCTTGTCAGGATAAGAAGCCGAACTCATGTGACAAGGCTCGTTAAAGGGTCGATATTGACTTCTAGGATTGATACATCCCATAGTTGGTGCTAGAGTTCCAGTCCTCTTCCTCTCTGGAGGGATTATTAGTATACAGCAGTGTTGATCTATAACACACTTGTCTGACTGTATACAAAATTATATAGACTCCAAAGAAGGGATTGTGCTTTAAATTCAACCACATCTATAGAGAAGTCTATAGAGAAGTCTATGCAGAAGGTGAAGTTTCTATTCATGTTTTTGTTCCGTTTATTTTAAAAGAAATCGATTTCCACCCGATCACTTAATCTTGTTTGCAAGAAATGGCAAATACTTTTTCCAGTTGCCGTGTTGAAACCTTTATGTTCAAATTAAAGGTTTTAAATAATTTAAGCTAATTACAAAGATCTTTTCCTGCTCACTCTTGTTTTTTTGGTACCGCGTGTTTTCTATCAATAAGCGTTAACTAAAATTCATTACGAATCATGGATTTTTTTTTCCTTTCTCCAGGGCTGTTTACTTAGTCCGACATAAAGAAACCCGTCAGAGATTTGCAATGAAGAAAATCAATAAGCAGAACCTAGTCCTCCGAAATCAAATTCAACAGGCCTTCGTGGAGAGGGACATTTTAACATTTGCAGAGAATCCATTTGTGGTCAGCATGTACTGCTCCTTCGAGACGAAACGTCATTTATGTATGGTCATGGAGTATGTCGAAGGTAAGATGGGATTTTTATGTTGCCATTACGTATCACTCTTTTCTCTGAGAATTTGATTATTTGAAATTCCAGACCTTACTTTTTGGTTTCTGCCTTTGTACCAATCTAGAGTAATGACAAGAACAATTATTTTAGTTAGTGAACTGCAGTTACGCAGTTCACTACACAGATTGTTTGTTTATCCCCTTTTCTTTGGCGGGATCTGTATTTTTGATGCTGAGCTTTTCTGACCCCCAAAGTACCTGATACCTTAGGAAAATGTGATAGTTAACATTAGAAATCAACCAAATCTACCATGATTTGTTGGGATCCTCTTAGAAATAGACCTGCAATAACGGTCATCTTTCAATGGAAGCCATCACTCTAGTGTGAACAGTCTCTTCATGGTCTGATGGGACTTCAGTGGCAATTCATGGGGTGTAAGGGATCAAGCTCTTTGGTAGTCAGTAGGGTTCACACAGGCAGGCAATGTGGTCAGGTCCAAAACAAGTGAAGTTTATTAATTTCATAAACTTGCAGATAAAGTCCAAACAAAACAGCACCAAAGGTATAACAGAACCAAAACAGAAAATAAATAGTCCATGTATAGCACGGGCTCACTCATTTAGATATCAGGCCTTCGCTCACAGCCTCTGGCAGAGACTGAGCCCATTAAACAAGGTCTTTCACCCTCCACATACAGACCATAATGGAGCAGTTCAGCTACCCTTTTATATCAGCTGCACCTCCTAGATTGGAAGATGGGAACGACCAGTCCCGCCCAGCTCTTCCAGTCATTCTTAAAACCCAGACCCATTAAAATCATTTCTGCACTATTCATGCTGGAGCCTGCTCTTCCGGGTTTCACATCACCGAGGCTAAGCACCTCAGTTATACATACACTCCATCCAGGACTTGACCGGCTGCAACCTTACAGGGATTTTCTAGAATCAAAAAGGGCAGATGTGTTTATATCACTAAAAGCCATTGATGAATGCCATTTATCTATTAACAAGAGAATGGGTTGAATTTCCAAATACATTTTTTTTTATCTGAATGCTATCAGAATACAAACGTTCAGGAAAATCTCCATTAACGTCTTCATTTTCCTATTTTTGTAGTCATTTTCATTTTTAAATTATGCCACAGGATTTATGAAGTAGATTGATTCATTTTCTTTGTTTAACGTAGTGTTCCCCAAGCTGTGGCTCTCCAGCTGTTATAAAGCTACAACTCTCCGTGTGCCCTGACAGCTTGTTGCTGCCAGGGCTCGTTGGACGTTGTAAAGGTTCAACAGCTGGAGAGCCGCAGCTTGGGGAACACTGCTTGAGTATATGTCTACCCATCGTTACTCATCTATTTGGACGTCAGAAGCTAGAACCTTTGGGAAATCCTGCCAACGTCAACACCGAATAGATAACTTGTCTGTTTTTTTTTTAATGTCTCAAACTACATAAATTAAGTGAGATGGAGAAAAACAATAGTGCATATTACAGGAGAACATCTACAATGCCTTTCAGACTCGAACTATTGATTAGATCAGTGAATGGCGATATCAATGGCTGAGCATTATGCCTCTACATATGCGTCTTCGGCAGTCATCTTAATCCTTCCTGTAGAGATTTGTAGCTACATATAAAGCTGCATTTTCATTGCAATTTAATGGTGGAGCGTTGTTAAAAATGCTTGTTTCACGGTAATCTTTCCATGTAAACAGGCTGCCGATCACTTGATGAATGAGCAAAACGCTCGTTCATTGGGTGAAATTATCTTTTGCACAGTTCAAAAGATGATTGTTCTTAGAGGTTTTCTGTTGTTTTTTTTTATACAGTTCTTGAAGATGGCAGGGAAAATGCATGTTCAAACATTGCAGAGTAAAAAATGCGTGTATGTTGGGGAAGTTGGTAGAGGGCTTCTTCTCCATTCGCCTTCCCCTGGATTCCCTAAATTACTTACTGAAAGTTCCTCCCAGGACACTAGGAAAGAAGTCAGCCAGAGCGTTCCTATATATTTGAAAAGCCACTAAGTCCTTTCATCGGAGCGTTCTATACCTCCCTTAACACCCAGGGCAAATTTGCGCAGATATGGGACCCCTGAGATGTAACGACCATTAATCCTCGCTCTTTTCCCTTTGCCCTTACCCTCCCCTCGTTTCTTACTCCTTGTCTTGTGGTACGTACCCCATCCTCCCACTTTTCTTTCTCTTCCTGTTAAACATTGTATTACACGTCTTATTGCGAGTTCAGAACGTAGGACAGTAACCTGAATTTTGTATTTGATTTTGTATTATTCTTGTAATTTTTCAATAAAAGGTACAGAATAAAAAGAAACATATATAAAATGCTTGTAAAAAAATGGACATTTTTGAAATGCTGTTTAAAAAAAAAAGTTCATATAAGAGTTTGATCAAATTTTCCATTAATCTATTGTAGAACTTACTGTGTTTTTTTTAAATAACAAATACATATCTCAGTGAGGGTTTAGAAATAAATTAGTTGGACATTTTGTTCATGTACTGTAGACACAATAACACTTTTAGCATTTAGGATATAGACAGTAATTGGAAGTATCTTTCCTTGATATTTTCATTTTGTCTCTTTTTGTAGCTTGAACACATTGTATAATGACTACCGCATTTTATTATTTTAACTCTTGACATATTTGTACTGTAGTCAGCCATTGTTCTGCTCCTGATAAGAACAATTCCTGCCTTGTATTCTAAAGTTATGGGACCTTTTTGTTCCTATGACTACCACCAACAAAGTACACAAAACACACACCAAGCATGCAAAAAGATTAACGACTGGAGAATGCCATAAATACAATGCCAAAGGTTTGTAGGAAACGAACAGAGCCATAAGATTGTTATTATGTACATTACAGAATTAAAAATACTGGTGAGGACTACCGAGCAGAGGTAAGTATAAAGCAGGGTAATAGGTATATTAAAATATAACTTTTAATAATGAAAGTTAAAAGAACCAGGAGGGCTCATAAAGGACACTACAAAAATCAAAAATAAATGACACACAAAAATAGTGTCACGTAACACAAGGAAATATCGTTGTATCCTAATGGTGTGATGGTGACACAATGTAATGAGGGGGGACAAAGGTTACCCACACTACCCGCAAAAACATCTCATGTGAAATATGGAAAGAAAGGGAGATCTAAGCACATGCCCCAAAAATACTACCTATGCATTTCGTTGCTTAGCTCATCAGGGGAGAGTGGGAAAAAGGGTTAGCCATAATGGCTGAAGTCAAAAGGGGGTTCCCAGAAAAAATATGGAACTAATTGTGCTATTTTTGCTGGTATTGTATGGGTAACCTTTGTCTTCCCCCATCGTCATTATCTCCTCTGTGGTTTGCACACTCCTTCCTTGATGTTCGCCAGCAAAGTGGGGATCTCATCTGGCATGAGTAAGGTTCAACTCCAACTAATAGTGAAGTTCCTTTCTCATACACTTTGTTTACATTGTGTCACCATCACACCATTAGGATACAACGATATTTCCCTGTGTTAAGTGACAATATTTTTGTGTGTCGTTTATTTTTGACTTTT
Organism: Phyllobates terribilis; assembly: GCF_046119375.1. NCBI lineage: Eukaryota > Metazoa > Chordata > Amphibia > Anura > Dendrobatidae > Phyllobates > Phyllobates terribilis. Next base: position 503,388,034 of record NW_027362761.1, on the reverse strand, counting down.
GTAGTGTCCTTTGTGAGCCCTCCTGGTTCTTTTAACCTTTATTATTAAAAGTTACATTTTAGTATACCTACTATCCTGCTTTATACTTGCATTACAGAATTATTAAAGAGTGTGAAAGATGTGCCCAGAAAAAACGCTGCGCTCACTGACCATGTCACTGTATTTGTGGACTGACTGCTCGATTATATATCAATCACTTGTCACATTTGCTTTCTGCTTTAGGAGGAGACTGTGCCACCCTCCTGAAGAACATGGGACCTTTGCCAGTAGACATGGCCCGAATGTATTTTGCTGAAACTGTTCTCGCCCTGGAATATCTCCATAACTATGGAATCGTGCACAGAGACTTGAAACCTGACAAGTAAGTTCTTCAGCGTCTCTTACAGGGATTTCAGGAGGGTTTGGAGAAATGGTCAGATTTTCTTTGCCAGAAACAATGCCACTCTGGTCCTAGGGTTGTGTGTGCCACTTAAATGAAGCTGATCCATAATACCACACACTATATATTGGTTAAGACATTGTTTTTGTCAAGCGTACTTGGCTTAGGATATGACGCCAAATCAGAACCATTTGCATACATCTGTTTAGGGAGACTTATAGGCTATGCAGTGCTCCATGGGAAATAAAGTATTCATAGTATTGCCTAGCCTATAGGTCCTCCCTAAGGCAGGTTGGCAGTCTCCTTAAGTAGAAAGATCACCCTTTAGAAATCCTGTCAAAAGGCCCCTCAGCCAACCAACCAGTCTCCTACTTTGCAGTGATACTAATGGAGGTTCTGTTTTGGCTTTGTATCCCATTTCATGTAGCAGGCTTTATAAATGGTCCACATTGACTTAGTCATGACAGAAGGAGAACTAATGCCAATGTACATGACTTCATAGGAAGATATCAGACATCGCTCATGTATCTAGGCAAGCCATGGCATAAAACCTTCTGGGTTGTGCTGATCTTGTTACAGATGCCATATTTCTTCTACTGCCAATAAAAAAGCTTAGAAGTGGCACTCACCCTGGATGTATGGCGCTGTTTTGTTCAATAGACACTTGGAGTGATCAGCGAGGGTTGTGCACACTAGGCAACATTCGTTTCGCACTATATCTTGCGCTTCATCAGATGTATCAGCTAGATGAAGCATTAGCTACATAAATAAACTGCCATTGCCTAATGAATGCCGCCTGCATGAATAAACCTTGCTGCCTGCTCCAAGTGTCTATTGAATAAAAGAGCATGTGATTCCACATCCAGAGTCGGTGCTGCCTACTTATTATTTCTAGTAGAAGAAATATTTGCTTGTAGTATTCTACTTTTAATAAGGGAGCACTAGAGACCCTAGGGAATATTTTATTTCTCTGGCAGTATTGCGTAGCCTATACATTTCACTACATAAGTTGGTGACCACTTTAAAGAAAAACATTACCTCTCTGGCCCTCCCCCTCCCAGCTTTTTGGAATACAATGTAGAAAAAAAAATTGTGCAAAATACATGGTTTCTTACAGGGGTAATCTGACCTTTTTTGTGCTGAGGCTTACAGTACATGTGATTAATGCAATATGACATTTAAATCCCTCCGGTTCTCCACCGATACGATACACAAGCAGGTTGTGACGGAGTGCAGGGAATCACTTGATGTGTCCTTGGAGATGTTACTATTTCTTTTTCAACTAGTGAATTTGCATTCTCTATTTACAAAAAAAAAATTAAGAGAAACAGAAGTCATCTGGTTGAACCCATTCATTTTTTTGCAACTAGCCAATGATGATAAATGTATGGGGGCCTTCTGGATCCTCTGTGATGGTAAATTTTGGATAGAAGAGGCTGGGAAATAAAATCTACACTGTAAGATCCTTTTTTGCCCACAGATAATAAACAACGGACAGATGTTATTGCAGGAGGCCATTTCCCCGCTCTTCCCGTTGAATTAAACCTGTATTCTCGTTTCACCGTGCATATTAGTAATGGCTTTAGGGGATAATTATAGATGTTGGAGTACAGCTATGGCACCTTTAAACAGTCACCAAACCCTACAATAACGTAACAGTATTGGGGTTTGCCAAGGGCTGGTCACACAGAGAGGTATCATCCAATGAGGATCAATTGGACTGTTTCTTACACCGACGTGTATCTTCATTTTGCTTCTAAGAGAACCCACTAAATTCTGACTATTTGACAAATTCCGCAATTTTAGTCTCTTAAAAAGTCAAGTGTCTGCAGGTGATTTGTGCAGCAGGATCTTTATAGATGGACGTCCTACTCTCACACGATCAGTATGCTGACAAATATATTGGGTTGTGCCTTTTGTAAGACATTAAGCAGGTATACAATAATTTATTAATCACTAGCCTGTGGCATACAAAGCCCAGAGGGAATAGCCATTGAATATTTTCACAAAAGAAAACAATTCGCCCCTTTTGCATTGACCACAGAAGTTTGCACGCAGAGCCGGTGTGCAGGACGGGCACTGTGATGATGTCAGGGAGGATTAGCTGCCGCATTGTGACTAGGAAGCTTAACTAGATGAAATTTCAGATGGACGGACTAGTATGGTTCCCCCAGTTACTGATGAGAATGGGGAAACAAAATCTGTAATGTGTCATCAAATTAGCTCTGCTATTTCTAATTAGAGGCACTGATGACCGGTGACCGTGAATGGCGGCTTGTGTTATGTTTCTGGTAATAGATGATCTCATTTGGCATTGTAAAGACGGCACGGTGCAGAAGTCAAGTGAAGTATAGTGTGGTCGTTCGCATGATTTCGTACCATCCGCAATTGTTCCCATTGCTTTTAATGAGCGTGAAGTGTAAAAGCTTTATGTCACGGAAAAGGTTAGCTGTATATAAAATGTAATTTTTGCTTACATTTTTGAAAATTGCATAGACCATATAAAACTGCAGTAATCATGAATACAATAAATTACCGCAAGGATAGCTAAGAGACAGACAATATTATATAGCTACCCTATACATAGCCGATGATCAGACTGAGGAACACTCATACGACCTCTCTTTCCCATCCATTGGTCTGTGTAAACTTGTCCTCCAATGAAACTAATAAATACTTGTGTGTTTTTAGATCACATCTTTTATGCAGGGAATGAACTGCAGACAATAATGAAACTGTATGCAAAGGACCAATTTCAATAATGATCATTTGGTCTCATACAGTGACAATGATTAGTCCATGTAAATGAAAGAAAGAGCGCAGAGACTTGCTATAATCATTAACAGGTTCTTGTTTGGACAGAGAAGCAGCTTGAGTATAAAGTACTTGAAGGGTATGTGCACATAGTCTTTTCCTGGTGGATTCCACTCGAAAAAGTGCTGCAAAAGAGCCCCATAAACTGAACATAGTGCACTGCAATGTCAAAACGACGGTACATGGCATGTTACGTCTTATGTCTCCTCTTTTAACCGCTTTAAGGTTCAGAAACCCGGAAGTAACCTTTACTCTTCGGGTGACTTCTGCTGGTAAACTGCCTGCGCTGTATACTGAGGGTATAGCGGGAAAGATGCCGGCGGCAGAGCTACCACATGAATGATTTCAAGGCCACTGGCCAAGCCACTTAAGGAAAGGCACCTCTGGCGTTTTACTGAAGTGGCTTCACCTGGGACTTTGACGTGTAATAGACACCACGTACACATACTTTTTAGATTGCCTCCTAACTAGCTATTGATCACTATCTTAAAAACAAATTACTTCTGGAACATTGTAATAGATCTTCCTGGTTGTGACTGTGCGGTGGTGGTGTTTTAGAATTCAAGGTACCTTGGAAGGGAGGGTTATGTATCCTCAGTCCCTTTTTTATTTAGCTGAACGTTCATAGCTTATGTCTAAAGAAACTCCCCCCATGCACATTAAATTGTCCTGCCAGTCACCTAATGATTTTCGGGTGACCTCCCAACTCATGTGTCAAAGGAGAAGAGAATTGGGCAATTTGAAATCGGACAACTGATCTTTTAGTTCTCCTGCTAGATAAGCTTTTTTTTTTACACTATGCATTGAAAACGAATGAGTGCTTGGTCAAACCAATCCATATTTATTGAGAGAAAGAGGTGTGTATAGAGAAAGGGTGCACTTTTGTGCCACAATGATGCTAAAATAGCAATGTTTTTTCTGCAATTTTTGAAAAATCGCAGAAAAAAATTAATCGTGACCGCAACTTGTGAGAACAGCCTAAAGGTCCATGTACACTGCTCAAAAAAATAAAGGGAACACTTAAACAACACAATGTAACTCCAAGCCAATAACACTTCTGTGAAATCTACCTGTCCAGTTATGAAGCAACACTGATTGTGAATCAATTTCTCCTGCTGTTGTGCAAATGGAACAGACAACTGGTAGAAATGATCAGCAATCAGCAAGATACCCCCTATAAAGGAGTGATTCTGCAGGTGGTGACCACAGACCATTTCTCTGTTCTCATCCTTTTTGGCTTATGTATTGGTCACTTTTTCATTTTGCCATTGCTCTCACACCTAGAGGCACAGTAGGATGAGGCTGTGTCTACAGTACAACCCACAGAAGTTGCTCAGGTAGTGCATTTCATCGAGGATGGCACATCAGTGCGAGCTGTGGCAAGAAGGGTAGCTGTGTCTGTCAGCACAGTGTCCAGAGCATGGAGCAGATACCAGGAGATGTGGAGGGAGCCATAGGAGGGCAACAACGCAGCAGCAGGACCGTTACCTCCTCCTTTGTTCAAGGAGCAACAGGAGGAGCACTGTCAGAGCCCTGCAAAATGACCTCCAGCAAGCCACAAATGTGCATGTGTCTGAACAAACGGTTAGAAACCTATTCCATGAGGGTGGTATGAGGGCCCGACGTCCACAGATGGTAGTTGTGCTCACAGCCCAACACCGTGCTGGACGCTTGGCATTTGCCACAGAACCCCAGGATTGGCAAAGTCGCCACTGGCGCCCTGTGCTCTTCATAGATGAAAGCAGGTTCACACTGAGCACATGTGACAGACGTGACAGAGTCTGGAGACGCCGTGGAGAGCGATCTGCTGCCTGCAACATCCTTCAATCCTTCAGCATGACCGGTTTGGCAGTGGATCAGTAATGGTGTGGGGTGGCATTTCTTTGGAGGGCCGCACATCCCTCCATGTGCCCTCCAAAGGTAGCCTGACTGCCATTAGGTACCGAGATGAGATCCTCAGACCCCTTGTGAGACCATATGCTGGTGCGGTTGGCCCTGGGTTCCTCCTAATGCAGGACAATGCCAGACCTCATGTGGCTGGAGTGTGTCGGCAGTTTCTGCAAGATGAAGGCATTGAAGCTATGGACTGGCCCGCTCGTTCCCCAGACCTGAATCCTATTGAGCACATCTGGGACATCATGTCTCGCTCCATCCACCTACGTCGCGTTGCACCACAGACTGTCCAGGAGTTGGAGGATGCTTTAGTCCAGGTCTGGGAGGAGATCCCACAGGAGACCATCCGTAACCTCATCAGGAGCATGCCCAGGCGTTGTAGGGAGGTCATACAGGCACGTGGAGGCACACACAATACTGAGCCCCATGTTGACTTGTTTTAAGGACATTACATCAAAGTTGGATCAGCCTGTAGTGTGTTTTTTCACTTTAATTTTGGGGGTGACTCCAAATCCAGGCCTCCATTGGTTAATAAATTTGATTTCTATTGATGATTTTTGTGTGATTTTGTTGTCAGCACATTCAACTTTGTACAGAACAAAGTATTCAATGAGAATATTTCATTCATTCAGATCTAGGATGTGTTATTTGAGTGTTCCCTTTTTTTTTGAGCAGTGTATATGGTACTCCATGTATATGATAGTGATGAGCAACTCTTTTATTAATCTTTACATGTCACAATCAACATCAGTTTTTTGGGGTTATTTTTGACTGGAGATTTGTGCTACCCCCCCCCCCCCTCCCTCCCAGTTACATAGTCACTGAGAAATCTACTGTTTAAAAGGTGTGATCAAGGGCAAATAAGTTAATTGTCGTTTGGTGTTGGATCACAGAACATGTTTACTGGCCAATGCTCGGGAACAAACATTCATATGAATGTTTGATTCTATTGCCACCCCTTATAAAGGGCCCTTATCACTAAAGGGTATCTGCTCTGAAAAGGGTGACACCTTCCAACAGTAACTGTAAGATGCTCTTATTACTTTTCTAAATGCATGATCTATGGGATTTTATCTAGACTTATAAGCACTGTGTGGGACAAACTCCATCTAGATCTTCCACAGTGTAGAAACGATGGGTGGGCTGTGGTCCAGTGAGTTAGTCAGGATGTTCGTGATCGATTTGCAACCAAAAAATAATAAACTTTACAGTCTATAAAAAGAACCCCCCAAGGGCCATACCAATCTTATGGAAACATTGCTGTAGTAGTCTTTTTCTCTTTCATTAAAATAACCAACTAAATCAACAGTAGCCCTGCGTCTACTTCTGAGACATTGAAGTTTGGCTGCTTTGATTTGACGACATTTTCTCAGTAACTAATTCGGGCAATCCACAACTTGTCAAAAGCATTTAGCAATCTGATCAGATGCTTGACAAGCTCGCCGTAGGTTCTAGCCCTGAAGGGTTGATAACCGCTGAAGAGTCGACATGTTCCATCTTGATACAGGTTTCCTGAACCAAATAATAGTACCAATATTTAGATATTGAAATATCTCTTTGATTTACAGCTTGCTGGTAACCTCAATGGGACATATTAAGCTTACAGATTTTGGACTTTCCAAAGTGGGTCTCATGAGCATGACGACAAACCTTTACGAGGGTCACATTGAGAAGGATGCCCGAGAATTTCTGGACAAGCAGGTCAGCTTAATAACTCATTTCTTTTTCTTTTTTTTCTTTTAAATCTGTTGGTCTTTAAAATGTTGACTTTTCAGATATTTAGCTCAAAAGTATTTTTTTCTGAATATTAAATATAATTGTGATTTTGTAGTTCTGGTCAGGTTTTTTTTTACCACTGAATCTAAAATGTGTGTTGCTAAATGAAACAGGATCTCCGTGGTCATGATCTACTTTGGTTAATAGATGAGGATATTAAAGCGAATGTGTAATCAGAAAATGACCCATTGTTTAAATCTGCTTTTTATGTTAAATGTCTTTGTTTTACATTTTCACATTGCTTTCACATTTAAAAAAAATCTGAACTATTGTAAATTTCCCAGTGGCCACAAACTTAATATTAGACTCCTACAGTCATAAACTGTCTTGGACCCTACGAAATTGTATTGATGTAGCTAATGAGCGATCATCGGGGCATTAGTCATTGTGAAAAGAGGGGGCAGGAGGCGAGCTGTGACAGTCACCTATATCACCTATTGTGTATGGTGATGGTAGTCCTGTGTATATCAGCGGTATGAAGAGGTGTTACCTTTGAGTGTAATTCTGTCTGTGATGATAATGAGACTGCTGAAAAGTCCCCTGTTCTTAACAGGAAGTGTGAATCTAATATAAGACCTAGTGGCCAGTGTGAACATTTAAAGACATCTGTTTTTATTTTTTATCTATATAATGATATAGAAAATGGAATAAAAAAATTATGAAACTATTAAAAAAAATGCATTTAACATAAAAATCTGATTTAAGCAATAGGTTATATTCTGATTACACATTCCCCTTAAAGAGAGGAGCTTATCGTTAGGCTGCTCTGCATTATTATGCCCCTTCATATAGACCAAAGAAATTAGCCCTTAATATAAAGGAATGCTCTGAAGCATTTAAAGTGGAACTGGCAATATCTCAAAAAAAATTTTAAGGCTGTGTGCCCACGATGCGGATTTAATGCGTTTCCGCGGCTCCATTTCCGCCGTGAAAACACAATAAAAATGCATGTTAAGTTGTCTGCCATGTTTCCCAATTATAATCCACATGTGCTGTGCACATGCTGCGGAAATTTCCTCTGCGGATTATCATTGCGGAAAAATCCGCAGCACTACCATTTCTTGTGCGTGAACGCAGCGAAATCGCCGCCATCGACTTGCATTGAACCGCATAACATCTGCATGTATGCTCTCCTCCAACCCGGGTACCATTAGTAAAAAAAGAATTCTGAAAGGACCTGCGCGGACGTCATTTAGTCATGTGATGTTCATGCGACCGCTGACGTGCGTGGTCGCGTGACCTGTCAGCTGACTAAATGACATTAGCGTAGGTCCTTTCAGAACACTGCGGGACGCCGAGGACAGAGCACTTCACTGGAGAGGAAACCGGGCGCCGCCGGAGAGGTAAGTATAATGTTTTTTATTTTCATTTTTTACGTTTCAATTCTTTTTTTTACTATTGATGCTGCATTTAAAGCAGCATAAGTTGGACACACAATATAAATCCATGCCAGTTGCATGGATTTGACCAACTTGTTAAGCACTTTTCCAAGTGATGCTCAAAATCGCTTGGAAAAGTGCTTGAAAAAAACGCATGCGGAAATGCATGCAAAAACGCTTAAAAAAACCGCTTCTCCCTGGCAGAAAAAACACATGTAAAATCTGCATGCGTTTTTTCTGCCAAGGAGATGCAGAAATGCTCAGGAAAATTTCTGCTTCATTTCTGCATCGTGGGCACATAGCCTAGTTAAATACCTTGTAAAAATCCCTGAGCTCCACTCATTCTGACTCTCTTCTATTTTGCTCTGTGTCCCTCCATCGTGGAGATAGTCACATTTGTTTTTTGTGGAGAGCACAATGTGAAATCTCTGCTTTGCTGTCCAGCTGGGCATTTCTTCCCTGGGGTTGTGCACTTTCACATCTCCCTACTAGGTACTTGTAATCACTGCTCAGCAGCATCTGAAACTGATAGATCAGCTGCCGATTGTGACGGAGGACGGATGAAACACAGGCCTCCAAAAATTTTTTTATGAAGAAACGCCCCTTTGGCTGCAAAGCAGAGATTTCACATACTGCATTCTAGAAAAAAACAAATGTAAATATCTCTGCATTGGAGTGACGAAGCGCAAACCGAAAAAAGCTGCACAATCAGGAGAGCTCGGAAATTTTTGGAAGATATTTAACTACCGTATTTTCCGGAGTATAAGACGACTGGGTGTATAAGACGACCCCCAACTTTTCCAGTTAAAATATAGAGTTTGGGATATACTTGCCGTATAAGACTACCCCTCTTCTAATGCACATATGGTAAAAATTAAAAAAAAAAAAAGATTTTATTTCAATATGGTAATTTTAAAGTGATGAACCTTACCGGTGATTGGCTGGTTACTGTATACAAATCCTTCTTGGATTGGTCAGCTCTCCCTGTCTCCAAGACTATCAGCACATGCGCGCCTGCGCCGCTTCACTGCAGTCCTCAGGAGCGAGATCTGAGAGGCAGAGAAGGAGGTAAGACAAGGGCAGGCCAGACGAGTGAAAGAGGCGTGTTTTTCTGGGCACAGCACCACTCGTTCTCTTTTTTCCATACCCTGGGCGTCCCGGACACCTGCAGCTTGCTTCACTTACACTTTCCTGGTGAGGCACCCCCTCACCTCAACACTGCAGTCCTCAGGAGCGAGATCAGAGAGGCAGAGAAGTAGGTACCAGTAATAGGATACAACGGCAAGCCAGAGGGATGTGCTACCGCTCTGATAGTCTTGGAGATAGGGAGGGCTTATAAATTACCATAAATACTGTATTTTTCGGACTATAAGACGCACCTCGGTTTTAGAGGAGGAAAAGAGAAAAAAAAATGTAAGCAAAAATGTGTTCACGATGCACTTTTGAGGGGGAGGGGGGTCTTCTGCTGACACTGGTATAGGGGTAATGTCCCCCAATTCTGACAATATCCCCCATTCTGGTATATATGCCCCCTTCTTCCTTTTATACGTGGCCCCCATCCTCATCCTGGTATGCCTGGCATCCCTCTATCCTGGTATGCATGGCACCCCTCATCCGTATCCTGGTATGCATGGCACCCCTCATCCCTGTCCTGGTATGCATGGCACCCCTCATCCCTGTCTTGGTATGCATGGCACCCCTCATCCCTGTCCTGGTATGCATGGCACCCCTCATCCCTATCCTGGTATGCATGGCACCCCTCATCCCTATCCTGGTATGCATGGCACCCCTCATCCCTATCCTGGTATGCATGGCAACCCTCATCCTTATCCTGGTATGTATGCCCCCCTCAGCCTTATCCTGGTATGTATGGCCCCTTCACCTTTATCCTGTTATGTATGCCCCCTCATCCCTATCCTGGTATGCATGGTCTCCCTAATCCCCATCATGCTGCACATAAAAAAAATAAACACTCCTACTCACTATTCTTCTCTCCTCCAGCGCTGCGTCCTGTCTGCCCGCACTGATCTCGCCATGTGAGCCGCGCATGGCGTCACTACCATGCGCGGCTCACAAGGAGAGATCAGCTGCCGGAAGTCACTGCTCCCCATGCCGAGACTGTGTGCGCGGCGAGCAGTGAATCCATGCTCCTTAATAGCTGGCACACAGCGTAGCCGCAGCGCTGCTCCTGCTGCTGCCGGGCGATCGCGTGTGTCCGCTATTAAAGGGCATGAATATTCACCCCTCCCCACGCCCATGGGCGTGGAGAGAGGTTGAATATTCATGCCCTTTAACATCGGGCACAGGCGATTCCGGCAGCAGCAGGAGCCGTGCTGCGGCTACACTGTGTGCCAGCTATTAAGGAGCATGAATATTCACTGCCCATGGGGCGTGGGGAGCAGTGAATATTCATTTTCTTTAGCAGCGGGGACAGTGTAGGCTGCAACAGGCGGCTGCTGCCTCCTGTGCCCCGCTCCTCCGCAGCTACTGCTCCCCCCCCCACACCCCACACATCATATATATATACCGCCTCCTCCCCCAACATTCGGGCTATAAGGGTATACGCCCTATAAGATGACACCCGGCGTATAAGACAACTCCTGACTTTTGAGAAGATTTTCAGGGGTTAAAAAGTCATCTTATACGCCTGAAAATACGGTACGTTTTTTTTGACCAAGTGACAGGCCCTCTTTGAAAAAACAAGCAAAAAACGCCACAGACTAACAGCAATAATAAAATCAGAGCAAAAGCTGGACACTTCAAAGTCAGATCCCCCTTTATCTATTAACTCAAATTTTCCTGAAAGGTTATTTAAAAAGCTCTTCATTGTGACACACAGCTATTTTAATTTAAATCTTTCCTTGTTAAACTCATTGACTGAAAGTAATGCATGACAGAATTCCAATATCCATATTCCTTACGATTCTGCCTAGTTAATTTTCTTGGTTGTCTACCAAAAAATACGGTTGTACTGTCATAATATTTAAGACAGCGAAATAAGACACTAAGGGAAGTCTGTGAATCTCTATAGACTACTTTGGGGCTTATGATGCATCGTACAATTAAAGGTGCTAAAATCTTAGCCGTGGTCCATTTACTTTTTTTTTATGCCTCATTACCGATTGTCCACAATCTGTTTATTCTAAAGTGACTTGGGGGGGGGGGGGGGGGGGGGATCCATTTGAACAATAGCTTTGCGGAATATATGTTTCCTTCACTTTCCTGCTGCAATGTAAATGGTTTGGTTCATTCTTCTTAATTTAATACTCTTTTAATGTGACGATATATAATTTTTCTTTTTGGTTTAACCATACACAATATGTCAAATGAATTACCAGCAGGATTTCTTACCCTTCTGTTTTTATCCCCAGTGTTTGTGGGAGGGGGATATAAAACTGTTGTGAATATATGCAGAAAATTGATGTTTATTAGTGTTAAAGCTGCTTTGGCTCATATCTAACTTTCTGTAGCAGCGGTGAGTGCTGGCGGTAATTAAGCAGCTGTGCCTCATCCATCACTCGTAAGGTAGACTCTGCCTCATGTTGTTAGCACAAATATTTCTAGTTAAGATATATAGCTCTGTTCCCCTTTAATAACAATCTAGCCCTGTAATATGGAGAAATACAAAATATGAACTTGCACTTTAAAGAAGCATTCTCTTGAAAATGTTTAACATTTTGATATATTGCAATAATTATATTAAATTATATGTCATATATTATTATATTAAATTATAATTACAATTGCTAATTTTGCCTTTCTACCCAGCTAATTCTTCTCTTTTCTCGGCTCTACGTAGAAACAAGAAGTGTCTTGTTCCTGCATTTATCTTTTCCCTTTTCAACTTCTGACCCAGCTGCTCCTCCTTCCCCCCCTGACAGGGACTTATGACTCATACATGGAAACTTGACTTCTTGTTTCTACATACTGTATATCCTAGAAGGATTCAGCTAGTCAATTTTTAATTACGTGATGTCATAGACCTAATGGAAAAGCGAAGAATTAGCTGGGTAGAAAGGCAAAATGAGCAATTGTATGTACACAGTGCTGTATAATATGATGATTGCAATTTATTAAGAAGATAAAAATATTTCCAAATACTTTTGCCTTATAGCATACACAAAGCGCTGAAATATATTTTCTACACAGTAGAAATCAGGAAATTGATTTTAAACTAACCAAATAAATTTACACTTTCCCAAAGTTCATGGATTCATTTTGCTGGAACCTAAAGAAACTGAAAGGGTTTAATTTTTTTATTATTATTATTATTTTTTTTTAATTATACTCCTCTCACCCCAGCCCTCATTTGTCCATTTGCACAGCCCCCTCTGCTTTGGTCTTCTGTCATCTTCTTCAGATAGCGCCCAGAATCTTTGGCCCTTCCATGCCGACTAGGCCTCAAAGTGTCATGACATTGTGTGAATATAGTCACTGCCTAGTCCAACTGAAGGCCGGAATGGAGAGAAGTTGCGTGGCTGGACTGGTCAAGGCTGGAGTGACGCGAGTATAATTTTCAAAACAAATTTCCTGTGGATCTGAAGCAGTAACTATGGTTCCCTTGGTAGACGCTTCAGCAAAATGTGGTCCCTAGGCTTTTTTCAGTATGCAATTCATCCAGAAACTGCCCATCTGGAAAGACCCAAAAGACAAGGGACCCGATTTATCATGATCAGCGTTGTTCACGCCGGACTAGATGTTCTGGAGCCAGATGTGCTGATTCAGGAACGTCTGAGGAGTGGTGTGCACCTCTGTGTGTGCCTTGCCACAAATTCTACTCCAGTCCTTGCTTGAGTAAAATTTGTGGCACAGTGAATGCCACCGCTCATCATGAATTTGAGAAGCGCTGGTCGCCACACTGCCATCCCTCTTCCCACTTTGTCGGAGCTGGGTGCAAAATGGTGTGAGAATGCCAAAAGTTGCAAAATTTTGCGCAGCCTCGAGTTGCAGCGAAATTATGTACGTTTTCAAAGCTTTTTACTCGAGAATACTGTAAAAAAAAAAAGACATGATTAATTGGGCCCATATGGTCTTGGTGTACAGATTAGGACAGAATTGTTTTACCCTTTTTCTTTCTTAAAATTTTCCGTCCTATTTAGTTTCTCTGTATAAATTATAATTTTATTGATCGTCATGTATTTCATCAATTGGATTTTAGGTTTGTGGAACGCCCGAATACATTGCCCCAGAAGTGATTTTGAGACAAGGTTATGGGAAGCCTGTTGATTGGTGGGCGATGGGGATTATCTTGTATGAATTCCTGGTTGGATGCGTCCCGTTCTTTGGGGATACACCAGAGGACTTGTTTGGTCAGGTTATCAGTGGTAAGTAAAAGGTTACAATAAAATGCATTTTTTGCTGCTGTTAGGGTTCAATTTATATAAATGTACTGAACTGGTTATAGGGTCTGCTAAATTCTAGACTGTTTAGCACTGTATAAATGCTGGGAGCATTTAGATGTTACCCCACAAATAGTTATTATATAAAGCTGAACAAACTTTCAATTAGAGTAATAAAAAAAATTGTATGTGTCCTGATTTTGCTGTTACATGTTGTGGCGCCCCCTTCTGTTCTTTTAATTGTCCACCTAATGTGTTCAGTGCTGGTGGTCACACATGCTCAGTAGCACCACTTGGATCATTTTGCACTTGGGCAGTGGAGTGGAATAGAAAGCCATATCTTAGAAACCTAAACGCGCAGGAACAACAAAACACGCCAGATTCAGGAGAGCAGCGGCATTTACACCATGTAAAAAATATTACGTATTTACGGGAAGTGACAGGTCCTACTTAAATTAATTCCAATTGAAATGTTATAGTTTGCATGATCTCACGGAGAAATGTGATATGTACTCATCTGACCACCTCGTTTAATTTACACTATATGTTAATGGAGCTCTAGATGTTAAAGAGGTTATTCATCATTTGGTAAAGTGATCTCTTGAGTTACATAGGTTGAAAAAAGACATAACGCCATGAAGTTCAACCCCCCCCCCATTATCCTTTTCTAAAAGCTGTAATAGTGTCTGCCATCACTACCTCTTGTGGTCGGTATTCCACAGTCTGACTGCTCTAACTGTAAACAACCCTTTCTTAGTTAGCTGCCTTTCCTCCAGAGGAAGTGAAAGTCCCCTGGTCCTTAGTATGGTCTTTGGAAGGAATAAGTCATGTGCCAGTCCTTTTATATTAACCACTCATGTACTTATACATATAAATGAGATTGCCTTTGAGGCATTTTTTTGTCTAAGCTAAACAAAAACAACTTTTCCAACCTCTCATCATCCCTTGTAGTAATCTAGTTTCCCTACTTTGAACTGACTCTAACTTCTGAATACTCTTTGTAAAATGTCGAGCCCAAAACTGGATCCCATATTCCAGATGTGGCCTCACAAATGATTTATGGAGGGTTAACAATATATTAGGTTTTTATTTCTTTTTATACACCCTAAAATCTTGTTTGCTTTTGCAGCTGCTGCTTGACATTGATTGAATACTGGTGCTTATCTTACTTGTAACCAGAATACCCAAGTCCTTCTCCTAAAAGAATATTGTTCTCGGCAGCACGACATCCTTTGTAAACAGGAACTGTGCTGCCGAGAACAATGGCTCAGTGAAGAAGCTATTATTGATGGTTCTGTGGGCATATTATGTAGTCTGCCTATCTAAAAAGACTATTAAACAACCCTCATTTAACACCGCAGATCGCGTGATTTAAATGGACCTTTTAGGAGTCAAATTACCTGTAATCCAGCAGTTGTGTTTTATAAGATAGTGGATTTCCAGTGTTGCAGTAACAATGTTATCCATCCTATCAGTACATTACCCAATTAGCCAGCTCTCATGGTGAGATATAAAAAAAAATCATCTTCTCTCTACAGCTAATTTTATAATTGAATGTGTTGTTTCTGAGCGTAATTGGTCTATGGCTTAGAAAATCAGTTCATTATTTGCAAATGGTAGAACAGAGCCAACCCCGATTAGGGAGATGTAGCTGCCTGGCTCGCCATTGGATTGCAGTCAGTGAGTGCTGTCTACGCAGCTAAAACAAATCGCCAAATAAGCTGTAATGTGACTAACTGGGGGGCTCTCATAGTAAATAATGCAAAGCAGAAAGCAAACAAAGAGACTTCACAGATTGTTAATGAGTTCACTGAGGGTTATTACAAGGTAATGTTATTTATACAACAGCTGTTCTTCTTTCATTTAAAATTCAATAACCTTTCCGGTGTGAACCTGCAGGCTGACCCCGAGTACCATTACACAGCTTGTGGCAAAACTAAATGATAATTAAACAAAATCCCTTCTTTTCCTACCTGCTGTTTCCACAAATTTCCCTGATGCATTAAAAGGCTAAGGTTATGCCAGCGCTATGATCATAATGACATTTATTCTGCATAATGTACCGCAGAAGTGCACACAACAATATGTAAATGTATGAACTTTATGTATCTTTGCTGCTTTATTTCTTTACGCTGAACTTGAAGAAAATTTTCCTCTGCCTAAAACCTCTATGAAATGCTATGTTTTAGGATGGTTTAATCTAACCCACCGGGAGCTCGGGAAATCAACCTGTTTTAATTAAAAGCAAGCAGCGGCCCAGTGTCCAGGCTCAGTGTGGCCGGCAGCAGGGATCCACATTCATACAGGAACGTGCGCTCCACATTAAGTGTAACCTAAGCTTACATATGGCATCCAAGTTGGCACGCTAGCTGTTTTGCATTATAGTGCTTCTGCCCTTTACAAACTGTGATTGCCGCCCCCGCAATGAAATTATGCTTATCAGCGGAAGGCATTTTGTACATTATTCAGATTTTCTGTTTAAAAAAAAAAAAAAAAGATATAATGCAACTAACAAAAATATTATAATAGAACTGGGAACAGAATGACATTTTTCACATTCTTATAGCATTTTCTTCTTTATTTATTTTACTCTCACCCTTTCTTATCTTCTTTCTTTTTTACCTTCTATGGCTTATCCAGAGTATATTGGTCAACCGTCCCCCGAAATCGTCTTTGGCCAAAACAGATCAGACAGTTTGTTATTACACATGAACAAACCCAATTGTTTTGCCCAAGTTGAGCGCTAATAGAGGCGTCTGATGTCAAAATGTGTCTGACTCCCCTATAGAAATTACAGGCTTGCTCAGCAGACCTGAACTGACCTGTCCAAATTGATGATGAGGGAGACCCCTCATGAGAGATTGGCGCACGTGTACAAAGTGGACGGGCTAGAGGGTAATTTTCTGTTCACACATTCTGTGTCTTAAAAGTGTATGCATCATAGAGGCTGATACATATGGTCCTTTGAAGGAGAAAGACCTGCACAGGTTGACTTATATTCTTCTAAATTAATGTCAAGAACAATTGATCTCTTCATTTGTTGGCAATCCACCCATGGGTTAACTAGAGATACAGTAGACACCGTCCTGATTGGGTACACCTTGTCGCTGTGGGTTGGCTTTTATGCTTTTTTGATTTAAAAAAAGTCAACTAAGTAACCTATGATTTTTTTTTGTATCCTACTATCTGTTTACTTACTATAGTGTTTTATACTTTGTTTTAATTCCAAGTTATAAAGATGGTTATAGGTAGCGTTAACCAGCTCCAGATAGAGACCTCATTTAATCTTTGCTGTAGGGTCCCTTTATCTCTATGTGCACATCTGCTGTGTTTACTTATAGCAGATTACTAAAATTGGAAAAGAACCAAACGATAGCGGGCTGGGCTGTGGAGTCGGTAAGCCAAACCTCCGACTCCTCAATTTCCCTGACTTTCGACCACGACTCCGACTTGACAGCCCGGCCTGACTACTGCGCGTGTACATAAAGTGCAGCACAGATTCATCTCAACTAAAAGCCCAGATCCTTAGATCAGGAACAGAACAGACAATTATAGGATATTTCATAACTTTCCCTTATGAAAACATTTACGGCACATACTGCATTGAACTACTGTACCCAATGTATTATATAATTTAGGAGTTTGAATCAGTCCATTTTATACAGACTCTACCAAAATGGACACCAACTCCACGACTCTGACGCGGGTACAATATTAGAGTACAAACTATAGGGCCAGCTACTGTAGCTAATATAATAATCTACCAAGATGAATTTTAATTTTACGGACTATTTGAAGCTTTGTACACCTGGGGAATAGTCATATAGGGTGCTGCATCCCTCAGTAGGGGAGCAGAACAGGAACCGAAGTGGGAAAATGGGACATAGAGGTCCAGCTGAAGACCTGGACATTTAGAGCCTTCACTTGCCCCAAGGTCTGTTACCTATGGGCTACTTTACAGCTAACTTACTAGACTTTATTGGTGATATGAGTATAACCATAAAGCTGATGCAATAATAAGTGGAGATGAACATGTTCTGTGTTGATGGGTCTTCTTTTTGGGGCAGAGGGCTTTGGTGCAGGGTATGTACTTTTAGCATCAGAGAATTTTGTGTAATTTGTTTTCCCCACATCTTGATACATGTACGCCGTGTGTTTGTATACAGCCGGAAAGTACATTTTACTTCTTGCGCTAATTAGAAAGAATTAGCCATGGGTTTTAATTATATGGATCATGAACTAGCCTCTGTGTATAATAAAAAGGATGTTTTGGAAAGAAGCAGTTCACTTTCTTCTGATATACCAGTCGTCTGCCTGTGTGCGCTAATAATTATACTGCTCTGAGCAGTCATTAAATACTGTATTGTTCTCCCCGTCATGAGTACATCTGCGGGGCAAACTATGGTTTTATGTAGACAGACAAGCTTTAGTGAGTTCGTGTTGATAAGGATGAGTGTTTTATCAACATACAGAAAAATTATCAATTCTATCTATTTGTTTATAATAAAATCATGCCAAATATAATGCACTTCCCATGTGAGATAAATCCATTCCTTGCACATCATTTACACCATTTGAAAGCAGAAAATATGGAATAAAGTGTTGAGCAGCCAAGGATCGCTCCTGCCGGCGATTCAGCAGCTACCGCTGACGTCCTACTGATTGACAGCTGCCGCCTCACTGCATAACTGCGAGGAGCCAGCTGTCAATCAGCATGACGTTTGCAGTCACGCCCTGTCAACAGAGCAAGACCGGAAGAGCAAGAGCTGCTCTGTTGACATTGAAAGCAACCAGCATAGCCAGAATAATAAATAGAATTTTTAGAAAAATTCAAAAATCAAATTAGAAAATAGTAAAAAGGCAATGGAACTTACCAGCCAAAGGTTCAAGAGAAATGCACACCAGGACGCGGCCGCCCCCCCCCCCCACAGCCCCTTTGGCTGGTAAGTTCCATTGCCTTTTTACTATTTTCTGTTGACATTGAGCAGCGGAGTTGCTGGCAGGAGCGGACAGTGACCACTCTGAGCCAATGCCAGGTAGAACAGGCAGATGGTTAGCCACTACCTGTCTGTTAGTTTTTAGGTCCATAGTAAAAAAAATAAATAAATTGTCCTGGACAACCCCTTTAATATGATGTGAGCCGCAGTATCTGAGATCACATTGTGCACTTCAGCCACCATAGGATCTTCTAACAGCCGATCGATGCAAGTGCTAGGTGTTGGACCCCCATCGATTTGATATTGATAACTTGTCTGATGTTTTGGACAGAGGCTGTTTTTTTTTTTTTTTTTTTTTTTTTTTTAAAAACAAGACTTTATAATGGTTATTGTGTACAAATACTAAAAACGTTCGATAAATGAAACATATTCTTGCACTTAAACCAATTCCGATCAACTTGCTTTATCATAAATGTTCACTTGTTAGTGGCAGTTTTTCTGCCCCTGTAAGAGAAGCATATGGTTGATTTAATTGTACCCTCTTGACCATAATGCCAAATGTAAAGGATGTTTTAAGCATTTACTTCTGTACTTCCCAGTGATATCTTCCGACTGCAGTGAATGTAGGCTGGACTTGTGTGCATTGGTCCCATGGTTTAGGCATAAAAGTTACAAACTATTAGTGGTTATTTTTTATTAACATATTCTTTTATTTGTAACAGATGAAATAATATGGCCAGAAAAAGAAGAAGCTCCTCCGTCTGATTCTCAGGATCTCATTAGTGTACTACTCAGGCAAAATCCTCTGGAAAGACTTGGAACAGGTAAAGTGTCTCACTATAAGGCTATATACCGAGAACTAGAATTATTTCACACTTTATATTCTGCAATGAAGACATCATTGACAAGTGATTTGCATCGATGTAGAGTCATAACTGAAATACTGTGCAGAGAAGTCCCTGTAGACTTGTGCAGATGTTCACACTAGAGGGACCCGTTTCTCTTCCTATTTTAGAGGCAGTGATGTGTGACAATGAGCGGGTTCCGAAAAATATATATGTGACACTCAGTGATGTGCCATGATTGCCTCATTTGAATGGCCACAGGGTATATACTAATGTACATGGTCGTAGGTTTTTTGCTAATACAAGTGGTTTCATGTAATTTACTGTTATTGCTGTGATGTTATCGAGCACTGCATTCTGTGAGCATTCTCAGGTGCCAGAAGCGGGCGGTCATTCGAGCACAAGTATGCAATGTGCATACTCCCGGCCACATTACGACTAGACTGTTTCCAGCCTTGGCCAGTACACTTGCATTGAATGAGGCTGCACCCAACTAGTCGAAATGTGGCCAGGAATATGTACAGTGCCTACAAGTAGTATTCAACCCCTTGCAGATTTAGCTGGTTTGATAAGATGCAAATAAGTTAGAGCCTTCAAACTGCAAACGAGAGTAGAATTTATGAACAGAAGCATAAATCTTACAAACCAAAAAGTTATGTTGCTCAGTTGAATTTTATTAAATTTTAAACATAAAAGTGTGGGTCAATTATTATACAACCCCTATGTTTAATATTTTGTGGAATAACCCTTGTTTGCAATTACAGCTAATAATCGTCTTTTATAAGACCTGATCAAGCCGGCACAGGTCTGTGGAGTTATCTTGGCCCACTCCTCCATGCAGATCTTCTCCAAGTTATCTAGGTTCTTTGGGTGTCTCGTGTGGACTTTATTCTTGAGCTCCTTCCACGAGTTTTCAATTGGGTTAAGGTCAGGAGACTGACTAGGCCACTCCAACACCTTGACTTTTTCCCTATTGAACCAGGCCTTGGTTTTCTTGGCTGTGTGCTTTGGGTCGTTGTCTTGTTGGAAGATGAAATTACGACTCATCTTAAGATCCTTGATGGAGGAGCGGAGGTTCTTGGCCAAAATCTCCAGGTAGGCCGTGCTATCCATCTTCCCATGGATGCGGACCAGATGGCCAGGCCCCTTGGCAGAGAAACAGCCCCACAGCATGATGCTGCCACCACCATGCTTGACTGTAGGGATGGTATTCTTGGGGTCGTATGCAGTGCCATCCAGTCTCCAAACGTCACGTGTGTGGTTGGCACCAAAGATCTCGATCTTGGTCTCATCAGACCATAGAACCTTGAACCAGTCTGTCTCAGAGTCCTCCAAGTGATCATGAGCAAACTGTAGACGAGCCTTGACATGACGCTTTGAAAGTAAAGGTACCTTACGGGCTCGTCTGGAACGGAGACCATTGCGGTGGAGTATGTTACTTATGGTATTGACTGAAACCAATGTCCCCACTGCCATGAGATCTTCCCGGAGCTCCTTCCTTGTTGTCCTTGGGTTAGCCTTGACTCTTCGGACAAGCCTGGCCTCGGCACGGGAGGACACTTTCAAAGGCTGTCCTGGCCGTGGAAGGCTAATAGTAGTTCCATAAGCCTTCCACTTACGGATGATGCTCCCAACAGTGGAGACAGGTAGGCCCAACTCCTTGGAAAGGGTTTTGTACCCCTTGCCAGCCTTGTGACCCTCCACGATCTTGTCTCTGATGGCCTTGGAATGCTCCTTTGTCTTTCCCATGTTGACCATGTCTGAGTGCTGTTCACAAGTTTGGGGAGGGTCTTAAATAGTCAGAAAAGGCTGGCAAAAGAGATCTTTAATCCACACATGTGAAGCTCATTATTCTTGGTGCCTGAACTACTTCTTAATACTTTTGGGGGACCAAACAGAATTCTTGTGGTTTGAGGGGTTGAATAATAAATGACACTCTGAATTAACTTTTAACGTTTTAAAAAAAAAAAAAAAAAATTTGCTGCAGTGCATTTCCCACTTCCAGGCTGATCTACAGTACAAATGTCACAATGCCAAGTTAATTCCGCATGTGTCAACCAGCTAAATCTGCAGGGGGTTGAATACTACTTGTAGGCACTGTATATTGCATCTCCAAGTAAAAACATGCATTTAGTTAGTCCATGTTAAAAATTACATCCATGATAAAAGGACATTGGGGGTAGGTGAAAAGTTCTATGCCTTTCGAACAATCTAGTGTTCTTTGTCAAAGCTATGACAAAGAATGCTAGATCGTGCGAAATGTGTAGCACTGTTCACCTACCCCCATGCCCTTTTCTCATTGATGTAATTTTTAACATGGACTAACTAAATGCATGTTTTTACTTGGAGCTGGATACCACATTTTCTTTGGCTATTCACCACGTTTTGATCAGAATGTTCTTCTGTGCTCCATTCATGAACCACACAGGTGAGCTGGCTTTACCATTTTGTTATGTATTATGTATATTGCATGACTGCGTACCTGCAGTCACAAGATCCGTCCACTCCTGGCACCTGAGAATCCTCACAGTGTGCAGTGCTCACGATGTGAGGATTCACAAGTCTGCAGTCACATAGAGTGACTGCAGACTTGTAGCTTAAGACCGGACAACCTCTTTAACTCTGCATTTAGGAAATTGACAATATCTGAAAAATTCTGTTCAAAGGTGAACTTAGCATTTGAACTCTGTTCAAGTTTCTTTCTTTTTATTCTTATATGCATAAATCATAATGCAATAAACTGACAAAACAAAAGGACTGTGAACCCTGGCTGTAAATCCTGTGCTACCTTGTGTCTGTAGGCATTGAATGTACCTTCCCTGCCTGTCTGGCTGCTGATCCCACCTCCTACGATCAGCGGTGATTGCCAGTTGTCAATGGGGCATGTATATCACACTCTGGCACTAACTCACCCATGTCAAACTCTGGCCTGCTGGCCAAATCTGGCACGCAGAGTGACTATATTTGGCCCCCTGCCTGGCATTGCACTTTCAACTGTATCGGCATCCTGTGGGGCCCATTATTTTGTATGGAGGACTATGTGAGGCCCATTATTCTGTATGGAGGACTATGTGAGGCCCATTATTCTGTATGGAGGACTATGTGGGACCCATTATACTATATTGAGGACTATCTGGGGCCCATTATTCTGTATGGAGGACTATGTGAGGCCCATTATTCTGTATGGAGGACTATGTGGGACCCATTATACTATATTGAGGACTATCTGGGGCCCATTATTCTGTATGGAGGACTATGTGAGGCCCATTATTCTGTATGGAGGACTACGTGGGGCCCATTATTCTGTATGGAGGACTGTGTGAGGCCCATTATTCTGTATGGAGGACTATGTGAGGCCCATTATTCTGTGTGGAGGACTATGTGAGGCCCATTATTCTGTATGGAGGACTATGTGAGGCCCATTATACTGTATGGAGGACTATGTGGGGCCACTATAATGTATGGAAAGCAATGCAGGGCCCATTATACTGTATGGAGGACTATGTGGGGCCACTATAATGTATGGAAAGCAATGCAGGGCCCATTATACTGTATGGAGGACTATGTGAGGCCCATTATTCTGTATGGAGGACTATGTGAGGCCCATTATTCTGTATGGAGGACTATGTGGGGCCATTATACTGTATGGAAGGCAATTCAGGACCCATTATTATGTATGGAGGACTATGTGGGGCCACTATACTGTATGTAAAGCAATGGAGGACTATGTGGAGCCCATTATTCTGTATGGAGGACTATGTGGTTCCATTATACTGTATGGAGGACTATGTGGAGCCCATTATTCTGTATGGAGGACTATGTGGAGCCCATTATTCTGTATGGAGGACTATGTGGTTCCATTATACTGTATGGAGGACTATGTGGGGCCCATTATGCTGTATGGAGGAGTATGGGAGGCCCATTATTCTGTATGGAGGACTATGTGGAGCCCATTATTCTGTATGGAGGACTATGTGGTTCCATTATACTGTATGGAGGACTATGTGGGGCCCATTATTCTGTATGGAGTACTATGTGGTTCCATTATACTGTATGGAGGACTATGTGGGGCCCATTATGCTGTATGGAGGAGTATGGGAGGCCCATTATTCTGTATGGAGGACTATGTGGAGCCCATTATTCTGTATGGAGGACTATGTGGTTCCATTATACTGTATGGAGGACTATGTGGGGCCCATTATTCTGTATGGAGGACTATGTGGTTCCATTATACTGTATGGAGGACTATGTGGGGCCCATTATGCTGTATGGAGGAGTATGGGAGGCCCATTATTCTGTATGGAGGACTATGTGGAGCCCATTATTCTGTATGGAGGACTATGTGGTTCCATTATACTGTATGGAGGACTATGTGGTTCCATTATACTGTATGGAGGACTATGTGGGGCCCATTATGCTGTATGGAGGAGTATGGGAGGCCCATTATTCTGTATGGAGGACTATGTGGAGCCCATTATTCTGTATGGAGGACTATGTGGTTCCATTATACTGTATGGAGGACTATGTGGGGCCCATTATTCTGTATGGAGGACTATGTGGGGCCCATTATACTGTATGGAGGACTATGTGGGGCCCATTATTCTGTATGGAGGACTATATGGGGCCCATTATACTGTGTGGGGATTACAGTTGGGGAATCATACTGTGATGGGGTCACCATACTTTTCCAGGAGGATTGAGGTAGGGGTTACAGTAGGGTCATGATACTGTGCATGTGGAGGGTACTGTGGAGGAATTTGCTGTGGGGGTTATCTTACTGTGTTTGGGAGGCACTTTTGTTTGCATCATACCTTATTACCTGTATTATTCAAGGTTTTTTATCCTTTGTTATTACATATTTAAATTAGGCCATTGGGCCATATGCTTTTTACTGCTCTTACTTAACATATTATTTTTTCCAGTATTCCCCATTTGTGATTGTGTTTATTTTATGCTAAGATCTATTAATTAAATGTACGTTACTTTGTTCTTGGGACAAGCCCTTTAAGTTTGTTTCCATATGAAAAGGTTCATCAATATATTTGATAAGGAAAAACTTCCCCAATTGTAGACATTTTTTTTAGTAATTATCAAGGTTGGCCCGTGACTTTATCCAAGATTTTAATTTTGGCCCTGTGTGTATTTGAGTTTGACATCCCTGCTGTAGCTGGTCAGTACTGACCGTGCCAGTCTCTGCGGGGACATACCTACTGACAAGACGAATGGCAACGTCCAGTGAAATTATTTACACATGTCCAGGGAAAAAAGACAGGAGGAATAACTGAATGCAGAAACGTTCCTTCAGTATTTTAGGGGAAATACAAAGATTGCCTCAATGGTTTGTAGACAACAGTCGTATGTTAGCAGGATGATGTGCTCCTCTAATGGCTTTTGACAGCAGTCATCCTGTCTCCTACTTCAGGAGCAGTTTCTCAGTCTTTTTTTCATGTTTTCACTCTACATGTGTTGGACAGCGGATGAGAAGATGTGCACAGATATTGATCGGCATTTCAGCTTTAGCATTAATAATGTCAGATCTGAGCCGGGGATTACAGCCATTACCCCAGTGATACACAATACACAAGTCTATTTATAAGTGCAGCCAGCTCTTCATGCCAATGTCACTGCCCTGAGCTGCTAATACCTTCATGATTCTACCTTTTGGAATGTAGCATGATAGAAGTTTTATCCTTATTCTTCCCACTTTTTTAAATGAAACACCTGGGAATTCGTTTTTTTACATCTTTTTTATTAGCATTTTATATTAGAATCACACAAGGCAAAGAAAAAAAATCCAGAAATATTTCATGTCAACAATGTTGGCATACAAGCGTGAATGACGAGAACCGCACTTAACGTAATAAAGTCAATTTCTCCAGTACAAAAAGAAGTGACTTTCGTGACTTACAATAGTAATCTTAAATAGGCTGTCCACTACTTTAACATTGATGACCTATCCTTAGGATAGATCATCAATGTCTGATTGGCCTGGGTCCGACACCTGGCACCCCGCCGATCAGCTGCTATCGGTGTTGGTGGCCCCCGGCCAGAAGTACTTACTCACGGAGCTGGCCGTCTACTTGTAGTGCCCGCCGCAGGATACTGCACATCCACCTGCTATTAATTAGAATAGGAGGCGTATGTGTAGTACTAAGCCTCAGCCACTACGAGAAGATGGCCAGCTCTGCAAGTAAGCACTTCCGGCCAGCAGCTGCCGACACCGATAACTGTTGATCGTCAGGGGTGCATGGTGTCGGACCCCAGCTGATCAGACATTGATGAACTAACCTAAGGATAGGCCATCAATGTAAAAGTAGTGGACAACCTCTTTCA
Source organism: Phyllobates terribilis (assembly GCF_046119375.1). Taxonomy (NCBI): domain Eukaryota; kingdom Metazoa; phylum Chordata; class Amphibia; order Anura; family Dendrobatidae; genus Phyllobates; species Phyllobates terribilis. Next base: position 503,362,339 of record NW_027362761.1, on the reverse strand, counting down.
ACATTGCATAGGGGATTACTTTCCGATTGCTATGGGTTCGGATCGCTGGGACCCCCATCGATCCAGAGAACTTGAGGCTCTAAAGAGTCCTGTGTGAATGGAGCAGTGGTCGATCATGCGCACTGCTGCTCCATTCATTCTTAACGGGATCCTTGGATATAGCCAAGCGTTGTGCTCAGCTGGTCTTTGGTCTATATTAATATGAATTAATAGAGCATGATTGACAGTGAACATGTGACGCACCCCCTGGGCCGTGGGGTACTCTGTGCCGGGCTGGTCGTTGCTATGGGAGATGTCACAGTGGCGCTGACCCGGTCCGTGACTCAGGGCGGTCATTCCATAGGGGATTTTTATAGGGGATTTATGTACAAAGTTCGTGACGCCACCTGTGGTATGCGGCTAAAGGGAGCCGCCCTGCAGTGCAGATCCTCTGGAGCTGATGTTGGTGCAGCAGGGTTGGTTCAGCGCTCCAGGGCAGTGTAGATGTTACAGGTGATGCTGGGCATTATAGTGCAGGGGTGATGGCGCAGATAATAATCACAGAGACAGTGGAGTGCAGTCCTCCGGGTCTTTACTCACGGTTATTGCGGTCCAAGTTACAGGTACCAGTGTAACTTCCCTCGTCTTGCTGCGCTTACTTAGGGAGGGGTTCAGTCCACCCTCAGATATCTCCGGAGTACTTAGCGGGACCCCCTTCTGTGTGTTCTCTTCCCTGTACCTCATACCAAGTGTCCCAATCCGGTACCTGCGGGCCTTGTCGGGCGACGTCTGTTCCGTCCCCTGGGTCCTCTATAGCTACCTTCTTGGTGAGACTGATATGGACTGTTGGCTACAGGACTTGAAATACTGCAGCCTCCAGTTTCTACTTGAGACATAAAGTGCTCTGCTAGTTGAGGGACCGGGCCCCTTTGTGTGGCCTGACCCCTCCACCTCCTGGTGGATTTGGGCGTACGGGTGGCCTCCAGCACTGCCCGTACCCCTGGGGTCCCTTCTTTGTTCCTGGAGCCCTTCCTGCTCCTCTCTCCTTCAGTCCTGGGCCTCTCCTCAGGCCCTCCTCCTGAGCAGAGTTCCTACAGAGCTCCTGCTCCCAACTCCTTCTCTTCCTCTGACTGAACTGATCTCTCTGACTCTCCACACTAAACAAGATGGCTTCTCTATTTATACCTTTCTTCATGTGCTCCCCTAAGATACTTCCTCCACCCACACCCACTACATAGCACCTCCCCTCAGCTAGGGACCCGGGACTGTGCTCTCCCTTAGGAGCAATATCGCCCTGCCCCCACTGCGGGTATGTGTTGGATTCAGGTGTTAGGGTCCCGAGCTGTACTCCTTCCTTACCTGAGAGTGAGATACCACACCTCTGGTTGAGATGCAGTACCTCTGTGGCGACCGAACCCTCAGGGGCGCCACACATGAATTGACTACTGTTCTCTGGATCAGTGGTGGTCCCAGCGGTCCCCAGCAATCAGGAAGTTATCGCCTTTCAGATTGATTAAGGGATAACTTGCAAACTTGAAAATACCCATTTAAAGGGGTTACCCGGGACTTAAACATTGATGGCCTATCTTTAGGTTAGGTCATCATTGTTTGATCAGTGGGGGTGCAACACCCGGCACCCCCTGCCGATCAGCTGTTTCTGGTGTGTGTGGCGGCCAGAACTACTCAGAGCTGCACAGTTCAGCGCCATCAACAGAATAGTGGCCGGGGCTGGGTACTGCACATCTGCCACCTATGGATGTGCCACCTATGAGTTGAACAATAAATTGATTTTCCCTCTGTTGCAAATGTTTGTAACTAAATGAACACCATTTCTTAAAGTGTTTGGCTGCCTACTTCGCCTTACATTTAATCACTTCTAATCTCTACAAAGATAATACCTCTTTAGTTTGGGGTCTAACCTGGCTTACTCCAGGCAGGTGTGGTTGACGCCACTTTTGGAGTAAACTACCATAAGAAGAATGCGTCCTATTCCTGGAAATAGATTCGATTCCCCAGGGTTACCTCCCTCCACCTCCCCTGAATGAAAAAGCTCCGTTACATTACAATTTTTCTTGGAAGGAACTGATAATATCCAATGCAGCTCATCCCAGAAATCTTCGCCATAAACTATAGCAAAGATCTTTTGATCGAATCCGGCATTTTGGGCACTTCTTTATTCTATCTGACTTTAAAGAGCTGCAGGGGAGATTAAACATATATTGCATAATGTAAATTATCAAGTGTGTTTCCATCCATTTTTCATTTATCTGCTGTCAGAAAGCCGATAGACCCTGTCTGATCAGTGGAGTTAAATTCTCCTTTTTCAATGATTTTTTTCCATTTCTTAAATATTGCATCAGGGTATTAAGGTCGGTTAGGCTTATCCCTGAGAGCAGTAATACTCCTACTATTACTGAGAGTAATATGTGTGATGATAGGCCTGCTAGTAACCTCTATAAAAGGCGTTTGTCTTCCACTCTTTAGATTAGTATCGTATTTTGCGGATAAAACGCACCGAATTATAAAACGCACCGAATTATAAAACGCACCCCAAATCTTGGGGTGGAAAATAGGAAATTTTTCATTTTTAAACTAAATGATGCGCCTTATAATAAGTTTTAGCGGTAGCTAACCTGGGAGAGGGCAGTGGAGTGGGGTCACAGGAGCCAGGGTGACTGCTTCAGGAAGTCGGCGGCGGCAAGAGTGGGGCGATGCTTCGGGCCCGGTCCTCTCAGAAGGGTCGCTAATTCAGGAGGACTGCAGCGGCGGGAGTGGGGCGATGCTGCGGGCTCCGTCCTCTCAGAAGGGTTACTGATTCAGCAGGACGACACCGCTGCGGGAGTGGGTCGATGCTATGGGCTATCAGAAGTCGGTGGTGAACGGAGGTTCCCTTGTTCGTACATATCCCTGCGGTGGGCTTCAGGAAAATGGCCGCTGAAGGCGGCACATGCGCAAATTGAGATCTCGAGAGATGAGATCTCGTCTCCTGAGAGATTGACTCCCGCGATCTCAATCTGTGCATGCGCTGCCTCCGGCGGCCATTTTCCTGAAACCCACCGCAGAGATATATATGGGAGAGGGGACCTCTGTTCACCACCAACTTCTTCTGAGGGGTCGGGGCCCATAGCATCTACCCACTCCCGCTGCAGCCGCCGCCGATCTCCTGAAGCTGTGACCCCTCTCCATCGCCGCCACCACCCAGGTAAAATATCCTACCTTCGGATTATAAGACGCATCCCCTTTATCCTCACAAATTTGGATGGAAAAAAGTGCGTCTTATAATCCGAAAAATACGTTCTTTTTTCTTATAGTATGCCTTAACTTGCATTCCTATTAATTTTATATTTCAGATCATTTATTTTCTGGGCCTTATGTTGGGAAAAAGTTTAGTTGTAGGTTACATCAATAGTGCTTAGGGTATATTCACATGTAGCACAAATTCTGCATATTTTTAGTCCAGACCTGCGGGTGGAAAATCCACCCACAGGTCTATTTCAGTAGCTGCAAAGTGGATAAGATTTTAATAAATAACATCAACATGGTGCAGAAAAGTATCTGTGTGGGGATTGATCTGCAGCCTATCCATTGCATGTCAGTTCTTTTTGGGGATATTCTTCATGGGTCTTTACCACCCATCTTTGCAATGCATGTTGGGAGACAAAATCTGCGTGTTTTATTGTATACGGAGCAGGAGTAGAAATCCACAGCTGAATTTTTTTTTTTGGTACTAATATTTGCTTTATATAAACCCCTACCCCTACCCCATCCTCTAAATCTCATGTACATAGTGATGATAGATATTAGTGTTAAGCAAAAGAAATGCAGAACCCTGTTCCAAGATAGAGGCCCTGGATATTGGCCCGGGGTCATGTAATTAGCCCATTATTCTATGTAATGCTATTTGTAAAAAGGTATGAAGATACATTAATAAATCTCATCTCGTTTTCCTGGACATTAATGTTTATCATCGGGCTTACTATAGGCTCTCAATTATTCTGATAACACCTATTTAGAAAAAAAAAGTTGTTTTTTTTCTTTCTTTATTTTGCATTCCTGACACTATTAATTCTTCCTAAGTCTTATGCCCATGGGTACATTAATTGTCAGTACAGAGGCACATGAAAATATATAGTGGGAGCTAATGGAAAGGTTCAAACCTCAATACAAGTAAGACCCTAATTATTGGATTCTTCAGAGAACCATTAATTAAAGTAAATATACAAAACTCCTGACAGGTTATTGAGTTTATGCATAATAAAAAAAAAAATGCTGTCGTTCTTGTCTTTGCTTGTGTATGTCCTCACTGTCCTTGTCCTTCCTGCTCCTTTATTGTCCTGGTCATTCCCAGATAAGTCAGGTTTGGTCCCGCAGGATTCTTATTACCTTGTCTTTTACAACAACTGAAGACTGTCTTGCTGCCTAATTAGCAGTGAAATGATGGCATGACTGCCCCACATATTTCAGCATAATTGTTATTTTTCATTATTATATTTTATGAAATGAATCCTTATGTAATTTTAGGAATTTAATGGTATTTGATGAGTTGGGGCCCTATGATTCCTGTGTATCTGCAGCTGCAGGTTCTTTACAAATCTGTTCAGAAATAGAAGGTTTTTGTAAGGAAATTCTACTTTAGATGTTTGTATTTGTTCATTCTCCTCTATTCGGTGGAACATGTGTAGCGCGGCGCGGGGCGGTAGCCACGGGCGAGGCACTCATCTTCTCCTGTGACGTCCCGGCACACTACATGAAAGAGTGGGTCTTGTTTAGGTGTTGGTGTTGGCGCTGTGGGGGCCTTGTGCCCGTGCAGGCCACCTGCCTGTAGCCGATGGTGTTGGCCAGCCAGGACCATAGGTTTCAGAGTTCAATAAATGAGTCTCCCAATCTCAGACTTTACTGAACAGTAACTTGGTAAGGGTTATGTACAAAGGATAGCGGGTACAAAGTCTTCTGGACATTCCCTTCACAGTGAAAAGCATTTTCACACACACATCGTTTCCTTCCACTGTAGTCTACTCCCGGGGCCGGTGATGCACACTGTTTCTCCCTACTTCGTCACAGCCATGCTTGTCGCCACATTACTGATCAGCAAGTCTTTCTACCTGCTCAACGGTTCTTCATCCTATTTCTTTCACTACTGGTTCCTTGAATCTACCGCTCGGGACCACTCACTAGTCAAGCGAACTCAGTCCTGTTTAGGTCCGTTACCTTTGGCGTTTAGCAAGTTCGGGGTTTCTCGTGACTCGTCGTCCTATCCAAGGACCCCTTTAAAGTGGAAGGCCACTCTGTCACGTCTTCGGCCAGTTCTAGGTCATGCTACTCCCTTGTCTCTAGTCTCCTTTTCTTAATAGTTCACCCAAATGGCAGCACTGCTCACAGACACTTCCTACTTCAATTTTAACTTGTCCCAATCTGACTAACTACCAGAAAGTGGTCTCTTTCCCTAACACTAAGCCTCTCCCACTATTGGCTAGTCCCAAACATTAAATCGATCCTTACCTAACATCACTATCTAACTACAGTCACTATCTTATCCTACCTATCTTGTGTCCTAAGTCCTAACCTATGTCTTATCCTATACACTACCATATCAAAATGCCATATCACAATACATTGGCAAATATCACATGACACAATATATGCAAAAGACACAGGACATTATTCACATTGATGCGATTGGCGTCTTCAGGGATAGGAACGCGACAGTCCAGTCCACACCTCTTACACATGAAGACATGTTCATACATGCAAGTTTTTCTCTGTTGGCTTTTTCATGCAGAATGATTTTGCATAGTAAAACAATATGGTCACTTTTCTAGAAGTACAGAAATATTCCGAATCATCAAAGCGTAACATATAAAGATATGGAATAGTGCTCACGTGTGTCATTCTAACAACTTGTTCTGCCCATTGCTTTCCCAGGGGGAGCTTACGAGGTGAAGCAACATCCCTTCTTTTGTGCCTTAGACTGGAACAGTTTACTAAGACAGAAAGCAGAGTTCATTCCTCAGCTCGAATCTGAAGATGACACAAGCTATTTTGACAGTAAGTTGAGTGAAATATTAGGGCTGTGTTGTTGCATGGAAGTAACCTGTGACATTGTTGGCTACAACATAGATTTCTAGATATTTATTGAAAACTCCACCTCTTCTCTTCTTTATTTCGTTGGATAAGTTTATCACATTACTTTGTTTTAGTTAACAGACACTTTTCTCTCTACCAGTTATCAGTGAATCGCATTCATGGTATTTTCTTCTAATGATTGAACATTCTGACTTTCAGCCCGGTCTGAAAAATACCATCATATGGAAACTGAAGAGGAGGATGATACTAATGATGAGGATTTCAGTATGGAAATTAGACAGTTTTCCTCATGCTCACATAGGTTCTCTAAAGTAAGTATCTTCTTTACTACTTATGGGAAAATGCAGAAATATAATGAAATCCAGGAAGAGCACAGTAGCCATAAATGCTCTAATTGGCCAGTTGAAGGACTTGTCCAACTCTTTTAGAATTTGGCCCCTACTCTTGGCACCACCAACCAGCAGCTTATTTTGCATGGGGAAATCATCGATGCTACAGGTTAGGACGCAGACAGACTGACGTATTACTTGTACAAGGATCGCATCGCAATCCTCGGACTGGCCATCTGCTCTCCTGACCTGATCATGACAGCTGCATAGAAATACACCACACTGTCACGCTCAGGTCAGGAGAGCTGATGGCCCGTCCAAGGATTGCAATACGATCCTCGCATGGGTAATATGGCCGTCTAACCGTGCCATGTGTTATATTCCAAGCATGCAGATGAATGCTTATCCCTGTTATACAAATACGTCCAGAGCCCATGAACACCACAGCGACTGATACAGAGCGACTCTCTGTTCTGGCTCCTATAGGGGGTTCAGAGAGATCATCTTAAAGAGGTAATGTGGAAAAAAACTATTTTATTCCATTAGCAGTGTCTGTGGCTGACAATGCAATACCAGAACCAACCAATCTTTAAGTATCTTGTCCAAGTGGATAAAACAAGGCTGACTCGGACTACCGATTTTCTCTTATAAGTGCGATCCGTGGTTTTCACTGATGGCACTTGAACCTATGATATCCTATGGGGCAGTGCAAATGTCAGATTTTTTCCTGAAACCAAGTGGTCTGTAGAAAAAATCAGGAGACACTTCCAATTTGGATCTGAGTGTCGGGTTAAAATCGAAAATGCAAGTTTATGGGTCCGTGATACAAATCAAACCGTGCTCGAATGACATCCAAGTGTGGTCCAATTTTTCACGAACCGACAGGAAGGAGAAGGTGGAGAAACTTTTTTTTTCTATACCCACATCCAAGAACACCTGATGCCACTCTGATCAAACTCTGCTCAGAATAATTTGACTGTTTTTCTCGGATGTGGAGACATTGGTCGTGTAACCGTACCCTAACCCAAACCTTTCCTCATTGTAACGTTATTAGTAAGTTTAAAGGGGTTATACTTGATAATAAAAAAACAGGCAAAGGGCAGGAAATGTCATTAAGTATTGAAAATACACATTCATTAGCTGGTCCAACCTCCTGCCTGTCGGTCTTTGATACCTGTAATGTTGAGATGACATCACCATGACATATGTGACCGCTGCAACCAGTTATTGGTGTCTGTGTTCTTATAAGTAATACTACTTTGTTTGTTTTAAGGCATTTTCCCCTTTGGCCAATTTTTGTTGATCCAAGACAACCTCTTTAAGTACTTATTGCTTTAGTAGAGCTCTTAAATTAGTTGTCCAATTGTGTGAAAATGAATACACCAGACAAGATGCTTTGCTTTGATAGCCATGAGAATTATTGATGATGCACGTATGTTTTGTACTTTCTACTTGTACTATTAGTCCTCATTTCTTCTCTCGTGTTTTAGGTATTTAGCAGTATTGACCAGATGATGCAGAACAAAATGGAAGAAAAAGATGATATCACCGAGAAGTCAAAAAACCTGAATTTACCTCCAGTGGAATCTCTCAGCTGGAGCTCCGAGTACTCTGAGATGTTAGTAAAATATGTAGCTGTTTCTATGCAAACAATGCAGTGGTGGACATCTTATTGCAATGGTTGAGACTTTTATTTTCCCAAAGGGAAATGTTTAAAGGGACTCTGTCAGCACAAAATGATTGTTTAAACCAATCACAAGCGCTCGGTGCATCATGGTGTGGCCAAACCGTTCAGTGCACCTTCCTTCCCATCAACTTGTTTTCAATCAATCTTCACTCTGATTTCACTTGATTGATAGTTCTGGCTTAACCAGAGCCAGGTGAGTGCGAAGATAGTGAGAAAACAAGTAGGTGGCAAGGTGACCTGAACTACTCATCCACACCAAGGGTGCACGGAGTGTCTGTACTTGGTTTGAACAATCATTTTATGCTAACCTTTAAGTCATAGTAATGATGTAATCATACCATTACTCGGGACTAGAGACGAGCAGATCGATTCGCTAGACTCCAGTCCAGCATCAGGTCAGTGGTACTTGGGGTCAAGATGGGATGTTCATGAATCTCCTGCCTTGTTCATTAGCCAGAGCTGACGCGACATCGTCTGTGCGTCACGTCGTACAGATGACGTTTCACCTGCTCTGACAAATTAAATGCTGCATCAGGGACGCTGGTAAGAGATTCATGGGACATCTAGCCGCCAGGTACCACTGACCTGGATGCTGGACCGAAATCTCGTGAATCGATCCGCTCATCTCTACTTAGGAGTGACACAAAGCCCTAGCTTTAGTAGTGCAGGCATGGCGAAAGATACGGTGGAGATAAGATATTTAGTAGAGCTCCTAAAACATCCACAATCCACTGAAGAGGAAGTCTAGTATCACACAGCACCCAGGCTAATAAAGGAGAAGGTCACTAGTAGAACTGCACTTTATGATAGCCATATTTCCTAATAAGATGTTTGGGCTGGGGTTGTCCTTATTATACAGTCCAGATAGAACTGAAGTCTTATGGAAATTGGTTATGAGAGGTTTCTTGTAGAGGGGGCAAACATTTACAAAACTTTGAATGTCTAGATGCCTTTAGCCCCTGGCAAGCAGGTTTCTAACTTCTACTTTGTAGAGGAAGTTTCTGTCTGACAAAAGTCTATGGTATATGAAGCAATAAAGCAAAGGTCGTGAGTTAGATAAAAGGGGAATTAATGTGAAAGTTCATGTGGAAGTAAGGCTATGTGCCCACGATGCAGAAATGAAGCAGAAAATTTCTGCAGCATTTCTGCATCTCCCTGGCAGGAAAAAACGCATGCAGATTGTGCATGCGTTTTTCCTGCAGAATACATGCGGATCCACATGCGGGTTCACATGCGTTTCCGCATGCAGATTGACAAGCACTTTCCAGGCGATAGCATCACTTGGAAAGTGCTTGACAACTAGGTCACACTGTATAAATCCATGCTAACAGCATGGATTTATACAGTGTGAACCGTAAAAATTAAAACAAATAAAGCTATACTCACCCCCGAGGCCCCGGCGTGGCGGCAGCGCTGCTTCCTGGCTGGTTCCCGGCTGCCGGCATATCGCGAGACAGAGTGGTGAAGGGCCTGCGGTCACATGACTGTGACGTCACCGAAGGTCCTTCAGCGCTGCTGGCATTCAGAGAGAAACCGCCGGACAGGTGAGTATAAACTTTATTTGTTATTTTATTCTTTTTTTACAGGTAGAATGGTACCCAGGTCTGGATGAGAGTCTCCTCTCCTCCAGAACTGGGTACCATCCGCACATAGAGACGCATAGAAGCCGCTTGTAAAAATGTACAGTCGCGGTTTCTGTGCGTCTCAATGCAAGTCAATGGCGGGAGTTCCGCTGCACTTCCGCAAAATTAAATGACATGCTGCGGATTTTTGTACGCAGCATAAACGCTGCGGAAAAATCCGCAGCATGTGCATAGAACATGCGGAATCCCCTTGGGGACCATGGGGTGCGGATTACCTAGCGTTTCACAAGCGTTTCCGCTGCGGAAATTCCGCAGCATAAACGCTTGAAAAACGCTACGTGGGCACCCAGCCTAAGAGTAGATTGCTGTTCTGTTTTAGGTCAAATGAAACTGAAAAAAGATGTCTCGTTCCAATTGTGAATAATAAAGTATTGAAGAAAGAGTACATGTACATGGTATATAAGATATTTAGTGTAGTAGTAGAAGAGCTGAATCTGCAGCACTCACCCATGATAAAAAATTTAAAAGGCTTTTTTTATCTACTTGGAAAAAAAACCTCTAGAATTTTTTAAACATGGGTGAGTACTTCAATTTTATCTCTTCTACAATTATATTGAACGGTCTACACCATCCTGTGAACGGGGTAAGATGTAATGTGGAGTACTGATATTTTTTCCTCTTCTTTGGACTATAACATATTCCACGCCTTCCCTGACCATCCTTAGTCTCTTTATGTAGGCTATGATACGTCAGGTTCTGGAGCAGACACTTGACTTTTTTTCCTGAGTGTCCATCATATACATTATATTAATGTACTGTATGTATATGTGTGTATATGCAGAGGTCAAAGATATTTAAATTTTTTTTCTTTTTTTAAAAAGGTATGTGCCACCTGCCCTTGTTATACAGGCTGCTGTTAGATACCTTGTTTGTTTTTGAGATGTGTCTGGTGTTGTTACTCTACGGCAGTACCAGTTACAGCACATTGACAATGGTGGCGCTCTTTCTAGAGAGAAAGTCAGAACCTTTTTTTTTTTATTCTGGACCATCTTTTAAACAAGCTTAGTTGTCTCCATTGTTGTGAATATTCAATTTCTTCTAAAGCACCATATTCAAGTTTCTTCTACACATAGAGAACGTGGACATGTATAAGGACGGAGCTCTGCTCAGAGACAACTCACTGTTTGTTTCCATTGATCAAACAGGCAGCAGCTCTCTATATCAACGTCTTCAGATGCTGAAAGTCTCAAGCAGCGGCACAATGCCAACCTCCTGCCAAAGTTTGCGATCTCCTCTGACCTAGAGCGAGATGATTCCGGGGCTGGGGAATCACAGGAAGAAGACAAGTCTGTTCTTGTATCAGAAGACTCTCCGCAGGAAGATCCTGATCTCTCCACACCGGTCAGCATCAGCAGCTCCACAGTGTCAGGTGCGTATACATTATCCTCCAGGCCTTGCAAAGTTATGAATGTCTGTTATCAACTTTTGCTTCCTTCACTCCTAAACCCTATTCTGCAGTGCTGTTTCAATACCTAGTTCATGCTCCTTTACAAGCTCCTTTCAACTGAGGCTCAGCAAGAATCCATAACCCGCATTCAGACAGACTCTACGTCTCTGATCCTCTCTGTTCTCCTTCCCTGTACTCAGGGGAATTCTGATACAAAAACTGTTAGAATATAATGTATAGATTCTTGATGAGCAGCAGTTAAAAGGATCTTATAAAGGAGCATGAACTGGGCATTGCAACCTACTATTTGGGATAGAAAAAAGCTAAGTAAAGTATATTATAAACATTCTTAACTTTGCAATGCCTGGAGGTTAATTAAAGCGTTTCAAAACTTTTTTTTATCTATATTTAAGGCATTGAAAAAAAAATGAAGTGTATTCTCAAATTTCCTCATTATGCTAGAAGCAGAGTTGGCATGGTCTTTCGTGCATGAATCATGTATTTTACATAGGGTCCAATACAAATATGTTCAGACTAAAGGAGAGTTTGATGAACCATACTGTTTTTTTGCTGCAGGGTGTAGCCTAGATTACAAGGGAGCGCTATCTAAATGTAGTTTTAGATTATATCATGATTGGTAGCAAATGAAAAATACAGGTATAACTGTAGGATGGCACAACTCTAGGATAACGTGTATTCTGTATAAATCCATGTTAGTGGTCTTCTGCCACCTCTTTAAATGATGGAGGGTCCTTCAACAGGTTCCAACGTAAAGAAAAAATACAAGAAATTGCCGCTTCCACTGTGTTTTCAGGATTCTTCAATACGGTTTATTAAAATGCAAAGATTAAAACACAACGCGTTTCGACTGGGTCAGCCTTCATCAGGTGAATTGTATTAGTATAATAGTATTCACCTGATGAAGGCTGACCCAGCCGAAACACGTTGTATTTTTATCTTTGCATTTTAATAAACCGTATTGAAGAATCCTGGAGACGCAGAGTGGAAGCGCCAATTTCTTGTATTTTTTCTAAAAAAAACATACTGGCTTTTTGGAATGTACTAGTTTCTAGGAAAATCTGCAGGCTAAATTGTGATTTCCCCCTCCTCCCCCCCCACAAAATGTTCTAGAATAGCAATCCGTGTTCTCATACAATAGCCATATCTGTATCATTTAATGGTATTGAAGTATTGAAGATCAGCCCTTCGGCCCATTCCTCATCTCTATTCATTGCACATATGTCTGGATAGTAAGAATAGACTTCAGCTGTATAGCCGTGGTTGTTGTAATATCTCTGTCCTTTCTTCCTTGAACAGTGAGTAGTTTTTCAGAACACTTAGATCAGATAAATGGAAGGAGCGAGAGCGTGGACAGCACAGATAATTCCTCAAAGCTCTCCAATGAAACCGCTTCTCATATGGCTCGTCAGCGATTAGAAAACACAGAGAAGCAGAAATTGTCTGGGAAAGTGACTAAGTCCATCTCTGCTAGTGCTCTGTCGCTCATGATCCCTGGAGGTAGTGCTATACAAACCCTAAGCATGAAATCTTCTGACTTTTGCATGTCCTTCTCTCGCCATTTGCCATCCATTGTTACATAATTTGTTTGTGACTAGTTGCTGTTCGGTGGGATTTTATGTTTGTGGCACAAGGGAAGGAAAGGAGATGTGATTGGAAAAGGAAGAATACCAACATTTCAGATATTTTTTAAAATGATTAAACTAATAGCATATTACAGATACACTGATGGAGAACGATGTGCCAAGAATGTAGTTTAATATTTGTACAAAAGTTGTACAATATGATGGCTCCAATGCAAATGAAATGAGCGGCTGTGCTAAGCAGAGTGCCTGCATAGCCTATATTAATACCATAGCATGCTATGACGGTTTGCGTAATGCCTGCTACATCTATAATGATCACTAATATGTTATCTTGTGTCCTGGTTGTAAGGGATATTTCATTCATCCTTAAAGGAGTTTTCTCTGTTCTATCTTCAGGAGCTCACTGCCCCCTTGCCTCTTGGTTTCCTACTTGTTAAGGCACGGTATGCTCTTGATGATTGACTGCTTGGACCAACAGCATTAGAGCTGGCCCATACTCTGCTGTCTTCAATGCTGTTTTATGAGCCAGCTTTGCCTTTAGATCCAGCAATCTGGGCAATTTCAGAGCAGCACTTTCAAGCTCTATAGCAAAGAGCTTGTAAGCAATGTGCTCCTTACACGATAAACTGCATCAGTAACCATTAATCTAGAAAATGAGCTGAAAACTATAAACTTCAACTTTGCAACAAATTTTTGCTACTCCAACTGAGAGAATTACGATATAATGACAGAGACCCTGATTTCAGCAATGTATCACCTGCTGGGATGCCTGCTGCAGTTTTGATAAAATTACTATTTTATCTGCTGCAGATATAGCACCTAATGCTGAGCTCTCTGTAACTTCGCCGCCACTACTGATTGGCATGTTTTTGTGTACACTGTGCATAGGCAGAAAGATGCCAATCATTGGTGGGGGGTGGAATTATACAGAGCTCATGAATATGAAGGACTAACTGTCAGTTTTCCCAAATCATACAAGTTTATGCCAGAATTAACTTTTTTTTTTTAAGTTTAATTTCATATTTTACATTGTTAGACTTTTCATCACATACTGCCACATCAGTCTAGTTCTGTCCAGAAATTCTCATTGCTGCCTTAAAGCGAGTCCGCCTGCCCCAAACTGCATTGTATAGGGGCTATACAGCATTGTAGGCAATTTGGCTCCTATAGCAACCATACTAGCACTGTACTTGTTACTGGAGCTGTGCGTGAGAAAGAGGATTCCATGACCTATTATAGCAACATATAATTGGTAGGGGTCCAGTTGCTGACAATTGCTAAAAAGGAGGAGCAGAAGGATTCAAGTTCGAGTTCTAAACTCCAAGCCAATTGAAGATGGACTTTATAATGTGACCATCCTCAACTTCGGAGATCACAATAAAGCCCAGCGCTCATGGTGCTTCTTTTTATTACTCAGTGGAGGTCTCTGCACTCTGATCCCCCACTAATGAACACTTCTAACATGTGTCTATGATATGTCGAAGAGTCTTCTAAAAATGCTCTTAAACCTTAAGGAATCCTATGTACACTATATAGATGTGTAGTACTAGTGGTCAGTAGTTGAGTTGTGAGGTCGTTACTTTTTTCTTTGCACCTTTTTCTGAAAAAAAAATAGATCAAATTTTTTGGTTTTTCATAACAAGATCTGTGTCATGCACAGTGTAGGAAAGACAAAGTGCAACACGAAGTGATGAGGGCAAGGAAGCCCAGACACTAGGGAAATGGGAAGTGGAGACCTCCCAGGCTGATCTACAATCACCCTGTCTACCCCTACCGTCCCTATATTGGTTCCTCACCAATCGCCGCACAGGAACCTATCTCTGTATTTCCTTAGTACTTGGCTATAGATGGGGAAGGGGGGCAGGATGAGCGCTAGTCGATCCTTACTGACAACTAAAGACAGCAAGGGGAGACAGACATGGGGAAGTAGCTTAGCTTGAGTCGACTTCAGAGAGATGGCGTACATGTGCTCTAAGCACCAAAGAGGAAGTAAGAACTGCACTTGCTCCAAACCTTCACAAGGGGTCATGTGAATATCACCTGCCCCTCCCTATTGAAAACTGAAAGTATTAAAACTCCCAGGTCGGGGTGTTAATTAGCAAGAGGAAGGTAGCCGCTAGGTCCTAGAGTAAGACAGATCTAAGAAGGTGTCTGTAATGCCAAACGAAGAGATCTCCTGCAAGCAACTGCAGGGCGACTGTCTGTCACATCTGACACACTAGTGACAATCTGCTTCATCTTGTTTTTATTCAAAAATAACTTGCTTCTCACGATAGCTGTCATGACCTGTTAGAACTGTAGAAATCTGCCACGGTGAACAGTGACTCCAATGTATTTAGTGGGTAAAAGTTTAGGGTTTGCTGTGAATCCTACAGCCGTGTGACATTCGTGTTAGAGGAGACAGACGTTTGACAAGCTTCTGGTCGAGGAACAACCACATCACAATTATGTACTACGTTCCGACAATGCTTATTCCAGTTTCTTGTTACTATGTTAGATAGCTTTCCATCAATGTTTGCTTCATTGCGATTTTCTTTTGATGTATTGATTTAATAAAGCTATCCTCCGTCAGTTTTTTCATTAGCGGTTTACAGATTTGTCTAAATACTTTCTTGCCTGCTGTTTATGGGCTTCAAAAAATGAGTATAATTAGGATTAGTAGAGTAGATTAGTCTGTACTGATTCAATGTTCTTCAGACAATATTTGATTTTTCCTTGAATTTTAGTTTGGGTCGCAAAATTTCAGGGATGGGATTTCCGAACGTAAAAGAATTGCCAGTCTGATATCACACATGATATAATATATTTCCTGCATGGTTTGTATTTGTCACTGAATTGCTTGAAATGGCAACTTCCTACTTCATCCATTGCTTCGCTGTGTGTTCACAAAATAAATGATATCTCTGCAAATATTAATGTATCGTTGACGGTTTTGTTTTGTAGATGTCTACAGTGTTTCCCCTCTTGGAAGTCCAGTTTCCCCTCTTTCCCTATCTTCGGACCCATCCTCCAGAGATTCCTCTCCCAGTCGGGATTCTTCAATCTCATCCTTCAGCCCAAGGCAACCGATCATCATTCAGAGTTCTGGCAAAAAGTTTGGCTTCACCCTGCAGGCGATCAGAGTGTTTGTTGGTGACAGCGATGTTTACACGGTGCACCATATTGTCTGGGTAAGACGTCACTGAGATGTTATGCTCGGTTGTTTTTTTGTTTTTTTTTCTTTTTAACAATTTTTCTTCTGTAACATATTTTTTTTTTTAATATAGTTCATTATTGTTTGCCTTTTTTGCATATTCTTATTTATTTATTTTTTACATAGAGTGTTGAAGAAGGAAGTCCTGCCTATCAAGCTGGTCTTAAAGCCGGAGATCTTATTACCCATATAAATGATGAGCCAGTTCATGGCCTTGTTCACACAGAAGTCATAGAGCTGCTTCTTAAGGTAAGTTTTGGAGTTTCCTTCTCCTTGGCAGTTAGGGTTGTGAGAAGTAAATCACCCATGGTTTGTGTATTGTTCACAAAGTCTAAACTTTAGATGTTTGTTGAAGCTTTCTGGTGCCAGCAAAGGGGCCATAATCCCCAAAAAGTCCAGAATAAATAATTTACAGGTTAGGAACAGAATATAAAAGAAGAAAGAAGGCAAATGGCCAAGGAAATAAGACAAATGTATACTCTTTCTAAGCCAGAGAACTTTTTTATCTGCCTTTTTGATACAGGACTGTGTAAATATTACATGTATGGAGACCTCCTAAATCTTGCCGTTTCCTCACAGAGTGGAAGCAAGGTGGCGATAACAACAACAGCATTTGAGAACACATCAATAAAAACCGGCCCGGCTCGGCGAAACAGCTACCGGAGCCGGATGGTGAGACGCAATAAGAAAACCAAGAAGAAGGAAAATATCGAAAGGTTGGTTGTAGACAGTTTACATCTGATAAACTCTAGGAATATGGTATAATTAGCATAAATCAATTTTTATGGTGTGTCATAAAAATCTCTCAGGAGCAATAATATAAATAGTTTTTGATCTGTTGTAGAATTGCATCACTTATATTGATTTTTTATATATATATATATATACATATATATATATATATACTGAATTAGAGACACCACTGTGATTAAAATACATCAAATATTCAGTTTTTTTTTCATCTACACCCCTTTAATGTCTCATATTTCACATGACCGCAGTACTAAATCTGCCACTTAAGTCTTGTCTCTTCCTGATAAAGGTATGAAAAAATTTGTAGTTGTCAAGCAATATATGCTAGGAGAGTACATCTGATGGAGAACCACGGTGAAGACCAGGCCAGGAAGAGCAGGACGGTCCCCAATACCAACACTGCCTATCATTCCAAACAAAATCCATGCCCGAAAATAGGGAGTTACCAAAGACATTAGTAAACTATACTCTGCTAGATATTGCCAGCTTTCTTGGGTACCTAATAACTCTCCCAACTTTTCATGGATGATATACATGTTTAATAAAGTTTAATTTCTAAGTGAATTGAATCTTGGGGAAATATAGCAGTCCTCAACCCCTTGTCCTCCTTAGGGGGAAAAAAAGTGTTTGAAAAGTGAGTGCTATCAATATAACTTGTAGGAAACCTCAGCGGAAGTAAAAAAATAAATAAAAATAAAAAAAAAAGTTCCATCTGTATTGTAAGAAAACTCTTTTTGTAGTTGATCTGACTTCATCAGGTACCTAAAGATGGGCTATACAAACAGCGTTCACTTTCCAATCACCTTTATGGGTGTTTTTTTCTCCTAATGATTTCATTATGGAGCCATTTGGTTTGGCTCAGCAGGAGGAGCAGAGGTCCAGAGTATCTGTTACCAAACTCTGTCCTCAGGGTTGTGCTCATCTTTACACAACTCAAGTAGGTGGCCATATCCTTGTTTTGCGACCTCTTGTCCTGTCGATATCTCGCAGCTGTTGCTACATCATTCTGTAGGTCCTAATACACATTAGCTGGCTGTCGCACTAACTGTCTCTCCCATACACATTATCGCTTGTTCGGATCATTGCTCCTGTGTTCTCTGTGTCTAGTAACAGCTTATCTCTGGGAAACAATATGATCGGCAGTCTGAAATCAAATGTGCCAAATCGATATTTCCCCCGACAGTCAATTGTCCTGTGCTCCTACACACATTAGACTGTTGGCCGATCTCCTCAATATTGGCAGGTTTGGCTGACATTAGTCTAATGGTTTATGGGAGAATTTTAGGATCAGAAAGTGATGGTATGTCCTAGCGATATACATCGGTTCCTATGATGGGAAAAGCTCTTTTGTGTGTTCTACTTGTAGCTATTTTCCATGTGGTAAAACTACCCAAGTGTAGCTGTTAATGCTCATTTTTTCATGTACTTTTTTCTTTTTTAGGAGGAGGTCTTTTTTCAAAAAGCTGGCTAAGCAGCCATCTCCTCTGCTCCACACAAGTCGTAGCTTTTCCTGTTTAAACAGGTCACTGTCATCTGGTGAAAGTCTGCCTGCATCACCTACTCACAGTCTATCTCCAAGGTCACCTACACCGAGCTGTCGCTCCACTCCCGACTTCCCATCTGGTGAGTTACCTAGAGACCTAAGTGTTGGCTTAAAGCTAATCAAATATGTAAAACTGGACAGACATATGTAAAGCTTAGAGTTTGCTCTGGTTCCTTGATTTGCATAGATACTGAACAGGTTTCATTTCACTTGCAAATTTTTATCAGCAATTTTAATTGTGTATTTGACAACGACTGCTCTCCCAACAATAAGTAGGCACCCATAGCATAATGTTTAGTTTACATTCACACTCATGAGGTTATTGAATTAGTTTTGAGAAGGTTTTGCGTGTGTGGTTGTAGATGTCATTTTTGTTTTCTTAGCCGGAATATTTGTATTATTTATAATAATTATTCTTAATTGTGTTCTTTTTTCTTAGGCACTAATTCTTCACAGAGCAGTTCTCCAAGTTCAAGTGCTCCAAATTCTCCAGCAGGTTCTGGACATATTAGACCAAGCACTCTTCATGGTTTGGGCCCCAAGCTGGGAGGACAGAGGTACAGGTCTGGAAGACGTAAATCTGCTGGAAGTATTCCTTTGTCACCACTTGCAAGAACACCTTCGCCAACTCCTCAGCCACCTTCCCCACAACGCTCTCCATCTCCTCTACATGGCCATACAGTGGGGAACTCAAAGACTACCACCACTTTTCCTTCAAAAATGCATTCTCCACCCACCATTGTTAGGCATGTTGTTAGGCCCAAGAGTGCTGAGCCTCCAAGATCTCCACTTTTAAAAAGAGTGCAGTCAGAAGAAAAACTCTCCCCATCATACTGCTGTGAAAAGAAGCACTTATGTCCTCGTAAGCACAATTTAGAAGTTACCAAGGAAGAAGTTCATAAGCAATCCTCACAACGCGAGCTAACATTGCAATGTCTGGAGATGAACACATGTGATATCTCTGGATCTACACGAGTCAGGCCCGTTGAGCAAGGTTGTTTGAAGCGTCCAGTATCACGGAAACTTGGGAGACAAGAGTCCTTGGATGAGCTTGATAAAGAGAAACTAAAGGTCAAGTTAGTTATGAAGAAAAAAGATGTATCAGAAAGACAAGACTTCCTTCTAAAACAGAACCTAATACAGGATTTACATAGCGAAATGGGAATCCTAGCTTCAGATGTAGAGAAGGAAGAAAAAGCGCACCTTCTGAAGAGATCAAACTTATCTGAGAATAAATTTCCGGTTTATGAATCTCGTTCTGGAGGTATTACATTTAAAGACACTCCTTGCAAGAATGGAAATGCTCGGCCAAATGGTGCCTGTATGTCTATGGACACCCCTTCATTTTGTCATGGTTCACCTGTTGCAGAAAGCGCCCATGTATCTTATGAACTCAAGAAGGCTCCTACATCATGCTCCCTGCAAGATAAACTTACCCATCCTTCAGAGAAGTTTGTGAAAGAGGACAATTTAGATAAGCCGTCTCCAACAAACATTGAATATTTTCGGAAGAAAAAATCATTTGACGAGAAAGACGGCAGCCTGTGTCAAGTCTTAAAATCTAAAATGATTCCAGTCTCTCATGAATGTATGCAAACAAAACCTGGACATATTCAGACAGAATCATTGACCCTGCTAGATAACAGGACTTTGAATGGTCAGAACAATTCTCTCTCTTTTGCTTCTTTAAAAACTTGTAACAGTAGATGTGAAAGCAATGCAGAAAAAGCATCCATTATAGCTACTGAGACCCCAGTTCGGAAAAGCCCTTCTGAATATAAACTCGAAACAAGGGCTGTATCTTCCTTGAAGCCTATCGAAGGCACGTTAGACATAGCATTACTATCAGGGCCAAAGGTTACGAAAGCAGAGTGTGATGATATCTGTAATAACCCTATTAAACCTGATGATCAAAGCCGAAATTCAAGAAATGAGATTGTAGACAATGGAAATGTATTGTTATTTCCGAAAAACAACTGTAATTACTCAAATATTCATACCGCACACAAGGGACCTATTAAAGAGAATCAGAGTGAGAGTCTACAAGCTGAATGTCACACTGTTAAGATTCATCAGAACAAAGAGTCATCAGGCCCCGGATCAAAGAAGAACATTGTAGACGTGACTAATGCAGTCGAAAGTCAAAGGATAAGCACATTGCAACCAATATTGAAGTGTCCAGTGACAGAAGGATTGTCTTCTTCTGTGAAAGCAAATAGACAAGAGATGGCAACTCAGGATATGTCCTCTGTCAAATGCTCACTGGAGCAAACACATAGTACATCATACTCTGAAAGGACTTGCACATTCAGAGAGTCCTGTGAGAATACTCCTGCTACGTGCCTGACACAATCTAGCAACTCCGAAAAATACATTTCAGCGCTTGACTGTATAGAGGAAAAAAATCAACAGGAGTCTGTTCCCCAGATAGACTCTAATAATCACATATCTGTGCTAAAGAATGTTGACTCTTCTCTTCTGGTTGAACTTGGGCCTGCTAACAAAACTTTATCAAATGCACAAGCTAAATCCACTGACTTAAACTGCAATAGCCAAAGTAAAAAGCATCAAGATACTTCACAAAAAAGCACTGCGGAAAGTAAAGGGAAAAATGACGCCGAAGGTCCAATTTTGAGAAAATTGACCCCCTGTTCTAACATGCTGCACACACCTCTCTCTTTGAATGTTAAATCCGTAACCAGTATTAAAAACCTCACAACTGTTAAAGAGGAGCAGACTTCTGCACAGATGAAGCTTGTCAGCTGCCTCAACAAGTCAAAGCTGTTACCAGAATCTAAAGCAGATTCTCTGAGGCGATCACTCCCTGATAAAATAGCTTCCACGCAAAAGCCTAATTCAAAGCTGCCTGAGGAGACAACTAGTCAAACGGTTCACCGATCTGAATGCTCAATAAAAGCGATTACTGGATTAAATGCTGAAGTTGGTAGCCTTACCCCCGGCAAAGTTACCACTAAAACAGAAACTAGTTCCACATCCACTTCTCCCATTACTCAAGTAAACACAAATGCCACCGCCAATGTGTCCACTTCTAAGCTGTGTTTTGACAAGGAGCCTTCAGTTACTTCTGAAACACCAGCCTCTGTAAACCTTAAAGAATGTTCTGCAAAGTCACATCTTAAAGAAAAAACAAGTGCAAATCCAAAATTAAATCGAATGATTGCTACCAAATCCTATGTCCAAGCTAAACCTGAAGTTGCAGAACTTAAAGTTTCCTTAGCGGTTAACCATCAAGATAGTAAAAGCACTGAAGCACTTTACGTCCATAGCGACAAAGGTAAAATTAAGATTACTTCTGTTACAAATCAAGATACTAGAGTGGTGACTGTGGAAAAAAGTAAGCCTAGCGTTTCTCAAAACCTAGTGGGGAAAGAAGGAGACCTAAAAAAGACCCTGCCTGATGCCAACATCAACATTACTTCTTTACCCAAAGCCGCATATCAAGATGTCTCCGCAAGTAAAATGCACTTAACTATGAGTGGTTGTAAGGAGAAAAGCGAGCAAATTCCCAACTTGAACACTGCAAATGTCAAAGTTAAGAAGGATGTCCAGATGTCCTCTGGTAAGACTTTCGCTGCTTTAAGGGAGGGCAATGTTTCCAGTAAACCTGTCACTGATAAGCAATCCTGTGTCCTTACAAATAATACAGCCCCGGTCTCAACGCGGAGAGATCCACCATCATCTCCAAGCAAAAAGACTGTTGCGAAAAACATGCCGAAGCCACCAGCCGCATCTCTGGAGAATTTGAGTAGCCTTTCTTCAGACTTGAAGGGACAAAAAAGAGGAAAGGATACAATTCCACAGAATAGTCCTCACAAAAAGACATAATCTGCCAGCACCTTCACCAAGACCTCTTTACTGTAGTAGCTGCTAATCTGAAACTTCTTTCAAAACCAGCACTGTGTAGTGTTTCCATATCTATTTGTAACCCGTTTGACGATACAGTTAGTAGTTTGTTTCAGATTTCAGTCCCAGCTTATGAGGTTTTCAGTTTCCGGATGCAGTTACGAACAGAACGATGTACCTAGTCGGTAGAAAGGGAAAGGGCTATGGGGGAAAAGGTCTGTAATTTACACTGTAGTATGTTGTGTTAAATGTCGAATGTACAGTTTGCTGCTCAATTCTACTGTTTACTTTCTTAAAAAATGAAAAAAAAAACATTAAGATTTGGATTATTTTTTTTCTTTTTGTTTGTGGAGTGACAAAACTCTGAGAAGAACAAAACCAACATGTGACGACTACGATTAACTGTGGTGTTTAAAGCAATCTTCGAAAGAATTAACTTCGTCCTGAACTCATTGATCGGTTATCTATGGTTATCCTGTTTAAGTGTCCAGCGGTGCCCCATAGTCTTCTCATCACGAGGCCTAGTGTTAGGGATAGAAGTATGCTGACGGGTCCTACAATAATGACCCTTGTTGTGCCAAATAGTTGATATTTCCAATGATGACCTCATCTAGCTAGTCAGTATCGCGCATAGTATGGCTTTGCTATGACTTCTCTATGTTGTCCATACTGTATTATCACCTAGAGCCTTTTGTATCCGTATACATAGCACATTACTACTATTATCAAAGCACTGATCCTTCATTTAGAAAATCGATTCTTATCTTATTGTCAACCTCCATTTCACAAGTGCAAATATCTTAACCTTTTGTGGGGGCGGGAAGAAAAAAATACATTTTGTTGCAGTTCTTGAATGTATATATTTCTGTTTACTACA
This sequence comes from Phyllobates terribilis, assembly GCF_046119375.1. Classification (NCBI taxonomy): domain Eukaryota; kingdom Metazoa; phylum Chordata; class Amphibia; order Anura; family Dendrobatidae; genus Phyllobates; species Phyllobates terribilis. The sequence continues at coordinate 503,339,396 of NW_027362761.1, read as the reverse complement.
TAGGCTTGAAAGGGAATTGTGTTTTGCTACATAAGAGAATTTTTTTTTGTTGGTGTTGATGTGTAGCCGAGGGCCTTACAATGTAGAGGTTTAGCATTCTCATGTTTTTTGGGGTTTTTTTGGGGGGAAGTGCATTAAATAGCTCCATACATTTCATAGCATCTTGTATTTCTGTATTATAAATATGTGAATATTGTAAGATAAAGGGGGTTTTGTGTAACACGGGGCCATGTTAGAGCTATTTGGTGCTTGGAGGGTAACTTTACTTTCTCTTTTTTTTTTTTTTTTGTAAAGCCTTATTTATATTTTATATACACACTCCCCGCAACATGTATTTGTTAATCCATGGCCGTAGAATGAGGAACTTATCCCTAAGATGACCTAAGATAAATGCGTGACTCTTATTCAGTGACAGCGCTCAGCTTGCGTCCATATCACACAATGTGTAGCTGCTACAATCTTACAGTGATCTCAGAATACAAGTCCTAGGGATTATAGTGCACCTGTCAGCAGGATTGTGCTTAGTAAACCACATACACTGTCAGGAGGGTGCTGTTACACTGAGTAAAATGATACCTTTGTTGATGAAATCCATCCAGTGGTTCTTTTATAATCTTTACTTTCATTTCTGACATAATGATATGCATGTGCTCTGGTGCTCTGCTTATATATTCATATCTCTGCCTTCTGACACGTCACTGTGCTTTCAGTGACTTGCCTACTATTTTAAATACTTCTTGTGAAATTACACAGGCAGTATTTAAAATAGTAGGCAGGTCACTGAAAACACAATGACCCGTCAGAAGGCAGAGATATGAATACATAAGCAGAGCGCCAGAGCACATGCATATCATTATGTCAGAAATGAAAGTAAAGATTATAAAAGAACCACTGGACGGATTTCATCAACAAAGGTATCATTTTACTCAGTGTAACAGCACCCTCCTGACAGTCTATGTGGTTTACTAAGCACAATCCTGCTGACAGGTGGACTTTAAGGAAGGGCGGTCTCGACTGCCAACAGTCTACAAATCAGAAAGAGTGGGGATCCTCTGAAATCCTAGACCTCCACAAGAAACCTAGGCGTATGGCACTTCCGCTGCAGACTCATCAGAAGTAAATGCCTAGTATTGAGATTAACAGGAATAGGCGCCCGGTTCCCACTCAGAACCATCTGTCACTTGTGGAGGTATTGCAGAAGTTATCTATTAAAGTATAGTTTGCAGTACCCACTTCTCTGTATGTCTCTATGCTTGGCACAGAGCACTCTAATTAGAAGCACTCTGCATTGTGATGTTCCTCTAGTATTACTTCCTCCTGGGGATTGTAAGAATAAGGGTATGTTCACACGTTGCGTTTTTGCAGCTTTTTTTTTGCTAAACTTCTTTGTGCAGCAACAAACACTGCATTGTAAATATCAGCAAAGTGAAAGATTTCAAAAATCTCATGCATACACTTGTATTTTTTTTCCTTGTGTTTTTTAGAGTTGCAGGGCCTTTATGGAAATCACATATTTTTTTTGTGTTTTTCACCCTTTCTAATGAAGGGGGAGGGACTAAATTATAAATGCAGGCAAAAACGTGTGAATTTACACCGCATTTTTCCTGCCGAAAAAAAAAAGGTTGCAAAAATGCTAAGTGTGAACATAGCGTAAAGCTGGGGCTACACACTGCCCTGATTAAAGGTCTCAAGACCAAATATCGCTGTATGCCGCTTCTTAATGCAAGTGAATGGGGTCACGTTGCGTCTTGCAGGATACCATGATCACAACAAGCAAGTCTCAAAAAGTCAGAACCATTTGAACTTTTTGCAACCTGCTTGTTGCGGGACAATGCGACCCCACTCGCTTGCACTATACTGTGATATAGCAGTGGCATACAGCGATCCTTGGCCACACAGCCCCTGACTAAGCTTCATCTGGGCATTACCCAAATTATTCTAGGTTGTCCCTAGAAAGCACTACAATGTCAACACTCGGTGTCAGGATTCTAGGGACACAATTAACAAGAGGAATAGTTTTGTGCAGTTGTTGATTTTTTTTATGCCTTTCCAGCAGGAAAATCAGATGAATTGTTTAATGGTCAATTCTAAAACAAAAAAATTTATTTCATGGAAAATACGTTTTTGGGAAAACTGCTGAAGTAAAAAAAGGTTGTAAAATTTTCCATAAATCAGACTCCTTACTTGATTTCTGCAGCAACGACCATTACATGACCGGCAATTGTGTAGCAGCTTGTTTAGACAGTCTTGCACCCGCTTAGAACGATCGGTAGTACGATAGTTCTGTGCGTATATGCTGTTATTGTTCTCGGCAGCACCATCTTGTTTACACCGGACGATGTGCTGCCGAGAACGATGATTTTTTACTAAGCTAAAAATCAGTTAACACAACAACAGAGTTTTGCTCGTTCATTAGATGATTGGTGGCCTGTTTACACTGCAAGTTTATAGGGAAAAGAGCTTTCCTAAAAACTCTTACCCCTGATAATCGGTAATAGGTGTAACTGCACCTATTATAGCAGCTTCAGATCAGTGTTTGCTGTTTGACAATGCTCTACTTGGTCTACATCGATATATTTGATGTTCACAGTGTGGACTTGAGTCGTCTAGATGACATTTTTTCCGGCAATCTTCACATCAGTCAGATATCCATTAACATTGTTAAGATACATGAACCTGTTTTTCCTGGTGCATTTAATTGCTTTTGCCACTCCCTTGAATAAGCAATGCAGAGGACTCTGAATAAATAAGATATGAAGCTTGCAGCGTTAGTCGCAAATCTCTGAAATACCAAATATTCCAGCACCCGCCCATCGCGCATTGAGACGCTGTTCATTTTTGCCTTTCGAGTTCCGCTCATCCCCTTGTTGGTTCAGTGTTTACACCTGTCTGTGTCGTGGAGTCAATTCTCACATCCGTCAAACATTTTGTAGTCTTAAAGTACCCGGTGTGTTCACGTTCCTACTCGTTTGTATGTGTTAACCTTACTACTGATGTCAGATATTTGTGTACTGATTAGTCTCTTCTATGTAACTAAGATCTGTGCTCCTTTTCTAGTCTTTTCTGCTGTAGAAATACCAGCTTAGTATCTGTGCAATAAAGTGTTTGTTGTCTTAACTTTATATAAAACAAAGTACACAAGTAAAAAAAAAACCAGACCCACAACTTTATGAATGTTGTATTTGTTGTATACTGGACAAGTATTTATACTTCAGCTGCAATGCGTACGATTGAAATAAAAAGTCGGCATGAAGGCTGAGGCTGTATGGTTTGTCAATTTATTTCTCTATTAAAGTTAAATTTCTTGGCAATGTATTAAAAAAAATACATATATACATAAATCACCCTTTGTATTAAGAAGAAGAAGAAAACAAAAAGTTGCAGTTTTCACACTGGCCACTGGGGCAATTCTAGACTTCTACTTCCTGTTACTTCAGGAAATTCACATGCACATTAGCAGCAATACACTGATTTTGACCCAATGGTTTGTATTGAAGCGTCTAATGAGCAAGTGAAAGGCCTTCTTTTCCTGTGGCGGTCCTCTTGTGAGCCAGTTTCTTTGTAGCGCTTGATGGTTTTTGCAACTGCACTTGGGGACACTTTCAAAGTTTGCCCAATTTTTCGGACTGACTGACCTTCATTTCTTAAAGTAATGATGGCCACTTGTTTTTCTTTACTTAGCTGCTTTTTTCTTGCCATAATACAAATTCTAACAGTCTATTCAGTAGGACTATCAGCTGTGTATCCACCTGACTTCTGCACAACACAACTGATGGTCCCAACCCCATTTATAAGGCAAGAAATCCCACTTACTAAACCTGACAGGGCACACCTGTGAAGTGAAAACCATTTCCGGTGACTACCTCTTGAAGCTCATCAAGAGAATGCCAAGAGTGTGCAAAGCAGTCATCAAAGCAAAAGGTGGCTACTTTGAAGAACCTAGAATAAAAGACATATTTTTAGTTGTTTCACACTTTTTTGTTAAGTATATAATTCCACATGTTAATTCATAGTTTTGATGCCTTCAGTGTGAATGTACAATTTTCAAAGTCATGAAAATGCAGAAAAATCTTTCAATGAGAAGGTGTGTCCAAACTTTTGGTCTGTACTGTATATATTTAACAAAATCCTGATTTAAAGGGAACCTGTTGCCATGAAAATGCAGTCCAATCCTCTGCAGGCATCATGTTATACAGCAGGAGGAGCTGAGTAGATTCAATATATTGTGTTTTCATCATTTAATCCTCTGCTCTTTCTGGGATTTTCAGTCCAGTGGGCGGTCCTATCAGTGACTGACAGTTCTCTTTATGCACGCCTGTACAAAAAAAAACTGATAGGAGTGCCCACTGGACTGAAAACCCCAGAAACAGAGGTTTAATTGATTAAAACAAAAGTAATACTGCATTTTTCTCACAAAACTATATATCAATCTGCTCAGCTCCTCCTCCAAGTCTACTGCTTTTACATGGGATTCTACTCTAAAAGGACTCTGCTCTTTTTTCTGCCTAACCTGCAAATAAATTGCAAAATAGAGACCCATTATCCTTTTCCAATTATGTGACTGTTGCTATTTTTGAAGTATGTTTTCTTCCGTGTTGACTTCCATTTTTCATTTTTTTTGGATCCGTTCCTCTACAAAACAGTCTAAGGGCTGAATTCCACCCATTGTTACAGGCTTTAGCTTCTTTTGTTTGTTTTCCCATCCGCACAGTGTTCCAAAAGAAAGTTGAGCTGTCCAGCACCAGTGGAAAGACAACAAAAGTCACAAAAAGTTTTTGCAACTACAAATTTTGCAACAATTTTGCACCATGTAAAGTTGTTTTGCTCCAGAAAACCGGTAGACGAATGAGGGAGCTGGATGTTCCCACACAATTAACCCCTTCACCACCTTTGAAGTACTTGTACGTCAAAAGTAGTGTCCTGACTTTAATGCGGGCTCACACGCTGAGCCTGCATTTTTCCCCTCACTTGATGGCTTGTTTAATCAGCCATCACGTGCTTCTTAACAGCTTCAGGTTCCCTAAGGAGACTATTAAATAAAGTAAAAAGTAAGAAAAATGTTTTAAAAATGAGAAAAATAAAAAAACACATGTTCAAATCACCCGATTTTTGCCCCATTAAAAATTAAATAATTTAAAAAAAATACACATTTGGTACTACCGCTTTTAGAAGTGTCCGATCTATCAAAATATAAAATAAATTAATCTGATCGGTGAACTGCATAAAAACCAGTGTTACTTTTTTGGAGGGGGCAGATGCAACATTGCAATAAAATGCAACAAAAGCGATCAAAATGTTGACATATCTACCCCAAAATGGTATCAATAAAAACGTCAGCTCGGGGCACAAAAAATAGGTCATCACCCAGCTCCAGCTCCTGAAAAATTAATACATTACGGATCTCGGTGAGTGGTGATGAAAGCAAAAAATTTTATTTATTTTTTTTACAAATTTCCACATTTTTTTTCACCACCGAAATAAAAAACAAAACAAAACACTATACATGTTTGGTATCTGTATACTCATACTGGGTAATCATGCTGCCACATCAGTTTTACCATATAGTGAACATGGTACATGAAATTCCCTAAAACAATTGTGGAATTGCATTTTTTTTTCTTTGCAATTTCAATGCACTTGAAATTTTTTCCCCTTTTCCAGTGCAGTATATGGTCAAGTGATTGGTGTCTTCCAAAAGTACAACTCGTCCTGCAAAAAACAAGACCTCATACGGCTATGTGGCCAAAAAATAAAAAACGTTATGGCTCTTGGAAGAAGGGGATGAAAAAATGGAAAATCGCCAAGTAGTGAAGGGGTTAAGGAACAGCTGACTTTTTCCCATGGAAGAAATCTGTTAATACAGTATGCTGTCATATAAGGACTTGAAATGCTGGATTTTATCAAGTAGGACTTCTCTAAGGGACCAGGTTTAGTCTAGGTTAGTTAAAGCGGTATTCCACTTTAAAGTTTTTTTCTTTATAAATTATTTGGGGGAAGATGAGAGTTAATATATTCTAAAGGCTTGCTCTGTGAGAATATATCAAAATGGATCTTATCCACTGCTCCAACACTATCTTTCTGCTGATACTCCTGGTCCTTCTTGACCTGGCTCCAGAGTACAGAGGTGACTGCACAATGCAGTCAATGGCTTGGCTGTCATGCAGACGGGGGCACTGGAGCTGCAGGTGGTGGCACTGGAGCTGCAGGTGGTGGCACTGGAGCTGCAGATGGGGGCACTGGAGCTGCAGGTGGAACTGGAGCTGCAGGTGGTGGCGCTGGAGCTGCAGATGGGGGCACTGGAGCTGCAGGTGGTGGCACTGGAGCTGCAGGTGGTGGCACTGGAGCTGCAGGTGGTGGAGCTGGAGCTGCAGATGGGGGCGCTGGAGCTGCAGATGGGGGCACTGGAGCTGCAGGTGGTGGCACTGGAGCTGCAGGTGGGGGCACTGGAGCTGCAGGTGGGGGCACTGGAGCTGCAGGTGGTGGCGCTGGAGCTGCAGATGGGGGCACTGGAGCTGCAGGTGAGGGCACTGGAGGTGCAGGTAGTGGAACTGGAGCTGCAGGTGGTGGAACTGGAGCTGCAGATGGGGGCACTGGAGGTGCAGGTAGTGGAACTGGAGCTGCAGGTGGGGGCACTGGAGCTGCAGGTGGGGGCACTGGAGCTGCAGGTGGTGGCGCTGGAGCTGCAGGTGGTGGCGCTGGAGCTGCAGGTGGGGGCAATGGAGCTGCAGGTGGGGGCACTGGAGCTGCAGGTGGTGGCACTGGAGCTGCAGGTGGGGGCACTGGAGCTGCAGATGAGGGCACTGGAGCTGCAGGTTGGGGAACTGGAGCTGCAGGTGGGGGAACTGGAGCTGCAGTCAAAGTCTTACTGTTTTTTTTTTTTGTTTTTTTTACACAGAGCAAGAATTTAAAACGTCAGACATAGAAAATCCCTTTTAAGAAAATAAGGACTTGATACTGGGCCATGATCAGTGAGTTATTGAGCCCAAAGACGACCATTTTCTGTAAGAAAAATTGCATTGAGTTTCACTTTCACTTTCGTTCTGTATTTTGTGGCAGTAGTGTTGTTATTATGTTGACTTTTAATGTGCCATTTTTTACGGCTGATTTTGGTTGCTTTCCATTTATTACTTTGCACCAAACTGACAATGCTTTATAACCCACTCACTATTTGGTGTGTTAACCTCGGTAGCTCTGCCAAATATGCGTTTCAGACATATTTATGAAATTTTTGAGTTTTTATCTGCTGCTAAAACTTGAATCTAAAGGTGGTAATAATCTTTATTTTTTATATAGCGCTAACATATTCCGCAGCGCTTTACATACATTATCATCACTGTCTCCATCGGGGCTCACAATCTAGATTCCCTATCAGTATGTCTTTGGAGTGTGGGAGGAAACCAGAGAACCCGGAGGAAACCCACACAAACATGGGGAGAACATACAAACTCCTTGCAGATGTTGTCCTTTGTGGGATTTGAACCCAGGACCCCAGTGCTGCAAGACAGGAGTGCTAACCACTGCACCACCGTGTCGCCACTTATTTGGTCTAAACTGAAACCAGTTATCTTCTTGTCCAAATTTGGCACTGGTACATGTTTCGATGAGATAAAAAATTATAAGCCGCCATGTGCTAAATTAATAAATCCCACAAAATTAAACACAGATCTAGAACAGTCTGTGACCAGGTCTACAACCTGATACATTTTACCAATGCAGTTGAACAGTCTGCTGCGGATATATGTGGCTCGTATAGATACAGCAAAGTTTATCTTGACACAAATTCACAGTCATGAAGAATCGTCACAGAAGTCATCTCACTTTAGAGGATTAAGATAACTTTAAGGTCCCTATACACATTAGATCTAAATAATATGAACATGCCAATTTCGGCAAGATCTAATTGGTATGAGGTTCCTACCGACACTTCCCCAAAAGTTTATGTCGAGGGGGGAAAGAAGTATCCAGCTTGTTGAAGTTCAACAGTTGAGCGAGAACTCCTCTGACAGTGACTTATCCCCCAGCCTAAAAAAAAAGCTTGGCAACTATTCCTGTGATGGGGATAGTCCAGAAAATGGCTCTGGGCTAACTGATCATTCGGCCGCCAGCTCTCCGATCCATTGTCCAATATCATGTTTGGTAATGGAATTCCACTTTTTTCTGCCGTGATATGCCAGCGCCATCTTATGTGTTACTACATCTGTAACATAGTCCAATACAAGTTTAGCATACTGTTATTAGACGCATTAGATTTACGTATTTTTCTTTTCTGAATGTCAGGAATACCGTAAATGTTTCCGTCACTGACCGTAACCTAAGATCTTAAAAATGACAAGAAATTGCGACATGGCATATTAGAAATTTGCAGAACTTATCATTCTCCCAGGATAACATTTTATACACTTACGTAAAACTGGAAAATGTCTTAAAATGTAACTTTTCTGATAATTCTTGCATCTCCGCAGTTCTTAGTATTCTTTTGTCTTGTATGAGCACTTCAGTTGAACTTAACGTTTTCTATTTCCTCAATTTTGTTTCTGGTTCCTCTTTTGGATATTTGTAATCTTCTGAATTTATTCTTCATTCTACACCTACTTTTCTTTTATTCTTAAAGCGAACCTGTTATGTGCTTACATGAAGATATAGGGTAAATCTGCAGGTAGATGGCGTTAAAATGCTGCACCGGCCGCCTTAATGAAAGTGCTGCTATCGGGAGGTAGTTAATTTATATCCTGGGAGCCACTTGCTTTCATTCATAGGGGTCGTGCATGGAGTGGTGACAGTCATTGTTCAGTATATTGTGTGCAGTGGCTGTAATCCTTCGCTGACAGTTTTTCCCTGCAATCTACCAAAGTCGCACACAGTATAGTGAGCCATGACTGTAACTGCTCCTGGCGCACACCTATGATTGGAAGTGAGCGGCTCTCGGGAAGATATAATTTAATTTCTGCCCAGTAGCCGGACTTTTATTAAGGCGGTCGGGCAGCATTTTAAGGCTATGTTCACACACGTTGTGTTTTGCTGCGTAATTTGCAGCAGATTTTTATGCAAATTTTCAGCTGCGTCTGGAAATACCAGCAAAGTCTATGAGAAACTAGAATTCTCTCTTCACCCATGTTGATTTTTGTTTCCTGCGTATTTTCTGCCTTGTTTGCGTTTTTGGAAAATAGAGCATGTCACTTCTTTCAGCGTTTATTCACCCATAGGAAGTAATGGGTGGTGGAAAAAATGCTGCAAAAACGCATCAAAAAATGCAGCAAAACCTGCTTGTTCGATGCAGCGGTTTTCCTGCCAGAGAAAAGTTGTCAGCAGATTTAGCTGCAGAAAAAAACACAACGTGTGTGCACATAGCCTTACACTATTTACGGGCAGATTGACCTTCTAGCTTTAGGTAAATAGTATTTTTGTAAATGACTAGTTCCCTTTAACAAAATTTTTCATATGAAGACCAAATCATCATTTTCCCAACAACTATTGGTTTGACAAACTTTCTTAGTTACATATTTATTTTCTATCATAGCATCTGGTTTTCATGTAGCCATAACAGGTGGTCCAAATGCATTTTCCAACAGAGTTTAAGAAATCCTAATAGACGCCTCTCACTTATAATGTGGATCTACCAAGATATTTTTGACAGCAAGAATTAATGACACCATGAATGTCAAAAACACTAGACCCCCTGATGGAAAGCGCATAAAACAATTGTGAACACAGCCTGGCATGTAAATTCCTATTTCTGTAATATATGTACATATATGACTTTGGCATTCCAACAGAGCAATAATGTTTTAAAGTCTGAAGCCAACACTGAGAAGAGCTGCTGTACAATCTGAATACCTTGATATGTAGATTTAATATCCTATATTTTGTGGTCTAATTTAATGTTTTTTACATGTGGAAACTTTGCACATTCAGACATGATTTATAATAGATTAAGAAGCTAAATATTGATCCCAGTATTTATTATAGAATCTACTATAGCACTGAAGGAGAAAGCACCAAGGCCCCGATTCATCAAGCGCACCGATTTTCACGATGGTCATTGAGGCGGCTTACTGGAGTAAGACACTCCTGATTAAGTGGCACTCACCTCTTAATGAATCAGGAGCGGCTGACAAGTGGTGTGGACCTTGCCACAAATATTACTCCAGCGAGGACACCGCAGCTCAACATGAATTAGACTAGCTCTGGAGTCACAGCCCCGTCCCACCTCATCTCCACCCAATTTAGAAGAGGTGGGCAAAACTGAAGTGAAAACGCCAAAAGTATCAGAGTTTTTGCTCAAGTCTGTTATGTAAAAATTTTGCAACTTTTCAAAACTTCTTGAGCCAGAATTCTGGCATAAAAACTTTGATGAATCGGGGCCCGAAGTGTCAATGTTTACAATATAAAGGTGATTATAAATGAAAAAATCTTCAGCCTATTCTTGCTAACCTAACCTCGGGCAGCAGAAAATACAGGCAGGCACCCTCATTACTAAGAAGTCTGAAATCCTATAACATTTCAGAGACCCTGCATTCCAAAAAGAATCAAGTGATCCCCTCCATCTTCCTCCCATTTTAGGCTCAATGTCATTGACAAGTATCTATTTGCGTACAGGAAGAGAGCAGTCAATCAAGTTAAGCCTGGCGTGGAGCCGCCAGAGCAGCCACCCAGAGGACACCTCAACTTTTGCCTGGTTCACCTGGGTTTTTTTTATTAAACAACACAGCTTTTTATGGTAAAATGTACTTGCTTCTAATTATGGAGGCAATCTGTAGGGAAACATGATTCTGTTTGACATCCCTGAATTTAAATGGAAGATACAAACTCAAATACACAGAGGGCCAAAATATAAAACTTGGACAAAGTCGCGCACCAAACTTGATATCTATCAAAAAAATATCTACAATGAGAAAGTTTTTCCTTATCAAATAAGGCGATGAACTTTTCACATGGAAACTAACTTAAAGGGTTTGTCCCACGAACAAAGTACATTTTAATTAGTAGATCTTAGGAAAAAAATAAACACATAATCACAAATGAGGCATACTGGAGTAATATAATGTTAACAGGGGTGGACATACCGCTGGTGCAGCCGGCGCAGCTGCATCAGGGCCCAGAGGTGGAGGGGGGCCCGTGCAGGCAGCGGTGTACTGCCCATAGCAGCAGCCGCTATGGGGTGCCTCCGTGAAGGGGCCCAGTCTCCAGCACGTAATCATTCTGATAGCAAAAGCCGGGGAGAGAGCGGTGCACGGAGTGCTTCCACTGGAAAAAAAAGTGTGTGTCACTCAGGAAGACAGACACCGCCAATGAAAAGCTTTAGCAGCCAGACTGGTGAGAGCGCTCACTAGCTGCAGTCTCTGGCTCCAGCACGGCGCGTCCCAATGGTGAGTGTTCACCTGTAGTCAGGGAGCCCGGGCCACACTGCACACTGGGGGCAATAGTGGAGGAGGAGCAGGACTTACAGCTCGTCTTCTGCTCCCTCCACTGTTACGTTCCCAGCAGCAGCATCTTGTCACAGAGTAGAGGTCGGGGGAAGAGAGCTCACAGCAGGGGGCAGCAAGGAGCTGACATCAGTCCTCCCTGCTATGCCCCCATCCATCACAGAGGGTTAAGCAGCACTTTTTAGCTGACCTATGAACTTTGTGGCAGAGCTTCTCCACGGCTGCATAGCTGATATAGAAGATTAGTATGTGTGTATATCTATGTGTGTGTGTGTATGTGTAAATGAGTATATATATCTATGTGTGTATATGAGTGCATATCTGTATCTATGTGTGTATGTATGAGTGTATATATGTGTGTATATACGAGTATGTGTGTATCTATGTATTTGTGTGTATATGATTGTATATAACAATGTGTGTATCTGTGTGTGTATATATGTATGTATGTGTGTGTGTAGTATGGATCAAAAGTTTGGACACACCTTCTCATTTAAAGATTTTTCTGTATTTTCATGACTATGAAAATTGTGCATTCACACTGAAGGCATCAAAACTATGAATTAACACATGTGGAATTATATACTTAACAAAAAAGTGTGAATCAACTGAAAATATGTCTTATATTCTAGGTTCTTCAAAGTAGCCACCTTTTGCTTTGATGACTGCTTTGCACACTCTTGGCATTCTCTTGATGAGCTTCAAGAGGTAGTCACCAGAAATGGTCTTCCAACAATCTTGAAGGAGTTCCCAGAGATGCTTAGCACTTGTTGGCCCTTTTGCCATCTTGATTGGGTTCAGGTCTGGTGACTGTGGAGGCCAGGTCATCTGGCGTAGCACCCCATCACTCTCCTTCTTGGTCAAATAGCCCTTACACAGCCTAGAGGTGTGTTTGGGGTCATTGTCCTGTTGAAAAATAAATGATGGTCCAACTAAACGCAAACCGGATGGAATAGCATGCCGCTGCAAGATGCTGTGGTAGCCATGCTGGTTCAGTATGCCTTCAATTTTGAATAAATCCCCAACAGTGTCACCAGCAAAGCAACGCCACACCATCACACCTCCTCCTCCATGCTTCACGGTGGGAACCAGGCATGTAGAGTCCATCCGTTCACCTTTTCTGCTTCGCACAAAGACACGGTGGTTGGAACCAAAGATCTCAAATTTGGACTCATCAGACCAAAGCTCAGATTTCCACTGGTCTAATGTCCATTCCTTGTGTTCTTTAGCCCAAACAAGTCTCTTCTGCTTGTTGCCTGTCCTTAGCAGTGGTTTCCTAGCAGCTATTTTACCATGAAGGCCTGCTGCACAAAGTCTCCTCTTAACAGTTGTTGTAGAGATGTGTCTGCTGCTAGAACTCTGTGTGGCATTGACCTGGTCTCTAATCTGAGCTGCTGTTAACCTGCGATTTCTGAGGCTGGTGACTCGGATAAACTTATTCTCAGAAGCAGAGGTGACTCTTGGTCTTCCTTTCCTGGGGCGGTCCTCATGTGAGCCAGTTTCTTTGTAGCGCTTGACGGTTTTTGCAACTGCACTTGGGGACACTTTTAAAAGTTTGCCCAATTTTTCGGACTGACTGACCTTAATTTCTTAAAGTAATGATGGCCACTCGTTTTTCTTTACTTAGCTGCTTTTATCTTGCCATAATACAAATTCTAACAGTCTATTCAGTAGGACTATCAGCTGTATATCCACCAGACTTCTGCACAACACAACTGATGGTCCCAACCCCATTTATAAGGCAATAAATCTCACTTATTAAACCTGACAGGGCACACCTGTGAAGTGAAAACCATTTCCGGTGACTACCTCTTGAAGCTCATCAAGAGAATGCCAAGAGTGTGCAAAGCAGTCGTGAAAGCAAAAGGTGGCTACTTTGAAGAGCCAAGAATATAAGACATATTTTCAATTGTTTCACACTTTTTTGTTAAGTATATAATTTCACATGTGTTAATTCATAGTTTTGATGCCTTCAGTGTGAATGTACAATTTTCATAGTCATGAAAATACCTTCTCATTTAAAGATTTTTCTGTATGTCCAAACTTTTGGTCTGTACTGTGTATGTAAAGATCTGAGGTTGTGGGTTGTAAGTAATCACCTAGGCAGGTTAACGATGCAACAATATTTTATTGATCTCAGCCATGGTAATAAAGCAATTCCAGGTAAATGGCCAAAATACAATTATCTCAGTCCTCAAATTCCCAATCTGGGTTCAGTAGTTCCACTGGCTTTGTATAAGGCCATACTCACTGTCTCCCAACTTTTGGTTGGCCCACAGATTTTGTATCTCCAGCCAGTATAGTCTGTAGCCACAGTCCATGATCCTTTGGACCGCAGATAAAACGAATGAAGAATATTCTAGAAGCCTTCATCTGAGACTGCATGTAAGACCCCCTGTGGTGACGGCTCCACTGTGTCTACAATCTACACACACATAATGAGATTATTGGCTATTGGAACAATGGTTAGATACTCCTGAGATACAGATATTCTGAGATTCAGATTAGTGGAATGCTGGACATTTTACAAGTAAATTTTACATACTGACAAGTTAGCAGAACTATATAAAACATAAGAAGTAAATCACTAATAAAACACAATAATAATATTAACAAAAATGGTGGTCTGTTTCTGGAAAAGTATCATAGTCTTTAGTAAGTGGGCAGCTCCTCACAAAATATATATATATATATGTATATACACACAGTACAGACCAAAAGTTTGGACACACCTTCTCATTTAAATATTTTTCTGTATTATGACTTTGAAAATTGTACATTCACACTGAAGGCATCAAAACTATGAATTAACACATGTGGAATTATATACTTAACAAAAAAGTGTGAAACAACTGAAAATATGTCTTATATTCTAGGTTCTTCAAAGTATCCACCTTTTGCTTTGATGACTGCTTTGCACACTTTTGGCATTCTCTTGATGAGCTTCAAGAGGTAGTCACCGGAAATGGTCTTCACTTCACAGGTGTGCCCTGTCAGGTTTAATAAGTGGGATTTCTTGCCTTATAAATGGGGTTGGGACCATCAGTTGTGTTGTGCAGAAGTCAGGTGGATACACAGCTGATAGTCCTACTGAATAGACTGTTAGAATTTGTATTATGGCAAGAAAAAAGCAGCTAAGTAAAGAACAACGAGTGGCCATCATTACTTTAAGAAATGAAGGTCAGTCAGTGCGAAGCATGGAGGAGGAGGTGTGATGGTGTGGGGGTGCTTTGCTGGTGACACTATTGGGGAGTTATTCAAAATTGAAGGCATACTGAACCAGCATGGCTACCACAGCATCTTGCAGCAGCATGCTATTCCATCCGGTTTGCGTTTAGTTGGACCATCATTTATTTTTCAACAGGACAACGACCCCAAACACACCTCCAGGCTGTGTAAGGGCTATTTGACCAAGAAGGAGAGTGATGGGGTGCTACCCCAGATGACCTGGCCTCCACAGTCACCAGACCTGAACCCAATCGAGATGGTTTGGGGTGAGCTGGACCGCAGGGTGAAGGCAAAAGGGCCAACAAGTGCTACGCATCTCTGGGAACTCCTTCAAAATTGTTGGAAGACCATTTCCGGTGACTACCTCTTGAAGCTCATCAAGAGAATGCCAAGAGTGTGCAAAGCAGTCATCAAAGCTAAAGGTGGCTACTTTGAAGAACCTAGAATATAAGACATATTTTCAGTTGTTTCACACTTTTTTGTTAAGTATATAATTCCACATGTGTTAATTCATAGTTTTGATGCCTTCAGTGTGAATGTACAATTTTCAAAGTCATGAAAATACAGAAAAAAAATCTTTAAATGAGAAGGTGTGTCCAAACTTTTGGTCTGTACTGTATATAATGTGTGTGTATGTATGAGTGTGAACATATTTGTTTTTGGTTCACGTTTATTACTGCAATTGTAAAGGATAGGAAAATCAATCGGGCTCTATAAAGGGTTATTCTCCAAATAATCAAGTTATCTGCGATCCATAGGATTCTGAGAACAAGGCTCTGCAGTCTCGCCCTGAATGGACCAGAGTTGTGCATACATGGTCTCTGCTCTATTCATTATCTATAGAGCTGCTGAGCACTGCACTCGGCTATTTCCATCAGTTCCATAGACAATGAATAGAGCAGAAGTCAAGCATGCACCCCTCCAATCCATTCATGGCTGAGCTGCAGAGTCCTGTTGTCAGGATTGCTGGGGGTCCCAGTGGTCAGTCCCCCAACAATCAGTAATTATCCCTTATCAGGACTGGGGATAACTTGATTTATTTGGGGAATAACTCTTTAAGATCAAATGGCCTCTGTTCAGCATATTCTCCATGATGCATATGTTGAACAGTTGCATCCTATGGTTGCAACATCCACTGTCAAAAAAAAATGTAATATTTTAAGTACAGAATAGTGGAGTACAATATTCCATACTTTTATTTGTAGCTTACTATCAGATACTAGACAGTATAGATACAGACATATAATTTAATATAATATATACATGGTTGGCTCAGCAGAACAGAATCCTAACATAGATGTTGCCTGTTGCTCAGAGCCCAAGTCTCTGGGGTCCCATGGCCAGACTGCCCTCATCATAAGCAGCATGCCGAGCAGGGAGAATGGCCCAGACGTATTTCTTGCACAGGGGCCCCAAGCTGTCAGTGTCCACTCCTGAATGTTATATAAGAGCAGTAAAATGCATATGGCCCAACGGCCTAATTTAAATATGTAATAAAGGATGATAAACCTTGAATTAATTCAAGATCAAGTATGATGCCAACAAAAGTGCCTCCCCTAACACAGTATGATACCCCCGCAGTGAATTCCTCCACAGTAACCTTCACGCGCACGGTATGATGACCCTACTGTACCGCCCCCAGCAAAGTATGGTGGCCTTAACACAGTATGATGCCCCAACTGTGATCCCCACAAAGTATAATGGGCCACCCATAGCACTACATATAGTACAATGGGCCCCACATAGTCCTCTATACAGAATAATGGGTCCCACATAGTCCTCCATGCAGAATAATGGGTCCCACATAGTCCTCCATACAGAATAATGGGCCCCACATAGTCCTCCATATAGAATAATGGGCCCCACATAGTCCTCCATACAGAATAATGGGCCCCACATAGTCCTCCAGACAGAATAATGGGCCCCACATAGTCCTCATTACAGTATTATGGGCCCAACAGAGTTCGCCATACAGTATTATGGGCCTCACATCGTCCTCCATATAGAATAATGGGCCCCACGTAGTCCTCCATATAGTATAATGGCCACATATAGTCCTCCATACAGTATAATGGGCCCCACATAGTCCTCCATACAGAATAATGGGCCCCACATAGTCTTCGATACAGTATAATGGGCCCCACATAGTCCTCCATACAGAATAATGGGCCACACATAGTCCTCCATACAGTATAATGGGGAATCGGTCCCGGGGTCGAGGGCCAAAATTAAATCACCCTTTGAGCCAGAGTTTCACATGTGTGAATAAAATTATATAATTTTTCATATTATAGAACCATTTCAATTGATTTAGGAGGAAACAGGATTACGGCATGCATTGATTAATTTTAGAGAATCTCGGGTTAATACAAGTAATCCAGTGTTATCACTATAATGGAAGTGTAAATCCAGCCATAGTCTTCTCTTATCTACAGTACATAGTTATGGATGGAGCATCTCTACTTAGGCTGATGTCTTGCTGAACCTAAGTTGGTTGCTGTATGGCGCATCCTCCACCCCATACAGTAAATGTGACTATACACGTCTAATGTATAAGTCACTGTACTTAATGTCCTTCATTATGCTGTCCTGCCTGTAAATTCAGAGCCCCATTTTCTTTCTGTCTAAAATGGCTACTGCAGAGGTATGGGGAGCACTCTGGAAAGTCTGAACAAATGCTTCTGTCTTATTTGCCAAGTCACAAACACCCCAACGTTGATCCATCCTACACCAGTGGTAAGGCAGGCAAGGCCTGGATCAGACTTTCCACCGCGCCCCAATTACTTTTACAGTAGTCGCAAGGAGAAACGGGACACCTGCGTGACAGATATAGTTCGTGGCAGCAGAACCGAGGACATTAGGTTTGGTGACTATACATTAGAAGTGTATAATCATGTTTATCCACTTAGTAACAAAGCCTAAATGGATCTTAATGACTGGCCAACTTTTTTGTTTTTGCCTCTCCTCCTTTTCAACAGCCTTTTTTTTCTTCATTTTTTTCATTGATATGGCGGCATGAGGATTTGTTTTATATGGGATAAACTGTTTTCTCTTTTTAGCACTGTTTTAGATACATATAAATTACCATAAATTGCACAAATGCCTCAAAAAAAGCTATTTTTTATTCATATTTTTTTACGTTTCACACCAAATAACCTGTTGAATGAATTCTCCACGTTATTACAGTCATGTAGATACTTGGTATGTGTCTTTTTTTTCTATATGTATGCATATTTTATGCAAACATCTGATTTTTCTTTTTTTTGTCATGGGGACTTTTTAATTTTTTTTCAAGATGTTTTATATGTGTACATATTTTTTAAAATAATTTGGCCCCCAAGAAATCATAAAACCTCTCTGGAGAACATAATTTTTTTTAATTGCTCAGTTTTTCAACTGTAACTACATCCATAGGCAGCTCTGCTTTGTTGGGCAGAGACAAGGCAATCATATGATCGCCAGATACAACAGCTGCATAGCGCTCGTTGAGTGCTTTAAAAAAAGACACATTTGGTAATAAACCACTTCTATCTTCCCCCCAGGTTCCCTAGCTGTATATAATATAAAGCTGGAGACAGATAAATGAGGATCTACCACAGGTGATGGATACCGTTCACCAGGGATGGACTGGCCCACCAGAAAACCGGAGAATCCTTCGGTGGGACCTAGCTTCTCCTTCAGGAGACTTCATAGTGCAAACCTTGCAGCTACTATGGGGCTCTTGAGTGGGGGAGAAAGGTGGGCCCTCAGAATCAAATCCTCTGGTGGGCCCAATGTTCTTCTGTCTGACACTGCATTCACCCCCTACTTTTCTGTATGTTGTGACCTCTGCACCGAGCTAGATGGCTCTCCCATGAAATTGTTAAGATAGAAGAAGAAAATTTATACAATTCAAAATTTAAAGTAAAAATAAATTACAAAATGTATTCTGTTTTTTTTCTAAAGTTCAACTCTTAACATCTCCTCTTCTCCCCCCACCCCACCCAAAGTTTGTGATGGCTGAAGGAACTTTTTTTTTATATGGCAGAATAAACCCTCCTCCTGCAATATTGTACCAAGCATATTATAAGAATAATGAAGATCAATGCAGCAACGGTAGTTATGATGATATACGTAAGAGGAAATCCACAAGTTATTGACACTTCCGTCAGCTCTTTACCAGCCAGTGAGGGTGGCGATCCACACGTGGTATATGTCTTTTCTAGAAAGATCTTTTCCTGCTGTTTATACCAGGTTAGAAATTCTATGTTTGAGCACGAACAGTCAATTGGATTGTAACTTAAATTGATGGTGGTTTTATTTGATATATTCTGCACTAAATCAATAGGAATAGTTGAGATCATGTTAAAGGCAAAATTTAAGGACACTCCACTCAGGTTTCCAAAAGCATTTGTAGCGAAGGAAGTTAATTTGTTGTGACTAAGATCAACAGATTTCAAGTTCCCCAGATTCTGCAAGGCTTGTTTCTCTATGACTTCAAGGTCACAGTTCGATAGTATCAAGGTTTCCAGTTGTAGAACCTTGGAAAACAGGTTTTCACTTTTGAGAATCCGGTTATGAAAAGAATTTCCATCCAAATTTAGGTAAAGTAGTTTGATCAGACCCTCAAAAATCTTTATATAGCTGTTGTTCACATGGCTATAAGTTAAGTTCAATGTCCTCAGATCTGCTAAATTGCTGAAAGGACTTGATGATCCATCAATTAACAAATGGACCTTTGAGAGATCTAAAACTTCCAGCTGTTTATTCACATGAAATGCCGGACTCTCTAACTGGAGTGGTGCTCCAAAACTGAGATTCAGGTGCAAGAGACTATGTAGACCACTAAACTGAGCATTGCAACATGATGCTATATGAAAGTCATTGTGGCTCAAGTCTAAGTATTTCAGAACGGATAAACGCTCTAAGCATTTGTTCCCTAAGCCCCAACTGTCCTGATTTCCAACTATGTGTAAGTGTGTGAGCAATGGGAAACTGTCTGAGCTTATATTACAAAGACTGGAAAAAACGTTTTTATTTAAAATAAGTTCCTTCACGACATTGGGTTGGCTCACATGTGGAAGGGAATGAAGGTACATGGACGTGAGATCCAGTTTTTCAATCTTGGTCAAACAGGAGAAGGATTCCTTTGAGTCTTCAGAGAGTTGCCTATACTGTAGACTGAGCTCCTTTACAGAAATATTACAGAGTCCAGCCAGACTACTTGAAAGTAAATCAATATCGGCAGTAATGTCACTAAATGTGCCAATACTCAAGGTGTGTGTGTTCAACCCATTAAGGCCACTTAAAAGTGAAGAAACATCTGTATTCCATGCACAGCCAGTAAGATCCAAGTGATTGAAGTCACTATGGCTGAATGAATTGGGCTCAATGTATTTAATATTGTTTCCTTTCAGAATTAAAGTCAAATTTTTAATTTGGTTTAGGAATTTAGACTCTTCTACAGATATTGTGTTTATTTGGTTTAATGCAAAGTTTACCAAGGTCAAGTTTTGAAATGTAGTATCTTCAGGAAATCTTATGGAAGATATGAAATTACCTCCCAAATGCAGAGTCACTAGACTATTTAAGGTTTTTAAGGGAATCAATGTTAAGTCTGGTATGTAGGTTTCTTGCAAGTATAAATGTTCAAGGGAGGTTGCTCCTAGGAATGCAATATCTGCAATGTATATTATAGGGTTTCCAGTGAGTATAACTGTATTAAGCCTTGCATTGTTCCAAAAGGCGTTATTGTATATCCAGTTAATGCCGCACCTGTAAAATAGTGAAGAAATAGAATCCTTAGCTTGAGAGGAGGAACAAATTTAAAACAATGTGTGTACCCTTTTGAATTTTAAACTTTTCCAGATTGACAAATATAGAAATAGATGACCCTGCCCCCAAGGGTTTAAAATCTACAAGAGGTATTGGATAGGAGACAGGTGATGGTAAAAGTTGCACTTATGTCAGTGTGGTGGCCTGAGGGTTTTTGGAAGTTGTTGGCTTTTCAGAAAAGGTATGTTTTCAGGTTGTCTTAAAAGGTTTCAAAAGTGGGAGAGAATGTGGCCAGTTTTATTAGAAAGTCTTAGAATATGGAGGATGCAAAGGAGAAATGTTAGCAATGAATGTATTTAAAGCAAACTAGAACAGACTGAGGTCTTGAGAGGATCGATTAGCTGTTAGGAGAAGATCAAGTCAGAGATATATAGAGAGGACTAGCATGGACAGGAGCTGTGCGAATTCCCTGAGTTTTGGGATCCCTGGCATTCAGTTTGATTTGCCAGTCTGGTGTGACTTCATCTGTGTGGCACGGAGGTGACCTTTCACTAGCCCGGCTGATCATAAGTAGAGAATGCGATCGTGGAGGATAAGGGAATTCGCGCAGTTCCTGTCCACGGCCAGAGAACACTGACCTGGTTGCGCAAAGTGATCCGCTCATCTAAAGTAGTCAAGGGACTGGTGGAAGGCAAAGACAGGATTAGGAGGAGAGAGGCGAATTAATGCACAAGAAGAGTTGAGGGTGGATTATAAGGGTGCAAGAGTGTTGGAATCAGGGTTAAAGTGAAGTAATGTAATGGTAGTCTAGGTGTGAGATGAGGGCATACACATAACATTTTTGTTGACTTAAAATTTGGCAAACAGCGGATTCAATAGATGTTTTAGTTGGAGCGTGGATAAGGTGGAAGGTCATCCCAATGCAGCTGATCTGTAAAACTGGGGAACATGTTGAGCCATTGACTGTGATTGAATGAGCTTGTGAGAAAATAATGACTTTAGTTTTGCGTTTTCGAACACAAGAGGGTATAGCTGATGTACTCTCTGGAAACCATGTGCTAAACCCTATGGAATTCTATGAACTGTAGCAGGCCAAAGGTATAATATACTTTCCATATCAATTCCAGATGACTTCAACATCAAAGAACCATCTTTGTGATATCAATAATGCCCCACTAATGGAATTGGTTATCTTGATGACACCTCCTCCACTATTAAAACCATTATCAAATAAACAATAAAATTACAATCCAAATAAATTATAAAAAGTTTTCCTAAAATGTTTTACCTTGATAAATCTATGTATTCCAGGTTTTCGAAACGACTGAACATCCAGGAATACAAGGAAAACAGTGAGTTAAAGCTGAAATCCAGAATCTCTGTGCTGCTGGGTATAACGTTAGGGATCTCCTGCAGTCCTAGACCATCACAGCTGTAGCTTCTATTGGCAATAACCTGAAAATCAGATCAAATAAATGATGCACAAATATGAGAATAAAAGATTAGTGAGTGCAACATAAATATATGTAGTAAGACTACTAAGCCCAATATAAATGCAATATGGCAGCTTAGAGTATAGTGTGACTGGACTGGGTGAAGTCCATTGTGCATCTGATTGGAGTTGCAGGTAGGATGTTCATATTGATCCAGAATTCTCTTGGTTTTATTATTATTATTATTTATTTATATCGCGCCATTGATTTCATGGTGCTGTACATAAGAAGGGGTTACATACCAAATACAGATATCACTTACAGTAAATGAACTAACAATGATAGACTGGTACAGAGGGAGGAGGACCCTGCCCTTGCGGGCTTACATTCTACAGTTTTACTTTTTAGAAATGTTTTCCCTTTAGTAGCTTGTATTACTTTTTTATCTTCATACAATTCTCACCTAGTATACACCAATTACTGATAAATGTTAGAAAAAAATCCAATAATGTAAGGATTATAAAAGTCCAATTTGATCATAGTTTTAAGGTTGGAAAAAAGACAAGTTCATCGATTTAAACTTATGAGAAAGAGGAAAATCCCATAAGGCAGATGCTAATTGCCCCTTATTAGGGAAAAACGTTCTAAAATAAGTGATGAATTTGGAAATCTGCGGCTATAACCCATGGGTACTGATACATTGCGTATTGTGATGGTACAGTACTCAACCATCCTGAACCACTGATTTCATTTGACCACCCTTCCCAATATTTGATGTATTGCCTATATTCTCTGACAGGTCATATGAAAAGAATTTGTCAACCTTTAGAAGTATTTGTCCTCTACATAGGAAGCTAAATAAGTCTGAAATTCTGTGCTAATTAATATATTTATTAATGTTGGAGTACAGTACAGAGCTCCAAATCCGGTGCATAGATGTCCGGTGCATAGATAGGTGCAGAAGCTGTCTACTGGGCACGGCCTCACTCCGTATCCTAGTATTGAGCAAAGCCGCGCCCTGTCTAGTGACCCAGCCGTCCAGTGGACGTGGCTTCGCTCTATGCAAGTGTATGGAGCAAGGCCGCGCACACTAGACAGCTTCTGCCCTGGAGTATGCATATCGCATACATCACCGCTGTTCCCGGCTCAGAAACCTGCAAATCCTCGCAGAGCAAAGTGCGTGCGCTGCTGGGATTCATAAGTCTGCAGTGTCACAGATTGACTGCAGACTTTTTTTTATTTTATACCGGACAACTCCTTTTATGCATTCTGTATACCAGCGAACCCCTTGAACATCCTTTTTTGAAAACCGTGTGAATTGATACAGACCAAGTATGTGAGCGGCTACTGTCACATATTCATAGATAAATAAAATGGGAAGTAGATTTTTATTTTTATTTTAGTCTAGACCACTTTATTACTTTTACATATAAGTGGTAAATCCAATTTGTGGAGACATTTGTGTGCTTGTTCCACTTTTTCCTTTTTGAAAACCCCTCTTGGATGATTTCTTCGTATCTTCCCCCTTTGATCATGATTACTCATTAATCTTGTGAACGGCTTAATTGTATTAAGATATTAATAACACTTGTGGGAAAAAAAAGTTAATGAAACATCTGTCTGTGATTGATGATGTGAGTTTCATCCATGCGTTGAGGGATTTGTGTAGAAGTGACAGGTGGTTGTCATCCATATGTGCTCTCTAAGGTCTAGTGACTGAGTACATACATTACGTAGAACGGTCTATCATGGGTCTACTATATTCTTGCTTTACCATGTGTTAGGAGTTTCTGGTGACAAGCTGAGGGTTGCACTTTTGCAATAGATGAAGGGTGACAGGTTGAAGATATCAAATATTGGGTATGGAGTCAGATATATGCATAAGTAAGAATACACCTGTGTGTGCGTTTATATAAATGTGTGTGTGTGTGTGTATATATATATATATATATATATATATATATATATATATATATATATACACAGTGCTCAGCATAAAGAAGTACATTTCCTTCGAAAACTAAGATTCTAATCAATACCTCACTGAATACAAGAACAATTTCCAAAATTTGGACAAGATTGAGTTTCATAGAACATTTTTTTTAACCAGCAACATGAAAGTAAGGTTAATAATATAACTTTCTTTACAAAATCTCCAGTTTTACTCAAATTTAGTTGATGCAATAATGAATACACCCCACATGAAAAACTACTTCATCTAGTATTTTGTGCGACCTCCATGATTTTTAAGGACGGCACCAAGTCTTCTAGGTATGGAATGAACAAACTGGTAACATTGCGACATCTATCTTTTTTCATTCTTCAAGAACGACCTCTTTTAGAGCCTGGATGCTGGGTGGAGAGTGCTGCTCACCTTGTATCTTCAGGATTCTCCATAGGTGTTTAGGTTGAGTTCAGATCAGGAGACACTTGGCCACTGAATCACTTTTGCCATGTTCTACTTCAGTGAGATATTGATTAAAATCTTAGTTTTCAAAGGGGGTGTACTCATTTTTTCCGAGCACTGTATATATGTATATATATATATATATATATATATATGTGTGTATATATGCATGTGTGGATCTATATACAAATGAATGATCCTACATATTCTCCCCTTCTTGCCTGTTGTTATTACAGTAAGCACAACCTACCATATACTAAATATACAGTTGCTATATCTTGCAGTGTAAAAGGTATACAGTTTAATGTAAAATAAGTACCAATTAGACCTCTCTTTTCTCATAGTCATTGCCTGTTTCATGGTACGTACCTCAGAACAGGTCGGTTCTACTGATTGTGCAGATTCTTCTGAGAGCGATGGATAAAATACAAGCAAAAAAAGAAAGCAAACAGAAAAAGCCATTGTCAGGATGCAGAAGTGTGAGAGCAGTGCTTACTTCTCTATATAAAGGAAGGAAAATCTGCCGTCTGGAAGAAAAGTCATTGCTGAACGTTTCCTGATATCTGACCAATTGCAGCCGAGCACAAAATACTGCCTTCTCCATAATGGAGAAATTGCCTTGTTGGAAACCATCATAAAGCTTCTGAAACTTGAGACTTTGTACCATATCACAGCTTTATCCCCCAATCTCATCAACAATGGGTTGGAACTAAATTCACTCCTCACTAGGAGATGTACTCCAACCCCTTCCTGATGGGCAATTATGTTTTGTGGGATGATTAGTTTTAAATGACACCATTCATTTTACCATATAATTACTGAAACATGGAAAACAGAAATCAAATGGTGTGAAATGGCGAAAAGAAAAAACCACCATTGTTTTTTGGGTTTTGTTTTCATTCAAATTTATTGTGTGGGGAAAAAAAAATAATGTGATTACTCAGATCAGTAAGGTTAAGACTATACTAAACTGTTAGGGTTATTTCAAATTTTAATGTTTTAAAAAAATATATATTGGAGCACCACTTTCTGAGATCCATAACTTTTTATTTTTCTGTGCCGCAACAAAAAATGCCAATCCAGTGGAAATCCTTCTTTTTTTTTTTCAATGTATGCGTTAAGTAACTTTTTGTTATCAACTCTTATGTACTCAATGATACAAAATATGTTTCATTTATTTATTTTTTGAACTGAGAAAAGGAAAGTTAATTTATACTTTATTATCCACATTTGGGAACTTGAACCTGCAATAGGACCCCTCACTGCCATGGTTAAAAACACCCTGCAAACTCATTGCCAGACATGTGCCACAACGTTTGCACGTGCGCTCACAGCATTTAAATGCCGTTGTCCTAGATTGACAATTGCATATGAATGGTTGAACAGTAGTGAACTGAGCTGGCACCTGCCAAGCATGGCGTGAGCTTATCTCAGCTTTCTCCTTACATCAGGCATAGGCATAGGGTGTACTACTACAGCTTATGTCAGGAAGGGGTAAATGACAGATGTAGAGTCATCACCACTAGTATATTAGATATACAATATAAAGGACGCAGAATAAAGTTTCTGTAGGATGAACTTCTATAACCTGGTCCCAAAATTACATTTAGGCTACGTCCACATGGGACGGCCAAAAGATGTGGATTATGTTGCAAATTTACTGCAGATTTCACAGTCTGCATTGCATCTATACGTTGACAAGCTGTGATGTCAAATTCACAGCACCCCTCTATATACACTGTATATTTTCTCTGCACTGTATGGATGATAATTCGTAAAATCTCACCCACAGCTCTGAAAATAGCTAATTCTAATGAGGATTGAGAATTGTTCACAGAGCATGGCTGCTACCGTCTCATACTATCATAGACCTCAGATCCAGTGTCTGATTAACTTGTATTAGTTTAAAGCCCTTGTCATTAAACCTTAAAGATGCCCATTAAAAGGAACCTGTCAGCTGATACATGCTGCCCAAACCGTGTACAGTATGTATCAGATCGGGGCTGTGCGATCACAACCATGTATATTTTACTCTCAAATGCTGACAGGTCTGTCCCAGTGTGCGCATATAGGCAGAGGCTTGTCCGTCACTGGCAGTGGGGGGGAGAAGTCGCCGGAGACCCACATGTCCAACTAGTCACCTAAGCACCTTGGTGCCCGGTGGTGAAAAAAAGTGTTTCTCTCTGAAAGCGTTTCAGAGAGAAACATACATGGCTGTGATTGCACAGCCAGGAGCTGATGCACACTGTCCACGGTTTGGGCAGCATGTATCAGCTGACAGGTTCCCTTTTAACGTGGTTGTCCAGGTTTGGCATGAAAGTCAGCAAATACAAAAAAAGAAAAAGTACTTCTCCGCTCTCCCGAAGTGCTATGTTGCCCTGGGATTTTTTAATCAGGTTAGGGATGCACAGAAGGAGAAAATACAAGCTGGAAAATGGGCGAGGCACGAGAGCAATTGGAAAAATCTGACTCACCCCCTGGGCCGTGGGGCACTTGGGACCGGTCTTCAGGGCAATGCTGGGAGTAGTAGTGGCGACCCGGTCCCGTGGCTCAGGGTGGTCAGACCAGTGGTAGTCTATGATGTGCTGTAGGTAATGTCCGACTACGCCACCCGTGGATTGCGGTCAGGGAGGACCGCCGCTGCAAGGCAGACCGCTGAGGCTGGTGTTGGGGATGCAGCAGGGAATAGTACAACTCCCCACGGGAGGAGTGTAGCCTCAGGGCAGGGTAATAGGATGCTGGGGGTGATGGTGCAGGCGCGGCAGTAACCACACAGAGTCCAATAATGCAGTCCAGGGTCTTTTACTGATCTTATCATAGACCCAGCAAGAGTACAGGGTAGGAATGGACCTGGGTGTCTGAGGGCATTCAGGCGAGCTCCACTGGTCAGGGTGAGTGGGTTGGCCTACCGTTCTCTCTCTGCCCTTGCTGACTATCTCCCCCTTTAGCGGTATGATAGCCCATGTCCCTGAGCTTGCCGTGTACTACGCCCGTATGGCTTGCGACTCGGGCCTTAGGTACCTGTAGCTTCTCCGTGCTGTACCGGTCTATTCTGTGTGGCGGAACCTCCAGGCTTCTTGGCCAAGGGACCTGAAATCCCTTGCGGGTTGGTTATCTGCTGCAGGGCTTGCAACCCTGACAGCCTCGGACCCCAGTGTCCGGTTGTGTAGTCTCTGTCTCCTAGGACCGGCTCTCGTTGCCTCTGTCCCTGGCTTTCTGTTCCTCCTTTGCCTCCTGGACTCCTCAGCTGCGGCTGACCTGTCCCTCTCTTCTGGGAACCCTTCTGGATACTTCAGAAGTGGGTCCTGGTCTCCCTAACCCTGCCCTCAGTACCAGTTTTTATAGGGGCAGCCTGCTCCCCCTACTGGCCTGGGACAGGAGGTGCTGCATGCAAATGGTCCATGACCAGAGAACCTCCCTCCTGCTCTCAGACACAGCCTTACAAGTTTGTGGCATCCAGGCCTGGGGTGACACAAATCCAGCAATCCCAAAAGAAAAAATATTGTATTTAAAACTTAACATTTAATGAAACTCAATTAAAAGCATATTTAAGGGGAAAAGGGACATAAAAAAAGAAGGATAACATATTTCGAACCAGCAGCCACTCTGTGACAGAAAACTTGTGAATCCTCATATCGCGCATAGAGCGCGCTGTCAAGATACTTTGGCGTCGGCAGCGGGTGATCATGAAACCGCAAGTTTGCAATATGCATATGTGGCGCCCTGCTGCGCATTGGTGCCACAGATCCTTGAGGGGTGCATGGACGGATTCCTCCACAAGAGGCCCTCATAGCATTCACACACCTCCACCTTCCACCTCAGACCAGCAGAGGGAGCCCGTTAGGGATATAAATAGGGAAGGAGGAGCTAGGCAGTTCAGTCTAGTCTGTGAGGAGGTCAGTCTGCTGCAGCCAGAGAAGTTGCCAGTCCAGCCTAGACTCAGGGAGCTCAGATTAGTGAGCTTAAGGCGTGCCGATGCCATAAGAGCGGTGAAGAGTAGCGAGGCCTACTGCCAGTGTGAAGCCTAGTGAGGGCCACGAGCGCGGCCGAAGGCAAGTGGAGTAAGTGAGCTACATAGGGGGCAGAGGAGCTTAACCAGCTCACCCCACAACCATTTACCGGACACAGGGTCCGTGTCTGCAAGGATCTCTAGGACCAGCAGAAACAACCGGAACCCCTGGCGAACTATATGTCCCAGGAACACCAAAAGCTGACTGGTATACCAGGGTCAGGAGTCACTGAGGCCCAAGAGACAGAGGAGTGTGATCTCCAACAGAAGGCCCTACCACCAGGTCAGCCGGTGCAAGACAGAGACCAAGTTAGGCCTAGCTCCAGGCAGGTCATAAACTTATCAGGAAGAGGCAAGAAACAGGAGACCCCACACCCGCTCACTGGGGAGAGTCCCGATATGCACCCTTCACCCTACAGTGCCCTGGATCGTGCCTGAAACACCACCAATAAAGGTACTGAAGTGAACTGTTGTGAGTGTGCCTATTCTTCTCCTGACCCGGCTGGGTCCCCTCTGTCCTGCATCCCCTCTCCTACGCTGCCCTGAGGCCCCGCTCCACCTGTGGGGAGCCGCACCAACTAAGCTGCCTGACCACCGGCCTCAGAGGACTGTAGCAGCGCTGGTGATCCTCACCAGACACCACGGGTGGCGTCACAGACTTTCCCCTTTCCCATACACCTTTTCCCCCATTATTTCTTGCTTTTAAGAGTGACCTCAGGGTACGGCCCCGGGAGCCGACCACCGCGGCATCCCCCAAAACCAAACAGCAAGGCCCGGGCGCCGAGTCCCCATCCCTTGGGTGCGTCATATATTATCAGCCACATTTCGACTAGACTTGTGTGGCCTCGCTCATTACCAGTGAATTGAGCGAGGCGGTTCATGTCTAGTCCGAATGCAACCAGCAGAATGCATATTGCATACTCACAGCTCCCAGCGCTAG
Organism: Phyllobates terribilis; assembly: GCF_046119375.1. Taxonomy (NCBI): domain Eukaryota; kingdom Metazoa; phylum Chordata; class Amphibia; order Anura; family Dendrobatidae; genus Phyllobates; species Phyllobates terribilis. Next base: position 503,310,202 of record NW_027362761.1, on the reverse strand, counting down.
CAATGCAGAATCTTGAAAACTTGCACCGTGCAAGTTGAGGATTTACAATTCTGCAGTCACATAGAGTGACTGCAGACTTTCGTGCCAAACCTGGACAGGCACCTCTAAGCTTTGTCCTTGAATGGCTAATTTGGATTTATGTTATGACATGCAACAGTTGCAAAAAATCCAAACTTCTGAATTTCTTTGACTCAAGTCACATAGCACTTTGCTAAAAAAGACTTCAATGTAAAATATTCCCTAAAAAAGAATAGATTGGCAGTATTCTCCAGATAGCAGGTACTTATCCAGAATGCTCACCACAGTTGCATGGGAACCATGCACTTTCCAAAGAACAGATAATAAGCAGAGAAAGCAAGTGGCACTTACCAATGGTGCAAATTCTTCTTTATCGAAAACAGTTCTTTAAAATATAAAGTACAAAATGGGGGGAGAGGGAAGGACTCCAAGTGTACTAGGTGACAATGGTTTCTGGTCGGGCTGGCCAGAAGAGGCGTCATCTACTACACTTGATCTCTGTCCCTCTCCCCCTATTTTGCACTTTATTGAAAACAATCCATTGACATATAAAGTAGATTCAAAAATACATTGCACATGTCCTCACCTCCCAATAAATAATAGAAGAGATCATCCTAGACTTTGGGTACTCTGGTTTCCTCCCACACTCCAAATATGATGGCACTGTATAAGTAAAAACCTGAACTCATAGGGAGCAGAATAAAGCTGTATGCAATGATTCTCCGATGGTGGCAGGTGTGATTTCCGTTCATTTATATCAGTTATCCTAAGCCCATCAGTTTTGCCAAGATGGCCCCCTCAGCAATACTCCTCTGTGCTCTGAATTGACCAGTATGTAAAAAATATCCCAATGTCACCAACAACCAACCATAACCTGAAGCAGTTCTATAAAAAAAATTGCTGGCCATGAAATATATGGACTCCCCGAATCCGGCAGAGCACAAAAATCAGCATCAAGACAAAGCGAGGGCAGGACTACTGTTCTGACGTCTAGATTTCTTAACGCATGATTAAATTTAGATGTTATTTACATTATCAGTTTCTCTTTATTATATTTTTTTGACCTAGATTTATTATTCTCGTTATCTATATTTCTTAATACATGCTCAGTCTTGGATGGTCTTTGATTTATAGTTATTCTTTATTTAGCATTTATTGGTAATAAATAATAAAAACTTCCAAAGAAGTTTAGTACACACTGTGCAGAATTATTAGGCAAATGAGTATTTTGCTCACATGATACTTTTTATACATGTTGTCCTACTCCAAGCTGCATAGGCTTGAGAGCCAACTACCAATTAAGTAAATCTGGTGATGTGCATCTCTGTAATGAGGAGGGGTGTTGTCTAATGACATCAATACCCTATATAAGGTGTGCTTAATTATTAGGCAACTTCCTTTCCTTTGGCAAAATGGGTCAGAAGAGAGATTTGACGGGCTCTGAAAAGTCCAAAATTGTGAGATGTCTTGCAGAGGGATGCAGCAGTCTTGAAATTTCCAAACTTTTGAAGCGTGATCACCGAACAATCAAGCGTTTCATGGCAAATAGCCAACAGGGTCGCAAGAAGCGTGTTGGCCAAAAAAGGCACAAAATAACTGCCCATGAATTGAGGAAATCAAGCGTGAAGCTGCCAAGATGCCATTCGTCACTAGTTTTGCCATATTTCAGAGCTGCAACGTTACTGGAGTATCAAATAGCACAAGGTGTGCGATACTCAGGGACATGGCCAAGGTAAGGAGGGCTGAAAAACGACCACCTTTGAACAAGAAACATAAGATAAAACGTCAAGAATGGGCCAAAAAATATCTTAAGACTGATTTTTCAAAGGTTTTATGGACTGATGAAATGAGAGTGACTCTTGCTTGATGGGCCAGATGGATAGGCCAGAGGCTGGATCAGTAAAGGGCAGAGAGCTCCACTCCGACTCAGACGCCAGCAAGGTGGAGGTGGGGTACTGGTATGGGCTGGTATCATCAAAGATGAACTTGTGGGACCTTTTCGGATTGAGGATGGAGTGAAACTCAACTCCCAGACCTACTGCCAGTTTCTGGAAGACAACTTCTTCAAGCAGTGGTACAGGAAGAAGTCGGTATCGTTCAAGAAAAACATGATTTTCATGCAGGACAATGCTCCATCACATGCATCCAACTACTGCACAGCGTGGCTGGCCAGTAAAGGTCTAAAAGAAGAAAAAATAATGACATGGCCCCCTTGTTCACCTGATCTGAACCCCATAGAGAACCTGTGGTCCATCATAAAATGTGAGATCTACAGGGAGGGAAAACAGTACACCTCTCGGAGCAGTGTTTGGGAGGCTGTGGTGGCTGCTGCACGCAATGTTGATCGAAAACAGATCAAGCAACTGACAGAATCTATGAATGGAAGGCTGTTGAGTGTCATCATAAAGAAAGGTGGCTATATTGATCACTAATTTTTTTGGTTTTTGTTTTTGCATGTCAGAAATGTTTATTTCTAAATTTTATGCACTGATATTGGTTTACCTGGTGAAAATAAACAAGTGAGGTGGGATTATATTTGGTTTTTATTAAGTTGGCTAATAATTCTGCACAGTAATAGTTACCTGCACAAACAGATATCCTCCTAAGATAGCCAAATCAAAAAAAAAACACTCCAACTTCCAAAAATATTAACCCCTTTCCGACCAGGTCAGTAATAGTACGCACCTGATCGGAAAGGCCGGTTCAGCGGGAGCTCTGGCGGTGAGCCCGCACTGAACCGAGCACATGTCAGCTGATTATTACAGCTGACATGTGCCCGCAACAGCCGCGGGTGGAATCGCGATCCACCCGCGGCTGTTAACATGTTAAATGCCGCTGTCAATCTCTGACAGCTTCATTTAACTCGCGCTTCCGGGAAGCGCGTCCTAAGCCCCGCCCATCGGTGACCCCATCACGTGATCGCGGGTCATCGATGGGTGGGCATGACAACCCAGGGCCTGCAGCAGACGCCTGTGATTGTCATGTCTCAATTGCTATGAGCGCCAACTAGTGGTCGCCGCTCATAGCAAGTGAGCATTTCTGCTGCATACAAGCGATCTGCTCATCGCCTGTATGCAGTAGAAGCAATCAGACAACTGCTGCTTCTAGTCTCCTATGGAGACTATTGAAGCATGCAGTAAGTGTAAAAAAAATGTTTTTAAAAATATAAAAAAATTAAAAAAATATAAAAGTTTAAATCACCCCCCTTTCGCCCTATTCAAAATAAAATAATTAAAAAAAAAACCCCACATACACATATTTGGTATCGCCGCGTTCAGAATCACCCAATCTATCAATATAAAAGAAGAATTAATCCAATTGGTAAACGGCGTAACGAGAAAAAAAATCGAAACGCCAGATTTACGTTTTTTTGGTCGCTGCAACATTGCAATAAAATGCAATAACGGGCGATCAAAACATTGGATCTACCCCAAAATAGTATCAATAAAAACTTTAGCCCGGCGCGCAAAAGATAAGCCCTCACCTGGCCCCAGATCCCGAAAAATAGAGACGCTACGGGTCTTGGAAAATGGCGTCATTTTTTTAGCAAACTTTGGATTTTTTTTCCACCACTTAAATAAAAAAGAATCTGTACATGTTTGGTGTCTACGAACTCGTAATGACCTGGAGAATAATGATGGCAGGTCAGTTTTAGCAATCAATGAACGTGGTAAAAAAAGGACCCAAAAAACAACTGTGGAATTGCATTTTTTTGCAATTTCACAGCACTTGGAATTTTTTCCCCGTTTTCCAGCACATAATATGGTAAAACCAGTGATGGCGTTTAAAAGTACAACTCATCCCGCAAAAAATAAGCCCTCACACGGCCATATTGAACAAAAATTAAAAAAGTTCTGACTCTGGGAAGAAGGGGAGCAAAAAATGAAAACAAAAAAACAGAAAGACCCATGGTCGTTAAGGGGTTAAGCGTGGATATTTATGAGTCTTTTGGGTTGATTGAGAACATAGTTGTTGATCAATAATAAAAATAATCCTCTAAAATACAACTTGCCTAATAATTCTGCACACAGTGTAGATGCTTCACAAGGATTCACAAGTAGTTGCTTTGAAATAAATGGTGGACACCTAATTACCAGGGTGAGAATCACCGAATGACCTGAAACTTTGACATGTAGAATTTTGTGGAAAAAAAAAAGCATGATTTTCCATGCATTAAGTCAGAGACAGGACAGATTAGAAGCGTTTGTTGAATATTGACCGTGCACTTTAATATCCTTGTATAATCAATCATTGTTACTCCTCTAGGTTTGCATGTCAGCCTTACAAGATGGATGACTGGAGTATCACCATAAGAATAATGAAAGATTCCATAATTATTTCAAAAATTGCCCATAACTTCCATCTATTTATAACTGTCATTGTTCCATTGGAAGAAGGACCGGTGCGGGGAGTTTAAATTGAAGCTTGGAGGAGAAACCAGACACAAATAATTTTAGATTTAACATTATCTGTTACTCTTTTAATATTAAAAAAAAAAAAAGATCATATTTTTGTAATTTTTCATTCTGGACATTTCGAGATTACTTATTGTGACAGTGTTTGGCAAAAGAACATCAGGGTCCAGATAACTGATGAAAATGACTTGTTCGCTGTCTAAGCAGAAGATGCCAGAATTGCAAAGTAATTTTATCCTAGCAATTCATCGGGTGGACAGAGGATGCATGCTAATGTAACTCACTCATTACCTAACCTTGAATGGCAGTGATGCCTGTAAACAATTCTTGCACCGTGTAAATATGAAATCTGAACAAAGTATGGCAATGATGATGAGAACTTTGCAGAATAAAAAGTACTGAATCAGTAGGCATCTACATGCATGAAAATGTAACCCTAGGTCCAAAGACAAATCAGTAGCAGGCCCCAAATTTTTGCATATGACTAACAGTACATAGTTACCAACTTTTCAGGGGTGTTTAAGTCGCTCCCGACTTAAAGGGAATTTGTCAGCAGGTTTTTGCTACCTCATCTGAGAGCAGCGTAATATAGGCAAAGAGAAGCTGAATCCTACGAGGTATGACTTAATTACTGGGTGCAGACATTCTGACACAATCAGAGCTTTTAGATGTAGAATGAAGCAGAGCTGACAAAGCTAACCCCACCCACACCACAGCTAACCCTGCCCACACCACGCTCTTTGTGCACAAAGTCCATAGACAGTGAGCTGCTTAGTTGCTGGACTAGTCAGGCAATGTTAATCTCTTGACGATAAATCCTTCACAGTTAGTAAACAGCAGCACACACTTTGACAAGTGACATATCCTTGAATTCTGTGTGTCACTCCATCTCTTGCTGTCTTCAGATTACATAGCAAACACCTCCTGACAGATTCCCTTCAAAGAGGACCTTTCACTAATTTTTCCTGTTAAACTGGACACATAATATAATAGTGGTTGCAGAGCTGAATAAAATGTTTTTTTTTCGCCTCTCCATTGCAGAGACATTAGCAATCAAAGTATTTGGAAATGGCTAAGGGAACAAAGAAAGCACAATATTATTATCCAGATTAAGGTAGTGCTAAGAAGTAGTGTTGAGCGATACCTTCCGATATCAGGAAATATCGTATCGGATTGGATCGGACCGATACCCAAAAAGTATCGGATATCGCCGATTCTGATACTGGAAACCAATGCAAGTCAATGGGACACAAATATCGGAATGAAAATAAACCCTTTCTTTCCTTGTAGGTTAATTCTACATGAAGTAAAACAACTAAGAATAATGTAGAATGTATTATGCGAAAAGCCGGCAATTCAGCAGCGGCATACACAGGTACCCGACAATTTACAACAGAAAGAATAGAGCTTCACACATAGATTAGATAGATAGAAACATGTCAGTCACATATATATGAAGTACAGTGACAGTGTTGCTTACTGTACTTGTCATTTAGTGTAAAGGATTTATTTAAAAAAATATTAGTGTTTTCATGCACTGTCTCTTTAAAAAAGCCGGCCGGCAATTCAGCAGCGGTACCCGACAATTTATAACAGACAGAATAGAGCTTCACACATAGATTAGATAGATAGAAACATGTCAGTCACATATATATGAAGTACAGTGACAGTGTTGATTACTGTACTTGTCATTTAGTGTTAAAATAAAGGAATTATTTAAAAAAAAATTGGCGTGGGGTTCCCCGTAATTTTAGTCTCTAGCGGAGGTTAAGCAGACGGCTGGGGCAGATGTTTGAAGCCTGGGAAGGGGGTAATACCCACGGAGCTTCCCAGGCTACTAATATGAGCCCCCAGCTGAATACCTAGCCTTTACTAGCTATTAAAATGGGGGACCCCCTCAAATAAAATGACGTGGGGTCCCCCCTAATTTAATAGCTAGCAAAGGCTAGGGAGACAGCTGGGGGCTGATATTAATAGCCCAGGAAGGGTGCCATGAATATTGGCCCCCTCCCAGGCTAGAAACACCAGCCGTCAGCCGCCCCAGAAATGGCGCATCCATAGGATGCGCCAACTCTGGCACTTAGCCTCGCTCTTCCACGCTGCCCTGGTGCGGTGGCAGGGGGTAATAGGGTTGGGGTTCATGTCAGCGCCAGCTGCCATGAAGCCCAGGTTAGTAATGATGGGCGTCTATAAGACACCCCCATTACTAACCTACAAAGTGTTAAAAAGAAAAAACACACTACACCCAGAAAAAAATAATTTATTTGAAATAAAACACACCATTTTATTTAATTCTTAGTTTACTAAAAAAAAATAGTTACCTGTCCACGTTCCTGCGCTGATCACCCATGCACAGCTGTCACATCTGGAGATGGTGACAGCTGTGCATGGCTGCTGTAAGCTCACGCTGCCGGGAACACGTCCGCTCCCGGCAGCGGGAGCCACTGACTGAGGTCACCAGAGTGCATTCAGGCAGCGCAGCTCCGGAGACCTCCTTTACGGCACTGCTGTACCGTGGGAATTTCTCACGATACAGCAGGGCCGTAAAGGAGCTAACCGGAGCAGCGCTGCCTGAACTCCGGCGAACCCGCTCATGGAGTGACGGGGCTGCTTTACGGCCCCATCGTTCTAGCGGCGGCAGCGGTTCAGAGCGGTCACATTCTATGTGGCTGCTCTAAACTGGAGATCTTCGTGGGACACTCGTGGACTACTACGGAGGGGTAAGGATAAGGTTGTGGTTTATTATTTTATATTTTATTACAGGAGATCGATGGCTTCGGGGAATTAGGTGTCTAGGTGAGTATAGGTGTAGTTTTTTAATTTTTACTTTATTTTAGGTGGCGATCGGCGGGGACAGGTAATGTATGAACTAATTTATTGTAGGTAACCACTGGCCACCAATGACATGTATTTAAAATTTATTGGGGACACAGTAGGGCAATTTAAATAGCAGGATCAGGCTGATGGGAACTACTGCTCCCATCGAGCTGATCCTGCTGGCACGAGTGGACGGGGGACAGACATAGGCCGATGGGAGTAGTAGTGTCACATCGGCCTATGTCTGCCTGCACGCACACACCCGCAGACATCGCACACACCCGCAGACATCGCACAGACACCCCGCACACACTCGCAGACACACGCACAGACACCCACACACACCAATCATGACGGGTCTGGGAGGTGAGGCTGACCTGTGCGGCCGTGGGAAAGTTCATGTGAGTTCATGCAATGCAGTCAAGCATGAACTCACATGAACCCTCTGAGGGCACCGCGGCTACTTCAAATGAACAGCTGATCGGCATCACCTGATACCTCAGCTGTTCATTTGAAATAACCGGCGGGAAAGCGCAGCACAGAACGGGAAAGCCGGCGGTGAAGTCTTTTCACTGCCGGCTTCCCCGCCCGGGTCCTTCGCTCCCCGCTCCTTGGTGCTGCGCTCCCCGCCCGGTCCTAACTTACGATCGGGATGGGAGGTGGCGAGGGGAGCGGAGGATCGGGGTGGGAGGCTGCGGGGAAGCAGTATGGGGCTGTGTGATTGTTTAAAAGCCGGCGGCTTTTTACCGCCCGCCGGCTTTTAAACAATCAGGAGAATTCTCCCACGCTGGGATGGCATTCTGATGACAGGCTGGATCTCAGCTGAGCGCTGCCATCCAGCTTGTCATACTTCAGAGACACTGCAGAGCGCAGGCATTATGGGAACTTCCGATTCCGGTATTCGATATTGTAAAAGTATCGGAATTAAGTATCGGAATTCCGATACCGCGAATATCGGCCTATACCCAATATTTCAGTATCGGAATACTCAACACTACTAAGAAGTGGTTCTGCTCAACTGGTGGTGTTGTGTGAATCGCAACACTTAAAGGATATCAAACAGGGTTCCAGCTGCTGTAGATCCACTAGTTATCAGATCCAATGTGGTAATGCGGGTAGTTTGGAGATGGCGGGTGACCTGTTCTGCTGGTGTGTATCTGAATCAGGAGTACCACAGAGACGCTGAGATTCTTCTGAAGAAGTTGGAATACTTCAAAACGCATAGAGAATAACCACCATTACCAATACTTTTGCCTGATTGTGACTCCTTGATCAGATACACACCAGCTGTACAGGTCAACCTCCATCTCCAAGCTACCCGCAATCAAAGTATTTGGCACCTAATGCGTTAATTTTCTCTAAGTTCAAGTGGGTTTTATCAGACAGTTTTCACTGGGGGGGGGGCGTGTATTTCTTTCCCTGTATGATACTGACCAATCATAAGCAGGCAGCAACATTCAAAGGAAACAAAGCACGCCCCCTTCATCATAGCTTAGAGCAGGTTTCTCAATGTATGAGATGTAACGATACAACTCTGATCTAATAGCATAATAAGAGACATCCTACCTTGATTTGCAGACCAAAATCATCTATTCAAATGCATGGACAACATCCTAGTGCTGATAGCATCCTAATGCTGTCTGTTTTTCATTTACTGGTTGATAAGAGAAGTTTGAGAAACTTTCATCACTTTTTATTTTGCATACAAAAAAAATGTATGAAATGCTGATGGTAAGATCAGATCTAGAGGTTAAAAACAGATGAAAAATAGATCCAGCACATTGTTGGAAAAATATGGTCCATTTTTGTTGAGGAAAAAAAAAATCTAACTTGGCTTCAGAGCAAACTAAAAATATACATGATATAAATTTTAGAACACCAATCAATAAAATCACCCCATCACATATAACAAGGTAAGGATTAAAAAAAAAACTATCATGAGTATAAGCAGTAAATTGAAGTTACTACCCACCATAACCTCAATGTCGATAGGTAAAGAAGCAATGGTGAACACTTAAATGATTAAAACATATATTTTTATTAGAGTACTAGCTGTACCCGGCCACGCGTTGCTGTGGCTCAGTCAGGTTAAATGGAAAAGAAAGAAAAGAGAGAGCGCACGTTTCTTAAATATTTAATTTCACAATGCTTGTGGGTATACAATATTTTTTGTTGTTCCATTGTCTGTGTAGATATAGAGATTGTCTGGTTTGCCGACTCTAGAACACGTAACATATAATTGTACATGTGAGAAGCAATCCGTGTCTAGATTTAAATCACACAATTCTAAAGATTGGCCCTGAGTAGTGTTGAGTGAGTATGTTCTGTCCGAGTATGCTCGGGCCGAGCTCCGAGTATTTACAGCTGCTCGGTGATATGGTTGAATCGCATGATTTGCAACTGTTTGACAGTTTTATTACATGTGAGGAATGTGTAAGAAATAGACATTCCTCACATGTAATAAAACTGTCAAACAGTTGCAAATCATGCACATGGGAGCGATTCAACCATATCACCGAGCAGCTATAAATACTCGGAGCTCGGCCCGAGCATACTCAGCGAAAGGGTTAATAGAACATACTCGCTCAACACTAGCCCTGAGCTTTGTTGATGGTGATTGCAAATGCCAATGGAATTGGGAATTGAAATCTCTTAAACTGAAATGGCATATCCGTTGGAATAATAGGAATGTGAGGATTGAGGACATCTTCACCTTTGAAAGGTCCTGTCAAGATTGTGGCTTCAACGACGTTGCTCATTAATTGTCAACCAGCCTTTGCAAAGCTTTGGCTGGTTGATATTTTGCAACATGATAATTGGCACGCCGATTTTCAATTGCAGTACGTGCGGTGGCATCCGCGGCAGATCGAGTGAATTCAAAAATTCTGTTGGATAATTAACCGCTTCAATACAGTAGTGTTTTAACAAATGTGTCATTTTGACATAACGTGAAGAAAGCAGATAAAGTTGTAGATGGGAATAGCGTGTGTTGGTTTTTCCGTCCAACACATCGGTATAGCGTGTGTTGCTTTTAGAACCAACAGCTGGTATATAAAAACATAGTAGGTATATAAAAACATGCGTGTATTCGAATGCAACATTCATTTTTATTTATATAGATATACAGTACAGACCAAAAGTTTGGACACACCTTCTCATTTAAAGATTTTTCTATATTTTCATGACTATGAAAATTATACATTCACACTGAAGGCATCAAAACTATGAATTAACACATGTGGAATTATATACTTAACAAAAAAGTGTGAAACAAGTGAAAATATGTCTTATATTCTAGGTTCTTCAAAGTAGACACCTTTTGCTTTGCACACTCTTGGCATTCTCTTGATGAGGTTCAAGAGGTAGTCACCGGAAATGGTCTTCCAACAATCTTGAAGGAGTTCCCAGAGATGCTTAGCACTTGTTGGCCTTTTTGCCTTCACTCTGAGGTCCAGCTCACTCCAAACCATCTCGATTGGGTTCAGGTCTGGTGACTGTGGAGGCCAGGTCATCTGGCGTAGCACCCCATCACTCTCCTTCTTGGTCAAATAGCCCTTACACAGCCTGGAGGTGTGTTTGGGGTCATTGTCCTGTTGAAAAATAAATGATGGTCCAACTAAACGCAAGCCGGATGGAATAGCATGCCGCTGCAAGATGCTGTGGTAGCCATGCTGGTTCAGTATGTCTTCAATTTTGAATAAATCCCCAACAGTGTCACCAGCAAAGCACCCCACACCATCACACCTCCTCCTCCATGCTTCACGGTGGGAACCAGGCATGTAGAGTCCATCCGTTCACCTTTTCTGCGTCGCACAAAGACACAGTGGTTGGAACCAAAGATCTCAAATTTGGACTCATCAGACCAGAGCACAGATTTCCACTGGTCTAATGTCCATTCCTTGTATTCTTTAGTCCAAACAAGTCTCTTCTGCTTGTTGCCTGTCCTTAGCAGTAGTTTCCTAGCAGCTATTTTACAATGAAGGCCTGCTGCACAAAGTCTACTCTTAACAGTTGTTGAAGAGATGTGTCTGCTGCTAGAACTCTGTGTGGCATTGACCTGGTCTCTAATCTGAGCTGCTGTTAACCTGCGATTTCTGAGGCTGAGGACTCGGATAAACTTATCCTGAGAAGAAGAGGTGACTCTTGGTCTTCCTTTCCTCATGTGAGCCAGTTTCTTTGTTTCGCTTGATGGTTTTTGCAACTGCACTTGGGGAGACTTTCAAAGTTTTCCCAATTTTTTGGACTGACTGACCTTCATTTCTTAAAGAAATGATGGCCACTCATTTTTCTTTACTTAGAATTTGTATTATGGCAAGAAAAAAGCAGCTAACAGTCTATTCAGTAGGACTATCAGCTGTGTATCCACCAGACTTCAGCACAACACAACTGATGATCCCAACCCCATTTATAAGGCAAGGAATCCCACTTATTAAACCTGACAGGGCACACCTGTGAAGTGAAAACCATTTCCGGTGACTACCTCTTGAAGCTCATCAAGAGAATGCCAAGAGTGTGCAAAGCAGTCATCAAAGCAAAAGGTGGCTACTTTGAAGAACCTAGAATATAAGACATATTTTCAGTTGTTTCACACTTTTTTGTTAAGTATATAATTCCACATGTGTTAATTCATAGTTTTGATGCCTTCAGTGTGAATGTACAATTTTCATAGTCATGAAAATACAGAAAAATCTTTAAATGAGAAGGTGTGTCCAAACTTTTGGTCTGCACTGTATATACAGGGTGGTGCAAAAGTAGGTGGACATAAAGTGTAATAAGGTTATGAAGGGGGAGATTTATCAAACAAGGTGTAAAGTGAAACTGGCTCAGTTGCCCTTAGCAACCAATCAGATTCCCCTTTTCATTCCTCACAGACTCTTTGGAAAATGAAAGGTGGAATCTGATTGGTTGCTAAGGGCAACTGAGCCAGTTTCACAGATCTAGGTTTCAAAGATAGATCTCCCCCAAATCTGTTTTCTTTTCAGATAACACATAATGGCAAATAATTTAAATACAGATCAAAGAAAATGGATTTTAACAGAGTATTGGAAATCTCAAAATGCTGAAACCGTTAGAGCAAACTGGGTTGAAACATTTGGTACTCAAGCCCCAAAGAGACAAACCATTTACCACATTCGTGACAAATTCAATGCCTCTGGCTCAATCCTTAATGCTCCAAAAACTGGTCGACCCAAAACAGTCTGTACAGAAGATAATAAACAACTTGTTGCTGAAACATTTGTTCAGAGTCCAAAAAAGTCCACCAGAAGAGCCTCTTTTGAATTGGGAATTTCACGAGCTTCTATCATGCGAATCCTGAAATCTATTGGGTGGAAAGCTTACCATGTCTAATTCATGGTTTATTGGAGGATGATTCAGACAGGCGGCTGCAATTTAGTGAGATTATGCTTAACGAAATTGAAGAAAATCCAGTAATTTTAGGTAACATTATGTGGAGTGATGAAGCTTCTTTCAAATTATCCGGCCATATTAACAGACATAATTGTATTTACTGGTATAATGAGAACATGCATTTAACATTAGAGCAACAACTAAATGAGCCTGGTGTCTATGTTTGGGGTGGTATTTCAAGTTTTGGTGTTTTAGGACCAATATTTTTTGATGGAACAGTCACAGGAGATAAGTATCTCGAAATTCTAATAAATCAAGTTGTTCCCCAGTTACAACAACAGCCTAATTCAAATGACCTTTATTTCCAACAAGATGGGGCCCCTCCACATTATTCAAGAGTAGTCCGCGAGTATCTTGATGAAACATTTCCTAATAAATGGATTGGCCGAAGAGGCCCACTTGATTGGCCGGCACCTTCACCAGACTTGACCCCAATGGATTTTTTCTTTTGGGGAGTACTCAAGGACAAAGTTTATAGTCGAAAACCAAAAAGTGTCAGTGATTTGAAAAATTACATAAGAGATGCATTTCAAGAAATTACTACCCAAAGAGACTTGTGCAAAAAAGTTTGTCGAAGCGTAAGAGGCGACTTCAAAGCTATGCACCTGCGTTGATAACATTTAAGGGCTTTTGTATTATTGTTCAGAATAAAATTTAATTGTTATTGTTATGCTTGTGTTAGTAAATATAATTTTAGATATAAATGAAAATAAATGTTATTATTTTCTGGCCACCTACTTTTGGACCACCCTGTATATCAGATGGTGCAATGCTGGCGCTGTTGATAGTTGTGCCCATCAGGCAGGCATGATGGCAGCCTGTACCCTGTCACCCCTGCAGGCCTGTACTCTGCACAGGACACTAAAGAGGTTGGTACTTGCTGTCAGGTGTCACAATGGGAGCCAGTCATGTCAGGGATTGCTAGTTATGCAATTCCCTAGTACAGAGGGAATGTGACAGGAGGGGGCGCAAAGATGAAGGCAGGCGGGGGCAGAGGAGGAGGGGGTGATCCGCTTCACAGGTCCCGGGCTGGTACTGGCCATATCACAGCGCCGCTCCTGTCTGTGGCGCAGTGGGATTTACACTCGCTCACTAACCGCCCACTGCTGCGAGGCTCGGGCCCAGTTCAGCACCCAGAGCGGAGGCCGCGGCATGCGCCTCTCCCTCTCCATGCAGCCTCCCTCTCTCCCCCGCTTGTTGTTGCGCAGTCACAAAAAAGACTCACCTGCTGGAGAAGAAGCCGCAGCAACAGCAGTGCCGGAGAGCAGAGGCAGCCGCATCTCAGGCGGTGGGGGTGATGAGCAGCAGCATCTTTCGGCCTCGGACATACAGTCTCGTCATTCCCCCCCAACCCCCACGGGGGACACGAAAGGAGCAGAGCACAGGCAGCGGCTGGGGCGAATGAAGGAGAGGGAGAAGGGTTTATGAATGAGATGTCACTAAGGGGGGGGGAGAATCCCAGGCAGCCAGGGACAGTCAACGTCGGACTGAGCTTGTAACACCCCCCTCTCGCTGTTGCTTTTACGTCCAACAGCTGGTATATAAAAACGTGTGTATTCGAATGCAACGTTGTGTCAAAATTTCAAAACCATCGGTGAAGAACTTTCGGAGATTTAAGATTTTGAACAAACCGAACATTTACATTTATATATATATATATATATATATATATATATATATATATATATATATATTTACAGTGCCTACAAGTAGTATTCAACCCCCTGCAGATTTAGCTGGTTGACACATGCGGAATTAACTTGGCATTGTGACATTTGTACTGTAGATCAGCCTGGAAGTGGGAAATGCACTGCAGCAAATTTTTTTATTTTTTTTAAAAAACGTTAAAAGTTAATTCAGAGTGTCATTTATTATTCAACCCCTCAAACCACAAGAATTCTGTTTGGTCCCCCAAAAGTATTAAGAAGTAGTTCAGGCACCAAGAATAATGAGCTTCACATGTGTGGATTAAAGATCTCTTTTGCCAGCCTTTTCTGACTATTTAAGACCCTCCCCAAACTTGTGAACAGCACTCAGACATGGTCAACATGGGAAAGACAAAGGAGCATTCCAAGGCCATCAGAGAGAAGATCGTGGAGGGTCACAAGGCTGGCAAGGGGTACAAAACCCTTTCCAAGGAGTTGGGCCTACCTGTCTCCACTGTTGGGAGCATCATCCGTAAGTGGAAGGCTTATGGAACTACTGTTAGCCTTCCACGGCCAGGACAGCCTTTGAAAGTGTCCTCCCGTGCCGAGGCCAGGCTTGTCCGAAGAGTCAAGGCTAACCCAAGGACAACAAGGAAGGAGCTCCGGGAAGATCTCATGGCAGTGGGGACATTGGTTTCAGTCAATACCATAAGTAACGTACTCCACCGCAATGGTCTCCGTTCCAGACGAGCCCGTAAGGTACCTTTACTTTCAAAGCGTCATGTCAAGGCTCGTCTACAGTTTGCTCATGATCACTTGGAGGACTCTGAGACAGACTGGTTCAAGGTTCTATGGTCTGATAAGACCAAGATCGAGATCTTTGGTGCCAACCACACACGTGACGTTTGGAGACTGGATGGCACTGCATACGACCCCAAGAATACCATCCCTACAGTCAAGCATGGTGGTGGCAGCATCATGCTGTGGGGCTGTTTCTCTGCCAAGGGGCCTGGCCATCTGGTCCGCATCCATGGGAAGATGGATAGCACGGCCTACCTGGAGATTTTGGCCAAGAACCTCCGCTCCTCCATCAAGGATCTTAAGATGGGTCGTAATTTCATCTTCCAACAAGACAACGACCCAAAGCACACAGCCAAGAAAACCAAGGCCTGGTTCAAGAGGGAAAAAGTCAAGGTGTTGGAGTGGCCTAGTCAGTCTCCTGACCTTAACCCAATTTAAAACTTGTGGAAGGAGCTCAAGAATAAAGTCCACATGAGACACCCAAAGAACCTAGATAACTTGGAGAAGATCTGCATGGAGGAGTGGGCCAAGATAACTCCACTGACCTGTGCCGGCCTGATCAGGTCTTATAAAAGACGATTATTAGCTGTAATTGCAAACAAGGGTTATTCCACAAAATATTAAACATAGGGGTTGTATAATAATTGACCCACACTTTTATGTTTAGAATTTAATAAAATTCAACTGAGCAACATAACTTTTTGGTTTGTAAGATTTATGCTTCTGTTCATAAAACCTACTCTCGTTTGCAGTTTGAAGGCTCTAACGTATTTGCATCTTATCAAACCAGCTAAATCTGCAGGGGGTTGAATACTACTTGTAGGCACTGTATATAATATATATATACAGATAGATAACAAAAAATAACAACCAACACATATAAAAATAAAGTGCCTCTAGTGTGACTGAAATATGACCGTAATAAGCCAGCCTATATGAATAAGTAGGCTCAAGAACAGGGTACTGTTTATAAAAACAAACTGCGCTTTATTCACCATTCTTGGGTCCAGCTCTGAGTTTCTGCTACTTCTCTCGGCGTCGAGTATTGACTGCAGGGCTGATGTCAGGTTGATGTTATGGCAAGCAATCGGTGTCTTTATCGACTCTGAGTAAAGTGTTTCGTCTACATGGTCATGGCCGCTGAGCTCTCACTGATGCTGGGATGTGAACATGTCAGTGTTGTAGACAATACTGGACAATGGAAGCAGCGGCAGAGACTCCGCGTTAGACGGTGAGTAAAGCATTTTTTTTTTAAATAGCAAACTGTACCTGGAGACCAAGATTTTCTGAAATAGGACAACCGCTTTAAATAAGCTATATTCCTTATCAGGCATAAATATCTGTGTGCAATGATTTTAATTATATATTATTACAGATTCAGCTCCTACAATTGAGCACCACCACTTTTCCACAAATGTGTTGGCCATCTTGGTATTATTAGCCATATTATTGGCTGAGCAACGACTGTCATATTGAGATATAGATAGACACAAATATATAAAATTATTGTAATTACACGTTTTGTTATACACATGTTCATTTCCTTTGTGTGTATTGAAACAGCACAAAAAGACAGAGGGAAAAAAAGGCGAATTGGACATAATTTGCCACAAACGCCCTGAAAATGGGCAGAGCAAAATTGTTGGCACCCTCAACTTAATATTTGGTTGCACATCCTCTGGAATACATAACTGCAATCAATCACATCCTATAAGCATCAACAAGCTTCTTACACCTCTCAACTGGAATGTTAGTCCACTCTTCTTTTGCAAACTGCTCCAGGTCTCTCATATTTGAAGGTGCCTTCTCCCAACAGCAATTTTAAGATCTCTCATCAGGTGTTCAATGGGATTTAGATCCGGACTCATTACTGGCCACTTCAGAACTCTCCAGCGATTTATTTCCATCCATTTCTGGGTGCTTCTTGAAGTATGTTTGGGGACATTGTCCTGCTGGAAAACCCACGACTTAGGACGCAAACCCAGCCTTCTGACACTGAGCACCACATTGCAACCCAAAATCCTTTGGTAATCTTCAGATTGCATGATTCCTTGCACACAGTCAAGGCACCCAGTGCCAGAGGCAGCAAAACAACCCCAAAACATCTTTGAATCTCCACCATATCTGACTGTAGGTACTGTGTTCTTTTCTTTTTAGGCCTCATTCTGTTTTTTTTTTTCAGTTAACAGTAGAAGTATGTGCTTCACCAAAAAGCTCTATCTTGGTCTCCTCTGTCCACAAGATGCTTTCCCAGAAGTATTTTGGCTTACTAACGTACATATATAGCTTATTTATGTCTCTGTGTCAGCAGTGGAGTTCTCCTTGGTCTCCTGCCATAGTGTTTAATTTCATTCAAATGTGAACGGATAGTTTGCGGTGACACTGATGAACCCTGAGCCTGCAGGACAGCTTGAATTTCTTTGGAATGTGATTGGGGCTGCTTATCCACCATCTGGACTATCCTGCGTTGAAACCTTTCATAAATTTTTTCTCTGCCATCCACGTCCAGGGAGATTAGCTGCAGTGCCATGGGTTGTAAACTTTTTGATTATGTTGTGCACCGAGGACAAAAAAACATCAAGATCTCTGGAGATGGACTTGTAACCTTGAGATTGTTGATATTGTTCAATAATTCTTATTCTCAAGTCCTCAGACAGTTCTCTTCTCCTCTTTCTGTTCTCCATGCTTAATGTGGCACACACAGACACACAATGCAAAGACTGAGTCAACTATAATGAGTTAACTATATATATAATCTATCTCAGCAATGATTCTGACAGTCATAACAGTTAAATTATCTTGTCGATACAGCTATATTGCTTGGTTTTTATTGTGTGTTCTTTTTTTTCTTACATATCCAGTATCTCTATAACAACTTATCTATTTTTTATAACATTTGTTTTCCAAATGTTTTCTTAAATTATACATTTCTTCTGCTGACATTATTTTTCTTTATAATATAATTTTTTAAAAATATTTTATTATAATGTACTAGCTCATCTGTATAATGCTATGCACAGGCACCAGTTAGGCCATATGAAACTTAACAAACATTGGATACTATCACAGGTCGTACACAGGGGGCCTAAATTGGACCTTGGGCTATTGATCTAAAACCGTCAACCCCAACTATAATAGTTTTAAGAGTAATTGACGTTATAATTTTTATTTCATAAATCAATAGTACACATGAAAAGAAGGAACTTTGTAATAAATCTTATTAGAAATCTGATTCATTCTCCTTCTGGACTTATCTTTCACTCTTTCACTCTCACTTCATGGGTAAAATCTCTATTCAGTGAAGACATATTTCCCATTACTGAGATAGGAGATGGCACTCTTTAAATTCTATGGAGGAGGAGCTAGAGGCAGACATAGACATTCTGCTGCAAGTTCTCCTGTTCTCCTGAAATGACAGTTACAGTTCTCCATAGAACTTTAAAAGCACCAACTGCCATCTCTTATCTCAGTAATGGGAAAATCTGTATTCACTGAAGACACATTTTACCTGTGAATTGAGATTTTTGAGAAGAAATGATCAGTCCTGGAGGAGAAAGAAGCCGATTTCTCTGATAAGATATATTGCAAAGTTTCTTATTTTCATGTGAACTATTGATTTATGAGACAAAAATTAAAATAATGGGTACACTTTAGTGTCAGGATTGATTATTGCTTCAATTTGATACATACAACTATATCTGAAATGTTGGAGCTATAAACCTCTCCTTTTTGTATCTTTATTCCTGTAATTTCATATAAATCATGAAACGAGCCTTGTCCCTCATGCAACATTTCTACTGTAATAGAAAAATAGACACAAAAGATGAATGTAGATGTGAACGTTCACTTAAACCCTGTAATAGATATGTGTTACATTAGCACCAGCACAATTACTCAGATCTCTTATCACGCGTTTCGCTTCATCTGACTTAATTTAATACACCACTAATTTTCGTTCGTTAATGTAGAATTAACTGAAATGGTTTGTTTTCTATGAAGAATTGATTATTATGAAGCGATAATGTTAAAACTGAACAGAAAAATGTAAAATAACTGCAAAAATTTGATGACAGTCACTTCCAGAATACACGGGGCTCAAAAATTACAGATATCGGCCCTTAAATCCTACAATCCCCAAAAGTCAGCTTAGAAGTGAACATAGAGAGCCAGGAAAAGTGGAAAATTGGATATATTATTACAATGCAGTAAAAAAATATCCACCTAATTACTGTTCATAGCAAACAAGATTGAAAGGTCTTCCTTTGAAAGAAATGCATCGCCTATCCACCGGTATAGTGAGAATAGTGTTAAGGCTCATTTCACACTGCACTTTGTCCCACGTTCGTTGATCCAGTCGAGGCTTGCGTCTGAATCCCCGGCAAAATGTGATTCGGAGTATGCGCCAACAGGGCCATAGACTATAATGGTGCTGACAGAGTCAACATTGGCTCTGTCGTGCATCTGACGCGCCCCCTGGGCCGTGGGGTACTCAGTGCTGGGCCGGTAGTTGCTAGGGGAGATGTCACAGTGGCGGTGACCCGGTCCGTGACCCAGGGCGGTCAATAAAAGCGGATTTATAGTTTTTATAGTTTAATGTTCGTGACGCCACCTGTGGTACGTGGCTATATGGAGCCGCTGATGAGCAGCAGATCCTCTGGAGCTGTTGTTAATGCAGCAGAGTTGGTTTAGCTCTCCACAGGTAGAGCTTAGCTCCAGGGCAGTGTAGTGGGGATGTCATAGATGTTGCTGTTACGGTGTAGTGCAGGCAGGTGATGGCGCAGCAATTATTCACAGAGACAGTGGGGTGCAGTTGTGGCACCCTGCTACCACAGGTACCACAGGACCCAAAAGGGTGCATGGATGGACTTCTCCACAAGAGGCCCTCACTACAAACAGACACCTCCACCCTTACACCTCATACCACCAGAGGGAGCCTGTTAGGGATATATATACTGGAGGGTGGAGTTAGGTAGGCAGAGTGTGCTGGCACTGGAGATCAGTGAAGAAGCAGCATGTGAGCTGCTGTGCTGAGGGCCAGCCAGGGCCTAAAGCACGTGCTGAAGCCTCAGGGCCTAGAACGTGGCCGGAGGCAAGGAGAAGAGTGAGAGGAGTTATGGGGGCAGAGGAGTATCTTAGGCTCACCCCAGAACACAAGCCGGACACTGGGTCCGCGCCTACAGGGTCCTCTACGCCCAGTAGGAATAACCGGTATACCAGGAGGATTCTAAACCCCTGGTCAACCTGAAGCTACAATCATCTAAAGAACTAGGAACCATGAAGGCCCCAGCATCCAGGGACAGTGGTATTCAGAGGAAAGTTCTTACCACCAAGCATACAGGTTAGTAGAGTGAAAGAGTACAGAAGCTAGGCCTAGTTTCAGGCTGGTCAGAAGCTTCAGAGTGAGAGGAAGAAACGGATCAGGAGGCCTTATACCCACTCACTGGGGAGAGTCCAGAAGTGCACCCTTCCTACTGAGTACCCTGGACCATACCTGCCATTAAACCAGTAAAGGTACTGAAGCGAATCCCGTGTGCGTGTCTGTTATTCTCCCCTGACCCGACCGGGCCACCTCTCACCTGCATCCCTTCCATCAACCCTGCCCCGGGGGTCCGCTCTGCCTGTGGGGAGCCGAAGCATCCCAGCTGCCATCCCATCGCCCCCGCAGGTCTGCAGCAGCGCTGGTACCCATTACCAGGAACCACACGTGGCGCCACGAGACAAAACTGTTATTCATCCCTTCAAGTAACAAACCCATTTTAAAGAGTGACCCCAGGGTAAGGGCCCGGGAGCCGACTGCCGTGATCTCCCAAGAAGGTAAAGGCCCGGGTACCGAGTCCCCCATATTCCCCTGGGCGAGTCATGTGCAATTAGCCTCACAGGCTACTGTCTGACAAGGTGGGTGACCATGAGAAGCCGTAGCCAGCATTGTGGATGTGTGCTGTGGTGCATTGTAAAAAAGCCTAAGAGACTGTGTAGGAGTGAAGGAGGAGCTGCTGAAGTATTTGCCAGCAGACAGCCGTAATTGTCAACTCATTGATGCATACCAGCCGTCAACCTCTTTTCAAGTGCAGTATCTCCTCAAGAGATTGTAGCCTTTTTTCACTGTAGGTCACAACACAAACTAGATTGGAGTAAAACAAAAATAATTGGATGCAAAATATAAATATTAAGCCAAAAAGCTAATTATTAAATAATATTTGGCCAAAGTTATCTATTCCATTTGTAGCTTGTGAAAGCCGCATATGGCATATTACTTTTTTGTTTATAGTAGTACTTTAGATTTAATATCGTATCTCACTCATTGTACTGCTGATGCCAGACTGTAGTATACAACTGTATGGGTTTATGTTGGTGTAAGTTTTAGGTAAATATTAAGATCCCCATATACCTTCAATAGATGATGGTTATCTGTCTGGGAGAATTGGGAGGCCACATGTTCCCATTAAAAATGAGTGGGTCTCCCATACTGTTTGCCTATGGCGTGAATGTAACGGCTGCCAAAAATGTGGAGGCACTCCAATGCCCCTTGCAAGTGATGTAGAGGTCGGAGGGCCTCCTGAAAACAATGTTCCCATTTTTAGGAAGTGCGTTTCCCATACTGTTTGCCTATGGAGTGAATGCAATGACTGCCAAACATTTGGAGGCACTCCAATGCCCCTTGCAAGAGATATAGATATGATGATATGGTGGTGATATGGAGGATAAGAATGAGGAGAAGGAGGAGGTCAAGAGCAAACAGACAAAATCAGGAAGCGTATACCCATGTCTGGGTGTGAAGACAGAGGTGCATGGGAATAGAGTTAGACCTCCAAAAAAAACCACTGTATTTGAGTTTGTTACGCTGCTATCATTCGGTGGTGTTGAGAAGTCTTGCCCAATCCTTGTTCATTTTTGTAAGAGTCAGTCTGTCAGCATTTTCATTTGACAGGCGGATGCGCCTATCGGTTATAATTTCACCGGTAACACTAAAAACCCGCTCTGACAAAACGCTAGCGGCAGGGCAGGCCAGGACCTCTAAGGCGTAGAGAGCCAGTTTATGCCACGTGTCCAGCTTGGATACCCAATAATAATAAGGCACAGAGGAATCACGGAGGACATTGGTACGGTCAGCAAGGTACTCCCTCACCATCTTCCGAAACTTTTCCCTCCTTGGGAGACTACCCCACGCTTCAGGGCCTGTGTGATGGGAGGGTCTGAGAAAACTGTCCCAGAACTTTGACAGTGTTCCCCTGCCTCTGTTGGATTGCATTTGTGTCTCTCTCGCCTGTACTCCTTGGTTGTCCAACGAACTGTGACCTCTGCTGCCAGGGTTTTCAGATGGGAATTTTTTAAATAATTCTGCAACAAGGGCCTTCTCGTACTGCCTGTCCTGCAAGGGAATAAGAGACAGAAAGTTCTCCTTGTAATGTGGTCTAGAAGTGTCACCAACCAGTAATGACTGTCACCCAAAATTTGGACAACGCGTGGGTCACGGGAAAGGCAGCATAACATAAACTCAGCCATGCGTGCCAGACTGCTAACAGGCAAGACTTGTGTGTCCTCATCAAGAGGACGACTGACCATGCTCTCCTCCTCATCCTCCTCCTCCACCCTGTCCTCAGGTCATCTACGCTGAACAGACGGTATGACAGTTGTGCAGGTAGTACCATCTATAGAGCAGGAAACTAGCTCCTGTTTTTCCTCCTCCTCCTTGTCACCCAGTCCATGTTGGGATGAGATGAGGCTGGGCTGTGTGGAATCACCCTGTATGGTTCCTTGCTCCATCTCATCATGCTCCACCTGCAATGCATCCTCTTTACTTGTGAGCAGAGAGCATTTCAGAAGACAGAGAAGCGGGATGGTGATGCTAATTATGGCGTCATTGCCGCTCACCATCTTGGTGGAGTCCTCAAAGTTATGTGTAGAGTCTGACCTGAATACTGACGGCCTTGTTGATGCTGGCAGTCAACAACTGCCCTCTTCTGCTCACAAATCCTTCCCAACATCTGCAATGTAGAGTTCCAACGCATGGGGACATCGCAGATCAGTTGGTGAGCTGGAAGCTGCAAATGCTGCTGAAGCACGGAAAGGGCGGCGGAAGCTGTAGCTTACTTTCTAAAATGGGCACACAGGCAGGGTACTTTGACAAGCACATCCGGCAGATCCGGGTAGGTTTTGAGAAACCACTGAACCACGAGGTTAAGCACATGGGCCAGGCATGGTATGTGTGTGAGCTCGCCTTGCCTCGCCTCAGAGCCGCCACCAGGTTCCGGCCATTGTCACACATGACCATGCCTGGCTGTCGGTTCAGCGGTGTCAGCCACAGATCTGCCTGCTTTTTCAGAGCTGTCTACTCTTCAGCGTTGTGCGGTTTGTCACCTGAACATATTAGCTTCAGCACAGCCTGTTGCCGATTGACCGAGGCAGTGCTGCAGTGCTTCCAGATTGCGACTGACGTAGTCATTTCGGAGATTGAGGCTGAAGAGGAGGAGCTGCAGGAGCTGTAGAATGTGGGGGCAACCCTGATTGACCCAGGGCCCGAAATCCTCGGCATCGGGAGGACGTGTTCCATCCCAAGGTCTGACTTGGTTCCGTCTTTCACTATATTAACTCAGTGTGCCGTCAGCGAGATGTACCATCCCTGCCCACAAGCACTTGTCCACGTGTTCATGGTTAAGTGGACTTTCCCAGTAACTGCATTGTTGAGGGCACGGCTAATGTTGTGGGACACATGCTCGTGTAATGCGGGGACGGCACACCGGGAGAAATAGTGGTGGCTGGGGACCAAGTACCGATGGACGGCCGCCGCCATCAGGTTGCGGAAAGCTTCCGTCTCTACGAGCCTAAAAGGCAACATTTCGAGCGCAAGCAGTCACGTCAATGTGTGGCCTGTGGGGCGTTGGCTGCGGATTTGCGCTTGCGTTCTAAGGACTGGGGTAGGGACAACTGAATGCTAGGCTGGGACAAGGAAGTGGACATGCTTGCTGATGGTGCTAGTTGAGAGTGTGCAACGACACGTACAGGGCGGGAGGCATATTGGCATTCGCCATGGACAGAGGATTGGCGTGCACGCACAACAGTGGAAAAAGCAGTGGTGTCACCCGCAGACACTGTTTCTGGACCCTGGGGTTCAGCCCACTTAGTCGGGTGCTTAGCTGCCATGTGCCTGATCATGCTGGTGGTGGTCTGGCTGCTAGTTTTGCTACCCATGCTGATGCTGGCCTGGCATGTGGTGCAAATGGCCTTTTTCGGGTTATCTGCAGAGTCTTTAAAAAACAACCAGACTCGGGAAGACCTAACAGTTGTACTGGCAACTTCCGTCATGTTGGCGTTACGAGGACTACTTTCCCGCCTTGGGTCAGGCTACCACACTGCTTCTTCCTGCCTGCTGTCCTAGCTCTGTATGTCCCCCTGCCAGGTTGGGTCAGTTACTATATCATCCACCACCTCGTCTTCCACTTCCGCGTTCTCCTCTTGACTCGCTTGAAGCTGGCCAGGCAAGAGGCCCGAATCTGCAAATGGAAAAGTGAACAGCTCTTCTGAGTGTCCAAGTGTGGGATCAGTTGTCTCCGGGCACTCAGCATGGTGGGAGGAAGGAGGATCAGGGTGAGGAATATGCGGTCCAGACTCAAGGCTACTGAGGCTTGACCGTGTGGAAGACAGGGTGGTGGTGGTGGCAAAGTGACCAGAAGCATTATCTGCTATCCAACCAACAACCTTTTGACACTGCTCTGGGTTCAATAGTGGTGTACTGCTGTCCCCTAGTAATTGGGACAGGAAGGTCGAGCAACAAGATGGGTGTTTGTTGTGGCACAATTTCAGCTTGCCCACGGCCACGTCCTTGGCCTCGGCCTCTGTATGCACAATCACCACTGATATCTACTTCCCCGTTCCTTTCCACGCACCTTGCCCATTTTAAATGGTGGACAATATTTTCCACGTTCACAAGAATTGGCTGATTTTGGAACGCAGTTATATGTGATACGTCTGACAGAGAGCCACAGTTTTAAATAGCAGGCCTGTAATTTACTAATATTATTCTACACAGAGACCTAGTGTGAATAGCTTGACCGACACACTGCAACTAAATGAAAATGGAAGGAATGGCTGATTTTGGAACACTGTTACAGGTGATATGTCTGACAGAGAACCACGGTTTTAAATAGAAGGCCTGTAATTTACTAATACTATTCTTCACAGACACCCAGTATGAATAGCTTGACCGACACACTGCAACAGAACGGAAAAGGAGGCCCATATTTTCCGGGTTCAGTTGAAATTTCTGGATTTTTATCGCTGAAATATGGAACAGATCTGGCTGTATTCTGCAGTGCTAACAAGCAAATAGAGCAGAAAATGGTGTACTCCGTATAGTTTTTTTAAGCAAATAACCAGGATTAAGATAAAAAAAAAATGCCCTGGCCCCAAATATCTGTAATTATTACAGCAGCAGCAGACAGGATGTTCAATGGACCCTCTTGAGCTATATGCACTGCAGTCTGCCACATACACTGCCTGCCTGCCTAACTCCTGCATAGCACTGATTATATGCAGCTATCACAGTGCCCTGTGATGTGCAGTTGTAGCAGCCAAAACCAGGAACTGTGACATGCAGGGGAGGGGGACATTGTAATTCACACAGGAGGCAGGGATTTCTTTCAGTCCCCGGGACTGGAACACATCAGAAACTTGTAGGAATAAAAGGACATTTCACAGCAAACAGGCCTATAATATGAGGCATACAGGTAGGTATAGATTTACATTTCTATGACCGGTATGCCCATAATTAGAGGTCAGGTACTCTTCACAGGTCTTCCTCCTCTAGTTATCCAAAATTCTATGATAGCATGATCGCTGCCTCCTAAATTCCCAGCCACCCTTACCTTCTCAACCATTTCCTCTCCAAGGTAGCAGATCCCCTTGTTCTCGCTTCTACCTTTTGTAAGATAATATTGTCAGCAAGAGAGGATAAGAATTTGCTGGACCTATTACTTTTGCCTGAGAGAGATTCCCAACAAATGTCTGGATAGTTGAAATCTCCCATGATCACTATGTCATATTTTTTGGAGAACTTGGTCATTTGATACATAAAGAGTTCATCCATATCTTCAGCTTGCCCAGGTGGCCTGTAGTAAATGCCTACAATGGTGTCCTTTCCATTGTTCTCTCCTTGTATTCTTACCCAAACAGTTTGCACAGAACTCCCAGTCTCTGAAGCTTCAAACTCTGTGCAGATATTCGCTTTTCTAACATACACTGCGACACCTCCCCATTTATTAAGTCTGTTTCTTGCAAATAAGTTGTATCCTTCTAGCCTTGTATTCCAATCATGTGTATTGTCCAATAGGGATTACTGTCTGTACTTATAAAGTACACCAAACCACAGGCCTTATCACTGCGCTTGTAAGGTGGTACACCTCTGGTCTAAAAGCAATTTTAGTATTTGTTTAAGTGCCTCCAAAAAATTATGGACTGTCCACACAAGTCTTTTCAATACTTTGGCGCCATCTAGTGTAAAGTTCTTAAAATACATTCTGTATGTGTACATTTCCAGGAAAAAAGTATAAATGATTGTTTCTGGTATGTGTATACATTTTACTGCAGTGTGTCTTCACATTTATATGTTTAGTGTGAAGTTTACAGCCTGAAAACCTGCTCGTTTCAGGTGATTTCAATATAGTCTATTGGCTAATGAAATTTCTAAAGGAGAAAAAGTATTGTCTAATGATCGAGCTGATTATTTGTAAAGACTGAAAAAAAGTTAACAAAGTGCCTTTTATGTCAATTATTATTTTAATACATCTTTATTAGATTTATGTAATCTATCTATTTATCTCAGGGCTGAGACCAGTAATTTCAGGGCCCCATACTGGCAAAACTTTCAGGCCCTCTTGAGACTCTGCCTCCACCCCAGCTCCGCCTCCATCCCTCAAACCTTCCAGTGTCACACCGCCCACTCTTGGAAAAACTCCACTTCTGCACCACATCCTCACCAATCACACATTAGCAGTTCCCATCGAACACCGGATCACATAACCAGCAGCTTTTGTTTTCGCTAAAAGATTTTTTAAGTCGCCACCATGACAAGGAGACTCTTCGGGCCGGGCCCTACTCTACTCTAACTTATTAAACATTTCTTAAAATATTCAGTACTCTTTTTAGGTATATTTTTATTTCTTTTTTCTTTAAGGGAATGTGTCACATAAACATTTTAAAATGACCAATTCATATCACATACAGAGACAAATACCATCACACCATAACCAGACCACATATTACCACCACATAGTGACCAAATAATACTACATACAAGGAATACCGCCACACCATGACCAGACAACATATTGCCACCACATAGTGACCGAATACTATAATGCTGATCATTAATTAAAAAACACAATACTAATTTTACCATAAGTGCCATTATACACAGGAGCTCTGTACATAATATACAGTGTATAGTGTCAGTGTACAGATAACATACTGACTCACCGGTGACATCACTAGTTGAAGTCCATCATCCAGCGCAGACCGCCATCACTTCTTCCAGCCAGCACTCATCTCTGCATAAAATATCACACAGTTATCTAGAGAACATTCCTCAACTTCTACACTACACAGCTGAATACAGACGTGCACCCACCATTAATATATAATTAGCTATTATGCAACACATCATTCCAAATGTAAATTGTAATCCACCCCTGTGCCCCCACTAACTGTAAAAAGTCACTTTCCCCACCTAATATATAACTTAATTAGCACCTGTACCCTTTCCCCCAATTCATTACCAGTCACACTCTGTCATCCTCAACACCCCCCTATCCCAATTCATTATATTTACATGCCCCCCTCCGCCCCAATTCATTTTGTCATGTCCTCTCTCTCTTCCACCCCCACTGCATCATCATTTACTCTCCCCCACCCCAACCCCAATTCATCATCATTTGTTGTCCCCCACCCTCAATTTATTGTCACTTTCTCTCCCCACTCCCATGATCAATTAATCATTATTTGCACTACCCCACCCTCAATTCATTATTTGCTCTCCCCAACCCCACTCCCAATTCATCATTTGCTCTCTCCACCCCCATTCTTCATTTGCTCCCCCCTGCTCCTAATTCATCATTAGCTCTCCCCAACCCCCACTCACAGTTCATTATTTGCTCTTCCCACCCCCCAGTCCCAGTTCATCATATGCTCTGCCCACCCCCCACTCCCAGTTCATCATATGCTCTGCCCACCCCCCACTCCCAGTTCATCATATGCTCTTCCCACCCCCCACTCCCAGTTCATCATATGCTCTTCCCACCCCCCACTCCCAGTTGATCGTATGCTCTGCCCAGTGCCAGTTGATCATATGCTCTGCCCAGTGCAAGTTAATCATATGCTCTGCCCAGTCCCAGTTGATCATATGCTCTGCCCAGTCCCAGTTGATCATATGCTCTGCCCAGTCCCAGTTGATCATTTGCTCTGCCCAGTCCCAGTTCATCATATGCTCTGCCCACTCCTCAGTCTCAGTTCATCATATGCTCTGCCCACTCCCCAGTCCCAGTTCATCATATGCTCTGCCCACTCCCCAGTCCCTGTTCATCATATGCTCTGCCCACTCCCCAGTCCCAGTGCATCATATGCTCACCCCCCCCCTCAAGATCATTTAATTAAGCATGAAAACTTTTTTTTTAAATATAATTATCTCTCATCCCTGCCGCCCCACTTCCCGACTGGCATCCTGGCGCGATGACGTCATCGCTTGTGTGCCGACTCCAGCGCTTCACAGAAGAGGCAGAAGGACTCCACTCCCTTGGAGCTGCACGGCCGTGAGAGCTCCAAGGCAGAAGCTCCCTGAGCCGAGATATACACCGCTGACAGCGGCAAGACAGCACGCGATACCCTGGGGCCCGGTGAGCAGAAGCACAAGAGGAGGGGCCCCAGACTGGGCCCAGGCCCAGCTCTTTACTGCTGTTCAGTGGGCCCCATACAGCAGTAAGGGCAGTAATGCCCTGATGGTGGCCCTGATCTATCTATCCATCCATCCATCTATCAAAATCCTATGGGAAGACGAAAATCAACCAACAGTTACCACTAGAAGGCGCATAGGATTTATATTATTGAAGGGGTTTCCCAAGCTCTAATCAAATTACTATGTGACTGCAGATTGCCAAAATGTGACATGACAATGTGCATTGCGCACACTGCACACTGTCACGATTCCTCTGTATCCCAGCAGGAGTATGGGGGTAAGGGGGGTCACAAATTTGCACACTTACGATCATATGCCTATTAAATTTTTATCTGCTTCTCTCAATATAATTTTAGACTACAATCCCAGAACTGAGTATATGGTTACATGCTGATGCTCAAAATAACCCTAAACCCATAAATACCACATAATGAATAAATCCAGAAATATACTAAAGT
Source organism: Phyllobates terribilis (assembly GCF_046119375.1). Taxonomy (NCBI): domain Eukaryota; kingdom Metazoa; phylum Chordata; class Amphibia; order Anura; family Dendrobatidae; genus Phyllobates; species Phyllobates terribilis. The sequence continues at coordinate 503,280,696 of NW_027362761.1, read as the reverse complement.
GCCTTTTGGTAGGCAATTTACTGCCCTGCTCCTAAAGAGGTCTAGCACACTCATCTGGAAGCTATATGCCTCTGGGCTGAGGTCCCCTGACCCTCCCAATGAACCGGCTTAGCCAAACATAGATTGAGCCTGTCTTCAGGATGAGACATCGCTAATAAGAGGACTCTTTAGCCCACTTTAAGAGACATGTGATATTTATGAAATTAAAAGGGTTGTCCACTACCTAAATACAGATGGTCTATCCTTAGGATAAGTCATCAATATTGGATCTGTCATAGACTGACAAAAGTATGTCAGTTCTGCTCCCATTCACTTCTGTAGGATCTGAGTCACCACAACTGAGAACGGCCACAGTGATGTTCCAGATCCATACACTGTCTACTTCTGCTGCATCATCAGCCATCAGAGCTGCATACTGCTCATTGTGGGAGTGATGAGTGACTGACCCCCCACTGATCTGGTATTGATATATCCAAGTAGTGAACAATTCTTCATTATATATTTTTTCATATGAAATATAACTTGTCCTTATCAAAATTAAGTGTCCAATCTCAATGATTATTCCAATTCTCAGGCACTAATGTACAGCACCATGTGACAATTCTATGGAGAGTTGTATAAGTTTAAATCTACTTTTTTTTATACATACTGTATACAAAGGTAAATAAGAGATAAATATTTTCATTTTCAACATTCTATTGCCATCTAGTGGGAAAATCAATTAAATGCATAATCAATTGTATAATATATACAGTGCTCAGCATAAATGAGTACTCCACTTTTGAAAAGTAAGATGTTAATCAATATCTCACTAAATGCAAGAATAATTTCCAAAATGTTGACAAGACTGTGTTCATACAACATTTTTAAAACAAACTCAGATGCTTATTTCACTGCATGTCTCCTCAAAGTGGGAAAGTTATCACTGCTCATGTAACGTTTATAGAATTTAAGCAGTGGGAGGTCTGCAGTTTACATCATATAGGATAGGCTGATATATATACACTACATAGGATACACTGAGACTGTTGTAGATACATCACATAGGAGACACTGCACTATTGGATATACATCACATAGGAAACACTGCGTCTACTGCATAAACATCACATAGGAGACACTGCAACTACTGCATATACATCACATAGGAGACACTGCGACTAGTGCAATTACATCACACAGGAGACACGGAGACTGCTGTATGTACATCACATAGGAGATACTGAGACTCTGCTGTATACATGACAAAGGATACATTGAGATTTATGCATATTAATCACATAGGATACATTGAGACTGCTGTATATACTCACATAGGATACACTGAAACTGCTGGAAATATATCACATAGGAGACACTGAATACTTTATATATTACGTAGGACACACTGAGACTGCTGTACATATATCACATAGGAGACACTAAGACTGTTGTATATGCAACGCATAGGAAACACTGAGACTGCTGTATACATCACATAGGATACGCTGTGACTGCTGTCTATACATCACATAGTAGACAGTCCATCTGCCGCATATATCACATATGATGCACTGAGACTGCTGCATTAGAGGCAGGAGTGGGACAAGAGTGCATAGCATGCTAACTCTTCCCACACAATGTTCTAACATTGGCCAGCGTTGGACATAAACTAGCGCCACAGCAGTGTTCAGTAGTGAATGCTGCGTGTGCGGGTGCTCAACAGAAAAATTAAAGTGCCAGCACCAACACCCAGGCACACCATGAATCCTATCACAGCATTATATCAAAGAGGATACGCTATCAGGAGAAAAGTATTGGAACACCTACGCGTTAGACGTACAGGAGTTTTTTATGGCTTCTCATTCTAAATTCATAGGCATTAATATGGAGCGGTTACTCTCTTTATATCCTGCAAGACTTTAGAGATGTCTGTGGAAATTTTTGCCTATTCAGTCAGAAGAGCATTTATGAGGTCAAACACTGATTTTCGATGAGAGGGCTTGGCTCACAATCTCTTTTTTGGCTTTGTGCAAACAGTCATGGTCTTCAAGACCAAACTCATTCATCAAAGCTTGCATGTCAGAATTCTGGCGTAAAAGCTTTTAAAAGTGCAAAATTTAGGTGCAACTTGGGGTTGGGTGGAGCTGGGGCGGGACGGGGGCTTGACGCCACAGCTTGTCTAATTCATGATGAGCTGTTGCGTTAACTATGCCAGAAATCTCACTCCAGTTCCTGACTTATTTGTGGCGTAGTACACAGAGGCACCAGCCACTTGTGAGACTCTACAGGTTCATGAAGCAGCATGCAGCTCTTCATGAATCAGGAGCGTCTAACTCCAACACGTCCCCCTCATCAAGACTAGAATGAGCAACGTCGGTTTTGATGAATTGGGCCCCATGTCTTTAGGGACCTTTCTTTGTACATTGTGCATCAGCAGAAAAGGTCCGTCCCCCAAACTGTTCCAACAAAGCTGGAAGCTACGATTGTCCAAAAAGTCTTGATGTACTGTAGTTAAGTATTAATTGGAATGTACAACACTTTCTTAAATACTATATTTCCCCCTTTATTTGTCCAGATTTCTCCATGTAGAGGCAGTAGGTAATATCAGACTTTTTTCCCTCCAGCTAGGTCTGTGTCCTTCTCCCTCAGATCCTAAGCATGAATGACATTTCAGAGCTTATAATACACTTGTGCTGTGATTAGGCAGCATGGCTGAAACCACAATGTCATATGAATTAGTACAACCCCGGCAGTTTAGACATCGATGGAGTAAAATTAGATCCAACATTATAATTTTAATCAAGTGAAGTCTAAACTGCCAGGGTTATACTAATTCATATGACATCGTGGATTGCAGCCATGCTGCCTAATCACAGAGCTGCAATCCAATCATCAAGACAGCGTATGGGAATCACACAATGATATTGGTGTTGCCTTTTAAAGAGGGAGAAAACACACAAAAAACACACACACATTGAGTTGGAGTTTGAGTTGGTATACATGCAACATGTATAAGCATGTTCACTAAAACAGACAAAACCTGCAAGAAAAAGCCCCCTCTCTCAAATAGTCATCTAGATTCCATAGCCACTATTGACGGTGGTATCAAAGGAGTTAAATGGCTGTGATGGGAGGCAATACAGCTCATGGCCATTACAGTATGATGTCAGCGATGATATATATCTGACACTCACTGATGATGGTGCTGGCTCTACTTGTGAGCCTGCCTCCTCATTGTGCCATACATGTATGATGGTTTGATTTACTTCTCACTGTGTCACAAAAATGCTGCAGATGTTGAGAAGAAGTTAAAAAAAACAAAAAAACAAAACCCCTTCTCTCCATATTCACCTACCACCAGTGATCCCGGAGGGTGCGAAGGAGATGCACACTGTGCTCTTGTATGATGTCATTAAGGGGTGCTAGCATACTCTTCCGGTCTGCTCTCTGCTGTCCTGGAAGATCCAGTGCCCAAAGGGCATCAGAGGGACACCTCAGGGGCCGCATATGGCCCTGCTAGCTGCGTGCTTAAGACCACTGGTATAGACGATGGCAGTGTCCACAATCTAGCTGTAATATGGCCAAGCATCATCTAGAAGATCCGGTGATACCATAAATTGGCATGTTCTTTAAATTGATGGATTATTTTGCAGCGGTGTACAGACATCAAAAAACACGTGCAGGAATTACGACGTGTAAGTGAGGGCTTAGTGTATATTCACACAGAGGTTTGAGAAGGATTTTGAAGTGGTTCCTGTTATGACTGCCAATGCACATTCACATGGGTAATGTACAAACCAAGAAGACAAATACCTGAACCTGACAGGTCCCTGGTTAGACTAGGAAATGCCCTTCTCTGACCTTGGTCTGTTTCTGCTTGACTGTGGAGGTTGGAACCTTAAGGTAACTCAATGGCACCCCCACTCAACGGCGACTTACCTTGAAGGTCCTTAGCAGCTCCTAGGAACGCTAGAGTAGCGGTTCCCAAAGGAGAAAAGGAATCTCACACAAAGCAACTCCAACCAACACAAACTACAGCACAGTGAATGACTCCAGCAAAGTTTATCACCAGCAGGAAACGCCAATAGGGGAGAGTATTTAAAGCTGCACCTGAAAGGTGATAGGACAGACAACCAGAGTAAATGAAAAACACCTGTCACCTAAAACCGATAGAAACAAAGATAACAGAACTAAAACACCCAAAGAAAAGGTGTATCAGTTGTGGCTCAGTGGAAAGGGACGCCGGCCACAGGACATAGAATCAAGGTTTTGAATCCAGAAGCATGACAGTTCCGCTCCAAAATTCACATTAAAAAATGCTTCAAATACTCCTTGAAAACGTTTCCTTATCATTTCTAAGGAAAATTCACTTTGCTGTTCATGCAGTGAGTTTATCGAAAATGTTTTTCCGATGAGGTTTTGAAAACCTCGCCAAGGCAAAAAAAAGATGATGTGTCATTACTTTGAGGAGGATTCCTACAAACTTGACCTTGTCAAGTTAAAAAGCTACTCTACACTGTTTTTGGAGAAAACGGTTTCAAAAACCTAAAAAGAAAAAGGTACACAAGCGCTCACAAAAGAATGGTACACAAACAGCTGCTGGTAGTGAGGCAGGCTCTGTGTGTCAGCCTGTCAATAACATAGATAGAATGGGGTAAACTACCGCACTTCTAGAGATGATAAGGCAGATAACGTATAAGGTACAGTTAACTAGAAACCAAATGTGTGGATGGAGCATATATAGAAATAATGAGCTGGTGTTTCACCCAAAAAAATGCACGTATGCTCTGCAACTTATTGTGGAACCCTCCAATGAGTATAGAAAATTCCACTAGTATATAACAAAAATAAATGCCCAAACTAAATGGTCATATGACGCAGGGGATCTCAGGGTCCGAGATATCCACTGATCAGCTGAAAGGATGCTGCTGAGCTATATTTGAAAAGCAGTGCATACATCAAAGCAGCTGTGGAGCCTGTAGGGTGCTAGCTACTCACAATAAAGAAAGAGGGCGGAACTGTACATGTTTACAGAAGCCCCCACATGACAGGGTTGGGCTGGGAGCGGAACAATGGAGGAGACTGATCAATGGGGTTTGAATTTAAATAAAGGGATGGGGTTATAGAAGGGGCATATATAGGTAAAAAGTGCAGGAAAGTGGCCATGTTAGGGGTTCCTTATTGTAAACAGTGACCCACTATACATTAGCTGTCCCCTTACCTCAGTTCAGCTATGGCTAATATGGAGGCGTTTTTGGAAAGGCTGCGTGCGGCGGGGAACAGCAGGGGAGAAGCATGGCTAAAAGCGCAGGTACTGGGATAACTGGGCACTGCAGTACCACAGCCTGAGCAACAAGAGGGGTCCGGTCGGTGGCAAAGGAGGACAAGGTCGCCAGAGTGCCTGAGCCCTGAGAACACCCCTCGTTCCAGGCAAAGACTTAGGAGCCCCTCCCGGAACCCTCCTGGCGGTGGGTGTCGCACCTCTGCTGCCACGAGGCATCCGCGGCCAGGGAGGAATCCTCACAGCCTGCCTGGGGCTGTCGGCGGAAGAGGGCCGCGGCTCACACAAGCCGTCATCCCTTCTCCTCCCAGACGGCAGTATACACGCGTGGATGCGGTGGGCCCTGTCGGCGATGTACCTGTCGCAGGGCCTGCTAGGGACGTTACAACACTGGGACGCAGACAAGCAGTGGCGAGATCCGGTGGGAACAGAGGAGTACAGGCAGGAGGCAGGCAGAGGGAAACAGAGGGAGCAGGAGAAGCGGGGGGCCACCTTGCGGTGGAAAGGGCCTGCCTCTGGGAGCTCAGAGCAGGGAAACCTGCACCTGGCAGGAAGCGCAGATAGAGCAGTGGGGACAAGTCAGCAGGACCACATCAGCAGTGGAAGGGGGCAGCAGACAGCTGGCTCAGGCAGCATCTGGGCTACAAGCGATACACAAGTGCCCCCGGCCTCAACCAAGGTGAGGGGTGGATGTCGGGTGGAAGACAGAAGCGGGCAGGAGACCATGGGAGCAAGACCCGGAGCGAATCATCAGCAGGATTCTGGCGTTACGGCTGGCAAACTTGTTAGGTTTAAGTTTAGGTGGGCAGGCTGCAGGGATGTCAGTCGACCTCAGGGAAAGAAGCGGGAGCATGGAGGTTACAGGGGTTAGAGAGTTGCTAGGAAACGTGAGAGAAATGTTATTACGACTGGAAGGGGGCACTGTTTTGGGAAGTACGGTTTCGCCCGCATCAGCGTGGGTGGGGGCACGGGACGCTTTAGAGGGTAGGGCTAGTGTCGGGTGAAGTATGGTAAAAGGAAGTGAGTCAGGTGCGGGTGGAGTATCAGTGTCCGTGCAAACGGAGAAGGAAAAAGGGGACACCATAAAGTTGGATGACAGAGCGAGAGGGGAGCTGTATGTCTGCTTTAAAGGGCCATTGGGAGCTCAATTAAAAAAAGAGGTAAAGGAGAATATATGGAGGGATGAATACCTGGAGATATTTTCTCTTTTGCCTCTGGGAAAATTAAATTCAGATAAAAAGAAAAAAGATGACAGCAAAAAAAAGGAGGAAGAAAAACGGAGATGGTGTCTTATTCGGCAGACGTTTATATATTGGTTTCAGGCGTTTCCAATTTTGGCAAGCGTAATAGGGGAAAAAGCTCCGGAGAATTGCTCCCCACTTTTTTGCTACATGGATTCAATCAGAGAGGCACATAGAAATTATGGGGGACAGGCGTGGCTCTGTTATTACGAGCAATTTCGTCAAAGGAAGGTGGTCCGCCCTAGTATCCGGTGGGACCAAAAAGATATTGGTCTGTGGTTAAAGGTGATGGTGGCTTACAGATATGGGCAGTCCTTTCTCGGGTATGGGCAGTCCTTTCTCGGGGGCGGAAGTAGTCAGTTTGGAACCGGGAATAGCTCGAGACACGGGACACAGGGGGCAAAGGATACGCTCAGAGCATGTTGGCAATTTAATGAGGGGCAGTGCAAATATGGAGCCAGCTGCAAATTCAAACATGTTTGCTCGCACTGTAGCGGAACCTCTCATGGGAAAGGAAAAGTGGGCACTAGTAAAAGCCAAGGGGGAGAGTCCAGTGAATCTGGTCACAATGGCCCCCTTTGTAAATATATTTCCAGATAGAAAAAATGCCGCTATCATTAGTAATGGTTTTCAGGATGGATTTAGGATTCCTCCTCCTCTACATCAAGTTCCTTTTTCTTTAAAGAATTTGAGGTCGGCATTATTAAAACATGAGGTAGAGTCGGAAAAAATTGATAAGGAAATTAGACTTGGGAGGATGGCGGGTCCTTTTTCGGTTCCACCGTTAGCAAATTTGGTTGTTTCTCCACTGGGTGTGGTACTTAAGAAGAAGCCCAATAAATTTCGGCTAATTCAGCATCTTTCTTATCCGAAAGGTTTATCTGTAAATGACGGGCTCGACCCTGAATTGTGTTCAATGGTTTATACGTCATTTGATGAGGCGGTAAAATGGGTTTGGCGTTATGGGAAGAGTGCGTTATTAGCAAAAACAGACATTGAATCAGCGTTTAGGTTATTGCCGGTTCACCCTGAAAGTATTCGATTGTTGGGTTGTTTTTGGAATGGGGGATATTTCGTTGATCGGTGTTTGCCAATGGGCTATGCAATTTCTTGTTTGTTTTTTGAGACTTTCAGTTGTTTTTTGGAATGGGTGGTGAAGGACGTTTCCGCCATCAAATTCAGTAATTCATTATCTGGATGATTTTCTGTTCATGAGTCCTCCGGATTCGGTAATTTATAATAATCTTCTAGTTACTATGGAATGGATGTCCAGGCCTTTTGGAGTTCCGTTGGCAAAAGAAAAAACGGTGGGACCTTGTAAGCAGTTGAGTTTTTTGGGAATCATAATTGATTCGGAGTTAATGGAATGTCGTTTGCCGGAAGATAAGTTGGTTGCTTTGTGTATGGAAGTTGAGAGGGCGCAGCGTGTGCACAAGTTGACATTGAAGGAGTTACAGTCTCTACTGGGCAAATTGAACTTCACCTGCAGAATCATACCTATGGGCAGAGTTTTTTGTCGTAGGCTTGCTGGGGCGACGGCTGTTGTAAAGTCTCCGCATCATCATGTGAGGTTAAAAAAGGAGCACAAGGATGATTTGAGGGTGTGGAATCAATTTTTACAATGTTACAATGGAAGAACGATCATTCAGCAGGAAGTACAAGATAATTTTGATTGCGAGATTTTCACGGACGCAGCAGGGGGAGTAGGTTTTGGGGCATATTGTAAAGGTCAATGGTGAGTGGAAATTTGGCTAGTTGAATGGAGTAAGCTTGGTCTTTTAAAGAATTTGGCGTTGTTGGAATTTTTTCCAATTTTAGTGGCTTTATCCATATGGGGTGGCGAGTTTAAAAATCGGAAAATCAGGTTTCATTGTGACAATATGGCTGTGGTAACAATTATCAACAATATTACTGCTTCTTCCCGACCGGTGATAAGGTTGCTGAGAAAAATGGTCTTATGTTGTTTGGAATTGAATGCATGGGTTGTGGCAGTGGATGTTCCAGGGATTAAGAATTGTATTGCCAACTCTTGGTCTCGATTTCAGTGTGATCGTTTTTGAGAACTGGCTCCGGAGGCTCAGGAATCGGGTTTGGAATGTCCATCACACCTGTGGAGACTGGCTACAGAGGAGCAAGCAGACTGATACGGTGTTCAGTTGCGGATGGTATATGGAAATCGTATGAGTCGGCTTGGCATGTGTGGGAAAGCTGGTTGTCGTATTGGGGTGATGTGGTGGCAGATGTGGATAAAATTTTTGCGCTATTATTTTTTATTGGCCGTGGATCTGAGATTAATTGGTTGGTGACAAAAATGAACAGTTTTATTGCAGTGTTGGCTTTTGGATTTAAGCTTAGGGGTCAGAGTGATGTAACTAAAGAATTTTTAGTGAGACAAGCTTTAAAGGGGTATAGGAGGGGTCACGTATGCGTTGATACACGTCGTCCCATTTCATTAGGAATGTTGGAGAGTTTAGGAAGGAGTTTAGATATACTTTGTACTTCAAATTTTGAGGCGGTGTTATTCAGGTTATCTTTTTCCCTTGCATTTTTTGGGGCATTAAGGGTGGGGGAATTAGTGTAAAAAAATAGGTTGAAATCTAGTGGTAAGATGTGGTTTGCACAGAGGGAGGAATTAAGTTTTGGATTAGATGGTCTAAGACAGATCAGATCGGTCAGGGTAGGAAGGGTCAATTAGGGATTGTGGCAGGTTCAAAAATGTGCCCATGGCATTGTTTTAAAGAATATAGTGTTCTGAGTGATGGAAAAAGCGTTCCTTTGCTTAGACATGTGGGCGGATCCTTTTTGTCTAGATTTCAGTTTATTGCAGTAATGAAAAGAGGTTTAATGGAGTTGGGTTTGGATGCAGATCGTTATGCTTCTCATTAATTTCGAATAGGAGCTGCGACAGGAGCGGCGGATAGGGGTTTGTGTCCGGATTATATAAAAAGAATTGGTAGATGGAGTTTTGGTAGATACAGGTCATATGTGAGACATTAGTTTCAATAAAAGAATTTTTTTTTTTCGTCAGTTTCTTATTAAATGATGGTAAGGTTTAGTATTTAGGATGTTTGTTTTTTGGATTTTGTATTTCAGGTACAAAATCAATGTTGGCATGGCTCTGTGGACATTCTTTTGTTTGTTGGGGAGCGAAGTGCGCGGATGTCAGACCAGACGGAAGGCAGATAGGTTTTCGTAGGAAGGAGCTGATAATTAGATGGCTGGGATTTAGAAGTATGGTGTGGAGTCGGGTGTTGTCTGAACTGCATAAAGCTTCTCGTTTGGACAGGATGCCAGATATATTGATTCTACACGTGGGAAGTAACGATTTGGGCGCGCGGGCAGTGAGAGAATTAATTAAGGATATTCGTTTTGATTTGTTGCGATTGTGGTCCAAATTTCCGAATACCTTAGTTGTCTGGTCTGACAAAAGTTTGGCGTTCAGCGAGATCAGTGGACGGGGTGAATAGGGCAAGGGTCAAGTTGAACAGGGCTATATCGAGTTTTGGGGTTCGCAATGGGGGCGTTGGTGTACATCATCATGATTTGAAATCTACGGAAAGGAAATTTTTGGTTACAGGATGGAGTACACTTGAATGCGGTGGGTATTGATATTTGGGCACTGGCTATTCAAGAAGGAATAGAACGTGCCTTGGAGTTTGTGGGGAGCGCACGCACTTGAGGTGTCAGAGTGCGTTTGCTGTGGTGGTGGGGGGCCTTGGAGTTGGTGTTAAAAAATTTGTTGGGGGGGAATCAGTTGGAGGGTTCCCCTCAGAATGGAATTAATAATGGAGGATGTGGCACTTAATGGGGCTCTGGACGGGGGTGGACCCTGGGAGCCGGTGGTTGGCGTTAATTTACCACTGACCGTGGTGTGGTGCCCTTGAGCTTGGGTTTTACGGTTGAGAGTAAAGCAAATTATAATTTAAATAATTTTAAAAAGGTGTGTCAGATCTTTGATGGTAGCTCCAAGGGCCTCCCTCTGTTTTTCTGGGTAAAAAAGTGCAATGGTTATTGTTTTGTATTATCTGTTAAATAAACGACCGCTGTGGCCAATTTTATCCAAAGAAATATTTCTCCGGTGTATGTTTTGAACATAAATGAACATGCCCGGCTCTCTCCATTCACTTTTATGAGAGTTCTAAAATTGCTGAGCAAACTCCAAAACTATCGGACATTTATGTCATATCCTGTGGATATAAGTTTACCAGATGTGAATAACCCTTTAAGGCAGCCTTCAGACTTTCCTCGGTATAAAGAGTGTGAACCTTTTATGAACCATTTGAAAGGTTTAGGTTTTCTCCACTTTGGGTCTTTTCAAGATTTTACCAATGGAAATTTTTTACTCAACAAACATTCTTTAACTGGAACAAGATGTTCTAGATAAAGAAGGTTTGTTAAGATTTGGAAAACACTGGCCACCTTAGGGAATAGCTCAGCACTATATGCTTGCTACCATATACCGTAATTAAGGGTGGAGTTATTTTTTTCTGTATATGTGTTACCGTAATACATCTCATGAAATATTAAAATGTCAATAAAGTTTACAAAGTCATCTTGTAAAAATATAATAGTTTTCCATAAAGAACATTTTGTTTAAATCTAAGCAATGTATATAATGCCCTGCTGCCTTCCCAGATTAGAGCATTACATGAGCACCAAGTCACTAAGCAAAGTAATGGAGGCTTTATCAGCCCAACAGTAGGACTATTCAGCATTACAACCAGCCGTCCAGTGTTCAGCTGGGACTGCACATTTTGTGCCCACTTCTCAAACAATGAGCCCACACTAGTGTTGCATTCTGCCCAGCTCAGGACATTTTACCATGCTGCGAAAACTCTTGCATAACATGAAGAAACCAAAGCTAAAGTTGTGCAGGATACAAGGCCCCGACTGACTATGTTCACAAGTATCTTTTTTTGCTGCATTTTTTTCTGCAACCAAAACCTGCTCTCATGGCAGGAAAAACGCTGCGTTCAAAACACCCATTTTTCACGTTTTTGTAATTTTTTTCCGGGCACGGTTAATGTGTGTTTTGTCTACAATGCATGTTTAATAAAGTTAGTTTTATTCACCAAAAACACAGCAAAAAACGCTTTTGCGTTTTTTCACTTTCTCATTGCATTCTATGGGTCGAAAATAGACTTAACAGGCTGCAGATTAAAAAAAAACCACTGCAGTTCTCAAATTCAGTCAGGGAAAAAAAACTTGTGAGTTCATGAGATTTCTGAAGTCTCAGAACTTTTGCTGATACTGTAAAATGCAGCAAAAAGCCCCCAAAAAACGCTGCAGGTGAATATAGCCATAGTCTTAATAATTATTTTATAAATGGTTTACAGAGTATAAAGAGAATGGGACCTTCAAGCACTGGACCCACAGCATGGAGATTGTGGGGTGGAAAGATGGCATTACTAAATAGAAATTCTGTTAAAGAGGTGGTCCACTACTAGGACAAGACCTTCTTGATGTAAATGTTTGGCCCAGATAAAATAAAAAAGCTTATACTCCCATCCTGTGCCGCTGCTGTTACAGTGGTGTCGGCACTCTCGGTCCCGGGGCTCCCGTGTGGCTGTTGTAACATGCGAGCCCGGCGCCCAATCAGCCCTGACGTCACTGGCTTCGCCTTCTGTCGAATTGAACATGAAGAGGAAGTCCGGGCGGCAGCTGATCTCTGGTTTATTTTCTGTCACTTTTTAGCTGCTTCACGGCTTTCAACCTCTGAAGCAGTTAAAAGAAGTGACCTTACCATTCTTCAGGCAGCAAACATGAGGCACTAAACCAAAATGTGGGATGAGACCTCGTTCTGTTTGACAAGTCATGCCCACTCGCTTTCATTTTTCGAATGCACTGTTCCCAAATTGCTTAAATGCTGCTTTTTTTCTGCAGGAGTCAGCACCAACATTTGCAATAGCAATCTGTTCTGATTATTGTATTTTTGCTGCATTTTTTGCATGGTTTTGGATGACTTTTTGGTACAAGCTTTTTTTTCATGCATTTTTTTCAGGCCACCCACAGAAGCCTATTGGGAAAAAATAGCACCAAAACCACATAGCTCAAAATAGCCTCTTTAAACGTAAAACTAGTAGAAGTAGGAAAACCTGTTCGCAGGACTCCGGTACTCGGCCAGGTCAGTAATCTGTGACCTCTGGATGTGAGGCCTATGAGTCTCCTTACCTCCTGGCATACCTGTCCCTTTTTGATTAACCAGACATTTAGGCGTGACGCGAACCCGACGTCATGCAAAGCCCGGCTAATGAAAAGAAGAATCGGTAATGTAAGGAGATCCGCAGGTCTCCATTCACGGGTCACAGCTTACTGACCTGGCTGATGGGCTGCAGTCCTGTGATTGATTCTCCCATCTCTACACAGTAGCCACCAGTTTTCATAAAATCACATCCACTTTGCTTGAACTGGTAAACGCAGCAGATTTTCTGCACACAAAAATTTGCAGCTGAAAAAAAGTGGGAGGATGGGCATAGTAATCACTAAGTTCGCTTTATTTATAGAATGTCCTAGTAGGCTGGTTTGCTGCTAATGTGCCTACTACCAGGCCCGGCGTTAGCACCCGGACAAGTGCCAGGGCCCTGAGCGGGCAGGGGGGCCCACTCGCCGTTGGGCACCCTAGCGTACTATGGGGCCTGTGAGCAGAGAAGTCCGGTGCCAGCGCCCATGAGTGGGCCCCCTCCAGCTTGCTCCGGCCGACACAATACTTACCTCTCCCCGTTCCAAGCAGCTCTGGCCTCTTCTGCGTCTCCTGACTGTGACGTCTCAGGTCAGAGGGCGCCATGAATTCTTTCTAGCGTGCCATCTACTGAGCAGTCACATCGCAGAGCGCGGGAAGACGGCGACGTTGAGGAGTCCGGAGGAGAGCGGGGGCAGCAGAGAAGGTGAGGTGAGTATTTGATTGATTTTTTAACATTTTTTTATGTATGGAAGCATGAAGCAATACATGGGGCCCATACAGCCTGCAGCATTATATGGGGGCCCATACAGCCTGCAGCATTATATGGGGGCCCATACAGCCTGCAGCATTATATGGGGGCCCATACAGCCTGCAGCATTATAAGGAGGCCATACAGCATGGAGAATTATATGGGGGCCCATACAGCATGCAGCATTATATGGGGCCTATAGAGCATGGAACATTATATAGGGGCCAGTATTCTGTATGGAACATTATATGGGGGCCAGTATCCTGTATGGAGCATTATATGGGGGCCACTATTCTGTATGGAGCATTATATGGGGCCCAGCATTCTGTATGGAACATTATATGGGGGCCCATCCTGCATGGAGCATTATATGGGGGCCATTATTCTGTATGGAACATTATATGGGAGCAGTATTCTGGATGGAGCATTATGTGGGGGCTAGTATTCTGTATGGAGCATTATATGGGGGCTAGTATTCTTTATGGAGCATTATATGGGGGCCAGTATTCTGTATGGAGCATTATATGAGGTCCATTATTCTGTATGGCACATTATATGGGGTCCATTCTATATGGAGCATTATATGAGGCCAATAATACTGTATGGAGGACTATACTGTCCGGTCTGCACTGCGCACTATGAGGATTCGCCAGTTTCTGAGATGTTGTAGAATTTACCATAAATATCACTCATGTAATGTAAGAAGTAAGTGAAATCTTTGGCCTTGTACTATATATATATATATATTTCACTGCCGTATCTGTGCATCATGAATTGTGGTATGTGTTAAAGGGGCCCACTGAGACTCTTTTGCCTGGGGCCCACGAAAACCTGGAGCCGGCCCTGCCTACTACTATAATAGTTATGTCCAGGCAACAGCAGAGGAGAGTCGAAGCTTCAAGATGGCAAAGGTCATGCATTCAGACTATAGGATTGCTCGTAGCCAGGAATAGAATAAGCGATATGTGGTGTAGAAGGTCGCGAAATACATCTGGAAGAAGGAATATGAACGGGAAGACAGGAAAGGAGTGATTAGTAATGGTGGAGAGAGCATGGATGGAAGGCAAGGACTCCATGTGCATTAGGGACGTCTTCATAGTAAGACATTGGGAAGTCTGTATAACTCCCACCGGCCAGACCCCTCTCCAATTTGACAGTTGTGACCTACCTGATTAAAAGAGGTGTGAAATATGGGAAATGACCCTGGGTTTAGAGACTGGTGAATCCATTGTGGTCATGGGTGTTGTATATGTGTTACATCCGGGTTTGGATGCATTAAGGCGACTCTAGTCTTTGCAGCCCTAACGTGCTGGTGTGTGTCTACGAGGGGCTACCCACTGCCACAGCGTACCCCACTTACATGTCACTTGTGAGGGTGCACAAATGAATGGGACCACGGTGTCTGCACCTCTATTGGTGGCTGCATATGATTTAGTGCCTATGTCATTTCTATGCTGCAACTAAGTACAGTCCCAGGCCCAGCACAAGTCCACACAATTCACAGTAGGTGCACATCTTTATTGATTACATCGGCATTCATTTGGGTTAAAAAATAACTTTTCTTCCTCCAGAGAAATGTTGTGCTGTGGTCAAAATAAACCTGCAATATTACTGTGACTCCCTCAAGACTGTTAGGCTGTGTGCCCACGATACGTTTTTTAAGCTTTTCCGCAGCAGCAAAAATGCTGCAGAAAAACTTAAAAAATGCATGGTAGAAGGTCTGCCATGTTCCCTAATGATAATCCGCATGTGCTGTGCACATGCTGTGGAAATTTCCGCTGCGGATTATCATTGAGGAAAAAAACGCAGCACTACCAATTATTTTGCGGAAGCCCTGCATTTTCGCCGCCATTGACTTGCATTAGATCGCATGGATTACGCATCACTGTATATGTAGATGCGCATTCCACGCGTTTCAATGTGCGGATGGTACCCGGGTGTGGAGGACAGGAGACTCTCCTCCGGACCCGGGTACCATAGAAAACTGTGAAAAAAAAAATAATAAAAAAAATAAATATTATATTTACCTTCTGATGGCCCCCGCTGCGCTCCTCCTCCTTTGCCGGCAAATCGCGATGGACTGAAGGACCTGTGCTGATGTCATAGTCATGTGACGGGTCACGCGACGCTGATGTCGGCAGGTCCTTCAGTGCAGTGTACCGCGATCTGCCGGCAGTCAGCACCGTGCGAAGCAAGACTGCGGGGCCATCGGAAGGTAAGTATAGATTTATTTTTTATTTTTTACCATTCTTTTACGGTCACACTATATAAATCCATGCCTGTTGCACTTTCCAAGTGATGCTAAAATCGCTTGGAAAGCGCTTGTCAACAAGCATACGGAAATGCATGTGAAGAACGCTTCACATCCGCATGTCCCTGGCAGGAAAAACACATGTACAATCCGCATGTACAATCTGCATGTACAATCCGCATGTACAATCCGCATGTGTTTTTTCTGTCAGGGAGATGCAGAAACGCTCAGGAAAAATCCGGAGCATTTCTGCATCATGGGCACATAGCCTTACGCTCTAATCTGCCAGTAATGTTATACTGCATTGTCACACTAGATGGCGCTGTAAGAACAGCTCTTGAGCTACAAACTCTATGGCTGTCTTATTATTACCAACAGATTCCTTCAGTACAAATTGTATCTATTGGTAACGATTACATCCACTGACTTGAATAAGTGCCCTGCAGTTCTTCATTGGCAATTCACACGGGATCCTGCTTTGGTCTTCAGCTAATAAGGAGGGAGCTTAAGGCCACATTCACATGTTCAGTATTTAGTCAGTATTTTACCTCAGTATTTGTAAGCCAAAACCAGGAGTGGAACAATCAGAGGAAAAGTATAATAGAAACACGTCACCACTTCTGTATTTATTACCCACTCCTGGTTTTGGCTTACAAATACTGAGGTAAAATACTGACCAAATACTGAACGTGTGAACGTGACCTAAAACAGCACCACTTTGTGACATGATACTTTCCATGGGTGGTTATTTACCCTACGGCCCTCAAGCTGGTGTAAAAGCACAATTACCAGAATGCCCTGACATGATGAACTGTCCAGGAACAAGAAAAATTCAGACTGACAACCCTAAATTGTAGATTACCACCAGCCTGAGGTCCATGCGTTGTGCCCCCTGCTCTACACTTAGGGCTGGGACCAGACGGCGTAGTTCAGTCTGAATACGGACTGCAAAAACCGGACTGACTGCCGGTCACACGACCCAAACCCACAGTCTCATAGACACATATCAGGCTCGGTTGGGAGGCAAGTGGTCAGTCCAGGTATTGCGTTTCATATACAGACTGTGACATACGTCATCTGATCTCTGCCAAGGCCCCATTCACACTTGCGATTTTCATGTATGTGCCCCGACCATGTTTTCTATGACTAGACCATGTACCCATCATAATCTCAGCTTTTCACTGACTGTTTGCTATGAGAATCTTGACAAACCTCCAACATTTCTTTTTTGCATACTAGGAAAATGGATGAAACTTTGATGGTAAAAATTGACCAAACACTGATGAAAATCTGTTCCGGCGCACTGAGGCCTCATTCAATCATCTGTACATCATGTACATGTGCGATCCGTGATTTTTATGTACAAATTAAAGTCTATGGTGCTGTTCACACTTCTGTGTTTTTTGTGGACCATTTGTTCACGAAAAAAATCACGGTGATGTCTGTTTTTGATCCGAGTCTCTGATCAAAGTTGGCCATAGTTCAGATGGTTGTATTTCACAGTCCACAAACGGATCAGGGTATCAGGGTTGCCAGCTGACCAGAAATTCCAGGACAAGCCGTAGAAAGACTGGATTTTTTTTTACCTGTCCATAAAAAAATTAAAAAAAAGGTGTCCATGATTTTTTTTTAAGTTGAAGAAAATTATAAAGTTTATTTTGACTGTGATTATCAACATTGTACAGTGAATGCAGCTGATGTCTTCATATCAGAATTATGGGCTGTAGTGATGGATTACTTATAATCATAATGATTTATTATGGTTTTCCAATGTGTCCGTAAAAAATATGGTCTGTTTGTGATTTTTTGGTAAGTTGTTCTGAAAAAATAAAAAGTTAAAGGGCTATTCCCAAGATCCTATCCCAATATGTAGTAGGTGTAATATTAATAATATTAGCAAATACCTACAATTAGAAATGTAGTATAGTTATTCAGATTCGCTATGTCTCTTGCCTCATGTAGAGCATTGCAGTAGCTTAGGTATCCATGGTTACAACCACTGATATAGTGACAGTAAGTTAGCTCTTAGTGGTTGTAACCATGGATACCTAAGCTACTGCAATGCCCTACAAATGGGGTAAGCGACATAGCGAATCTGAAGAACTATACTACATTTCTAATTGGAGGCATTTGCTAATATTAATATTACACCTACTACATATTGGGATAGGATCTTGGAGATGGGAATACCCCTTTAAGTTGGCAACCCTGGTACGGGCTGTCCCAGGTCTCCTGACCTAAACTTACGTGGCTATAAATTTGGATGGGAGATCATGTTTAGTCCGTATACGGCCCATGAAATATGTCTGTCTTACAAGCTTATGAGCCTGTGAAAAATCACTGACTCCACCTATAAGGCTGTGTGCCCACGTAGCGTTTTTCAAGCGTGATATGCTGCGGAATTTCTGCAGCGTAAACGCTTGTAAAACGCATGTATATCCGCACCCCATGGTCCCCAATGGCATTCCGCAATGTCAATGCCCATGCTGCGGATTGTTCCGCAGCGTATATGCTGCGGTCAAAAATCTGCAGCATGTTCATTAATTTTGCGTTTCCGCATGCGGATGGTACCCAAGTCTGGAGGAGAGGAGACTCTCCTCCAGACCTGGGTACCAAAGAACCTGTAAAAAAAAGAATAAAATAAAGTTTATACTTATCTTCTGATGTCTTCCCGGTGTTTTCCCGCCGTCGCGAGGTGTGTGAAGGACCTGCCACGTCATTGAGTCATGTGACCCATCACATGACTCAATGACGTCACCGAAGGTCCTGCACACAACAGCGTGAGCCGCTCAAGACTCCGGACGAATGCATCGGAAGGTGAGTATAAACTTTTTTTTTTTATTTTTTACCATTCTGATTCTTTTTTTTTTAACTATTACTTGGTCACACTATATAAATCCATGCCGCTTGCATGGATTTATATAGTGTGAACAAGTTGTCAAGCACTTTTCCAAGTGATGCTTAAATCACTTGGAAAAGTGCTTGATAACCCGCATGCGGAAATGCATGCAAAGACGCCTCACAAACGCTTCTACCTGGCGGGAAAACCGCATGTAAAATCCGCATGCGATTTTCCCGCCAGGGAGAAGCGTAAAAAATATGCTTAATTTCCGCAACGTGGGCACATAGCCTAATACCCGCTATGGTCTATGGCCTTTTCATGGCTTTTAGTCTATATAAAAAGAAAAGTCATTTCCTATTTTGATCAGATTTGCGGATCAAACGCGCCAATTTAAGTGTTAGAGTTGGCGAAGAAACAAAAACAGGACAGTACATGGATAACATCTGTGTGGTTTCCATGAGCTGTCCATTTTACTCTGATTGGTTGCTAGGTGACGCTTGGGAAACCTCCATCGATTTCTTTTTTTTCCTTTCAAACTGATGATGCATGGATGGTAAAAATGGACACCATGAGTAAAAACAGAGTTAACACCTGATGAAAATCGATATATTCATTTTTGAATACATGAATCTGACCGTGCATGAGCCCGCTCTTCTGCACAATGCATGTATCCACTCTTCTGCACCGTGCATGTGCCCGCTCTTCTGCACAGTGCATGTGCCCGCTCTTCTGCACAGTGCATGTGCCCGCTCTTCTGCACAGTGCTTGTGTCAGCTCTTCTGCACAAAGGAATGTGTCAGCTCTTCTGCACAGTGCATGTGTCAGCTCTTCTGCACAGTGCATGTGCCCGTTCTTCTGCACAGTGCATGTGCCCGTTCTTCTGCACAGTGCATGTGCCCGCTTTTCTGCACAGTGCATGTGCCCGCTCTTCTGCACAGTGCATGTGCCCGCTCTTCTGCACAGTGCTTGTGTCAGCTCTTCTGCACAAAGGAATGTGTCAGCTCTTCTGCACAGTGCATGTGTCAGCTCTTCTGCACAGTGCATGTGCCCGCTCTTCTGCACAGTGCATGTGCCCGCTCTTCTGCACAGTGCATGTGTCAGCTCTTCTGCCCAGTGCATGTGCCCGCTCTTCTGCACAGTGCATGTGCCCGCTCTTCTGCACAGTGCTTGTGTCAGCTCTTCTGCACAGTGCATGTGCCCACTCTTCTGCACAGTGCATGTGTCCGCTCTTCTGCACAGTGCATGTGCCCGCTCTTCTGCACAGTGCATGTCAGCTCTTCTGCCCAGTGCATGTGCCCGTTCTTCTGCACAGTGCATGTGCCCGCTTTTCTGCACAGTGCATGTGCCCGCTCTTCTGCACAGTGCATGTGTCAGCTCTTCTGCACAGTGCATGTGCCCGCTCTTCTGCACAGTGCATGTGTCCGCTCTTCTGCACAGTGCATGTGCCCGCTCTTCTGCACAGTGCATGTGCCCGCTCTTCTGCACAGTGCATGTGTCAGCTCTTCTGCCCAGCGCATGTGCCCGCTCTTCTGCCCAGTGCATGTGCCCGCTCTTCTGCACAGTGCATGTGCCCGCTCTTCTGCACAGTGCATGTGTCAGCTCTTCTGCACAGTGAATGTGCCCGCTCTTCTGCACAGTGCATGTGTCAGCTCTTCTGCACAGTGCATGTGCCCACATTGCCAGAACCAGGACCTGCTATCTCTCATACACCATGTTCCTATTTGCTCCATGATAAACATTATCAGAGCAGAGAAGTCCAACCTATGCCTGCTCTGTGTCTGTGTGATTTCCTGCACAGCCGCCATTGGCTGCGCTCAGAGGTGGGGCACATGGTCTCATTCCTGGGAAGGATCTAGTGAACTTCTGTAACTTTTAACTCTTTGCTACTATTACGCTTCGACCTTTGAGCCGGGAACATGGAGTCCCCTTCTAGCATCACTATATAGCTCATGTCCTGTATTGATTTTTACATGAATCAACACTGAGGTAGAAAAAGGCCTCTAAACATGCAAGAGATCAGCAGAATGGGATGATAATGAGTTAGCATTGCTATATCAGGCTATATTCTGCTGATGAATAATCCAATGTAGGGAGGAATACAAATAATGAGGAGAGAACAGTATTGATAAGTCACGAATTTCCAGATGCAGCAATTTACACTGGGAATTGGGCGAGAGCTTGCAGCATAGCAAACAATGCAGTGGAAAATTCAGGAGAATATCAAAAGTGATCAATATATCATCTATATGTAATATCCAGAACAGAGTCTGTAACAGAAGCCGCATGTTAAAGTGTGGCCCTCCGGCTGTGGTGAAACTACAACTCTCAGCATCTTGTCACATACAGCTTGCGAGGTGCAGAATTTCCTGGCAGAATATTGGAGTACTGCAGTCTAGGAGATGGGACTGTAATCATTACTATGTGGTTGCACAGACAAGATGCAGCCATTCTTCTACTCCTGAACACCAAACGCAGTTAAACTGTATGATGGCATGAGCTGCGTCCGGTCACCTAGGGAATCTATCAGATTTTTGGTACCTAATCTGAGGGCAGCTTGATGTAGGGGCAGATACCCTGATTCCAGCAATGTGTCACTTACTGGGATGTTTGCTGTAGTTTTGATAATCTCCTGCTGATAAACACTGATTTTATCTGTAAAGGAGTACATGGACTGCTACTGTGGCGCCCCCGAGGGTTCGGTCGCCACAAGGGGGGAAACTGCAACCTGTCAGCAGGTGTAGTGTCTCCTCACCCAGGTAAGGAAGGTGCACTGGTTAGGACCCTGAATCTACATTCAACACTACACACTCCTGACCTATGGGAGGCAAGTATGCACCATAGTGCTGCCTCAGCAGGATCACGAGTGGGGGAACCAAAAGTTAGGGGAACCATGTAGTGGGTGGAGGGCGTAGAACACACTTTGAGCTTGTAAACATAATTTCATACTTAATACTCAGCCATTTTGGGTTGAAGGTTCTTGGATTGTGAACTTCAACACTGAATGTGGATCCTGTGTGGACCTGCAGTGGATGGGGACACGGCCTTCGTGCCCTGGCCTTGGGGCGAGGGGCAGGTTGGAGTTAACCTATGTCTCCACCTGGTCAGGGACCATCACCAAAAAGGCCCGGAGTTCAGGAGTAGAGCTCCACAAGCAAAAGGATCCCAGGGAGCACGGACGGAGCGGCCTACGCCACCTGTACTCTCCATACTGGCCCAGCCAGAGGGACTCCTGCTGCAAGAGGGGTACCGGCCCCCGACATCTGACTTTGCCACTTCACGTCTCTGTCAGAGAAGCCCGGTAGGCTTCAGTGGATCCCGTCGGGTGACAGGCGGAATGGAATTGCCGCCTTACCCTATATCTGTGCATAGTCCAGAGGGAGACCCAGCCTTTGCACGCACACGGACAGGAGAGGTTCAAAGGGGACAGTTAGGAACACTCTGAGGGTCCTGATCCAGGCACCTGAAGCACCTGGGTGCGCTGAGCCCTCATCCCTGGTGGCCGCAGTGAGCCGTGAGGAGCAGGGAGAAGCCTTGCGGCTGAGCTAAAAGAACTGTGAGTAAAAAACCCTGGAAGACTATCCCTATGGCCTCCGGACTCGTTATTCCCACACTGCACTACACAGCACCGGAGTGACCCAGGACTACTCCCCCCATCCTCCTGTCCCATCTGCCCTGAGGCACAGCTCCACCTGTGGGGAGTTATAACATCGCCTGCTGCCACTACATCCAGCCTCAGAGGACTGCTAGCAGCGCTGGTGGTTCATCACCAGACACCGCAGGTGGCGTAGTCGTTAAAACCACTCAAGCCTGAATGCCCTAACATCATTTTTAATGTGACGGCCCTGGGCACGGGCCGGGTCCGGTCCACGGCTGCATCCCCACTAACATCTGACCCGGTTCCGAGTACCCCCCACCATCTTTTCCCAGGGCAGGGCTGCGAGCGTCACACTACCAGATAGTAAAACCATGCCCCCATCATTGATTGGCATCATTCTGCCTATGCACAGTGCAAACAGTGGTGTGGGCAGGGTTACAGTATACAGTAACAGTATATATCGCATTCAGAGAACTGGTAGACCTGCAGCCGAGAAAACAGTTTTTAAGCAAGCTGCCCAGCAATTGACACATCGCTGGAATCAGGGTCTTTGGTCCTACATCATGCTGCTCTCAGAAGGGGTAGCAAAAACTTGTTGATAGATTCCCTTTTAAAGGGACACTGTTAACTGATTCATGCTGCCCAAACCACAGGCATCATGAAACTGAACCTAGCTGCACCATAAAAGCCATGTATATATTTCTCTGAAGCACTTTGGTGTTTCAGAGAAATTTTACTTTAAAGATCCAGGGAACATAGCCAGAGATGAGACTGGTCCGGCTAAGCCCAGCGCTGCTCCAGGTCATTTATAGATCTCTGGCTATCATAGACATACCTCTCAACTTTTGAAGAAGAGAAAGAGGGACATATCAGGCTGCAAAGTTTGGCCACACCCCAATCCACACCCATTTACTATTTCTTTCTCCCCCACCAGGAGGAGTTGTCAGAGGGGCGCTGGTAATGAGGGGCATTCAGCAGACTCCATAGACAGGTCACAATGTTACATAGTTAGTTACATAGTTTATAAGGCCGAAAAAAGACAAGCGTCCATCCAGTTCAGCCTATTTCTTGTGCACTGCAGCTATTCCGCTATTCCTATACCATGCGGTATAGGCCAATTTACATCATTGAGGAAAAATTCACTTCCCGACACCAATCTGGCAGTCAGATTAAATCCCTGGATTAATTAACTAAGCATAAGATGTAATTTTATTGTTCTCAAGAAAGGCGCCCAGGCCTCTCTTGAACTCATTAAGTGAGTTGGACATCACCACTTCCTCTCCCAGAGAGTTCCAGAGTCTCACGGCTCTGACCGTAAAGAATCCCCTTCTATGCTGGTGCAGGAACCTCCTTTCCTCCAGACGCATAGTGTGCCCCCTCGTCTTTGTCACCATCCTTGGTATAAACAGGTCATGGGAGAGATCTCTGTACTGCCCCCTGATGTATTTATACATGTTTATGAGGTCTCCCCTAAGCCTTCTCTTTTCCAACGTAAATAGACCTAATTTTGACAACCTCTCTGGGTATTCTAGTCCCTCCATTCCCTTTATTACCTTAGTCGCCCTCCTTTGTACCCTCTCTAGCTCCAATATGTCTTTCCTGAGCACCGGAGCCCAGAACTGTGCACAATATTCTAAGTGCGGCCTTACCAGCGCTTTATACAGAGGAAGAACAATGTTCTCATCATATGCCCCTATTCCTCTTCTGATGCATGCCATGACTCTATTTGCCTTCGCAGCTGCTGCCTGACACTGGGCACTCCAATTTAATTTGCTATTAACCAAGACGCCCAGGTCCTTCTCCATGTCAGATTTCCTCAACGGTTTCCCATTTAATATGTATGGGTGACTGCTGTTTTTCTTTCCCATGTGCATGACCTTACATTTATCGGCATTGAACCCCATTTGCCATTTTTTGGCCCAACTCCCCAATTTATCTAAATCCTCCTGTAGCTGTGCCCTATCCTCATCTGTATTAACTACTTTACAAAGTTTAGTATCATCTGCAAATATTGCTATTTTACTATGCAACCCTTCCACTAGATCATTAATAAATATACAGTCATATGAAAAAGTTTGGGCACCCCTATTAATCTTAAGCTTAATGTTTTATAAAAATTGGTGTTTTTGCAACAGCTATTTCAGTTTGATATATGTAATAACTGTTGGATACAGAAATGTTTCTGCCTTGAAATGAGGTTTATTGTACTAACAGAAAATGTGCAATCTGCATTCAAACAAAATTTGACAGGTGCATAAGTATGGGCACCTCACCAGAAAAGTGACATTAATATTTAGTAGATCCTCCTTTTGCAAAAATAACAGCCTCTAGTCGCTTCCTGTAGCTTTTAATGAGTTCCTGGATCCTGGATGAAGGTATTTTTGACCATTCCTCTTTACAAAACAATTCCAGTTCAGTTAAGTTTGATGGTCGCCGAGCATGGACAGCCTCTTCAAATGATCCCACAAATGTTCAATGATATTCAGGTCTGGGGACTGGGATGGCCATTCCAGAACATTGTAATTGTTCCTCTGCATGAATGCCTGAGTAGATTTGGAGCGGTGTTTTGGATCATTGTCTTGCTGAAAGATCCATCCACTGCGTAACTTCAACTTTATCACTGATTCTTGAACACTATTGCCAAGAATCTGCTGATACTGAGTGGAATCCATGCGTCCCTCAACTTTAACAAGATTCCCAGTGCCGGCATTGACCACACAGCCCCAAAGCATGATGGAACCTCCACCAAATTTTACTGTGGGTAGCAAGTGTTTCTCTTGGAATGCTGTGTTTTTTTGCCACCATGCATAACGCCTTTTTGTATGACCAAACAACTCAATCTTGGTTTCATCAGTCCACAGGACCTTCTTCCAAAAAGAAATAGGCTTCTTCAAATGTGCTTTTGCATACCTCAGCCGACTCTGTTTGTGCGTACTTGCAGAAACGGCTTCTTTCGCATCACTCTCCCATACAGCTTCTCCTTGTGCAAAGTGCGTTGTATAGTTGACCGATGCACAGTGACACCATCTGCAGCAAGTTGATGCTGCAGCTCTCTGGAGGTGGTCTGAGGATTGTCCTTGACTGATCTCACTATTCTTCTTCTCTGCCTTTCTGATGTTTTTTTTGTCCTGACACTTCTGGCCTTAACAAGAGCTGTCCCTATGTTCTTCCATTTACTTACTATGTTCCTCACAGTGGAAACTGACAGGTTAAATCTCTGAGACAGCTTTTTGTATCCTTCCCCTGAACAACTATGTTGAATAATCTTTGTTTACAGATCATTTGACAGTTGTTTTGAGGAGCCCATGATGCCACTCTTCAGAGGAGATTCAAACAGGAGAACAACTTGCAAGTGGCCACTTTAAGTAGCTTTTCTCATGATTGCATACACCTGGCTATAAAGTTCAAAGCTCAATGAGGTTACAAAACCAAAAAAAGTGCTTTAGTAAGTCAGTAAAAAGTAGGCAGGAGTATTTAAAACAAGAAAATGATAAGGGTGCCCATACTTATGCACCTGTCAAATTTTGTTTGAATGCAGATTGCACATTTTCTGTTAGCACAATAAACCTCATTTCAAGGCAGAAACATTACTGTGTCCAACAGTTATTACATATATCAAACTGAAATAGCTGTTGCAAAAACACCAATTTTTATAAAACATTAAGCTTAAGATTAATAGGGGTGCCCAAACTTTTTCATATGACTGTATTAAATAATATAGGGCCCAAGACAGACCCTTAAGGCACCCCGCTAGTAACCCTGACACACCCTGAGCTTACTCCATTGATAACCACCCTCTGCTTTCTATCACTCAGCCAGCTATTTACCCACTTGCACACATTATCCCCCAGACCAAGCATTCTCATTTTATATACCAACCTTTTGTGTGGCACGGTATCAAACGCTTTGGAGAAGTCAAGGTATACAACATCCACTGACTCTCCCCGGTCCAGCTGTGAGCTCACCTCCTCGTAGAAGGCGATCAGGTTTGTTTGGCAGGAGCGATCCCTCATGAATCCATGTTGATATGGAGTTAGACAGTTATTATCATTAAGATATTCTACAATAGCATCTCTAAGAAATCCTTCAAACAATTTACCCACAACAGACGTTAAGCTGACTGGTCTATAGTTCCCAGGGTCACTTTTAGACCCCTTTTTGAATATTGGTACCACATTTGCTTGGCGCCAGTCTAGTGGGACAGTCCCTGTCCATAAAGAGTGCTTGAATATAAGATACAGCGGCCTGTCTATCACATTACTTAATTCTTTTAGTACCCGGGGGTGTATGCCATCTGGGCCTGGTGACTTGTCTATTTTGATATTATTTAGGCGTTTCTGAACTTCCTCCTGGGTTAGGTGGGTGATATTTAGCGGAGGGTTTACTTTATCACTCTGCATTTCCTCCGATAAATTGTTTTCTTTTGTGAAAACAGTGGAGAAGAAGCTATTGAGTAGGTTTGCTTATGTCATCTGTGCGTCCTGCTCATCTCTAGTTGGGATCTGTGGATTATTTTTTGCTCCCTCATTCACAGTCGGAGCAGCCAGCACTTTCTCATCTTTGTGTAGCTTCTGGCTTTTTGGGTCTGTAAGGCTGTGTTCATACAGTGCAGAAATGCTCTGTTTTTTGTTTTCTACAGGATCCGCACCAAACTCCACAATAAGAATCAAAGCTTTTCTGTACTGTTAAAAAGTGTTAAAAACTCTGCTTCATATCTTCCCCAAAATGGCATAAAAGAAACGCAGCAAAGACGCCATAATCAGAGAAGATTGTTACTGTGTCGTCTGGCGCGGACACCTGCAGAAAAAAAGCAGCAGAAAGAACGCAGCATTTTCGGTACGTGTGAACACGGCCTCAGCGTTACAGTTTTATTACATTTTTATTGGTTTAATAGGGAAAAATATAAATGTCGCCATTTTTTATGTCATTTACCGATCCCCGTAAATAATCTGATCGCTGTGATGTGCGGGTCTTTACGATTACAGGGACACTAAATATGTCCATTTTATTTGCTGATTTGTGAAGTTCATTATTTAAAAATAAATTAGAGATTCACCGTGCACCCTGGGCTTGTGTGATGAACAGCTTATTTATTCTCCGTGATGAGCAGAATTCAAAATTGCAGAAACATATTGTACTTGAATGTGACCAAATATAGACAACAACGTTTCGACACTTGTGAGTTTTTTTCAAAGTGTCATTTGAATGTAGAATAGAAAGGGGAATTCAATGGAACCCAGTCCAAGGATAAGAGGTTTTGCAAAAGGCTGGTCAGAATGCTTATCAGGGGAACAGAGGGTTGCTTATTTTCACAGCGTCAGGGTGCTCCCATGCCCTGTGGTCCTTGTCCATGTCAAATCCATGGCATTCTGACCAGCCTTTTGCAAAAACCTCTTATCCTTGGACTGGGTTCCATTGAATTCCGCGCCGCTGGCGTGTTTACGCAGCGCAGGTGAGCTGTGTCCAAAATGCTGCCATTACGGAGTGTGGGGTCATAGCCTTATAGGAACAAGAGAAATATTTTTCTTCACCTTATATATACAATGTATTTCTATGGAGAGGAGGGGAATATATAATTTAATTTATACACTAAGAAGAGATTATTGGCCCCGCCCCCCAAGGAGGAGGAGCTACGGAGCGGTTAGAACGTTGGATTAGAACGTTGGAGAGAGGTAAGTATAGAAGCTGGGAAAACAGCTGAGCCGTGGCGGGACAGTCCCGCTGAAAACGGGACTGTTGGGAGCTATACATATAGACCTGTCGATCACTTGAAGTGGCGCTGGGAAAAGCCGGCAGGGTGTGCCGCTGGACTAGTCTGGTCTCCCACTATAGTCTCCAGCCGGATTTTTAAAGTATATTTTCTCTGAAGCACCGGAGCATTTCAGAGACATATACCTGTCAGAAATTGTACAGCCTCTGATTCATGCTACCAACAGTTTGGGCAGCATGAATCAGCTAACTGGTTTTCTTTAAATCAAGTATTGCTCTCAAGGGTGAACTTGTCAGTGTCAATGTTTCTATTCATTGATAGCAAGCAGAGATCTTAAAAATTGTGAAGAATTTAAAAATGACATTTTCTTAGAAAAATTGTACAGCTCAGGACTCTCCTGTACCCAACATACAGTATAATAGCTATGAAAGAAAAGGTCACAAATCGATCTAACCAGGCAGTAATAGCATTATAAACCACATAACAAAGATGCCACGCTATGCATCACCGCTGTGGAAGAGAAAGAGGTCACAGGGAACCCCAAACCATCACCAATACTATTCCGTATTCAGTGCTGCTCTAATTGTTTTTATCAGTGCATTTTGGTCACAACTCAACCTTACTGGAGACCCGTGTATTGTAGTAGTAAGGAAACAGACTACTAGAGCAGAATTCTCCAAATTATAGGATTACCAATACTTATAATTTAGAGAACTCTGATGATTTTTCCATACTGTCAGCATTGATACATGCAGTTAAATATCTCTGTTATTATTGGTTTCATGCATTTTGTTCTTGACAATCAAGTGTTGAGAAATAATGGCCGTTAATTGAGCACTCCGGTGATATTTTTTATCTTCCCATCTATTAACAAATAGTAATTTGGATGCAGAGAGTGTATTGCAATCAGGGGTGGATTAAGAGTAGCAAGGGCCCCGAGCAGTTTAGAAGGCGCGCCCCCCCCTCACGGAAATTCCGCTGCAGAAGCGCTTAAAACGCTTGGTAGAAGGTCTGCCATGTTCCCCAATGATAATCCGCATGTGCTGTGCACATGTTGCGGAAATTTCCGCTGCGGATTATCATTGCGGAAAAATCCGCAGCACTACCAATTATTTTGCGTAAGCGCGGCGTTTTCGCCGCCATTAACTTGCATTGGAATGCATGGATTCCGCATCACTGCATCTGTACATGCGCATTCCATGCGTTTCAATGTGCGGATGGTACCCGGGTCTGGAGGAGAGGAGACTCTCCTCCGGACCCGGGTACCATAGAACCTGTAAAAAAAAAGAATAAAATAAAAAATAAATATTATACTTACCTTCTGATGGCCCCCGGTGTCTTTATCCGATGCGTCCTGGCTTGCCGGCAGCTCGCGGTAGACTAAAGGACCTGTGGTGACGTCATTTAGTCATGTGACGGGTCACGCGACCGCTGACGTCGGCAGGCCATCAGAAGGTAAGTATATATTTATTTTTTACCATTCTTTTACGGTCACACTATATAAATATATATATATTTATATAGTGTGACCAAGTAGTCAAGTACTTTTCCAAGTGATGCTAAAATCTCTTGGAAAGCGCTTGACAACCCGCATGCGGCAGGAAAACCGCATGTACAATCCGCATGTGTTTTTTCTGCCAGGGAGAGCAGAAACGCTAAAAAAAAATCCGGAGCATTTCTGCATCGTGGGCACATAGCCTTACATTAATTATATGGCTTAATATTGAGCACACGTAGCCATCTATACACAGCAGGAGGCTGCATGTAGCCATCTATACACAGCAGGAGGCTGCACGTAGCCATCTATACACAGCAGGAGGCTGCACGTAGCCATCTATACACAGCAGGAGGTTGCACGGCACCATCTATACACAGCGGGAGGCCGCACGTAGTCATGCACACACACAAACATATACAGACATATACTTACACGCATAGACACATTTGAAACACAAAAATACATATAAACAGACATCACACAATGATATCTGCCTGCACACACACACATTCACTCACTCAATCACTCACACACACTCTCACATACACACAAACACACACACTCATGCTCACTCACAAACACACTCACTATCCCCCGGTTAGGCTTCAGTCCTCCAGTTCCTCTCCGGTACAGCAGTGCAGCGCGCACTGCGTGACGTCACACTAGCAGACACGGCCCTGTGTACACAGGGAAGTTAACAGGTACAATACTGGCCCGGCCGAAGAAGAAGTAGTGGTCGTGCGCCGCTGCTGGGGGAGCGGTCCAGGGGCCCCCCGCCTCTGACTGCCAGTATGTGCCGCGGCGCTGCACATATTATAATGAGGGCAATCTGGCCATGCACACCCCGGGCCCCCTGGGGCCCCGGTCGGTAGCCCAGATTGCCCTCATTATAATCCGCCTATGATTGCAATACTTACCGTTTGCCATGTTTTTGCTATTTCCAGCACAGCTCCAGTGTCAAGTTACAGCATTTGTGACCTGACGTATCACAGCGTCTGCCGTGTGCTTCACGCTCCGCTCCGGAGGTCACTTTCTCAATGTAAGTTTGTGAGACTCGGAACTCTGCTCCACCGGTTTTCCTTTACAAGGGTCAAAAATTCAGTTTGGTGCCCCCATCATACATATAGCTTAAGCAGTTTGAGTAGTTGTCATGTTGTAAGGAGATGGGTATACTGTCCATGTTCCCCCTTGAAGAACATGTGTATTGCTGTATTGTACTTTGTGAATTGTGATATGC
Source organism: Phyllobates terribilis (assembly GCF_046119375.1). NCBI lineage: Eukaryota > Metazoa > Chordata > Amphibia > Anura > Dendrobatidae > Phyllobates > Phyllobates terribilis. The sequence goes on along the minus strand of NW_027362761.1, from coordinate 503,250,130 downwards.
GTTAATAGTTTTGGTACTGTGTTCTGCCCGACAGTAGAAAGAGTTAGAGTTAAAGGGGTATTCCCATCTCCAAGATCCTATCGCAATATGTAGTAGGTGTAATAATAATATTATCAAATCCCTCCAATTAGAAATGTAGTATTATTATTATTATTATTTATTATTATAGCGCCATTTATTCCATGGCGCTTTACATGTGATAGGGATATACATAACAAAAGCATTTACATAATACAAAAGCATTTACGTATAGTTTTTCTGATTCACTATGTCTCTTTCCCCTTGTGCAGGCATTGCAGGACTTTAGGTATCCATGGTTACGACCACTTATATAGCGACAGTTAGTTAGCTATTTGCTAGTGGTCATAACCATGGATACCTAAGGTGCTGCAATGCCTGCACATGAGGAAAGAGACATAGCGAATCAGAAAAACTATACTACATTTCTAATTGGAGGTATTTGCTAATATTATTATTATTATTATTATTATTGCAACTCTTACATATTGGGATAGGATCTTGGAGATGGGAATACCCCTTTAATGATTGGGACTAGCCTAGAGTGGGAGGGGCTAATTGGAAAGGACAGACAGTTTCCTATCAGGATGTCAGACAGGGCTCAGTGTGCATCTGAAGCTGACCTAAGGTCCAGACAGTAAGTAGTGCCGCATGAAGTGGGTGTTAGCGTGAACCGGAGTAAAGAGAAATGGAAAACCGACAGGAGGACAGAGTGATCAGTTGGAGATGGGTTCTCGCAGAGGATGCTAACAGTATGGCCCAGAGAGGTAATGTGCCAATATGAGACAGCGAACAGGATTGTGGTGGGAGTTCCAAGACGTCGGTAGCAGAGAAGCTAAGTACCAGCCATACTGGCAACAAAGTACCTTTTAGGGGAAAGAAGACATGGAACTGTGGGTTGAGAATAGTACTCTTGCTACCTGGACTATAGTACTGAGCTGGATTGTGGTGAAGGAAAGTAAAGCAATGGAGATAGAGAACAAATTAATAACGAGAGAAGAATTGAGAGGGTGTGAAAAATGCTACTTATTGAGAAGGAAACATTCATAAAGTTGTGTACCCGATACCTACTCTATATAATTCCCACAAAGTTATTAAGTAAAAAGTTTATTTTCGACTGATGGTCTCCCTCATTGAAGTCCTCAACACCTGGTCCTGACCAGCCAAATTCATTGGTAACATGCGGCTTTCAAGGGCATAGTGACCCTGTAGAGGACATATTGATACTCATGCTAGAGCAACTCCATTTTGTCTACGTGCTTTAAAATCATGTTATTATCACTCCTTGCATAACATACATTCTTTCTTTCTTTCTCTTCCCATAGAACTTATCTCACACTAACCTTTTCTCAAGAGAACATTTTGTCAGACACTCTGTTATCTAACTTGTTTAGACCAGGTTCGACCTTGTAAAATTTCCATAGTGCTTCAAACTAACAATGATAATATGACCATATATGTGTTTTCCGTAATAATTGTACTAACATCAGTTAGCCTATAGTATTGTAGCATGGCTGTAGAGTTGATTGGCTATTTGATATACTGAAAACAATATAAAATGCTAAGCAAAATAAACTGGATCAGAGATTCTTTGAATCCTCCCAATACAGAACGTTGTTTCCGTTTTCTGTGGATTGCAATCAACATATCAACATAATAATTTGACACTCACTTGGTCAACCGTGAAGGGTTATTGCCCTCCCTTAACAACCCCATAGCATTAGTCCACACACCTAGCTAGGATTGGGGCATAATAGACGAGTACCCCGCTCATGGCTACCGCCCTGCACAACGTTACACTTGGCGTAGTTGGCAAAATAGAGTCTTACAGCTGAAGAGCAGAGTGATGTGGGAAAGGCTCAAGTTGCGTAGAGGATGGCGACTGTTATGTGGTCTAAAATGGCATCGAGCACGAACTTCGAAATGGCTGTTAGTAGCGCAGAACAACAAGAAGATCACGCCCATCGTGGACATAGAAGGTACAAAAGGGCACGAAGAGCCGTTCAGCCCTCCAGAGGTTATGCCTACCGGAGGAAGTGTCGTGATCGGAAGCTTCAGCCCAAAGCAGGGACTGGCCTCTTCAGTAAAGTAAAATGCAAGGAGAAGGCCTGCCCAGTTAGGCGTGACCCAGGAAAAGGAGTTGACCGAATACGATGGTGAGCCGAAGAGAACCCCACCCAGCGAAAGGCGGAACAGTGACGTATGATGCAGAGTGGTGAGAGATGGCATGATTAGTCTGCTGAAAGTCGAGGAGAGTGAGCGCAGTACTGTACGGTGACAGAGATGAAGGTGATAATGGTGGAGGGGGAGCTCCTGTTAGCAAGGGGAGACCTTGCACTCGAGAAGCCGCCCAATGAGAGGATAGGACACAGTCAGTTTTGGCAGTTAATGGCTCTGATGGAGGAAGAGGTAAGGCCGTGTGGCCTGGTGGAGGTCACCAGATCAACTGGAGGAGAATGAATGGCCCAACGCCAGATGGAGGTTGAGCCCCTGACCTTTGCCTAGTTCATGGCCCATGGAAGGGCCAAGTGGCTGGAAGCCTTATGGGCCCAGACGCCGGTGCGTTTCCCGACAACTTCAAGAATAGTCCCCACCCCTCAGCGAACTCCACCTACCACAAAGGAATGGTGGATCGCGGAAGAAGAAAAGGAGGGAAGAATGGGTATAGGCCCAGTTGGACAGCCCAGAGGGCAAGGATCTGGCCACACTGATGATATGGGGAATGGTTTTGTTCTTAGACAGAGAGGGAGGGCAATGCTTCTTGGAGGAGGAACGCACGAAGCACACAGTATATGTGAACATTTGCTCCATTCGGCGAGGCCCCGTTCCCTCCCACTGGCAGAGCTTACAGCTTGGCCAGTGGGTACAGTTTCTGAAAGAAGATGGTCCGCAGGGGTGGTTTACGGTGGCCGTCTCCAGGGGGGTGATAGAACCAGGGACCGAAAGACTGTCCGCGGCAGTGCAGCCCCAAGTGGAGGTGCCCATCCCAAGGGTCTTGATTCCTCTGTGCCCGGGGGCTGGTGTGGAGGAAGATATAGAAATGGTCTCGAGTCTTCACGGTCCCACAGAGGGGTTAGGAGCTGCGAGAGGGGTGTCCACAGGACTGCCGATGATGGCGGCGAATCCATGTGTCGTTTATGTGGCCCAGAGTGTGCACTCGGCAGCATATGTGCAGGAGGCCGGGTAAAGGAAGAAATCCTGGGTCTGAACAAGGTCAGAGGAAGACCAATAAAGAGAAGGAAAATCGAGTTGGAAGCTGGAGGAGGCCGCATTGTGCTAGTTGCATCAAATAGTAGGAGAAGTTTAAGGTTCCTAAGGGCCATGATCCAGCATGTCTAGGATCCCGGACTTCCCCACATTGTGGCCACGGATGGCCGAAGTGTGTTTTGCCCCTCTCCCCAGTTTTGTTGCGCTCATTGCGCTCCCACTGTTGGATTAAGAGATGTTGCAGCTGCTGGAGGGTCCTACACACTAAGTCAAGGACTGTATTTAATCCAGGATGGACGTTGTCCCTAAAGGACTGTGTGCCTGTCTCATGGACAGGAATGGAGTAAAAGGACTGTGCTCCCATCTTACGGACTGATTGGGGGACAATGGACTGTACCGGTCATGCTGGCAACATAGTTCCCTTAAGGGGAAGAAGACGCCGAATCGCGGTTGAGAATATAATATAATCGCGGTTGAGCTGGGTTATGGTCAAGGAAAGTGGTAAGCGGAGATAGAGAACAAACGAGTAATGAGAAAGGAATTGAGACTTTGTGAAAAATTCACCGTGCTATGAAGGAAATGTTTATAAAGTTGTGTACCTGCTACCTACTCTTTATAATTCCCACAAAGTTATCGTTTAATGATAAACTTGAGAAACAAAGAGTTTTTTTTGTAGGCATAAAAAATTCAAATTTTATTACAACATTTAAAAGTACATATAGAAAGTACAATATAAAGTGATAGTGTATAGATGGTAGCAAAAAAATCACTGAAAAAGACAGCAAGTTGTAAGAATCTCCATGATCCCAAAATTCAAAAGGCAGAATGATGCATACAATAGAACAGGTAATAAGACTATTTAATAATATAGGTCATATGTGTATATATTGCTGCATATCAAACATATCCATAGATACACTCCAAAATAGAAGGGTAATGGCTGCCAGAGAAAGGGATTCCCAAATGGAAAAACTCTTATATATTGTTTAAGTCATCTTACCCAGTGGGAGGCCGGACATAGATCAGTGAGAATAGACGCGCAGTGGCAAGCCCCGACGCGCGTTTCGCAGCCCAGAGTGGCCGCTTCCTCAAGGGGAATGAACAAGAGCAGGAGAACGGAGCCCTTATCTGCCATGGTGTCGGTCACGTTCGAGGAGCAAGCTACCGACTTAAAATCAAGATTCGCATCACGCGGCTACAGTAATAGATGTGTGAGGCGGGGGTATGAACGAGCAAGACGTACCCCAAGGAACCATTTACTATATCCAAATAAAGAACATAAAAATAATGGTGACGGGCAGAAGAAGATACGATATATATCTACGTATAATCACGAATGGGATAATATGAGGAGTATTATGATGAAGCACTGGAATATCTTGACGACCGATGCCTCCCTGGGACCAATTCTTGGGGATTATCCCCTAATGACCCCCAGACGATCCAGTAACCTCAAGGATATTTTAGTGTCCAGCCATTATGTTGCTACAAAACCTAATCCCTTTGGCTCCCGTGGCCCTGTTTTGGGCATGTTTCCCTGCGGCCATTGTCGTGCCTGCGCCAATGTCCTGCGCTGCACCACCTTTGCGTCCTCGGATGGTACAAGACAATTTAATATCAGACATCACATCTCGTGCGGTACGAGTAACGTAATTTACTACGCAACTTGTGATTGCTCTCTGGTATACATTGGACTGACCTCCAGGGAGCTCCGGGTACGTATACGGGAGCACGTGCGGGACATTGGCGCGGCCAAGACAGTGGCTGATGTTACTGAATTAAAGACAATTCCGAGACACTTCAGGGCGGCCCATAATTGCGACCCTGGGTGCCTCAAGATTCGTGGGATCGATGTGGTCCATATGGGTGCCCGGGGAGGCAATGTGAGAAAAGCCCTGGCACAAGCCGAGGCTAAGTGGATCACTATGCTGGGCACTCTATCCCCTTATGGTTTAAATGAGTCTTTGTCCTTCTCCTCATTCTTGTAAACCTAATTGAGCCCTTATTTAATCCAGTCTCTTTTTGGATCCATTCCCCCTCTCGTTTTTCTTCCTTTCCCTCTCTTGTGCTTCAAAATATTTTCTGTTGCGCAATAGCACTATTTGTTTTTATTGTATATATGGAATTTTCCTATTTTTAATTTTATATTTTGCTTTTAGTTTCTATTTCATGTCTGGAGCAATGGGCCCTCTGTGCTGAATGATGTATATCTATGCCTGATCGGAACTGCTTGTGAAGTGATTAGATGCTGATAGATGCAGCCCTTAAGATGCAATATGAAAACATCACTGTTCTGAATTGATCACCTTGCATGCTGCATCAAATTGGTGGACCAATCATTGATAAAGTGATTTAATAGTGCTTTTTCTCTAATCCAAATTGCTTACTTTGAGACATTGTACATTTCTGTATGCAGCTTGCACCCATTGTATGAAATTTGTGTGTATTCTATCTTTCCGACCACACTCACAGTTACTGGATGCTGTGCGCGTGCTCCGCTCTCTCCGCTGTTGGTCGCGCGCTCAGCTGTCTCTGTAGGGCTGGTGCGTGCGTGGGCGCCTGGCCCTAGTCCTGGCCGCGCGCCCGCGCTTGCGCACTGGCTCCTGACGGCTTGGGCTCGCGTCCTGGGGCGGGGGGTGGCGAGGCATGCGCCGCTTACAGGCACCAGACCACACCTACTTGTGAGTCAGGTGATCGGTCACGTGTGGCCACACGTGACCGACACCATGGCAGATAAGGGCTCCGTTCTCCTGCTATTGTTCATTCCCCTTGAGGAAGCGGCCACTCTGGGCTGCGAAACGCGCGTCGGGGCTTGCCACTGCGCGTCTATTCTCACTGATCTATGTCCGGCCTCCCACTGGGTAAGATGACTTAAACAATATATAAGAGTTTTTCCATTTGGGAATCCCTTTCTCTGGCAGCCATTACCCTTCTATTTTGGACTGTATCTATGGATATGTTTGATATGCAGCAATATATACACATATGACCTATATTATTAAATAGTCTTATTACCTGTTCTATTGTATGCATCATTCTGCCTTTTGAATTTTGGGATCATGGAGATTCTTACAACTTGCTGTCTTTTTCAGTGATTTTTTTGCTACCATCTATACACTGTCACTTTATATCGTACTTTCTATATGTACTTTTAAATGTTGTAATAAAATTTTAATTTTTTATGCCTACAAAAAAACCTCTTTGTTTCTCAAGTTTATCATATGTAATATGAGTTGGCATGTTTTGGCGCTCTGGGTTGGTCTCTCCTTTCCCCAGATGCGCCAACTTAGTTATAAATGGGTTAAATTGTTGATAAAGTTATCGTTTAGTAAAAATTTTATTTTCGACTCTTGGTCTCCCTCATTGAAGTCGTCAACACCCGATCCTGGCCAACCAAAGTTAAATGCGGCCTGCAAGGGCTTAGTGTCCCAATAGCACAAGTCCACACACCCACCCAGGACCCCCACCTTTATGTAATGTGCCAGGGCATAAAAGATGAGTACCTCGCCCACGGCTACCGCTCCGCGCCACGTTACAATGTGACCGCTCATATGCGATTTGCGTAGTTACAGTGACGTGCCGACTAACTTCTCTTTCTGATTCTCTCAATGCTCAGTGAAAAACTAGAGCTCCTGCTTCTTTGAAAGAAACAGGAAAAGAAGCTAGCTGTCACTTCACTGTAAGTATAAAAATCGCATATGAGTGGTAATGTGACTGCTAGAAACAGCAAACAGAGATGAATCTTGACAGTGGGTATATTACATGCTGTTAGCATTTGGCATGATATAAATCTTAATTTTATTCCAATAGAAATTTTTTTTTTCGCACTCCACAAAAACATGTTATCCTTTTCACTTTTGATGGTGCTTAGCAATGAATATATAATCAGAAGAATATATTGTAGAAGAAAAGACATTGCAGCACTCATCCCTGCTTAAAATTCAGAGGATTTATTTCCAAACAGATGAAAATAACAGTGTGGTCATAAATGGCATACTCCTATGTACGGACAACAGCCATTTCGCATTGAGCAGGTGACGCGCCCCCTGGGCCATATTCTTTAGGGGAATATCCGGAGCCGGATCAGATGGGAGTTGTAGTCTTCCGAGTGGCTGTGACCCGGTCCGTGCCCAGGGTGTCAAGCTCAGAGTATGTGGCAGTCCTACAGATGTTATAAAGTTCTTAATGTCGACTACGCCACCCGTTGTATTGCGGTCACTATGGCCGCCGCTGCAGCAGGGTCCGCTGAGGCTGATGGTGTTGGTGCAGCTTTTGGTAGTATAACCCCCAACGGGTGGGGTATAGCCTCAGGGGGTCAGGTGCAGAGGATGGGGGTTGTGGTGGTACAGCATAGATGTTAAGTGAAGACAGAGTCGGGTTGTGCAGTTTAAGGTATTTACTCACTGCTGATGTTCCGGTCACTCCAGCTTCAAGTGACCACCCGAGCCGTGCTGCGTCCACCAGGTCCTGGATTCAGCAAACCCCCAAACAAGTCCGGAGCGTGACCCTGAGCTCTCCTTCTGTCCTTTCCTCTGGCCGTCCCCACTAGTGATCCACCTAGGTCCAGCTCCCTCGGGCCTTCTGTTGGGAGACCCTTGGCCTTGGGTTCCCTGACCCTCCACGTGGTTTGCCTTCGGGGTGGATGTGGTGGGTGGCCGTGGCAGATCCTGCCCACGGCCTCCGGTCTCTGGCTAGGGTGTGCTTTTGCCCCCACCAGTTTGGGATCCGGTACCCTATTGCCGACTCTTCACCCGGGGATTGAATTTGGGTTCTCAGAGTCCTTTCTTTTTCCCTCTCTGGGTCTTTCCTTCTCTGCTCCACTCTCTCTCTGCAGGCTCATCTGGACCTCTGCTTCTTACTGACTCTGACAGACTGACCCTGATCTTTGATGGTGCCCACCTTATATACTCCCTCTATGTGTGAGCTCAGGTGACCAGCACCCAATGAGCTCCTATCTTTACCCAGGCTGCTCCCCCTATCTACCCCTACACTACTTGGGATGTACCACCCCCCTCCCACTCCAGCCAGGAACAGACTCGGTCGTACCTGCACATTTCTAAGTGGGAGTACCGTTGGTCTGTTCCTCGGAAATGGGATGTGTGTAGTGCATGCAGCCTACCGAGCTCAGGTCCACACTCCATCCTTACCCGGGAGTGGAATATCACACCTCTGGGTTGAGGTGCAATACCCCTGTAGCAGCCGAATCCTCAGGGTGCTACATTCCCCCCTGGTAAATCACAGCACGTCCTCGGGCTGTAAGAACAAAACACCATAAAACATACAAATTTTTTTTTTTTCATATAAACAACATAGTAAAAACATATAAAATATCATATATATATCAGAAAACTTTTCATACAAATAACATTCTCGTCGCCTCTGCTCCTCCTCCGGTCACTGTGCAACGTGTGACCGGGTAAAGTGCGACAGTCTTCGGAACTCGTGGCTTTCCTATAAAACCGGTAGGGGGCGCTTTAGGACGCGCAACTATTTACAAGGGATATGGCCGCTCTCAGTCCTCGGCCAGGTATTAGGGAGGAATGACCGCTCTCAGTCCTCGGTCAGTGGGATTTAAGGGATAAACGGGTAAACAGTTCACACTTGCTGGTCCCAACGGGGACTATATTATCAGCAGTTCACTGTGCCCCGACGGGCAACTATATACAGCTTGTACTCTGCTGTACTTAACGACGGCGTCCTCCTGCTCTTTCTTTGTGGTTACCTTTAGCTTCAGACCCGTCCGGGTCCTCTTGTTCTTCCTCCTCACACCGCAGCTCTTCCTCCGTCAGGCGATGCACATGGAGGGCGTAGGGTCCTTTGGCACACTTGTGCCGGGTGAAGGTGACCTCGTCCCCGATGTAAAGGTCACGACCTCTGTGTCCCTCCGGTAGGTGGGACTCAACGTCTCTCCTGGTTACGAAGACGTCGCCTAGGGTGCGGTGGTCTCGGATGAAGCCCCACCCATGCTGCATGTTAAACTTGATCACAGTCCCGGTGGTGCGGGGACTATGCGCTGCACGGGGGTCTCTCCTGGCCCGGCTCTTCTGCTCCGCGCTCCTTATCTGGGCTTGTTGTTCCCGGACCCGCCTCTCTCTCCGCTCCCTCTCAAAGACCTCGAGCTGCTGGCGGCAGCACTCTGCACGCTCCGCTGCGGCTGCCCGAGTCTCCTGAGTGAACCCCATGAGATCTTCTCCGGTGGGGTCCCACTCAAATTGGGCCTCTTCTAGCGGGGGCGAGATCCTTTTTACGGGCTTTGGAGCCGGGATCAGGGGTTCACACATGGGCCTTGCCCTCTTTTGGAGCTCTTGTTCGTAGTACTCCCTGGGCCAGACAAAGGGCTGCCCGTCCGGCCATGTGTGTTGGGCGAACAGATCTTCTCCCAGATGCGGCACTTGAGGTTTTATGGGCGCAGTGGTGGTGGCGCCCGGGTTGCCCGGGCCTTGCGGCCAGGCCTGGGGTATCTGGAAGGTGAAGGGCACCGTAAGGACGGCGGCGCCCTGGGCTACTTGGCCCTGCGACCAGGCCGGGGGCTCCGCGGAGGTAGGGGGCGCTGTTGGTATTGCGGCGCCCGGGGGTACTAGGCCTTGCGACCAGGCTGGTGGTACTTCCTGCTTGGTCACGCTCGGGGTCGAGGCGTGTGACGTCACAGGGGTCGCGGCTGCGGCTTCCGGTTGAGGCCTAGTCTGTGGCGGTGACGTTGCGGTTACGGGCACAGCAGGGGGTACTTCGGGCTCTGCGACGGGGAGCTGGGGCAGGCACGCGGTTTCCCGGCTTGGGGTAGAGACGTCCCCTTTACCTGCCTCCCTTCGTTCGGCTCCCTTCTCGGCGCCGTCTCCGGCCTTCAGTCCTCCTGCGCCATCCTCAGAGGCGGTCTGTCTCCTCGTCTCGGGTGGCGTGCTCCGCTGACGAGTCTCGGTCCGCTGGGCCATCTCTCGGCTCCACTGCGCCAACGTCTCTCGTTGCACCCGGGCCATCCTCCTTGCGAGGCCCTCCAGAGCGGTCTGCGCACACTCCCGGTCTCGGGGGAGCTGTGCTAGGACCTCCACTAGGCCTAGTGGGGTCGTTGCTTCCAGCAGGCTCCTGACCAACGGGTCGGTGCTGCTCTGCTCTCCTTCTGTTGTTTCCAGCAGGCTCCTGGCCAGCGGGCCGGTGCTGCTCTGCTCTCCCTCCTCTGTTTCTAGCAGGCTCCTGGCCAACGGGCCGGTGCTGCTCTGCTTTCTCGCCATCTCCGGGTAAGCTCCTCCGATACTCTTCTCCAGGCTTCTTGCCTCCGGGTGCGCTCTCTCCAGACTGCTCCAAGCGACACCCATCTTTGTTCTCCCTTTCTCAGTCCTCCCACTTCGAGGGCGGTCCCGGGGCCACTTGGTGATTGTCAGCTCCAGGGGCAGTTCTTTCACGCTGACAGACACCTCCAGCATCACAGTCTCTGTTGGTGGGGGCGGTTTCCACTTTTGGCGCCATTTTCGGTCCTGGCCCACGATGGGAGGCGGCCTCTTACCACCCTCTGGCACGCCCATAATGGCGTCCGCTCTTCCAAGGCGGGAAACCTTTGGAAATGGCGGGAATCGTCTCCCAGTGGCGGGAAACTCTGCAAATGGCGGGAAAAAGCTGTTAATGGCGGACAACCGGCGGGAATCGACCTGTGATGGAGTCCGATGGCGGGGACCCTCCGGAACCGGCAGGAGACTTCTTTTTGAGGTAAACTTGTTCTTTCCTTCAGGCACGCAGTACCCGGTTGTTGTGGGCACGTAATCCTGCCGACTACGCCAAAGTTGACGCGCCCCCTGGGCCATATTCTTTAGGGGAATATCCGGAGCCGGATCAGATGGGAGTTGTAGTCTTCCGAGTGGCTGTGACCCGGTCCGTGCCCAGGGTGTCAAGCTCAGAGTATGTGGCAGTCCTACAGATGTTATAAAGTTCTTAATGTCGACTACGCCACCCGTTGTATTGCGGTCACTATGGCCGCCGCTGCAGCAGGGTCCACTGAGGCTGATGGTGTTGGTGCAGCTTTTGGTAGTATAACCCCCAACGGGTGGGGTATAGCCTCAGGGGGTCAGGTGCAGAGGATGGGGGTTGTGGTGGTGCAGCATAGATGTTAAGTGAAGACAGAGTCGGGTTGTGCAGTTTAAGGTATTTACTCACTGCTGATGTTCCGGTCACTCCAGCTTCAAGTGACCACCCGAGCCGTGCTGCGTCCACCAGGTCCTGGATTCAGCAAACCCCCAAACAAGTCCGGAGCGTGACCCTGAGCTCTCCTTCTGTCCTTTCCTCTGGCCGTCCCCACTAGTGATCCACCTAGGTCCAGCTCCCTCGGGCCTTCTGTTGGGAGACCCTTGGCCTTGGGTTCCCTGACCCTCCACGTGGTTTGCCTTCGGGGTGGATGTGGTGGGTGGCCGTGGCAGATCCTGCCCACGGCCTCCGGTCTCTGGCTAGGGTGTGCTTTTGCCCCCACCAGTTTGGGATCCGGTACCCTATTGCCGACTCTTCACCCGGGGATTGAATTTGGGTTCTCAGAGTCCTTTCTTTTTCCCTCTCTGGGTCTTTCCTTCTCTGCTCCACTCTCTCTCTGCAGGCTCATCTGGACCTCTGCTTCTTACTGACTCTGACAGACTGACCCTGATCTTTGATGGTGCCCACCTTATATACTCCCTCTATGTGTGAGCTCAGGTGACCAGCACCCAATGAGCTCCTATCTTTACCCAGGCTGCTCCCCCTATCTGCCCCTACACTACTTGGGATGTACCACCCCCCTCCCACTCCAGCCAGGAACAGACTCGGTCGTACCTGCACATTTCTAAGTGGGAGTACCGTTGGTCTGTTCCTCGGAAATGGGATGTGTGTAGTGCATGCAGCCTACCGAGCTCAGGTCCACACTCCATCCTTACCCGGGAGTGGAATATCACACCTCTGGGTTGAGGTGCAATACCCCTGTAGCAGCCGAATCCTCAGGGTGCTACACAGGCACTTCTACCTGGTCTCAAGTATCAAGTATTCAGGTGTGCTACCTTGGTGGTACTTGGGACCAAGAAGAATCGCCTGCTCAGTGCGAAATGGCTGTTTTCCGTACATACGAGTATGCTATTCACTCCCACTCTGTTACTTTTATCTATTTGGAAATATATTTGGAATCTTATGCCATAATTTCTTCTCTTCTACAGTGCTTAATTTTATAATTAATGCCCCTAACATAAATACAGATGTAGTAATCCTTAACTTTTCAGATGGCACAATACATTATTAATGTATTCACGTTATCTGACAAGTTAGGATTGCTACATGTGCACAGGATTACAACCACCATCAGTACATAAATACAGAACCCCCATTTCTCTTATGAGCCATAGCCGCCAAACTGTGTGCCTTATGAATTATAACTGCCACTGTTCACCCTTCTGAACTATAACTGCCACACTGTCCTCCCTTATTAGTTATAACTGCAACACTATCCCCCGATTAGCAATACCCGCCACACTGTCTGCCCTTACTAGCTTTAACCTTCACACTGTCCACGATGATTAGCTATATCCCAGGACCCGTTGAAGCGCACGCCAGCCTGAAACGGCCGTCTTCCGCTTTCTGTGCTCTCTCCCTCCCTGCCGCAGTTTTTAATGCCTTAAAGACTTTGGATTTTAAAGAACCGGTGAGTGCTGCTATTTCTTCCTTACTTTCCTTACTTCACAATTCATGGACTTTTTTCATAAGTAAGCACCCGGTTTCTTTTTGGCGATATCTTTGCTTTAATGAACAAAACTCCCTGCAACAGACATGCAGGTTGTATAGTGCAGGCTTATTTCCTTCTGTCTCTATTATCCATAATTCTAATTATGTTTACCCTGATTAGCTACAACTGCCGCAGTGGCCACCCTGATTAGCTATAACTGCTACACTGTCCATCTTTATTAACTAGAACAGCCACACTGTTTGCCTTTATAAACTATAACTGTTACACTGTCTTCCCTGATTAGGTATAACTGCCACACTGTCTACCCTTAGTTGCTATAACCGCCACACTGTCTACTCTTATTAGCTATAACAGCTGCACTGTAGGCCCTTTTTAGTTATTACCGCCACACTATTTGCCCTTAATAACTATAATCTCTATGGAAGTGCTAGGTGTAGCGTAACTGAGTGTGCGGGCTGCACCTAGGAGACAAGTAGGTGGGCAGGTACTGTGAGGCAGGAAAGTTGAGTGTGCAGACATCAGATTGAATCGACAGATGAAAAGGGAGTCAAGCATTCTGTTGTAGCATAGCAGGATGTACAGGATAACTGAGTAGACAATAAGAATTCTTGTAGCAGAGCTGGATGTACAGATAGCACTTACGTACAACAGAACTGAAGAGACAACGGAGCATCTTGTTGTAGCAGAGCTTCATATAAAGATAACACTGAGAAAAAGTCGAGTTGAGTATGCAATCAGGCGTTTTGTAGCTGAGCTGAATATGCTGATAGCACTCATGAACAACAAAACTAGCGTCACACATTGCCTGTAAATATCTGTACACTGCAGTTGATGGGTATATTTGTAATAATGTATAAATTATTTTATTTTAAGATGGACATGTTGTATATGCAGTGATAGCAAGATTCAGGCAGGCTAGAGGATGAGCACTGTATATGTAATTTATAAACTGTGGCTGCTCACGACAGACCGACCAGAGCAGGTAGCTGAGCCATCCTTGCAATGTGACCAAGGTCTACCATCTATTATACTGCCACAGTGTTCTGAACTGTTCAATTTACTGTGTTAACAGACTGTGTCCAACTCTAAGTATGTACAACCACCAAACCTTGATCCTCAATATGAGCTGAAATTGTGAAGCTTCTTATTATGACAGCAGTGCTCACCGATGGCCTACCATTCACAAAGTGATGATTGTTAATAGCAGCAAGTTACGGCTGCCGCTACGGCATCTCACATGACTAACCGTACTCATTTACTGTATATGGTTATGTACTGTATGCATTACTATCTTATTCAGTGATTTCCTGTATTGGTGTGCATACAGGGGTAACTGTAAGGCTATGTGCCCACGATGCAGAAATGCTCCGGATTTTTCCTAAGGGTTTCTGCATCTCCCTGGCAGAAAATACGCATGCGGATTGTACATGCGGATTGTACATGCGGATTGTACATGCGTTTTCCTGCCAGGGACATGCGGATGTGAAGCGTTTTTCACATGCATTTCCGCATGCGGGTTGTCAAGCGCTTTCCAAGCGATTTTAGCATCACTTGGAAAGTGCTTGACAACTTGGTCACACTATATGAATCCATGCAAACAGCTGTTTGCATGGATTTATATAGTGTGACCCGAGAGAGTGGTAAAAATAAAAAAATGAGAGGACGAGCGCACCGGGGGCCGCCAGAAGGTAAATATAACATTTATTTTTTATTTTATTCTTTTTTTCACAGGTTCTATGGTACCCGGGTCCGGAGGAGAGTCTCCTGTCCTCTAGACCCCGGGTACCATTGAAACGCGTGGAATGCGCTTCTACATATGCAGTGATGCAGAATACATGCGTTTCAATACAAGTCAATGGTGGCAAAAACGCAGCACTTCCGCAAAATAATTGGTAGTGTTGCTTTTTTTCCCGCAATGATAATCCGCAGCGGAAATTTCCGCAGCATGTGCACAGCACATGTGGATTATCATTGGGGAACATGGCAGGCCTTCTACCAAACGTTTTTTAAGCGTTTCTGCAGCGTTTTTGCCGCTGCGGAAACGCTTAAAAAAACGCATCGTGGGCACACAGCCTAAATCACTGAATAGAATAAAATAATGATACTAAATCTTTTTCAGGAAAACCATTTATCAATCTACTGTACTAATGCTCACAGATAGGATGGCATCTGCAACATGACAACCTTTCAAATGCTTATCTTTAAAGCAGGTAGAAGTAACAATCCTCAGCAGCTGAGCACCTTAAGAGATTTTCCTTCTTTCTTTTCTCTTGATTGAAGATTCAGTGCTTGGCCCTGAATGAATGTATCCATCATCGAGGCACTTCTGAAACTATGATTATCTCTATTATCAGAGAAGCTCGTACATCTGAAGAAGCTCCAAACAGGTAACCACGTTCTTGGACAGAGGCAGATGCTATTGTATGCCTTTAGCGAGACAAAGGTATCATTTAGTTGAGCTACTGTATTTATAGAGATTGTAGAACAAAGACCACAAAAACTGTCATAAGGGTTTAATATGAGCTGAGATCTTCGAGTGCTTGTTCATCCACATCCAGACAGGAAATTATATAAAAACACCAATATGTACTTTCAGCTACTCATACAGTTCAAGTCTCAGTAAGCGGATTAATTAGCTCCTTCGCAATCTGCCGAACAGTATGTATCACATAACATTGTGGGTTATAGTTAAATTAGTAACAAAATGTACAATTGGTTTAGAAAGGTTGAACTTGATGGACCGAGGTCTTCATTCAACCTATGTAACTATGTAACCACTATGAACCTGTTGCGTCATTTACTAAACTCTCATAGCATGTGAAATAGATATTATATAGCTGGATCATTTAGCTGACAGCTATCTCTTACGACTCTTTTCTCCTCAGACATCATATATTGGGGTAGACTCGGGAGGACCCCTTACACATTTGATTGCTCGGCTAACTTTATGTAATGTGAATGGGGGTCTTACTTAGAAAGTCAACATTGTAATTTAAGGCTCAATGACCTTAATGCAAAATTTTCAAGAGGGCCCCACCGCCCAAGTATCATTTATAATATTTGAGTCTCCAAATGTGACAGAGGGGCTTTTTTCCCCCTTCATTCATTATGGCCCAGAAACTACTGGTGTAATTTGAAGCTCATGAGCCCAAATGCAAAATCCCCAACAGGGCTTTTAACTTTCACTGGTCTTCAATTGTCTTAGGCTACAAAACCCTGCACCCACTATAGTTACACCCCTGCCAAGAGCTCATGTTACCTCGTCACCCTAAATAGTAACACCCATCGTCATAAAAACACAATGAAAAATATCAAATTGTAACCACTTGCAGACATGGATAAAGTGACCATCTAAAAAGTGAAATGTTTGGATCCAGTAGATTAGGAGACGCGTTACTTTACCGTATTTAGAAGAAGGGGCAGGAATGGTCATGGAGTGATTTGCAACCGTTTCAAGCTTTTTGTCTATTTCCCGGTGCCCCCCACAGTCATGGCTTTCAGTAGGTCACATCCTTGGTGCATTCTGTCTGTGCAAGACAAATATACCAATATATTTTAGCACCAATGGAAGATTTTGAGTTATGTGTTTTTGGATGTAAATCGTTGATTATTAATGGAACCAAGGTGAAAAAAAAAATAAGTGTGATAACAGTAGACCGTCTTACTTGGCATGAGGAGCTTTATCAGAATTCAGCAGCAGAATATGGGATAGGAGTTTTGTAAATGGCATTGTAAAACATAAAATAAATTCAACCATAACATAAAATGTTGACAAGCTTAAAGCAAAGGGAACTCAGGATATTGCCTTGGGATTTTAGGATATGAAAGGCCAAGCCAGCATAGCCATTTATCAAATTGGTATGAGGCTGTTTGACATTTCTACAAGAGGGCAAAATCTGGGTGAAACGTTATACTCATTGCTATAACACTTTATTAGTCATGCATTTAAAGTACTGTAAACAAAGCTGTTCTTGAAAAATGGCAGAAGAACTTGGCACACAATTAAATATTATTTCTTTGTTACACAAAACTTAACAATTTTTGAACTGAAATATTTTTTAAAATGTCTCCTGAGCTTAGATATTTCTGTTACACTCTCATCATGTCACTCCCTGTTGTGCTCAAATTCCTGCTTTAAAACCTGGTGTGTTTGGTATCTTCGATAAGAAGCCTTCCACGGATTCATATTGATTGACCTATATAATGGCTGGTATCCATGAGGAGACCATTCACAAGAGGACCTGGGTGGTGACATTAGTGACCATTAGCACTAGACTCATTAGCCGGATCTTTTGAGAGGGAATTGAAAAAACACCAGGGGGGCGCTAAAACAAGTATGCAAAATCAATATTTTGGTACATTTTAAAATGAATCCAACTAAAAGAATTATTAATTGTTGGGCAACTCCTTTAAGTGTCCCATATTACCATTAATTTTATTATCCACACATATACAAATACACATACCATACAGTGTAGACAGACCAGGGGTCTCAAACATATGGCCCTCAGAGCACTGGAGCTCCCGAGACCAGAGGTATAAAACACCCTCTGCAACCGTGACCATGCCAGGGGAGGAAGGGATCCCACCAAGCGTGTTTTTCAGGTCAATGATTGTCTTTGGACACACATCTAGTTAAACTATATTGCAGAGCAGAGAGCCACTGGATCCCTGCACCCAAATACCTATACAAGCCACCGACCTATTTGTGGCTGTCAGCTGACATCAGTGCATCTGTCACATGATGCCACTGGAATGCTCCTCCCTGTAGCCCTACTTCGGCTATGGTGGAGGAAGAAGACGCTGCTCATCTTGGGAGAGACAGGTGAGAAGAATCTTTTTTTTTTTTTAATGAGTATGTGAAGAGTGGCAGGATGGTGGCCAGGATAGGGGACATTATTACAGCATGGGGTAGAGAGTTCCAGAGTAGGGGGGATGCATGGGAAAAATCTTGTATGCGATTGTGGGAAGAGGAGATAAGAGGGGAGTAGAGAAGGAGATCTTGTGAAGATAGGAGGTTGCGTGCAGGTAAGTACCGAGAGACTAGGTCACAGATGTATGGAAGACAGGTTGTGGATGGCTTTGTGTGCCAAGGTTAGGATTTTGAACTCGAGTCTCTGGGCAATGGGGAGCCAGTGAAGGGATTGACAGAGAGGAGGGGAATAGCGGGAGGTCAGGTGGATTAGTCTGGCAGCAGAGTTTAGGATAGATTGGAGGGGTGCGAGAGTGTTAGAGGGGAGGCCACAGAGCAGGAGGTTGCAGTAGTCGAGGGGGGAGATGATGAGGTTGTGCACTAATGTTTTTTGCAGATTCATGGTTGCGGAATGTGCGGATCTGGTCAGTAAGGAGGTGATATCAGGTCCAGAGAGGCAGATCTGTGTGTCGTCAGCATAGAGATGATACTGACTGTATGAGCTGTCCCAGGTCGAAGGTGTAGATGGAGAAGAACAGGGATCCATGAACTGAACCTTGGGGGACACCAACAGATAGGGGGCGAGATGAGGAGGTGGTGTGAGTGTGGGAGACGTTGAATGTCCGGTCTGTTAGGTATGAGGAGATCCAAGATAGGGCCAGGTCTGTGATGCCAAGAGATGAGAGAGTCTGTAGTAAGAGGGAATGGTCCACTGTGTCAAAAGCAGATGACAGGTCTAGGAGGTGGAGGACAGAGTAGTATCGCTTGGATTTGGCAGTTATTAGGTCGTTGGTGACTTTAGTTAGAGCATTTTCAGTGGAGTGATGCAGTCGGAAGCCAGATTGTAAGTGGTCAAACAGAGAGCAGAAAGAGAGGTGGGAGGACAGTTCAGAATGGACGTGTTGTTGCACTAGTTTTGAGGCATAGGGGAGAAGTGATATGGGGCGATAACTAGTCAGAGAGGATGGGTCAAGGGATGGCTTTTTGAAGATGGGTGTGATCGAGGCTTGTTTGAAGCGTGAGGGGAAGACACCAGTTGTTAGTGACAGGTTGAAAAGGTGGGTTAGGGTTGGGATGAGGATTGTGGTAAGGTTAGGGATGAGGTGGGATGGGATTGGGTCAAGTTCACAGGTTGTGAGGTGTGATTTGGAGAGAATAGGAGACATTGTTACAGGATGGGGCCCAGAATGAAGGACATTGTTACAGGATGGGGGCCAGAATGATGGACATTGTTACAGGATGGGGGCCAGGACAGGTGACATTTTTACAGGATGGGAGCCATTATTAATGAAAAGGGCTAGAATGGGGGACATTATTACAATGCAATGGCCAGGATGGGGGACAATATAAAAGAAAGGGGCTAGGACGAGGGACATTATTACAGAATGGAAGATATAATTATAGGACCAGGGACAATATTAAAGAAAGGATCCAGGATAAGAGACATCATTACAGAATGGGGGATATTATTACAGGATGGGGGCCAGGAAAGGGGACATTATTGCAGGATGTGGGACAATATTATAAGATGGGAGCCAGAACAGAGGACATTATTACAGGATGGGGGCCCGAATGGGGAGCATACATTATTAATTTAAGGGGCAAATGGGGGGCATGATTACTGTATGGGGCCAATTGGGGGACAAAAAAAGGGAAATGAAATTGTAACAATTAGCAAAATCAAAAAGTATGAAAAAATACTTTACCACTGTAAAATTCTGTTCTACAGTGGCTTGTAAAAGTATTCACCCCCTTGGCTTTTTACATATTTTGTTACATTACAACCTGTGTTTAAACATTTTTGTAATCTGATTTGTGTGTGATGCATCAGCACCAAATAGTCTAAGTCGATGAGTTGAAGTGAGAAAAATATAGGCATTAATTACATTTATGGGATCAAATAACTAAAAATTGGCATGTGAGTATCTATTCACCCCTTTTGTGAAGAAGCCCCTAAAAATTTCTGGTGCAAGCAATTATCTTCATAAGTCACTCACATACTTAGTGAAAGGAAGTCCACCTGTGTGCAATCTAAGTCTGTCAGTATATCCACTTTACCTTTTCTGAAAGGCCACAGAGGCTGCAACACCAGTGAGTAAGAGGCACCACTAATCAAACAACACCATGAAGACCAACGAGTTCTCCAAACAAGTCAGGGGCAAAGTTGTTGAGAAGTACAAGTCAGTATTGGGTTATAAAAAAATATCCCAGTCTCTGATGATCCCTCGGAGCACCATCAAATCCATTATCATCAAATGGAAGCACATGGCACCACAACAAACCTGCCAAGAGAGGGCCGCCCACCAAAACGCTCAGTCCAGACAAGGGGGGCATTAATCAGAGAGGCAGCACAGAGACCAAAGGTAACCCTGAAGGAGCTGCAGAGTTTCCAAGCAGACTGGAGTATAAGTATAAGACCACAATAAAATGTACAGTCCATAGAGGTAAAAAGCCTTTACTTGCACACAAACATTGCAAGGCTCATTTTGAGTTTGCCAAAAGACATGTGGGAGACTCCCCAAATGTATGAATTAAGGTGCTGTGGATAGATGAGACCAAAATTTAACTTTTTGCCCACCAAGGTAAACGCTATATTTGGCGCCAAACCAACACATCACATCACCCCAAGAACACCATCCCCACAGTGAAACATGGTGGTGGCAGCATCATGCTGTGGGGATGTTTTGCAGCAGAAGGGACAGGGAAAATGAGTCGAGAGGCAGATGGATGGTGTGAAATATAGGGATATTCTTGAGTAAAACCTGTTTGTCAGTGATATGAGACTGGGATGGAGGTTAACCTTCCAACAAGACAATGACCTAAAGCATACTGGTAAAGCAGCACTCGAGTGGTTTAAGGGGAAATGTATAAATATTTTGGAGTGGCCTAGTCAAAGCCCAGACCTTAATCCAATTGAGAATTTGTGGTCAGACTTGAAGATTGCTGTTCACCAGAGGAAACCATCTAACTTGAAGGAGCTGTAGCAGTTTTGCCTTGAAGAATGGGCAAAAATCCCTCTGGTAAGATGTGGAAAGTTCATAGAGACTTATCCAAAGTGACTTGCAGCTGTAAATGCTGCCAAAAGAGGCTCTAAAAGTACTGACATTAGGGGGTGGAATGGTATACACACTGAAGTTTTCAGTAATTTTCTCCTATTTGTTGTTTGCTTTACAAAAAAAAAATTTATTTTCACAGTTGTAGGCATGTTCTTTACGTGAATTTATGCAAACCCGCAAAAAAAAAAAACAGTGAAATTCCAGGTTGTGAGGGGTAGCAAAACATGAAAAATGCCAAGGGGGTAATTACTTTTGCAAGCCACTGTATGTAAAGTACACAAAAAAAGTACTCGTTTGGTATCATTGCATCCGGAGTGACTCAAACTATGAAAATGTACCATGCCCCTTAGTCTACATTCCTACAATAAGCTTTTGGTGCATTTTTTGACATTGCGTGTTATTGCTGTGTCAAAAACACAGCATCTTACAGTTCTAGCAAAGTGGATGGGATTTATGGAAATCTCATGCCCACTCTGCTTAACACTGCGTAAACTGACCTGCGGTGCGTTTTTCAAATCCTCAGCATGACAATTTCTCTTGCGAGTACGCTGAATTTTCTGTGTAAAAAAACGCACATACAGTACAGACCAAAAGTTTGGACACACGTTCTCATTTAAAGATTTTTCTGTATTTTCATGACTATGAAAATTGTACATTCACACTGAAGGCATCAAAACTATGAATTAACACATGTGGAATTATATACTTAACAAAAAAGTATGAAACAACTGAAAATATGTCTTATATTCCAGATTCTTCAAAGTAGCCACCTTTTGCTTTCATGACTGCTTTGCACACTCTTGGCATTCTCTTGATGCGCTTCAAGAGGTAGTCACCGGAAATAGTTTTCACTTCACAGGTGTGCCCTGTCAGGTTTAATAAGTGGGATTTCTTGCCTTATAAATGGGGTTGGGACCATCAGTTGTGTTGTGCAGAAGTCTGGTGGATACACAGCTGATAGTCCTACTGAATAGACTGTTAGCTGCTTTTTTCTTGACATAATACAAATTCTAAGTAAAGAAAAACGAGTGGCCATCATTACTTTAAGAAATGAAGGTCAGTCAGTGCGAAAAATTGGGCAAACTTTGAATGTGTCCCCAAGTGCAGTTGCAAAAACCATCAAGAGCTACAAAGAAACTAGCTCACATGAGGACCGCCCCAGGAAAGGAAGACCAAGAGTCACCTCTGCTACTGAGGATAAGTTTATCTGAGTCACCAGCCTCAGAAATCGCAGGTTAACAGCAGCTCAGATTAGAGACCAGGTCAATGCCACACAGATTTCTAGCAGCAGACACATCTCTTCAACAACTGTTAAGAGGAAACTTTGTGCAGCAGGCCTTCATGGTAAAATAGCGGCTAGGAAACCACTGCTAAGGACAGGCAACAAGCAGAAGAGACTTGTTTGGGCTAAAGAACACAAGGAATGGACATTAGACCAGTGGAAATCTGTGCTTTGGTCTGATGAGTCCAAATTTGAGATCTTTGGTTCCAACCACCGTGCCTTTGTGTGACGCAGAAAAGGTGAATGGATGGACTCTACATGCCTAGTTCCCACCGTGAAGCATGGAGGAGGAGGTGTGATGGTGTGGGGGTGCTTTGCTGGTGACACTGTTGGGGATTTATTCAAAATTGAAGGCATACTGAACCAGCATGGCCACCACAGCATCTTGCAGCGGCATGCTATTCCATCCGGTTTGCGTTTAGTTGGACCATAATTTATTTTTCAACAGGACAATGACCCCAAACACACCTCCAGGCTGTGTAAGGGCTATTTGACCAAGAAGAATAGTGATGGGGTGCTACGCCAGATGACCTGGCCTGCACAGTCACCAGACCTGAACCCAATCGAGATGGTTTGGGGTGAGCTGGACCGCAGAGTGAAGGCAAAAGGGCCAACAAGTGCTAAGCATCTCTGGGAACTCCTTCAAGATTGTTGGAAGACCATTTCCGGTGACTACCTCTTGAAGCTCATCAAGAGAATGCCAAGAGTGTGCAAAGCAGTCATCAAAGCAAAAGGTGGCTACTTTGAAGAACCTAGAATATAAGACATATTTTCAGTTGTTTCACACTTTTTTGTTAACTATTAGTGTTGAGCGAAGATGCTCGACACTGCTTGGTACTCGCCCGAGCATCACGCTACTCGGGATGTTCGGCGAGCACCGAGCATTTCCGGGTTACTCGAGCGGGAGCTCGGGTCTCCGCCCTGCATGTTTGGCGCTATTTACAGAGCCAATGAACATGCAGGGATTGCCAGCCAGTCACTGTAATGCCGCAGCCATGCTGGTTGGCTGGTTGTGGGCATTACAGTGATTGGCTGGCCGCACAGCGTCACCTCGAGTATTTAAAACCGGGCGCCGCCATCTTGGACACAGTCGCTCCGGATCAGACAGTGTAGGGACAGCGCTGCTGATTTAGGGAGAGATATAAACTGCGAAATAGTTAGTGTAGGGTCTGTAAAGGCTGCCAGATCAAACAAACAGTCCTTCTCAGGACTAATATCCATCCCAGATATCAGGCAGGCAGGCTGAATAGGAGACGCAGTGGTTATACCAGCAAACGCTGCATTACAGTCCTGTGTGCTGCTCCTGTTGCTGAAATTGCTGGACTTAGCTCCAGGTCTCAGGGGACAGGAAAAATCCTTTTTTTTTTTCATCTAAATCCTCTTTTTTTTTTCCTCCTTCACACTGTACAAATACCCGTCTTATTAACCTTTTGGTGTCCCCCCCCCCCCCCCAAAAAAAAGCGTGTCTCTGATTTTTCAGACACAAATATATCTGTTGAAAATAGTCAGGTGTAGGCTAGAGAAGCAGAAGTGTTGTTTTGCACTTCCACGGTTCAAACCTCTGTATTATCCACTTTTGGGCCATTTGTATCTAAAAAAAAAACAGTTTGAGTGTGTCGCTCACTGTTCAGCCGCAAATATATCTATTTAAAAAAGTCTGGTATACCCCAGTAAACAATAACTGTGGTTTTGCCATCCCACGGTAAAAAATATTATTCAGGTTTTGGTATATTTTCCGTAAAGAAAAACAGTAGTGTCTCCTGACTGTTGTGACACAAAAATATATCTGTTGAAAATAGTCTGGTGTAGGCTCGACAAATCCCAGTGTGGTTTTGCAGTTCCACGGGTCAAATCTCTGTACTATCCAGTTTTGGGCCTTTGGTATCTAAAAAAAAAACCAGTTTGAGTGTGTCGCTCACTGTTCAGCCGCAAATCTATATATTTAAAAAAGTCTGGTATACCCCAGTAAACAATAACTGTGGTTTTGCCATCCCACGGTAAAAAATCTCTATTATTCAGGTTTTGGTATATTTTCCGTAAAGAAAAACAGTAGTGTCTCCTGACTGTTGTGACACAAAAATATATCTGTTGAAAATAGTCTGGTGTAGGCCCGACAAATCCCAGTGTGGTTTTGCAGTTCCACGGGTCAAATCTCTGTACTCTCCAGTTTTGGGCCTTTGGTATCTAAAAAAACACAGTTTGAGTGTGTTGCTCACTGTTCAGCCACAAATCTATATATTTAAAAAAGTCTGGTATAACCCAGTAAACAATAACTGTGGTTTTGCCATCCCACGGTAAAAAATCTCTATTATTCAGGTTTTGTTATTTTTTACGTAAAGAAAAACAGTAATAGTTTCTCCCTGATTGTTCAGATTGTTTAAAAGAGTCGGGTGTAGGCCAGAGAAATAGATCTGTGGTTTTCCTCTTCCACGGTTCTAATCTACTTTTTATTACCCTTTTTCCATTGATAGTGCAAGTGTAAGCTATTTTACTTCCTTTACAATGGGCAAGGCGCGTGGCAAGGGACGTGGAAGTGGACGTTCTGGTGATGGTTCGTGCAGAGGACGGGGCAGTGGCCAATGTAAAAATGTGCCACAACCAACAGCCACATCTTCTCGCTCCCACTTCTTGAACGAATTACAAGGGAAGCACAGAACAACACCAGTATTGAGAACTGATCAGTTTGAACAGGTTATTAATTGGATAGCAGATAATACTTCCAGTTACCTGGGCACCACCACCTCCGGTCTGTCTTCCACATGGTCAACTCTTAGTAGCCGTGAGTCTCGACCGCATACTCCTCCTCACCACCATGCCGAGTGTCATCAGACAGCAATTGATCCCACACTTGGACACTCTGAAGAGCTGTTCACTGGTCCATTTCCATATTTGTGCCCCTCGCCTGATACGCTTGAAGTGGTGGAAGAGGAGATCCCATGTAGCGATGCCCAAATATTTGAACAGCCACGTCCACAGGAAGTCGACGCTGGCAATTTGTCACAAGAGGTGGACGATGACGAGACACAATTGCCAGGAAGTGAGGAGGAGCATCGTGGTGTGCAAGTGGAAGAGGAGGAGGTGGTGGATGATCTAGTAACTGACCCAACGTGGCAGGAGGACATGCTGAGTGAGGCCAGCAGCACACAGGGGGAGGGAGGCAGAGTATCCCAACAGGCAGGAAGAAGCAGTGTGGTGGCCGCAGACAGAAGGCGGGCAACCATTCCCCGTAACACCAACACGAGGGACGTTGCCAGTACAAGCGGTAGGTCTTCCAGAGTCTGGAATTTTTTTAAAGACTCTGCTGTTAACCCCAAAAAGGCCATATGTTCCACCTGCCATGCCAGCATCAGCAGGGGTGACAAAACTACCAGTCTGACCACCACCAGCATGATCAGGCACATGGCAGCAAAGCACCCGACTTTGATGGGGCGAAACCCAGGGTCCACGACCAGTGTCAGCGGGTGTCACCACTGCTTCTTCCACTGTTGTGCGTGCAATAGAACCCCCTGTTGTGTGTACAAGGCAATCCCCTGTCCATACTGCATGTAAAGATGCCCCCTCCTCTCAGTCTTCACTTGTTATGGCAGTTTCTCAACAAACAGCATCAATGTCCACGTCCACGTCCCACCGCAGCGTTCAATTGTCCATATCCCAGACCTTTGAACGAAAGCGGAAATTCGCAGCTAACGCCCCACAGGCCACAGTCCTAAATTCGCACATTTCACGACTGCTTGCGTTGGAAATGCTGCCTTTTAGGCTGGGGGAGACGGAATCCTTCCCCAATCTTATGGCGGTGGCCGTCCCTCGGTACTCGGTCCCCAGCCGACACTATTTTGCCCGGTGTGCCATCCCCGCACTACACAAGCACGTGTCCCAAAGCATCTGCCGTGCCCTCAACAACGCAGTTACTGGGAGAGTCCACCTGAGAACGGACACGTGGACAAGTGCTTGTGGCCAGGGACGGTACATCTCTCTGACGGCACACTGGGTAAACATAGTGGAAGCCGGGACCCTGTCAGACCTTGGGACGGAACACATCCTCCCCACACCGAGGATTGCGGGCCCTATGTCAGTCATAGTTGCCCCCACAGTGTATAGCTCCTGCGCATCATCCTCCTCCTCCTCCTCCTCATGTTCAGCC
Source organism: Phyllobates terribilis (assembly GCF_046119375.1). Lineage (NCBI taxonomy): Eukaryota > Metazoa > Chordata > Amphibia > Anura > Dendrobatidae > Phyllobates > Phyllobates terribilis. Next base: position 503,223,832 of record NW_027362761.1, on the reverse strand, counting down.
TCCATCTCAGATATCACAACATCAGTTACAAGCTGGAAGCACTGCAGTACTGCCTCCGCCAAGCGGCAACAGGCTGTGCTGAAACTCATAAGCTTAGGTGATAAACCTCACACTGCTTGTGAGTTGTGGACAGCTGTGAAAGAGCAGGCAGATCTGTGGCTGAGACCGCTGAACCTACATACCGGCATGGTCGTGTGTGACAATGGCGGTAACCTGGTGGCGGCTCTGAGGCGAGGTGAGATCACACACGTACCATGCCTGGCTCATGTGCTTAACCTCGTGGTTCAGTGGTTTCTTAAATCGTACCCCGAGTTGCCAGATCTGCTTGTGAAAGTACGCCGCCTGTCAGCTCATTTTCGCAAGTCGGCTACAGCTTCCGCCGCCCTTGCTGTGTAGCAGCAGCGTTTGCAGCTTCCGGCACACCGACTGGTGTGTGATGTCCCCACACGTTGGAACTCTACCCTCCACATGTTGCAAAGGATTTGTGAGCAGAAGAGAGCAGTTGTGGAGTACCAGATGCAACAAGGCCGTCGATATTCAGGTCAGACTCCACACATAAGATGTCAGGAGTGGACCTGGATGTCTGACATATGTACCATCCTGACAAACTTTGAGGAGGCCACCAAGATGGTGAGTGGCGATGACGCCATCATTAGTGTCAGCATCCCACTTGTCTGTCTTTTGCAACGCTCTCTGCAGAGAATTAAAGAGGAGGCATTGCAGCCAGAGTATGATGAGATGGATCAAGAAGCCGTAGTGGGCGATTACACACAGCCCAGCCTCATCTCATCCCAACGTGCATTGGGGGACAATGAGGGAGAGGAGGAGGAGGAAGAACAGGAGCTGCTATCATGCGCTGTAGACGGTAGTACCTGTACAAGTGTCATACCGTCGGTTCAGCGTGGGTGGCCTGAGGACAGGGGGGAGGAGGAGGAGGAGGAGGAGGAGGAGGAGAGCATGGTCAGTCGTCATCTTGGTGAGGACACGGAAATCTTGTCCGTTACCAGTCTGGCACGCATGGCTGACTTTATGTTACGCTGCCTTAACCGTGACCCTCGCGTTGTCAAAATGTTGGGTGACAGTCATTACTGGTTGGTGACACTTTTAGACCCCCGCTACAAGGAGAACTTTCACTCTCTTATTCCTGAGGTGGAGAGGTCTACAAAAATGGGGCAGTACCAGAAGGCCCTTGCTGTAGAACTCTTAAAAAAATTCCCATCTGAACACGCTAGCGGCAGAGGTCACAGTTCGTTGCCCAACCAAGGCGTACAGGCGAGAAAGATGCAACTCCAATCCAGCAGAGGCAGGGGAACACTGTCAACGTTCTGGGACAGATTTCTGACACCCGCCCAGCTTACAGGCCCTGAGGCGCGGGGTACTCTCACAAGGAGTGGAAAGTTTCAAAAGATGGTGAGGGAGTACCTTGCCGACCGTACCAGCGTCCTCCGTGATTCCTCTGTGCCTTTTAATTATTGGGTATCCAAGCTAGACACTTGGAATGAACTCGCTCTGTATGCCTTGGAGGTCTTGGCCTGCCCTGCCACTAGCGTGTTATCGGAGCATGTTTTTAGTGCCGCTGGGGGAATTATAACTGATAAGCGCACTCGCCTGTCAACTGACAATGCTGACAAGCTGACCCTTATCAAAATGAACAAGGGCTGGATTGGGCCAGACTTCTCATCACCACCAAATGACAGCAGAGTAACATAAAGTCAAATCCACTGTGTTATTTCGGGAGGTGTATTCACATGCACCTCTTCACACCCACACATGGGTATACGCTTCCTCATTTCGGCTGTTTTATGTTCTTCTCCTTATCCTCAGCCTCCACTACCACTATACCACCAGGGTGCCAGCATTGCAAGTTCCTCCGTCCTTATTTTTGTCAGCTTTTGCTTGGAAGGCATAAGCAAAGACTGTGGGAGACCCACTCCCCAATAATGGGACTTATGTTTGTAATATGCTGTACTGCATGGCTCTTGTAAGGGGCATTGCAAGTTGCTCCGTCCTAATTTTTGGAACCTTTTGCTTGCAAGGCATAAGCAAATCCTATGGGAGACCCACTCCCCAATAATGGAAATTATGTTTGTAATATGCTGTACTGCATGGCTCTTGTAAGGGGCATTGCAAGTTGCTCTGTCCTAATTTTTGGAAGCTTTTGCTTGGAAGGCATAAGCAAATCCTATGGGAGACCCACTCCCCAATAATGGGACTTATGTTTGTAATATGCTGACCTGCATGGCTCTTCTATGGGGCATTGCAAGTTGCTCCATCCTAATGTTTGGAAGCTTTTGCTTGGAAGGCATAAGCAAATCCTATGGGAGACCCACTCCCCAATAATGGGACTTATGTTTGTAATATGCTGTACTGCATGGCTCTTGTAAGGGGCATTGCAGTTCCTCATAATTTTTGGAAAGCCTTCCATTGACAGCTTAGGCCAACAGTGGACAGGAGACCCAGTTGCTATAAATGGAAAAAAAGGTTTAGTTAAGGCCCTCTGACCTCCATGTCATTTCCAAGGGGCATTGGAGTGCCTCGAAATTTTTGGTAGGCATTGCACTCACTGTATGCCCTATAACTGTGTAGCCGAACCGCTCCTTTTGTTACAGAAACATATCCTACAAGACATATCTGGTTGACTGGCCTGATATTGATGTGAATGGTCCCTGTTCCTCCTGCTCTTTCTCCTTTGCCACTACCTCATCCATCATTTATCACCTGAAGCTTTGTTTTAACGGGAGTCATAGAACTTGGATAGTAGCAGGAAAACATCCAGCAATCCTCGGAGGAGGTAGGATATGCGCCAAAACGCTGACCAGCTCAGGCCTAGCCGCTACTACATACATGCGCTTGCATTCCAACAAAACAAAGCAGATGCTAACTTCTATCATCTTCATCATGCTCCTCACCTTGGCACTCTCAACTCCCCTGATGGAGAAGCCAGGGCCCACCGGAGGAGTCTGGTTGTCTGGTGGGCTCTGCCAATGCTGCCCTAAAACAGGCCAGGCTAAGAAAAGTGTGGGAAAGGTTACCGGGACAAATAGGGGTGGCTGGGGACCGAGCATGGACACCCGGCCGCCCCCTGGAGGCTGGGAAGCAAGCGGGGACATCCGGCCACCGGGCGGCTGGGGACTGAGTATGGATACCAGGCCGCCGATGCAGCGATGGCGTGGTGGCCAGATTCCGCCTCCACATGCCTAAAGGCCCAATTTAAAGTGCAAGCAAGCAAGCAGTATGGTATTGCAGCCTGGGGGTGGGTGGGTGGCAGGCTGCATACTTGCGCTTGCATTGCAAGGAATGGGAGAGGTACAATTGAACACTGCCCTGGGACAAGGACTTGAACGGGGATAGTTGGAAGTCTGCAACGACAGGTGCAGGGTGGGAGGCATCTTTGCATTTACCATGAACAGGGGTTTGGCATGCACACACTACAGAGGAATAGGCTCTCCTTCCCACTAAATGCACTGGGGAGAGCACAGGTAATGTTTTGGTATACGCGCTTAATCTTATGTATAAGACACACCAGGACAAATAGGGGCGGCTGGGGACTGAGTATGGATACCTCGCTGCCGAAGCAGCCATGAGGTAGTGGCCAGCTTCGGCCTCCTCCAAACTAAAAGGCCCCATTTCAAGTGCAAGCTAGCAGTATGGCATTGCAGTCTGGGGGTGGGTGGGTGGCAGGCTGCACACTTACACTTGCATTAAAAGAAAACAAAGCAGATGCTAACTTCTGTCATCATCATCACGCTCCTCACCTTGGCACTCTCAACTCCCCTGATGGAGAAGCCAGGGCCCACCGGAGGAGTCTGGTTCTCTGGTGGGTTCGTCCAATGCTACCCTAAAGCAGGCCGGGCTAAGAAAAGTGTGTGGGGGGATGTTCCAACGAGAAATAGGGGCGGCTGGGGACACCCGGCTGCCCCCAGGCGGCTGGGAACCGTGTGCGGACACCCGGCCGCGGGGCGGCTGGGGACCAAGCATGGACACCCGGCCGCCGGGCGGCTGGGGACTGAGTATGGATTCCAGGCCGCCAACGCAGCCATGACGTGGTGGCCAGATTCCGCCTCCACATGCCTAAAAGGCCCAATTTCAAGTGCAAGCTAGCAAGCAGTGTAGTATTGCAGCCTGGGGGTGGGTGGGTGGCAGGCTGCATACTTGCACTTGTATTGCAAGGAATGGGGGAGGTACAATTGAACACTGCCCTGGGAATAGAACTTGCACGGGGATAGTTGCAAGTCTGCATCTTCTGATGCGGCAAGGATCACTTATGATGGGCACACTTTTAGACAGTGACCTGGGTGTCAGAGATGCTTCCAGGGGTCTTCCCCATGCTGTTCCAATGTCTTTTCAGCACTTTATGCATGTGTCACACAGCACATGGCCAGATAAGGTTGTAAAATGTTAAAATGACATTTCCCGGTGAATGCATTTGTCACAGTTGAAAGCAATACAAAAGTGCAAAACCGCATAAAAAATGCTACTTGTGAACATAGCCCAAGGTGTGGAGGAGTATTTTTGTTTTTGGTTATTTATTTTACCTTATACACAAGTCTTTACCCTGGAAAAGAAATTCCTTAACATATTTCACAGGAAAAAAGTTTCAGTTTAGTTTTTGAACGTTTTATTGTGAGCCCGTAAAAGTGGTTTAATACCTCTGACCACGTTGTTGACAGCAGTGACCTGTGGGTCAGAAATGCTTCCTGGGGCGATCCCCATGCTGTCCCCATGTCATTTGAGCACTGTCACTATCGGTTTGAGCACTTGTTAGGCTTTTAAAAGACTGCCGGGGGTGCCACCGCAAAAATGCTCGGGTCTCCCATAGACTAACATTGGGCTCGTTGCTCGGGTCGAGCACCCGAGTATCACGGCGAGCTCGGCCCGAGCTTCGAGCACCCGAGCATTTTAGTGCTTGATCAACACTATTAACTATATAATTCCACATGTGTTAATTCATAGTTTTGATGCCTTCAGTGTGAATGAACAATTTTCAAAGTCATGAAAATACAGAAAAATCTTTAAATGAAAAGGTGTGTTTAAACTTTTGGTCTGTACTGTACAATATATATATATATATATATATATATACATATATATATATATATATATACAGTACAGACCAAAAGTTTGGACACACCTTCTCATTTAAAGATTTTTCTGTATTTTCATGACTATGGAAATTGTACATTCACACTGAAGGCATCAAAACTGTGAATTAACACATGTGGAATATATACTTAACAAAAACGCATGAAACAACTGAAAATATATCTTATATTCTAGGTTCTTCAAAGTAGCCACCTTTTGCTTTGATGACTGCTTTGCACACTCTTGGCATTCTCTTGATGAGCATCAAGAGGTAGTCACCGGAAATGGTCTTCCAACAATCTTGAAGGAGTTCCCAGAGATGCTTAGCACTTGTTAGCCCTTTTGCCTTCACTCTGCGGTCCAGCTCACCCCAAACCATCTCGATTGGGTTCAGGTCTGGTGTCTGTGGAGGCCAGGTCATCTGGCGTAGCACCCCATCACTCTCCTTCTTGGTCAAATAGCCCTTACACAGCTTGGAGGCGTGTTTGGGGTCATTGTCCTGTTGAAAAATAAATTATGGTCCAACTAAACGCAAACCGGATGGAATAGCATGCCGCTGCAACATGCTGTGGTAGCCATGCTGGTTCAGTATGCCTTCAATTTTGAATAAATCCCCAACAGTGTCACCAGCAAAGCACCCCCACACCATCACACCTCCTCCTCCATGTTTCATGGTGGGAACCAGACATGTAGAGTCCATCCGTTCACCTTTTCTGCGTCTCACAAAGACACGGTGGTTGGAACCAAAGATCTCAAATTTGGACTCATCAGACCAAAGCACAGATTTCCACTGGTCTAATGTCCATTCCTTGTGTTCTTTAGCCCAAACAAGTCTCTTCTGCTTGTTGCCTGTCCTTAGCAGTGGTTTTCTAGCAGCTATTTTACCATGAAGGCCTGCTGCACAAAGTCTCCTCTTAACAGTTGTTGTAGAGATGTGTCTGCTGCTAGACCTCTGTGTGGCATTGACCTGGTCTCTAATCTGAGCTGCTGTTAACCTGCGATTTCTGAAGCTGGTGACTCGGATAAACTTATCCTTAGAAGCAGAGGTGACTCTTGGTCTTCCTTTCCTGGAGCGGTCCTCATGTAAGTCAGTTTCTTTGTATCGCTTGATGGTTTTTGCAACTGCACTTGGGGACACTTTCAAAGTTTGCCCAATTTTCGGACTGACTGACCTTCATTTCTTAAAGTAATGATGGCCACTCGTTTTTCTTTACTTAGCTGCTTTTTTCTTGCCGTAATACAAATTCTAACAGTCTATTCTGTAGGACTACCATCTGTGTATCCACCTGACTTCTGCACAACTGATGGTCCCAAACCTATTTATAAGGCAAGAAATCCCACTTATTAAACCTGACAGGGCACACCTGTGAAGTGAAAACCATTTCCGGTGACTACCTCTTGAAGCTCATCAAGAGAATGCCAAAAGTGTGCAAAGCAGTCATCAAAGCAAAAGGTGGCTACTTTGAAGAACCTAGAATATAAGACATATTTTCATTTGTTTCACACTTTTTTGTTAAGTATATAATTCCACATGTGTTAATTCATAGTTTTGATGCCTTCAGTGTGAATGTACAATTTTCAAAGTCATGAAAATACAGAAAAATCTTTAAATGAGAAGGTGTGTCCAAACTTTTGGTCTGTACTGTATATATATATATATATATATATATATATATATATATATATATATATATATATATACATACACACACACACACACACACAAACATACATGCTTAACATAGATACTTAATTCGCACAATAGGTCATTTTCGGCTATTAAATTCCTTTTCAAACTTGTGAGCTGTTTTGGTCTGTACTGTATGTTTTTAGTGCCTTTCCACGGTGGAAACACATCAAAAACGTATGTAATCCGCACCTAAGTATGTTAGAATGTACAAAAATATATATAAAAAAATTAGGAATTAGTCCTACCGGTAAGTATATTTTCAGGAGTCCATCATGACCGCACGACCGGAGGTTGTCCTTCTTATCTTCTAGGGACAGGAAACACATAAGAGGTTAAAAGCCCCCCCCCACCTCCACCACACCCTCAGTACTTTTTCCAATCACCACACCAGGATGGATGAACTTACTCAGCTTTATTGAACTCTGTTATGCAAATGTTTTGGGTTGCACATACGCATAAGGAATTCGGGGAGGGAATGTAGTAGTGCTGTCATGATGGACTCCTAGAAATATAATTACCGGTAGGACTAATTCCTAATTTCAATAGTTTAGAAGAACAAGACTCAGGATATAGAGACTGTGCACACCCAATGTAAGAAAAATATAATAAAATCTTTATTACAATTTTACAAATGACCATTGAGAACAAAAAATGAGATAAAAACATTTAAAAGTAGGCAAGACATTGAAAAAACAGCATCTGGCTAGGGTTACTCTTGAGGCTTTTTTGCACCTGTTTATTTGATACCCCCCCTCTGTTATGTGTAGTGCAATGTCTTGCCTAAACACTCACAGCAAAAACCACACTAAGAAGAATTAAAATTCCCCCAAAAATTCAAGAAAAAACAGCAAAGAAGGGCAGCAGTGTTTAGCTGTCCAGATCTTCAAAGCCAAATGCACTACCAGGATGCAGCAGACCCACATAAAGATGGCGGATACACAGGTGCAAAATACTGATGAGGCAATCACTCACAACCTACCATTTCATGGAGGGGGTGACTGCTTAGTATTAGAATTGCACAAAGATAGGCTTGTATAGGGTGCTGTTCACACTAGGGTAGTGCACAGTATCCGGCTTACAGCCTATTAGTTACGCCCATACTATTCGACTAGGCGGGCTGCCCGGTACTATCCAAGTGCTCCCCCTGGGAACAGACACCCTAGTTTACAGTGCCCGCACTGATCGGCCTGGGTGCACCCTGGAATAAAAGTGTGCAAAATTGCATATATATAATATATGAGGTATTAGTTGATATTTTGGCCAAAATACGTAAGCTTGTAACCCGCGTCAAGGGTCCTCATGCTTACGAGTCCTACTCTAAACACTCACAGCAAAAACCACATTAAGAAGAATTAAAATTCCCCCAAAAATTCAAGAAAAAACAGCAAAGAAGGGCAGCAGTGTTTACCTGCCCAGATCTTCAAAGCGTAATGCACTACCAGGATGCAGCAGACCCACATAAAGATGGTGGCTACACAGGTGCAAAATACTGATGAGACAACCACTCACAACCTACCATTTCATGGAGGGGGTGACTGCTTAGTATTAGTAGCATGAGGGACCCTTGACGCGGGTTACGAGCTTACTTATTTTGGCCAAAATATCAACTAATACCTCATATATTATATATATATATATATATATATATATATATATATATATATATATATATATGTAATTTTGCACACTTTTATTCCAGGGTGCACCCAGGCCCATCAGTGCGGGCATTGTAAACTAGAGTGTCTGTTCCCAGGGGGTGCACTTGGATAGTACCGGGCAGCCCGCCTAGTCGAATAGTATGGGCGTAACTAATAGGCTGTAAGCCGGATACTGTGCACTACCCTAGTGTGAACAGCTCCCTATACAAGCCTATCTTTGTGCAATTCTAATACTAAGCATTCACCCCCTCCATGAAATGGTAGATTGTGAGTGATTGCCTCATCAGTATTTTGCACCTGTGTATCCGCCATCTTTATGTGGGTCTGCTGCATCCTGGTAGTGCATTTGGCTTTGAAGATCTGAGCAGGTAAACACTGCTGCCCGTCTTTGCTGTTTTTTCTTGAATTTTTGGGGGAATTTTAATTCTTCTTAGTGTGGTTTTTGCTGTGAGTGTTTAGGCAAGACATTGCACTACACATAACAGAGGGGGGGTATCAAATAAACAGGTGCAAAAAAGCCTCAAGAGTAACCCTAGCCAGATGGATTACCACGATTATTTCCATGGTGTATGTCTCAGAAGGAGAAGAGCCTGCACCAGACATTAAGGCACATTCCACTAGAGCAGTCTCAGCATCTTGGGCTGAAAAGGCAGGAGCATCCATAGACTAGATCTGTAGGGCCACAAGATGGGCCAATATAAACACTTTTTGTAGACATTATAACTGGACATATCGTCTACCCAGCAATTAGCCTATGGAAGGAAAGTCCTTCAGGCTGTAGTCCCACCCTAAAAATATTCCATTTGATTTGGTATTTCTCCGGTCGTGCTGTCATGAGGGACGTCCTGGGAAATTAGGAATTAGTTCAAAACTACAAAAGAGAGTGGGCACTGCTACAGATAAACATTACGGGGTGCTACAGTAACCTGGTATAACTAGGCACAATAGTTTAGAAGAACAAGACTCAGGATATAGAGACTGTGCACACCCAATGTAAGAAAAATATAACCAAACTTTATTACAATTTTACAAATGACCATTGACAACAAAAAATGAGATAAAAACATTTAAAAGTAGGCAAGACATTGCACTACACATAACAGAGGGGGGGGGGGTATCAAATATGGTAACCCAAGGTAATAAATCCCCTTTTAGCCGCAGGTATGTTTGACATAATTTGTCATATCCCACAATACACAACATTATTATCAAACATACCATGTAACCCAAATCATGAGTGACATGACATGACATGCAGAGGTATAAATGATGAACCAAGTCTCCCTGGATGATCAGATCATGAGCATGGATGTATTAAGAGAATGAATTGGGATAGTTACCTGCCGGCACTGAAGACCCTACGCGTTACGCTGCTAGACCACAGCTTCGTCAGAGGTAAGTTGTCAGTGGGCACATATGTTTTTAAATGCTGTGTCCAATTTGTTGTGACCCTTTTCAGGTGAGAATCCATGGTCTCACCTGATTTCTGCATCACTATAGAACGCCAGACGGCCGCTTCCTGTTTCAGAAGCGTTCCACCTGAGTCACGCGGTGGAACGCAACCGGAAGTGGGCAGTACGTCATATCCGGTTGGAAAGAAACGCCCCCATCATATGGTCATAGGACGCACGAGAAGATGTCCCCATCGCGCAACCGCAATGGAAAGGAAGCTTGCGTTCCATCAGGTGGTGGAACGCAAAAACCGGAAGTAGCGCGTCCGCTACAGAGATTCCAGTAAAAAAGAAGTAACGTGCTAGCTGCATAAAAGCGCTGATAAGATGGAAAGAAGGCCAGGTCAGAGGAGCAGTAGTATATAGTCCAAAAGGAGACTGTATCCCACCATGTGTGCATGGATATGTGGCCACATAAGACAAAACAGACATTACATGAGAAACAAAAGACAAAAACAACAGACAAATAATCAAACAACAAACAAACAAGACCACAAACAAAACCACACAGGTATACAAAAAGCCACCACATGATGGCAAAACAGAGCAGATGCAACATATATGAAAATATATGAATATATTTGCGTGTGCCTAAAGAAAGTGCTCACAACTAGTCATACTTACTGATATTCTAAGTAAGAATAATTCAAAAAGAGATATGTAGAACATTTATTAGTTAGGGGGAATCAGATGAAAATGCATAAGCTAGTCACAGGGAAGAAGAGACCACCAACTGGACCACACAGAATACCAAATGAGAGGAATACTATAAAAGTGAAATGTTACACCAAGTAACCAGTAAATGAAAAGTCCTCATCAAAGCCCCTAGGGGCCACCGAATCAAGAATAAAAATCCACCTAGATTCTGATCTCAATAGATCACTAGTTTAATCTGATTTGCGTGAGTTGGGCCTCATTTTTTGTAGGCCCGTCACACGCAAATTTTTGGGACTGCCAGAGTGGAACTGAAGAAAATTCAAAGCTATGGAGGAGATTGCTCTGCCCTTTTTCAAGTCCTGATAAGCCAAATTTATGTGGGATACATGTTGCTTCACCCGCCTACGAAGCTCCTGGGATGTCTGTCCCACGTAAACTTTCAAACAAGGGCATGTCAGTGCATATACAACATTAGTGGACCTGCAATTGATGAAAGTCCTCAAAAAGTACTGATGATTGTCAGTGGGATTCGTGAAGATTTTTTCGGGCGAGAGGTACGGACAAGCAGAACAGTTGCCGCAAGGATATGAGCCCTTAAATCTACTTCGGCTGGAGGTGTTATACGTAGGACGTGTATAGTGGCTGCGGACAAGTTTGTTCCTTAGGTTTGGGGCACGTCTAGCCGTCAACAGTGGTCTCTCTCTGGTAGTATATTAGATAGACGGTTGTCCGTCTTCAATATACTTCAATGTTTACGAAATAAACTACCTAATTCATTCCACTGATTGTTAAACCTGGTAATAAACCTAATCTGTGTGTCCTCCACATTGACCCGTGATTGCAACAACATCTCCCGTGGTTTGGCCAGAACCTTCTGGTGAGCCTTAGTGATTACTGATTTTGGATATCCACGTTCACAAAAACGAGAAGTCAAACTTCTGGCCTCAGTTTTATAGTCCTCCGATGTTGAGCAGTTCCTTTTGGCCCTTGAGAATTGTCCCACCGGTATACTATTTCTCAGGTTTCTGGGATGAAAGCTTTGGTAATGAAGAAGGCTGTTTGTGACGGTCGTTTTTCTGTATAGTTTGGTTACAAGTGACCCGCCCACTACCTTGATTTCCACATCCAGAAAATTAACTGCAGAAGAAGATATGTAATGAGTAAGATGAATATTAAGATCTTTCATGTTCAACCTATCAATAAAGTCAAGTGCCTCCGTTTCCGTGCCCGTCCAAATAATCAATATGTCATCTATAAAACGGAACCACTTAAAGACACATTGACCATACTCATGCAAGGGGTACACGTGTGTGCCCTCCCACCAACCCAGGAATAGGTTATCAAAGATGGGCGCATACCGTGCACCCATAGCAGTCCCAGAAACTTGCCGGTAAAATACGTGATCGAACACAAAGTAATTATGGGTCAGAACAAAATTCAAAAGGTCCACAATAAAAGAATCATGTAAGCGATTACCTCCACTCAAGGCATCCAGAAAATGCAGGACTGCTGTTATGCCATCCTTATGGGCTATATTTGAGTATAACGATTCAACGTCAATGGTTATAAGCAGGAACTGGTCAGGTAAATGTAAAGAGTTGAGAATCTGTATCAGATGAGACGAATCTCTAAGATAAGAGGGCAAGCTGATGACAAGTGGCTGCAAGAAAAAGTCTATATAAACACATGCTTTTTCACAAATGCTCCCTATGCCCGATACTATAGGCCTTCCTGGAGGGCACTCCAGATTTTTGTGGACTTTGGGCAAGACATAAAACGTAGGTATTATGGGTTTCTTCACTATCATAAATTCCTATTCATAAAGTATTTCTCTCATTTGGTATTTTGTGTGGTCCAGTTGGTGGTCTCTTCTTCCCTGTGACTAGCTTGTGCATTTTCGTCTGATTCCCCCTAACTAATAAATGTTCTACATATCTCTTTTTGAATTACTCTTACTTAGAATATCAGTAAGTATGACTAGTTGTGAGCACTTTCTTTAGGCACAGGCAAAAATATTCATATATTTTCATATATGTTGCATCTGCTCTGTTTTGCCATCATGTGGTGGCTTTTTGTATACCTGTGTGGTTTTGTTTGTGGTCTTGTTTGTTTGTTTGTTTTTTTATTGTTTGTCTGTTGTTTTTGGCTTTTGTTTGTCATGTAATGTCTGTTTTGTCTTATGTGGCCACATATCCATGCACACATGGTAGGATACAGTCTCCTTTTGGACTATATACTACTGCTCCTCTGACCTGGCCTTCTTTCCATCTTATCAGCGCTTTTATGCAGCTAGCACGTTACTTCTTTTTTACTGGTATCTCTGTAGTGGACGCGCTACTTCTGGTTTTTGCGTTCCACCACCTGATGGAACGCAAGCTTCCCTTCCATTGCGGTCGCGCGATGGGGACGTCTTCTCCTGCATCCTATGACCATATGATGAGGGCATTTCTTTCCAACCGGATATGACGTACCGCCCACTTCCGGTTGCATTCCACCGCGTGACTCAGGTGGAACGCTTCTGAAACAGGAAGCGGCCGTCTGGCATTCTATAGTGATGCAGAAATCAGGTGAGACCATGAAAAGGGTCACAACAAATTGGACACAGTATTTAAAAACATATGTGCCCACTGACAACTTACCTCTGACGAAGCTGCCGTCTAGCAGCGTAACGCGTAGGGTCTTCAGTGCCAGCAGGTAACTATCCCAATTCATTCCCTTAATACATCCATGCTCATGATCTGATCATCCAGGGAGACTTGGTTCATTATTTATACCTCTGCATGTCATGTCATGTCACTCATGATTTGGGTTACATGGTATGTTTGATAATGTTGTGTATTGTGGGATATGACAAATTATGTCAAACATACCTGCGGCTTTAAGGGGATTTATTGCCTTGGGTTACCATATTTGATACCCCCCCCCTCTGTTATGTGAAGTGCAATGTCTTGCCTACTTTTAAATGTTTTTATCTCATTTTTTGTTGTCAATGGTCACTTGTAAAATTGTAATAAAGATTTTGGTATATTTTTCTTACATTGAGTGTGCACAGTCTCTATATCCTGAGTCTTGTTCTTCTAAACTATTGTGCCTAGTTATACCAGGTTACTGTAGCACCCCGTAATGTTTATCTGTAGCAGTGCCCACTCTCTTTTGTAGTTTTGAACTAATTCCTAATTTCCCCAGGACGTCCCTCATGACAGCACGACCGGAGAAATACCAAATCAAATGGAATATTTTTAGGGTGGGACTACAGCCTGAAGGACTTTCCTTCCATAGGCTAATTGCTGGGTAGACGATATGTCCAGTTATAATGTCTACAAAAAGTGTTTATATTGGCCCATCTTGTGGCCCTACAGATCTAGTCTATGGATGCTCCTGCCTTTTCAGCCCAAGATGCTGAGACTGCTCTAGTGGAATGTGCCTTAATGTCTGGTGGAGGCTCTTCTCCTTCTGACACATACACCATGGAAATAATCGTGGTAATCCATCTGGCTAGGGTTACTCTTGAGGCTTTTTTGCACCTGTTTTTCCTGAATGCTGAATGAAGAGGTTCGAGTCCTATCTCCATGGTCTCGTGATTTCCATGTACCACATCACTGATCTTCTGAAATCCAGTGTGTGGAACAGTTTCTCTTTTTCGTTCTTTGAGTGTTGACAGAAAGACGGCAAGATGATTTCTTTATTCAAGTTTGTTTAGGTAGAAAGAATGGGTCAAGTTTGAAGGTTATTCGGTCATCCAGAATATGTAAATAAGGGTCTGTTGTTGACAGAGTCTAGATTTCTCCCACTCACTTGGCTGAGGTTACAGCTACCAGAAAGGCAGTTTTCATGGAGAGTAGCTTTATGCTAGTTTCCTCCTGAGGTTTCAAGGGGCTCTTACATAAGACTCGTAAAACCAGGTTTAGGTCCCATGGAGGTACTAACTTCCTTACTGTAGGTTTTAACCTAGTAACTGCCCTCATGAATCTTTCTACCCATGGATGGTCTGTTAGAGGGAAATCTAGACATGCACTAAGAGCTGAGATCTGTACCCGGAGAGTGCCGGGTCTTAAGCCCTTCTCAAAACCTAGCTGAAGAAACTCAAGAATTTTTGGAATGTCTGGCTGGGAGGAGGTTCCCCAGGACCCCCCAACATGAGAACAGTATTTCCTCCATACCTTGGTGTAGATGGCGGAGGTAACCGGTTTCCGACAGGCTTGCATTGTGGATATTACCCTATCTGACAGATCCTTAGCACTTAGGATTAGCCTTTCAGGATCCATGCTGTCAGGCATAAGAAATGTATGTTCTGATGTGTTAGAGGACCCTGGTACAGAAGGTCTTGTCTCACCGGGAGAAAAAATGGTTCATCTATGGCCATGTGGCTTAGTAACGGGAACTAGCTTCTTTTGGGCCACCAAGGGACTATCAGTATCACTGTAGACCAATCTATCTGAATCTTTCTCAGGACTCTGGAAATCAGTGGAAAGGGCGGAAATGCATATAGCAGACCTTCTCCCCAGTTATAGGATAATGCATCCATGCCGTCAGGATGATCCTCTGGATTTATGGAAAAAAATCTAACTGCCTTTGCATTCTGTGAGTGGCAAAGAGATCTATCAATGGGATGCCCCAGAATTGGGTAAGTTGGTGAAATACTTCTTGATTCAGTTCCCACTCGGATGACCAGACTGTCTTTCTGCTGAGGAAGTCTGCCACTAGGTTGTCTATTCCTTTGAGGTGGACTGCCGTTATGGAGGGGACTGTTATTTCTGCCCACCGGAATATTTGTCCAGCTAGACTCTGCAGCAGCTGTCCTCTTGGGCCCCCTTGATGCCGAATGAACGAGACGGTTGTTGTATGGTCTGAAAAGATCCTTACGTGTTTTCCTCTGAGGACATGTGGAAGTTCCTGGAGTACTTCCCATACTGCCCTTAGCTCCCTGTAATTGGAAGATTTTCTGCTCTCTTCTGGGGTCCAAGTACCTTGAAAGTACTGACCCTCTTCTTCCGCACCCCAGCCTAGTTGACTGGCATCCGTGGTAACACATATATATGGGGACTGAGTCCAGGATATTCCCTTTCGGAGGATGCTTGGAGATATCCACCAGTTTAGGGAAGACTTTAGGTCTGTGGAAATCTTCATTCCCTTGTCTAGGCCCAATGGTAGCTTGTTCCCACTTCGCAGGACTGCTTCTAGATCCTTCGAGTGTGCTTGGACTCATTGAAGACATGGTATACAAGATGTCATGAGTCCTAGACTCCTCATGGCGTATCTTACTGACACTGTTCCTTTTCTTCGAAATAGACAGATTCTGTTTCTGACGTCTCTTATCTTGTCTATAGGAAGGGAGGACTTTCTCAGATCCGAGTCTAGGAGGTCCCCTAGAAACACCTTCTGCATCTCTGGATGTAGTTTAGACTTTTCCCAGTTTATACACCAACCTAGGTTCCTTAACATTTGAATGGTCTGGGCTAAATGTTGATTGAGCAGTGGTATTGAGTCTACTACCAGGAGTAGGTCGTCCAGATATAGTATGATGATTATACCTTCCTTCCTTAAGGTCGCTGTTACCTCCATCATTAACTTGGTGAAAACACGAGGTTCCGAGGATAGAATTTTCCCCCAGTATCTTAGTGCGAATCTTAGGAATGTGTGGCAGGCCAAATGAATGGGTACATGGTAATATGTATGTGTCTGTTAAGTCCACTGTACACAATACCGAGTTCCTTTTTATTAATGGAATGATCGTTCTTATAGTCTCCATTTTGAATTTTCTGTATTTTATGCTCCGATTTAGGGGCTTTAAATTTATGATTGTGCCGAATTTTCTAAGTTTTTTTTTAAAGAAAATAGAGTAGAGTAGTGACCCTGCCCTATCTCTAAAGATGGTACTGGTCTGACTATGCCAGTTTTTAATAGATCCCTGACATCTTTCTAGAGTCTTTCTGAAGCAGCTAGAGACCAGGGAATGGTAAGACGATATTGATGCGGTGGGGGATGGGCGAACTCTATTCTGTAGCCTATTCCTACTGTTCTCAAAATCCATGGATTTTCTGTAATGGCCTGCCAACCCATGGAAAAGAACCGGAGTCTTCCTCCTACTCCCATGGCGTCAGGGTCTTCCTGATGGGCCTGAGGTAAATCGAGTGGATTTACCCTTGCCTCCTTTAGGATAACTCCATCTCCCTGATTTACCTTTTCCTCTGTAACCCTGGTTCTGGGGTGCTCGAGGCCTACTAAAGGAGTGATATTTTTGGGGTTTCTCCTCCGGAAATACCTTCTTTTCATCTGAGGCTCTTTCTAGAATTTTATCTAGAACTGGCCCAAAAAGATTGTCTCCTGAAAAGGGAATTGCACACAGCTTATTTTTGGAATGGGAGTCCCCTGACCAGGCTTTCAGCCATATAGCCCTCCTAAACAGGGTGTCCAATTTTAGTATGGGAAGGGAATCGAGGATGACCTCAATGTATGTATTACATTTTATTAGTGATGAGAGTTCATCTATCCAGAGAGACATGGACCTGGCTACTGAGGTTGCGGCTAGATTGTTTTTAATGACCACGGGTGAGGCTTCCCAACTTCTCCTTAGGAGCCCATGAGCTTTTCTATCCATGGCATCTCTAAGGCACGATGAATCCTCAAAAGGAATCAATGTCTTCTTCGCCACTCTGAACATAGGGATGTTAATCTTCGGGACTTCGTCCAAACTCTTGATCTCCTCCGGTTTAAAGGGAAGCCTGGCCCTTAATTCCCTCGCAATTTTCTCTGTGTCCTTCCATTCCTCTAGGATCACGGATTTTATGTGTTCATCAACCGGGAACACCCTCTTCCTCTGGGTTCTTAGTCCCCCGAACATTTCATCTTGTATAGTATGTGGGGCCTGAGAATCCTCAACCCCAATAGTATTTCTTAAAGCTCTTATTAACTCATCCGTATTTTCGAATGAGAAGAGATATCTCTTCTGGTCCTCCGAAGGGGTCTGCGGGGATATATTTCCTGTTTCTAGACCCTCATCAGAATCATAAGACATTTCTTCCTCCTCCGATAATTCCTCCATCTGGCTCTTTTATGGTGGGATGGCACCTGAACAGTCTTCTGCGTTATAAGGCTGGAGACTGTACTTTGGACCTCCTCATGGATCATAGACCACATGTCAGCCATAAGGGTGGATTGGTCCTCCTTGAGGACTTTAGCTATGCATTCAGCACAAAGCTGTTTTTTATGCGCTTCCGGTAGCCGGATATTACATGTAGGGCATCTCTTTGGGTTTTTACGGGAAGATGTATTTCATCTGAAGGTGCCCCTCTCCTAAAAAAATTTTTTAATTGAGACAGGAGAGTTTGAATTATTAAATACCCCAATGTAATACTAGGGAGAATAGCAGGGACCCTGTGGTGCTAACTCACACTGCCCAGGGACTGCTCCGATTGTGCCTCTGAACGCGCCTGATTGGAATCCATGGTCAGAAAAGAGGACACAATATACAGAGAATAAGTACTCTTTTATATGGTCTTACCTTGCTCCAGATGGTTCATGGAGGCCGCCATCAAGGACTTCCTGAGTTCCACAGTGAAACGCACGCTGCGCCGACCGGATCAGTGGTTCTGCTTGAAACCGGAAATGCGTTCCAGCCTAGAACGCATTCGCGTCATCATTAGGCGTCCGGACCGGAAGTGCGCCCTCTGATAGAGCGCATGCCACGCACTCGATGAAGAAGTCTGCAGGGGGATGTAGCGTGGCACCGAGAGCCCTCCTGAGAGGGAGCTGCACTGGGTTGCACATAGAGCTAGACACAAAAATACTGTCTCTTTAAATCTTCTGTGGTTTATTAAGAGCACTGGATAAACCATGGCAACGTTAGAGGAACAAATACGGCCTTCCCGGCCTAAAAGGAAAAACAAAACATGACGTATGGCACAGTCCTTGTTACTACGGGTAACTGCCCGCTTCAGGAACAAACAACCCAAGGTTTAGCTTTCCTTCACATTACAAAACAGGTCCAGAGCTTGTGCTGGGAAAAATTCTGCCGGGGTATGTAAATTTTTTATCACAACTGTATATATATAGCTGCCCTTCTTTTCAATACCAGTTATAAGCCTTCCATCCATGGAGTCTGTCAGTTTCTTAATCTGTGGTTGATCGTCTTTTTGGGCACACCAACCGCAGCTTCACTGTCACTGTTCAAAGAGGTGTAAGGTTTGTCTTCACGGTAAATCTCCCTGTTAAGAAGGGCCCACAAGTTCTCAATAGGGTTTAGGTCGGTTGAGCAAGGGGCAGTGTCATTATTCTTTCATCTTGAAGGCCATTTCTGGCAGCCAAGCAGTGGAGACTTTGATGCATGAAATTGAGTATTATCCTGCATAAAATTGATGGTTTTCTTGAAAGATGCAGACTTTTTCCTGTAGCACTGCTTGAAGAAAGTGTCTTCTAAAAACTGACTGTAGGTTTAGTAGTTGATTTTGAGTCCATCTTCAACCCAAAAAGGTTCAACTAGCTATTTTTTTTAATAATACCAGCCAATAGCAGAACTGTATCTCCTCCTTGCTGACGTAAAAGTGGAAGTCTGTGCCCATTACTGATTCAGCCATGGGCCCATCCATCTGGTCCATCAAGAGTCGCTTTCACCTCATTAGTAGAGATGAGCGTTGTTCTACTCGAACTGTTCGCCAATCTCAAATTCGAGCTGTTTTGGGCGGTGTTCGAGCCGTTCACTGAACACGAACAATTTGAGAAAAATTCGGCTGTTCGAGGTTATGTTCGATAACTGTTCGTGCACCAAAATCATAACTGGATTTTTTCTCAGTAATGATGAAAATTAATGTTAATACGCAGTTTGAGTGTACAGCGGGGTGGGGGGAGGGGCAGGGGATGGATCTCTGCAGGAACAATGAAGATCTCCATTTTTATTTCTCTTTCCCGCATTTGCAGTGGGGAGGTGCAATCTGTCAGCCTATCAGCAGCGCACACACGGAGCGAAGTGCTTTTTTTCACACAAGCAAGGGCATGTGTCATTGGCAGTGTATGTCACATGTCCTTGCCCTATAAGACCAAGCCATTTTCCCCGTCGCCACCATTTTCTCACTGCTGCAGCTGCGTGTTAGACGGCACCGCTGTTGCTGTGTGCGCTATACCTTGTTAATTTCAAGCCAATTTTCGCACAAATATACAGATAGCTTGGGAGTAGGGAATAGTTGTGATTGCAGTCCTTTTAAGGACTAGGTTACAGCATTTCCTACGACTTTTATCAGGGAGGTCTGTGCTCTTAAATAGATAGATTGTGGGAGTAAAGACTAATTGTAATTGGAGTCCTTTTCAGGACTAGGATACATCAGTTCCTATCAGTTTTTGCCAGGCAGGTCTGTGCCAGTGCTGTGCAAGTTTTTTTCACAGCATTTGGCTGAATCTAGCAAAGCTAATCCTTTTTGGCCTATTGCAGAGTGTGTTAGTCAGTGGAGTAGCCTATCTGTGTTGCAAGATATACCACCTGTGTATAGAATACCAATTTTTTTACTGCACCTAGTGAAGTAAAATCTTTTGGGCATAGCATCATTCTATTAGTCCATCTATACTGACCTCCATCAGGTTGCAAACTGAATATAATTTTTTTCTGCATCTAGCTCTGAAAAAATATTTGGCCTTCTAGCAGTGTGTCGGACTTTCTCTATTAGTCCATCTATACTGACCTCCATCAGGTTGCAAATTAAAAATAATTTTTATCTGCATCTACAGTACCTCTGAAAAAATATTTGGGCTTCTAGCTGTGTGTGGGACTTGTTGTATTAGTCCATCTATACTGACCTCCATCAGGTTGCAAACTGAATATATTTTTTTCTGCATCTACCTCTGAAAAAATATTGGGCTTCTAGCTGTGTGTGGGACTTGTTGTATTAGTCCATCTATACTGACCTCCATCAGGTTGCAAACTGAATATATTTTTTTCTGCATCTACCTCTGAAAAAATATTGGGCTTCTAGCTGTGTGTGGGACTTGTTGTATTAGTCCATCTATACTGACCTCCATCAGGTTGCAAACTGAATATATTTTTTTCTGCATCTACCTCTGAAAAAATATTGGGCTTCTAGCTGTGTGTGGGACTTGTTGTATTAGTCCATCTATACTGACCTCCATCAGGTTGCAAACTGAATATATTTTTTTCTGCATCTACCTCTGAAAAAATATTGGGCTTCTAGCTGTGTGTGGGACTTGTTGTATTAGTCCATCTATACTGACCTCCATCAGGTTGCAAACTGAATATATTTTTTTCTGCATCTACCTCTGAAAAAATATTGGGCTTCTAGCTGTGTGTGGGACTTGTTGTATTAGTCCATCTATACTGACCTCCATCAGGTTGCAAACTGAATATATTTTTTTCTGCATCTACCTCTGAAAAAATATTGGGCTTCTAGCTGTGTGTGGGACTTTCTCTGTTAGTCCATCTATACTGACCTCCATCAGGTTGCAAACTGAATATAATTTTTTTCTGCATCTAGCTCTGAAAAAATATTTGGCCTTCTAGCAGTGTGTGGAACTTTCTCTGTTAGTCCATCTATACTGACCTCCATCAGGTTGCAAACTGAATATAATTTTTTTCTGCATCTAGCTCTGAAAAAATATTTGGCCTTCTAGCAGTGTGTCGGACTTTCTCTATTAGTCCATCTATACTGACCTCCATCAGGTTGCAAATTAAAAATAATTTTTATCTGCATCTACAGTACCTCTGAAAAAATATTTGGGCTTCTAGCTGTGTGTGGGACTTGTTGTATTAGTCCATCTATACTGACCTCCATCAGGTTGCAAACTGAATATATTTTTTTCTGCATCTACCTCTGAAAAAATATTGGGCTTCTAGCTGTGTGTGGGACTTGTTGTATTAGTCCATCTATACTGACCTCCATCAGGTTGCAAACTGAATATATTTTTTTCTGCATCTACCTCTGAAAAAATATTGGGCTTCTAGCTGTGTGTGGGACTTGTTGTATTAGTCCATCTATACTGACCTCCATCAGGTTGCAAACTGAATATATTTTTTTCTGCATCTACCTCTGAAAAAATATTGGGCTTCTAGCTGTGTGTGGGACTTGTTGTATTAGTCCATCTATACTGACCTCCATCAGGTTGCAAACTGAATATATTTTTTTCTGCATCTACCTCTGAAAAAATATTGGGCTTCTAGCTGTGTGTGGGACTTGTTGTATTAGTCCATCTATACTGACCTCCATCAGGTTGCAAACTGAATATATTTTTTTCTGCATCTACCTCTGAAAAAATATTGGGCTTCTAGCTGTGTGTGGGACTTGTTGTATTAGTCCATCTATACTGACCTCCATCAGGTTGCAAACTGAATATATTTTTTTCTGCATCTACCTCTGAAAAAATATTGGGCTTCTAGCTGTGTGTGGGACTTTCTCTGTTAGTCCATCTATACTGACCTCCATCAGGTTGCAAACTGAATATAATTTTTTTCTGCATCTAGCTCTGAAAAAATATTTGGCCTTCTAGCAGTGTGTCGGACTTTCTCTATTAGTCCATCTATACTGACCTCCATCAGGTTGCAAATTGAAAATAATTTTTATCTGCATCTACAGTACCTCTGAAAAAATATTTGGGCTTCTAGCTGTGTGTGGGACTTGTTGTATTAGTCCATCTATACTGACCTCCATCAGGTTGCAAACTGAATATATTTTTTTCTGCATCTACCTCTGAAAAAATATTGGGCTTCTAGCTGTGTGTGGGTCTTGTTCTATTAATCCATCTATACAGACCTCCATCAGGTTGCAAACTGAATATAATTTTTTTCTGCATCTAGCTCTGAAAAAATATTTGGCCTTCTAGCAGTGTGTCGGACTTTCTCTATTAGTCCATCTATACTGACCTCCATCAGGTTGCAAATTAAAAATAATTTTTATCTGCATCTACAGTACCTCTGAAAAAATATTTGGGCTTCTAGCTGTGTGTGGGACTTGTTGTATTAGTCCATCTATACTGACCTCCATCAGGTTGCAAACTGAATATATTTTTTTCTGCATCTACCTCTGAAAAAATATTGGGCTTCTAGCTGTGTGTGGGTCTTGTTTTATTAATCCATCTATACAGACCTCCATCAGGTTGCAAACTGAATATAATTTTTTTCTGCATCTACCTCTGAAAAAATATTGGGCTTCTAGCTGTGTGTGGGACTTGTTGTATTAGTCCATCTATACTGACCTCCATCAGGATGCAAATTGAATATAATTTTTTTCTGCATCTAACCCAGCCAATAGTTTTGGACTAATACCACAGTTTGGCCACTCAGCTCTGCTCGGTTACCATCCATTGTTTTTTTGTGCAAACAACTCCAGAGTTGTGAATTAGTTAACCACCAAAATGAGTGGAAAAAGGCCTGCTGCTGGTGGAAAGGGGAATAGGCGTGTTGGGAAGGGGAAAAAAGGTTGTGTCCGTGGGGTAGGTGTTAAAGCAACAGTAACATCTGCAGAAGAAAGACCATCTTCCAGCCAAACTAAAATGTCTACTTCTTTTAGCGGACAATGTGATAAGATCCCTTTCTTACGGCCACGCCAATTGCTACAAATTCCAGATGAGGCACAAAAACAGCAGGTGCTTCAACGGATATCAAGTGCTCCTTTAAGTGGGCTCTCCTCCACATCAACTTCAACATCACAAATACTCCAGTCCTCAAAGGTGTCACCCCAATCGCACTTGCTTCCTCACAGCTCCCAAATCTCCAGCTGCCCGTCTGAGTATGAGGTAGAACAGATGGTTGAGTCTGCAGAGCTGTTTACTCATACTATAGCCTGGGAATCAGAGGTCGACTCCAGCGCTTCTGTGAATCCAGACGAGGAAATGATCTGCACTGATGCCCAGAATCTTTATGAGTCGGATCCAGGACCAGACGCAGAAGGTTCTGACCATAATGTAGACCCTCATTCCCAAACTGTAACTCCTGTTGGTGGAGACAATGAGGAAGACGATGATAAGACTCAAATACCTGATTGGAGCGACAACTTTAGTTTTTTGTCAGGGCAGGAACAGGTTGGCTCTGAGGACGACGGGTGTGATAACGCACAGGGTGATGATGATGAGGTTGGAGATCCCACTTACTGTCAACCCACAGTCAGCCAAGAGATGAGGTCAGCAGAGGAGGTGGAGGAAGATGCTAGTGACGACGAGGTCAGGTTGCGCCTTCCTGGACAGAGACGTAGTACTGGAAGCACGTCAACAACTGCATCCTCAAACACAACTCTGCCTCTCACCACAAGTCGTGGTGGCTCTTCAGGTCGCATGGGTGCTAAGCCTTGCATAGCCTGGGCATTTTTTCAGATCGATAAAGATGACCCAACTCGTGTTATCTGTAACATTTGTCAGCAAAAGCTAAGTAGAGGCCAAAAAATACATAGTTTGAGTACTTCATGCATGAACCGGCACATGGACATGAAGCATAAGTTGCAGTGGGAAGCTCAGTGTGCTACAATGCGGCCTAGCCGGCCGGGCTAACCACCGTCTGCCATATCTTGTGCATCCGCGGCCTCTTCATCCTCTGTGACTGGGGGACAGCAGTCACACCTGTTTTGGGGCGCAGACCTGCCACCTCTTTACCCGCAACAGCCAGCGTGATTGGCAGGTCATCATTTTCTTTGGAGGTGGGAACACCAGCTGGTGTTGAGCGCTGTCCGACATCGATAGCACCACCTTTGGATCAAGGCAACCTAACATGTCCGCCTGCATCTTCCTCACAGACTGGCAGTTTGCCGGGGACACCCTTATCAACCCCGTCTAAGCACAATAGCCAGCCCTCGGTCCCTCAGATGTGGACAAGTAAAAGACCATTTCCTCCTAGCCATGAGAAAGCTAAGAGGTTGAATTTCACCATCTGCAAGCTCTTGGCTACAGAAATGCTGCCTTTCCGCCTGGTGGACACAGAGGATTTTCGAGACCTTATGTCCGTCGCAGTGCCCCAGTACCAGATGCCCAGTCGGCACTACTTCTCAAAGAAAGGTGTGCCTGCGCTCCACCAGCATGTCGCACACAACATCACCGCTTCTTTGAGAAACTCTGTGTGTGACAGGGTGCATTTCACCACAGACACTTGGACGAGTAGGCATGGACAGGGGCGTTACATGTCGCTGACTGGGCACTGGGTAACTATGGTGACAGCAGGACAAGGGGCTGCTGTCCAAGTCTTGCCATCCCCACGAGTTGTGCGTCAATCCTCTTTATGTCAAAGTTCCTCCACTGCTTCTGCCTCCTCAACCTCCTCTCGGTCTTCCACCTGCACCCAAAGCCTGTCTGGTCATGCCACAAGCTTTCTAACTGCGCAGAAGGGATCCTGCACACCTCCTTACTATGCTGGCAGTAGGGCTCAACGTCATCAGGCGGTTTTTACATTGAAATGTCTGGGAAATGTGAGTCACACCGCTGAGGAGTTGTGGTCAGCTCTGGAGAACCAATTTCATGAATGGTTGTCTCCACTGGACCTGAAACCAGGGAAGGCCGTGTGCGACAATGCTGCAAACCTGGGTGCGGCCCTTCGCCGGGGCAATGTCACACACGTGCCTTGTATGGCTCACGTGTTGAACCTGGTTGTCCAGCAATTTTTAGCCCACTATCCCAGACTAGATGGCCTTCTGCAGAGGGCACGGTCGCTGTGTGCTCACTTCCGCCGTTCGCATCCCGCAGCTCAGCGACTTACATCTCTACAGAAGTCGTTGGGCCTGCCACTTCACCGGCTAAAATGCGATGTGCCTACCCGGTGGAATTCAACTCTGCACATGTTGCAGCGACTGTGGCAGCACCGACAAGCCCTGGTGCAATACGTTCTGACGTATAGCCTGGGCCAACGAGATTCAGAGGTGGGGCAAATCACGCTGGAGGAGTGGTCTCAGATCAGGGACCTATGCACCCTTCTGCACAGTTTTGAAATGGCGACGAAGATGTTTAGTGCTGACGATGCCATTATCAGCATGACTATTCCGGTGATTTACATGCTGGAGCACATGTTAAACAGAATTCGGAGTCAGGTGGTGGCACAAGAGGAGGTGGAGGAAGTAGAGGAGGAGGAGTTGTATGCGGAAGGGCTAACATCTGCAAGGTCCAGACGGTCGGCAGCACCAAGGCGGCAGGCATGTGAGGGTGGGGGAGATGGTTTTACCAGGGCGCATGGTAGCAGCCAAACTAGTGAGGAAGGTGCAGGAGCCCAGGAAGAAGTGGAGGACGAACTGATGGAAGACTCATCAGATGAGGGAGACCTTGATCACATTTCTGTTGTGCGAGGTTGGGGGGAGAGGACAGAGGAAGGAAGCATGATTGTTACCTCGCCACCAACACAACAGGGACTTGGTGCTCCTGGATGCGCAACACACATGAGTGCCTTCTTGCTGCACTACCTGCAACATGACCCTCGAATTGTGAGAATTAGAAATAATCCTGACTACTGGGTTGCCACACTGTTAGATCCCCGGTACAAAAGTAAATTTGCAGAAATTATTCCTGCCATAGAAAGGGATGCACGCATGCAGGAGTATCAGCAGAGACTGTTGCAGAATCTTACATGTGCTTTTCCACAAAATACCAGTGGTGCACGTAGTGAATCTCACAGTTCCAACTTGCCAACCGTGGGACCGTCAAGTGTTCAGCACTCAAACCGTAACAGAACCACAGTATCTGCTGGTGACATCAATTTTGCGGAATCATTTCACCACTTTTTTAGCCCATCCTTTGCAAGGCCACAGGAGACAAGAAGTCTGACACATAGTCAACGCCTAGAGACGATGGTACAGGAGTATCTCCAAGTAAACATTGAAGCCACGACTGTGTCACTGGACCCTTGCTCTTTTTGGGCTTCCAATCTGGATAAATGGCCGGGGCTAGCCACTTACGCCTTGGAGATCTTGTCATGCCCCGCAGCCAGCGTTCTGTCTGAACGTGTGTTCAGCGCTGCTGGTGGTGTGCTGACAGATAAGCGCACGCGGCTCTCCACTGATAATGTAGACAGACTCACGTTCATAAAGATGAACAAATCATGGATCCGAAATGACTTTTCTACCCCTGTGTCATCCTGGGGAGAGTAAAAGCTTGATGATTGGTTAAAATCACCCTACCAACCGTTTTAAGCTTTCAAATTACTAATCATGTTTATCTGTATCTTGGCTGGAAAATAATTTGGGCTTTGTAGCAGTGTGCAGCACTGATCCTATTAGGCCATCTATACTAAAGCTTCACCAGATTTAAAATTAAAAATAATTTTTAGCTGCATCTAGCCCGGAAAATAATTTTGGGGCTCCGAGATGCGCAAGACACATAAGTGCCTTCTTGCTGCACTACCTGCAGCATGACCCTCATATTGTCAGAATTCGAAGTAATCATGACTACTGGGTTGCCACACTCTTAGATCCCCCAAACTTTTCGATCAACCTTTTCATTTTAATAAAGACCAA
The DNA here is from genome assembly GCF_046119375.1 of Phyllobates terribilis. Taxonomy (NCBI): domain Eukaryota; kingdom Metazoa; phylum Chordata; class Amphibia; order Anura; family Dendrobatidae; genus Phyllobates; species Phyllobates terribilis. The sequence goes on along the minus strand of NW_027362761.1, from coordinate 503,196,879 downwards.
AAAAATGGTCATTTTTGAAATTATAAGCATTAGCAGGTTGTTAGAAACTGAAATCAAACAGTTTTCAACTCAAAACTTTATTCTAGGTGATGTTACATTTTCACATAGGACCCCTTGTTCGAAAGGAGCTTCTGAACTCTCTCGTCCATTGAATTTGTCAGGTTTTGGATGGTTTCTGCTTCAATTGTTTTGCATGAGGACAGAATACCCTCCCAGAGCTGTTGCTTAGATGTGAACTGCCTCCCGCCATCATAGACACTCCTTTTAATGATGCTCCAAAGGTTCTAAATGGGGTAGAGGTCAGGGGAGCATGGGGGTCACACCATAAGTTTGTCCCCTTTTATGCCCATATCAGCCAGAGATGCAGATGTTTTATGTGCAGCATGAGATGGTGCATTATCATGCAGAAAAATGATCTTGCTGTGAAATACACGGTTCTTCTTCTTGAACCATGGCAGGAAGTGCTGTTTGAGAAAATCCACATACATTATGGAGTTCATCTTTAGCGCCTTCAGGGATCCTAAAGGGGCCGACAATCTCTCTCCCCATGATTCCAGCCCAAAACATTACTCCACCTCCTCCTTGTTGGCGCTGTAGCCGTGTTTGCGTGGGGTGTCCATCAACCAGCCATCCTCCACTCCATCCATCTGGACCATCGAGCGCTGCACGGCACTCATCCGTGAACAAAACTGTTTTGAAATCAGTCTTCATGTAATGTTTGGCCCACTGGAGCCGTTTCTGCTTGTGTGAAGTGGATAGAGGAGGTCGACAGGATGGCGTATGCACAGCTGCAAACCTCTGAAGGACCCTGCATCTTGTTGTTCGGGGGACGTTGGAGGCACAAGCAGCTTCAAAAACTTGTCTGCTGCTATGACAAGGCTTTTTTGCCGCTGCTCTTTCAACCTGACGTAATTGCCTGTAGGAAAGAGTCCTCAATTTGCCCTTATCAGCACGCACACGTGTGTACTGTGAATCAGCTACATACTTCTTGATTGCCAAGACACTTCATCCTGATCATCGCACAATGTTGATTGTAGTCATGCCTTGACCTAAACACTCCACAATTTGTTGCTTCTCAGCAGCCGACACATCCTTTTTCTTTCCCATTTTGGCAGAAAATGTAGGCTGCTTAATAATGTGAGAGAGCCTTCTTAAGTAGTCTTGCCTTTCATTGGACACACCTGCCAAACTAATTAGCACAGGTGTCTGCAATTGCTTACAGTGATATAAAGAGCCCTGACACACATCACCATCAATGAGTTTAACTGACAAACAAACAAATTCTTCCCTTATCACTCCTAAACACTTTTTGCATAATAATTTGGAACGCAGTGTACATGTGCTTTTCCACAAAACACCAGCGGTTCACGTAGTGAATCTTACAGTTCTAACTTGCCAACCGTGGTCTGTATGGAGTTGTTCAATAAAGGGCCCAAAATTAAGATAACATAGATGGGAGAGGTCTCTATGAATAGGAATTCCTAAGTATTTGATACCCTGTGAGGGCCAGGCAAAGGGAAAGTTGGACTGGATGGAATCCTATATGGATTTGGGGAGGGAGACATCGAGGGCCTCAGACTTCGCTGCATTGATTTTAAAATTTGACCATGTAACAAAGTGATCTATTTCAGCCATAACAGCAGGGATGGATATATGTGATTGAGTGATATATACTAGGACATCATCAGCAAATAGAGAGCACTTGTACTCGGTGCCTCCCACCTCAATCCACCTAATATTGGGGTTATGGCGAATTGATGAGAGCAGGTGCTCCGTCACTAGGATGTATAAGAGAGGGGACAGAGGACATCCCTGCCTTGTCCCATTGGTGATTGTGAAAGGTGATGAAAATGTTCTGACGCACCCCCTGGGCCTTGGGACACCCGGAGCCGGACCCTTTTTGGTGGATGCTGGTGGTTGTAGTCTTCGTGGCGGCGACCCGGTTCCGTGGCTCAGGGCGGTCAAACCAGTGGCGGAACTATTTATGTGGTTTTGATGTTTAAATGTACGACTACGCCACCCGTGGATTGCGGTCAGAGTGAACCGCCGCTACAGGGCAGACCGCTGAGGCTGGTGTTGTGGGTGCAGCAGAGCGTAGCATAACTCCCCACGGGAGGAGTATAGCCTCAGGGCAGTGTATGCGGAGGATGGGGGTGATGGTGCAGGGCAGCAGCAGTAACGACACGGAGTCAGTGATGCAGTTCAGGGCCTTTACTCACAGTTCTTATTATCCAGACCACGTCTGCAGGTAACGGCTGCCCACGTCGTACTGTGCTCACCAGGTGAGGGGCTCAGACAACTCCCAGATAACTTTGGAGCACTTCACAGGACCCCCTTTGTGTGTCCTTTGTATGGCCTTTCTTACCAACACTTCTGTCCGGCTGCCTCGGGCCTCCTCTTGGTAAACTTGGCGCCAGTTTCCCTGACCCTATGTGGTGCCTTCCTAGCGGGTGTAGCGAGGGGCTGCGCCACATAAAATGTCAGAGCCTCTGGTTTCTAGCTGAGGGTCGTTTCCTGCCTCCACTAGTTCGGGGACCGGTCTCCCCCTTTGGCCTGACCCCTCCACGCAGGTGGATTCGGGCGTGCGGTGGCGACTCGCCCGTCCGCACCCCTGGGATCCCTTCATTCCTCGTTCCTGGAGCCTTCTCCGCTCCTCTTCCTTCCTTCTCCCTCTTCCAGGCCTGGGCCTCTGTTACTAGGCCCGCCTCCGGAGCAGAGCTCATGCAGAGCCCCTGCTCCCTGCCACTTCTGCTCAGACTTCTCTGCACTGAACTAAGATGGTGCCCACCTTTTATACTCCCTTCTCAATGCACCCAGGAACTGCTTCCTCCCTGCTGCTGCACTACAGGGTTCCCCTTCCTCAGTGTTCCCTCCCCCCACTCAAGCCAGGGACAGGGACTGTCGTGCCCATCTCAGGGGCATATTGGTCGCCCTGCCCCACGGCAATGTGGTGTAATGCATGCAGGTGTCGGGTCCTGATCCACACTACATCCTTACCTGAGAGTGAGATATCACACCTCTGGGTGAGGTGCAATACCTCTGTAGCAACCGAGCCCTCAGGGTGCTACAGTTCCATTTATCTTCAGCCTAGGTGACGTATTGCGATACAGGGCCGTGATTTTGGCTATAAAAGGGTCCCCTAGACCCCTACCCCAAGCTTTTTAAGAGAATCATATATGGCGTGCCAGGAGACTCTATGGAATGCTTTCTCAGCATCCAACGAGAGTATCTAATTACAAATTTTTAACTGCATCTAGCCCAGGAAATACTTTGTGCCTAGTAGCAGTGTCTGCTAGTCAGCGGATTATCCCGGCTGTTAAGCAAGCTACACCACCTGTAGTTTGGACACTTAATTTTTTCAAAGGAAATGCTTCGGGACCACGGGATACTCAGTGAAGAGCATCAGGAGGCACCCCAAGGCATAGGGGCTCGGACTGGCAGTAGGATGCCTTGCGGTGGACAGCCGAGCTCGATCCTTATAAAAGCTTTTTAACTGCAGCAGCTTTAGTGGACGCTACTGGAGCTGGAATTACGCGGCTGCTGGCATGAGACTTGCCCTCCAATAGATCCTTGTAAATGGATTTAAAGTGTATTTATTCAAATTAGAGAGACAATTTAAATTAAAAAGCTTAGAGCTGCCTCCACCACAGGGGGGCTCGCTCGACCCACCAGCGGACAGGCACCAGTATTGGGAGAGGGGGGCTGGCCATCAGGGTTCAACGCGGCTCTGGCACAAACCCGGCGACACGGAGGTGGCACGGGCAGGAGCGGACTGGCCGTGTCGGCTTCTCACTTTTTGGATTTTAGAAGGGCATGACATGCCTATATCTGTGTCTCCCCCTCCTTTTACTCCTCCACCTCTTTTATTTTCGCATGACTATATGTACTTGTCACTTTTCCATGTGTTAGTTATGTCTTCTGAGCAGTTTGTCAGCTTTTGGACACCTTTGAAGGTGTTTTCTATGTGTTTCTATGTGTTTTTGTTTGCCTGCCATTGGTTTTAACGGTGTTCGAAGGTGTTCGACGAACAGTTCGGCGAACACACGGGTGTTCGACGAACCGAACCGAACTCGAACACTACGGGGGTGGCTCAACACTACTCATTAGTCCACATAACCTTGATGTTTCTGCTTCTGTGTCTAGTTCAGTGGTGGTCGGGTTTCCCTTACCTTGGCAATGACTCTGAGCACTGAACACCTTGTACTTCTAGGCAACCTCTGGGTTGCAGTTCTGGAATATGACAGCACTGGAGGGTAATGGGCTCCTGGCGCTTCAAGTTTGATTCTTCTCAAATCTTTGGCAGTTAATGTGAGTCTTTTTTTCTCAATTCATTTTTTTTTACCCTGTTGACTATTTCCAACAAAACTTGGATGTTTCTGTGATCTCGCCTCAAAGACTTCTGCCCCCCTTTGTAAGACTTGTAACATTTTTTGAATTCTCAGAGTCAGATAAATCTCTTTTTTTGCCCATTTTACCTGAGGAATACGAGCTGCCTAATAATTCTGCACACCCTGATGTTATTTCCTTAGTCCTCAGCCTCCTGCATTACACAAATAAACATCACCTGATCTGCTTCATCCAATAAGCATTCAAGTTTCTACAACTTGGAGTTGAGAAATCTGGTGATATGGTCAAAATAATCAATTGTCTAATAATTTTGCACACAGTGCACAGGCAGATACTTATCCATTATGCAATACTATCAGTGAGGCATCTGATTGGCTCCAAATTTATTCTGCAGCTGGACTACAACCCCAACTGCACAGAAAATTGCCATTAAGAAATATCTTCAGCATAAACAGCAAGGAGTCCTCGAAGTGATGATATGTCCCCAAAGAGCCCTGATCTCAGCATCATCAAGTCTGTGTATGATTACAAGAAAGAGACGGAACAATTTGCACAAGCCTACATCCTCAGAAGATCTGTGGTTGGTTCTCCAAGATGTTTGGGAACAACCTCACTGCCGAGTTCCTTTAACAACGGCTTGCAAGTGTACCTAGAAGAATTGATGCTGTTCTGAAGGCAAAGGGCAATCACACCAAATATTGATTTGACTTACATTTCTTTTTTGTTCATTTACTTTTCATTAATGATAAAAAATAAGCTATTACCACTTCTACTTTTGAAAGCAATCTTACTTTGCATCATTTTGTCCACACCTGCCTAGAACTTTTGCACAGTACAGTACATAAAATGTATCACACACATGTTTGCAAGAGTTACCGTAATGAATATACTAAAAATAATATTTGGCTACGGGTGCAAGTACTTTATTGATGGAGGTTTTCATTGCCTCAATGAAAACCTATCCGGGCATATTAATATCTCATTTTTATAGGATCCTTCAGGCATTCACTGAATTCTAAAAGACACAGCAGAAATCTTAAAACAACATGGGAGCCGGCCCCGGCACCCTCGTGTAACAGCTTTGAACTTGTCCATATTACCATACTCCGTACTGAGAAGACTTAGCACACAACCGGCAGCTGAGAACATATCCTCATGAAAATGAAGTTCTCTGCCAAGATCAAAAGCTTCCTGACCCGACCAATATAGAGTGGCACCAATGAGGCTGTGTGCAATTATCTGCAGTTGTGGGAATATGGAGGACATTAATATTCATTAACGAGTGTTTTTTTTTCCCACATCAAAGTCCCTCCCTAACTATTCCCAACATGTCTTTATATATTTTCAGCTTTAACTTCCAACTTGCATCGCAGCACTGCCTTCTGATCACTCAGACGGAGCTGTTAAAAATGAAAAATATTCTTTATTTAGCGGGAATGTTTTACCGGCACAGTCATGTTGTGTAATTAACATTGTAGAATTTAGGAAAATAAATGTATTCCTCTTCTTTTGTAGTTTGGGCTGCTTAGTAACCAGTTGACTTGCTGTCTGGGTGACCAGCCGTTCAGCATATATTCCTAAACACAGGACGTTCTCCAACTATTATCTGTTACAAGAAATGGTGATAACGACCATTTCTTCCACATAACATGTATACCGACATAAGTGCACAGCACATGAAGAATAATGAATAATGTGTATTGCATAAATATAGGCGCATTATGATGCAAATTAAAATGGTAATGCAGTAGAAAAACCTGGACTTCCTGCCCTAATCACGCCAAACGTTTAAACTGGTTTTGGTACCCATACCAGTGTAATATGTCGAGGTACTGTCTAATTTCTTATTATCTGTAACTTGCCATGCACTTTTTTTGAGTGGTCGGTTTTTTTTCATCAGCATTCTGCCAGCACTATAGGTGCCAGAACTGCTTTTCTCTCTGCCACTATTCAAAGTTTGCCTGCCCCAAACTAACTTAAAACCTGCCTTTATATGTAATTTGACAGACAGGAGAACAGAAACCCACCTCACTTCCTGTAAGTTATATCTGTGGCCCTGAAAGTAGATATCTAATGGCCTGCTTATTGGAGTGATCTGCTGGGTTTGACAATATATATATATTTTTAATAAAATGATTTACAGATTTCAGCACATTAGAGGTCAAGTTTTGTGATGGCATAACAATTGTTTAAAGGGGTTTTACGGTTTTGGAAAACCCCTGTCCCCTGGATGCAGTATGTTTTGAAAAAAAATAAAATAAGCACTTTACTCACTCTCCCTGGGTCCAGCACTCCTGGTGTCTGTTATTGTCTGTATCAGCACTGCAGCTGATAACTGAGCTCAGTCATTCTGGCCAAATAGATGACACCGCTCACAGCTGCTGAGTTCACTGATTGGCTGCAGCACTGTCAACCTAACATCAGCACTGCAGACAATTACAGACACTAGGAGCAGCGGAGGAGACTTTGCACTGGACACAAAGAAGGTGAGTAAAGCACAGATTTTTTAAACAAACTGCAGCTCGGGGTTTTTCCAGACCCAGAAAACCCTTTTGAACTGGCATCCAAAAAAAAGTCTGATGATCTGAGACTTGTTCCTATCTTTAGCCTATCCTGTAATATGGGATTTCACTAATGAGGCTTTTATTATCCAAAAGCATGGCAAAATGCTTGTGTATGTGTGTATATATATATATATATATATATATATATATATATATATATATATATATTTTCACAGTACAGACCAAAAGTTTGGACACACCTTCTCATTTAAAGATTTTTATGTATTTTCATGACTTTGAAAATTGTAAATTCACACTGAAGGCATCAAAACTATGAATTAACACATGTGGAATTATATACTTAACAAAAAAGTGTGAAACAACTGAAAATATGTCTTATATTCTAGGTTCTTCAAAGTAGCCACCTTTTGCTTTGATGACTGCTTTGCACACTCTTGGCATTCTCTTGATGAGCTTCAAGAGATAGTCACCGGAAATGGTTTTCACTTCACAGGTGTGCCCTGTCAGGTTTAATAAGTGGGATTTCTTGCCTTAAAAATGGGGATGGGACCATCAGCTTTGTTGTGCAGAAGTCAGGTGGATAGACAGCTGATAGGCCTACTGAATAGACTGTTAGAATTTGTATTATGGCAAGAAAAAAGCAGCTAAGTAAAGAAAAACGAGTGGCCATCATTACTTTAAGAAATGAAGGTCAGTTAGTCCGAAAAATTGGGCAAACTTTGAATGTGTCCCCAAGTGCAGTTGCAAAAACCATCAAGCGCTACAAAGAAACTGGCTCACATGAGGACCGCCCCAGGAAAGGAAGACCAAGAGTCACCTCTGCTTCTGAGGATAAGTTTATCCAAGTCACCAGCCTCAGAAATCGCAGGTTAACAGCAGCTCAGATTAGAGACCAGGTCAATGCCACACAGAGTTCTAGCAGCAGACACATCTCTACAACAACTGTTAAGAGGAGACTTTGTGCAGCAGGCCTTCATGGTAAAATAGCTGCAAGGAAACCACTGCTAAGGACGGGCAACAAGCAGAAGAGACTTGTTTGGGCTAAAGAACACAAGGAATGGACATTAGACCAGTGGAAATCTGTGCTTTGGTTTGATGAGTCTAAATTTGAGATCTTTGGTTCCAACCACCGTGTCTTTGTGCGACGCAGAAAAGGTGAATGGATGGACTCTACGTGCCTGGTTCCCACCGTGAAGCATGGAGGAGGAGGTGTGATGGTGTGGGGGTGCTTTGCTGGTGACACTGTTGGGGATTTATTCAAAATTGAAGGCATACTGAACCAGCATGGCCACCACAGCATCTTGCAGCGGCATGCTATTCCATCCGGTTTGCGTTTAGTTGGACCATCATTTATTTTTCAACAGGACAATGACCCCAAACACACCTCCAGGCTGTGTAAGGGCTATTTGACCAAGAAGGAGAGTGATGGGGTGCTACGCCACATGACCTGGCTTCCTCAGTCACCAGACCTGAACCCAATCGAGATGGTTTGGGGTGAGCTGGACCGCAGAGTGAAGGCAAAAGGGCCAACAAGTGCTAAGCATCTCTGGGAACTCCTTCAAGATTGTTGGAAGGCCATTTCCGGTGACTACCTCTTGAAGCTCATCAAGAGAATGCCAAGAGTGTGCAAAGCAGTCATCAAAGCAAAAGGTGGCTACTTTGAAGAACCTAGAATATAAGACATATTTTCAGTTTTTTCACACTTTTTTGTTAAGTATATAATTCCACATGTGTTAATTCATAGTTTTGATGCCTTCAGTGTGAATGTACAATTTTCATAGTCATGAAAATACAGAAAAATCTTTAAATGAGAAGGTGTGTCCAAACTTTTGGTCTGTACTGTGTGTATGTATATATATATATATATATATATATATATATACAGTATGTGTATATATATTTTGGTAAAGCGACTTTCTCTGCTCTCTGGAGGCAGACACAGGACACACGGTTCAGGTAAAACTTCCTGCGGGTTTATTAAAAGCAGTTTCCCATTAAAAATAAACAGGCCCTCTCGGGGTTAACGGGAAAGCAAAAGAGAAAATACAACAGAGTCTATTAGCAAGCAAGGATCGGCCTGCTCCAGGTGGCACAGTGAAGTCTCAGCAACACCAGTCCTCTGCTATTGCTCTCTGGCTTCAGCCCAACACAGCCTGGAGACTTCCCTCTCCAGATCACACACTACACAGAGCAAACTACTGACTGAGTATTTAACCCTGCTCAGCCACACCCTGAGGGGAGGTAGGGGAATGGCCTCCCACCCTCTTTGCCATTCCCATAAAACTACACCCTTTAAGAAAGTTAACCCTCAGCATATAACATGCTGGCAAAAATTTAGTAGGTTACAGTTCACACAGGAGAACAACCTGAGTGACACATACCTCCCCTCGTATATCATACCGGTGACCCTGTCACATATCCGCCCCCCCCCACTTCTCAAAGCTGGGGGGTTTGGGCACCTTCTGATACCAGACAGGAAATCCTAGAGAGGGCATTAGCTTTCTCGTGTAACTTCCCGGGCCTATGCTCCACATGAAAGTTAAAGTCCTGAAGACCTAGGAACCATCTAGTTACCCTGGCATATTTACCCCTCGTTTCCCTTAACCATCTCAAAGGGTCATGGTCTGACACCAACTTAAACTTCCAACCTAGTAGGTAATATCTTCGTGTATCTATGGCCCACTTTATGGCTAAACACTCTTTTTCCACTTTTGCTTGGTTCTTTTCGCAAGACGAAAGTTTCCGGCTCAGGTAGAGAATGGGATGTTCTTCCCCATTTATCTCTTGAGAGAGTACGGCTCCTAGACCAACCTCAGGTCTGGATTGCCTCCACTTTATTGACTTACGGCTTTATTTCGCATCTCTCGATGACATAGCCCAAGTACATAGCCTCCTCTTTCTCAACGGCACATTTTCTTGGATTTATAGTAAATCCTGCCTTCCTCAGCGCATCCAGAATGGCCTGTAGTTTAGGTAGATGACTAGCCCAGTCTGGGCTAAAGACTACAATGTCGTCAAAGTAGGCTGCGGCATACCTCTTATGTGGAGCTAGGATTCGATCCATAGCCCTCTGGAAGGTGGCTGGGGCCCCCTGTAGTCCGAATGGCATCCGAGTGTATTGAAAACACCCATCAGGTGTCGAGAAAGCCGTCTTCTCCTTGGCCGTCTGGGACATGGGGATCTGCCAATAGCCCTTCGTCAGGTCAAGAGTGGTGATGTACCTCGCCGGTCCAAGCATCTCGATGAGTTCGTCGACGAGGGGCATCGGGTAGGGTATGCTTCACACTTGGACTCCTCATTCAGCCGGCGGTAGTCGTTACAAAAACCTCCACCCTCCGTTGGGTTTTGGTACGAGGACGATTGGGCTTGACCATCCACTCTTTGACTCCTCTATTACATCCCGGTGTGCTTCTGGAATCCGGCACGGCTTCAGATTCACTCTTACATGTGGCTCCATCAGTACGTCATGCTCTACCACCTGAGTATGCCCTGGCAACTCTGAGAACAGGTCACGATTCCACTGTAGTAGTTCTCGACACTGTTGCTTCTGGGCTGGCGAAAGAGTCTCTGCTATAGTGACCTCTTCCATCTTGCCTTCGGGAGCGGCTCCGAGGCAAGGAGTTTCGACAGGTTCCCGGGCCCGCCACGGCTTGAGCAAGTTTACATGGTATACTTGGTGCGGTTTTCTTCGGCCAGGCTGCTGGACTTTATAATTTACTTTGCTGACTTTCTCCACCACCTCGTACGGACCTTGCCATTTGGCCAGGAACTTGCTCTCGACTTTAGGGATTAGCACCAAAACACGGTCCCTGGGCTGGAACTGCCTCAGCCTAGCCGATCGGTAATAGACCCTTGCCTGGGCATCCTGCGCCTGGAGGAGAGGCGCTTTCACGATCGGCATTACTTTCGCTATTATTTCCAGCATCTGGGCGACATGTTCAATGATGCTCCGGTGTAGCGTAACCTCGGCTTCCCAGGTTTCCTTAGCGATAGCCAGGAGCCCTCGCGATGTCGTCCATGCAGGGACTCGTACTGAGAAAAACTGGTAGAGGCTTGTGGGACCTCCCTTACTGAGAAGAGCAGGAAGGGCAGCAGGTATTCCCAGTCACGTCCATCCTTCTCCATAACTTTCTTGAGCATCGCTTTCAGGGTCTTGTTAAAGCGCTATACTAAGCCGTCTGTCTGCAAATGGTACATAGAGGTTTGCAGCTGGGTAATCTGGAGGACCTTGCACAGCTCCTTCATTACCTTGCTCATAAACAGGGTTCCTTGGTCCATTAGGATTTCCTTCGGCAGACCGGTCCTGGCAAATATATAGACAAGTTCCCTGGCTATGCAATTACTCGATGAGTTTCTTAGCGGCACTGCTTCTGGATACTGGGTCGCATAGTCCATGATCACCAGAATGTACTGGTGGCCTCGGGCTGACTTGACTAAGGGCTCTACAAGGTCCATAGCAATCCTCTCAAAGGGGATCTCTATCACCGGTAGTGGAACTAATGGACTACGGAAGTTGGAAGAGGGAGCGGTTATTTGGCAGGTGGGGCAGGACCTACAATAGTTTCACCCAGGTCAATAAAACCTTCTTAAAATCCTCTCCTGAGTTTTCGTGACCCTTAGGTGTCCCCCCAGAACATGTGAATGGGCCATATCCAGTACTCTCCATCTGTATGGCCCCGGCACTAACAGTTGTTCCACTATCTCACTGCCCCTTAGTTTGGCCACCCAATATAACAACTCCCCCTGAACTGCAAAGTGGGGGAACCTGGTGTCGGCCCTCAGCTCTTAGGCAACCCCATTACATACAGTAACCTGGTTAAACGCCCCCTTTAAGGTCAGGTCCCGAACTTGAGCAGTCCCAAAGTTCTGTCCGGACACATCCAACTCAGGGAGGTCGGCCTCCTCGGTCACCGTCTTTCCCTCATCACCGGCAAGAACGCACAGTGGGAACTCATCAACTTGAGACTTCGTGAGGGGTTCTTCTCCAGGGACTTGGTTTTTACCCACGCTACTTAGTCCAGTTCGCTTCCCCCACAAGTCCCAAAACAAAGAAAAATCACAGCCCAGTATGACCGGATGTATCAGGTCCTTAACAACCCCGACCTAGTAAGACTCCCACTGTCACTGTGGCCACAGGGTAGTCCTTGGTGTCCCCATAGATGCAACTAATGGCCACAGTTTTGGAAGAGACCCACTGGTGGGGAAGGGTAGCTCTGATTAAGGTCACTCCCAGACTCCCAGAGTGCAACAGTCCAACACCTTTACTCCATTAATGGACACGGCGCATGCCTGCAGCCCCTCGCCGGGTCGACTGTCCACGCTGCAGGCTGGAAAAGCATAATCGGAACCCCGTCTGCTTAGGCTGCAGTCCATGGGCTCAGGGGACATATGACATCGGGCGGCTACGTATCCATGGTTGTGACACCGCCAACAGACTATATCTTTAACAATAGTTCTTGTGGCACCTTCAGTGGGAGTGAGACGCCCCCCAGTGGTGACTCTAGACCCCTTCCGAGGCGAACCTGCCCCCTTTTGGGTATGCCAGTATGGATAAGTCACTGTATCTGATTTCCCGAGGGATTTTTCAACCACCTGGTGCCTCTCTACCAGGCCAATGAAGTCATCTGCGTTCTGGGGATTGCCCTGGGCAACCCAAGTCTGTACTAACTTGGGAAGGGAGTGCACGAATCTATCAATCACCACCCGCTCGACCATCTATGCTGGAGTGGAGGACTCTGGCTGCAACCACTTCTGAACGAGATGCAGTAGGTCAAACATCTGCGAGTGAGGGGATTTGTTGCAGGCATACGCCTCGTGGTGGACTCGTTGGGCTCTCACAGCCATATTCACTCCCAGGCGTTCCAAGATCTCTGTCTTTAGTTTGGCATATTCCTTGGCATCCTGCAGTGCCAAGTCATAATATGCCTTTTGGGGTTCACCCGACAAATATGGCGCCAGAACCTCCGCCCACTGTTCTGGTGGAAGTCTCTCCCGATCAGCCACCCTCTCGAAGACTGTCAGGAAGGCCTCCACATCATCCCCAGGGGTCATCTTCGGCCCTGGGGGTGGGGCGGTTGCCCTGCCCTGGATGACGTCCGCCAGAAGCTGTATCTGCTGTTGCTGCTCCTGCTGGTGCTGCTGCTGCGCCTTTTGCTGCAACTGAATCTGTTGCAGCAACAGTTTGGTTGTCTCCTGTTGCTGCTGCATGCTCTGCTGGCTCTGCAGGAACTGCGCTTGCTGCTGCTGCGTTTGTTGCACCTGCTGTGCCTGCAACAGATGCTTAAGCAAGTCCTCCATGCTGTCGGACTTCTCTGGCTGGCTGGTGGCCTTTACCCAGGACATCCACCGCTCTCTGTGGCAGTTACACGTGTTCCTGGAATCTTGCCAGCACTCTCACACCAACTGTGGTAAAGCGACTTGCTTGGCTCTCCGGAGGCAGACACAGGACTCACGGTTCGGGTAAAGCTTCCTGTGGGTTTATTGTGCAGCATAAACTCCAGCAGCGTCCCAGAAAGTACAACAGAGTCTATTAGCAAGCAAGGCTCGGCCTGCTCCAGGCAGCACAGTGAAGTCTCAGCAACACCAGTCCTCTGGTGTTGCTCTCTGGCTTCTGCCTGACATAGCCTGGAGACTTCCCTCTCCAGACCACACACTACACAGAACAAACTACTGACTGAGTATTTAACCCTGCTCAGCCACACCCTGAGGGGAGGTAGGGGAATGGTCTCCCACCCTCCTTGCCATTCCCATAAAACCACACCCTTTAAGAGAGTTACCCCCCAGCATATAACATGCTGGCTGAAATTTAGTAGGTTTCAGTTCACACAGGAGAGCAACCTGAGTGACACATACCTCCCCTCGTATATCATACCAGTGACCCTGTCACTATATATATATATATATATGTATGTATATGTATGTACATATATATATGTATATACATATGCAAGTGGTTCTCACTAAATTAGAATATCATCAAAAAGCTAATTTATTTCAGTTCTTCAATGCAAAAAGTGAAACTCATATATTATATAGAGTCATTACAAACAGAGTTATCTATTTCCAGTGTTTATTTCTGCTAAAGTTGATGATTATGGCTTACAGCCAATGAAAACACAAAAGTCATTATCTCAGTAAATTAGAATAATTAACAAAAAACACCTGCAAAGGCTTTCTAAGCATTTAAAAAGGTCCCTTAGTCTGTTTCAGTAGGCTCCACAATCATGGGGAAGACAATCATGGGGAAGACTGCTGACTTGACAGATGTCCAGAAGGCAGTCATTGACACACTCCAGAAGGAGGGTAAGCCACAAAAGGTCATTGCTAAAGAAGCTGGCTGTTCACAGAGTGCTGTTTTCAAGCATATTAATGGAAAGTTGAGTGGAAGGAAAAAGTGTGGTAGAAAAAGGTGCATAAGCAACTGGGATAACCGCAGCCTTGAAAGGATTGTTCAGAAAAGGCTATTCAAAAATTTGGGGGAGATTCACAAGGAGTGGACTGCAGCTGGAGTCATTGCTTCAAGAGTCACCACACACAGACGTATCCAGGACATGGGCTTCAAGTGTCGCATTCCTTATGTCAAGCCACTCATGACCAATAGACAGTGCCAGAAGTGTCTTACCTGGGCCAAAGAGAAAAAGACCTGGACTGATGCTCAGTGGTTCAAGGTGTTGTTTTCAGATGAAAGTAAATTTTGCATTTCATTTGGAAATCAAGGTCCTAGAGTCTGGAGGAAGAGTGGAGAGGCACACAATCCAAGCTGCTTGAGGACTAGTGTGAAGTTTCCACAATCAGTGAAAGTTTGGGGAGCCATGTCATTTGCTGGTGTAGGTCCACTGTGTTTTATCAAGACCAAAGTCAGCGCAGCCGTCAACCAGGAAATTTTAGAGCACTTCATGCTTCCCTCTGCTGCTAAGCTTTTTGGAGATGGAAAATTTCATTCTCCAGCAGGACTTGGCACCTGTCCACACTGCCAAAAGTACCAATACCTGGTTTAAAAAACAACAGTATCACTGTGCTTGATTGGCCAGCAAACTCGCCTGACCTTAGCCCCATAGAGAATCTATGGGGTATTGTCAAGAGGAATATGAGAGATACCAGACCCAACAATGCAGACGAGCTGAAGGCTGCCGTCAAAGCAACCTGGGCTTCCATAACACCTCAGCAGTGTGACAGGCTGATCGCCTCCATGCCCCGACCAAGTATTGAGTGCATTTAGTGAACATACATTTCAGTAGGTCAATGTGACATGCAGAAGTAGTGCTGTTGCAGAGTGTGACATGCAGAAGTAGTGCTGTTGCTTTAAAAGCATTCAGCAACTATTAGAAGTAACACAAGCACAGGAGACAGGAAGTGTTGTGCTCCATAAGCATCCAGCAACTAGAGGGGTTAACACAGTCACAAGAGAAGGGGACTGTTTTAGCAGAGCCCGAGGGGGATTGTGGGGAAGTTGTTTACTGTCTGGCAGGAGCTGAAGAGAAAGGTGGCTTATTATCTGAATCTCACAGAAGGCAAGGGAACAGAATTCAGGTCAGGAGGGAAGCCAAGCAAAGGTCAGTTAGACTCCCTGAGCTAACAGTGTGGAGTATTATCGGCCAGGAAGATGAGGACTGGAGGAAACCCGTCATAGAGATCATCTCCCTCATCACGCCCTTCCCCACTCCATGCAGGATAAAGAATGCTGTGTACTACTGGGTCCTTGTGAAGTAAAAGCCTGTGGTTGTATATGAATTAAAACTGTGCTGTACTGTGCTACCAGATAATAGACTGTGTACTGCTGTGCTGCAAAGGAGACTGTACTGTTATTACTGGAGCCTGCTGCTCAAAGAGACATTTGCATTGCACGGGCCATGCCTCATTAAATGTTACTGTTCTATAGTTTATGAAGACTCTTGTCAGATGTGACTGGTCAGCAACTGAATCTATCGTGTGCCTGAGAGAAGCTGCTGCCTATCGTCGCTCTGAGTAACAGTTCCCCATGGATTTCAACAAATTCATAAGACCTGTCTTGCCCCTATCTAAGCTTAGGCGGCGTGCGCATCACCAACATTTCGGATTTTAAAAATATTTTTCAAACTGTTGTTATAAAGTATTCTAATTTACTGAGATAATGACTTTTGTGTTTTCATGGGCTGTAAGCAGGGCCGGCTCCAGGTTTTTATGGGCTCCGGGCGAAAGAGTCTCAGTGGGCCCCTTTAACACATACCACGATTCATGATGCAGAGATACGGCGGAGAAATATATATATATATATATATATATATATATATATATATATAGTACAATGCAAAGATTTCACTTCTTACATTACATGAGTGATATCTATTGTAAATTCCACAATAGCTCAGAAACCGGTGAATCGCTCCTCACAGAATACTGGCCCCCATATAAGGCTCCATACGGAATACTGGCCCCCATATAACGCTTCATACGGAATACTGGCCCCCATATAAGGCCCCATACGGAATACTGGCCCCCATATAAGGCCCCATAAGGAATACTGGCCCCCATATAAGGCCCCATACGGAATACTGGCCCCCTTATAAGGCTCCATGCGGAATACTGACCCCCCATATAAGGCTCCATGCGGAATACTGGCCCCCATATAAGGCTCCATACAGAATACTGGCCCCCATATAAGGCTCCATACGGAATACTGGCACCCATATAAGGCTCCATACGGAATACTGGCCCCCATATAAGGCTCCATACGGAATACTGGCCCCCATATAAGGCCCCATACGGAATACTGGACCCCATATAAGGCCCCATACGGAATACTGGCCCCCATATAAGGCCCCATACGGAATACTGGCCCCCATATAAGGCTCCATACGGAATACTGGCCCCCATATAAGGCTCCATACGGAATACTGGCCCCCATATAAGGCTCCATACAGGATACTGGTCCCCTTATAAAGCTCCATACAGGATACTGGCCCCCATATAATGCTCCATACAGGATACCGGTCCCCTTATAACGCTCCATACAGGATACCGGTCCCCTTATAACGCTCCATACAGGATACTGGCCCCCATATAATGCTGCATGCAGGCTGTTACCCCCCACATAATGCCCCATACAGGCTGTCCCCCCCTTATAATGCTCCATGCAGGCTGTTTCCCCCCACATAATGCCCCATACAGCCCCCCCCTTTTAATGCTCCATGCAGGCTGTTACCCCCCACATAATGCCCCATACAGGCTGCCCCCCCTTATAATGCTCCATGCAGGCTGTTCCCCCCCACATAATGCACTATGCAGGCTGCCCCCCCCTTTATAATGCCCCATGCAGGCTGTCCCCCCCTCTCTTTATAATGCCCCATGCAGGATGCCCCCCCCTCTCTTTATAATGCCCCATGCAGGATGCCCCCCCCTCTCTTTATAATGCTCCATGGAGGATGCCACCCCCCCTTCTCTTTATACTGCCCCATGCCTCCATACATTAAAAAAAAAAAAATCAAATACTCACCTCCCTTCTCCTCACCTGCTGCCCGCTGCCCGCTGCTCGGGTCCGATCTCCAGCGTTGTCGGCGTCTTCCCGCTCAGCGCTCCCTGTGACGGCTCAGGGGAGGGCGCGGTGTAAAGACGTCACCGCGCCTTCTGACCTGAGACATCACAGGGAGCGCAGAGCAGGAAGACAGCTGATCTGCGGAGGCATGGGGAGAGGTAAGTATCCAGCTGCCGGGGCCCTGAGCAAGCGGCGGAGAAGGGCGGGCGCTGACACCGCTCTCCTCCGCCCATAGCCCAGTGGGGTGCGCGACCGCCAGTGGGCCCCTCTGCCTGCTCAGGGCCCCGGCATTTGCCCGGGTGAGCCGGGTGCTGACGCCGGCCCTGGCTGTAAGCCATAATCATCAACATTAACAGAAATAAACACTTGAAATAGAACACTGTTTGTAATGACTCTATATAATATATGAATTTCACTTTTTGTATTGAAGAACTGAAATAAATTAACTTTTTGATGACATTCTAATTTAGTGATAAGCAGTTGTGTATGTGTGTGTATATACTGTATATATACATATATATGTGTGTGTATATATATATATATATACATATATAAATACAGTGGGTACGGAAAGTATTCAGACCCCTTTACATTTTTCACTCTTTGTTTCATTGCAGCTATTTGGTAAATTCTAAAAAGTTCATTTTTTCCTCATTAAAGTACACTCTGCACCCCATTTTGACTGAAAAAGAACAGAAATATAGAAATTTTTGCAAATATATTAAAAAAGAAAAACTGAAATATCACATGGTCATAAGTATTCAGACCCTTTGCTCAGACACTCATATTTAAGTCACATGCTGTCCATTTTCTTGTGATCCTCCTTGAGATGGTTCTACTCCTTCATTGGAGTCCAGCTGTGTTTAATTAAACTGATAGGACTTCATTTGGAAAGGCACACACATGTCTATATAAGACCTCACAGCTCACAGTGCATGTCAGACCAAATAAGAATCAAGTGCTCAAAGGAACTGCCCAAGGAGCTCAGAGACAGAATTGTGGCAAGGCACAGATCTGGCCAAGGTTACAAAAGAATTTCTGCATTACTCAAGGGTCGAAAGAGCACAGTGGCCTCCATAATCCTTAAATGGAAGAAGTTTGGGACCTCCAGAAGTCTTCCGAGACCTGGCCGTCTAGCCAAACTGAGCAATCGTGGGAGAAGAGCCTGGGTGAGAGAGGTAAAGAAGAACCCCAAGATCACTGTGGCTGAGCTCCAGAGATGCAGTAGGGAGATGGGAGAAAGTTCCACAAAGTCAACTATCACTGCAGCCCTACACCAGTCGGGCCTTTATGGCAGAGTGGCCCGACGGAAGCCTCTTCTCCGTGCAAGACATATGAAAGCCCGCATTGAGTTTGCTCAAAAACACATGAAGGACTCCCAGACTATGAGAAATAAGATTCTCTGGTCTGATGAGACGAAGATAGAACTTTTTGCTGATAATTCTAAGCGGTATGTGTGGAGAAAACCAGGCACTGCTCATCACCTGCTCAATACAATCCCAGCAGTGAAACATGGTGGTGGCAGCATCATGCTATGGGGGTGTTTTTCAGCTACAGGGGCAGAACGACTGGTTGCAATTGAAGGAAACATGAATGCGGCCAAGTACAGGGTTATCCTGGATGAAAACCTCTTCCAGAGTGCTCTGGACCTCGGACTTGGCCGATGGTTCACCTTCCAACAAGACAATGACCCTAAGTACACAGCTAAAATAACAAAGGAGTGGCTTCAGAACAACTATGTGACCATTCTTGACTGGCCCAGCCAGAGTGCTGACCTGAACCCAACTGAGCATCTCTGGAGAGACCTGAAAATGGCTGTACACCAACGTTCACCATCCAACCTGATGGAACTGTAGAGGATCTGCAAGGAAGAATGGCAGAGGATCCCCAAATCCAGGTGTGAAAAACTTGTTGCATCATTCCCAAGAAGACTCATGGCTGTACTAGCTCAAAAGGGTGCTTCTACTCAATACTGAGCTAAGGGTCTGAATACTTATGACCATGTGATATCTCAGTTTTTCTTTTTTAATAAATTTGCAAAAATTTCTACATTTCTGTTTTTTTTCAGTCAAGATGGGGTGCAGAGTGTACTTTAATGAGAAAAAAAATGAACTTTTTAGAATTTAACAAATGGCTGCAATGAAACAAAGAGTGAAAAATTTAAAGGGGTCTGAATTAGTGGTGAGCGAGCACTAAAATGCTCGGGTGCTCGAAGCTCGGGCCGAGCTCGCCGTGATACTCGGGTGCTCGACCCGAGCAACGAGCCCAATGTTAGTCTATGGGAGACTCGAGCATTTTTGCGGTGGCACCCCCGGCAGTCTTTTAAAAGCCTAACAAGTGCCCAAAACGATAGTGACAGTGCTCAAATGACATGGGGACAGCATGGGGATCGCCCCAGGAAGCATTTCTGACCCCCAGGTCACTGCTGTCAACAACGTGGTCAGAGGTATTAAGCCACTTTTACGGGCTCACAATAAAACGTTCAAAAACGAAAGTGAAACTTTTTTCCTGTGAAATATGTTAAGGAACATCCTTTCCAGGGAAAAGACTTGTGTATAAGTTAAAATAAATGACCAAAAACAAAAATACTCCTCCACACCTTCGGCTATGTTCACAAGTAGCATTTTTTATGCGTTTTTGCACTTTTGTATTGCTTTCAACTATGACAAATGCATTCACCGGGAAATGTCATTTTATCATTTTACAACCTTATCTGGCCATGTGCTGTGTGACACATGCATAAAGTGCTGAAAAGACATGGGAACAGCATGGGGAAGACCCCTGGAAGCATCTCTGACTCCCAGGTCACTGTCTAAAAGTGTGCCCATCATAAGTGATCCTTGCCGCATCAGAAGATGCAGACTTGCAACTATCCCCATGCAAGTTCTAGTCCCAGGGCAGTGTTCAATTGTACCTCCCCCATTCCTTGCAATGCAAGCGCAAGTATGCAGTCTGCCACCCACCCACCCCCAGGCTGCAATACCATACTGCTTGCTTGCTTGAACTTGAAATTGGGCCTTTTAGGCATGTGGAGGCGGAATCTGGCCACCACGTCATGGCTGTGTTGGCGGTCTGGAATCCATACTCAGTCCCCAGCTGCCCGGCGGCCGGGGGTCCATACTCGGTCCCCAGCCGCCCCGCGGCCGGGTGTCCACACACAGTCCCCAGCCGCCTGGGGGCAGCCGGGTGTCCATAAATGGTCCCCAGCCGCCCCTATTTCTCCTTGGAACATCCCCCCACACACTTTTCTTAGCCCGGCCTGCTTTAGGCAGCATTGGACGAGCCCACCAGAGAACCAGACTCCTCCGGTGGGCCCTGACTTCTCCATCGGTGGAGTTGAGAGTGCCAAGGTGAGGAGCATGATGATGATGACAGAAGTTAGCATCTGCTATGTTTTCTTTTAATGCAAGTGTAAGTGTGCAGCCTGCCACCCACCCACCCCCAGACTGCAATTCCATACTGCTAGCTTGCACTTGAAATGGGGCCTTTTAGTTTGGAGGAGGCCGAAGCTGGCCACTACCTCATGGCTGCTTCGGCAGCGAGGTATCCATACTCAGTCCCCAGCCGCCCCTATTTGTCCTGGTGTGCCTTATACATAAGATTAAGCGCGTATACCAAAACATTACCTGTGCCCTCCCCAGTGCATTTAGTGGGAAGGAGAGCCTATTCCGCTGTAGTGTGTGCATGCTAAACCCCTGTTCATGGTACATGCGAAGATGCCTCCCACCTTGCACCTGTCGCAGACTTGCAACTATCCCCATTCAAGTCCTTGTCCCAGGGCAGTGTTCAATTGTACCTCTCCCATTCCTTGCAATGCAAGCGCAAGTATGCAGCCTGCCACCCACCCACCCCCAGGCTGCAATACCATACTGCTTGCTTGCTTGCACTTTAAATTGGGCCTTTTAGGCATGTGGAGGCGGAATCTGGCCACTACGCCATGGCTGTGTCGGCGGCCTGGTATCCATACTCAGTCCCCAGCCGCCTGGTGGCCGGGTGTCCCCGCTTGCTCCCCAGCCTCCAGGGGGTGGCCGGGTGTCCATACCCGGTCCCCAGCCACCCCTATTTGTCCCGGTAACCTTTCCAAACTTTTCTTAGCCTGGCCTGCTTTAGGGCAGCATTGGCCGAGCCCACCGGACTATCAGACTCCTCCGGTGGGCCCTGGCTTCTCCATCAGGGGAGTTGAGAGTGCCAAGGTGAGGAGCATGATGAGGATGATAGAAGTTAGCATCTGCTTTGTTTTGTTGTAATGCAAGCGCATGTATGTAGTAGCGGCTAGGCCTGAGGTGGTCAGCGTTTTGGCGGATATCCTACCTCCTCCGAGGATTGCTGGATGTTTTCCTGCTACTATCCAAGTTCTATGACTCCCGTTAAAACAAAGCTTCAGGTGATAAATGATGGATGAGGTAGTGGCAAAGGAGAAAGAGCAGGAGGAACAGGGACCATTCACATCAATATCAGGCCAGTCAACCAGATATGTCTTGTAGGATATGTTTCTGTAACAAAAGGAGCGGTTCGGCTACACAGTTATAGGGCATACAGTGAGTGCAATGCCTACCAAAAATTTCGAGGCACTCCAATGCCCCTTGGAAATGACATGGAGGTCAGAGGGCGTTAACTAAACCTTTTTTTCCATTTATAGCAACTGGGTCTCCTGTGCACTGTTGGCCTAAGCAGTGAATGGAAGGCTTTCCAAAAATTATGAGGAACTGCAATGCCCCTTACAAGAGCCATGTGTGGCACCCCAGGGGTCTTGTCACCACAGTAATAGAGATATTACGTCGGAGAGCAAGTGGGAGGTTTCCTGGTCAGGATCCCTTAAACATGCAACATCCTCCTGCCCCAGTCCTGGGAGGGGAGAATTCTGCCCTTATAAACTGGATCTGGGGCGGGGTTGAGTGAGTCAGAGAACAGAGAACAGTCAGAGTCAGAGTGAGATCAAGGGAAAGTAACAGCAAGGAGCTCTGTAGGAGCTAGGAGCTAAAGACCAGGGGCTGGAAGCTGAGCAGAGCTCGCCCTGGCAGAAGACAATAGGAACCGGACACAGGAGTCCGAGGCTGTGAGGACTTATATATCCAGCAGCAGAAACCAGCCGGCAGGGGATTTCAGGTCCTCTGGCCATAGAAGCCCGGAGGCTCAGTCACAAGCAAGGGACCAGCACCGCCGTCGTGGAGCGGAGGCTAACAGAAGGCCCCAAGTCACCAGCCATACGGGTGAGCACTACACGGTACACTTAGGGACGTGGGGTACTTCTACCCGCTTACAGCAAGGTAGCCAGGAAGAGTGCAGACCGACGGGGAGGCCTACAACTCCACCTGGCCAGGGGAACTCCTGCTTGCTCACAGACTGACCAGGCCTCTTATGCTAGCCAGTACTCCCGGGAGGGTCTACCTTATAATCATCAGTAAAGACCCTGAACTGCACTGCAAAGACTCTGAGTCGTTCCTGCTGCGCTCGTGCACCATCACCCCCATCATCCACACTCACTGCCCTGAGGCTATACTCCTCCCGTGGGGAGTTATCCCATTCTCTGCTGCGCACACAACACCAGCCTCAGCGTTCTGCCTCGCAGCGGTGGTACTCCCTGACCGCAATCCACGTGTGGCGCAGTCGGACAATTAACCTCAAAACCTAAGAAAGACTGCCACTGGTTTGACCAGCGTGAGCCACAGGACCGGGTCACCGCCACGGAGACTACAGACCCTAGAGACTCGGCACCGGGTATCCCACACACGTGTACACACGGCCCAGGGGGCGCGTCACATGCAGTACAGCATATTACAAACATAAGTCCCATTATTGGGGAGTGGGTGTCCCATAGTATTTGCTTATGCTTTCCAAGCAAAAGCTGCCAAAAATTAGGACGGAGCAACTTGCAATGCCCCTTACAAGAGCCATGCAGTACAGCATATTACAAACATAAGTCCCATTATTGGGGAGTGGGTGTCCCATGGTATTTGCTTATGCTTTCCAAGCAAAAGCTGCCAAAAATTAGGACGGAGCAACTTGCAATGCCCCTTACAAGAGCCATGCAGTACAGCATATTACTGTTAGAACCTTGCTGTTAGGTTTTTTTTCCTTTGCTGGTCACATGACCTTGTTGGCCTATTTAATCCTGCTCCGCCCTTCTGGCTTTGCTGGACTTCATTGTATATCTACTTTCTAGCTAGCCTGTGCTCTGTATCTAACTCTGTTAGTTTGCTTGGTCTACGGACCTCTATGTTCTATCTGTTTTGTTTGTTCGTCTGTCTGCTACTATTTCTGTTAGGAGGTGTCCCATATTCCTCCCAGTCCTTAGTACTTGTAGGGATTCCCTCCCCAAATCTATAGGTCTCCGTACAGACTAGATTAGGACTTTAGCAGGTCTGATCGCAGGATCAGGTTCCCTGTTACATCGTAGGGATTCAGCTGAGTCTTATAGTAGGGACAGATCTCCTCTCTTTCCTTAGCTTTGGTAGCAGAACATAACAATTACAAACATAAGTCCCATTATTGGGGAGTGGGTCTCCCATAGTATTTGCTTATGCTTTCCAAGCAAAAGCTGCCAAAAATTAGGACGGAGCAACTTGCAATGCCCCTTACAAGAGCCATGCAGTACAGCATATTACAAACATAAGTCCCATTATTGGGGAGTGGGTGTCCCATGGTATTTGCTTATGCTTTCCAAGCAAAAGCTGCCAAAAATTAGGACGGAGCAACTTGCAATTCCCCTTACAAGAGCCATGCAGTACAGCATATTACAAACATAAGTCCCATTATTGGGGAGTGGGTCTCCCATAGTATTTACTTATGCCTTGCAAGCAAAAGCTGCCAAAAGTTAGGACGGAGCAACTTGCAATGCCCCTTACAAGAGCCATGCAGTACAGCATATTACAAACATAAGTCCCATTATTGGGGAGTGGGTCTCCCATAGTATTTGCTTATGCCTTGCAAGCAAAAGCTGCCAAAAATAAGGACGGAGGAACTTGCAATGCTAGCCCCCTGGTGGTATAGTGGTGGTGGAGGCTGAGGATAAGGAGAAGAAGATAAAACAGCCGAAACGAGGAAGCGTATACCCATGTGTGGGTGTGAAGCGGTGCATGTGAATACACCTCCCGAAATAACACAGTGGATTTGACTTTATGTTACTCTGCTGTCATTTGGTGGTGATGAGAAGTCTGGCCCAATCCAGCCCTTGTTCATTTTGATAAGGGTCAGCTTGTCAGCATTGTCAGTTGACAGGCGAGTGCGCTTATCAGTTATAATTCCCCCAGCGGCACTAAAAACAAGTTCCGATAACACGCTAGCGGCAGGGCAGGCCAGGACCTCCAAGGCGTACAGAGCGAGTTCATTCCAAGCGTCCAGCTTGGATACCCAATAATTAAAAGGCAAAGAGGAATCACGGAGGACGCTGGTACGGTCGGCAAGGTACTCCCTCACCATCTTTTGAAACTTTCCACTCCTTGTGAGAGTACCCCGCGCCTCAGGGCCTGTAAGCTGGGCGAGTGTCAGAAAACTGTCCCAGAACGTTGACAGTGTTCCCCTGCCTCTGCTGGATTGGAGTTGCATCTCTCTCGCCTTTACGCCTTGGTTGGGCAACGAACTGTGACCTCTGCCGCTAGCGTGTTCAGATGGGAATTTTTTTAAGAGTTCTGCAGCAAGGGCCTTCTGGTACTGCCCCATTTTTGTAGACCTCTCCACCTCAGGAATAAGAGAGTGAAAGTTCTCCTTGTAGCGGGGGTCTACAAGTGTCACCAACCAGTAATGACTGTCACCCAACATTTTGACAACGCGAGGGTCACGGTTAAGGCAGCGTAGCATAAAGTCAGCCATGCGTGCCAGACTGGTAACGGGCAAGACTTTCGTGTCCTCACCAAGATGACGACTGACCATGCTCTCCTCCTCCTCTTCCCCCCCCCCCGTCCTCAGGCCACCCACGCTGAACCGACGGTATGACACTTGTACAGGTACTACCGTCTACAACGCATGATAGTAGCTCCTGTTCTTCCTCCTCCTCCTCCTCCTCTTCCTCTCCCTCATTGTCCCCCAATGCACGTTGGGATGAGATGAGGCTGGACTGTGTGTAATCGCCCGCTATGGCTTCTTGATCCATCTCATCATACTGTGGCTGCAATGCCTCCTCTTTAATTCTCTGCAGAGAGCGTTGCAAAAGACAGACAAGTGGGATGCTGACACTAATGATGGCGTCATCGCCACTCACCATCTTGGTGGCCTCCTCAAAGTTTGTCAGGATGGTACATATGTCAGACATCCAGGTCCACTCCTGAGGTCTTATGTGTGGAGTCTGACCTGAATATCGACGGCCTTGTTGCAGCTGGTACTCCACAACTGCTCTCTTCTGCTCACAAATCCTTTGCAACATGTGGAGGGTAGAGTTCCAAGGTGTGGGGACATCACACACCAGTCGGTGTGCCGGAAGCTGCAAACGCTGCTGCAACACAGCAAGGGCGGCGGAAGCTGTAGCCGACTTGCGAAAATGAGCTGACAGGCGGCGTACTTTCACGAGCAGATCTGGCAACTCGGGGTACGATTTAAGAAACCGCTGAACCACGAGGTTAAGCACATGAGCCAGGCATGGTACGTGTGTGATCTCACCTCGCCTCAGAGCCGCCACCAGGTTACGGCCATTGTCACACACGACCATGCCGGGATGTAGGTTCAGCGGTCTCAGCCACAGATCTGCCTGCTCTTTCACAGCTGTCCACAACTCACAAGCAGTGTGAGGTTTATCACCTAAGCTTAAGAGTTTCAGCACAGTCTGTTGCCGCTTGGCGGAGGCAGTACTGCAATGCTTCCAGCTTGTAACTGATGTGGTGATATCTGAGATGGAGGCTGAACATGAGGAGGAGGAGGATGATGCGCAGGAGCTGTACACTGTGGGGGCAACTCTGACTGACATAGGGCCCGCAATCCTCGGTGTGGGGAGGATGTGTTCCGTCCCAAGGTCCGACTGGGTCCCGGCTTCCACTATGTTTACCCAGTGTGCCGTCAGAGAGATGTACCGTCCCTGGCCACAAGCAGTTGTCCACGTGTCCGTTGTCAGGTGGACTCTCCCAGTAACTGCGTTGTTGAGGGCACGGCAGATGCTTTGGGACACGTGCTTGTGTAGTGCGGGGATGGCACACCGGGCAAAATAGTGTCGGCTGGGGACCGAGTACCGAGGGACGGCCACCGCCATAAGATTGCGGAAGGATTCCGTCTCCACCAGCCTAAAAGGCAGCATTTCTAACGCAAGCAGTCGTGAAATGTGCAAATTTAGGACTGTGGTCTGTGGGTCGTTAGCTGCGAATTTCCTCTTTCGTTCAGAGGTCTGGGATATGGACAATTGAACGCTGCGGTGGGACGTGGACGTTGATGCTGTTTCTTGAGAAACTGCCATAACAAGTGAAGACTGAGAGGAGGGGGCATCTGTACATGCAGTATGGACAGGGATTGCCTTGCACACACAACTGGGGGTTCTATTGCACGCACAACAGTGGAAGAAGCAGTGGTGACACCCGCTGACACTGGTCGTGGACCCTGGGTTTCGCCCCACAAAGTCGGGTGCTTTGCTGCCATATGCCTGATCATGCTGGTGGTGGTCAGGCTGGTAGTTTTGTCACCCCTGCTGATGCTGGCATGGCAGGTGGAACATATGGCCTTTTTGTGGTTATCAGCAGAGTCTTTAAAAAAATTCCAGACTCTGGAAGACCTACCGCTTGTACTGGCAACATCCCTCGTGTTGGTGTTACGGGGAACGGTTGCCTGCCTTCTGTCTGCGGCCACCACACTGCTTCTTCCTGCCTGTTGGGGTACTCTGCCTCCCTCCCCCTGTGTGCTGCTGGCCTCACTCTGCATGTCCTCCTTCCACGTTGGGTCAGTTATTAGATCATCCACCACCTCCTCCTCTACCACTTGCGCACCGCGATCCTCCTCCTCACTTCCTGGCAATTGTGTCTCGTCATCGTCCACCTCTTGTGACAGATTGCCAACGTCGACTTCCTGTGGCCGTGGCTGTTCAAATATTTGGGCATCGCAACATGGGATCTCCTCTTCCACCACTTCAAGCGTATCAGGCGAGGGGCCCAAATATGGAAATGGCCCAGTGAACAGCTCTTCAGAGTGTCCAAGTGTGGGATCACTTGCTGTCTGACGCCACTCGGCATGGTGGGAGGAAGGAGCATCCGGGTGAGGAGGAGTATGCGGTCGAGACTCACGGCTACTAAGAGTTGACCGAGTGGAAGACAGACCGGAGGTGGTGGTGCCCAGGTAACTGGAAGTATTATCTGCTATCCAATTAATAACCTGTTCACACTGATCAGTTCTCAATACTGGTGTTGTTCTGTGCTTCCCTAGTAATTCGGTCAGGAAGTGGGAGTGAGAAGATGTGGCTGTTGGTTGTGGCACATTTTCACCTTGGCCACGGCCCCGTCCTCTGCACAAACCATCACCAGAACGTCCACTTCCACATCCCTTGCCACGCGCCTTGCCCATTGTAAATGAAGTAAAATAGCTTACACTTGCACTATCAATGGAAAAAGGGTAATAAAGAGTAGATTAGAACCGTGGAAGAGGAAAACCACAGTTATTGTTTACTGGGGTATACCACACTTTTTTAAATAGAGATATTTGCGGCTGAACAGTGAGCGACACACTCAAACTGCTTTTTTTTTAGATACCAAAGGCCCAAAACTGGATAGTACAGCGATTTGACCCGTGGAACTGCGAAACCACACTGGGATGTCGGGCCTACACAAGACTATTTTCAACAGATATATTTTTGTGTCACAACAGTCAGGAGACACTACTGTTTTTCTTTACGGAAAAAACTACCAAAATCTGAATAATAGAGATTTTTTACCGTGGGATGGCAAAACCACAGTTATTGTTTACTGGGGTATACCACACTTTTTTAAATAGAGATATTTGTGGCTGAACAGTGAGCGACACACTCAAACTGCTTTTTTTTTAGATACCAAAGGCCCAAAACTGGATAGTACAACGATTTGACCCGAGGAACTGCGAAACCACACTGGGATGTCGGGCCTACACAAGACTATTTTCAACAGATATATTTTTGTGTCACAACAGTCAGGAGACACTACTGTTTTTCTTTACGGAAAAAACTACCACAAGCTGAATAAGAGAGATTTTTTACCGTGGGATGGCAAAACCACAGTTATTGTTTACTGGGGTATACCACACTTTTTTAAATAGAGATATTTGCGGCTGAACAGTGAGCGACACACTCAAACTGCTTTTTTTTTAGATACCAAAGGCCCAAAACTGGATAGTACAGCGATTTGACCCGTGGAACTGAGAAACCACACTGGGATGTCGGGCCTACACAAGACTATTTTCAACAGATATATTTTTGTGTCACAACAGTCAGGAGACACTACTGTTTTTCTTTACGGAAAAAACTACCAAAAGCTGAATAATAGAGATTTTTTACCATGGGATGGCAAAACCACAGTTATTGTTTACTGGGGTATACCACACTTTTTTAAATAGAGATATTTGCGGCTGAACAGTGAGCGACACACTCAAACTGCTTTTTTTTTAGATACCAAAGGCCCAAAACTGGATAGTACAGTGATTTGACCCGTGGAACTGCGAAACCACACTGGGATGTCGGGCCTACACAAGACTATTTTCAACAGATATATTTTTGTGTCACAACAGTCAGGAGACACTACTGTTTTTCTTTACGGAAAAAACTACCAAAAGCTGAATAATAAAGATTTTTTACCGTGGGATGGCAAAATCACAGTTATTGTTTACTGGGGTATACCACACTTTTTTAAATAGAGATATTTGCGGCTGAACAGTGAGCGACACACTCAAACTGCTTTTTTTTTAGATACCAAAGGCCCAAAACTGGATAGTACAGCGATTTGACCCGTGGAACTGCGAAACCACACTGGGATGTCGGGCCTGCACAAAACTATTTTCAACAGATATATTTTTGTGTCACAACAGTCAGGAGACACTACTGTTTTTCTTTACGGAAAAAACTACCAAAAGCTGAATAATAGAGATTTTTTACCGTGGGATGGCAAAACCACAGTTATTGTTTACTGGGGTATACCACACTTTTTTAAATAGAGATATTTGCGGCTGAACAGTGAGCGACACACTCAAACTGTTTTTTTTTTTAGATACAAATGGCCCAAAATGGATAATACTTAATAATTTGAACCGTGGAAGTGCAAAACAACACTTCTGTTTCTCTAGCCTACACCAGACTATTTTCAACAGTTATATTTGTGTCTGAAAAATCAGAGACACGCTTTTTTTTGGGGGGGGGGGGGACACACACCAAAAGGTTAATAAGACAGTTATTTGTACAGTGTGAAGGAGGAAAAAAAAGGAGGATTTAGATGAAAAAAAAAGGATTTTTCCTGGCCCCCGACACCTGGTGCTTAGTCCAGCAATTTCAGCAACAGGAGCACACAGGACTGTAATGCAGCGTTTGCTGGTATAACCACTGTGTCTCCTATACAGCAGCGCTGTCCCTACCCTGTCTAATCCGGAGCGACTGTGTCCAAGATGGCGGCGCCCGGTTTAAAATACTCGAGGTGACGCTGAGCGGCCAGCCAATCACTGTAATGCCCACAACCAACATGGCTGCAGCATTACAGTGACTGGCTGGCAATCCCTGCATGTTCATTGGCTCTGGAAAGAGCGCCAAACATGCAGGGCGGAGACCCGAGCTCCCGCCTGAGTAACCCAGAAATGCTCGGTGCTCGCCGAACATCCCGAGTAGCGTGATACTCGGGCGAGTAACGAGCAGTGTCGAGCATGTTCGCTCAACACTAGTCTGAATACTTTCCGTACCCACTGTGTATGTATGTATATATATATATATATATATATATATATATATATATATATATATATATATACTGCTTAAAAAAATAAAGGGAACACTTAAACAACAGAATATAACTCCAAGTAAATCAAACTTCTGTGAAATCAAACTGTCCACTTAGGAAGCAACACTGATTGACAATCAATTTCACATGCTGTTGTGCAAATGGAATAGACAATAGATGGAAATTATTGGCAATAATCAAGACACCCTCAATAAAGCAGTGGTTCTGCAGGTGGGGACCACAGACCACATCTCAGTACCAATGCTTTCTGGCTGATGTTTTGGTCACTTTTGAATGTTGGTTATGCTTTCACACTCGTGGTAGCATGAGACGGACTCTACAACCGACAGAAATTGCTCAGATAGTGCAGCTCATCCAGGATGGCACATCAATGCGATCTGTGGCAAGAAGGTATGCTGTGTCTGTCAGCGTAATGTCCAGAGGCTGGAGGCGCTACCAGGAGACAGGCCAGTACACCAGGAGACGTGAAGGGGGCCGTAGGAGGGCAACAACCCAGCAGCAGGACCGCTACCTCCGCCTTTGTGCAAGGAGGAACAGGAGGAGCATTGCCAGAGCCCTGCATATGGTCTCACAAGGGGTCTGAGGATCTCATCTCGGTACCTAATGGCAGTCAGGCTACCTCTGGCGAGCACATGGAGGGCTATGCGGCCCTCCAAAGAAATGCCACCCCACACCATTACTGACCCATTGCCAAACCGGTCATGCTGAAGGATGTTGTAGGCAGCAGATCGCTCTTCACGGCGTCTCCAGACTCTGTCACGTCTGTCACATGTTCTCAGTGTGACTCCTGCTTTCATCTGTGAAGAGCACAGGGCGCCAGTGGCGACTTTGCCAATCCTGGTGTTCTGTGACAAATGCCAAGCGTCCTGCACGGTGTTGGGCTGTGATCACAACCCCCATCTGTGGACGTCGGACCCTCATACCACCCTCATGGAGTTGGTTTCTAACTGATTGTGCAGACACATGCACATTTGTGGCCTGCTGGATGTCATTTTGCAGGGCTCTGGCAGTGCTCCTCCTGTTCTTCCTTGCACAAAGGCGGAGGTAGCGGTCCTGCTGCTGGGTTGTTGCCCTCCTGCGGCCTCCTCCACGTCTCCTGGTGTACTTACCTGTCTCCTGGTAGCTCCTCCAGCCTCGGGACAGTACACTGACAGACACAGCAAACCTACTTGCCACAGCTCGCATTGATGTTCCATCCTGGATGAGCTGCACTACCTTAGCAACTTCTGTGGGTTGTAGAGTCCGTCTCATGCTACCACGAGTGTGAAAGCACAACCAACATTCAAAAGTGACCAAAACATCAGCCAGAAAGCATTGGTACTGAGGTGTGGTCTGTGGTCCCCACCTGCAGAAACACTCCTTTATTGAGTGTGTCTTGATAATTGCCAATAATTTCCATCTATCGTCTATTCCATTTGCACAACAGCATGTGAAATTGATTGTCAATCAGTGTTGCTTCCTAAGTGGACAGTTTGATTCCACAGAAGTTTGATTTACTTGGAGTTATATTCTGTTGTTTAAGTGTTCCCTTTATTTTTTGAGCAGTGTATGTATATACAATGTGTCTATGTACAGTTGTGCTCAAAAGTTTACATACCACAGCAGAATTGTTCCTTTCTTGGCCTTGTTTCAGAGAACATGAATGATAACAAAAAAACTTTTTCTCCACTCATGGTTATTGGTTGGGTGAAGCCATTTATTATCAAACTACTGTGTTTTCTCTTTTTAAATCTTAATGACAACCAAAAACATCCAAATGACCCTGATCAAAAATTCACATACCCTGGTGATTTTGGCCTGATAGCATGCACAGAATTTGACACAAATGGGTTTGAATGGCTACAAAAGGTAGCATCCTCACCTGTGACCTGTTTGCTTGTAATCAGTATGTGTGCATAAAAGCTGAGTGAGTTTCTGGGATCCAGACAAACTCTTACATCTTTCATCCAGCCACTGACATTTCTGGATTGTGAGTCATGGGGAAAGCAACAGAATTGTCAACGGATCTACGGGAAAAGGTAGTTGAACTGTATAACACAGGAAAAGGATACAAAAAAATATCCAATGAATCGATAATGCCAGTCAGCAGCGTTCAAACTATGATTAACAAATGGAAAATGAGGGACTCTGTAAAAACCAAACCACGGTCAGGTAGACCAACAAAACTTTCGGTCACAACTGCCAGGAAAATTGTTTGGGATGCAAAGAAAAACCCACAAATAACATCAGCTGAAATTCAGGACTCTCTGAAAACTAGCGGTGTAGCTGTTTCAAGATGCACAATAAGAAGGCACTTGAAGAAAAATGGGCTGCATGGTCAAGTCGCCAGAAGGCAGCCATTACTGCACAATTGCCACAAAGTATCTCGCCTACAATACACTAAACAGCACAGAGACAAGCCTTAAAACTTCTGGTACAAGGTAATTTGGAGTGATGACACCAAAATTGAACTTTCTGGCCACAACCATAAAAGTTACATTTGGAGAGAGGTCAACACGGCCTATGATGAAAGGAACACCATTCCTACAGTAAAGCACGGAGGTGGATTGCTGATGTTTTGGGGATGTGTGAACTACAAAGGCACAGGAAACTTGGTAAAAGTTGAAGGAAAAATGAATGCAGCACGTTATCAGCAAATACTGGAGGCAAATTTGCACTCATCAGCCCGGAAGCTGCGCATAGGTGTCACACCAGGTGTTAGTGCAACACAGAGGGAAAAGAGAGAGGGAGCCCTGACACTAGGAAAATGGGGAGGTGGAGACCACCTAGTCTGGTCTAGCGTCACCCTGTCTCAACTAACTTCCCTATATTGCCTCTTCAGCAATCGCTGCACTCGTGCCTCGCCCTACTTTCCCTGGCGTAAGGCTACGGCTCGGGATGAAAGGAGATGAGCCTTAGTCAACCTTCACTAAACACTAAAGACAACAAGAGAAGACAAAACAGGGGGAAAGTGCAAGGTGATTGTCTGTCACCTCTGACACACTCGTGACAGTACCCCCACCTCCACGAGTGGCCTCCGGACACTCAGGACCAGTTTCTCAGGAAAAAAGGTGTGGAATGAGCGAACCAATCTGGGAGCATTCACCTCTGACACTGAATCCCACATACTCTGCTCTGGACCATAGCCTTTCCAGTGCACCAAGTATTGTAGAGAACGATGTTGGGGACGAGAATCTAGAATCCTCGAAATCTGGAACTTCAGATTACCATCAACCATTACTGGGGGTGGTGGTAGAGGTGATCGCTCAAGAGGTTCCACATACCTTTTGAGTAAGGACCTGTGGAACACATTGTGGACTTTAAGGGTCTGAGGAAGTTCAAGACGAAATGCTGCTGGGTTAATGACAGCGGTTATTTTATAGGGACCAATAAACCTAGGTCCCAGCTTCCAAGCATGAACTTTCAATCTTATATTTCTGGTAGACAACCACACAAAATCATTCACATTAAGGTCCGGAACCTGGCAAGTATTTTCTGTCAGCCATACATTTATACCAGTCTCCCATGGTCTTTAAATTACACAGAACACCCTGCCATACCGAGAAGAGCAGCGAAGGAACTCCTGAAGCTCCTCACCCCCTCAGAAGGTACCAAACTGTGGAAGATAACCGTATGCACCGAAGAATGGCGACCTGCCAGTGGATTCTTGACGATGATTATTAATGGCAAATTCTGCCAGCGGTAAGTAGGATGCCCAATCTTCCTGATTTTCGCAGATGAAACACCTGAGGTATGTCTCCAAGTTCTGATTGACACGCTCAGTCTGACCATTCGACTGAGGGTGGAAGGCAGAGGAAAAGGACTGCTGCACCCCTGGTTGAGAACAGAATTCCTTCCAGAACTTGGAAACAAACTGGGTCCCCCGATCAGACACCACATCGGAGGGAACCCCGTGAGGCTTCACAATCTCTTTTATGAACACCTGAGCAAGTATCTTGGCATTGGGAAGTGCAGGTAATGCGATGAAGTGAACCATTTTACTGAACCTATCTACTACCTTAGAACGCGTGCAAATACTACAAGCAGCTACGTGTTCAATTACATCCGATGCAACCCCGGGCACCAAAAAACGACGAGAGAGGAGGTCCGCGGTTGCCTTACCACCTGGATGCCCAGCAAGCACAGAGTTATGATGTTCCTTGATTACTTTGCGGCGCAGATCAGATGGTACAAATAACTTTCCTGAAGGGCAGGAGGCAGGGGTGTCCCCCTGAGTCTCCAACACCTCACCCTCCAGTTCAGGATAAAGAGCCGAAATGACTACCCCTTTCTGTAATATCGGTACAGGGTTCTCTTGGTCACCACCACCAGGGAAGCTCCAGGACAAAGCATCAGCTTTGACATTTTTGACCTCTGGACGAAAAGTGACAATAAATTGGAGCTAGTAAAAAACAGGGACCATCTGGCTTGCCTAGGGTTGAGACGTTTAGCTGAAAGGAGATATGACAGGTTCTTATGGTCAGTAATAACAGTAATAGGATGGACAGCCCCCTCCAACCAGTGTCGCTATTCCTCCAACGCCAATTTGATCGCCAAAAGTTCCCCATTACCCACGTCATAATTTCTCTCAGCCGAAGACAATTTTTTAGAAAAGAAGGCGCATGGACACCATTTACCAGGGGACGAACCCTGAAACAACGCAGCCCCAACCCCGACATCCGAAGCATCGACCTCTACAATAAAGGGCTGAGAAACATTGGGTTGACTGAGTAAAGGTGCAGTGACAAAATTATTCTTTAAGGAAGAAAAAGCCTTGAGGGAAGCATCCGACCATTTGGAAAAATCAGACCCCTTTTTAGTCATGTCAGTAAGGGGTTTCACTATAACAGAGTAATTTTGGATGAACTTCCTGTAAAAATTAGTAAAGCCCATAAAATGTTGCAGAGGGGAAATGGAGACTCCCTAGTCTGGTCTAGCTTCACGCTGTCTCAACTAACGTCCCTATATTGCCTCTTCAGCAATCGCCGCACGCGTGCCTCGCCCTACTTTCCCTGGCGTAAGGCTATGGCTAGGGATGGAAGGAGATGAGCCCTAGTCAACCTCCACTAAACACTAAAGACAACAAGGGAAGACAAAACAGGGGGAAATTGCTTAGCTTTTAGAAGACTCCAAATATGCACATGGCCTCAAACTCCAGAGAGGACGAAGTACTACTCCTGCTAAGCCACACAAGTAGAAATGAGTATAGCCGGCGACTCCCTCTCAGAAACACCAGGTATATATACACCCAGGCCAGAGAGCTAATTAGCAACAGGGAGGAGCTGCCCAGTCCTAAAGACAGCCTCTTATCTTAGATGCTGTCTGCAATGCCAAACGTAGAGAGCTCCTGCAACCAACTGCAGGGCGACTGTCTGTCACCTCTCATACACCCGTGACAATAGGACGTACTTGGACGTTCCAACATGACAACGATCCAAAACACAAGGCCTAGTCCACCTGTCATTGGCTACAGCAGAACAAAGTGAAGGTTCTTGAGTGGCCATCTCAGTCTCCTGACCTCAATAACATTGAGCCACTCTGGGGAGATCTCAAGGGCGCAGTTCATGCTAGGCAGTCCAGGAATTTACAGGAACTGTAGGCTTTTTGCCAAGAAGAATGGGTAGCTTTACCATCTGAGAAATTAAAGAACCTCATCCACAACTACCACAAAAAACTTCAAGCTGTCATTGATGTAAGAGGGGGCAATGCATGGTATTAAGAACCTGGGTACGTGAACTTTTGATCAGGGTCATTTGGATGTTTTTGGTTGTCATTAACATTTAAAAACAGAAAACACAGTAGTGTGACAATAAATGGCTTCACCCAAGCAATAACCATGAGTAGAGAAAAAGTTTTTTTTGTTATCATTCATATTCTCTGAAACAAGGCCAATATATGAAAAATTCTGTCGGGGTATGTAAACTTTTGAGCACAACTATATGTATGCATGTATATATATATATATATATATATATATATATATATATATATATATATATATAAATATATATACAGTACAGACCAAAAGTTTGGACACACCTCATTTAAAGATTTTTCTGTATTTTCATAACTATGAAAATTGTACATTCACACTGAAGGCATCAAAACTATGAATTAACACATGTGGAATTATATACTTAACAAAAAAGTGTGAAACAACTGAAAATATGTCTTATATTCTAGGTTCTTCAAAGTAGCCACCTTTTGCTTTGATGACTGCTTTGCACACTCTTGGCATTCTCTTGATGAGCTTCAAGAGGTAGTCACAGGAAAAGGTTTTCACTTCACAGGTGTGCCCTATCAGGTTTAATAAGTGGGATTTATTGCCTTATAAATGGGGTTGGGACCATCAGTTGTGTTGTGCAGAAGTCTGGTGGATACACAGCTGATAGTCCTACTGAATAGACTGTTAGAATTTGTATTATAACAAGAAAAAAGCAGCTAGGTAAAGAAAAACGAGTGGCCATCATTAGCTTAAGAAATGAAGGTCAATCAGAGCGAAAAATTGGGAAAACTTTGAAAGTGTCCCCAAGTGCAGCTGCAAAAACCATCAAGCGCTACAAAGAAACTGGCTCACATGAGGACCGCCCCAGAAAAGGAAGACCAAGAGTCACCTCTGCTTCTGAGGATAAGTTTATCTGAGTCACCAGCCTCAGAAATCGCAGGTTAACTGCAGCTCAGATTAGAGACCAGGTCAATGCCACACAGAGTTCTAGCAGCAGACACATCTCTTCAACAACTGTTAAGAGGAGACTTTGTGCAGCAGGCCTTCATGGTAAAATAGCTGCTAGGAAACCACTGCTAAGGACAGGCAACAAGCAGAAGAGACTTGTTTGGGCTAAAGAACACAAAGAATGGACATTAGACCAGTGGAAATCTGTGCTTTGGTCTGATGAGTGCAAATTTGAGATCTTTGGTTCCAACCACCGTGTCTTTGTGCGACGCAGAACGGATGGACTCTACATGCCTGGTTCCCACCGTGAATCATGGAGGAGGAGGTGTGATGGTGTGGGGGTGCTTTGCTGGTGACACTGTTGGGGATTTATTCAAAATTGAAGGCATACTGAATCAGCATGGCTACCACAACATCTTGCAGCGGCATTCTGTTCCATCCGGTTTGCGTTTAGTTGGACCATCATTTATTTTTCAACAGGACAATGACCCCAAACACACCTCCAGGCTCTGTAAGGGCTATTTGACCAAGAAGGAGAGTGATGGGGTGCTACGCCAGATGACCTGGCCTCCACAGTCACCAGACCTGAACCCAATCGAGATGGTTTGGGGTGAGCTGGACCGCAGAGTGAAGGCAAAAGGGCCAACAAGTGCTAAGCATCTCTGGGAACTCCTTCAAGATTGTTGGAAGACCATTTCCGGTGACTACCTCTTGAAGCTCATCAAGAGAATGCCAAGAGTGTGCAAAGCAGTCATCAAAGCAAAAGGTGGCTACTTTGAAGAACCTAGAATATAAGACATATTTTCAGTTGTTTCACACTCATTTGTTAAATATATAATTCCACATGTGTTAATTCATAGTTTTGATGCCTTCAGTGTGAATGTACAATTTTCATAGTCATGAAAATACAGAAAAATCTTTAAATGAGAATTTATGTCCAAACTTTTGGTCTGTACTGTATATATTGTAGGGGTTTGGTACTCACATAGCAGCGGGTCAGGTAGGAACAGGAAACGTTTTCATAAAAATGTTCAGGCAGGTTTACTCGAACTTCATACACCGCTTAGCATAGGCAAACAAAAGACAGCCTTTTCCTGCACAAAGGGAAAACACAAAGCAAAATGTCCATGCAATGGTGCGGGTTTGCCCGCTACAGGTCAGTGTCCAGTTCTCAAGGCCTTAGCGCAGACCAACACACTGGAGATCCACACATCTCCAGACACAGACACAAAATGAGACACTTGGCCTCCATTTTATTTACAGCAAACCACGCCCCAGGGTGGGGATATGTGAGCAGCCACTCCCACCCATCTCTTATGACTGCTCGTAAAAACCGGCCGTGAGACGCCCTATTAACCCTCTCAGCACTATAAGTGCTGGAGCATACTTTTCCAGTTTCACATCACCGAAGCTATCAACCTTGGTGATGCATAGCTCCTGTTAAGGACCTGTCTGGTGGCCATTTTACATACCCTCCCTCTGCCCAAAGCCGGGGAGCTTGGCACCTTCCGCTAGCAAACAGTGGACCCTTGACAGTTCGTCAGCATTGCCTTGCAGTTTCCCAGGCCTATACTCTACTTGGAAGCTGAAATCCTGAAGGGCTAAGAACCACCTGGTCACCCGGGTATTGTTCCCCTTCTTCTCGCGCATCCATCTGAGTGGGGCATGGTCTGACACCAGCCTGAACTTCCTGCCTAAGAGGTAGTATCTCAGGGTGTCCAACACCCACTTGATGGCCAAACATTCCTTCTCCACTATGGAGTAATTCTTTTCACAAGATGTCAGTTTCCGCCTTAAATACATTATGGGGTGCTCTTCCCCATTAATCTCTTGTGATAGGACAGCCCCCAACCCGACATCTGACGCATCCGTCTGGACCACAAACTCCTTTGAGAAATCCGGTGCCACCAACATTGGTTGTTTACACAGGGCTTGCTTGAGCTCCTGGAAGGCCGTCTCAGCTTCTGGAGACCACTTAGCCATATCCGATTTGGTCCCTTTATAAGGAGGTCTGTCAAAAGGGCCGCTGTCATGGCGAAGTTAGGTGTGAATCGACGGTAGTAGCCCACGATGCCCCAGAACGCTCTGACCTGCTTTTTTGAGAGAGGTTGCGGCCACCCCCGGATCGCGTGGACTTTAATTATTTGAGGCTTTATTACGACTCTGCCTACAACATAGCCCAAGTATTTGGCTTCCTCCATGCCCATGGCACATTGCTTCGGGTTTATGGAAAACCCCTCCTTCCGTAGAGCAGCAAGTATCGCCTGGATTTTGCTCAGATGGCTTTCCCAATCCTGACTGTAGATCACAATGTCATCCTGGCAGGCCACTGCGTACTTCTTGTGAGGGGCTAGGATCCGGTCCATGGCTCTCTGGAAGGTGGCTGGTGCTTCTTGTAACCCAAACGGCATCCTTGTGTACTGGAAGCATCCGTCTGGTGTTGAGAAGGCCATCTTCTCCTTGGCGTCTTGGGACATAGGAATTTGCCAATAACCTTTTGTGAGGTCAAGCGTGGTAGTGTAGCTGGCTGGTCCTAACCTTTCAATCAGTTCATCTACCCTGGGCATTGGGTAGGTGTCAAACTTTGAGACCTCGTTGAGTTTCCTATAGTCATTGCAAAACCGCCATTCTCCATCTGATTTCAGCACCAAGACTATGGGATTGGACCAGCCATTCTTGGACTCCTCAATGACTCCCAGGCTCAGCATCTGCTTCACTTCCTTCGAGATCACATTTCAGCGGGCTTCCGGAATCCAATACGGCTTCATGTTTACTCGGACATGAGGCTCCGTAAGAACCTCATGTTCTATGATTTGGGTACAACCTGGTAAT
Organism: Phyllobates terribilis; assembly: GCF_046119375.1. Lineage (NCBI taxonomy): Eukaryota > Metazoa > Chordata > Amphibia > Anura > Dendrobatidae > Phyllobates > Phyllobates terribilis. The sequence goes on along the minus strand of NW_027362761.1, from coordinate 503,157,138 downwards.
TCAGAGAACAGATCTCTGTTCCGATGTAGCAACTCTCGGCACTGTTGCTTCTGGGCACGTGACAGTGACTCTATCACCTTGACTTCCTCCACGTCGGTTTCAGTCTTCGCCACCAAACACGGAGCTTCCACGGGCTTCCTATCTTGCCAAGGCTTAATCAGGTTGCCGTGGTACATCTGGTAGGGCTTCCTTCTCCCTGGTTAGTGGACTCTATAGTTGACATCGCCAACCTTTTCGACTACTTCATAGGGGCCCTGTCACTTGGCCAGGAATTTGCTCTCCACCGTAGGTACCAGTTCCAGTACCCGATCCCCAGGATTGAAGTGTCTCACCCTTGCTGATCTATTGTACACCCTCGACTGTGCCTCTTGTTCTTTGAGGAGGTGTTCTTTCACAATGGGCATCACTTCTGCAATCCTTTCTTGCTTCTGGGCCACGTGTTCGATTACACTCCTGTAGTGTGTAGACTTCGCCTCCCAGGTCTCCTTCGCTAAATCCAGGAGTCCACGGGGGTCTTGGCCATATAATAGCTCAAACGGGGAGAATCCAGTAGAGGCCTGTGGGACTTCTCTAATGGAAAACAGAAGGTACGGCAGTAGACAGTCCCAGTCCCGGCCATCTTCCTCTATGACCTTCTTCAACATGGCCTTCAAGGTTTTTATTAAACCCCTCTACCAAACCATCTGTCTGTGGATGATAGACTGAGGTCCTGAGTTGTGTGATTTGCAGGGTTTTGTACAACTCCCTCATCACCCTTAACATAAATGGGGTCCCTTGCTCTGTTAGGATCTCCTTTGGCAACCCCGTTCTCAAAAAGATGTGGACCAGCTCCTGGGTTATGTGTTATGGTCTGCTACAAGAACTAAGGAAAGAAAGGAAAACTGTCCCTACAATAGAACTAAGCTGATTCCCTACGATGCAGCGGGCAACCTGTTCCATGTGAACAGACCCGCCTTCGTCCTCAGCTAGTCTGAACGCAGACCTATAGATATAAGGGAGGGGTCCCTAAAAGTACTAAGGACTGGGACAAAATTGGACACCTCCTAGCAGAAGTTGTAGTGGAGCAAAAAAGACAAACAGACAAAAAGTACTTATAGGTCCAAAGACCAAGCAAACTATAGAGATAGGTACAAAGCACCTGGCTAGATAAAGAGTCAAAGTAACACTGAAGTCCAGCAAAGCCAGGAGGGCAGAGCTGGAATAAATAGGCAGAAGGTCACGTGATCACAAAATAGAAAAAGCTAACAGGAGGGTTCTAACAGTACCCCCTCTACTATGAGGATCCTCCGGATCCTCCAGGCCCAGGCCTATCAGGAAACCTCCTGTGAAACGCTTTGATAAGTCTAGGAGCAGATACATCATCCGCCCTTACCCAGGAGTTATCCTCAGGACCGAAACCTTTCCAAGCGACGAGATACTGGAATCTCCCTCTATGCCTTCTGGAATTCAGGATACAAGAAATTTCATATTCACCGTCTTCCACCACCGGAGGAACTGTGACAGTGGCATCCCTATCCGATACATCAGCTTTTTTCAACAAGGAAACATGAAACACCGGATTAATCTTCCAGGAGTTGGGAACCTAACAGCAGACTGGTTCACCCCCTGAAGCACCTTAAATGGTCCCTCAAACTTCGGACCCAATTTCTTAGAAGGAATCCTCAACCGCAGATTCTTTGAGGACAACCAAACCATGTCACCAACATTACAAAACCTCTTGACGTTTCCTGTTAAAATACTTCTTGGACTTTTTGTTAGCCTCTTGAAGGTTACAACGTACATCAGTCCAAACTCTCTCCAAATCACCGGAAAAATTCTCCTCCTCCGGCACAGCCGACACCAATTTGGAGAACGAAACAAACGACTGATGTCTCCCAGTACAACAAAAAAACGGAGCAAAAGAGGATGTATGGTTGTTAAGAGCAAATTCAGCAAGTGGCAGAAACTCAGACCACCCCTCCTGATTGTCTGCCACAAAACAACGCAAAAACTGTTCAACATCCTGGTTCTTTCTCTCTGTCTGTCCATTAGACTCAGGATGATACCCAGATGAAAATGACAAATGGACTCCCCACCTGTCACAAAAGGCACGCCAAAAACGAGCCACAAACTGGGGTCCCCTATCAGAAACAATGTCGGTGGGAACGCCATGGAGCCTGACAATTTCCTTAACAAAAGTCTTAGCGAGTGTCTTAGCGCAGGGTAGTTTAATGAAAGGAACCAAGTGACACATCTTGCTAAAACGGTCCACGACCACCCAGATGACAGTGAAACCCTCGGATACAGGAAGGTCAGTAATAAAATCCATTGCAAGATGCGTCCAAGGTGCACTAGGAACCTCCAGAGGGCAAAGCAACCCCGCAGCAGGAGCATGTGAAGCCTTTGATCTAGCACACACAGTACATTGGCGCACCCACTTAATGACTTCCTTCTGCCACCCAGGCCACCAAAATCTGCGACCTACAAGTCTCTTAGTCTCAGAAATTCCTGGATGACCTGCCAACCGAGACTCATGATACTCAACAAACAAATCTCTCCTAAAGGTTCTAGGCACAAACAACCTCCCATGGGGAGTGTTAGATGGGGCATCCTCCTGGGCTTTCAGAATCCCATCTTCCAAAACGGAGTCCAATGCTGCTATCACAACTCCTTCCTGTAAAATGCTGTCCTCCTCCTCGGTACCAACCATGGGAGAAAAGCTGCGAGATAAAGCATCGGCTTTAACATTCTTAGTACCCGGGATGTAAGTAACAGAAAAATTAAACCGCGAAAAAAAAGTGCCCACCTAGCCTGACGGGCATTCAAGCACTTGGCAGCATCTAGATAGATCAGATTCTTATGATCAGTGAAAACCTGAATGGGAAATTTAGCACCTTCCAAGAAATGACGCCAATGTTCAAATGCGACTTTAATAGACAGCAATTCCCGATTACCAACATCGTAATTAAGTTCGCTTTCAGAAATTTTTTTCGAAAAAAAGGCACAGGGATGAACTCCATCCTTGTTCTCCTGAGACAAAACCACACCGACCCCCACCGAAGAAGCATCCACCTCGACCAAAAAAGGCTTGGTCTCATCAGGCTGCATAAGGATGGGGGCAGAACTGAACCTCTCCTTGAGATACACAAAAGCTTCAATGGCCTCAGTAGTCCACTGGACCGTATTCGCACCTTTCCTGGTGAGATCGGTCAGTGGCTTAACAATTATAGAAAAATTCTTAATGAATTTTCTGTAATAATTGGCGAAACCCAAAAATCTCTGTATCGATTTCAAACCAATAGGCCTAGGCCATTCCTGCACAGCCTGAACCTTCACTGGGTCCATCTCAAAGCCCTCGCTGGAGATAATGTAGCCCAAAAAAGTAATTCTCTGCACAGCGAACTCGCATTTCTCCAGCTTAGCAAAAAGTGAATTGTCACTTAATAACTGCAATACCTCACGTACGCTCTGCCAATGAGACTCCAGATCCGGTGAATAAATCAAAATGTCATCCAAATACACAACCACATTCTTACCAATCAAAGGTCTCAGGATGTCATTAATATGGTTCTGAAAAAACGCTGGTGCATTGGTAAGACCAAAAGGCATAACCAGATTCTCAAAATGACCCACCGGAGTGTTAAAAGCAGTTTTCCATTCATTACCCTCCTTCATTCGCAACAAATTGTATGCCCCCCCGGAGATCAATTTTAGAGAACCACTTGGCCCCCACTACATCGTTAAACAAGTCAGGAATTAACGGCAGTGGGTAGGAATTGCGAACGGTAATTTTATTAATTTCGCGAAAGTCCAGACATGGACGTAAACCGCCGTCCTTTTTTTTTACAAAAAAAAATCCAACAGCCACAGGTGACTTAGAAGGTCTAATGTGACCAGCAGCCAAGCTCGCCTGTATGTATTCCTCCAAGGCCTTTCTTTCAGGGATAGTCAGATTAAATAAACGACTCTTGGGAAGAGTAGCTCCCGGAATAAACTCAATAGTGCAATCATAATCCCTATGAGGAGGTAAAATTTGCGACTCCTCCTCTGAAAAAAACTTCCAAAAATCCTGAATGGGTACAGGTAATTCCCCTTTTTCCACAGCAGCAATGCGACCGTTACAACACTTATCATAACACTTAGGACGCCAAGACTTAATCTCATTAGTAGACCAGTCTAGTAAAGGATTGTGCAGTTTTAACCAAGGCAAACCTAAAACTACAGGAGAAGGTAAATTATCCAATACCACCAAATCCAGATTCTCTTGGTGAATACCATTAATAGTGAGGGGAAATTCAGCAACCTTGTGAATAATACATTTCAAAGGAGTGTTATTAACAGCAACCACAGAAATAGGAGATGACAAAGGTTTGGATTCTAATTTAAATTTTTCCAAAAATCCCTTATCAATCACATTCAGTGTTGAACCACAATCCACAAATACCTGAAATTCAATCAACTCCTCCTGCAATGAGGTACTCCCTGAAAGAAATACTCCCTTAGAGTTTAAACAAGCAATACGGGCGTAACTGACCTTTTTTTTTTCTTTGTTTAACCGAAGCTCACAGTTCTTAATTAAATGGTCAGATTTACCACAGTAAAAGCACAATCCCTTGGAAAACCTGCGGTCTTTTTCCTGAGAGCGGAGAGACATCGCCCCAATCTCCATCGGTTCTCCGTCATCCGAGCAGACCCTCTGATGACTAGGAGCTGCCATAGCAGGAGTTTTCGCCTCATTAACCCTGGCACGCAGTCTCCTGTCCACACAAATATAGCTAATTGCATGGCTTCTTGCAAGGTTCCAGGTGCAGGAAAAGCAATCAGCAGATCCTTAACCCTTTCACTTAGACCAGCAAGAAACAAACATTTTAACACCGAATCAATCCATTCCACTTCAGAAGACCACCTTCTGAAGTGTGTACAATAATTTTCAACATCACCTGACCCCTGCTTCAAACGTCTCAGTTCTGTCTCAGCAGATGAGACTCGATCAGGATCGTCATACAACAACCCGATAGCAGAAAAAAAAACTTCCACTGATCTAAAACACGGATCATTAGGTTGGAGAGAAAAGGCCCATCCCTGTGGTTCCTTGCGCAAAAGTGACATGATAAACCCAATGCGCTGTTATTCATTCCCAGAGGACCTGGGTCTCAAACGAAAATATAATAAACAAGCATTTTTAAATGAAAAAAAATCTTGTTGTTTACCATGAAAAAAAATCAGGCAGTCCTACCTTTGGTTCCACAAAATGCGCTCCAGGACAGCTACTCACGTGTTGCTGGAGCCCGGCCACCTCAAGAGACAATCCCTGCAGGCGTTGAGCCAATTCCTGAACAGACACCATGCTGATCTCCGGATTTCTTTCCTTAGAGTTTCTACTATTTTTGGCTGGACTTACTGTTATGATCTGCTACAAGAACTAAGGAAAGAAAGGAAAACTGTCCCTACAATAGGACTAAGCTGATTCCCTACGATGCAGCGGGCAACCTGTTCCTTGTAAACAGACCCGCCTTCGTCCTCAGCTAGTCTGAACGCCGACCTATAGATATAAGGGAGGGGTCCCTAAAAGTACTAAGGACTGGGACAAAATTGGACACCTCCTAGCAGAAGTTGTAGCGGAGCAAAAAACACAAACAGACAAAAATCACTTAGAAGTCCAAAGACCAAGCAAACTATACAGATAGGTACAAAGCACCTGGCTAGATAAAGAGTCAAAGTAACACTGAAGTCCAGCAAAGCCAGGAGGGCGGAGCTGGAATAAATAGGCAGAAGGTCACATAACCACAAAATAGAAAAAACTAACAGGAAGGTTCTAACATTATGCACTTGTTTGAGGCGTTTCGTAGTGATACAGCCTCCGGGTACCGGATAGCGTAGTCCAGTACCACCAGGATATACTGATGTCCTCTGGCAGACTTAAGCAGTGGCCCCACTAGATTCATGGTGATGCGGTCGAATGGGACCTCAATGATGGGTAGTGGAACTAAGGGGCTATGGAAGTGAGCCACAGGGGAGGTCAGCTGACAAGTGGGACAGGACCTACAATAATTCATGTTCTCTCAGTGACAACCGGGCCAGTAGAACCTCTGGAGGATCCTTTCCTGGGTTTTTTCTATCCCCAGATGCCCACCTAAGACATGTGTATGGGCCATATCTAACACCCTGCGTCTGTACGGCCCTGGCACTAGTAACTGCTCGATTACCTCCCCTCTGAGCTTGGTGACCCGATATAGCAACTCCCCATTCACAGCAAAATATGGATATCGGGTGTCAGCCCCTGGATCTTGAGCAACACCATTCAGAACAGTGACATTAACAAATACCCTTTCAGAGTTAAGTCCCTGATTTGGGCGGTTCCAAAGTCTCCCCCGGACACCACCAGCTCAGAGATCTTGGCCTCCAGGGATGCTGCCTCATCCTCATCCCCAACAAGCACACAAAAAGGAAACCCGGAGGTGGCCTGCAATGAGGTTTCTTCAGGAGCGACCTGGTTGTTGTCCGGACAACCCGGCTTCCTCCCTTTCTCCCACAAGTTCCAAAACAAGGCAAAGTCCTGCCCTATTATCACTGGGTGCAACAGGTCCTTGATTACGCTCACCTTGTGGCACTCAGCGACATAATTTGAGTATATGACCACTTGGGCAGGGTAGTCCTTAGCGTCCCCATGGATGCAACGTACACCGACCTTCTTCCCCGGAATCAGCCGATGAGTAATTGTGGCCCTCACTAGGGTTACCAAACTCCCCGAGTCTAACAAAGCGGTCACTTGCACTCCATTCACCGTCATGAGGCATGCCTGCGGTCCCTCGCCTGACTGAGGAACAGCACTACAGGCAGGATAAGCAATGTACGAACAGCGCCGTCCTGTGCTGCAGTCCATAGGCTCATTGGTCATGGGGCAACGGGCGGCTATGTGACCTGGGGTATGACACCTCCAACATACTACGTTATGTGGCGGGACCTTGGGTAGCAACTCAGACCCCTCCTGGGCTCTAGGACGCCCCCCAGATGTGGCTCTAATTCCCCTCTTTTAGGTGCCCGCCCCCTTTCTGTATCCCCAATATGGAGACGCTACGACCCCTTGCTTCCCCAAGGAACTCTCTACCCCCTGGTACCTTTCCATCAATCCCACCAGGTCATCAGCATTACTTGGATCTCCCTGGGCAACCCAGGATTGCACCGACCTCGAAAGGGAGTGGATGAACCTATCCATGACGACCCTCTCCACCATCTGTGCCGGGGAGGAAGACTCAGGTTTCAACCACTTTTGAACCAGGTGTAGGAGGTCAAACATTTGGGACCGAGGAGGTTTATCACTGCAATAGGCCCAGTCGTGCACCCGTTGCGCCTTGACAGTCAGAGTCACTCCCAAGCGCGCCAAACTCTCAGTTTTCAACTTGACATACTCCTTTGTGTCCTGCAAGGCCAGGTCATAATAGGCCTTCTGCGGTTCCCCTGTTAAATATGGCGCCAGCACCTCCGCCCACTGCTCTGGAGGCAATTTCTCCCGCTCTGCCACCCTCTCAAAGACCGTCAGGAACGCCTCAAAGTCATCACCCGGGGTCATCTTTTGAAATGCTCTCCTTACCGTCTTCCTCATGTGAGAGTCATCACCTGGAGTAGGGGGTGGGGCGGTTGCCCTGCCACAGATCTCCTCGGCCAGCAGCTCCATCTGCTGCTTGTGCTGTAGTTGCTGCATCTGCTGCTGCTGTTGCCACTGCTGCTGCTGCTGTTGATGCTGCTGCTGTGGCTGCTGCAGCTGTTGCCACTGCTGCTGCTGCTGTTGATACTGCTGGAGGTTAGCCTGCACCAGTTGCTTAGTCAGCTCCTCCATGCTACCGGACGTCCCTTGCTGGCAGATGGCCTTCACCCAAGACATAAACGGTTTTCCGTAGCAGTCCCACTGCCCCTTGGGATTCGTGCCCGTGCTTCTAGCACCAATTGTAGGGGTTTGGTACTCACGAAGCCACGGTTCAGGTAGGAACAGGAAACGTTTTCATAAAAATGTTCAGGCAGGTTTATTCAGACTTCATAAACCGCTTAGCATAGGCAAACAAAAGACAGCCTTTTCCGGCACAAAGGGAAAACACAAAGCAAAATGTCCATGCAATGGTGCGGGTTCGCCCGTTACAGGTCAGTGTCCAGTTCTCAAGGCCTTAGCACAGACCAACACACTGGAGATCCACACGTCTCCAGACACAGACACCAAATGAGACACTTAGCTTCCATTTTATTTACAACAAACCCGCCCCGTGGTGGGGATATGTGAGCAGCCACTCCCTCTCATCTCTTATGACTGCTCGTTAAAACCGGCCGTGATACGCCCTATTAACCCTCTCAGCACTATATGTGCTGGAGCATACTTTTCCGGTTTCACATCACCGAAGCTACCAACCTTGGTGATACATATCTCCCATTAAGGACCTGTCCGGCAGCCATCTTACAATATTTATATATATATATTTATATAATATGAAGGTGCCTGCTCGCCTGCAGCGATATCTGCAGTCATTCTCCCTGATGCCATTTTTGCCCTACGTCATGCTGCTCTGCGGGTGGATTGTGTGTATCCACTAACTCTCAGTCTCTTAAAGGGCTAATGGCAAAGGTTCCAGGGTCCAAATGGATTTTTCTCACAGTGCTCTGTGTCTGGGAAATAAGGAACTTTTGGTTCCTGAAGACTACAGAGATGTGTTGTTTCTGTTCTATTTGCCATTCACCAACCTTGTATTCATTATTTCACTTGCTTGTGTAAGGAGATGGACATACGTTCCCCCTTGAAGAACAAGTGTATTGTTGTATAGTGTAATGTGATCTGTGACATGCGTTGATAGAGTTCGTATTGTGTGTTGCCCGACGGTAGGGAGAGCAAAAGTTAAAGTTTGGGACTAGCCCAGAGTGGTAGGAGATAAAGGAAGGCCCAGAGTTTACAACTTAGAGAGGTAACAGGCCAAAATGGAACAGAGTACGTGAGGCGAAGAGAGTGCTTCGGGCGGGAGTTCCAAGCTGTCAGTAACAGAGAAGTTAAGTACTGGCCACACTGGCAATATAGTTTCCTAGAGGGGGAAGAAGAAGTGGAAAGTCGGACTCTTGCTATCTGCACTTTAGTACTAAGCTTGGTTGTGGTGAAGCTGAGAGGAACAGTGAAGATAGAGAACGAGCGAGTAAAGAGGAAAAATTGGAACTGTGTGTGGAAAATGCTTCATGTTGAGAAGGAAACATTACACTTGTCTAATGCTAGTCCAGACCCCTGCCTGTGTACCACTTATGAACCATACTCCATCTGCTTCAATCCTTGTCTGACTATGATTCCTGCCAGCTGCAACTAATAGCCATTGCTAATAGAGGCTACTCTGGGAGCACCGACTTAGGATTCCTTGCATTAGTTAGCCTGGGCTACATAGTGACTTTTGCCGCCTCGTAGGTTGAGTGACTAAAGATCTTTATGTATGGCTACTACATAGCAGTGAATGAGGTAACATTGCGACCACTAGATTACCATGACTGTGAGAAGCAAATTAAAAAAAAATTGGATCCGGTTGGATTTTTTTGCAACTTGATGGTTGTGGTCGCTGTACTCTAAGGCTATGTTCACACTTTGCGGGGTTTTTTGTGTGTGTTTTTGTGCAGGTAAAATCTGCTCTCTTGACATTAAAGAAGCTGCTTAGAAAAATCAGGTTTTGCTTCATTTTTTGCTTTGCTGCGTTTTTCAGGATCCCAAATTTCAGCTTTGCTTCCAATACAGAAGCATGAACACAGATCACCAATGCAAGACATATGTGAAACTATTTTTGGAAAAAAGGGCAATTTGATCAGATTATTTAGTGAATAAAGATTTTTGTGTCTGAAAAAATAGTGACTATTCTGAACAAAAAAGTTCATATGAGTCCATGAAAAATGAAACAGCAGGGGGAGGTGAATTGGTCAGGAATAGTTTACCTAAGACATTGGCAGTGGATTGAGTTTGTAGGATACTGTTTACTTTCACACATTGGTTGGCCCTTGAATTAGTCAGGTATTGTTCAATTTCACACCTAGGTCGGCCAATGTTTTCTTTACACATATCACTAATTTAATTAAACTGTACTAATCCTAACTGCCATTCTCAGATGAGGAGACCCTACTGCTAACGCTGAGGAACAGGGGAGAATGACTCGATGCAGCTCCTGACCTGCGGTGAACTCACTGAGCTCAGCGCAGTTCACCCTGAGAGATTTTCACACGGTGAACTGTGCTGAGCTCACTGAGTTCAGCCGCAGTTCAGGGGTCCACTCGCTGCATCAAGTCATTCTCCTCTGCTCCTCAGCATGAGCGTCGCCTCAAGCCACCGTACGCACTGATGAAGAAATGTCGGTCAGATGCATTATGGAGTGGGACACTGGATTATTTAAACTTCGTACAGGTCAGGGATATTGTAGTTATTTTTTGATTTGTTTACAGGGGACAATGACCTAAGAGAATTGGGTGTAGAGGTGTGTATAATGTGTTTTTTATTTTATTCTTAATTTTACACTCTATGTAGACAGCGGGGGCTGAATAAAACTCTCAACATTGTTCCTGATCGCATCGCAAGCAGGGGCCAATGATGAAAGATGCCTGCAGCACCCGGGGAACAGCACTAACTGTACCGCTGTTTTCCAGGCGCCGTGGATGACACTGATGTCATCTGTGTTTCATTTGTGGCCCATGTGGCATGCAAAAAACGGTCATGTCAGCGCGCTTTGCCTACGTACAACCGGTCCGTGGAAACACACTGACATGTGCGCAGACCCATTCATTTTAATTGGTATATGTGTGTAAGTGTCTCCAGTACATGTGAAAACTGTCACCACACGTACTGGAGACACGGACGTGTGAATGAGGCCTAACAGCAACACATTTTTATCTTTGGCCACTCAACCTATGTGGAAGCCAAAGTCACCATATAGCCTTTGCCTTAAGAATGAAGAACTCGCTCTATGTCCTGCTCTGTAATGTTATATTTGGCTGTATTGTTTGTGCCCAGGACTGTATTATTTAATGTATCACTCCAGGGTATTTTTGTTATTTCATCCTCTAAAGTGGTATCACTAATGTATGTTCCCTGCCTGTAGGACCAACTATTGTCTTCTTTTCTTACTGGTGTGGCTTGAGTCTCTCCGCCATGTTGTGACTGCAGCTGTGAATGGCCGGAAATCACAGATAACGGACACTAGCTCTCATTGTAAGTCTATGAGAATTTCATTCTGGCTCTCATAGACTTAGATTGAGAAGTGACTTTCGGTCCACCCAGAAAACACTGGAACGATGCAGCTATTCACATATAGCAAAAGAGGACAGGAGTGGCGCCAAGAACAACAGAAGATGGCGACCTGTAAGCATTTTACTACAGACAGGGAACATACAATAGTGATACCTCTCAGGGGATGAAACAAAAAAAATACCCCAGAGTATTACTTTAAGCATTACATGTGTTGCATATTTCTGCTTTCAGCAGAATCATCAGTACTCAGACACTGTGGAAGAATAAACTGTTTTACTTGGGACATACAGCAACCATTTTCTGCATCATCACATCATGGAGGATTACGGGAAGAGAAAAATAAAATGAACAAACCTAAGAAGTGATACAGTACAATATTACCAATCTCTAACAATAGTCATCTGTTGTCCCTGTACAACATAAGCATGCAGCTGTTGAATACTCCCACAATATAGTGGTGTTTTTTTTTAGCAACTAAATGGTAGTTTATTTAGCTATTTACCCACTGATTCTGAATATTGTGTGTGCCATACATGGTGGTGTTATGTGGATGTGGCACCCCAGGGGTCTGGTTTCCCACAGTAATGTAATGTTATGTCTGAGAGCAGGTGGGAGGTCCTTTGGTCAGGGATCCTGTGCATGCCACACCTCCTGCCCAGTCTTGGGAGGGGAAGAACTTCCCCTATATAAACCTGGGGCTGAGGCAGGGTTAGGAGTCAAGGAGAGTAGAGACGAGAAACAGTCATAGGAAGAAACAGCAGAAGCTCAGTGGGAGCAATACTACTACGAGTCAGGGGCTGGCAGCTGCAGAGCTCGCCCTGACTGAGAAGCTTTCTTACCGGACCCGGCGTCCGAGGCTGTGGGGACTAACTTTTACCCAGCAGCAGAAGCCGACCGGCAGGGGATTTCAGGTCCTCAGGCCCAGAAACCCGAAGGCAAGGTCACACGCGTGGGACCAGCACCGCCATCGTGGAGCGGAAGCCATTAGAAGGCCCCGAGTCACCGGCCATATGGGTGAGCACCACACGGCACACTCAGGGACGTGGGCTACTTATATCCGCTTCTAGCAAGGTAGCCAGAAGAGTACAGTCAGTTTGGGAGGCCTACAACTCCGCCTGGCCAGGGGAGATCCCATCTGCTCAAGGACTGACCAGGCCCCGTTCGCTAGCAAGTACTCCGGGAGGGTCTATCGTTGTTACCAGTAAAGACCCTGAATTACACCGCACCGTCTCTGAGTGGTTCCTGCTACCCCCATCTTCCACGTCGGCTGCCCTGAGGCCATACCCCTCCCGTTGGGGGTTATACTATCACGCTGCACAATTCTACACCGGCCTCAGCGGTCTGCCCTGCAGCGGCAGCTCCATAGCTGCAAATCAACGGGTGGCGTAGTCGACACTCAAATAACACCTATCAAGACTGCCACACACTGAGTTTGACTCCCTGGGCACGGACCGGGTCCCCGCCACTCGGAGACTACAACCCTCATCTGATCCGGTTCCGGGTAAGCCCCCGTGCGCGAGACGCTGCGCGACACAGCAGGCCCAGGGGCGCGTCATGGACACTGTATGACATTGTATGTATAATTATTTTATTTTTCCAGCTTTTGAAATAGCATGAAAACAGTCTAAAGAAAGGGCTTTACCAATTGCCCAGGGACACATGTTCTATAAAACTGTCATTGCTTGTGACGACTGCATTTTCTTATACATGCTGCTGTCATTATTCAATATCGTCCCTCTTGATCGTTCTAGAGTCCACGTTAAATATACACAGCGGGAGAAATAAAGGATGAAACACAGAACATCATGATGGTATTGATAACATAAATGTAATTGATTGCTTATGTCGTTATCCTGTTGTACTCAGCCTTCTCTATATGATATTCACCAGAATAAGATACAATTAGAGAGTGGCACGTAGAATAGTGCATGAAATGATGCTTGTTGATGCAAGCAAGCAGATGGCTACGGTGCCCTAAGTAAATGTATTCCTTACTGTTGCCCGTCTGTCCTATTAATAGTGGTCACTGATTTTACCTTTATGGAGCACATCACATCTTTTTTTTCAGAAATGAACTTCTGTTTCCAGTGAATGTGTTTTGCAGATTTATTTAGAATGTGACCATTGCTTAATACAGGCCTTATTTATTATTTAGTCATCATCTCACCATAATCAGAGATCACAGAATTTTGTTATATTTGTCATGTTGTGCTGTACTATAGGTCCAGGTACAGTTAGGTCCATATATATTTGGACAGAGACAACATTTTTCTAATTTTGGTTCTAGACATTACCACAATGAATTTTAAACAAAACAATTCAGATGCAGTTGAAGTTCAGACTTTCAGCTTTCATTTGAGGGTATCCACATCAAAATTGGATGAAGGGTTTAGGAGTTTCAGCTCCTTAACATGTGCCACCCTGTTTTTAAAGGGACCAAAAGTAATTGGACAATTGACTCCAAGGCTATTTCATGGACAGGTGTGGGCAATCCCTTCGTTATGTCATTCTTAATTAAGCAGATAAAAGGCCTGGAGTTGATTTGAGGTGTAGTGCTTGCATTTGGAAGGTTTTGCTGTGAAGTAAACATGCGGTCAAAGGAGCTCTCCATGCAGGTGAAACAAGCCTTCCTTAACCCTAGAACGCATACCTGGGGCCTCGCAGGCCCGCCCTGTTAATTGTTTTCTATTTTCTGCAAGATTACTTTAGTTAGAATTTTGAAACTCTAGGTATTCCTCAGGTATATAGTTGTTTGTCATTTTTGTTTGAGTTATTCCATGTTATTTGCACACAGGCCTAAAAGGCCCCAGGTATGTGAAACTGTCGATTTTTATGGTCATGCGTTCTAGGGTTAAGCTGCAAAAACAGAAAAAACCCATCCGAGAAATTGCTACAATATTAGGAGTGGCAAAATCTACAGTTTGGTACATCCTGAGAAAGAAAGAAAGCACTGGTGAACTCATCAATGCAAAAAGACCTGGGCACTCACGGAAGACAACAGTGGTGGATGATCGCAGAATAATCTCCATGGAGAAGAGAAACCCCTTCACAACAGCCAACCAAGTGAACAACACTCTCCAGGAGGTAGGCGTATCAATATCCAAATCTACCATAAAGAGAAGACTGCATGAAAGTAAATAAAGAGGGTTCACTGCACGGTGCAAGCCACTCATAAGCATCAAGAATAAAAAGGCTAGACTGGACTTTGCTAAAAAACATCTAAAAAAGCCAGCACAGTTCTGGAAGAACATTCTTTGGACAGATGAAACCAAGATCAACCTCTACCAGAATGATGGAAAGAGAAAAGTATGGCGAAGGCGTGGTACAGCTCATGATCCAAAGCATACCACATCATCTGTAAAACACGGCGGAGGCAATGTGATGGCTTGGGCATGCATGGCTCCCAGTGGCACTGGGTCACTAGTGTTTATTGATGATGTGACACAGGACAGAAGCAGCCGAATGAATTCTGATGTATTCAGAGCCATACTGTGTGCTCAGATCCAGCCAAATGCTGCCAAACTGATTGGTCGTCGTTTCATACTACAGATGGACAATGACCCAAAACATAAAGCCAAAGCAACCCAGGAGTTTATTAAAGCAAAGAAGTGGAATATTCTTGAATGGCCAAGTCAGTCACCCGATCTCAACCCAATTGAGCATGCATTTCACTTGTTAAAGACTAAACTTCAGACAGAAAGGCCCACAAACAAACAGCAGCTGAAAACCACAGCAGTGAAGGCCTGGCAGAGCATCAAAAAGGAGTAAACACAGCGTCTGGTGATGTCCATGAGTTCAAGACTTCAGGCAGTCATTGCCAACAAAGGGTTTTCAACCAAGTACTAGAAATGAACATTTTATTTACAATTATTTAATCTGTCCAATTACTTTTGGTCTCTTTAAAAACTGGGTGGCACATGTTAAGGAGCTGAAACTCCTAAACCCTTCATCCAATTTTAATGTGGATACCCTCAAATGAAAGCTGAAAGTCTGAACTTCAACTGCATCTGAATTGTTTTGTTTAAAATTCATTGTGGTAATGTTTAGAACCAAAATTAGAAAAATGTTGTCTCTGTCCAAATATATATGGACCTAACTGTATATTCGCTCTTTACTTAAGCACATGAAAGCGCCACTCCACCGTTTTTTTTTTTTTCAGCACTGAAGTGGTGCTGAAAACTAACTAGCTAAGGTTCCTGACCGTAGTCTTATACTTACCTGCTGCTTGTCTTCATCTTTTTTCGGCACCACTCCAGTCCCACAGCTCCATTTTGTGACAGCAGCTTCTGACTGGCCGGAATTCGGAAGCTGCATCACAAGCTCTCAATGCAAGTCTATGAGAGCCAAAACAAGGCAATAATGAGTTTCTCATAGACTTGTATTGAATTGTGACTTCCGACTCATTCCAGCAAACACTTGAGGGATCCGGCAGGTCACAAACTGCCAGAGATAGACCGAAGCGGCACTGATAGAAGTTAAAGATGGTGGCAGGTAAGTATCAGACTAGGTTCAGGGATCTTACATTAGAAACATCACTCCAGCACTGTCATAAAAAAAATCGCCACTGGAGTGGTGCTTTAACAGTTTTGTTAATATTGTAATTATTCATTGAAGAGATCCTTAATTACTAGATGTACTGTTATGATATGTCAATGATAGCTTAAAGGGTTAGTACATCTCTGGCAACCTCATATTAATAGGGGAAAGAGATGAAAAAAATTAAAATAATTTGATAGTCACCTTCTAAACTGGAGTCGCTCATCCATACTCAGCACTACTTTCCTTACTGGTCTCTGATCAACATCTGGTGAAGAGCGACTCATGAGCTCTGGTGTGTTTACATTCAGTCTGACGCTCAAACAAAATTTGAGCGCTGCAACTGTTCATCAGCTGCTGATTGGCTGTAGCGCTCATGCGACACTACCAGATATCGATCCCAGGACTCCAGCGGGGAATGTACTACTGAGTACAAAGGAGTGGGACCAGTCTGAAAGGTGAGTATCTATTTTTTTCTCTCCTTTTGTGTTTTTTTTTTTAATAAGGGTTTGTCTGATATGCAATTTCTAAAAATGTCTCTCACTTTGGCAGAACCAGAAAGTCAATTTATTAGATAGAGTATTTGACCATTAATTTCAATGGCTGGCAAGCTAACATTTAATCTGCAGCATGGATACTGTGTGGTTGCGGCTGCAGCTTCCCTCAGCTACAATAGCTGGACATATGGACAATACTGTACCTTACAGGTATATCCATTATTTGAACCAAAAATAGTACAAGATAGCAAAGGCTGTCAGGTCCCCAATCCCGTAATTCCCAAGCTCACAAAATCGTATACTGTATTTTTCGAACTATTAGACGCACTAGACCATGAGACGCACCCCAAATTTTGGGGTGGAAAAAAATATTTTTATAAGATGGTGGTCCGTCTTATAGTTCGAATAGGTATCTTACCTGGTGGGCGGTGGAGTCGGGGTCACAGGAAGCAGGGTCCCTCAGGAAGCCGGCGGAAGTGGAGGAATGCTGCGGACCTTGGGTGGGAGAAGGGGGTGCTCCAGCAGCAAAGGGTTGCGGTGGTGGTCGAGCAGGATCGCAGGAAGCACGGCCCCTCCCTCAGGAACCCAACGGCGGCAGCAGAAGCGGTGAGACACTACGGGGCCGGTGTCGGCGATCAGGCAGAGCGGCGTGCGCTGCTTTTCCGGTGGCCGTGGCCATCTTCCTGTAGATCACAGCTTCAGGAAGATGGCCACGGCTGCCGGAACAGCAGCGCACACCACTCTGCCTGACCGCCAACACCGGCCCCGTAGCATCTCATTGCTTCTGCTGCCGCAGCCGGGTTCCTGAGAGAGGGACTTTGCTTCCTACAATCCCACTCCACCACCACCGCAAGTCCCCGGTAAGCTACGTTTGGATCATAAGACGCACCCTCCATTTTCCTCCCAAATTTTGGGGGAAAAAAGTGCGTCTTATGGTCCAAAAATTACGGTATATATAGCAGCCAGGTGAGAATTAATAAATCTTAACTTTTACTAATATAATCATTAAAACAGCTAGGTAATATAAAATGAAAATACCACCGCTACTGAAAGTAAAGGAGAAAATATGTAATAAGGAATGGCACTAAGCATAATACAGGATGTTGTAATAAGGGAGGGCACTGTACATAATAAGAAATGAGCCTATAATAAAAAAAATTGTTCTATATGATGATGCCACAATTTTGCAGGCCTGGTTTCTATTGTGATAATGTAGCCATGGTGTATGTCTGGGGTCTACTTTGTTGATAACATAATGCCAGTGGTCAGGATCCTACTGTGATGGTGTAAGGATGGTGGACTGTGCTGCAGTGTTTCTACCCCTGAAGACACCAATTGTGTTGTGTGTGAATAATGTCTTGTCTGTTTTGTGTATATACATAATGTATTGTGATATGGTTATGTATAGTGTTTATGTTTAGTAATGTAAGTAATGTATAGTATGTATAGTGTTATAGGACAGGTAGTATAAAGATGTAGATAATTGACTGTATCATACTTTAGGTATTGACGATAGGGTAAGTTAAGATGGAGTTAATTTCAAGACTAGACCACAGTGGGAGGGATTAGTGGTATGGAAAGTGACAATGTTACTGTTAGTTGGTCAGATAAGGTCTGGAGTATAAAGTGAGCAGAGATGCATGAAAGGGTAACCATGAGTGAGAGGAGATAGGACGAGGGATAGTGTGATCCTGAAGAGAAGTGACTGACGAGACACAGTGGCCTTCCGGAAAGGGGTTCTTGGGTAGGACGCCGAGTCACGAACCCCAGAGCTTGTAACGCAGAAGGTAATGGGCCTAAGCAGGACTGAGTACAACGGACTAGTGGGGGTCCCAATTTCAAGGGTTCCAGGGCTCCAGTAGTTGAAGAAATAGGATGCGGAACCAAAGCGCAAGTAAGGAGATATGATGATCAGGACTGTAGTGTTAAAGCTGGGTGGTGGCAAAGTAAAGAGAAACAGTGGGCCTCACTAGCCCTAGAGTAAACTCTGGAGGAAGGATACTGAAAGTGGTAAATGCTTTATACTGTAACGGAAACGTCCATAAGACTTTGTACCTGCTATTCCTTGTATATAACCTTCACCAAGTTACCATTCAGTAAAGAGTTTGTTTTGGAACGGAAGTATCTCTTATTGAACTGTGAAACACATGGTCTTGGCCATCCCACACCACTGCTTACATGCATCCTGCATGGGCGTAAGGCCATCACAGCACCATTCCACACATCCAGCCAGGACCCACATTTTAGTAAAGCGCATCGGGCGTAAAAGGAGATGAGTGTTTCGCTCACGGCTACTGTCCCGCCCCGCACTACAATAGCATCACAATGGTTCGTCTTCCTAGGCTGCTTTCTAATGTGATAATATAGCGTTCGAAGTCTGGCTTTTATTATTATTATGATATAATAATGTCTTTACTCTTACATCTAGTATAAACTTGTTATAAATTCATAGTGGAATCTAGTTTAAATTGTAATGATGTTTCAGTTATTTTGATATGAGTTTGTCTGTGATGATGTCTTAACATTATTAGATTACTGTAGATCCAGCTCACCATTGAAGACATCTTGATGGTGTTCGGAGTTTGGAAGACTCTGCGTCAAGGTGTGAGGCAATCACAAAATAAGGAGATCTGGCTCAATGGACTGTGAACAGACTTTTGTTCTTGAAAGTGCTTGAAAGAGGATAAACAGTTTACATCATATGCAAAATTGACGGGCTTCAGGTGACTGCGCACCCTTAATCATGATCAACTTTTGTGAATAAAAGTCTGTTCACACTCCATTGAGCTGGATCTCCCTATTTTATGATGTCTTAACCCCTTCCCAACTAGGTGATTTTACGTTTTTGCGCTTTCGTTTTTTCCTCCCCTTATTCCAAGAGCCATAACTTTTTTTATTTTTCTGTCAAAATACTGTAACTATATAAGGGCTTGTTTTTGTGGAATGAGTTGTACTTTTGAATGACACCATTCATTTTATTTTGTGATGTGCTAGAAAGAAGGGAAAAAACTTTAATTTTGACAAAACTTTGAAAAAAGTGCAATGCAACAATTGTTTTTTTTTATTTACCATTTTTACTATGCGGTAAAACTGACCTGGCAATATGATTCTCCAGGTCAGCGCGATTACTCAGATACCAATCATAGTTTTTTATTTATTTATTTTTATTTAAGTAGCAAAAAACTTTTTGTAAGTTTGTGAAGAAAAATAAATACATTTTTTTGCTTATGTCTCTATTTTCAAAGAAAATTTTTTTGGTTGATGGGGCTGTATAAGGGCTTATTTTTTGCACCATGAGCCAGTGTTTTTATTGATACCATTTTGGGGTAGATACAATGTGTTGATCGCCTCTTATTTCAGTTTTCTGCAGTGTTAAAAAAAAACGTAATTCTGGTTTTTAGATTTCTTTTTTATTACACTATTTACCAATCAGATTAATTAATTTTAGATTTTTATATATCAGACTTTTAAGACATAGCAATACCAGATAGGTGTGTTTTATTATTTTTAATGGGGGAAAATGGGGGTGATTTGAACTTTTAGATATTTTTTCATATTTTTAAAAACTATTTTTTTTCACTTTCTGTTGCATTTGTTAGTCCCCTTAATGGATTTGAACTTGCAATTATCCGATTGCTTGTACTATACACAGCAATACTACAGTACTGCTGTGTACAGTGAAAATCACGGTCTCCAGCTGCAGGCTGGGTTTCCCAAGACAACTATCATGACAGTCTTCAGCAGACCCTGGGCCATCATGGCAACCTGTCGGTGCCTCACGATCACGTCATGGGTGCGCTGATGAGCAAATAGAATGACATGCCTGCCTCCCTTGCCGTTGCGCAGTAAATGCCGCCAAAAGAGATTGACAGTAGCATTTAACAGGTTAACAGCTGCGGCCGGAGCTCCAGTTCACTTGTAGGTGTTAGAGACAGATGATGGCTGAATATCGCAGAAGGATGTGGTCTTGACTTGTGAGCCCGCATCTAAGTCATTGAGCCAACATATGACGTACCAGCAGGGCCGGCGTCAGCACCCGGCGCACCCGGGCAAATGACGGGGCCCTGAGCAGGCGGGGAGGGGGCCCACTCGCGGTCAGGCTCCCCGTCGGGCTATGGGCGGAGGAGAGCGGCGTTAGCCCTGGCAGCCGGATACTTACCTCTCCCCGTGCCTCCGCAGATCCTCTGTCTTCCTGCTGTGCGCTCCCTGTGACATCTCAGGTCAGAGCAGGGCCGGCTCCAGGTTTTTCTGGGCCCCGGGCGAAAGAGTCTCAGTGGGCCCTTTTAACACATACACGATTCATGATGCACAGATACGGCGGAGAAATAAATAAATAAATATATATATATATATATATATATATATATTTATTTATTTATTACACATGGCCCAGCCTGCCCCCTCATCCTTCACATACGCAGACATATGCACACGCACACACGGTACGCAGACATATGCACGCACACACGGTACGCAGACATATGCGTGCGCACACACGGTACGCAGACATGCGCGCGCACACACGGTACGCAGACATATGCGTGCGCACACACGGTACGCAGACATATGCACGCACACACGGTACGCAGACATATGCGCGCGCACACACGGTACGCAGACATATGCGCGCGCACACACGGTACGCAGACATATGCGCGCGCACACACGGTACGCAGACATATGCGCGCGCACACACGGTACGCAGACATATGCGCGCGCACACACGGTACGCAGACATATGCGCGCGCACACACGGTACGCAGACATATGTACACATACAGACATACACATAGATAAAACAGACAAATATATATACACAGTCATATACACTGACATTCACATACATGCACTCACACAGACCCATTACTAATATTTTTAATATGGGGATTGGGGAAGCCTCACTCACCTGTCCCCGGTCCAGTGTCCTGTCCAGCAGCTCCTCGGGTATGGGGCAGTGCAGGGCCCCCGGCGTGTCACAGACTTCATGGCCCTGGAACATCAGAGGGGCCCACTTGCGGTCGGGTCCGGGCCCCTCCCGCCCATCTGTGCAGGACCTCCGCTCCGACGGTGTTTGATTGCCGGCACTTCCCCCAGACATGGCCGCGCGCTGTGCGGCTGTGTCTGCTAGTAATGACGCGGCAGGAGCGACACACAAGCACAATTAAAGGTGCAGTGCCGTCGACCCTGCCGTGTCATTACTAGCAGACACAGCCGGACAGCGCGCGGCCATGTCTGGGGGAAGTGCCGGCAATCAAGCAGCGCCTGCGTCCCTAAACAGGTGCCGAGGAAGCGGCCAGGGCCCCGACAGTGAGTGGGCGGGTGGGTGTGTGGGCCCGGCCCCGACAGTGAGTGGGCGGGTGGGTGTGTGGGCCCGGCCCCGACAGTGAGTGGGCGGGTGGGTGTGTGGGCCCGGCCCCGACAGTGAGTGGGCGGGTGGGTGTGTGGGCCCGGCCCCGACAGTGTGTGGGCCCGGCCCCGACAGTGAGTGGGCGGGTGGGTGTGTGGGCCCGGCCCCGACAGTGAGTGGGCGGGTGGTGTGTGGGCCCGGCCCCGACAGTGTGTGGGCCCGGCCCCGACAGTGAGTGGGCGGGTGGGTGTGTGGGCCCGGGCCCCGACAGTGAGTGGGCGGCTGGGCCCCTCTGATTTTCCAGGGCCCCGGCACTTGCCCGGGTACGCCGGGTGCTGACGCTGGCCCTGGGTCAGAGGGTGCGGTGACGTCTTTCCACCGCGCCCTCCCCTGAGCCATCACAGGCAGCGCAGAGCGGGAAGATGCCGGCGACGCTGGAGTCCGGAGCAGCGGCAGCAGGTGAGAAGGAGTGAGGTGAGTATTTGATTTTTTTTTTTTAATGTATGGAGGCATGGGGCATAATATGGGGGGGTGACATCCTGCATGGGGCATTATATGGGGGGGTGACATCCTGCATGGGGCATAATATGGGGGAGTGACATCCTGCATGGGGCATAATATGGGGGGGTGACATCCTGCATGGGGCATAATATGGGGGGGTGACATCCTGCATGGGGCATAATATGGGGGGGTGACATCCTGCATGGGGCATAATATGGGGGAGTGACATCCTGCATGGGGCATTATATGGGGGGGTGACATCCTGCATGGGGCATAATATGGGGGAGTGACATCCTGCATGGGGCATTATATGGGGGGGTGACATCCTGCATGGGGCATTATAAAGAGAGAGGGTGACATCCTGCATGGGGCATTATAAAGAGGGGGGGTGACATCCTCCTTGGGGCATTATAAAGAGGAGGGTGACATCCTGCATGGGGCATTATAAAGAGGAGGGGTGACATCCTGCATGGGGCATTATAAAGAGGGGGGTGACATCCTGCATGGGGCATTATAAAGAGGGGGGTGACATCCTGCATGGGGCATTATAAGGGGGGAACAGCCTGCATGGGGCATTATAAGGGGGGAACAGACTGCATGGGGCATTATGTGGGGAGAACAGCCTGCATGGAGCATTATAAGGGGGGAACAGCCTGCATGGGGCATTATAAGGGGGGGGGACAGCCTGCATAGGGCATTATGTGACGGAAACAGCCTGCATGGAGCATTATAAGGGGGGGAACAGCCTGCATGGGGCATTATGTGGGGGGAACAGCCTGCATGGAGCATTATATGGGGACCAGTATCCTGTATGGAGCGTTATATGGGGGCCAGTATCCTGTATGGAGCGTTTTATGGGGGCCAGTATTCTGTATGGAGTGTTATATCGGGGCCAGTATTCCGTATGGAGCGTTATATGGGGGCCAGTATTCTGTATGGAGCATTATATGGGGGCCAGTATTCCGTATGGAGCGTTATATGGGGGCCAGTATTCCGTATGGACCGTTATATGGGGGCCAGTATTCCGTATGGAGCGTTATATAGGGGCCAGTATACTGTGTGGAGCGATTTGCCGGTTTCTGAGCTATTGTGGAATTTACAATAGATATCACTCGTGTAATGTAAGAAGTGAAATCTTTGCATTGTACTACGAGGGGTGATCCAAAAGTAATGATAATCGGTTATTTCTATTGCACACAGAAATTAAAATAAAATGTTTTCTTCTCTCTTAGGTACCCACTAGTCCAGGAAAAAAAGTCACTTAAATAGGCCACGATTCCTGGGAGCTACATTCATTTGAATAGGAACTGCCGAGGAGTGAACATCAAAATGGAAAAAAACGAGCTCAGAGCTGTCATCAAATACCTCTGCTTGAAAAAAATGACTACCAAAGACATACACAGCGACTTGGTGGAAACATTGGGGGACTCTTCTCCTCCATATTCCACAGTTGCACGCTGGGCCAAGGAATTTAAGCTGGGAAGAACATCGACGGAAGATGAACATCGTGAAGGACGCCCATCCACGTCCCTCAATGAAGAAAACGTGAAAAAAGTTGAAGAAGTTGTATTGGCCGATCGAAGAGTGACTATCAGGCATGTAGCTGAGGCCACAGGGATCTCATATGGCAGTATTCAAAGAATCCTTGCAAAAGAATTGCATATGAGAAAGGTCTCGGTGCGTTGGGTGCCAAAAATGTTAACCGACGAGCAAAAGAAGAAACGAGTTGACATTTCAATAGCAAATCTCGAAAAGTTCCAAGCAGACAAGGAGAATTTTTTGTCATGTTTTTTGACCATGGACAAGACCTGGATCCACCACTTTGATCCCGAAACGAAACAACGATCGATGACATGGAAACGAGCCAACGAACCGACGCCGAAGAAATTCAAAGTGTCAAGCTCATCAGGAAAGGTTATGGCGTCCGTTTTTTGGGACGCTGAAGGAATTATTATGGTGGACTTTTTGGAGAAGAGAGCCACTATTACGGGCTCCTACTACGCAGAACAAATAAGAAGATTGCGGGAGGCTATCAAGGAGACAAGGCGCAGCAAACTGTGGGCTGGAGTGCTGTTTCACCAAGATAACCCGCCAGCTCACAAAGCTGCAGTTGCCATCGCTACCATTCAAGAAGCGGGCTTTGAACTGGTGGAACACCCCCCCTATTCGCCAGAACTAGCCCCCAGTGACTTCTTTCTCTTTCCTCGGCTCAAGGAACACCTCCGGGGCAAGAAATTTGACGACAATAGCGACGTGATAACCGCTGTTGGGGATTTTTTTGAGGGTCAAGATCAAGAATTTTTTCGAAGGGAATTCGAAGTTTAGAAAAGAGATGGACTAAATGTATAGACTTGTTAGGAGACTATGTAGAAAAATAACATTTTTTTTTTACTATATTCATTGTGTTTAGTATTGATTATCATTACTTTTGGATCGCCCCTCGTATATATATATATATTTCTCTGCAGTATCTGTGCATCATGAATGTATGTGTTAAAGGGGCCACTGAGACTCTTTCGCCCAGGGCCCAGAAAAACCTGGAGCCGGCCCTGCGTACCAGTAAGGGGTTAAAGGGGTTGTCTCAACAGAGCTCTTCAGGAGTATACTGCTCCACTGTCTCCCAGCTTCCTGCTTGCTGGGGGACAGTGCATTCCTGATTGACATTTTGAACCACTGCCCTAAACTGTACATTCTCCCATGCTGCAGAGGCGGCTTTTCCTCTGCAGCACTGGAGCAGTGTAGTGCACTAAAATTGGACACATCCAGTCATCAGGCCAGCTCTGCTTACCAGCACTTTAGAAAAGAGCTTGCAAATGCAGCACTCCTTGACTAGGAGATCTGACACCACCAATAGACTGCAGCAATGACCATTAATCTAGGCAACGAGCAGTAAACAATAGAATTAAAAAATGCCTAAATATTTGACAATAGAAAGGATTTTTAATGAACTACTTTAAGTAAACCATAAAGTTGCTTGGTTTTTGCAATTATTTTGCAACTTTGACCACTTTTGATGTTGAGAAAACCCCTTTTTTGGTAGCGCTCTGTGTTTTACTGTGATGAGAATTGTAGGTAGGCGTTCATTCACTTAGATTCAAAGAAGTAAAATGATACTTTACTCCATCTACTTACACTGACCCAGCTAGATATTCTAGGTAATAATAACCTCTGTTTTACCAAGCCCCTTAGGTACATTAGCTGCAAAGTCTTTCCACTCGCAAAAACCTGATATTTATTCCTATTTGAAGCACATGTGTCTACTGGTAATATTAATCCATTCACCCATCCATGTTGTAACATCTGTTAATTGCAGTAAGTTTCTGTAGGGCAAGTTGCAATGCCTCAAGCGGAAAATATAAGACTATAAATCTGAACAGTGGTTTGTTGAACTCAGATTTTGAAAGATTGTATGTTAGATTAGGTGTAACTAGATATTTAAATACTTAAAGACTTGTCATGTCTCATCTACAATTTGCCACTGAGTAGGATGTCAGGCTTGCACGTGATATCTTTGGGAATATCTTTCATTATGTTCTGAAAATTAGCAGTTGCTAAGTAGATAACAGGATGCAATCCTGAGTCAGAATAATCAGAATCAAGCTAGAGATGCAGCTGTGAAATTTGGGATATTGGTGAAATGCTTTAGTTTTATGAAAATGTGATTAGTGGTCAATAAGAGACTCTAATTTTTCTTTATTGTTTCTGCAAATATATGCAGAAATGGATTCACCAAGAATAGAGAATGTTTGCCCATTTTTTTTTACTTTGTTGCAAATACATAAATTACAGATACGAGATAAAACATACTGTAAAATATTTTAATAGTTGAACATTCTGATCTTGGGAAACATTCTTCAAGCTTCATGAAGAAGTCATCTGTAATGGCTTTCCAACAATCTTGAAAGCGATCCCATTGCATTCACGCTTCAGTCCAGCTCATCCCAAACCATCTTAATTGGATTGAGGTTGAGTGATTGTGAAGGCTACGTCATCTGACACAGCATTCCATACCTCTCCTTCTTGGTCACATAGCCCTTACATAGTCCTGGAGAAATGTTTTGGGTTATTGTCCTGTTGCAACACAAATGATGGTCCCACTACGTGAAAACAAGATAGAATGGCTTGTCACTGTAAATTGCTGTGGGCGCTATGTTGGCTTGGAATTTGGAATAAGTCACCAACAGTGTCACCAGCAAAGCACCCACACACCATCACACCTCCTTCATGCTTCAGAGCGAACGCCTCACATATAGAAACCATCCATTCACCTTTTCTGCACCTCACAAAGACATGGTAGTTGGTACCAAAAATCTGAAATTTGGACTCATCAGAACAGAGTATATATTGTCACTGATCTAATGTGTATTGATGGGTCCAAACAACTCAATTCTTCTTGTTTGCTGTCCTCTGTGATGACGTCTTTGCAGAAATTCAACTATAAAGGCCTGCTTCTCACAGCCCCCTCTGGAGAGCTGATGTTGAGATGTGTCTGCTACTTAATGTCTGTGCATCATTTATGAGGACTGTTTCCTGAGGTGCTGTCAATCTGTGTTTTCTGAGGCTGGTAACTGTGATTAACTGATCATATCTTAAAATATTGATGGACTCTCATTCCTTAGTTGTAGACTAGGGCCCAGCACTGTATTGAACTGTATTGAACACTGCCTCTTCAATACACACCTGATAGTCACAAACACTTTCCGAATGCCGGTATTTCCACTAATGAACTCTTGAGGAGGAATACCTGTTTAGTGGAAGCCATTCCAGATGACTACTCGATGAAGCTATTTGAGTGAATTCCAAGATAGTGTAAAGCTTTCATCAGAGTAAAAGGGAGGTACTTTGGCAAATATAATGTTTAACACATGTCCTGGTTTGTTTTACATATTCCTTTACGCCTTGTTTCCATATGTGTATCTTTATGGTTTTGCTGTCTTCAGTCTGAATCTACAATGTGCATCAGATTCCAATAAGAACAAGGAAAACCATTACATGAACTGGTGTGTCCAAACTTTTGACTGATTCTGACGCTCCCCCTGGGCCGTGGGGTACTCGGCAGCCGGGCCTCTGGTTGCTTGGGGGATATCACGGTAGCTGACCAGGTCCGTGACCCAAGGCGGTCAGTAAAAAGGGGGATAGATTTATAGGGGATTATAAGTGTTCGTCACGCCACCTGTGGATTGCGGCTAAAGGGAGCAGTCCTCTGTAGCTGGTATTACGGCAGCAGGGGTGGTGTGGCTCTCCACAGGTAGAGCAAACTCCAGGGCAGTGTAGGAATAAATGGTGGTGCAGGGGAGAGACGGCAGGACAGTCCCGGAGGAAAGACGGACACTCACACGGGGGTAAGCTTCAGTACCTTTACTGATGATGCTGCAGGCACGGTCCAGGGTACTCCGGGCAAAGGGTGCACTTTTAGACTCTCCCCAGTGAGCGGGTATAGGGCCTTCTGATCCGTGGCTTTACTCTCTAAGTTTCTGCCTGCCTGGAACTAGGCCTAGCTTGGTTACTGTCTCTCCTTGCACCTGCTGACCTGGTGGTAGAGCCTTCTCTTTTGGAGATCACTCTCCCTGGACGCTGGGGCCTCCGTGACTCCTAGCCCTGGTACTGTAGTCAGCGTTTGGTGAACCTGGGACCTGTAGTCCTCCAGGAGTTCTGGTGGTTTCTTCTGGGCATTAAGGGTCCCTGTAGGCGCGGACCCGGTGTCCGGTATATATATCGGGGTGAGCCTGGTATGCTCCTCTGCCCCCTCACTACTTCTTCCTTCTCCTCTCGCCTTCGGCCACACTCAGGCCCTCACTAGGCTTTCACTTGTGCTGTAGGCCTTGGCTCGCCTAAGCATGGCAGCCAGCGTGCTGCCTCTTCGCTGCTCTCTGAGCGTTAGCACGCTCTCAGACTCTCAGTCTGACTGCTCTTGACACTGACTGAGCACTAACTGAGCTGCCTGTCTCCACCCTCCCTGTATATATGCCTAACGGGCTCCCTCTGCTGGTCTTAGGTGGTAGGGTGGAGGTGTGTGAATGTGTGAGGGCCTCTTGTGGAGAAGTCCTTCCATGCACCCTTCTGGGTTCTGTGGCACCAATGCGCAGCAGGGCGCCACCGTTCTATCATACACACTGACTTCTGTTTCTGTACATTAGTTTTAATTTTCCTATCATCCATGACAGCACCACAACGAGAGAGGGAATCCGCCCTTCCAGGACAGGAAACCTACAGAATAAAAGGGCAGCGCCTCTCCACCACCTCAGTTGGTTTCCTGTCCGGCGGCAGAAGAAAGAAGAGAAGATTATTCCCAGACCTGGGCCTGTCGGTTTTCAACAAGGCACAGTCTCTGCTGCGGCCGGCGCCAGGGACCTGGAAGCACCATGGTGTGTCCAAGGGGGCCTCTTTCGTCGTATGGGCGCGAGCAGCAGATGCACTATTACCTTATGGTGGCCTGGCAGCCGCGCATCCTGGTTGCGCAAGCACAGGACGCTATCCAGGAAATCGCGCCCTAAGACGCACGCCGGTGAAAAAAGAAGTAGCGGAGACCCATGTCTTCTAACATGTTTCCGGCTACTGTTTTGTACCAGCCTGCGGCTCTGATGACGAGCGTACCGGAGGGTCCGTGATGGGAGAACCTTAGACAGGCTTACTTGTTGAAGATCCGGATATGACTGAGCGGCGTCCCTGCCTGGGGTCGGCAGCTCCAGCTCTGTGCATCACTGGAGAAGCTGCTGTGGAACTGCGCCCCTGTCTGGGGTCGGCAGATCCAGCTCTGCACGTCAGTGAGAGAGCAGCTGTGGAACTGCGCCCCTGTCTTGGGTCAGCAGCTCCAGCTCTGCACATCAATGGGAGCACCTGTTGAGCTGCGCCCCTGCATGGGGGCAGCAGCTCCAGCTTTGATCGGCGCACTATTGGAGGCACCCCTGCCTGGTATTGACCACCCCAGTATTGCTCAGGCATGGCAGGATGGAGAGGAACAGGCCTGTGACTTGGTCCAGCCTCCGAATCCGTACAGCTGGTGATCTTCGTGAATGTTTACCTTGTTTATGGAGCCCTTTCCTTGTTATGGTTACTAGGAAAGGCTGAGGGATGTTAGCGCAATACTCAAAAATGGGTGTGTGCGCGCTCTGTAAGACCCCATCTGGGCCAAGGGCCTCGTGCTTTAAATTTGGCTTCAGGACGGAAGCTGGACCTTAGACCTCTAGGCTAAAGTTAGCCACATGTCTGGGCCGCACAGAGCCTCATAATTTAGCTTCAGAATTTACCACAAAAATGAGCCTCAATCTGCTCAGTAAATGTTAAACTAACACTCAGAGGTTTTTACTGTTGCCCTCCAGTCTGTTTACTCCATCCATAGGATGGCACATGGTGTTAATACAACACATGGTCTCTTTGAAGGTCTGCTGTCCAGCTGCGTCTCATCAGTTGGCTCCTTCAGGTGGGGCTAGTCTGACAATTGAGATTTACCACCCAAAGGAAAGGTTTATCCTTCATTCAGATGGATTACTCTCTTAAATAAAAATCTGAGCTCAGTGCCTCACAATGCCTTATAAAGCCTCTTTGCGTTTCACAAAGAGCACATCATAGCACTTTATATCACATCATAGTGCCTCACAGCGCCTCTTGGCACATCATAGTGCTACATAGCAAATCATAGTGCCTCATAGCATAGCGCTTTATAGCACATCATAGTGCCTCACAGCGCCTCATGGCACATCTTAGTGCCTCATAGCATAGCGCTTTATAGCACATCATAGTGCGTCATAGCATAGCGCTTCATAGCACATCATAGTGCCTCATAGCACCTCATGGTACATGATAGTGTAGCACCCTGAGGATTCGGCTGCTACAGGGGTATTGCACCTCAACCCAGAGGTGTGATATTCCACTCCCGGGTAAGGATGGAGTGTGGAACTGAGCTCGGTAGGCTGCATGCACTACATACATCCCATTTCCGGGGAGCAGGCCGACGGTACTCCCACTTAGAAATGTGCAGGTACGACCGAGTCTGTTCCTGGCTGGAGTGGGAGGGGGGTGGTACATCCCAAGTAGTGTAGGGGCAGATAGGGGGAGCAGCCTGGGTAAAGATAGGAGCTCATTGGGTGCTGGTCACCTGAGCTCACACATAGAGGGTGTATATAAGGTGGGCACCATCTAAGATCAGGGTCAGTCTGCTGTAGAGGAGGAGTGAGTCAGCCTTTTGCAAAGAGTCTGTTGGAGAGCAGAAGAGCAGAGCAGAGAAGCCTGAGCCAGAGTGAGAGAGGAGAAGAAAGAGAGACCCAGAGGGGGAAACAGAAGAGAGGACTCTGAGACCCCAAATCCAATCCACGGGTGAAGAGTCGGCATCAGGGTACCGGAACCCAAGCTGGTGGGGGGCAAAAACACACCCCAGCCAGAGACCGGAGGCCGTGGGCAGCGTCTGCCACGGCCACCCACCACATCCACCCCGAAGGCATACCACGTGGAGGGTCAGGGAACCCAAGGCCAAGGGTCTCCCAACAGAAGGCCCGAGGGAGCTGGACCTGGGTGGATCACTAGTGGGGACGGCCAGAGAAAGGACAGAAGGAGAGCTCAGGGTCACGCTCCGGACTCGCTTGGGGGTTGGCTGGATCCAGGACCTGGTGGATGCAGCACGGCTCGGGAGGTCACTTGAAGCTGGAGTGACCGGAACATCAGCAGTGAGTAAATACCCTTAACTGCATAACCCGACTCTGTCTTCCTTTAACATCTATGCTGCACCACCACAACCCCCATTCTCTGCACCTGACCCCCTGAGGCTATACCCCACCCGTTGGGGGTTATACCATCAAAAGCTGCACCTACACCATCAGCCTCAGCGGACCCTGCTGCAGCGGCGGCCATAGTGACCGCAATACAACGGGTGGCGTAGTCGACATTAAGAACTTATTAACATCTGTAGGACTGCCACATACAACTGAGTTTGACACCCTGGGCACGGACCGGGTCACAGCCACTCGGAAGACTACAACTCCCATCTGATCCGGCTCCGGATATTCCCCCTAAAGAATATGGCCCAGGGGGCGCGTCAACTTTGGCGTAGTCGGCAGGATTACGTGCCCGCAACAACCGGGTACTGCGTGCCTGAAGAAAAGAATGAGTTTACCTCAAAAAGAAGTCTCCTGCCGGTTCCGGAGGGTCCCCGCCATCGGACTCCATCACAGGTCGATTCCCGCCGGTTGTCCGCCATTAACAGCTTTTTCCCGCCATCTGCAGAGTTTCCCGCCACTGGGAAGCGATTCCCGCCATTTCCAAAGGTTTCCCGCCTTGGAAGAGCGGACGCCATTATGGGCGTGCCAGAGGGTGGCGAGAGGCCACCTCCCATCGTGGGCCAGGACCGAAAATGGCGCCAAAAGTGGAAACCGCCCCCACCAACAGAGACTGTGATGCTAGAGGTGTCTGTCAGCGTGAAAGAACTGCCCCTGGAGCTGACAGTCACCAAGTGGCCCCGGGACCGCCCTCGAGGTGGGAGGAGACGAAAGGAGAGAGAAAAGATGGGTGCCGCCTGGAGCAGTCTGGAGCGAGCGCACCCGGAGGCAAGAAGCCTGGAGAAGAGTATCGGAGGAGCTTACCCGGAGATGGCGAGAAAGCAGAGCAGCACCGGCCCGCTGGCCAGGAGCCTGCTGGAGACGACTGTAGGAGAGCAGAGCAGCACCGACCCGTTGGTCAGGAGCCTGCTGGAAACAACGACCCCACTAGGCCTAGTGGAGGTCCTAGCACAGCTCCCCCGAGACCGGGAGTGTGCACAGACCGCTCTGGAGGGCCTCGCAAGGAGGATGGCCCGGGTGCAGCGAGAGACGTTGGCGGAGTGGAGCCGTGAGATGGCCCAGCAGACCGAGACCTGTCAGCGGAGCACGCCACCCGAGACGAGGAGACAGACCGCCTCTGAGGATGGCGCGGGAGGACTGAAGGCCGGAGACGGCGCCGAGAAGGGAGCCGAACGAGTGGAGGCAGGTAAAGGGGACGTCTATACCCCAAACCGGGAAACCGCGTACCTGCCCCAGCTCCCCGTCGCAGAGCCCGAAGTCTATCCTGCCGTGCCCGTAATCGCCACGTCACCGCCGCAGACTAGGCCTCAAACGGGAGCCGCGACCCCTGTGACGTCACACGCCTCGACCCCGAGCGTGACCAAGCAGGAAGTACCACCAGCCTGGTCGCAAGGCCTAGTACCCCCGGGCGCCGCAATACCAACAGCGCCCCCTACCTCCGCGGAGCCCCCGGCCTGGTCGCAGGGCCAAGTAGCCCAGGGCGCCGCCGTCCTTACGGTGCCCTTTACCTTCCAGATACCCCAGGCCTGGCCGCAAGGCCCGGGCAACCCGGGCGCCACCACCACCGCGCCCATAAGACCAAGAGTGCCGCATCTGGGAGAAGATCTGTTCGCCCAACATACGTGCCCGAACGGGTCTGAAACTGAAACAGTCCACAAAGAAAGAGCAGGAGGACGCCGTCGTTGAGTACGGTAGTGAAGAGCTGTATATAGTTGCCCGTCGGGGCACAGTGAACTGTTACTGCTGCTAGTTAAAATATAGTCCCCGTTGGGACCAGAGAACTGAACTGTTAACCCCGTGTTTCCCTAAATCCCACTGACCGAGGACTGAGAGCGGTCATTCCTCCCTAATACCTGGCCGAGGACTGAGAGCGGCCATATCCCTGTATATAGTTGCGCGTCCTAAAGCGCCCCCTACCGGTTTTATAGGAAAACCAGTTTTCCAGAGAGACTGTCGCACTTTACCCGGTCACACGTTGCACAGTGACCGGAGGAGGAGCCAGAGGCGACGAGAATGTTTTATATTGATATATATATATATAATGTTTTATATGTTTTAAATGTTTATGCAAAAATTTGTATGTTTTGGTGTTATGTCTTACAGCCCGAGGACGTGCTGTGATTTACCAGGGGGGAATGTAGCACCCTGAGGATTCGGCTGCTACAGGGGTATTGCACCTCAACCCAGAGGTGTGATATTCCACTCCCGGGTAAGGATGGAGTGTGGAACTGAGCTCGGTAGGCTGCATGCACTACATACATCCCATTTCCGGGGAGCAGGCCGACGGTACTCCCACTTAGAAATGTGCAGGTACGACCGAGTCTGTTCCTGGCTGGAGTGGGAGGGGGGTGGTACATCCCAAGTAGTGTAGGGGCAGATAGGGGGAGCAGCCTGGGTAAAGATAGGAGCTCATTGGGTGCTGGTCACCTGAGCTCACACATAGAGGGTGTATATAAGGTGGGCACCATCTAAGATCAGGGTCAGTCTGCTGTAGAGGAGGAGTGAGTCAGCCTTTTGCAAAGAGTCTGTTGGAGAGCAGAAGAGCAGAGCAGAGAAGCCTGAGCCAGAGTGAGAGAGGAGAAGAAAGAGAGACCCAGAGGGGGAAACAGAAGAGAGGACTCTGAGACCCCAAATCCAATCCACGGGTGAAGAGTCGGCATCAGGGTACCGGAACCCAAGCTGGTGGGGGGCAAAAACACACCCCAGCCAGAGACCGGAGGCCGTGGGCAGCGTCTGCCACGGCCACCCACCACATCCACCCCGAAGGCATACCACGTGGAGGGTCAGGGAACCCAAGGCCAAGGGTCTCCCAACAGAAGGCCCGAGGGAGCTGGACCTGGGTGGATCACTAGTGGGGACGGCCAGAGAAAGGACAGAAGGAGAGCTCAGGGTCACGCTCCGGACTCGCTTGGGGGTTGGCTGGATCCAGGACCTGGTGGATGCAGCACGGCTCGGGAGGTCACTTGAAGCTGGAGTGACCGGAACATCAGCAGTGAGTAAATACCCTTAACTGCATAACCCGACTCTGTCTTCCTTTAACATCTATGCTGCACCACCACAACCCCCATTCTCTGCACCTGACCCCCTGAGGCTATACCCCACCCGTTGGGGGTTATACCATCAAAAGCTGCACCTACACCATCAGCCTCAGCGGACCCTGCTGCAGCGGCGGCCATAGTGACCGCAATACAACGGGTGGCGTAGTCGACATTAAGAACTTATTAACATCTGTAGGACTGCCACATACAACTGAGTTTGACACCCTGGGCACGGACTGGGTCACAGCCACTCGGAAGACTACAACTCCCATCTGATCCGGCTCCGGATATTCCCCCTAAAGAATATGGCCCAGGGGGTGCGTCAATAGCATTGTGCCTCATAGCATAGTGCTTCATAGCACATCATAGTGCCTCAAGCCACATCATAGCATAGTGCCGCATAGCGCTTTATAGCACATCGTAGTGCCTCACAGTGCCTCATGGCACATTATAGTGCGTCATAGCATAGTGCTTCATAGCACATCATAGTGCCTCATGGCACATCATAGCATAGTGCCTCATGGCACATCATAGCATAGTGCCTCATGGCACATCATAGCATAGTGCCTCATAGCATAGTGCTTCATGTCACTTAATAGTGTCTCATAGCGCCTTGTGGCACATAGCATAATGCCTCATAGCACATCACAGTGCCTCATAGCACAGATCTTCATAACGCATCACAGTGCCTCATAGCACAGCGCTTCATAATGCATCACAGTGCCTCATAGCACAGCGCTTCATAACGCATCATAGTGTCTCAAAGCACATCATAGTGCTTTATAGTGAATCATGGCATAGTGCCTCATAGCACTTCATAGTGCCTTATGGTTCTTCATAGCGCTTCATAGCATAACATATCATAGTGACTCATTGCATATCATAGTGCCTTATGGTGCATTCATAGTGCCGTATAGTGCCTCATAGTGCCTTTTAGTACCTCATGAGGCCTCATAGTGTCTCTCGGTGCTTCAGGGTGCCCCTGTGCCTTGTAGCGCTTTATAGGGTGTCTGTGCCTTGTAGTGCCCCTGCGCCTCATAGTCCCTCTTTGTAAAGGTACTGGTTCCACAACTAAGTTTATGTCTGACAACCAAGTTCAGCAACTGTAAACTGTGCATGGCAAGCTTACCGAATTCAGGGGGAAAAATATCCTAGCCTCTATTTTGAGACAGAGGATGGCAGTATTCCTGGCTGTTTCTCAGCTGGCTCGGTGGAATGCTGGTTGGAGGCAAGTGACCATAAGAGCGCTTCCTTAGTTTTGCAGGTTAATAATAAACCTTGTAGGGTTTCACTCTTAAAGGTAGGAGGCATCATGTAGTGCTCATACAGCCATTGTGGGTTTGGTCCAATCGAGTGCAGTTTTATTGCTTTTTTACAGGTTGCACAGAAGTCATAAACATTAATATTTCTGGTCTTGTCCAGGCTCTGACTAAATAGAACAGATCCTGGCTACTCATATACAGCTCAGCTAACCCAGCTTGATCAAACAAAACAATATTTATCCAGAGCAACCACTGATACTTGCAGACTCAGCTCAGGTGGAGTCTGGCCTGTGTCTCTGACACATACAGTCTGCTCTGCTTTCCAGCAGTCTGACTAAGGTGAATGCCTAGCCTGCTCTGGTGCTTAGCTCTCCAGGTGCCCTAATCAAGACCTGTAAAGCTATTATTTAACCCAGTCTTACCTGGGTTTGCTACAACCCCAATGGGCTGCACATATTCCTGAGAGTTAGATAATTGGAAATGGACTCTATAAGACCTGCTAGTAAATCTGCAGTTCCAGATTGCTATATAGTAGTGTAGGTGTTTAAGGAGGTATACAATCAGGTTCCAATTCACATGAAACCTCAAAATTTCCTGAGAATAGTTCTTGGCATAAAATAAGGATTTAGGCTTTCAGTTTGTGTCCTTCCATTCAGATGTTAAGGAGCCTTAAGGCTTTATGGAGAATTATAGTAGTTAGGACAACTCTCATATCGAAGGAAGAGGCATTGACAATAGTTTACTGTGGCGCCCTGATGCGCTTGGTGCCACAGAACCCAGAAGGGTGTATGGCTGGATTTCTCCACAAGAGGCCCTCACTGCATACAAACACCTCCACCTTCCACCTCATACCAGCAGAGGGAGCCCGGATAGGTATATATAAAGGGAAGGTGGAGCCAGGCAGCTCAGTTTAGTCGGAGTTTTGTCTGAGATTAGTTGGAGATTAGTGTTGCAGTGTGCTCAGACAGTGAGCAGCACACAGGCTGCTGTGAGAGGCAAGCTAGGCCTCCAGCAGCTCTGAAGCCAGACAGAGAGCGTGCCGACGCTCAGAGAGCGGTGAAGATGCAGCACGCCAGCTGCCTTGTAGTGAAGGCCCCGAGCATGGCCGATGGCGAGGAGAGAAGGAGTGATAAAGGGGGCAGAGGAGCA
The DNA here is from genome assembly GCF_046119375.1 of Phyllobates terribilis. Lineage (NCBI taxonomy): Eukaryota > Metazoa > Chordata > Amphibia > Anura > Dendrobatidae > Phyllobates > Phyllobates terribilis. Next base: position 503,120,816 of record NW_027362761.1, on the reverse strand, counting down.
TACCAGGCGCACCCCAGTATATTTACCGGACACCGGGTCCTAGCCTACAGGGACCCTTCACACCCAGTAGGGTTAACTGGAATCCCAGGAGGACTACAAGTCCCTGGCAGACCTGAAGCTAGACTCACAGGACCAGGTACCACGAAGGCCCCGACGTCCAGGGAAAGTGGTTACCAACCGGAGGTCCTACTTCAGAGCAACAGGTGGAGTAGAAAAAGCAAGACACATAAGCTAGGCACAGTTGCAGGCTGGCCAGGAGCTTACACAGAGACAGACATGGAACAGGAGGCCTTATACCCGCTCACTGGGGAGAAGTCCAAAAGTGTGCTCTTCACCTAGAGTACCCTGGACCATATCTACCTGCTGTACCAGTAAAGGTAACGAAGCAAAACCCCCTGTCTCTGTCCGTTACTCCGGCTGCGCCATCGTTCCCTACCTGCACCACAACGCCCAGTGCACCCACCTCCATTCATTCTACACTGCCTTGAGGCCTGCTCCACCTGTGGGGAGCCGTCCCATCAAAGCTGCCCATAACATCAGCCTCAGTGGACTGTCGCAGCGCTGGTAACCTCTTACCAGAATCCACAGGTGGCGTCACAAACTTTTATTTTCATTTTATTAAACCCCCTTTTTTGGCTCTCTGTCCGCCCTGGGCCAGCCACCATGATATACATATATACTGCCCCAAACAGTAAGGCCCCACCGGGGGCGAGACATTACCTCAACTATTACGGGATTATGGGCAGATCCATCGAGTGCTGCAGAACTCACTGGGCAGTGAGTAAGAGTTGTGGTCTCCCAAGGTAGAATAAGGAGTCCTGCTATATGTCAAAGTTAACAAGCAGTCTGGCCACAACTCTGAACAAGGCGATATTGCTGTTAATAACTCTAATCTCCTACATTCCAGTAGTAGCATGGTTACTGGTACACACACCCGTGGGCTGCCTCTAAAGACCCGGTTCCTCTAACCTAAAGAAGCTTTATGTAGTATATAAGAAAGCTCCATTCATCTATGCATGGTCACAATGTAAAGGTCTAGTCATACAACAGAGTAGCTTTATCTTACGTAAACCATTATGGAGGAATTCTGCCAAGATCCATAATGACACTTATGTCTAATCAGTTCAGATGGCGAAGTCTCACCTTTCATCTTTAACAGCACCTCATATAAAGAGGAAGAGAATTGCAAGTGGACCTTTTTAGCCGTAGACAACTGGAACAGTGTCCAACCTGCATTGAATAAGCAAGGAATGTGAAGGTGAGCTTTGGATCTAGGCCCATTTTCAGTCCAAAGATGGCACCCTGGGATCTGAATCCAGTGCTTATGGCTCTAACAAGCCTTCGCTTGAACCCATGGATTAAGGGTCTTCACATTAAAGACTATTATCCTGGTGGCCCTGACTTCAGCATGGTAAGTTAGTGACATTCAAGCTTTGTTGGTTAATCCTTTGTTTATACAGATCCTAGAAGATGGGCCGATTCCGGAGCTACTCTATCTTCCGAAGATGGCTTCCAATTTCCATAGAAGTCAGGAAATTGTGCACCCTACTTTCTGTGCTAATCCGGGGAATCCATGGCAGAACAATAAGAAAGTGGATGCCCCCATCAAGCATTATGCAAGGTTGCAATTCAGTCTTCACCTTGCACCTTCTATAGACACTATAGCCTTGATCTGGAATCTTCTGCTGTCCTTTCCTTTAGGAAAACTGTTCTACAGGCTGTGGTCCCACCCTAACTTTAAAGTTTTTTCTCTGTAAATCTCTTGTTGTGGTGCTGTCATGGGTGATAGGAAAACACTAAATTACTTACCGGTAATGTGATTTTCCTGAGCCCATTACAGCACCCTTATATTCCCTCCCATCACTGGTAGAAGTTGATCACTTCATTTCCTTTGTGGTGTTTAGAAGGAAAAATCATGGGATATATAACTATTAAGTAGAGTCCTCTCATGCTCTGTAAACAACTGAGGTGGTGGAGAGGCGCCACCCTTTTATTCTTAGGTTTCCTGTCCTGGAAGGGCGGATCCCCTCTCTCGTTGTGGTGCTGTCATGGGCTCAGGAAAATTACATTACCGGTAAGTAATTTAGTGTTTCCTTGTGCATCACTTTTAATTTTTTATCCAGATACTTTGACATCTTCCTTTGGCTACCCATACCCTTAACTTTTATAACCTTCAGTCTGAATCTACAACGTGCAGATTACAATAAGAACAAGGAACACCATTACATGAATGGATGTGGCCAAACTTTTGACTGGTTCTGTCATAAACACTGACTTCTGTTTCTGCGCATTAATTTTAATATACTTGTGCATCAATTTTAATTTTCTATCCAGATACTTTGACATCTTCCTTTGGCTACCCGTTTCTTTTACTTTCATAACCTTCCATTTATCTTGTGCACAGATGATTGTAAAAATAAATTTCCCCATCAGGACATGACATTTGATAGATTTGTGAAAAATCAACTCTAAATCCTGAAGGAAAAAAAAGGAAAATGACACATGGTAAACTACCGTAGTACACTCACAATATAGATATAAAGTGGTGAGAGGGAGGACTTGTTCTGTCTTCCATTTTACAAGTTCTGAGGGTAGGTTATGTACATTACCTCAGAAACAAGGTAAGCAAGATGGTCCAAATAACAGTTGTTTGTGTGCCCACACCACCACAGAAGCATCACCTAGCCTAACGCCGAAACGCGCGTTGGGGTGGGTGCATCCTGGTAGCAACCTGGCTAACCCTCACACAGGTACATGTCATATACTTTGAGCAAGATCTGTTTACTCATATGCATAGCATGCAATAGTAAAATATGTAGCAGAGACTGTGTCCATCTGATAGCATGATACTATATAATGAGCTGAGTTATTAAATTTAAGACACCTGTCTGTCATTCATGCACAGAGACACCTTTTTGCACTGCACAACTTTATCTAGAGTTCTGACATTTATCATATATACTTACCCATTTGTGGTTTACTTATACATATAACTTAAATCTTTTGATAACATGCCTGTGCACTTTTACTATAACTTTTCTATATCTCTCGCCTCATTTTGATTCCCAGGTTATTTATATGTCTGTATTGTATTTGTATTTTTATCGGACTTTTAACATCGTACAGCCATTAATTGATCTATTTTAATTGGACTTTCTATTCATAAATTCACTTATTTGTGATTATTTGTTTGCTACCCGGACCATGCGCTCTCTTTCCTGTTTGTTGTTCCTACCCATGTCCACTCATTAATGAGTCAATCATGATCAATAAAATTTCAACATATATGCACTTATACGATTGACCTATTGTCGGCTCTTTTCTTCTGAGTGAGGAGACGCCAAAAAGGTTCAACGAGGGCCAGCATGTGGTGGATCAAAAGGAAAACAAAAATATATAATGTACTTGAACTGTTATGAGGAGAAGAATCAGCTAGCATATAGCCTCAAGAAACAACAAAATGTTATGAATAATCGGACATAACAAATACCCAAGCGGACATAACAAATACCCAAGGTGAGCCCTTTCTCCCTCTTACTTATATTGCACAAACTAACGGTTTCCTAAACATTCAAATATCTTTAGTGTCCTCCTGAGCTGAGCTCATTGAACCCGGCCTGTGGCCGGGCTTCAAAGCAGATTGTGATTTTTGTTATATGCAGCAATACTATAGCATCACTGTATATAGCACCAGCGATCAGACGATCGCAGCTTCAAATTCCCTATGGAAACTAGCAGTGAAATAAAAAAAATAAAAAATAAAGTTTTAAAAATATGAAAAAAATAAAACATTAAAAGTTCAAATCACCTCCTTTTCCCCCATTAAAAAAATATATAATTTTTTTTTAAAAATACACATATGTGGTATCGCTGAATTTATAAAAGTGCAATCTATCAAAATATAGAAATAACTAACCCGATTGGTAAACACCAAAAAAAAAAAAAAAAATTAATAGCGAAAGTTTTCATGTTGTGAACCTTAGACTTAAAAGTTGTCCAATATAATTTTCCTGTTCACTCTCAATCTTAACAATTTCTTCAGTTTGCTCTTCAGGTAGACAGACTTACCATTATCAATTCAGATGTGCCCTTCGGAATCTCATAAGCCCCTTGGATCCTTAATAAGGTCATTGCGGAAGTTGTATCCAAACTGAGACAATACTTCATAATCATTACTCCTTACTTGGACAACATCCTTATCACCCATTCCAGTAGTTGGAAGACATTTTTTTTCAGAGCTTGAGCTGGGTCATTAACTGGGAGAAATCAGAACCTCATTCCAGACTCCAAGAATGTTTTCTTGAAAACTCTTTTGCTCCCAGAAACTGACCCCTTTTCTTCCAGAGCCCAAAATTTTGTCCCTATAAAATCAGATGACAAATTTTCTTCTATTTCACTCCTCTTCAATCTGAAATGCAATGTCTGTTGTGGTCTGCATGATGTTCTGCATATCTGCTGTAGCCCGATTTCATACAGGGCCACTTAAAAAATTCATCCCTTCCAACTGGAACAAAAGCCAGTCCTCCTTTGAAATGGGGATTATTTTCGCAACTCAAGTCAAGTCCTCTATAAAATGGTCCCGAAATCTGTCAAAGGGGTTCATTGGCTTCTGAATGCAGTCTATACATTATTACTGACTCAAGCAGGTGGGGCTGGGGATCACATGCTGCTCAACTATTTCAGCAAGGAAGATGGCCCTATCACATGAGTTTTCATTCCTCAAACCTCTGGCAACTCCTAGCAATCTGGAAGGCTCTGGATCTGGGAGAATGGTCACTGTCGCAAAAGATCTTTCATCAGTTAGTATTGAGGTAGAGTCTCCCTCATATAGATCTTTTTTTATGATAAGGACTTATCCTTCTTTCTAAATTACAGAAACTTTCCCTCGTCAGTGGATGCCTTAAACCTGCCATGGAATTTCAATCTGCCCTATAGCTTTCCACAAATTCCTTTGATTACGAAAGTTTTTTTTAAAAAGGTCTAAGAGAAAAGATTGCCCTCTAATCCAAGTAGTTCCTTACTGGGCCAAAAGAAGCTGTTTTCCCTTTTTGAATATGAGTATTTGGTCCATCTTCTAAATATTTTGGATTTGCTATCACAGGGTTCAGTTTATCATCACAATCTGTTTGTTTGGATAATCTAAAGTCTGTTTTACTGCGAAAGGGAGTTTTGGAAAAAGTGATATCCCCAATGTTTTCCCAAGCTTTCACACATGGCTTAAGGTAAGAAGTCAATTGCTAGTCATAGGCATATCTAGGGGGGGTGGGGTGATGGCAGGTGGGATGCCCCAGGAGCAGCCAGAAGGGGAGTGCCATCAGACTGCCTGATATGATGGTCTGAGGTGTCTCCCAGGTGGCGGCATTTTGCGCCCCTCCCCCGGAGTGGAATCGGCTGTTTTCTGAGCCGTCTGTCAAGTTAACAGCCAGCTTAGCAAAAATGTAACATGCCGGCTCCCAGTTTTCAATTCAATTCTTGTCTTTCAGGTGTAAGTACAATTGAAGGGTAAATGTGTGGGAAGACAAACAGTGTAGAGGAGGTGCCTCTTTTTATACTTACTTCATAGCAAAGTAAAACCCCTCAAAAGGTTGATAATATCAACTTGAATCAAATATGAACTTAGTTTAGTTGAGTTTATGGGGTACTTCTATCATAAACATTATTCTGGGGTATTTGCGTCATAGAGATTTATTGCATATTTGCAGGATATTCCATAAATGCATAGTAGGTGTGGGTCTCGCACTTACGAGTACATGGATTTTTGACTTCTGTCGCTTTGGCCTAGTGGCTTTCTCCACAGAATGGAATTAGGAAGTCGCTGTGCTTGTGTGGCACCCTGCTGTTCACAGGTACCACAGGACCCAGGGTGCATGGATGGACTTCTCCACAAGAGGCCCTCACTACATACAAACACTTCCACCCTTCCACCTCATACCACCAGAGGGAGCCCGTTAGGGATATATATATGGAGGGTGGAGCCAGACAGTTCGGTCAGAAGAGAGAGTGAGTCAGACAGAGTCAGAGAGTCTGAGAGCGTGCTGACGCTGAGAGCAGCGAAGACGCAGCACGTCTGCTGCTGGACTGAGGGCCCCGAGTGTGGCCGACAGCAAGGAGGAGAGGAGAGAGGAGTTGGGGCAGAGGAGCATCATAGGCTCACCCCGAATATACAAACCAGACACCGGGTCCGCGCCTACAGGGTCCTTTATACCCAGTAGGGATCACCGGCATACCAGGAGGACTACAAGTCCCTGGCCGACCTGAAGCTAAACCCTTAACAGGATCAGGAACCACGAAGGCCCCAGCGTTACCAGGGAAGTGGTTGCAAGCAGAAGGTCCTACTACCAAGCGACAGGTGAAGGAACAGCACGACACATAAGCTAGGCCCAGTTGCAGGCTGGCCAGGAGCATACAGAGAGGCAGATACGGACCAGGAGGCCTTATACCCGCTCACTGGGGAGAAGTCCTGAAGTGCACCCATCCTACTGAGTACCCTGGACCGTACCTGACATCCGCTCCAGTAAAGGTATTGAAGCGAATCCCCTGTCTCTGTCAGTTACTCCTGCTGCGCCATTCCGCCTGCACTACAGGTCCCAGCATCACCACCCACCATCAAACTCTACACTGCCCTGAGGCCCGCTCCACCTGTGTGGAGCCGTTCCATCCCAGCTGCTTTATCAACTGCCTCAGAGGTCTGTAGCAGCGCTGGTACAAATTACCAGAAACCACAGGTGGCGTCACGATCGAACTATAAACCACATATAAATTCCCCCCCCCCTTTAGTTGACCGCCCTGGGCCACGGATCGGGCCAGCCACTGTGACATATCCCTTTCCCCCAGCATCTATCGGCCCGGACTCCGAGTACCCCATTGCCCTGGGGGCGCGACACTTGCTCTTGTAGTTTTTAATAGACTTCAAAACAAATGTGGTGGTGATCTTTCCATTTTATTCTGGAGAAGGACAAGTGGCCTTAGTGATTGTAGTCATGGGACCTTTATTATGGCATTTGATGAAGTTCTTAAAAGTGGGACCTAATGCCATCATTTTTCTTGCTTTTCTTGATATGCTATCTTCTTTATTTTTAGGTATAAACCTTTAGTTCTCTGATTCTTTGATTAAGCTTTTCGTTTCTAGTTTTGGTTTTCAGTTTCAATGTTATAATATAAGCTAATGTAATATAATATTAAGTGCATTTAGGAGGATGTCATACGGGTGTTTGGTAAAGATCAAGTCTTAATATGATATTGAAAAGTGTTTCCAAGCAAGTTTATTTCTTTTCCATTCTGAAATTGATCAGCATGGTGCATTTGCATCAAATATAACAAACTAAAGTCCTCTGGCTGCCAGCAGTGCCACTTTCCTCACAGCACTCAGAGATTGCATTGTAACATAATGTATGTTGGCTAAACACTTTTAGTATCATCTGTTATATCAGCATGCTATTTATGGTGGAAGGTTACATTTTAAACTCACTTCTTATTCTCACTTAATAGATCTTCTACAACTCTGGCTTGGTTTACCTTATCTTTTGCATTGTTCATGTATTATAAGCTTGCACTTACCTAATTAAATGCTGCAGCATTTCAGAGAAAACTTATTTGAAATGCTGGCTTGGGACAATGTGACCAGTCACCATGTCCCCACTGGCTTCATCTCGCCCTACTCACCAAGATTGCGTGTGCATAGGAAGAGACCCATAAGCCTAAGGAAGTCTGTTATAAGAAGCTCAAGGGGCTCACTGGGTGAAGTGGATATTCTAAGCCCAAGGTCCAGGTGGGCATATGGTCCATGGGCATTGGTGCAGCAGGTTGGTGAGTAGAGGACCTGGAAACTGTAGGTGGACAGGTGGAATGCTGGAAACCACAGGCAGGTGGAGGACGTCAGGAAACGGCAGGCAGGTGGAGGACGTCGGGAAACTGCAGGCAGGTGGAGTGCAGGAAGCCGCAGACAGGTGGAGGGCATTAGGAAATTACAAGCAGAAAGATGGAGTGCAATTCTAGAAACCGCAGGTAGGAAATAGATAACACTCTGGACTAACGGGAAAGTCAGCAGTCAAGGAAGCTGCACACAGCCAGGAAGACGTCCTAAAAACAGCAGGCAGACCTGGAGAATAGGTCCAGAAGAACCAGGGACAGGTAGCTGGCAGAACTTCAGAGTCAATAGAAGCGGTAGACAAGTAGGAAGAGGTACTAGAAGCCACTGGTCTACAGGAGACAACCTGCTGCCCACAGCCAGGCTGCTGTGCACACACAAACTGCAAATCTAGCCACAGATTTAATACCATGGCCCCAGTGTATGTCTTAGAAGCCCTTAAAGGGGTACTCCGGGGAGATAAAACATTTTTTCACTGTCCCTGCCCTCATAAACTATAAAGATGAGATGCCCAGTGCAGTTCTATTATCTTTATAACCCTTGTAATTCCATTTGACAACAGCTGCTCCTCACTGCTCCCTCTCCAGACTGGGACATTACATCATGCTCCAGTGTGCAGCTCCCCCTGTGAGTAACAGCCAGCCTAAAAAAAGGGGTCATGGCCACCCCCCCTATTCTATGCAGAGAAACAGCTATTACCAGGAGACTGGCTGATAACAGCGGGGAGCTGCACACTGCTGTAATGTCCCAGACGGAGGAGGGCACAGTGTAAAACCGCTCCTGTCACACCAGCCCCCTGATAATGTCTCCCTGTCTGCAGTGCGAGGTGAAGGGGTGTGGCGGAGGCGTGGTGTGATCCTGACTTTTAGTAGCAGCAGTCAGTCTCCTGATAATGTCTCCTTCACTGCAGAGCTACTAGCAGTGAGCAGGCCACACACCCCTTCTCGGACTGGCTGTTTCTCCCAGGGGGAGCTGCACACTGCTGTGTGTATTGTCCCAGATGGGAGGCGGGAACAGTGAGGAGCAGATCCTGTCAAATGGAATTGCAAGGGTTATAAAGATCATAGAGCTGCATTGGGCATCTCATCTTTATAGTTCATGAGGGCAGGGGCAAGTACAAATTATTTTTATCTCTATCTCTGCCTTGAAGTGAATGCAAAGCAGCACTTCATTTTAACAGAGCTAATGGCAGATGCCCCTTCTGGCCCAGGCATCACTACTTGGTTTGTAGGTTTGCACCTCTACACTGCCATGATTGTGAGTAGATTTGGCTGCATTTGCAAATTCATTACTTTCCCTCTGGGTAGTTTTTGTTTGTCTGGTTATGAAGAAATACTTAGCTCTGAATGAAAATAAAAATTGCCAGTAAAAATTCTGCCTAGCAGATCCTGGATGACCATCAGGCTCTGTCTGTGCCTATACAAATTAAGTTGTAAGCTGTACTGGTAAAAACAATAGGATCTGACAATATATCTACGGCAGCTGTGAGAGACGCGTGAGCCAGTCTAGCATCTGGGACACCATGGTCTATTGGGTCCTGCTTAGCTTCCAATTCAATTCCTTACTGTAATATAAATTCCGTTTCTAAGTTGCATTTGCTTCCAAAAACTGCAGATTTACCTTTTATGCGTTTGCTGGATGAGTATGAACCGCTCATTTATCATTTTTCTTTAGCATCTGTTGTTACACTGTTCTAATTGACCTAGTTCTGTTCATGAAATTCTGGCAGAACAATGCTTTTATTAGGTCTGTACTGTTTTATGTTGTTGTGAATCCTCTTGTTTTTGACATCATTGCATCAGCGATTTCTTTTTCAAGGAACAACTAGAAACAGAAGGGAAAAATTGTATTAGTATATTGACAATGAAAATAAAATGTACCGATGGCTAGGAACAGTCATCAGTGGTGACATTATATGGTATAATGTGATTATTTTCAATTTAATTTAATTCAATTTTGTGTGAAAGCACTATGTTTAAAAGGAATGTCCACTAATTATAAACACTTTATTAAAGAGAATCTGTCAGCTGGTTTTAGCTATGTAATTTCACAGCCGCTTGAAGTATCGACGGAGACCCTTATTCCAACAATGTATCACTTCGTTTACTGAGTGCAACAGAATCACAGTTTTTTCAGCTGCAGATTTGGCAGAACTCGTAATGCTGAGCCCTGTATAACCTCACCCACACCACTGATTGGCACCTTTCTGTGTACAATGTATAGTGACTAGTGTTGAGCATTCCGATACTGAAATATCGGGTATCGACCGATATTCGCAGTATCTGAGTTCCGATACTGAGTTCCGATACTTTTAGAATATCGAATACCGGAATCGGAAGTTCCCATAATGCCTGCGCTCTGCAGTGTCTCTGAAGGATGACAAGCTGGATGGCAGCGCTCAGCTGAGATCCAGCCTGTCATCAGAATGCCATCCCAGCGTGGGAGAATTCTCCTGCGCTTGCCGTGAGCACATAGATTAGATAGATAGAAACATGTCAGTCACATATATAAGAAGTACAGTGACAGTGTTGCTTACTGTACTTGTCATTTAGTGTTAAAGGATTTATTAAAAAAAATATTAGTGTGTTCATGCACCGTCTCTTTAAAAAAGCCGACCGGCAATTCAGCATCGGTACCCGACAATTTATAACAGAAAGAATAGAGCATCACACATAGATTAGATAGATAGAAACATGTCAGTCACATATATAAGAAGTACAATGATAGTGTTTGATTACTGTACTTGTCATTTAGTGTTAAAATAAAGGATTTATTAAAAAAAAAATTGGCGTGGGGTTCCCCGTAATTTTAGTCTCTAGCCGAGGTTAAGCAGACGGCTGGGGCAGATGTTTGAAGCCTGGGAAGGGGGTAATACCCACGGAGCTTCCCAGGCTACTGATATCAGCCCCAGCTGAATACCTAGCCTTTACTAGCAATTAAAATGGGGGACCCCCAAAAAAATGACGTGGGGTCCCCCATATTTTAATAGCTAGCAAAGGCTAGGCAGACAGCTGGGGGCTGATATTAATAGCCCAGGAATGGTGCCATGAATATTGGCCCCCTCCCAGGCTAGAAACACCAGCCGTCAGCCGCCCCAGAAATGGCGCATCCATAGGATGCGCCAATTCTGGCACTTAGCCTCGCTCTTCCCACTGCCCTGTAGCGGTGGCAGTGGGGTAATAGGGCTGGGGTTGATGTCAGTTTATAATGCCAGCTGACATCAAGCCCAGGATAGTAATGGAGAGGCGTCTATAAGACACCCCCATTACTAACCCCATAGTCAAAGTTAAAAAACCCTCACAAACACCCAGAATAAAGTCCATTAATTGAAATAAACACACAATTCTTTATTGTTCTAAATTCAACCATACTTACCCTCACTTCCATTCCAGCTGAAGCCAATGTCTTCTGCAATAAAAGTAAAATAATAAAGCATCATCATTAGTGTTGAGCGATACCTTCCGATATCAGGAAATATCGTATCGGATTGGATCGGGCCGATACCCAAAAAGTATCGGATATCGCCGATTCCGATACCGGAAACCAATGCAAGTCAATGGGACACAAATATCGGAATGAAAATAAACCCTTTCTTTCCTTGTAGGTTAATTCTACATGAAGTAAAACAACTAAGAATAATGTAGAATGACATGAAAAGCCGGCAATTCAGCAGCGGCATACACCGGTAATCGACAATTTACAACAGAAAGAATAGAGCTTCACACATAGATTAGGTAGATAGAACCATGTCAGTCACATATATATGAAGTACAGTGACAGTGTTGCTTACAGAACTTGTCATTTAGTGTAAAGGATTTATTTAAAAAATATTAGTGTTTTCGTGCACCGTCTCTTTAAAAAAGCCGGTCGGCAATTCAGCAGCGGTACCTGACAATTTATAACAGACAGAATAGAGCTTCACACATAGATTAGATAGATAGAAACATGTCAGTCACATATATATGAAGTACAGTGACAGTGTTGCTTACTGTACTTGTCATTTAGTGTAAAGGATTTATTTAAAAAAATATTAGTGTTTTCGTGCACCGTCTCTTTAAGAAAGCCGGCCGGCAATTCAGCATCTGTACCCGACAATTTAGAATAGAAAGAATAGAGAATCACACATAGATTAGATAGATAGAAACATGTCAGTCACATATATATGAAGTACAGTGACAGTGTTGATTACTGTACTTGTCATTTAGTGTTAAAATAAAGGATTTATTTTAAAAAAAATTGGCGTGGGGTTCCCCTTAATTTTAGGCTCTAGCGGAGGTTAAGCAGACGGCTGGGGCAGATGTTTGAAGCCTGGGAAGGGGGTAATACCCACGGAGCTTCCCAGGCTACTAATATCAGCCCCCAGCTGAATACCTAGCCTTTACTAGCTATTAAAATGGGGGAACCCCCCCAAAAAAATAACGTGGGGTCCCCCCTAATTTAATAGCTAGCAAAGGCTAGGCAGACAGCTGGGGGCTGATATTAATAGCCCAGGAAGGGTGCCATGAATATTGGCCCCCTCCCAGGCTAGAAACACCAGCCGTCAGCTGCCCCAGAAATGGCGCATCCATAGGATGCGCCAATTCTGGCACTTAGCCTCGCTCTTCCCACTGCCCTGTAGCGGTGGCAGTGGGGTAATAGGGCTGGGGTTGATGTCAGCTTATAATGCCAGCTGACATCAAGCCCAGGTTAGTAATGGAGAGGCGTCTATAAGACACCCCCATTACTAACCCCATAGTCAAAGTTAAAGAAAAACACAAACACCCAGAATAAAGTCCTTTAATTGAAATAAACACACAATTCTTTATTGTTCTAAATTAAACTATACTTACAGTCACGCCCATTCCAGCTGAAGCCAACGATCTCCTGCAATAAAAGAAAAATAATAAAGCAACCTCATCCTTACCTTTCCATGGCTCCCACGACAGCTTCAGCTCTGCTACATCGAGATGACAGGCTGGACCGCAGCAGAACGCTGCCATCCAGCCTGTCATCCCGCAGACACTGAGAAGCGCAGGCTTGCTTGCGCTCCTCAGTGTCTGGCTGTGACGGCATAAAGATGAGCCGAGGTCATGTCCAATGAACTCAGCTCACCTCATGCACGTCACTGACAGCGTGGGAAAATTCTCACGCTGAAGCGCTGAGTGCAGGAGAATTTTCCCACGCTGTCAGTGACGTGCATGAGGTGAGCTCATGTCCAATGAACTCAGCTCACCTCATGCACGTCACTGACAGCGTGGGAAAATTCTCCTGCACTCAGCGCTTCAGCGTGAGAATTCTCCCACGCTGTCAGTGACATACATGAGGTGAGGTCATGTCCAATGAACTCAGCTCACCTCATGCACGTCACTGACAGCGTGGGAAAATTCTCACGCTGAAGCGCTGAGTGCAGGAGAATTTTCCCACGCTGTCAGTGACGTGCATGAGGTGAGCTGAGTTCATTGGACATGACCTCACCTCATGCACGTCACTGACAGCGTGGGAAAATTCTCCTGCACTCAGCGCTTCAGCGTGAGAATTTTCCCACGCTGTCAGTGACGTGCATGAGGTGAGCTGAGTTCATTGGACATGACCTCGGCTCATCTTTATGCCGTCACAGCCAGACACTGAGGAGTGCAAGCATGCCTGCGCTTCTCAGTGTCTGCGGGATGACAGGCTGAATGGCAGCGTTCTGCTGCGGTCCAGCCTGTCATCTCGATGTAGCAGAGCTGAAGCTGTCGTGGGAGCCATGGAAAGGTAAGGATGAGGTTGCTTTATTATTTTACTTTTATTGCAGGAGATCGTTGGCTTCAGCTGGAATGGGCGTGACGGTAAGTATGGTTTAATTTAGAACAATAAAGAATTGTGTGTTTATTTCAATTAAAGGACTTTATTCTGGGTGTTGTGTTTTTTTAAATACTTTACTAGAAATTCATGGTGGTCATGTCTAATATTGGCGTGACCCCATGAATTTCGGGCTTAGGGCCAGCTGATAATGCCAAGCTGGCCTTAACCCCTTTATTACCCAGTGAGCCACCGCACCAGGGCCCTGGATGAGTTGGGTACAGCGCCAGAAGATGGCGCTTCTATGAACGCGCCATTTTCTGGGGCGGCTGCGGACTGCAATTTGCAGCGGGGGTGGCCCAGAAAGCTTGGGTCTCCCTGCGCTGCGGATTCCAGCCCCCAGCTGCCTAGTTGTACCTGGCTGGGCACAAATATAGGGCGAAGCCCCACGCATTTTTTTTTTAAAATTATTTCATGAAATTCATGGAATAATTAAGAAAAAAAGGGCTTCCCTATATTGTTGTGTCCAACCAGGTACAAATAGGCAGCTGGTGGTTGGGGGCAGCCCGTTCCTGCCTGCTGTACCTGGCTGGACACAAATATAGTGCGAAGCCCCCCCTTGTAGCAGTGTGTGGGACTTGTTCTATTAGTCCATCTATACTAACCTCCACCAGGTTGCAAATTCAATTTCATTTTTTTCTGCATCTAGCTCTGAAAAAATATTTGGGCTTGTAGCAGTGTGTGGGACTTGTTCTATTAGTCCATCTATACTAACCTCCACCAGGTTGCAAATTCAATATAATTTTTTTCTGCATCTAGCTCTGAAAAAATATTTCGGCTTGTAGCAGTGTGTGGGACTTGTTCTATTAGTCCATCTATACTAACCTCCACCAGGTTGCAAATTCAATATAAATTTTTTCTGCATCTATCTCTGAAAAAATATTTCGGCTTGTAGCAGTGTGTGGGACTTGTTCTATTAGTCCATCTATACTAACCTCCACCAGGTTGCAAATTCAATTTAATTTTTTTCTGCATCTAGCTCTGAAAAAATATTTGGGCTTGTAGCAGTGTGTGGGACTTGTTCTATTAGTCCATCTATACTAACCTCCACCAGGTTGCAAATTAAAAATAATTTTTATCTGCACCTAGCTCTGAAAAAATATTTGGGCTTGTAGCAGTGTGTGGGACTTGTTCTATTAGTCCATCTATACCAAGCTCCACCAGGTTGCAAATTAAAAATAATTTTTATCTGCATCTAGCTCTGAAAAAATATTTCGCCTTGTAGCAGTGTGTGGGACTTGTTCTATTAGTCCATCTATACTAACCTCCACCAGGTTGCAAATTCAATATAATTTTTTTCTGCATCTATCTCTGAAAAAATATTTCGGCTTGTAGCAGTGTGTGGGACTTGTTCTATTAGTCCATCTATACTAACCTCCACCAGGTTGCAAATTCAATATAATTTTTTTCTGCATCTAGCTCTGAAAAAATATTTTGGCTTGTTGCAGTGTGTGGGACTTGTTCTATTAGTCCATCTATACTAATCTCCATCAGGTTGCAAATTCAATATAATTTTTATCTGCATCTAGCTCGGAAAAAATATTTCGGCTTGTAGCAGTGTGTGGGACTTGTTCTATTAGTCCATCTATACCAAGCTCCACCAAGTTGCAAATTAAAAATAATTTTTATCTGCACCTAGCTCTGAAAAAATATTTCGGCTTGTAGCAGTGTGTGGGACTTGTTCTATTAGTCCATCTATACCAAGCTCCACCAGGTTGCAAATTAAAAATAATTTTTATCTGCATCTAGCTCTGAAAAAATATTTCGGCTTGTAGCAGTGTGTGGGACTTGTTCTATTAGTCCATCTATACTAACCTCCACCAGGTTGCAAATTCAATATAATTTTTTTCTGCATCTAGCTCTGAAAAAATATTTCGGCTTGTAGCAGTGTGTGGGACTTGTTCTATTAGTCCATCTATACCAAGCTCCACCAGGTTGCAAATTAAAAATAATTTTTATCTGCATCTAACCCAGCCAATACTTTTGGGCTAATACCACAGTTTGGCCACTCAGCTCTGCTCGGTTCCCATCCATTGTTTTTTGTGCTGGTGGAAAGGGGAATAGGCGTGTTGGGAAGGGAAAAAAAGGTTGTGTCCGTGGGGTAGGTGTTAAAGCAACAGTAACATCTGCAGAAGAAAGACCATCTTCCAGCCAAACTAAGATGTCTACTTCTTTTAGTAGACAATGTGATAAGATCCCTTTCTTACGGCCACGCCAATCGCTACAAATTCCAAATGATGCACAAAAACAGCATGTGCTTCAACGGATATCAAGTGCTCCTTTAAGTGGGCTCTCCTCCACCTCAACTTCAACATCACAAATACTCCAGTCCTCAGAGGTGTCACCTCAATCGCACTTGCTTCCTCACAGCTCCCAAGTCTCCAGCTGCCCGTCTGAGTATGGGGTAGAACAGATGGTTGAGTCTGCAGAGCTGTTTACTCATACTATAGCCTGGGAATCAGAGGTCGGCTCCAGAGCTTCTGTGAATCCAGACGAGGAAATGATCTGCACTGATGCCCAGAATCTTTATGAGTCGGATCCAGGACCAGACGCAGAAGGTTCTGACCATAATGTCGACCCAAGTTCCCAAACTGTAACTCCTGTTGGTGGAGACAATGAGGAAGACGATGATGAGACTCAAATACCTGATTGGAGCGACAACTTTAGTTTTTTGTCAGGGCAGGAAGAGGTTGGCTCTGAGGACGACGGGTGTGATAACACACAGGGTGATGATGACGAGGTTGGAGATCCCACTTACTGTCAACCCACAGTCAGCCAGTCGATAAGGTCAGCAGAGGAGGTGGAGGAGGATGCTAGTGACGACGAGGTCAGGTTGCGCCTTCCTGGACAGAGACGTAGTACTGGAAGCAAGTCAACAACTGCATCCTCAAACAAAACTCTGCCTCTGACCACAAGTCGTGGTGGCTCTTCAGGTCGCATGGGTGCTAAGCCTTGCATAGCCTGGGCATTTTTTCAGATCGATAAAGATGACCCAACTCGTGTTATCTGTAACATTTGTCAGCAAAAGCTAAGTAGAGGCCAAAAAATCCATAGTTTGAGTACTTCATGCATGAACCGGCACATGGATATGAAGCATAAGTTGCAGTGGGAAGCTCACTGTGCTACAATGCGGCCTAGCCGGCCGGGCCAACCACCGTCTGCCACATCTTGTGCATCCGCGGCCTCTTCATCCTCTGTGACTGGGGGGACGCAGACCTGCCACCTCTTTACCCGCAACAGCCAGCGTGATTGGCAGGTCATCATTTTCTTTGGAGGTGGAAACACCAGCTGGTGTTCAGCGCTGTCCAACATCGATAGCACCACCTTTGGATCAAGGCAACCTAACATGTCCGCCTGCATCTTCCTCACAGACCGGCAGTTTGCCGGGGACACCCTTCTCAACCCCTTCTAAGCACAACAGCCAGCCCTCGGTCCCTCAGATGTGGACAAGTAAAAGACCATTTCCTCCTAGCCATGAGAAAGCTAAGAGGTTGAATTTCACCATCTGCAAGCTCTTGGCTACAGAAATGCTGCCTTTCCGCCTGGTGGACAGAGAGGATTTTCGAGACCTTATGTCTGTCGCAGTGCCCCAGTACCAGATGCCCAGTCGGCACTACTTCTCAAAGAAAGGTGTGCCTGCGCTCCACCAGCATGTCGCACACAACATCACCGCTTCTTTGAGAAACTCTGTGTGTGACAGGGTGCATTTCTCCACAGACACTTGGATGAGTAGGCATGGACAGGGGCGTTATATGTCGCTGACTGGGCACTGGGTAACTATGGTGACAGCAGGACAAGGGGCTGCTGTCCAAGTCTTGCCGTCCCCACGAGTTGTGCGTCAATCCTCTTTATCTCGAAATTCCTCCACTGCTTCTGCCTCCTCAACCTCCTCTCGGTCCTCCACCTGCACCCAAAGCCTGTCTGGTCATGCCACAAGCTTTCTAACTGCGCAGAAGGGATCCTGCACACCTCCTTACTATGCTGGCATCAGGGCTCAACGTCATCAGGCGGTTTTTACTTTGAAATGTCTGGGAAATGTGAGTCACACAGCTGAGGAGTTGTGGTCAGCTCTGGAGAACCAGTTTCATGAATGGTTGTCTCCACTGGACCTGAAACCAGGGAAAGCCGTGTGCGACAATGCTGCAAACCTGGGTGCTGCCCTTCGCCGGGGCCATGTCACACACGTGCCTTGTATGGCTCACGTGTTGAACCTGGTTGTCCAGCAATTTTTAGCCCACTATCCCGGACTAGATGGCCTTCTGCAGAGGGCACGGTTGCTGTGTGCTCACTTCCGCCGTTCGCATCCCGCAGCTCAGCGACTTACATCTCTGCAGAAGTCGTTGGGCCTGCCACTTCACCGGCTAAAATGCGATGTGCCTACCCGGTGGAATTCAACTCTGCACATGTTGCAGCGACTGTGGCAGCACCAACAAGCCCTGGTGCAATACGTTCTTTCGTATAGCCTGGGCCAACGAGATCCAGAGGTGGGGCAAATCACGCTGGAGGAGTGGTCTCAGATCAGGGACCTATGCACCCTTCTGCACAGTTTTGAAATGGCGACGAAGATGTTTAGTGCTGACGATGCCATTATCAGCATGACTATTCCGGTGATTTACATGCTGGAGCACATGTTAAACAGAATTCGGAGTCAGGTGGTGGCACAAGAGGAGGTGGAGGAAGTAGAGGAGGAGGAGTTGTATGCGGAAGGGCTAACATCTGCAAGGTCCAGACGCTCGGCAGCACCAAGGCGGCAGGCATGTGAGGGTGGGGGAGATGGTTTTACCAGGGCGCATGGTAGCAGCCAAACTAGTGAGGAAGGTGCAGGAGCCCAGGAAGAAGTGGAGGACGAACTGATGGAAGACTCATCAGATGAGGGAGACCTTGATGACATTTCTGTTGTGCGAGGTTGGGGGGAGAGGGCAGAGGAAGGAAGCATGATTGTTACCTCGCCACCAACACAACAGGGACTTGGTGCTCCTGGATGCGCAAGACACATGAGTGCCTTCTTGCTGCACTACCTGCAACATGACCCTCGAATTGTGAGAATTAGAAATAATCCTGACTACTGGGTTGCCACACTGTTAGATCCCCGGTACAAAATTAAATTTGCAGAAATTATTCCTGCCATAGAAAGGGATGCACGCATGCAGGAGTATCAGCAGAGACTGTTGCAGAATCTTACATGTGCTTTTCCACAAAAGACCAGTGGTGCACGTAGTGAATCTCACAGTTCCAACTTGCCAACCGTGGGACCGTCGAGTGTTCAGCACTCAAACCGTAACAGAAACACAGTATCTGCTGGTAATATCAATTTTGCGGAATCATTTCACCACTTTTTTAACCCATCCTTTGCAAGGCCACAGGAGACAAGAAGTCTGACACATAGTCAACGCCTACAGACAATGGTACAGGAGTATCTCCAAGTAAACATTGAAGCCATGACTGTGTCACTGAACCCTTGCTCTTTTTGGGCTTCCAATCTGGATAAATGGCTGGAGCTCGCCACTTATGCCTTGAAGATCTTGTGATGCCCCGCAGCCAGCATTCTGTCTGAACGTGTGTTCAGCGCTGCTGGTGGTGTGCTGACAGATAAGCGCACGCGGCTCTCCACTGATAATGTAGACAGACTCACGTTCATAAAGATGAACAAATCATGGATCCGAAACTACTTTTCTACCCCTGTGTCATCCTGGGGAGAGTAAAAGCTTGATGATTTGTTAAAATCACCCTACCAACCGTTTTAAGCTTTCAAATTACTAATCATGTTTATCTGTATCTTGGCTGGAAAATAATTTGGGCCTTGTAGCAGTGTGCAGTACCGATTCTATTAGGCCATCTATACTAAACTCCACCAGATTTAAAATTACTAATCATGTTTATCTGTATCTTGGCTGGAAAATAATTTGGGCCTTGTAGCAGTTTGCAGTACTGATTCTATTTGGCCATCTATTCTAAGCTCCACCAGCTTTCAAATTAATAATAATTTTTAGCTGCATCTAGCCCGGAAAATAATTTTGGGGCTCCTAGATGCGCAAGACACATGAGTGCCTTCTTGCTGCACTACCTGCAACATGACCCTCAGATTGTCAGAATTCGAAATAATCCTGACTACTGGGTTGCCACACTCTTAGATCCCCCACACTCTTCGATCAACCTTTTCTTTTTAATAATGAACAAAAAAATGGTCATTTTTGAAATGATAAGCATTAGCAGGTTATTAGAAACTGAAATCAAACAGTTTTCAACTCAAAACTTTATTCTAGGTGATGTTACATTTGCACATAGGACCCCTTGTTCGAAAGGAGCTTCTGAACTCTCTCGTCCATTGAATTTGTCAGGTTTTGGATGGTTTCTGCTTCAATTGTTTTGCATGAGGACAAAATACCCTCCCAGAGCTGTTGCTTAGATGTGAACTGCCTCCTGCCATCATAGACACTCCTTTTGATGATGCTCCAGAGGTTCTCAATGGGGTTGAGGTCACGGGAGCATGGGGGTCACACCATAAGTTTGTCCCCTTTTGTGCCCATATCAGCCAGAGATGCAGATGTGTTATGTGCAGCATGAGATGGTGCATTATCATGCATGAAAATGATCTTGCTGCGGAATACACGGTTCTTCTTCTTGAACCATGGCCGGAAGTGCTGTTTGAGAAACTCCACATACATTATAGAGTTCATCTTTACCCCTTCAGGGATCCTAAAGGGGCCGACAATCTCTCTCCCCATGATTCCAGCCCAAAACATTACTCCACCTCCTCCTTAAAAGCGCCGTAGCCGTGTTTGCATGGGGTGTCCATCAACCAGCCATCCTCCACTCCATCCATCTGGACCATCGAGCGTTGCACGGCACTCATCGGTGAACAAAACAGTTTTGAAGTCAGTCTTCATGTATTGTTTGGCCCACTGGAGCGGTTTCTGCTTGTGTACAGTGGATAGAGGAGGTCGACAGGATGTCTTACGCACAGCTGCAAACCTCTGAAGGACCCTGCATCTTGTTGTTCGGGGGACGTTGGAGGCACCAGCTGCTTCAAAAACTTGTCTGCTGCTATGACAAGGCTTTTTTGCCGCTGCTCTTTTAATCTGACGTAATTGCCTGTAGGAAAGAGTCCTCAATTTTCCCTTATCAGCACGCACACGTGTGTACTGTGAATCAGCTACATACTTCTTGATTGTGCGATGATCAGGATGAAGTGTCTTGGCAATGTTGATTGTAGTCAAGCCTTGACCTAAACACTCCACAATTTGTTGCTTCTCAGCAGCCGACACATCCTTTTTCTTTCCCATTTTGGCAGAAAATGTAGGCTGCTTAATAATGTGGGACAGCCTTCTTAAGTAGTCTTGCCTTTCATTGGACACACCTGCCAAACTAATTAGCACCGGTGTCTGCAATTGCTTACAGTGATATAAAGAGCCCTGACACACATCACCATCAATGAGTTTAACTGACAAACAAAAAAATTCTTACCTTATCACTCCTAAACGCTTTTTGCATAATAATTTGGAACACAGTGTACATGTGCTTTTCCACAAAACACCAGTGGTTCACGTAGTGAATCTTACAGTTCTAACTTGCCAACCGTGGTCTGTATGGAGTTGTTCAATAAAGGGCCCAAAATTAAGATAACATAGATGGGAGAGGTCTCTATGAATACGAATTCCTAAGTATTTGATACCCTGTGAGGGCCAGGCAAAGGGAAAGTTGGACTGGATGGAATCCTGTATGGATTTGGGGAGGGAAACATCAAGGGCCTCAGACTTCGCTGCATTGATTTTAAAATTTGACCATGTAACAAAGTGATCTATTTCAGCCATAACAGCAGGGATGGATATATGTGATTGAGTGATATATACTAGGACATCATCAGCAAATGCAGAGCACTTGTACTCGGTGCCTCCCACCTCAATCCACCTAATATTGGGGTTATGGCGAATTGATGAGAGCAGGTGCTCCGTCACTAGGATGTATAAGAGAGGGGACAGAGGACATCCCTGCCTTGTCCCATTGGTGATTATGAAAGGTGATGAAAATGTTCTGACGCGCCCCCTGGGCCTTGGGACACCCGGAGCCGGACCCTTTTTGGTGGATGCTGGGGGTTGTAGTCTCCGTGGCGGCGACCCGGTTCCGTGGCTCAGGGCGGTCAAACCAGTGGCGGAACTATTTATGTGGTTTTTATGTTTAAATGTCCGACTACGCCACCCGTGGATTGCGGTCAGAGTGAACCGCCGCTGCAGGGCAGACCGCTGAGGCTGGTGTTGTGGGTGCAGCAGAGCGTAGTATAACTCCCCACGGGAGGAGTATAGCCTCAGGGCAGTGAATGCGGAGGATGGGGGTGATGGTGCAGGGCAGCAGCAGTAACAACACGGAGTCAGTGATGCAGTCCAGGGCCTTTACTCACAGTTCGTATTATCCAGACCACTTCTGCAGGTAACGGCTGCCCACGTCGTACTGTGCTCACCAGGTGAGGGGCTCGGCCAACTCCCAGATAACTTTGGAGCGCTTCACAGGACCCCCTTTGTGTGTCCTTTCTCTGGCCTTTCTTACCCCACCAGTGAACACGCTTCAGTCCGGCTGCCTCGGGCCTCCTCTTGATAAACTTGGCGCCAGTTTCCCTGACCCTATGTGGTGCCTTCCTAGCGGGTGTAGCGAGGGGCAGCGCCACATAAAATGTCACAGCCTCCGGTTTCTAGCTGAGGGTCGTTTCCCGCCTCTACTAGTTTCGAGGACCGGTCTCCCCCTTTGGCCTGACCCCTCCACGCAGGTGGATTCGGGCGTGCGGTGGCAACTCGCCCGTCCGCACCCCTGGGATCCCTTCGTTCCTCGTTCCTGGAGCCTTCTGCGCTCCTCTTCCTTCCTTCTCCCTCTTCCAGGCCTGGGCCTCTGTTACTAGGCCCGCCTCCGGAGCAGAGCTCATGCAGAGCCCCTGCTCCCTGTCACTTCTGCTCAGACTTCTCTGCACTGAACTAAGATGGTGCCCACCTTTTATACTCCCTTCTCAATGCACCCAGGAACTGCTTCCTCCCTGCTCCTGCACTACAGGGTTCCCCTTCCTCGGTGTTCCCTCCCCCCACTCCAGCCAGGGACAGGGACTGTCGTGCCCATCTCAGAGGCATATTGGTGGCCCTGCCCCACGGCAATGTGGTGTAATGCATGCAGGTGTCGGGGTCCTGATCCACACTCCATCCTTACCTGAGAGTGAGATATCACACCTCTGGGTGAGGTGCAATACCTCTGTAGCAACCGAGCCCTCTGGGTGCTACAGTTCCATTCATCTTCAGCCTAGGTGACGTATGGCGATACAGGGCCGTGATTTTGGCTATAAAAGGGTCCCCTAGACCCCTACCCCAAGCTTTTTAAGAGAATAATATTTGGCGTGCCAGAAGACTCTATGGAATGCTTTCTCAGCATCCAACGAGAGTATCTAATTGCAAATTTTTAACTGCATCTAGCCCAGGAAATACTTTGTGCCTAGTAGCAGTGTCTGCTAGTCAGCGGATTATCCCAGCTGTTAAGCAAGCTACACCACCTGTAGTTTGGACACTTAATTTTTTCAAAGGAAATGCTTCGGGCCCCCGGGATACTCAGTGAAGAGCATCGGGAGGCACCCCAAGGCACAGGGGCTGGGACTGGCGGTAGGACGCCTTGCGGTGGACCGCCAAGCTCGATCATTATAAAAGCTTTTTAACTGCAGCAGCTTTAGTGGACGCTACTGGACCTGGAATTCCCGCGGCTGCTGGGATCAGACTTGCCCTCCAAGAGATCCTTGTAAAAGGATTTAAAGTGTACTCATTCAAATTAGAGAGACAATTTAAATGAAAAAGCTTAGACCTGCCTCCACCGCAGGGGGGCTCGCTCGACCCACCAGTGGACAGGCACCAGTATTGGGAGAGGGGGGCTGGCCGTCAGGGTCCACCGCAGCTCTGGCACAAACACGGCGACACGGAGGTCGCACGGGCAGGAACGGACTGGCCGTGTCGGCTTCACACTTTTTTGGTTTTAGAAGGGCATGACATGCCTATATCTGTGTCTCCCCCTCCTTTTACTCCTCCACCTCTTTTCTTTTCGCATGACTATATGTACTTGTCACTTTTCCATGTGTTAGTTGTGTCTTCTGAGCAGTTTGTCAGCTTTTGGACACCTTTGAAGTGTTTTCTATGTGTTTTCTATGTGTTGCTATGTGTTTTTGTTTGCCTGCCATTGGTTTTAACGGTGTTCGAAGGTGTTCGTCGAACAGTTCGACGAACAGTTCGTCGAACATACGGGTGTTCGATGAACCGAACCGAACTCGAACACTACGGGGGTGGCTCAACACTAGTTACAACTGTACGCTGTAGATCTTTTTAATACCCTGCCAAATACAATACAATGATTGACATGGGATTATATCTCCAATATTCTTCACACCTCCCCCCTTTAGAGGGTGCTAGGGGGCAGCACCTCCCGGTGTTCCCCCGTGTGCCTGTCCGCAACTTCCCCTTGTCGGGATAAACCGTCGAGATTGCCATGGTCGCGGCCCTTTTTTTGGCGAATGGCGAAGTGGTACTGTTGGAGCGCGAGGCTCCAGCATAGCAACCCTCCATTAGTTCCGGAAACGGTGTCTAACCAGCTGTGGGGGTTGTGGTCTGTTTCCACAGTGAATTGCCTGTATAAGTATGGCTGCAGACGCTGCAGGGCCCACACAATTGCCAGATATTCCTTCTCCACCGTGGAGTAGGCCACCCCCCTCGACAGGAGCTTCCGACTCAGGTACAAAACAGGGTGTTCACAGCCCATAGTGTCAACCCGGCTGAGCACAACACCAAGGCCAAAGTCATTGGCGTCGGTCTGCACTACAAATGGCCGTGTCAAGTCGGCTGCCTGTAGTACCGGGCAGCCAGAAAGGGCGGTCTTCAGCGCCTGGAAGGCTGTCTCACAGTCATTCATCCAATGGACTGCAGAGGGCTGCTTCATCTTGGTGAGGTCCATCAGGGGATTTGCCAGGCTACTATGGTGAGGTACGAACCTCCTATAGTACCCGGCGGTACCCAGAAAGAACATCACCTGTTTCTTGGTTCTAGGGGTGGGCCAGGATGCGATGGCATCCACCTTCTCGGGCTCTAGCTTTAGAGCTCCCCCACCTACCCAGTGTCCCAGGTAGTGGACCTCACTCATACCCAGCTGGCACTTTTACGGCTTAATGGTCAAGCCTGCCCGTTGGATCCGCCCGAGCACCTGCACAGATGCTCCAGGTGATCCTCCCAGATGGGACTGAAGATGGCAATGTCATCCAGGTACAAGGCCGCGTACCCTTTGAGTCCCTTGAGCAGTGTGTTCACCATCCGCTGAAAAGTGGCAGGGGCATTCTTCATGTCGAATGGGGTTATAAAAGCTGAGCGTTCCCATGCCTCACTGGTCAGGGGAATCTGCCAATATTCCTGGCTCAGATCAATGATGGTCAGGTACTTGGCCCCGGCCAACTGATCGAGCAGGTTATCGATGCGTGGCATTGGGTACGCATCGGTGACTGTGACAGCATTGAGCCCCCTGTAGTCCACGCAGAACCGGGTTGTCCAGTCCTTCTTTGGGACGAGGACCACAGGTGAGGCCCAAGTGTTGCTGGATGGTTGGATGACCCGCAGCTGCAGCATCTCGTCAATCTCCTGGCGCATGTGCTGCTGTACCTCCAGGGAGACCCGATATGCTGAACTCCAGATTGGGGGGTGATCGCCGGTGTCCACATGATGGACGGCCAACTATGTTCTTCCGGGCTTGTTGCTGAACAAATCCCAGAAGGGATGTAGGGTTGCTCACAGCTGGGACTGTTGGTTCGACAACAGCTGGTGGCAAAACTCCATGTCCTTGATGGTGCCACCCGCCCTAGCCTGGGCTAGCATGTCCGGGAGTGTCTCCGCCTCTCCCTCCTTTGGCAGGTTGCATACAGGGAGGGCGTAGGCCTCCCGCTCATGATGTGCCTTCATCATATTTACATGGAAGGCCTTCTGCCTTCTCCCTTCCCCGGGCATGGTCCAGGGTAACCAGGTACATTACGGCATTGAGCTGCTGGTGCACGACGTATGGCTGCCTGAAGATTGTCCTGGGGTACGGGGACCTGTACCCACACCTTTTGACTCACCTGGTAGGTCCTTTCACAATCATTCTGGTCGTACCATCGCTTCTGGTCGGCCTGGGCTTGAGTCATATTATCGTGCACCAGCTGCGCCAAGGCCTGCATTTTGTCACGGAAGCGCACGACATATTTGATGACCGACACTCCAGGGGTGGCTAAGTCCCCTTCCTAGACCTCCTTCACCAGAGCCAGGGGGTCCCGCGCACGCCAGCCGTACAGGAGCTCAAAGGGGGAGAACCCCGTTGAGGCCTGTGGAACCTCCCGGTAAGCAAACAGCAGGTGTGGGAGGTACCGCTCCCAGTCGCGCCCATGGGAGTCGACCAACATCTTACGCATCTGCTTCAGGGTGCCATTGATCTGTTCGCAAAGGCCGTTGGTCTGTGGGTGATACGGGCTGCTTACAGAAGGACGCCATCAGCTGCGACATCAACTGGGTCCCCCAATCAGTGAGCATTTCATGGGGAAATCCCACTCGGGAGAAAATCTCCAGTAAGGCGGTGGCCACCTTGTCAGCCCGAATGGACGACAAGGCTACCGCTTCTGGGTACCGGGTGGCATAGTCTACTGCCTTCAGTATGAAGCGTTTCCCGGAGCTGTTGGAAGTGGCAATCGGGTCAACCAAATCCACAGCCACCCTCCTGAAAGGCTCTTCAATGATGAACAGAGTTACAAGTGGGGCTTTGGGGCGCTGCCCCGCCTTCCCCACCCTCTGACAGGTGTCACATGACAGGCAGTAGGCAGTTGCCTTGGCCCCCATCCTTGGCCAGTAGAAATGATGGGCTAGCCTGGCCTTGGTCTTAGTGATCCCTAGATGTCCGGCCATCGGAATCTCATGCACCATCAGCAACAACTCCACCCTGAACGGATAGGGTACCACTAACTGTCAGTCCCTGGGCCACACCTCCGGTGAACCTTGCTGGACCGTTACAGCCATCCTTGGTCCCAGACCACCCGGTCAAGGTCTGAGTCCGAGGGAGGCTGTGTCGCCTGCTCCTTAAGAGCTGTCGTCAATCTCCAACGCTGCCTGAAACCCCTGACTGGACATGGATGTGGACCCATAATATCTAGCAAGATTTTTTACATGGTATTTATTCATCCTTCCGTTTGTGTGCTATCTGATAAGTGTGAACAGACCCATAATATCTAGCAGATTTTTTTACTTGGTATTTATTCATTGCTCCTGTGTTTTTTTTTTTTTCTTTTCAAAGTATTCAACGCTATCTCTTTCACCGTTTTATGGCCTCTCTGTAAAACATTGGTTTGTTTATCCTGCATAGTAATGCCTGTTCTGGCTTTGTGCTAATTGGTTAATTACTCAATATGGCCAATTGGTGCTGGACTCCTAGCAGATATTTCATTTCATATATATTCAGTCCTGGCTAGGGCTAGCATGCGTGCTTTTCACACATGCAATAGATTTTAAGTGCAATAGTTTAAAGTGCTTTTAGAAGTTATACATGGCAGTTTGACAGGGCAGGAGACAGGTAAGGTACATAAGATATTCATACAAAGATGCTTCTTGGTCAGTTATAGTGCATTATGCATTGGTCATATCACTCTGCTTCTTATATGTTTTAACTTCTGCTTTCTGACAATTCTCCCGCCCTTTAACACATTCTGTGCACTCTCTCCATATCAATCCCTCCCTTCTTGCCTCTCCCATGTATAACTCTGAGGCTCTACTGACATTTCTCACCCACTCCAAACCATTCGCTACCTTGATACAGTACTCTTTTTTTCTCCTTCTGCTAGTCGCTGGCGACATCTCCCCCAACCCTGGGCCTCCCTCCACTAGCATACATTACTCTCCTCCAGCTACATATAGAAACCCTGCTAATCTTATTAACATTCAGTGCATGCTCTCTCCTATCGCTTTTCATTGTGCTCTCTGGAACGCACGGTCAGTGTGTAACAAACTAACTTACATTCACGATTTTTTCCTCTCCAATTCCCTTAACCTTCTGGCTATTACAGAAACCTGGATTATTATTATTATTTATTATTATAGCGCCATTTATTCCATGGCGCTTTACATGTGAAAAAGGGGTATAATACAAGAACAATTACAATAATCTTGAACACAATGTGACAGCGACTGGTACAGGAGGAGCGAGGACCCTGCCCGCGAGGGCTCACAATCTATGAGGGATGGGCGAGGATACAGTAGGTGAGGGTAGAGCTGGTCGTGCAGCGGTATGGTGGAGCGGTGGTTACTGCAGGTTGTAGGCTTGTCGGAAGAGGTGGGTCTTCAGGTTCCTTTTGAAGGTTTCCACGGTAGGCGAGAGTCTGATACGTTGGGGTACAGAGTTCCAGAGTAGGGCGGAAGCACGGGAGAAATCTTGTGTACGGTTGTGGGAGGAGGAGATAAGAGGGGAGTAGAGCAGGAGATCTTGTGAGGATCGGAGGTTGCGTGCAGGTACGTAACGGGAGACTAGGTCGGAGATATATGGAGGAGACAGGTTGTGAATGGCTTTGTATGTCATGGTTAGGGTTTTGAACTGGAGTCTTTGAGCAATGGGGAGCCAGTGAAGAGATTGACTGAGAGGAGAGGCCGGGGAATAGCGGGGGGACAGGTTGATTAGTCGAGCAGCAGAGTTTAGGATAGATTGGAGGGGTGCGAGAGTGTTAGAGGGGAGGCCACAGAGCAGGAGGTTGCAGTAGTCAAGGCTGGAGATGATGAGGGCGTGCACTAGTGTTTTTGCAGATTCATGGTTTAGGAATGTGCGGATCCGGGAGATATTTTTGAGTTGGAGTCGGCAGGAAGTGGAAAGGGCTTGGATATGTGGTTTGAAGGAGAGTTCCGAGTCCAGGGTTACCCCAAGGCAGCGAGCTTGAGGGACTGGGGAGAGTGGGCAGCCATTGACATTGATAGATAGGTCAGTTGGGAGGGTTGAATGAGATGGCGGAAAGATGATGAATTCTGTTTTGTCCATGTTAAGTTTTAGAAATCTGGCAGAGAAGAAGGCTGAAATAGCAGACAGACATTGTGGGATTTTGGTTAATAAGGAGGTGATATTGGGTCCAGAGAGGTAGATCTGTGTGTCATCAGCATAGAGGTGATAATGAAAGCCATGAGACTCTATGAGCTGTCCCAGGCCTAAGGTGTTGATGGAGAAGAGCAGGGGTCCTAGAACTAAACCTTGGGGGACACCGACAGATAGGGGGCGAGATGAAGAGGTGGTGTGTGAGTGGGAGACACTGAATGTCCGGTCTGTTAGGTATGAGGAGATCCAGGATAGGGCCAAGTCTGTGATGCCGAGAGATGAGAGAGTCTGGAGTAAGAGGGAATGGTCCACTGTGTCAAAGGCAGATGACAGGTCTAGGAGGAGGAGGACAGAGTAGTGTCGCTTAGATTTGGCGGTTAGTAGGTCGTTTGTGACTTTAGTCAGTGCAGTTTCAGTAGAATGGTGCGGTCGGAAACCCGATTGTAGGCGGTCAAAGAGGGAGCAGGAGGAGAGGTGGGAGGACAGTTCAGATGGACATGTTGTTCCAGTAGTTTTGAGGCATAGGGGAGAAGTGATATGGGGCGATAGCTAGACACGGAGGATGGGTCAAGGGAGGGCTTTTTGAGGATGGGTGTGATTGAGGCATGTTTGAAGCATGAGGGGAAGACACCAGTTGTTAGTGACAGGTTGAAGAGGTGGGCTAGGGCTGGGATGAAGATAGAAGAATGAGGCAAAGTCTTCAGCTGAAATAAGAGGAGAGGGAGGAGGCACTGGGGGACGGAGGAGAGAATTGAAGGTGTTGAATAGTTGTTTAGGGTTGTGAGACAGGGAGGATATGAGAGATGAGAAGTATGTTTGTTTTGCTGCAGTGAGCGTGGACTTGAAGGTAGTGAGGGACTGTTTGAATGCGATGAAGTGCTCATGGGAGTGGGTCCTTTTCCATCTACGTTCAGCAACCCTGGAGGCCTGTCGCATTTCTTTAGTTAGGCTGGTGTGCCAGGGTTGTCTGTTGATTGTGCGAGCCTTGGTATGCGTGAGGGGGGCGACCGAATCGAGAGCTGCAGCTGTTGTGGTGTTGTATAAAGTGGCAGCAGCATCTGCATCATGTAAGGAACTAATGTCTGTAAGAGGGAGGGGGGATTCAGAGAGAGAGTGTAGGTCAAGGTGTTTGAGATTTCTACGAGGGTATGCAAGTTTGTGGAGTGGGGATTGTTGCCCCGGGGAGGAGAGAGAAGAGAATGTGAGTAGGTTGTGGTCAGAAAGAGGGAGAGGTGAGTTAGAGAGGTTAGATAGGGAACAGAGGCGGGTGAAGATGAGGTCCAGCGTGTGGCCGTCTTTGAGGGTGGGTGTGGAAGACCACTGAGTAAGACCAAAGGAGGAAGTGAGGGATAGAAGCTTAGAGGCAGCTGAGAGGGAAGTGTCAATGGGGATGTTAAAGTCGCCCATGAGGATAGTGGGGATGTCAACGGAGAGGAAATGAAGTAGCCAGGTGGTGAAGTGGTCAAAGAAAGTGGTGGTTGATCCTGGGGGACGGTAAATGACAGCTAGTTGGAGGTTGGATGGGGAGTAGATGCACACGCAGTGCACTTCAAAAGAGGGGAGAGTAATTGCGGGCGGCAGTGGGATATGGGTGAAGGAGCAGTTATCTGAGAGGAGGAAACCTATTCCTCCACCGTGCTTGCCGGTGGGGCGGGGGGTATGGAAGAGGTGGAATCCGCCATACGAAAGTGCAGCAGGAGAGGCTGTGTCGGAGGGGGTGAGCCAGGTTTCAGTGATGCCGAGGAAGGAAAGATTATTAGTGATGAAGAGATCGTGAATGTAGGAAAGTTTATTGCAGACAGAGCAAGCGTTCCATAGAGCACCTGTTAGTGGAACTGGGGAAGCGGGGGCTGGGCGTATAGGTATAAGGTTAGAAGGGTTACGAGAGTTTGGGATAGATCGTGGGTAGGAGGTGGAAGTGATTGTAGGGATGTGGTGAGAAGGGCCGGGATTTGGAGAGATGTCGCCGGAAGTAAGGAGGAGCAGAGAAAGCGTTAATAGGTGGGAGCAGGAGAGGGCATGAGGTGGCTGTCTGTGTTTGGAGACAAAGGATTGTATGTTGTGGAATAGCTCTGAGGAGGAGGTGAGATGAGTGGGGAGAATGGAGGGAGAGATGAAGAGTTCCTTACTAGGTGTAGGGATTAGGGGTGGTTGGAAAAGGTGAAGGATTAAGGGGGTGAGAGTGAAAACAAAGACAAACATTGTTTGCTGTGACTTATAGTGTTGAGCATTCCGATACTGAAATATCGGGTATCGGCCGATATTCGCGGTATCGGAATTCCGATACTTTTGCAATATCGTATACCGGAATCGGAAGTTCCCATAATGCAATGAGCCATTTTCATTTTATTCAGCCAATGAGGATCCTAAGAAGTGTGGGCACATCCTATTAGGCATGTAGGCATCTTAACTAATGGCATGGCTGTGATTGGCTGCTGAAATGATGTCATGATGCACTATAAAAGCCGCCGCCGCCATTTTGAGCTCACTCTGCTGTGAATTCAGTTAGGGATAGGACGCTGTTGTTCTGAGGGACAGTTTTAGCTACCTATTTGGTCTATTCTGCTTTACCCAAGCTACTTTATAAATCGCTGTGCCTTGCAGTGCTAGTGCACAGTTCTCTGTGCTGTTCACCGCTTTCTGCAAGGTCTCTGTGTGTGAGTGCAGCTCACCCTGTAGTGTGTGCTTCAGCCACGTCTGGTTATAGTGCACTCAGTGTGTGTCACTGCCTCATACATTGTCCTTTTTTGCCAATTCATAATTTTTCCTGATATCTCCTATTAGTGTGGTGGTTCCATCCGTATTCAGCTAAATTGGTTCCAAACACATTATATAGGAGTAGATAGAGAATTTTTTTTTGGTCTTGCAGCGCTAGTGCACAGTGCTCTGCATCTGTACTGTTCACCGCTGTCTGCAAGGTCTGGTGTGTGAGTGCAGCTCACCCTGTAGTGTGTGCTTCAACCACGTCTGGTTGTAGTGAACTCAGTGTGTGTCACTGCCTCATACATTGTCCTTTTTTGCCAATTCATAATTTTTCCTGATATCTCCTATTAGTGTGGTGGTTCCATCCGTATTCAGCTAAATTGGTTCCAAACACACTATATAGGAGTAGATAGAGAAATTTTTTTGGTCTTGCAGCGCTAGTGCACAGTGCTCTGCATCTGTACTGTTCACCGCTGTCTGCAAGGTCTGGTGTGTGAGTGCAACTCACCCTGTAGTGTGTGCTTCAACCACGTCTGGTTGTAGTGCACTCAGTGTGTGTCACTGCCTCATACATTGTCCTTTTTTGCCAATTCATAATTTTTCCTGATATCTCCTATTAGTGTGGTGGTTCCATCCGTATTAAGCTAAATTGGTTCCAAACACACTATATAGGAGTAGATAGAGAAATTTTTTTGGTCTTGCAGCGCTAGTGCACAGTGCTCTGCATCTGTACTGTTCACCGCTGTCTGCAAGGTCTGGTGTGTGAGTGCAGCTCACCATGTAGTGTGTGCTTCAACCACGTCTGGTTGTAGTGCACTCAGTGTGTGTCACTGCCTCATACATTGTCCTTTTTTGCCAATTCATAATTTTTCCTGATTTCTCCTATTAGTGTGGTGGTTCCATCCGTATTCAGCTAAATTGGTTCCAAACACACTATATAGGAGTAGTTAGAGGAGCCTTTCTGCAGCATTGGGCCCTGCAGCCCCAGCCAGATTAGTATTAGCCTATTTTTTGTAGCCTCATCTATTGCATTGTAGGTTACCTTCCTACATTGTAATAGCTACAAAAAGTTTGTGATACTATCGTTATTACATCTTTAGGCACATCCAGTGTCTTTTTGTGACGAAAAAAACCTAAATAAAGTTCACCAAACACTCCACTTTACAGTTGTGTAGGCCACATTAGCTCATATTAAAGTCTAGTCCACACTTTATAAAATTAGTGTTTCTCATACCTGTTAGCAGCTGTTCAGGAATAAGCACACTAAGCCCTTAGTACTTTTCTGCCTATCTTTATCAGTCTACCAAGATGAAGAAGGCAGGGAGTAAGGCATGTGGTCGTGGGCGTGGGCGTGGAGTTTCTGCAGGGAGAGGACGTGAGGATTCTGTGCCTGCAGGGAGAGGACGTGGGGATTCTGTGCCTGCTGCGGGCACCAGTGACTCAGCATCCCCCAGTTTTACCAGGGAACAGTCCTTTATGCGCAGCTTTGTAGGAGCTAGCCGTACCCCACTGCTGCGGGAGGACCAAATTGAAGCCGTTGTCGGATGGATGGCAGCTAACGCATCTGACTCGCCCCCTGGGCCGTGGGGCACTCGGATCCGGGCAATTAGGGAAACGGTGGGAGTAGTAGTGGCAACCCGGTTCCGTGGCTCAGGGTGGTCAGGCTAGTGGTAGTCCGTTATGTGCTATTGATAATGTCCGACTACGCCACCCGTGGATTTGCGGTCATTAGGTACCGCCGCTGCAAGGCAGACCGCTGGGGCTGAAGAGGTGTGCAGCTGGGATGGTGTGACTCCCCACGGGAAGAGTGCGGCCCCAGGGCAGTGTAGTGGATGGTGGGAGTGATGGTGGTGAGAGTCCCAGTACCGGTAGTGCTGGAGGCGCGAAGGAGCACACAGACAATAGGTTGCAGTCCAGGGTCTTTACTGAAACAGGTAAACTGACCCATAAACAGTCCCGGCTAGGAGGGGACCTGGATGTCTGAGAGCAACGGGGAAATTGGCCCTGGTCAGGGTGAGGGTGTAGGCCTACCGTGCTTTCTGCGCTCCTTCTGGCTATCTCCTCGTTATAGGGTAACAGCCCACGTTTCCAAGCTTTCCGTGTATTCTCGCCTGTATGGCCTGCGACGTGGGTTCCTTTCTGCTCCCAGCCTTGTACGGCTTTACTGGTCCCTTCGGTTGTGGCAGGGCCTCCAGGCTTCTTAGGCCAAGGAATATACAGTTCCTTGCGGACTGGTTCTCTGCTGGAGGATGTAGAATCCTCCCAGCCTCAGACACCAAAGTCTGGTAAAGTCAGTCTCTTATCTGCCAAGACAGGCTTGCTTCGCCTCTTGTCTCTGGCTTGTGGCTCTCCTCCTGCCACACTTCCTCTTAGGTGCAGTGCAACTGTCTGTCCCTGCTCTGCTCTGGGACAAGTCTCAGTGCTGAGACAGGCCATCAAGTTCTCCCTAACCCTGCCCCCCAGTACCAGCTTTTATAGGGGCAGCCTGCTCCCCCTACTGGCCTGAGACAGGAGGTACTGCATGCTAATGTTCCCCTGACTAGAGAACCTCCCCCTTGCTCTCAGACACAGCTTTATTACATTTTGTGGCATCCAGGCCAGGGTGACACATTCCCCCCTAGTAAAATTTAGTACTCCGGGACTAAACAGTAAACAAGGATTATATGCATGACCATAAAACATTAGTATACAAGCGACGCACAGATTGAGTTCTTAAGGTCACAGTGTGGTCTGTGACCGGGTGTCCATATCACCAATACAACGGGGAGCCTTAACCAGGTGGGGGTCTGTCCTACCCCAAGTCCTTCACAGTCTTAGTTCATTCCTTGGTTAGGCTCCAAACGCAGTCCATACAAGGTCCCGGTTATAAAAAGTCCATAACCTTTGAGTCCTTACGGTAGCTGCAAGAAACTGAAACACAGAATTACCAAACATGCACGTAACTTGGCAAACATTTCAACATTTGGCAACAGGGTCATTTACAAGTTTAGTACACTCTATATTCTCCATTCTCCCCTTTGTGCTCCTGGTTGATCTACGTAGCCCACTGTCTGGTGGTGGACCAACCTGGCTTTCCCCACTAGCGTTAGGGGTACAGCTACCAGCTGGGTGTACTGGTAGGGCAGGCAGCTGTCTGCGGGTCCTTTGGCTTACCGCAGGCATGGCAGGCTCACTGTCAGCAGAGGGTTGACTCTCCTGGGCTGCTGGTACAGGCTCTTCTGCCTCTGGAACCGCTTGCTCCTCTTCACCTTCCGGCTCTGGTGTTGGTTGTTGGAAATGCAGGACGGGTACCACTATGGCATCATTTATGCGAGTCCAGGACTGAGGGAACTCTCCGAGAACGGTGCTGATCATTTCTTCCTTGTCCTCTGCGGGTTCAAGGTCACTCTGATCCTCTTCTGCACTACGGAGTTGCTCAGGGCATCTTTTGAGGTGGTCCCTGGAGACGACACTAGTGGTTTCTCCTCCGTCCTTGGTGATTACGCACACCTTTGGGTTGTCGTGGTCAGACTGCAGTACGGTGTAGGGTTCCCTTTCCCACTGGTCGTCCAACTTATGTAGCCTTCTTTTTCGCTTTAGGACTTGCTCACCAGGTTCTAGGGGACCAGCAGGGGCGTGTTGATTGAAGAGTTTTTCTTGCCTCTCTCTCACCTGGGCCAGACTCTTCTCCACACTCTCCTGTACCTTCTTGTACTGCAGTTGCCTTTCCGTATCCCAGTCCGCTTCCGGGGAGGTGTCCTCAGGTATTAGGACTCCCATCTCCAGGTCTACGGGCAGCTTACCTGGTCTGGCTCGCATCAGGTAAGCCGGGGTGCAGTTTGTAGCATTCACCGGGATATTGTTGTATAGGTCTATCAGGTCCGGCAGTTTTTCTGGCCACAGGCTGCGTTCCTCCAGGGGCAACGTCTTCAGGAGATCAATGACTATATTGTTCATCTTCTCACACATCCCGTTGGTTTGGGGGTGGTAAGGCGTTGTACGAATCTTCTTACAGCCATAGAGGTTGCAGAACTCCTGGAAGATTTCAGCCTCGAACGCTGGACCCTGGTCTGTCAGGACCTGTTCCGGATACCCGTGTGGACGGCAGAAATATTGCTGGAAGGCTCTGGCCGCTGTTTGGGCTGTCAAGTCCTTTACCGGGACCACCACTAGAAAACGGGAATAGTGGTCCACGATTGTCAGGGCATAGATGTATCCAGACCGGCTTGGAGCCAATTTGACGTGGTCCAGAGCTACCAGCTCAAGAGGCTGCATGGTGACGATGGGCCTCAAGGGTGTCTGCTGGCTGGTGCGGTCCTTCCTCCTCAGGTGACAAGGGCCACAGTCTCTGCACCACTTTTCTACAGCTCCTCTCATGCCGACCCAAAAGAACCTTCCTCTTAGCAGGAACTCCAGTTTCTTCCAACCGAAGTGTCCCGCTCTGTCATGGTAAGCCCCCAGGACCATAGCTGCATCCCGCCTTGGGACCACGACTTGCCAGGTCAGCTCGTGCGTCCGGTGGTTGACAATCCTTCTGCACAACTTGCCTTCGTAGAGGAACAGCTTGCTCTTCTCCTTCCATAGCTGTCTAGCTTCCTCTGGAGCATCCAGATTCATGCGGGCGTCTTCCTGGGTCAGCAGGTCTTTCACCAGGCGGATGGCCGGGTCACTATCTTGGGTCTCGGCCCAGCTGTGGTGAGGTAGGGGATTGATCATCACGGTTGTTAGATCCTCCTCCTTCACGCGGTGGGAGTATTGAGCGGCTCCATACCGGTGAAACGCGGGGAGTTCTACCTCCTCCAGCTCTTCTGGGTCTTCGTCACCTTCAGGTAAGTGAGGCATCCTCGATAGGGCGTCAGCGTTGGCATTGGTTTTGCCGGCCTGGTACTTGATCACGAAGTCATAGTTGGAGAGACGGGCCATCCACCGCTGTTCTAGGGCACCCAGTCTTGCATTGTCCAGGTGTGTCAACGGGTTGTTGTCCGTGTACACGGTGAACTTTGCGGAGGCCAGGTAATGCTTGAAGCGTTCCGTCACGGCCCACACCACTGCCAAGAATTCTAGCTTGAAAGAGCTGTAATTCTCCGGGTTCCTCTCGGTGGGCCTCAGCTTCCGACTGACGTATGCGATCACCCGTTCTCTGCCCTGTTGGTTTTGGGACAGTACGGCTCCCAGTCCCACATTACTGGTGTCTGTGTGGAGAATGAAAGGCTGGCCGTAATCAGGGTAGGCCAGGATCTCATCCCCTGTGAGGGCCATCTTTAGCTGGCGGAAGGACTCCTCTTCCGGTTTATCCCACTTGAAGGGTGGCTTTTGACTTCTGGACTTAGACTGTCCAATCAGGAGGTCCTGCATAGGAGCTGCCATCTTAGTGAACCCGGGGATGAACCTTCGGTAGTAGCCTACCAACCCGAGAAACTGTCTCACCTCTTTGATGTTCGAGGGTCTTGGCCAGCTCTTGATTGCCGTGACCTTGTCAGGGTCGGGGGCCACTCCTTCCGCGCTTACGTGCCCTAGGTACTGGACCTTTGGTTTCAGCAGGTGACACTTCGATGGTTTCACCTTCAGGCCATAGCCTGCCAGGGCTTCGAACACCTCGGCCTGGTGCTTTAGATGGTCCTCGTAGGTCTTCGAATAGACGATCACGTCGTCCAGGTAAAGGAGGACCGTCTCGAAGTTTCGGTGCCCTAGACAGCATTCCATCAGCCGCTGGAAGGTCCCTGGTGCGTTGCAGAGCCCGAAAGGCATACAGTTGAACTCGCTCAGTCCCATCGGGGTGGTGAAGGCGGTCTTCTCCTTGTCAGCCTCTGCCACAGGAACCTGCCAGTACCCGCTAGTAAGGTCCAAAGTAGAAAAGAAGTTAGCTGATTTTAGTGCGGCTAAAGACTCCTCTATTCTAGGTAGCGGATATGCGTCTTTGTGGGTGATACGGTTGATTTGTCTATAGTCGACGCACATTCTCATGGTGCCGTCTTTCTTTTTCACCAGAACCAAAGGGGCTGCCCAGGGGCTACAGCTATCTCTAATGACCCCAGCTTCCTTCATTTCTCTTATCATGCCCTTTGCGTTCTGATAATGTGCGGGGGGTACAGGCCTGTGTCTTTCTTTTATCGGTGGGTGGCTCCCTGTGGGGATATGGTGTTCTATCCCCTTTACTCGGCCGAAGTCTAGCGGGTGCTTACTAAAGACTCTCTCGTACTCCTGTACCACCCGGTAGACTCCTTGTTTTTGGTGCAGGGGAGTGGAGTCAGCACCCACATGGAGTTTCTGGCACCAGTCCTCCTTTTGTTTCTGGGAGCCATTACCCTCCGCCTGAGGAGATGGAGGCAAGGGTTCCACGGCCCTGATAGCTTTGTGTTCGACCACAAACAGCTTGGCGAGTGTAGCGTACCTGGGTAAGTGTACCTCCCTCTCCCCAATGTTGAGGATGCGGACGGGCACCCTCCCATGACGGACATCAACCACCCCCCGGGCTGTCAAAATGGTGGGCCTGCTGTCTGAGTACACGGGTTCTACCATGGCTTGGTAGTCTCTACCTCTCAACCCGATTGCAGTCCGACACCAGATCATCATTTCACTTTTGGGAGGCATGGAAATGGGGAATGGGTCACTCAGTCTTACGCTACCGATCTCACCACCAGACAGTTCTACCTGCTGCCGTCTCATCAGGGCTTTTATCTCCTTGTTGAGGACTCTCTGTTGGCTGGAACTAGCATTCACCGCCACCTGTTGTAAGATTACAATTACCTCTGAAAGACAATTTTCAATTACGTTAGTACCCACAGTTATTTTAGGGTGACTTTCACGACGGTCAATGTCCACAATAATTACTCCCTGTGCCGGCAGTTCAACTTTACCAATTTTAATGGTCATCTCCTTGAACCCCATCTGCGGCACGGGTAAGCCATTACTGGCGATGATGCTCAAGTTACTGTCTGGATACCGCGTGATATCAGCATCAGTCCAATACTGTTTAAAAAGTACATAAGGGATAGTGGTTACTTGTGACCCAGTATCCAGCAAGGCGCTCATGGGGATACCGTCCAGCACCACGGGTAAAACCGGGCGCCCCCCAACGTACTTATTACGCCAATTGTAAGGTCCTGGTGATCTTATGCCTGGGGGTTGGCCCTCTGCCCCAGGTTGGACCCGTTTAAATTACAGTACCTGGAAATGTGTCCGGGCTGGTTGCATCGACGGCAAATGGGCTGTCCATCCTCTGCGTAGCGGTCTGTGGGCCTCCCTCGGAATGACGGGATCCTCCTCTGTCGACGCCACGGGACATCCTCCGGACTTGAAGCCAGCTCGATGGGTCTTGACGGGTCCACTTGCAACGCCTGGACGGTCCTGGTCAACGCCGCGACGCTCTTGGTCAGCTCCTGGACTTGGTGGTGCAGGTCTTTCGACGGGGCTTGGTTCAGGGCCTGTGCATCAGCCCCCACGGGGTCCATAGAGGAGGGCGCCACCTCCTGGTGGTAGGTGAGAGCAGGGCGCCGGGGGTTTATAGCGCCACTGGTTGCAGATTCACGGAGCACCCTTATGGCCCTGTCCATAAATTGGGCAAAGGTCAGGTCGGGGTTCTGAAAGAACATGAGGCGCAGTTGGGCCCTATGGGCGCTGGACAGCAGACCTTCTATGAATTGTTCTGTTAGCAGCTTATCCGTTTCCTGCACACTGCCAGGGTCAGTTTGTTGAATAGCCCTCAAGGCTTCCTGCAAATTTAGGGCATAGTCTCTGATGCTGTCCTGTGCCCGCTGCTTACATCCATAGAACCTCATTTTAATTTCAGCGGAGATACGTGTGTCAAAGGTACCCCGCAGCCGGGCCAGAATACCCTTCACAGTCCTTTTCTCCTCAGTGGGCCATGATTTTACCTCCCTTTGGGCTGCGCCAGTTAACTGCCCTGCTAGTATGCTGACCTTCTGTTCCTCTGTCAGCGGGTAAACGTGGAACAAACTGTATAGCCTTTCCTTGAAGTCAGTTAGGGCATGGGGCTCCCCTGAGTATTTGGGCAGCCAGGCCGCTCCAGGGATGTAGGGCAGGGAAAAGGGCATCACCGCTGCTGCAGCTGCGTTGGTGGTAGTGGGCGCCTCTGTGTCCGACATCTTCCTCCCCCCTAGTTAAGCATGGCCTACCTTCCGACGATCCTCTTCTGTAGGCCGCGGCTCTGCTGCTGCTGCTATGGACGAGGACCTGGCGTCGCGTCCTGATGACGTCAGCGTCGCTGTCTCTCCCTTCCAGGACCTTGCGCAGCGTCGGTGCGTGGGGCGGAGCTTCGGATCTCGCGCGGTTTTGACGTCCACGCCCCTCTTCTTCCTGCGCGGCGTTTCCAAGATGGCGTCTGATGGCGGGAATCGGCTCCGGATGGCGGGAAACGACTCCGGACGGCGGGAAACTTCGCCACAGGTAAGTTACAAAAGTCTTTTTCAGGCACGCAGTACCCGGTGGTTGCGGGCACGAAATCCTGCCGACTACGCCAAAGCTGACTCGCCCCCTGGGCCGTGGGGCACTCGGATCCGGGCAATTAGGGAAACGGTCGGAGTAGTAGTGGCAACCCGGTTCCGTGGCTCAGGGTGGTCAGGCCAGTGGTAGTCCGTTATGTGCTATTGATAATGTCCGACTACACAACCCGTGGATTTGCGGTCATTAGGTACCGCCGCTGCAAGGCAGACCGCTGGGGCTAATGAGATGTGCAGCTGGGATGGTGTGACTCCTCACTGGAAGAGTGCGGCCCCAGGGCAGTGTAGTGGATGGTGGGAGTGATGGTGGTGAGAGTCCCAGTACCGGTAGTGCTGGAGGCGCGAAGGAGCACACAGACAATAGGTTGCAGTCCAGAGTCTTTACTGAAACAGGTAAACTGACCCATAAACAGTCCCGGCTAGGAGGGGACCTGGATGTCTGAGAGCAACGGGGAAATTGGCCCTGGTCAGGGTGAGGGTGTAGGCCTACCGTGCTTTCTGCGCTCCTTCTGGCTATCTCCTCGTTATAGGGTAAAAGCCCACGTTTCCAAGCTTTCCGTGTATTCTCGCCTGTATGGCCTGCGACGTGGGTTCCTTTCTGCTCCCAGCCTTGTACGGCTTTACTGGTCCCTTCGGTTGTGGCAGGGCCTCCAGGCTTCTTAGGCCAAGGAATATACAGTCCCTTGCGGACTGGTTCTCTGCTGGAGGATGTAGAATCCTCCCAGCCTCAGACACCAAAGTCTGGTAAAGTCAGTCTCTTATCTGCCAAGACAGGCTTGCTTCGCCTCTTGTCTCTGGCTTGTGGTTCTCCTCCTGCCACACTTCCTCTTAGGTGCAGTGCAACTGTCTGTCCCTGCTCTGCTCTGGGACAAGTCTCAGTGCTGAGACAGGCCATCAAGTTCTCCCTAACCCTGCCCCCAGTACCAGCTTTTATAGGGGCAGCCTGCTCCCCCTACTGGCCTGAGACAGGAGGTACTGCATGCTAATGTTCCCCTGACTAGAGAACCTCCCCCTTGCTCTCAGACACAGCTTTATTACATTTTGTGGCATCCAGGCCAGGGTGACACACATCGACTTCAATTAGTTCCAGATCCTCTCAGGTCCTGAGCACTGAAGAGCACCAATCTGTCTCTTCACCACCTGCCAAATTGCCCAGGCAGTCAGAGAGCCCTGGACAGGAGCCATCTCTACTTCTGTTCTCTGAATCTCTTGGCTTGGAAAGAGGGTGCCAGCCAAGCAGAATTCGAGAATTTGAAGAAGAGGTAGTATGCAGTGATGCGCAACCGTTTTGTCTCTCTGAATCTGAAGAGGCGGGTGGGCCAGTGCCTATGGTCAGCAGCACACCTCAGTACGCATCTGATGATGAGACTCAGGTGCCACTTTCTGGTGCGTACTGTGCTATCGAGACTACCCAGGAGAAGCAGTTGTTTGAAGAGGGTGGTGTAGATGATGAGGTCCTTGACCCATCATGGCGTGAGGGACAGGAAGGTGGTGGGAGCAGCTCTGAGGAAGAGATTCCCCGAACAGCCCAAAAAGGAGGGAGAGGGACGGGGCAGACTTGGTTGCCTGTAGCCTCCACTTCGGCACCCATTAGGAGCATGGCTCTTCCAAAATCCAAAGCGGGCGCTCCCAAGACTTGCAGTGCCTGGTCCTTTTTTGACACAGTTGCAGATGACATTTGCTTTGTCAAATGCAAGCTGTGTAATCAGAAGGTGAAAAGAGGGAAAAGTGTCAGCAACCTCAATACCACAAATATGTGGAAACATGTGCGGACCAAGCACGTGGTGGAGTTACAAAAACACACTGAAGACCTAGGCCAACCTACAGCGCCACCTACCACCTCTTCAGCTCGTGTTGTAGCCTCTTCCTCCAGCTCACACACAGCTGGTTCGGCTTCCTCACAGGATCGCCATGGAAGAATCTCTGGCACTGTTGTACAGAGACACAGTGTAATTCCACCCACAGCACCACTTTCCCAGTTATCCTCACACTCCCAGGCGAGTCTACAGCCATCGTTAGCACAGGCATGGGAGAAAAGGCGAGAAAAGGCGCCCATACTCGGCAAACCACCCCCGAGCACAGGCTCTGAATGCTGGCCCTTGAAATGCTATCATTCAGGCTGGTGGAGACTGACACATTCCGTAACTTTATGGCATTGGCAGTCCCACAATACAACGTGCCCAGCCGCTTTTATTTTAGCAGGCAAGCCGTCCCTGCCCTGCAACATCATGTGGAGGGAAAAATTAAACATGCGCTACAAAACGCCGTCAGTAGCAAGGTCCACCTGACCACCGATGCGTGGACCAGTAAGCATGGACAGGGACGATACCTTTCCCTCACTGCCCATTGGGTAAATGTTGTGGAGCCGGGTACAGATCTTGAGAGTGGCGCTGTACGTGTTCTGCCAACTCCAAGGATTGCAGGACTCCAGTCTGTACACATTGACTCCTCCTCATACTCCAGTTCCTCTGAATCAGCGCTGCAGGAGCCGTCACGGTCTACCTCCACATCGACCCGTGAACGGTTACCTGTTATGGTGACCAATATGAGCACAGCCGTGGCCAAACGTCAACAGGCCGTATTAAAATTAATTTCTTTGGGGAATCGAAGCCACACAGCGCAGGAGCTCTGGAATGCCATCAAGCAGCAGAGCGACGTGTGGTTTGTGCCAGCGAATCTCCAGCCAGGCATGGTAGTGTGTGACAATGGCCGAAATCTGGTGGCAGCTCTGGGCCTAGGCAACCTCACTCACATCCCATGTCTGGCACATGTGCTCAACTTGGTCGTGCAGAGTTTTTTGAGGGACTGTCCGGATCTTGATGCACTGC
Source organism: Phyllobates terribilis (assembly GCF_046119375.1). NCBI lineage: Eukaryota > Metazoa > Chordata > Amphibia > Anura > Dendrobatidae > Phyllobates > Phyllobates terribilis. The sequence continues at coordinate 503,078,073 of NW_027362761.1, read as the reverse complement.
TTCACAAGGTCCGCATAGAGTGCGCTCACTTGCGGCGTTCCAGCAATGCAAGATCACGCATTGCAGCTCTGCAGCGCCGATTACGTCTTCCGGAACATCGCATCATATGTGACCTACCCACCAGGTGGAATTCAACGTTACATATTTTGGAGAGGTTGTGTGAGCAGCAGGCAGCAGTAATGGAGTACCAGCTGCAGCAGGCGCAAACAAGTCGCAGTGCGCGCCGTTCACACTTCACCACCACTGAGTGGGCCTCTATGAAGAACATTTGCCACGTTTTGCGTGCCTTCGATTATTCCACGCGGATGGCAAGTGCAGATGATGCACTAGTCAGCATGACTATCCCCCTTATCTGCCTGCTTGAAAAAACACTGCAAGCACTAAGGGACGAGGTTTTGGAAGAGATGGAGGATGAGGAGTCACAAATGCCATCTGCTTCTCTACAGTCTGCGCAACGTGGTTCCTCACAAAGGCCTAGGCAGGGGACACTTTGTGAGGAGGATGAGGAGGAGTCAATGGATGAGGAAGACATCTGTCCAGAGGAGGGAGGTACACAATGCTCTAGTAGTCAGTATCTAGAGCGAGGGTGGGGTGATGCAGAGCAGGCAGAGATCACGCCTCAAGCAGGGGACAGCGTTTCTTGGCCAGTTGGCAGTCTGCAGCACATGGTTGATTTCATGCTGCAGTGCCTGAGAAATGACCGCCGCATCGCCCACATTCTCAACACGGCTGATTATTGGGTGTCCACCCTCCTAGATCCTCGCTACCAGGACAACTTACAAAGCCTCATAACACCGTTGAACCGGGAGCGTAAAATGCGGGAGTACCAAGACGCACTGGTGCATTCCATCATGTTCTCCATTCCAACCGAGAGCAGTGCTGCTAGTGCTTTACAAAGCAGCTCAGTGCGTCGAGGCAGTGGAGGAAGCTCTGCACAAAGAGGGAGCAGAAGCAGCGCCTCAGCACAAGGCAAGACCAGTATGGCCGAAATGTGGCAAAGTTTTGTGTCCCCGCCGCCACAAATGTCTACACCATCACAGACGGCTCCAGTCAGCAGGAGGCAACGTTTCCGTCAGATGGTGACAGACTACATGTCTTGCCCTCTTAGTGTACTCCCAGACGGCTCTTCTCCCTTCAAGTGTTGGGTCTGTAAGTTGGATACATGGCCAGAGCTTAGTCAGTATGCATTGGAGGTGCTAGCTTGCCCTGCTGCTAGTGTATTATCGGAATGCATCTTTAGTGCCGCAGGTGGTGTACTAACAGACCGTCGCATGCGAATATCCTCCGATAACGTTGACCGGCTTACTTTTCTCAAAATGAACAAGGCCTGGATCTCTCATGAATTTGCCAGTCCTCTTCCAGAATAAATAATTGGTTGGCAACAGTATCCAGGTCTCCTGTTCTGTTCATGTTTCTACCACCTGAACTGTAATCCCTGAGCTCCAACACCGCCAGTTGGTGCTCGGAAGTGCCGTCTGCACAGTCAACACTTGCTGCCGTGTCATTGGGGTTCAGTAACGTCAGCAGTTCCCCGGCTGTGCGAACGGCAATTTCTCCTGCTCTGTCCACATTCTCACTACTACAGATTTTAAAGTTGCTCCAATTACACCTCTGGCTCCTCTGTTTTCAGTATTATCCCTGAGCTCCAACACCGCCAGTTGACGCTTGGAAGTGCCGTCAACACTTGCTGCCATGTTATTGGGGTTCGGTAACGTCAGTTGTTCCCCTGCTGTGCGGACGGCAATTTCTCCTGCTTTGTCCATATCCACTGTACTACTGATTTAAAACCTCCTCCAAATACACCTCTGGCTCCTCTGTTTTTAGTATTTACCCTAGTTGCTGCTCAGAAGTGCCGTCTGCACAGTCAACGCTTGCTCCAGTGTTATTGGGGTTCAGTAACGTCAGCTGTTCCCCTGCTGTGTGTCCGGCAAATTCTCCTGCTTTGTCCACATCCACTGTACTACTGATTTAAAACTTGCTCCAATTACACCTCTGGCTCCACTCTGTTTTTAGTATTTACCCTGGGTTCCAGCACCGCCAGCTGGTTCTCGGTAGTTCCATTTGCTCTTGTACCTTCTACTACCCATCCGGGTTCCAGTACCGTCAGCTGGTTCTCGGCAGTGCCTTTGGATTAGGTGCCTCCTTCTCGGTATCCAAGTTCCACCAACGTCTGCTGGTCCTTGGTAGTGCTTTCTGGCACAGGTACCTCCTGCTTAGTAACCGAGTTCCAGTACCATCAGCTGGTCTTCGGCAGTTTCATTGGCTCTTGTACCTTCTACTACCCATCCGGGTTCCAGTACCGTCAGCTGGTTCTCGGCAGTGTCTTTGGCACGGGTACTCCCTCCTGCCCAGCCTGGTTCCAGCACGCCAGCTGTTTCCGGGTAGTGTCAACGTCACTTTGCCTCCAATGCGTTGTCCTGTCGTGTTGCGGTCTGGTTAGCCGACTCTATGGTGCCTGCAGTTTAGGTGACTCCTATGTGGGCTGCGGGATCTGGCAATGAGGGCTGGTTCCATAGTGCCAATAGGACAAGCACCCCCTGTAGGACTGTGGGTTTTGGTAACTGCGGCCGGCTCGCGGCCTTGAACTTTTTTTTACATGGGTACCTTCTGCTACCCATCCGGGTTCCAGTACCGTCAGCTGGTTCTCGGCAGTGCCTTTGGATTAGGTGCCTCCTTCTCGGTATCCAAGTTCCACCAATGTCTGCTGGTCCTTGGTAGTGCTTTCTGGCACAGGTACCTCCTGCTTAGTAACCGAGTTCCAGTACCATCAGCTGGTCTTCGGCAGTTCCATTGGCTCTTGTACCTTCTACTACCCATCCGGGTTCCAGTACCGTCAGCTGGTTCTCGGCAGTGTCTTTGGCACGGGTACTCCCTCCTGCCCAGCCTGGTTCCAGCACGCCAGCTGTTTACGGGTAGTGTCAACGTCACTTTGCCTCCAATGCGTTGTCCTGTCGTGTTGCGGTCGGGTTAGCCGACTCTATCGTGCCTGCAGTTTAGGTGACTCCTATGTGGGCTGCGGGATCTGGCAATGAGGGCTGGTTCCATAGTGCCAATAGGACAAGCACCCCCTGTAGGACTGTGGGTTTTGGTAACTGCGGCCGGCTCGCGGCCTTGAACTTTTTTTTACATGGGTACCTTCTGCTACCCATCCGGGTTCCAGTACCGTCAGCTGGTTCTCGGCAGTGCCTTTGGATTAGGTGCCTCCTTCTCGGTATCCAAGTTCCACCAACGTCTGCTGGTCCTTGGTAGTGCTTTCTGGCACAGGTACCTCCTGCTTAGTAACCGAGTTCCAGTACCGTCAGCTGGTCTTCGGCAGTTCCATTGGCTCTTGTACCTTCTGCTACCCATCCGGGTTCCAGTACCGTCAGCTGGTCCTCGGTAGTTCCATTTGCTCTTGTACCTTCTACTACCCATCCGGGTTCCAGTACCGTCAGCTGGTTCTCGGCAGTGACTTTGGCACGGGTACTCCCTCCTGCCCAGCCTGGTTCCAGCACGCCAGCTGTTTCCGGGTAGTGTCAACGTCACTTTGCCTCCAATGCGTTGTCCTGTCGTGTTGCGGTCGGGTTAGCCGACTCTATGGTGCCTGCAGTTTAGGTGACTCCTATGTGGGCTGCGGGATCTGGCAATGAAGGCTGGTTCCATAGTGCCAATAGGACAAGCACCCCCTGTAGCACTGTGGGTTTTGGTAACTGCGGCCGTCTCGCGGCCATGAACTTTTTTTTACATGGGTACCTTCTGCTACCCATCCGGGTTCCAGTACCGTCAGCTGGTTCTCGGCAGTGCCTTTGGATTAGGTGCCTCCTTCTCGGTATCCAAGTTCCACCAACGTCTGCTGGTCCTTGGTAGTGCTTTCTGGCACAGGTACCTCCTGCTTAGTAACCGAGTTCCAGTACCGTCAGCTGGTCTTCGGCAGTTCCCTTGGCTCTTGTACCTTCTGCTACCCATCCGGGTTCCAGTACCGTCAGCTGGTCCTCGGTAGTTCCTCAGCTTTCTTGTACCTTCTGCTACATTTCCAAGTTCAAGCTTTTTGAAATGGTTCTTGGTAATCACTCTGGATCTCCCTGACGAGAACCCTGAAGACGAGGACCCTGAAAACCAACCCTAAGAAGACGAGGACCCCGAAGACGACGACCCTGAAGACGAGGACCCTGAAGACCACCCCAAAGAAGACGAGGACCCTGAAGACCACCCCGAAGAAGACGAGGACCCTGAAGACCACCCCGAAGAAGACGAGGACCCTGAAGACCACCCCGAAGAAGACGAGGACCCCGAAGACGAGGACTCAGAAGACCAACCCGAAGAAGATGAGGACCCCGAAGACGAGGACCCCCGAAGACGACGACCCTGAAGACCACCCCGAAGAAGACCAAGAAGATGACCCTGAAGAAGTTGACCAAGAGGACAAAGAAGAGAAGACAAGCACCAAGATACAGAAGAACAAGAGACAGAAAACCAAGAAGCAGAAATACAAGAAGCTGCAGAACAAAAAGCGGAAGAACATTAAGCATAAGACTAAAAATCAGAGCAAAAGATAATATCTAAATTATAAGCAGAAGATGACTAAGCAGTGTATGGGGGTGAGTCCGTTCCTCCTCGTGGTGCCCCTGGAAAAGACCTGCTGCTGCAGGCCAAACTGAACGCAGACAAATCCTGTTGTAAATCTTTTGTGACGGGCAGAACGAAAGGTGTAATGTCCAACCTTTTATAGATAACAACTACAGGAATGCCTGTCACAAATAAGAATATGATGAAGAAGAAGAATATGAAGAAGATGAAGAAGTAGAATATGAAGAATGAAAAAAAAAGAATAATACGAAGAAGGTGAAGAAGAAGAAGATGAAGAAGGTGAAGAAGAAGTGGATGAAAAAGATGCTGAGGATGATGAAGGAGAAAGTGTGGGAGAAGTAAAAAAGAAGGTGAAGAGCATGGAAGTAGTGAAACATAAATATCTGACAAAATATAAAAATACTTAACATAGTCAATATTTCCGTAACTCAGAACGTCTTAAAAAAAATATTAATTCCTGCTATTCCATTTGATTGGGCTAAACCTCTATGCCTTTATTGTCTCCCCCACCTCCCCCAATACATTCTACATTATTCTTAGTTGTTTTCCTTCATGTAGAATTAACCTACAAGGAAAGAAAGGGTTTATTTTCATTCCGATATTTCTGTCCCATTGACTTGCATTGGTTTCCGGTATCGGAATCGGCGATATCCGATACTTTTTGGGTATCGGCCCGATCCAATCCGATACGATATTTCCTGATATCGGAAGGTATCGCTCAACACTAGTCCTCGCTTAATTGTAAAGTGCTGCGGAATATGTTGGTGCTATATAAATAAAAATAATAATTATTATTATTAATCAGGGTCACTGCTCCGATATCATGCTGCTCTCAGATTACACAGCAAAAACTTGGTGCTATTTTCACTTTAACGGGCCAGGGTGGTGCAAAGGTAGAAAAAAATATCAAGTCACCGACCTGATATTTTCGGTATCGGTCCGATCCAATCCGATCCGATATTTCCCGATATCGGAAGGTATCGCTCAACACTAGTGACTTAGTATCCATTTACCTTCAGTTCACTTCAGACTCAATTCAGGATTAATTGACCAGCAGTCAGACACCACCATTGCTGCTGCTCTCTCATTTGGTGGGCTGAAATTTTCACATACAGCCAGACCTGAGAACATAAAAGGTGGAGGTGTTGGTTTGCTCCTGTCATCACAATGTGCTTTCCAGGTCATCCCCCTCTCCCCCGGTTCCCTCACTTATGTTTCTTTCCTTTGAAGTCCACACTGTTTGTCTCTTTAAACACTTCTCCCTGTGAGTGGCGTTTGTGTATCGCCCTCCAGGCTCCTCCCGCCAGTTCGTGGATCACTTTGCCACCTGGCTCCTCATTTTATATCCTGTGACATCCCAACCCATCATGGGAAGCTTTAACATCCCCATCGATGATTGCCTCTCCCAATCTGCCTCTCATCTACTTTCTCTAACCTCCTCATTCTACTTCTCGCAGTTCACTAACTCTCCCACGCATGAAGACAGGAATACAAGAAAACAACGGTTCCATGTGGAGATTCCAGCGGCGTGAGCAGTCCCACCTAGAAAGGGAGGGTGAAAAGCATAGACAGAAGATGCTCATGAAGTAGAAGAAGAGTGTTTATCCAGGCAAATGGCCGTCGTGCCATATCACCTATGAGGCCTGTGAAAAAGCATGCCATATACAGTGTGGCTCTAAGTCGTGAATCAGGGTGTGTTCTTCAGGATACAACAGTTTTTGGTGAGAAAACCGACCCCTACACCGTTCACTCACCGAAATTATTTTACTTAGTTATGTGGATGACTCAACCAGAAAATAGAAAACATTCAAAACATTATACAGACATTTAGCCAGAAGGCTGAGACCCTTGTGCTGTACAGCGTGACACCCAAACAATATATACCTTCTATACTTTCCATAAATCTACCTATTGGCGTGCCTGTCTAAACCAGCCGCCTGTTACCTGTTTACACCCTGGGAACTGGGACAATTATATGAGTGTAACATACAGGCACAGCAGTTTACAATCTTACAATTAATTACCTCTATCCCCCATCCAAATATCCCTCTCCCATCACGATGTGACTTCAATGAACTCAGAGGGATAGTTCGTCCTCAACTATTTGGAGATTTCCCTAAAATTTAACCAACTACGACGGCTATTTAGCAGTGAATGAAGTCTATCAAAGTTGAACTGTCCCGTACTTTAATGTTCCACAGAAATTCTTTCCTGAAACAAAAAGAAGTTCAAGTTTGGTCTGGAGTCCATTGCATGCCATGTCGGCACCTATGTGTGCATTAGGATTCTTAATTACGGAACAAGCGTGAAACGTGGCAGCAAATCCGGAAGTTACGGACGCTGATTTTGCCAATAAACGTGGCCTGAATCAGTCAATATGCCTAGCTATCTAACTACAGGCTCTATCTCAGCCTTGAGTATTTTGGTGACAGAATGTAGTGAGGTGCATGCATGGTTACCCACTGCGGTGTGGGCCTTCATTTTCTTACCAACCCGACTCTGCTCCGGACAAGCAATCTGTGTATATGGTGCCATTGATGACTGTGGCTTAATGCCTCAGTGGCATCTAATACCTCTCATGCTAGGTCACGGCCTTTTCCATCTCTCAACAGTGTTTCTGGCAGAAATCTCCTCACATCTGGACAGGTTCTGGTCACGGACACGATCAGCTGCAATCTGCCGCTGCTCTGGTCATGGTGGGGTGCATCCACGAGAGGATGTAATTGGATTCCCCTCTGGCACATCCGCTCCCTGTTCTGATTAACTGCAGATTGCCCTTAAAATGGCCACAGTTCCTCTTCCTGTGTTTCACATCACTCAGATTGTAGACCCACCTTTGACCTTTTGCATGCAGCTCACAGTCTTTCAGCAATGCTTAGGCAACAGTGACATCTTGTGACCGAATAACAACATTACTGCAGAGGAGCAAATCTATTTACGACAGGTATAGTATTGTACTGATGTGGACACAGGTATACACATTTATACCACACTGGTGAGCTGACTCTCATCTTACATGACCTAGGGAAAGCCTGAGTTCAAGAAGTATATTGTAGAGACTGTAAAATTGATGACTATACCGTTTACGTGAGGAACTTCGCTAGGGTACAGTAAAAGCTTTTCTAACATTTTATGGTCTCATCTTCCATGTTGCCCTAAAAGGGAGAATCCCAAACTAGAGTCAATCTTGCATCTAATTTATTTATAATATGCCTGCTTATATAGCGCCATTAATTCCACATCGCTTTATATATATATACAATCATCACTGTCCCCATTGGGGCTCACAATCTAAATTCATTATCAGTATGTTTTCAGAGAGTGGGAGGAAACCCACACAAATACTAGGAGATACAAACTCCTTGCAGATGTTGCCCTTGGTTTGATTTGAACCAAGGATGCCACTGCTGCAAAGCAACAGTGCTAACCACTGAGCCTCCGTGCTGCCCTAATGAGCCACCATGCATTAACCCTTAAGTTTCAACTTATCCACCACCCGAGAAACCTTTTACATATAGGCACCTTTAACATTATTTATTTATTTTACTCTCTTATATAGCTCTATTAGTTCCACAGCACCTTACAGACATCATCATCACTGTCTCCACTGGGGCTCACAATCTAAATTCCCTATTACTAATGCACATGTTTTCCTGAAGACCTACAGTACAGACCAAAAGTTTGGACACACCTTCTCATTTAAAGATTTTTATGTATTTTCATGACTTTGAAAATTGTACATTCACACTGAAGGCACAAAACTATGAATTAACACATGTGGAATTATATACTTAACAAAAAAGTGTGAAACAACTGAAAATATGTCTTATATTCTAGGTTCTTCAAAGTAGCCACCTTTTGCTTTGATGGCTACTTTGCACACTCTTGGCATTCTCTTGATGAGCTTCAAGAGGTAGTCACCGGAAATGGTCTTCCAACAATCTTGAAGGAGTTCCCAGAGATGCTTAGCACTTGTTGGCCCTTTTGCCTTCACTCTGCGGTCCAGCTCACCCCAAACCATCTCGATTGGGTTCAGGTCTGGTGACTGTGGAGGCCAGGTCATCTGGTGTAGCACCCCATCACTCTCCTTCTTGGTCAAATAGCCCTTACACAGCCTGGAGGTGTGTTTGGGGTCAATGTCCTGTTGAAAAATAAATGATGGTCCAACTAAACGCAAACCGGATGGAATAGCATGCCGCTACAAGATGCTGTGGTAGCCATGCTGGTCAGTATGTCTTCAATTTTGAATAAATCCCCAACAGTGTCTCCAGCAAAGCACCCCCACACCATCACACCTCCTCCTCCATGCTTCACGGTGGGAACCAGACATGTAGAGTCCATCTGTTCACCTTTTCTGCGTCGCACAAAGACACGGTGGTTGGAACCAAAGATCTCAAATTTGGACTCATCAGACCAAAGCACAGATTTCCACTGCTCTAATGTCCATTCCTTGTGTTCTTTAGCCCAAACAAGTCTCTTCTGCTTGTTGCCTGTCCTTAGCAGTGGCTTCCTAGCAGCTATTTTACCATGAAGGCCTGCTGCACAAAGTCTCCTCTTAACAGCTGTTGTAGAGATGTGTCTGCTGCTAGAACTCTGTGTGGCATTGACCTGGTCTCTAATCTGAGCTGCTGTTAACCTGCGATTTCTGAGGCTGGTGACTCGGATAAACTTATCCTCAGAAGCAGAGGTGACTATTGGTCTTCCTTTCCTCATGTGAGTCAGTTTCTTTGTAGCGCTTGATGGCTCTTGATGGTTTTTGCAACTGCACTTGGGGAAACTTTCAAAGTTTGCCCAATTTTTCGGACTGACTGACCTTCATTTCTTAAAGTAATGATGGCCACTCGTTTTTCTTTACTTAGCTGCTTTTATCTTGCCATAATAGAAATTCTAACAGTCTATTCAGTAGGACTATCAGCTGTGTATCCACCAGATTTCTGCACAACACAACTGATGGTCCCAACCCCATTTATAAGGCAAGAAATCCCACTTATTAAACCTGACAGGGCACACCTGTGAATTGAAAACCATTCCCGGTGACTACCTCTTGAAGCTCATCAAGAGACTGGCAAGAGTGTGCAAAGCAGTCATCAAAGCAAAAGGTGGCTACTTTGAAGAGCCTAGAATATAAGACATATTTTCAGTTGTTTCACACATTTTTGTTAAGTATATAATTCCACATGTGTTAATTCATAGTTTTGATGCCTTCAATGTGAATGTACAATTTTCATAGTCATGAAATACAGAAAAATCTTTAAATGAGAAGGTGCGTCCAAACTTTTTGTCTGTACTGTATGTTCCTGAGTCCCCGAACTGGTGCCGACTATTCTCACAATATCAGAACATACTCAGAAGAATCAGGAAGGCAGCAGATGGACAGCGTCAGCAGATGTCAATATCAGATAAGGCTTCTAGGAATAAATTGTTTCTTGGAGTTTTGTTAATATTTGACATTCACAGAAAGTGCAAACTACATAGAGCCATATGGATACAGGAAAATATACAGTATACTGTACAGATTGACCTATATAACAGTCCGATAACAAAGCAATCCTTCACGTCAGATCAGAAACACTAGAATTATATGATTGATAGAAAAATAGCTATATATGAATTATGAGAAAGATGACACTTTTATCATATGTTGTTTTGTTTGTAGGCACCACATGACCAATATAACTGCACAACAGACAGAGCATTACAAAAGTTATTAAATACCCAGTTTAATACATTTCTAACACCAAACATAATAGCAAGGCTAATTTTTCCTTCTACATATGTTCTTCATTCAATATATGTTTTTTTATTTTCGTTTTCCAACCTGGAACAACAACATCAGCTCTTGGTTTAGAACAAAATATTTCAGTGATGTTTAAAGGGAATCAGACACCAGGTTTTTGCTACATAATATAAGAGCAGCATAATCAGGGCGGCCACCAGGAATTTCGGGGTCCCATACTGGCAAAATGTTTGGGCCCCTCCGCCTCCGTCCCAGCCCCCTCCCCTCACTCCATCATTTGCAGTTCCTCGCCCCCCCACTCCATCATTTGCAGTCCCTCATTCCCCCCTCACTCCATTTGCTGCTCCCTCCCCTCACTCCATCATTTGAAGTCCCTCATTCACCCCTCACTCCATTTGCAGCCCCCTTCTCTCACTCAATCATTTGCAGTTCCTCGCCCCCTCCACTGCATCATTTGCAGTCCCTCGTCTCCCCTCACTCAATCATTTGCAGTCCTTCGTTCCCCCCCTCACTCCATCATTCGCAGTCTCTCGTTCCCCCCCTCACTCCATCATTTGCAGCCCATCCTTCCTTCTCCTCACTCCATCATTTGAAGCCCCTCGTTCCCTCTCCTCACTCCATCATTTGCAGCCCCTTGTTCCCCCTCCTCACTTCATCATTTGCAGCTCCCCTCACTCAATCATTTGCAGTACACCCCTTACTCCATCATTTGCAGTTCCCTCATCACTACATTCGCAGTCCCTCGTAAACCCCCTCACTCCATCATTTGCAGTCCCTCATTTTCCCCTCACTCCATCATTTGCAGCCCTCTCCCCTCACTCCATCATTTGCAGTCCCTCGGTCACCCCCTCACTCCATCATTTGCAGTCCCTTGTTCCCCTCTCACTCCATTTGCAGCCCCCTTCTCTCACTCCATCATTTGCAGTTCCTCGCCCCTCCACTGCATCATTTTCAGTCCCTCATTCCTCCCCCCTCACTCCATCATTTGCAGCCCCCTCCCCTCACTCCATTTTTGCAGTTCCTGGCCCCCACTCCATAATTTGCAGTTCTTCGTTCACCCCTTCACTCCATCATTTCAGGTCCCTCGTTCCCCCTCACTCCATTTGCAGCCCCCTCTCTCACTCCATCATTTACAGCCCCCTCCCCTCACTCCATCATTTGCAGTTCCTCGTTCACTCCCTCACTCCATCATTTCCAGTCCCTCGTTCCCCCCTCACTCCATCATTTTCAGTCCTTCGTTCACCCCCTCACTCCATCATTTCAAGTCCCTCATTTCCCCTCACTCCATTTGCAGCCCCCTTCTCTCACGCCATAATTTGCAGTTCCTTATTCAACCCCTCACTCCATCATTTCCAGTCCCTCGTTCCCCCCCTCCCTCCATCATTTGCAGTCCCTCGTTCCCCCCCTCACTCCATCATTTGCAGTTCCTTGTTCACCCCCTCGCTCCATTATTTCTAGTCCCTTGTTCCCCCCTCACTCCATCATTTGCAGTCCCTCATTCCCCCCTCACTTCATCATTTGTAGTCCCTCGTTCCCCCTCTTACTCCATCATTTGCAGTCCCTTGTTCCCCCACCTCACTCCATCATTTGCAGCCCCTCATTCCCTCTTCTCTCTCCATCATTTGCAGCCCCTCATTCCCTCTCCTCACTCCATCATTTGCAGCCCCTCGTTCCCTCTCCTCACTCCATCATTTGCAGCCCCTGGCTCCCTCTCCTTACTCCATCATTTGCAGCCCCTTGTTCCCCCTTCTCACTCCATCATTTGCAGCCCCTCGTTCCCTCTCCTCACTCCATCATTTGCAGCCCCTTGTTCCCCCTTCTCACTCCATCATTTGCAGCCGCTCGTTCCCCCTCCTCACTCCATCATTTGCAGCCCCCTCACTCAATCATTTGCAGCCCCCCTCACTCCATCATTTGCAGCTCCCCTCACTCCATCATTTACAGTACACCCCTCCATCATTTGCAGCCCCACATCACTTCATCAGTTGCAGTCCCCCTCCCTCACCCATTTAATTAATTTTATAAAGAAAAAAGAAAAATAAAAGTTGTTCATACTTACCTCACTTACAATCACCTGAAGGCACAGTTCCGGTTCTGGTGTCCTGGCAATGGCCAGTGCCGCGCATACGCAATGATGTCATCGTGTACATGCTGTCACCTGACCAAAAGTCCAGAGAAGTATGAGGGAGCTGGAGCTGCGCAGCCATTCAGGTTTGACAGCTGTGGAGCTCTGGGAACGCTCCCAGTACTGAGGTGCGAGCCACCGAAGGCAGCGCCCCGGCGCACGGCGCTTTGTTACATCACGGGGTCCGGTGAGCAGAAGCACAAGAGGGGGGGCCCTGACTGTGTCTGGGCCCCCACTCTGTACTGCTGGTCACTGGACCCCATACAGCAGTAAGGGCAGTAATGACCTGATGGCAGCCCTGAGCATAATGTGAAGACAGAGATCCTGATTTCAACAATGTGTCACTTACTGAGCTTGCTGTAATTTTTATAAAATCACTGTTTTACCAGAAGGAGATTATCACTAAAGGACTGCTGCCATGTTGTACAACCACAATCCCGTGACTTATTGTCAGCTTTCTGCCTATGCACAGTGCACACAGAAAGCTGCCAATCACTGGTGTGAGCGAGGTTATACAGAGCTCAGCATTCAGAGATTTGACAGATCTAAAACAGAGAAAACACTGAATTTATCAAAACTACAGCAAGCGGCTCAGTAAGTGACACCGCTGGAATCAGGATCTCTGACTTTACATCATGTTGCACTCAGTCAAAACTTGGTAACAGATTTTCTTTAAAGGATTCCATTGTGAACAATTCTCTGATCTACACCAAGATGTAATTTTTCAGTATCTTTTATAAATATGTTGGTACTTAATCAAAAAAAAGTAATAATTGTACTGTAGTTCTGCTCTCATTGAAGTGTGTGTGATCTGAGCTGCGGTGCCCAAGAACGGACACTACACAGTGTCCACTGCTATGCAAACAAAAGAAAGAAAACCGAGATTGCAGTCAATAGTAACAATGAAATATGAATTTTATTTTTATTTTACAATGTCCAGTGCTGTAGTGTCTTGGCTCTATCCTCTGAATTCTTCCATCTGTCATGTGAACGGCTAACAGCTGATCAGTGGGGGTGTTGAATGTCGGACCCGCATCCATCTAATATCTCAATCCCGGACAACCCCTTTAACTCCAATATCCTAGGCTTTATTTGCTACAAGCAGATGAGATTTGGGGAATTGTGTGTTGGGAATTCATGCATGAATGCCTGGGATGATTCACAAGCGGCAGTTTGTTGTTAAAGGGGTATTACCATTTCCATGATCCTATCCAAATATGTAGTATGTGTAATGATAGTAATATTAGCAAATACCTGTAATTAGAAATGTAGTATAGTTCTTCTGATTCATAATGTCGATTACCCCATGTGCTAGACACTTCAATAGCTTAGGTATCCATAGTTACGACCACTAACAACTAACTGTCACTATATGAGTGGTCATAACCATGGATATCTAAGCTACTGCAATGCCCTACACATGGTGTAAGCGACATAGTGAATCAGAAGAACTATACTACATTTCTATGTCACTTACCTCATGTACAGAACATTGCAGTAGCTAGGTATCCATGGTTATGACCACTAACATCTATCTGTCACTATATGAGTGGTCGTAACCATGGATATCTAAGCTACTGCAATGCCCTGCACATGGGGCAAGCGACATAGTGAATCAGAAGAACTACACTACATTTCTATGTCACTTACCTCATGTACAGGGCATTGCAGTAGCTTAGATATCCATGGTTACGACCACTAACAACTAACGGTCACTATATGAGTGGTCATAACCATGGATATCTAAGCTACTGCAATGCCCTGCACATGGGGTAAGCAACATAGTGAATCAGAAGAACTATACTACATTTCTAATTGTAGGTATTTGCTAATATTAATATTATTACAGATACTTCATATTGAGATGGGATCTTGGAGATGAAAATACCCCTTTAAGTATCAAAGTTTAATAGAATTGAGCAAAAAGCATAACAGGACACTGCTCCAATGGCCACATCAGTAGTCCTGGGCCATTGGACCAAAGCAGTCACATTTTTCTAATCATAGACAACCAATTTAAAAAATAAGGTTATTTCAATCTTTTGCTGAGTGCTATGCTTTATCCTCGAATAATTCAGAAAATAAAACCTACAATAATCCAGCAACAAAAGAAAATATCGAAGCATTCAATGAAAAAAAAATATCCAAACATGCTCTAATAATGGTGTACTCAGTCGTTTACTAAAAAATATATGATGCCCGAGTATGCCACCCGGAACAATTTTGTGATGTAGCATAAAATGTGTAAATCTACAGCGGGACTCAGATGAAGATGAATGCAGGAAGCCAGTGAAGATCCCCTGGATATAGTCCTATTTCTGGCCTCTTGAGTACCTCCTTGTTCATAAAGCTAACGCGAAACGCGGGTTCAAGGGTGTCTCCCGGGTGTGAGTATCACCATTGTGATGGGTAAGTCACTATAATCAAGTCTGTAATTGCTGCATGATCCTTATTTCCTATGGTTGGAGCGGGGATTAACTTGACTTGTGGCTGCATAAACAGCATAATGCACTTGCTGATATTAATTTGAGTAATGTTGCACTTGGGCAATTATTAATCATATGTGCATATGATGAAATATACGAATATATTTATATATAAGTGACTTGATGTATATTTTGTGTTGCTGCTCACCCTACAGGGACTATATTTTGAGTCCTTCTGATTGCACCTCTATGTATTTTAAATAATTTAATTGTGGTATTTGTATTTATGATTACGACTCCGTTTGTTGTTTGTAGGCATTATATTCATGATGGAGTTCACTTTTTGTAGATATATGGGTCCCAATTGGGACAAATAGTGGGAGATCATTTTGATCAATTATTGAAATATCCCAAAATGTGGTTTTCTGTGAATTTAATAATAATTCTGAATTATATTAACATTTTATTTAGTGGTATTTAGTGGTATATAATAATATCCCACGAGCTAGCACGCTGTAAATAGATTTCTGGTGTTTTCTTCTGACTCATTTTCCTGCACTATTTTGCAGCCAAGGATTTTTCATTTTACTTTAATATCAAATTCATGTCTGTTCTCTCTCTTCCTCAGCCAGGTTTCATTTATTGCCTCTACACCACCATAACAGAGTAAAAACAACGGAAAAGGCTTTAGTGAGCAGCTGAAATGTGATTTCTGAAGAAGAGTCATTGAGTTCATATAGTTATGTGTGTAATGCAAGTTGCCCCTAGAGAAAATACAGCAAATAGCTTGTACTGTTTCATTAAATATCCAGAATGTGCATACGATATGGAAGGAGGGTCCTAAATTAAAAAGGAAATGGCCTCTTTCCAGTCCACACAGAAGTGTATCTAGATTTCCTGGGTTTCCATAACCAAGTCAGAATCCCAGAATTGTTGTAAATAAGTTAAATTGTAAGTAAAAAATTAATTTGGCACTCCAAAAGTTCATGCGAAACATAAAGAGTTTACTGAACTATTTATCCACTTGTTAGCAAGATTTGTTAACGTTTGAGCCATTTATGGCCTTCTTCAGAACTATGAAACAATAAATAACAGTAAATATAAATTGATACAGAAAGCAAAAAAGTTTATCAATATTAATCTTGCCACATTGCACAAAAGAAACAAAAATCAAGAGCCATTTAGCTCAAGAGAGATTATCAGCAAACAGCATCAGAAGAAATAGCAAAAAGTTACATATTATTATTATTATATATTATTATAGCGCCATTTATTCCATGGCACTTTACATGTGAAAAGGGGGTATACATAGCAAAAACAATTACAATAATCTTGAACACAATGTGACAGCGACTGGTACAGGAGGAGCGAGGACCCTGCCCGCGAGGGCTCACAATCTACAAGGGATGGGTGAGGATACAGTAGGTGAGGGTAAAGCTGGTCGTGCAGCGGTGGTTACTGCAGGTTGTAGGCTTGTCGGAAGAGGTGGGTCTTCAGGCTCTTTTTGAAGGTTTCCACGGTCGACGAGAGTCTGATGTGTTGGGGTAGAGAGTTCCAGAGAAGAGGGGAAGCACGGGAGAAATCTTGTATGCGATTGTGGGAGGAGGAGATTAGAGGGGAGTAGAGAAGAAGATCTTGTGAGGATCGAAGGTTGCGTGCGGGTATGTAGCGGGAGACTAGGTCAGAGATATATGGAGGAGACAGGTTGTGAATGGCTTTGTATGTCATGGTTAGGGTTTTGAACTGGAGTCTCAGGGCAATGGGGAACCAGTGAAGAGATTGACAGAGAGGAAAGGCCGGGGAATAGCGGGGGGACAGGTGGATTAGTCGGGCAGCAGAGTTTAGGATCGATTGGAGGGGTGCAAGAGTGTTGGAAGGGAGGCCACAGAGCAGGAGGTTGCAGTAGTCAAGGTGGGAGATGATGAGGGCGTGCACTAGTGTTTCTGCAGATTCATGGTTGAGGAATGTGCGGATCCGGGAGATATTTTTGAGTTAGAGTCGGCAGGAAGTGGAAAGGGCTTGGATGTGTGGTTTGAAGGAGAGTTCAGAGTCCAGGGTTACCCCAAGGTAGCGAGCTTGGTGGACTGGGGAGAGTGGGCAGCCATTGACTATGATGGATAGGTCAGTTGGGGGGGTTGAATGAGATGGCAGAAAGATGATGAATTCTGTTTTGTCCATGTTAAGTTTTAGAAATCTAGCAGAGAAGAAGGATGAAATAGCAGACAGACATTGTGGGATTTTGGTTAGTAAGGAGGTGATATCAGGTCCAGAGAGGTAGATCTGTGTGTCGTCAGCATAGAGGTGATAATGAAAGCCATGGGACTCTATGAGCTGTCCCAGGCCTAAGGTGTAGATGGAGAAGAGCAGGGGTCCTATAACTGAACCTTGGGGGACACCGACAGATAGGGGGTGAGATGAGGAGGTGGTCTGTGAGTGAGAGACACTGAATGTCCTGTCTGTTAGATATGAGGAGATCCAGGATAGGGCCAAGTCTGTGATGCCGAGAGATGAGAGAGTCTGTAGTAAGAGGGAATGGTCCACTGTGTCGAAGGCAGATGACAGGTCTAGGAGGAGGAGGACAGAATAGTGCTGCTTAGATTTGGCAGTTAGTAGGTCGTTGGTAACTTTGGTCAGTGCAGTTTCAGTAGAATGGTGCGGTCGGAAACCAGATTGTAGGCGGTCGAAGAGGGAGCAGGAGGAGAGGTGGGAGGACAGCTCAGAATGGACATGTTGTTCCAGTAGTTTGGAGGCATAGGGGAGAAGTGATATGGGGCGATAGCTAGTCAGAGAGGATGGGTCAAGGGAGGGCTTTTTGAGGATTGGTGTGATTGAGGCATGTTTGAAGCATGAGGGGAAGACACCAGATGTTAGTGACAGGTTGAAGAGGTGGGCTAGGGCTGGGATGAAGATAGTGGTAAGGTTTGGGATGAGGTGGGACGGGATTGGGTCAAGTTTGCAGGTGGTGAGGTGTGATTTGGAGAGTAAAGAGGAAAGCTGATCTTCAGAAATGGTGGAGAAGGTGGTTTTGGAGGAAGAGGGTTGAGTAGGTGTGAGGAGGGGCTGTGGGGACTTTAGGCAAAAGCTTTGTCTGATGGTGTCAATCTTCTGTTTGAAGAATGAGGCAAAGTCTTTGGCTGAAATAAGAGGAGAGGGAGGAGGCACTGGGGGACGGAGGAGAGAATGGAAGGTGTTGAATAGTTGTTTGGGGTTGTGAGACAGGGAGGAAATGAGAGATGAGAAGTATGTTTGTTTTGCTGCAGTGAGTGTGGACTTGAAGGTAGTGAGGGTCTGTTTGAATGCGATGAAGTGCTCATTGGAGTGGGACCTTTTCCATCTACGCTCAGCAACCCTGGAGGCCCGTCGCAGTTCTTTAGTTAGGCTGGTGTGCCAGGGTTGTCTGTTGATTGTGCGAGCTTTGGTATGTGTCAGGGGGGCGACCGAATCGAGAGCTGCAGCTGTTGTGGTGTTGTATAAAGTGGCAGCAACATCTGCATCATGTAAGGAACTAATGTCTGTGAGAGGGAGAAGGGATTCAAAGAGTGAGTGTAGGTCAAGGTGTTTGAGATTTCTGCGAGGGTATGCAAGTTTGTGGAGTGGGGATTGTTGCCCCGGGGAGGAGAGAGAAGAGAATGTAAGTAGGCTGTGGTCAGAGAGAGGGAGAGGTGAGTTAGAGAGGTTAGATAAGGAACAGAGGCGGATGAAGATGAGGTCCAGCGTGTGGCCGTCTTTGTGGGTGGGTGTGGAAGACCACTGGGTAAGACCAAAGGAGGAAGTGAGGGATAGAAGCTTAGAGGCAGTTGAGAGGGAAGTGTCAATGGGGATGTTGAAGTCGCCCATGAGGATAGTGGGGATGTCAACGGAGAGGAAATGAAGTAGCCAAGTGGTGAAGTGGTCAAAGAAAGTGGTGGTTGATCCTGGGGGGCGGTAGATGACATCAATTTGGAGGTTGGAGGGGGAGTAGATGCACACACAGTGCACTTCAAAAGAGGGGAGAGTAATTGGGGGCAGCAGTGGGATATGGGTGAAGGAGCAGTTTTCTGAGAGGAAACCTATTCCTCCACCGTGCTTGCCGGTGGGGCGGGGGGTATGGGAGAGGTGGAATCCGCTGTACGAAAGTGCAGCAGGAGAGGCCGTGTCAGTGGGGGTGAGCCAGGTTTCAGTGATGCCAAGGAAGGAAAGCTTGTTGGTGATGAAGAGGTCGTGAATGTAGGAAAGTTTGTTGCAGACGGAGCGAGCATTCCATAGAGCTCCTGTTAGGGGGATTGGGGAAGCGGGGGCTGGGCGGATGGGTATAAGGTTAGAAGGGTTACGAGAGTTTGGGATAGATCGTGGGTAGGAGGTGGAAGTGACTGTGGGGATGTGGTGAGGAGGGCCAGGATTTGGAGAGATGTCGCCGGCAGTGAGGAGGAGCAGAGAAAGCATTAGTAGGTGGGAGCAGGAGAGGGCATGAGGTGGCTGTCTGTGTTTGGAGGCAAAGGATTGTATGTTGAGGAATAGCTCTGAGGAGGAGGTGAGATGGGTGGGGAGAATGGAGGGAGAGATGAAGAGTTCCTTACTAGGTGTAGGGATTAGGGGTGGTTGGAAAAGGTGAAGGATTAAGGGGGTGAGAGTGAAAACAAAGACAAACATTGTTTACTGTGACTTAGTATAAAGTATAAGCCGAAGAAAATGAATGGGACTTTATAAAAGTGACAGTATGTGAAATTATCTGACTGACAATAGAGTCACAATTAGACAAAATATGCAAGAGATGACTTTACCAGTATACTATTTTGCATGTAGTATATGGTTCATAGGAGGCTGTAAAAGAAAAGCAATGGTATAAGTACCGTGAAACAAATAGGTGGAATGCTCAAAAACACATTATGCACTAACACTCAACAAGTAGGGCTTACCAGAAGTATCATGTAAGGATAAGTAATGTTAAACTAGCGCTGGAGAAAAAGCACACCTGTGCTGAGAGAGATGGCGCTGTTAGATCCAGAGTGGTGCGTCTCTCATATATAGAGTCCGCCAGTGAACGGCATCTCCGGCACTTCCTGGTGATGACAAACTTCCGGCCGTGGCATGTCATGTGATATCAGCATGCCCGCGTGACCGGAAGTGATGTGTGCACTAAATCATGTCGCCACTCGGTGCCATTATTATGGTGGTAAACAATATAAAGTCATGTGACGGTATAATGACATCACGGGAAGTGATGTATCGGGAAACAGAATGTCACCTCCGAGTACCATATTGGTAGGTTAGAAGCAGAAAGTACATCTGCGCTATCAGGATAGTATCAGGGAAAACACTGAGTCACTGATGATAAGTGAGATATATAGAGAAATTTTATAAATCCATAGAGGACAAACACCCAATCTTTAAGGAATTCAAAGACCTATTAAATATTAGTAGATAAGGGTTAACGTGAGAAACTGAGAATGGAAAAAAAGAGAATAAAAAAATAAAAAACAAGGACTAAATGTTACACTGATGTAACCCCCTACATAGGTGCAAAAAAAGAAGAGAGGTAAAAAGAGAAACAGGTAAGCATGGGCCACCATGCCCGTCCATAAGGTGAAATCAGCTTATGCGTGTCTGTGAATAAAATACAAGAAAATTAAATTAATACTGTGGTCAAATGAAACTCAGTATCTCATAATCCCTATTTAATCCCTTTGGTTCAAGGGTATCCAACCTGTGAATCCAGAAGGATTCACGACATTTTAGAATTTTGATTCTATTTCCACCTCTCCTAGGTGTGGAAATGTGGTCGAAGTGGTAGGGCAAAGGTAAGTTTTACCACAACGAATGCTGGACTTATGTTGTGAGATGCGGTCTCGTATATGTTGGGTGGTTTCTCCAACATATACAAGACTTCATGGACATTTTATGACGTATATCACGTATGATGTATCACACATGAAAAAAACCTTGGATTTTAATTCCCTCACATGTGTGAGGGTGAAAACATCTATATCCTTTTTGGATGTTTCCACATTGTGGACAGTGCAGACATGGAAATGTACCTCTTTTAAGAGTGTTCAAGGAAGATTGTACCGGAAGTTTCTTAATGGAACCAATATCTGCATGGACAAGTTTGTCATGGAGATTGGCAGGACGTCTGAAACAGGGTAAAAACGGATGTTGGAATTCCTCTATTTTGGGATAGCTGGCTTTCAAAAAATGCCAGAATTTTTGAATACTTCTGTGAATTCTGTACATAAAGGGGTGTTACACATGAATAAAAGAAACTCTTTTATCCATCCTTTCTTTGATCCGGTTAGAGGGATGTCTTTAATGGTTAAGTAGTTTTTGGGGATAACTTCATCCAGTCTAATATTCCAAGTATGGACATTAGAAACAATGCAATTAATTCTGGTGAAAATAATTATCCTTTAATACTAAATTAAGCAGTTCCATATATAGATTGATAACCCCATCTTCTAAAGAAGATGACATTAGTAGTCTCCTTACAGCCTCTATGCCCTTATGATGTTGAATAGAGGTGTAGAGGCTATTAACATGCCAAGTAATTAGCCAGAAAGACACCGAAATCTGTTAAAGTTGTGTCACTAAATTGATGAAATCACCAGTATCCAAGATGAAAGATTTTTTGAAGTAGGGACAGTTATACAGGGCTCAGATTTGTGGAGGAAATGTTAATTACCTATGGTATTTCTGTAACTGAGATCTCATCTGTACGCTTGATAAGGACGGACCTGCAGCATTGTCACCTTAGTCTCGTCTTTCTTTTGGGAACCGTCCTTTCTTCTATCCTAAAAAAGGAGGGCGTTGTTGGTAGGAGAATCAATTGCTGTCCGAACTGGAATATGTAGTTTCCGACAGAATTTGTCGATTTCTGCTGTAGAAACCTTGAGGAGGAAAGGAATCTTTCCATTTATAAACAAGATTATTCTTATAGTCCTCAGCGTCTCTCAAAAATTTCTTCTGTTCTGAGTCTTGACGATGTTGTGGAAGAATATTTTGAACTTTATTCTTAGTTGTTTGAAAGTCCTCACTTGTCATAGACCTGGAAAGTTGAGTTTCAATGGATTGAATCCGTTCTTTGACAGTAGTAATAGATTTCTGTAAATTGTCCAATGTAAGTGAGGCACCCTGCTACCCACAGGTACCACAGGACCCAAAAGGGTGCATGGACGGACTTCTCCACAAGAGGCCCTCAGTACACACAGACACCTCCACCCATCCACTTCATACCACCAGAGGGAGCCCTGTTAGGGTTATATATATACTGGAGGGTGGAGTTAGGTAAGGAGAGTGTGCTGACACTTTAGAGCAGCGAAGAAGCAGCACATGTTAGCTGCTGTGCTGAGGGCAAGTTAAGGCCTAAAGCACGTGCTGAAGCCTGAGGGCCTAGAGCCTGGCCGGAGGCAAGGAGAGGAGAGAAAAGTGTTGGGGGGCAGAGGAGCATCTTAGGCTCACCCCAGAACACAAGCCGGACACCGGGTCCGCGCCTACAGGGTCCTCTACGCCCAGTAGAAATAACCGGTATACCAAGGGGATTCTAGACCCCTGGTCAACCTGAAGCTGCAACCATCCAAAGAACTAGGAACCACGAAGGCCCCAGCGTCCAGGGATAGTGGTAGCCAGAGGAAAGTTCTTACCACCAAGCAGACAGGTGAGAGAGTGAGAAAGAGTACAGAAGCTAGGCCTAGTTCCAAGCAGGTCAGGAGCTTCAGAGAGAGAGAGGAAGAAGGCCTTATACCCGCTCACTGGGGAGAGTCCAGAAGTGTACCCTTCCTACCAAGTACCCTGGACCATACCTGCCGTCTACACCAGTAAAGGTACTGAAGCGAATCCCCTGTGTGCGTGTCTGTTATTCTCCCCTGACCCGGCTGGGCCACCTCTCACCTCTATCCCTTCCATCAACCCTGCCCCGGGGGCCCGCTCCGCCCGTGGGGAGCAGAAACATCTCAGCTGCCATCCCATCACCCCCGGAGGTCTGCAGCAGCGCTGCTACCCATTACCAGGAACCACAGGTGGCATCACGAGATAAAACCGTTTATCATGCCTTCAAGCAACAACCCCTTTTAAGAGTGACCCCAGGGTACGGGCCTGGGAGCCGACCGCCGTGACATCCCAAGAAGGTAAAGGCCCGGGTACTGAGTCCCCCATATCCCCCCTGGGCAAGTCATAAGGGTTATCAAATCAAAGGAGCATTTATTTAAAATTTGCTCGAATTTCTTACAAAATTTTTCATTTTTCTAACATTGTTACTAGTGTTGATCGAGCACTAAAATGCTCGGGTGCTCGAAGCTCGGGCCGAGCTCACTGTGATACTCGGGTGTTCGATGTTAGTCTATGGGAGACCCGAACATTTTTGCGGCGGCTCCCCCGGCAGTCTGTAGAAAGCCTAAAAAGTGCCCAAAACGATAGTGACAGTGCTCAAATGACATGGGGACAGCATGGGGATCGCCCCTGGAAGCATTTCTGACCCCCAGGTCACTGCTGTCAACAACGTGGTCAGAGGTATTAAGCCACTTTTACAGGCTCACAATAAAACGTTCAAAAACGAAAGTGAAAGTGCTTTCCTGTGAAATATGTTAACCCCTTAACGACCATGGGTCTTTCTGTTTTTGTGTTTTCCTTTTTGGCTCCCCTTCTTCCCAGAGCCAGAACTTTTTTAATTTTCGTTCAATATGGCCATGTGAGGGCTTATTTTTTGCGGGACAAGTTGTACTTTTAAACACCATCACTGGTTTTACCATATCGTGTGCTGGAAAATGGGAAAAAAATTCCAAGTGCAGTGAAACTGCAAAAAAAATGCAATTCCACAGTTGTTTTTTGGGTCCTTTTTTTACCACGTTCACAGATTGCTAAAACTGACCTGCCATCATTATTTTCCAGGTCGTTACAAGTTCATAGACACCAAACATGTATAGGTTCTTTTTTATTTAAGTGGTGAAAAAAAGATCCAAAGCTTGCTAAAAAAAACAAAAAAAATGACGCCATTTTCCGAGACCCTTAGCTTCTCCATTTTTCGGGATCTGGGGCCAGGTGAGGGCTTATTTTTTGCGTGCCGGGCTGACGTTTTTATTGATACCATTTTGGGGTAGATCCGATGTTTTGATCGCCCGTTATTGCATTTTATTGCAAAGTTGTAGCGACCAAAAAAACTTAATTCTGGCGTTTAAAATTTTTTTCTCGTTACGCCGTTTACTGATTGTATTAATTCTTCTTTTATATTGATAGATCGGGCGATTCTGAACGCGGCGATACCAAATATGTGTATGTGGGGTTTTTTATATATATATATATATATATATTTTATTTTTTTTTTATTTTGAATGGGGGGTGACTTAAACTTTTATATATTTTTTATTGTTTTTATTTTTTTAAAAACTTTTTTTTTACACTTTCTGCTTGCTTCTATAGTCTCCAGAGGAGACTAGAAGCAGCAGTTGTCTGATTGCTTCTACTGCATACAAGCGATAAGCAGATCGCTTGTATGCAGGAGAAATGCTCACTTGCTATGAGCGCTGACCACTAGGTGGCGCTCATAGCAATTGAGACATGACAACCACAGGCGTCTGCTGCAGACCCTGAGTTGTCATGCCCACCCATTGGTGACCCGCGATCACGTGACGGGGTCACTGATGGGCGGGGCTTAGGACTCCCGGAAGCGCGAGTTAAATGCCACTGTCATAGATTTAACATGTTAACAGCCGCGGGTGGATTGCGATTCCAATAATCAGCTGACATGTGCTCGCTTCAGTGCGGGCTCACCGCCGGAGCCCCCGCTGAACCGGCCTTCCCGACCTGGTGCGTACTATTACTGACCAGGTCGGAAAGGAGTTAAGGAACATCCTTTCCAGGGTAAAAAGTTGTGTATAAGGTAAAATAAATAACCAAAAACAAAAATACTCCTCCACACCTTGGGCTATGTTCACAAGTAGCATTTTTTATGCGTTTTTGCACTTTTGTATTGCTTTCAACCGTGACAAATGCGTTCACCGGGAAATGTCATTTTAACATTTTACAACCTTATCTGGCCATGTGCTGTGTGACACATGCATACAGTGCTAAAAAGACATGGGAACAGCATGGGGAAGACCCCTGGAAGCATCTCTGACCCCCAGGTCACTGTCTAAAAGTGTGCCCATCAGAAGTGATCCTTGCCGCATCAGAAGATGCAGACTTGCTACTATCCCCGTGCAAGTCCTTGTCCCAGGGCAGTGTTCAATTGTACCTCCCCCATTCCTTGCAATGCAAGCGAAAATATGCAGCCAACCACCTACCCACCCACAGGCTGCAATACCATACTGCTAGCTTTCACTTTAAATGGGGCCTTTTAGTTTGGAGGAGGCCGAAGCTGGCCACTACCTCATGGCCGCTTCGGCAGCGAGGTATCCATATTCTGTCCCCAGCCGCCCGGCGGCCGGGCGTCCACGCTCGGTCCCCAGCCGCCAGGTGGCGGCCAGGTGTCCATGCTCGGTCCCCAGCCGCCCTGATTTCTCCTGTCACCTTCCCCCACACTTTTCTTAGCCTGGCCTGCTTTAGGGCAGCATTGGACGAGCCCACCAGAGAACCAGACTCCTCCGGTGGGCCCTGGCTTCTCCATCAGGGGAGTTGAGAGTGCCTAGTTGAGGAGCATGATGATGATGATAGAAGTTAGCATCTGCTTTGTTTTCTTGGAATGCAAGCGCATGTATGTAGTAGTGGCTAGGCCTGAGGTGGTCCGCGTTTTGGCGCATATCCTACCTCCTCCGAGGATTGCTGGATGTTTTCTTGCTACTATCCCAGTTCTATGACTCCCGTTAAAACAAAGCTTCAGGTGATAAATGATGGATGAGGTGGTGGCAAAGGAGAAAGAGCAGGAGGAACAGGGACCATTCACATCAATATCAGGCCAGTCAACCAGATATGTCTTGTAGGATATGTTTCTGTAACAAAAGGAGCGGTTCGGCTACACAGTTATAGGGCATACAGTGAGTGCAATGCCTACCAAAAATTTCGAGCCACTCCAATGCCCCTTGGAAATGACATGGAGGTCAGAGGGCGTTAACTAAACCTTTTTTTCGATTTATAGCAACTAGGTCTCCCGTGCACTGTTGGCCTAAGCAGTGAATGGAAGGCTTTCCAAAAATTATGAGGAACTGCAATGCCCCTTACAAGAGCCATGTGTGGCACCCCAGGGGTCTGGTCACCACAGTAATAGAGATATTACGTCGGAGAGCAAGTGGGAGGTTTCCTGGTCAGGATCCCTTAAACATTCAACATCCTCTTGCCCCAGTGCTGGGAGGGGAGAATTCTGCCCTTATAAACTGGATCTGGGGCGGGGTTGAGTGAGTCAGAGAACAGTCAGAGTCAGAGTGAGAGCAAGGGAAAGTAACAGCAAGGAGCTCTGTAGGAGCTAGGAGCTAAAGACCAGGGGCTGGAAGTTGAGCAGAGCTCGCCCTGGCAGAAGACAATAGGAACCGGACACAGGAGTCCGAAGCTGTGAGGACTTATATATCCAGCAGCAGAAACCAGCCGGCAGGGGATTTCAGGTCCTCTGGCCATAGAAGCCCGGAGGCTCAGTCACAAGCAAGGGACCAGCACCGCCGTCGTGGAGCGGAGACTAACAGAAGGCCCCAAGTCACCAGCCATACGGGTGAACACTACACGGTACACTCAGGGACGTGGGCTACTTCTACCCGCTTACAGCAAGGTAGCCAGGAAGAGTGCAGACAGACGGGGAGGCCTACAACTCCACCTGGCCAGGGGAACTCCTGCTTGCTCACAGACTGACCAGGCCTCTTATGCTAGCCAGTACTCCCGGGAGGGTCTACCTTATAATCATCAGTAAAGACCCTGAACTGCACTGCAAAGACTCTGAGTCGTTCCTGCTGCGCTCGTGCACCATCACCCCCATCATCCACACTCACTGCCCTGAGGCTATACTCCTCCCGAGGGGAGTTTTCCCATTCTATGCTGCACACACAACACCAGCCTCAGCGGTCTGCCTCGCAGCGGTGGTACTCCCTGACCGCAATCCACGGGTGGCGCAGTCAGACAATTAGCCTCAAAACCTAAGAAAGACTGCCACTGGTTTGACCAGCCTGAGCCACGGGACCGGGTCACCGCCACGGAGACTACAGACCCCAGAGACCCGGCACCGGGTATCCCACACACGTGTACACACGGCCCAGGGGGCGCGTCACATGCAGTACAGCATATTACAAACATAAGTCCCATTATTGGGGAGTGGGTCTCCCATAGTATTTGCTTATGCCTTGCAAGCAAAAGCTGCCAAAAATTAGGACGGAGCAACTTGCAATGCCCCTTACAAGAGCCATGCAGTACAGCATATTACAAACATAAGTCCCATTATTGGGGAGTGGGTCTCCCATAGTATTTGCTTATGCTTTCCCAGCAAAAGCTGCCAAAAATTAGGACGGAGCAACTTGAAATGCCCCTTACAAGAGCCATGCAGTACAGCATATTACAAACATAAGTCCCATTATTGGGGAGTGGGTCTCCCATAGTATTAGCTTATGCTTTCCCAGCAAAAGATGCCAAAAATTAGGACGGAGCAACTTGCAATGCCCCTTACAAGAGCCATGCAGTACAGCATATTACAAACATAAGTCCCATTATTGGGGAGTGGGTCTCCCATAGTATTTGCTTATGCTTTCCCAGCAAAAGCTGCCAAAAATTAGGACGGAACAACTTGCAATGCCCCTTACAAGAGCCATGCAGTACAGCATATTACAAACATAAGTCCCATTATTGGGGAGTGGGTCTCCCATAGTATTTGCTTATGCTTTCCCAGCAAAAGCTGCCAAAAATTAGGACGGAGCAACTTGCAATGCCCCTTACAAGAGCCATGCAGTACAGCATATTACAAACATAAGTCCCATTATTGGGGAGTGGGTGTCCCATAGTATTTGATTATGCCTTGCAAGCAAAAGCTGCCAAAAATTAGGACGGAGCAACTTGCAATGCCCCTTACAAGAGCCATGCAGTACAGCATATTACAAACATATGTCCCATTATTGGGGAGTGGGTCTCCCATAGTATTTGCTTATGCTTTCCCAGCAAAAGCTGCCAAAAATTAGGACGGAGCAACTTGCAATGCCCCTTACAAGAGCCATGCAGTACAGCATATTACAAACATAAGTCCCATTATTGGGGAGTGGGTGTCCCATGGTATTTTCTTATGCTTTCCCAGCAAAAGCTGCCAAAAGTTAGGACGGAGGAACTTGCAATGCTGGCACCCTGGTGGTATAGTGGTGGTGGAGGCTGAGGATAAGGAGAAGAAGATTAAACAGCCGAAACGAGGAAGCGTATACCCATGTGTGGGTGTGAAGCGGTGTATGTGAATACACCTCCCGAAATAACACAGTGGATTTGACTTTATATTACTCTGCTGTCATTTGGTGATGATGAGAAGTCTGGCCCAATCCAGCCCTTGTTCATTTTGATAAGGGTCAGCTTGTCAGCATTGTCAGTTGACAGGCGAGTGCACTTATCAGTTATAATTTCCCCAGCGGCACTAAAAACACACTCCGATAACACGCTAGCGGCAGGGCAGGCCAGGACCTCCAAGGCGTACAGAGCGAGTTCATTCCAAGTGTCCAGCTTGGATACCCAATAATTAAAAGGCACAGAGGAATCACGGAGGACGCTGGTACGATTGGCAAGGTACTCCCTCACCATCTTTTGAAACTTTCCACTCCTTGTGAGAGTACCCCGCGCCTCAGGGCCTGTAAGCTGGGCGGATGTCAGAAAACTGTCCCAGAACGTTGACAGTGTTCCCCTGCCTCTGCTGGATTGGAGTTGCATCTCTCTCGCCTGTACACCTTGGTTGGGCAACGAACTGTGACCTCTGCCGCTAACGTGTTCAGATGGGAATTTTTTTAAGAGTTCTGCAGCAAGGGCCTTCTGGTATTGCCCCATTTTTGTAGACCTCTCCACCTCAGGAATAAGAGAGTGATAGTTCTCCTTGTAGCGGGGGTCTACAAGTGTCACCAACCAGTAATGACTGTCACCCAACATTTTGACAAAGCGAGGGTCACGGTTAAGGCAGCGTAACATAAAGTCAGCCATGCGTGCCAGACTGGTAACGGGCAAGATTTCCGTGTCCTCACCAAGATGACGACTGACCATGCTCTCCTCCTCCTCCTCTTCCTCCTCCCCCCTGTCCTCAGGCCACCCACGCTGAACCGACGGTATGACACTTGTACAGGTACTACCGTCTACAACGCATGATAGCAGCTCCTGTTCTTCCTCCTCCTCCTCCTCCTCTCCCTCATTGTCCCCCAATGCACGTTGGGATGAGATGAGGCTGGGCTGTGTGTAATTGCCCGCTACGGCTTCTTGATCCATCTCATCATACTCTGGCTGCAATGCCTCCTCTTTAATTCTCTGCAGAGAGCGTTGCAAAAGACAGACAAGTGGGATGCTGACACTAATGATGGCGTCATCGCCACTCACCATCTTGGTGGCCTCCTCAAAGTTTGTCAGGATGGTACATATGTCAGACATCCAGGTCCACTCCTGAGGTCTTATGTGTGGAGTCTGACCTGAATATCGACGGCCTTGTTGCAGCTGGTACTCCACAACTGCTCTCTTCTGTTCACAAATCCTTTTCAACATGTGGAGGGTAGAGTTCCAAAGTGTGGGGACATCACACACCAGTCGGTGTGCCGGAAGCTGCAAACGCTGCTGCAACACAGCAAGGGCGGCGGAAGCTGTAGCCGACTTGTGAAAATGAGCTGACAGGCGGCGTACTTTCACGAGCAGATCTGGCAACTCGGGGTACGATTTAAGAAACCGCTGAACCACGAGGTTAAGCACATGAGCCAGGCATGGTATGTGTGTGATCTCACCTCGCCTCAGAGCCGCCACCAGGTTACGGCCATTGTCACACACGACCATGCCGGGATGTAGGTTCAGCGGTCTCAGCCACAGATCTGCCTGCTCTTTCACAGCTGTCCACAACTCACAAGCAGTGTGAGGTTTATCACCTAAGCTTATGAGTTTCAGCACAGCCTGTTGCCGCTTGGCGGAGGCAGTACTGCAATGCTTCCAGCTTGTAACTGATGTGGTGATATCTGAGATGGAGGCTGAACATGAGGAGGAGGAGGAGGAGGAGGATGCGCAGGAGCTGTACACTGTGGGGGCAACTCTGACTGACATAGGGCCCGCAATCCTCGGTGTGGGGAGGATGTGTTCCGTCCCAAGGTCCGACTGGGTCCCGGCTTCCACTATGTTTACCCAGTGTGCCGTCAGAGAGATGTACCGTCCCTGGCCACAAGCACTTGTCCACGTGTCCGTTGTCAGGTGGACTCTCCCAGTAACTGCGTTGTTGAGGGCACGGCAGATGCTTTAGGACACGTGCTTGTGTAGTGCGGGGATGGCACACCGGGCAAAATAGTGTCGGCTGGGGACCCAGTACCGAGGGACGGCCACCGCCATAAGATTGCGGAAGGATTCCGTCTCCACCAGCCTAAAAGGCAGCATTTCCAATGCAAGCAGTCGTGAAATGTGCGAATTTAGGACTGTGGCCTGTGGGGCGCTAGCTGCGAATTTCCGCTTTCGTTCAAAGGTCTGGGATATGGACAATTGAACACTGCGGTGGGACGTGGACATGGACGTTGATGCTGTTTCTTGAGAAACTGCCATAACAAGTGAAGACTGAGAGGAGGGGGCATCTTTACATACAGTATGGACAGGGGATTGCCTTGCACACACAACAGGGGGTTCTATTGCACGCACAACAGTGGAAGAAGCAGTGGTGACACCCGCTGACACTAGTCGTGGACCCTGGGTTTCGCCCCACAAAGTCGGGTGCTTTGCTGCCATGTGCCTGATCATGCTGGTGGTGGTCAGGCTGGTAGTTTTGTCACCCCTGCTGATGCTGGCATGGCAGGTGGAACATATGGCCTTTTGGGGGTTATCAGCAGAGTCTTTAAAAAAATTCCAGACTCTGGAAGACCTACCGCTTGTACTGGCAACGTCCCTCGTGTTGGTGTTACGGGGAACGGTTGCCTGCCTTCTGTCTGCGGCCACCACACTGCTTCTTCCTGCCTGTTGGGGTACTCTGCCTCCCTCCCCCTGTGTGCTGCTGGCCTCACTCTGCATGTCCTCCTTCCACGTTGGGTCAGTTACTAGATCATCCACCACCTCCTCCTCTTCCACTTGCGCACCACGATCCTCCTCCTCACTTCCTGGCAATTGTGTCTCGTCATCGTCCACCTCTTGTGACAGATTGCCAACGTCGACTTCCTGTGGCTGTTCAAATATTTGGGCATCGCAACATGGGATCTCCTCTTCCACCACTTCAAGCGTATCAGGCGAGGGGCCCAAATATGGAAATGGACCAGTGAACAGCTCTTCAGAGTGTCCAAGTGTGGAATCACTTGCTGTCTGACGACACTCGGCATGGTGGGAGGAAGGAGCATCAGGGTGAGGAGGAGTATGCGGTCGAGACTCACGGCTACTAAGAGTTGACCGTGTGGAAGACAGACCGGAGGTGGTGGTGCCCAGGTAACTGGAAGTATTGTCTGCTATCCAATTAATAACCTGTTCACACTGATCAGTTCTCAATACTGGTGTTGTCCTGTGCTTCCCTAGTAATTCGGTCAAGAAGTGGGAGCGAGAAGATGTGGCTGTTGGTTGTGGCACATTTTCACCTTGGCCACGGCCCCGTCCTCTGCACGAACCATCACCAGAACGTCCACTTCCACGTCCCTTGCCACGCGCCTTGCCCATTGTAAATGAAGTAAAATAGCTTACACTTGCACTATCAATGGAAAAAGGGTAATAAAGAGTAGATTAGAACCGTGGAAGAGGAAAACCACAGTTATTGCTTACTGGGGTATACCACACTTTTTTAAATAGAGATATTTGCGGCTGAACAGTGAGCGACACACTCAAACTGCTTTTTTTTTAGTTACTAAAGGCCCAAAACTGGATAGTACAGCGATTTGACCCGTGGAACTGCGAAACCACACTGGGATGTCGGGCCTACACAAGACTATTTTCAACAGATATATTTTTGTGTCACAACAGTCAGGAGACACTAGTGTTTTTCTTTACAGAAAAAACTACCAAAACCTGAATAATAGAGATTTTTTAACGTGGGATGGCAAAACCACAGTTATTGTTTACTGGGGTATACCACACTTTTTTAAATAGAGATATTTGTGGCTGAACAGTGAGCGACACACTCAAACTGTTTTTTTTAGATACAAATGGCCCAAAAGTGGATAATACAGAGGTTTGAACCATGAAACTGCAAAGCCACACTTGTATTTCTCGGGCCTACACCAGACTATTTTCAACAGATATATTTGTGTCTAAACAATCAGGAGACACTATTTATTTTTTACGGCAAAAAATGACAAAAGCAGGATAATAGAGATTTTTTACTGTGGAACAGCAAAACCACAGTTATAATTTACTGGTGTATACCAGGCTTTTTAAAATATATATATATTTGCGGCTGAACAGTGAGCGACACACTCAAACTGTTTTTTGTAGATACAAATGGCCCAAAAGTGGATAATACAGAGGTTTGAACCATGAAACTGCAAAGCCACACTTGTATTTCTCGGGCCTACACCAGACTATTTTCAACAGATATATTTGTGTCTGAACAATCAGGAGACACTATTTATTTTTTACGGCAAAAAATGACAAAAGCAGGATAATAGAGATTTTTTACTGTGGAACAGCAAAAGCACAGTTATAATTTACTGGTGTATACCAGACTTTTTTTGAATATATATATATTTGCGGCTGAACAGTGAGCGACACACTCAAACTGTTTTTTTTAGATACAAATGGCCCAAAAGTGGATAATACAGAGGTTTGAACCGTGGAACTGCAAAACCACACTTGTATTTCTAGTGCCTACACCAGACTATTTTCAACAGATATATTTGTGTCTGAACAATCAGGAGACACTATTTATTTTTTACGGCAAAAAATGCCAAAAGCAGGATAATAGAGATGTTTTACCGTGGAACAGCAAAACCACAGCTATAATTTACTGGTGTATACCAGACTTTTTTGAATATATATATATTTGCGGCTGAACAGTGAGTGACACACTCAAATTGTTTTTTTTAGATACAAATGGCCCAAAAGTGGATAATACAGAGGTTTGAACCGTGGAACTGCAAAACCACACTTGTATTTCTCGGGCCTACACCAGACTATTTTCAACAGATATATTTGTGTCTGAACAATCAGGAGACACTATTTATTTTTTACGGCAAAAAATGACAAAAGCAGGATAATAGAGATTTTTTACTGTGGAACAGCAAAACCACAGTTATAATTTCCTGGTGTATACCAGGCTTTTTAAAATATATATATATTTGCGGCTGAACAGTGAGCGACACACTCAAACTGTTTTTTTTTAGATACAAATGGCCCAAAAGTGGATAATACAGAGGTTTGTACCGTGGAACTGCAAAACCACACTTGTATTTCTCGGGCCTACACCAGACTATTTTCAACAGATGTATTTGTGTCTGAAAAATCAGGGAGACACTATTATTTTTTTTTTTACAGCAAAAAATGCAAAAAGCAGGATAATAGAGATTTTTTACCGTGGAAGAGCAAAAGCACACTTCTGTCTCTCTGGCCTACACCAGACTATTTTCAACAGATATATTTGTGTCTGAAAAATCAGGGAGACACTATTATTATTTTTATACAGCAAAAAATGCCAAAAACAGGATAATAGAGATGTTTTACCGTGGAACATCAAAACCACAGTAATAATTTACTGGTGTATACCAGACTTTTTTAAATGTATATATTTGCGGCTGAACAGTGAGCGACACACTCAAACTGTTTTTTTTTAGATACAAATGGCCCATAGAACTGCAAAACCACACTTCTATTTCTCTGGCCTACACCAGACTATTTTCAACAGATATATTTGTGTCTGAAAAATCAGAGGCACACTTCTTTTTTTTTTGGGGGGGGGGGGACACCAAAAGGTTAATAAGATGGGTATTTGTACATTGTACATTTGTAGAAGGAGGAAAAAAAAAAGAGGATTTAGATTAAAAAAAAGGATTTTTCCTGGCCCCCGGGACCTGTAGCTAAGTCCAGCAATTTCAGCAACAGGAGCAGCACACAGGACTGTAATGCAGCGTTTGCTGGTATAACCACTGCATCTCCTATACAGCCTGCCTGCCTGATATACCTGGGATGGATATTAGTCCTGAGAAGGACAGTTTGTTTGATCTGGCAGCCTTTACAGACCCTACACTAACTATTTTGCAGGATATATCTCTCCCTAAATCAGCAGCGCTGTCCCTACACTGTCTGATCCGGAGCGACTGTGTCCAAGATGGCGGCGCCCGGTTTTAAATACTCGAGGTGACGCTGTGCGGCCAGCCAATCACTGTAATGCCCACAAACAACATGGCTGCGGCATTACAGTGACTGGCTGGCAATCCCTGCATGTTCATTGGCTCTGTAAAGAGCGCCAAACATGCAGGGCGGAGACCCGAGCTCCCGCCCGAGTAACCCGGAAATGCTCGGTGCTCGCCGAACATCCCGAGTAGCGTGATGCTCGGGCGAGTACCGAGCAGTGTCGAGCATGTTCGCTCAACACTAATTGTTACCTTTTGCGCCAGTGTATGTAACCACTGGGGACTCTGGACTCTGGACTCCCACTAATACCAAGAAACATTATTTCGAGTTGGTTGGGACCTCCAGTGTTCAGCAACTTATCACTTATCATTTGAATAGGCTATATGTTAATAATGCACTGGAATCCTGAGTTCTATACTTCAACAACATAACAATCAGTTAATTAAAACAGTGAGTGAGGGCAAACTCAGGCCAGTGCTGTTGAATGTCAAGGTTGCAGTCAATCAGCAGCAGCTGATTGGCTGCAGTGATCACATGGCGCCCCATGCCAGAACAGGAAGCAAGAGTCCAGCGGTGGAAGCTGGCAGAAGAATGGAGGAACACCGCTGGTCAGGTCGGTGACTTGATATTTTTTTCTACCTTTGCACCACCCTGGCCCGTTAAAGTGAAAATAGCACCAAGTTTTTGCTGTGTAATCTGAGAGCAGCATGATATCGGAGCAGTGACCCTGATTAATAATAATAATTATTATTTTTATTTATATAGCACCAACATATTCTGCAGCACTTTACAATTAAGCGAGGACTAGTGTTGAGCGATACCTTCCGATATCAGGAAATATCGTATCGGATTGGATCGGGCCGATACCCAAAAAGTATCGGATATCGCCGATTCCGATACCGGAAACCAATGCAAGTCAATAGGACACAAATATCGGAATGGAAATAAACCCTTTCTTTCCTTGTAGGTTAATTCTACATGAAGTAAAACAACTAAGAATAATGTAGAATGTATTACGCGAAAAGCCGGCAATTCAGCAGCGGCATACACCGGTACCCGACAATTTACAACAGAAAGAAAGGAGCTTCACACATAGATTAGATAGATAGAAACATGTCAGTCACATATATATGAAGTACAGTGACAGTTTTGATTACTGTACTTGTCATTTAGTGTAAAAGATTTATTAAAAAAAATAATAGTGTTTTCATGCACCGTCTCTTTAAGAAAGCCGGCCGGCAATTCAGCAGCGGTACCCGACAATTTAGAATAGAAGAAATAGAGAATCACACATAGATTAGATAGATAGAAACATGTCAGTCACATATATATGAAGTACAGTGATAGTGTTGATTACTGTACTTGTCATTTAGTGTTAAAATAAAGGATTTATTTAAAAAAAAATTGGCGTGGGGTTCCCCGTAATTTTAGGCTCTAGCGGAGGTTAAGCAGACAGCTGGGGCAGATGTTTGAAGCCTGGGAAGGGGGTAATACCCACGGAGCTTCCCAGGCTACTAATATCAGCCCCCAGCTGAATACCTAGCCTTTACTAGCTATTAAAATGGGAGACCCCCCCAAAAAATGGCATGGGGTCCCCCCTAATTTAATAGCTAGCAAAGGCTAGGCAGACAGCTGGGGGCTGATATTAATAACCCAGGAAGGGTGCCATGAATATTGGCCCCCTCCCAGGCTAGAAACACCAGCCGTCAGCCGCCCCAGAAATGGCGCATCCATAGGATGCGCCAATTCTGGCACTTAGCCTCGCTCTTCCACGCTGCCCTGGTGCGGTAGCAGGGAGTAATAGTGGTGGGGTTCATGTCAGCGCCAGGTGCCATGAAGCCCAGGTTAGTAATGATGGGCGTCTATAAGACACCCCCATTACTAACCTACAAAGTGTTAAAAATAAAAAACACACACTACACCCAGAAAAAAAATATTTATTTGAAATAAAACACAACATTTTATTTAATTCTTAGTTTACTAAAAAAAAAAATAGTTACCTGTCCACGTTCCTGCGCTGATCTCCCATGCACAGCTGTCACATCTGGAGATGTGACAGCTGTCATTGCTGCTGTAAGCTCACGCTGCCGGGAACACGTCCGCTCCCGGCAGCGGGAGCCACTGACTGAGGTCACCGGAGTGCATTCAGGCAGCGCTGCTCTGGTGACCTCCTTTACGGCACTGCTGTACTGTGGGAATTTCTCACGGTACAGCGGGGCCGTAAAGCAGCTAACCGGAGCAGCGCTGCCTGAACTCCAGCGAACCCGTTTATGCAATGACGGGGCTGCTTTACGGCCCCATCATTCTAGCGGCGGCAGCGGTTTAGAGCGGTCACATTCTATGTGGCTGCTCTAAACTGGAGATCTTCGTGGGACGCTCGTGGACTACTACGGAGGGGTAAGGATAAGGTTGTGGTTTATTATTTTATATTTTATTACAGGAGATCGATGGCTTCGGGGAATTAGGTGTCTAGGTGAGTATAGGTGTAGTTTTTTATTTTTTACTTTATTTTAGGTGGCGATCGGCGGGGACAGGTAATGTATGAACTAATTTATTTTAGGTAACCACTGGCCACCAATGAAATGTATTTAAAATTTATTGGGGACCAAAAACCCCCAAAAAATATGGGGGCCTAAAAAAATAAAACATGTATAGGGGCAAAAATATAAACCTATGGGGGCCAAAATAACATATGCGGCAGTTTAAATAGCAGGATCAGGCTGATGGGAACTACTGCTCCGATCAAGCTGATCCTGCTGGCACGAGTGGACGGGGGACAGACATAGGCCGATGGGAGTAGTAGTGTCATATCGGCCTATGTCTGCCTGCACGCACACACCCGCAGACCCGCACACATCGCACAGACACCGCGCACACTCGCAGACACCGCACACACACCGCGCACACCCGCACAGACACCGCACACACCCGCAGACATCGCGCACACCCGCACACATCGCACAGAAACCGCACAGACACCGCACACCCGCACAGACACCGCACACACCCGCAGACATCGCACAGACACCGCACACACCGCACACACACCGCGCACACCCGCACAGACACCCACACACACCAATCATGACCGGTCTGGGAGGTGTGGCTGACCTGTGCGGCCGTGGGAAAGTTCATGTGAGTTCATGCAGTGAAGCATGGATGTGGTTAATTTTTTCTAGGAAATAAGTGGCCATATTCTCACCGTTGAGGTTGGTGATGAGGGGTCTATGCTTTAGGGTTCAGGAGGGAGTCTAAGGTTTCAAAAAGTCATTTTGGATTGTTGGATAGTGAAGTGATGAGGGTAGTGAAGTAGGATTGTTTGGCCAGATGAAGGGCAGAGTTATAAGTTTTGAGCATGAACTTGAGCACACCTTGAGCAACGCTGAAGAAAACGTGTTTGCATCGTGTGCCAGGGCTGCCGTTGTCTGTGTCGGGTCTTTCTGTGTGTAGAAGATGCTGCTTCATCTAGGGCACTCTTTAGTGTATTATTGTAGTGTGACAATGCTAAGTCTGGACAAGAGAGGGAGGAAATGGGAGCTAAAGATGTGTGTAGATTGTCCATAAGCTGCTGGGTATTAATGGTACGTCTATACTTATAAGTGTAGTAAGTGGGGGTGTCCCGGGTGAGTTCGATAGTGGGAGTGGTCCTGCTATTGGCCCAACTCCTCTGTCTTCTCTGAGACAATTCACTTTGGTCTCATTCTTGTAATCTGGGACGCAGGCACTCACTAGGTGCTACCTCAGACCCAAAAGAGCAGGCCGGGGCCCTATACTTGTAAGAGGGTCAAGGTGGACAGTCTATATCCAACTCTCTTACATGTTTTCTGGTGTGATGGCTGTAAGACGTCTGTAGATAATTTGGGTCAGAGGACCCCTATTTAAGAAAAGCATATGGACTTCCTGATTTTCAACTGATAATCAATTGGTATAAACCTAGCAAATGCCAAACAAATGAGTGAGGATGCCAACGATCGATTATATTGTGCTTAATTAATTACAGTGGTGGCCAAAAGTATTGGCACCCCTGCAATTCTGTCAGATAATACTCAGTTTCTTCCTGAAAATGATTGCAATCACAAATTCTTTGGTATTATTATCTTCATTTAATTTGCTTGCAAGGAAAAAACACAAAAGAGAATGAAGCAAAAATCAAATCATTGATCATTTCACACAAAACTCCAAAAATGGGCCAGACAAAAGTATTGGCACCCTCAGCCTAATACTTGGTTGCACAACCTTTAGCCAAAATAACTGCGAACAACCGCTTCCGGTAACCATCAATGAGTTTCTTACAATGCTCTGCTGGAATTGTAGACCATTCTTCTTTGGCAAACTGCTCCAGGTCCCTGATATTTGAAGGGTGCCTTCTCCAAACTGCCATTTTGAGATCTCTCCACAGGTATTCCATGGGATTCAGGTCTGGACTCATTGCTGGCCACCTTAGAAGTCTCCAGTGCTTTCTCTCAAACCATTTTATAGTGCTTTTGGAAGTGTGTTTTGGGTCATTGTCCTGCTGGAATTCCCATGACCTCTGGGGGAGACCCAGCTTTCTCACACTGGGCCCTACATTATGCTGCAAAATTTGTTGGTAGTCTTCAGACTTCATAATGCCATGCACACGGTCAAGCAGTCCAGTGCCAGAGGCAGCAAAGCAACCCCAAAACATCAGGGAACCTCCGCCATGTTTGACTGTATGGACCGTGTTCTTTTCTTTAAATGCCTCTTTTTTTTTCCTGTACACTCTATGTTGATGCTTTTTCCCAAAAAGCTCTACTTTTGTCTCATCTGACCAGAGAACATTCTTCCAAAGCGTTTTAGGCTTTCTCAGGTAAGTTTTGGAAAACTCCAGCCTGGCTTTTTTATGTCTCGGGGTAAGAAGTGGGGTCTTCCTGGGTATCCTACCATACAGTCCCTTTTCATTCAGACGCCGACGGTTAGTACGGGTTGACACTGTTGTAACCTCGGACTGCAGGGCAGCTTGAACTTGTTTGGATGTTAGTCGAGGTTCCTTATCCACCATCCACACAATCTTGCGTTGAAATCTCTCGTCAATTTTTCTTTTCGTCCACATCTAGGGAGGTTAGCCACAGTGCCATGGGCTTTAAACTTCTTGATGACACTGCGCACGGAAGACACAGGAACATTCAGGTCTTTGGAGATGGACTTGTAGCCTTGAGATTGCTCATGCTTCCTCACAATTTGGTTTTTCAAGTCCTCAGACAGTTCTTTGGTCTTCTTTCTTTTCTCCATGCTCAATGTGGTACACACAAGGACACAGGACAGAGGTTGAGTCAACTTTAATCCATGTTAACTGGCTGCAAGTGTGATTTAGTTATTGCCAACACCTGTTGGGTGCCGCAGGTAAGTTACAGGTGCTGTTAATTACACGAATTAGAGAAGCATCACATGATTTTTCAAACAGTGCCAATACTTTTGTCCCCCCCCTTTTTAGGTTTGGTGTGGAATTGTATCCAATTTGGCTTTAGGACAATTCTTTTTGTGTTTTTCCATTGAAGACAAATTAAATG
Organism: Phyllobates terribilis; assembly: GCF_046119375.1. NCBI lineage: Eukaryota > Metazoa > Chordata > Amphibia > Anura > Dendrobatidae > Phyllobates > Phyllobates terribilis. The sequence goes on along the minus strand of NW_027362761.1, from coordinate 503,038,359 downwards.
AAGATAATAATACCAAAGAATTTGTGATTGCAATCATTTTCAGGAAGAAACTGAGTATTATCTGTCAGAATTTCAGGGGTGCCAATACTTTTGGCCACCACTGTAGCTTGAGCGCTTTGGCATGCAACCAATGTTTGTTTGGGGCTTCCTATGTTTGCCCCCCTGACTGACATTATTTGTGATGTCACAGCTGCTTGTGAAGTCAAAGCAAATTGACGGACTGAAACCAGAATCCTGAGTGAAACTCTTGGGATATCACAGTAGTTTACCTTACTAAAATTCATTGTGATGTCATAGAAGAGAAATTGGGCGAATCATGTGATGTCATAGGGGCTATTGACACTCTGTGTCTGTGATTTCAGAGCAGCTCACCTAACATGAAAAACATTTGTGATGCCACATTTATCTTCCAGACATGGGCGCTCTTGTGATATAACAGTAGCTTTATGACAGTAGGCACTTTCCATAGAAAATCGAATCCATGGCTCTCCAGAAAATCCCTCACCACCATAACAATCCACTAGTATTTGCAAACTGGCAGTGGGCCCGTTGCTTAAAGAGCAACTTTGTAGCTGCATGGGTTGCACATTTGGTATGTGCTGATTTGGGTGACCATTGTTTCTAGTATACTGTACAGAGTGTGTGCACGATTGTAGAATGGAATACCCTAGATTAGCACTAGCATTCCTGAGAAGCAATGCTTCTTGGGGAGACTATTTCTGTAATATGGCATCCCATAAATTGACAGTGTGTGAGGCCGACGGGAGGGCAACTGAAGGCGAACATCCGAGAACGGTGCTCATGGCCCAAAACTTATGGTCATATTCCCCAAATCACGTGGTGAGCCCCAATGTGAACTGTGTTGGCGTCAATACAATATCAATACAGTTAGAACTTGTGCAAGAGAAGAAGCTCCATGCCCCACCACTCTCCATCCTGTAGGCCGCATGCTGCTCTGGACCTATGGTCTACAAGACATCATTGTCCTAAAGCAGGCCATGTAAATACATCACTGCATTGTGAGGACTTGGAACATGGAATGGGGCATTAATATTATCTAACTGGGGCACTCAGGGGACAATTTTTACCATATTAGGGGGCACATTTATTTGCCTTACCTCAGGCATGCTGCATAAATGAACCCACTCAGCGTGTCATGATTTTTTTTCGACACAGATTTTGTATGAATTAATTAGAAAAAAGCTTTGGCCCTTTGAGAAATCAGGTCTTTTTGAGCCCAGGAGATCATTTAGACAAACATTCCCTCCCGCCCTGCCCTCATACAATTTACATTATTGTCTTCTGTTTATGTAATGAGATGTGCCGCAGACCCGCAATTATTTTTATGTCATTATAAATTATCATATCATTGGATCGGTAGACATGTTTACACTAGTAATGATCGGGAATGAACGTTTGTACAAATGATCTTTCTGATGATTATCTCTCCATTTAAAAAGCACTTAACCCTTATGAGGGATGTAATGCTTGTGCGCTTGAGTCTTAAGCGAAAACCACTGAATCTCAGTGGGTCTCTGCTCTGATGGCTATACCCCTTTTAGGGCATATGTGGTGCTAATGGTGTGGCAGAGAGCTGTATCCTTATTTCACCACAAAAACTGCATGTATCTATTTGTATATCCAGCTTTTGTGTTCCTAAATGTTGTTATATCTGTTTAAATTTATAAATTGTTGCAAAACCACGAAAAACCACATGCAAATACAAGAATTTTTTTTTCTGTACAAAATATTACATCATTCCATATTACAATCCCTCTCTCCATTCTGTTTTTCCTTTAATAGCCAAGATAAAATGTAGGCAATAATGGATTCTTTATTCTTGGCCTGAATCAATGAAAGCAAATGCTGATTTCATGTGTCAATGCAATAAAAAGTGACAGAAATGTTTGATAGTTCAATTCTCTGCTGCTTTTATTCCAAATTGTTCTAAAATCCTGACAATGCACTCGCTGGAGCACTAATTTAGAAATTGTGAAATGTGCTGCATTTATAGAAAAAAAAATGACTGGCTATTCATAGACTTGACATTAGAGAACAGAACACTGTAAGCATCGTGTATAAAGCTAGTGTAGGCAAAAAGTGCACAAACACCACCAAGAGCAACCCATCTGATTCCAGCTTTCATTTTGTTTTGCAGGGTAAGACCATAAAAGAAGTGATTTAGATTCTTGCTTCGGGGTAACAATGTCATATTTATTGTTGACATAAGTCAATTACCTTTTACAGTAAGTAAAAGACAGATTTTTTTTTATTATGTGGTTTTCTTGTTTAGTCTGTGACATGTAAAGGTTTTTTTTGGCCCCATTAATATGTGAATAGTTAGGGACTGACCCCAAGGGCCCACATTGATCAACCAAATAAAAGGAGACAATGCAGTTTAAAGAAGCACTCCTCCTCCCATCAAAGTTTTTATCCTCTTAATATATTGCAGTCATCATATTATATAGCACTGTGGACTTACAATTGTTAATTTTGCCTTTGTACCCAGTTAATTCTTCTCTTTTCCATCACGTCGATCATGTGATTAAAAACAGACTAGTTGAATCCTTGTAAACTCTATGTAAAAACAGGAGGTCAATTTTCGCTGCATGAGTTATACCTCTCTTCTACTCCTGACCCAGCTGCTCTGTTCCTCCTCCTGCCAGGGACTTTGCAGTGATGTAGGATTGTGGTAGTAATGATGACTCTTGCTGGCAAAATTGACCTCCTGTTTCTACATAGAGCTTAGAAGGATACAGCTAGTCAGTTTTTAATCACGTGATTTCATAGACCTAATGGAAAAGAGAAGAATTAGCTGGGTAGAAGGGAAAAATGAGCAATTGTAAGTACACAGTGCTGTATGATATGATGACTGCAATATATTAAGAGGATACTGTTATGATCTGCTACAGAGACTAAGGAAAGAGAGGAGATCTGTCCCTACAATAGAACTAAACTAGATCCCTACGAAGTAACGGGGAACCTGATCCTGTGATCAGACCCGCTAAAGTCCTCGGCTAGTCTGAACGCAGACCTATAGATGTGAGGGAGGGACCCCTACAAGATCTAGGGACTGGGAAAAGTTGGACACCTCCTAGCAGAAATAGTAGCAGTCAAAGACAAACACACAACAAAAAGGCATAGGGGTCAGAAGACCTAGCAAAACTAACAGAGAACGGCAACAGAGCAACAAGCTAGCTCAACAGTAGTAAATACAAATGAAGTCCAGCAAAGCCAGGAGGGCGGAGCCGGATTAAATAGGCAAAATGGTCATGTGACCAGCAAACTAAAAAAAACCTAACAGGAGAGTTGTAACAGTACCCCCTCTTCTAAGAGGATCCTCCGGATCCCCTAGGCCCAGGCTTACCAGGAAACCTCCTGTGAAACGCTCGGACAAGTCTGGGAGCAGAAACATCATCCGCCCTCACCCATGAGTTATCCTCAGGTCCGAAACCCTTCCAAGCGACGAGATACTGCAAACTCCCTCTATACCGTCTAGAATTTAGGATGCGGGAAATTTCATATTCCCCGTCCTCCACCACCGGAGGAACAGTGGCAGAGGCGTCACCATCTGACACATCAGCTTTTTTCAACAGAGAAACATGAAATACCGGATTAATCCTCCAGGACGTAGGAACCTCCAGGTTAACAGCAGATTGGTTAACTATCTGAAGTACCTTAAAGGGCCCTACGAACTTGGGACCCAATTTTTTAGAAGGAATCCTCAATCGCAGATTCTTAGAGGACAACCAAACCATGTCACCAACAGCAAACAAAACCTCTTGCCGTTTCCTATCAAAGTACCTCTTAGATTTCTTGTTAGCCTCCTGAAGATTACCACGCACATCCGTCCAAACTCTCTCCAAATCACCGGAAAAACTCTCCTTCTCAGGCACAGCCGAAACCAATTTGGAAAATGACCCAAAAGACGGATGTCTCCCAGAACAACAAAAAAAAGGCGAACACCCAGCAGAAGAGGATGTATGGTTGTTAAGAGCAAATTCAGCAAGTGGCAGAAACTCAGACCACCCCTCTTGATTGTCTGCCACAAAACAACGCAAGAACTGCTCAACATCCTGGTTCTTCCTTTCTGTCTGGCCATTAGACTCAGGATGATATCCGGATGAAAACGACAAATGAACTCCCAACCTATCACAAAAGGCACGCCAAAAACGAGCCATGAACTGAGGTCCCCTATCAGAAACAATGTCAGTAGGAACACCATGTAGTCTGACAATTTCCTTGACAAAGGCCTTGGCGAGTGTCTTAGCGCAAAGCAGTTTGATGAAGGGAACCAAGTGACACATCTTGCTAAAACGGTCCACGACCACCCAGATGACCGTGAAACCTTCAGAGGGAGGAAAGTCAGTAATAAAGTCCATAGCCAGATGTGTCCAAGGTGCACTAGGAACCTCCAGAGGGCAAAGCAACCCCGCAGCAGGAGCATGCGAAGACTTGGATCTTGCACACACAGTACATTGGCGCACCCACTTAATGACTTCCTTCTGCCATCCAGGCCACCAAAAACTGCGACCCACAAGTCTCTTGGTCTCAGAAATTCCTGGATGACCTGCCAACCGAGACTCATGACACTCAACAAACAAATCTCTCCTAAAGGTCCTAGGCACCAAAAGGGGTGGTCTGAGTTTCTGCCACTTGCTGAATTTGCTCTTAATAACCATACATCCTCTTCTGCTGGGTGTTCGCCTTTTTTTTGTTGTTCTGGGAGACATCCGTCTTTTGGGTCATTTTCCAAATTGGTTTCGGCTGTGCCTGAGGAGGAGAGTTTTTCCGGTGATTTGGAGAGAGTTTGGACGGATGTGCGTGGTAATCTTCAGGAGGCTAACAAAAAATCTAAGAGGTACTTTGATAGGAAATGGCAAGAGGTTTTGTTTGCTGTTGGTGACATGGTTTGGTTGTCCTCTAAGAATCTGCGATTGAGGATTCCTTCTAAAAAATTGGGTCCCAAGTTCGTAGGGCCCTTTAAGGTACTTCAGATAGTTAACCAATCTGCTGTTAGGCTGGAGGTTCCTACGTCCTGGAGGATTAATCCGGTGTTTCATGTTTCTCTGTTGAAAAAAGCTGATGTGTCGGATGGTGACACCTCTGCCACTGTTCCTCCGGTGGTGGAGGACGGGGAATATGAAATTTCCCGCATCCTAAATTCTAGACGGTATAGAAGGAGTTTGCAGTATCTCGTTGCTTGGAAGGGTTTCGGACCTGAGGATAACTCATGGGTGAGGGCGGATGATGTTTCTGCTCCCAGACTTGTCCGAGCGTTTCACAGGAGGTTTCCTGGTAAGCCTGGGCCTAGGGGATCCGGAGGATCCTCTTAGAAGAGGGGGTACTGTTACAACTCTCCTGTTAGGTTTTTTTTTTTATGGCTGGACTTACTGTTATGATCTGCTACAGAGACTAAGGAAAGAGAGGAGATCTGTCCCTACAATAAAGCTAAACTAGATCCCTACGAAGTAACGGGGAACCTGATCCTGCGATCAGACCCGCTAAAATCCTCGGCTAGTCTGAACGCAGACCTATAGATGTGAGGGAGGGATCCCTACAAGATCTAGGGACTGGGAAAAGTTGGACACCTCCTAGCAGAAATAGTAGCAGTCAAAGACAAACACACAACAAAAAGGCATAGGGGTCAGAAGACCTAGCAAAACTAACAGAGAACGGCAACAGAGCAACAAGCTAGCTCAACAGTAGTAAATACAAATGAAGTCCAGCAAAGCCAGGAGTGCGGAGCCGGATTAAATAGGCAAAATGGTCATGTGACCAGCAAACTAAAAAAAACCTAACAGGAGAGTTGTAACAGATACAAATTTTGATGGGAGGAGGAGTGCTTCTCCAAGGACATTAATGCAAATGTGGCTTTGCCTACAGTTGTGCTCAAAAGTTTACATGCCACGGCAGAATTTTTCCTTTCTTGGCCTTGTTTCAGAGAATATGAATGATAACAAAAAAACTTTTTCTCCACTCATGGTTATTGGTTGGGTGAAGCCATTTATTGTCAAACTACTGTGTTCTCTCTTTTTAAATCTTACTGACAACCAAAAACATCCAAGTGATCCTGATCAAAAGTTCACATACCCTGGTGATTTTGGCCTGATAACATGCACAGAATTTGACACAAATGGGTTTGAATGGCTACTAAAGGTAACATCCTCATCTGTGACCTGTTTGCTTGTAATCAGTGCGTGTGCATAAAAGCTGAGTGAGTTTATGGGATCCAGACAGACTTGCATTTTTCATCCAGCCACTGAAGTTTCTGGATTGTGAGTCATGGGAAAAGCAAAAGAATTGTCAATGGATCTATGGGAAAGGTAGTTGAACTGTATAACACAGGAAAGGGATACAAAGAACTATCCAAGGAATTGATAATGCCAGTCAGCAGCGGTCAAACTCTGATTAACAAATGGAAAATCAGGGGCTCTGTAAAAAACAAACAACGGTCAGGTAGACCGACAAATATTTCGGCCACAACTGCCAAGAAAGTTGTTCGGGATGCAAAGAAAAACCCACAAATAACATCAACTGAAATTCAGGACTCATGCTAGACAGCCCAGGAATTTACAGGAACTGGAGGCTTTTCGCTAAGAAGAATGGGCAGTTTTTCCATCTGAGAAAATAAAGAACCTCATCCACAAAAGACTTCAAGTTGTCATTGGTATTAGAAGGGGCAATACACGGTATTAAGAACTGGGTTATGTACTTTTGATCAGGGTCATGTGGGTGTTTTTGGTTGTCATTAAGATATAAAAAGGGAAAACACAGTAGTTTGACAATAAATGGCTTCACCCAAACAATAACCGTGAGTGGAGAAAAAGTGTTTTTGTTATCATTCATATTCTCTGAAACCAGGCCAAGAAAGGAAAAATTCTGCAGGGGTATGTAAACTTTTGAGCACAACTGTAATCCTGAAGGTCCTTATAACAGACCAACTTGCGGCACTAAATGACTGTGGATTGGTAAACATTTACCCATCCATGGTCATTTAATAGCCTGATTACACTGGCATAGTGCTATAAACTATGTGCAATGAATGATCTGTAGTAGATTTGGTGCGCATAGGCTGCCATTGGTCTTGGCTGCATGAGTGCTGTTTACAAAGGACGATGTACCTCCGAGAACGATGATCTTTTGCGCTGCACAAAAGATCATATCACCCAATTAACGACTATATTGCTCAGTCATAGGGTGATCGACTGCCTATTTACCCTGAAAGATTTTAGTGAACGACCATTCTTAAAAACACTCGTTTGTGATAATCCTTCAGTGATAAATGCACCGTTAGTCTCATTCGCTTAAAAGAGCTTTAGTTGTGCCTGGAGAAACAATGAGGGGCCACACTGTTTTATTGATCGCCCCTTTGTCCGAAACATAAAAAATCAACACTAGAAATTATCTGGAAATTTCAAGGGCAGGAAAAATGTTCTACTATACTTCTATCTTCATTGCAATAACGTTGCCAAGAAAACAAAAACATTGCGGTAAACTAAATATATAGTAGAAGTATGACTTTGGCAAGTGAAGCTTTCCATTCTCTTGTCATTGAGTATGTATGCGGAGATGGAAGTGGAACATTTTGTGACTGTGGTCATAATTATGGGGTAATTTGTGACCATCCTAAATACTATTTTATTTGTATGGTCAAATAAAAAAAAACGTAGCACAACCTAAGTTACCTTTAATGTGAAGTTAAAGGAAACTGGCAAAGATCAGAATTTCTTATAATAAATATTAGCCAAAATGTTAAAAATATTGAGTTTAGATAATTATAATATTTATGGAAATCCTGTTAGGATCTTAAACTGTCTTGATCTTTACTGGAGAAGGCCTGGTGGATAGACATTGATACATGCTACCAGCACGTAGAGATACTGAAAGGGAAGAAAGTTGCTTAAGTAATAAAGTGTAAAATTTGCTTTAGTAATCTTTTCAAAATCCTCAGTGCACCATGAAGTAACTTTTCACACCATGCTATGCAGTTCCAAGATATAAAAAATGTATTACACAGGCTCATTAGCTCATTTATTTGGGTGGCTCGGACTGGTACTCGATTTTAATGCCATCCACTTGTCCCTTTATTTTGCTGGGCATTGAAGTCTTGACTAGTAATAAGCAGAGCTTTAGAAAGTCAAAATCGACGACTTCAACAAATTTCCACCAAAAATTTGATTTGTGGCAAATAAATTTGTGCAAGTCTCAATACTGGAAAGATTGTAATTGCTTTTTAAAATACATGTGGAGGAGAGAAGAGAGAGAGATAAAATATCCCACTGAACTTAAGCGCTTACACTTTACAGGAGAAACAGAGGACCTCGAAAACCATAAAAGCTCATACTCTACAGGAGGGAGAGAGATGACCCTGCTGACTAAAAGAGCTTACACTCTACTTGGCAGAAAGAAAGAGAGGACCTTGATGATCATAAGAGCTTATGCTCTACAGGAGAGAGAGAGAATCCCGCTGATCAAAAGAGCTTACACTCTACCCTACAGATGAGAGAGAGAGGACTCCACTGACCATAAGTGCTTACACACTACAGAAGAGAGCGACTTACCCAATGTCATTGGAGATTAGGGATTTAAAACCACTCTGTCGTACAAACTGTGCTCCACTGGGAACCACTTATCTATGATGGCTCAGGTACTGACCACCAGTGTGCAAGGTATGATAAGATGTTATCGCTGCAGGGTATTATGGGGCAACGTAAAATAATATTAGCCCACTTTCTGATGCTTCAGCAGTGTGGGAAATGGTGCCCGGCAAGTTATTTTTTTTTGTGAACCGCAAATTGAATCTCCAAATGTTTGAATTCACATGAAACTACGAATCAATCTGCTTATCTCTGGTCTTGACCAAACAAACATTGTTAGCAGAGATGGGCGGATCGATACACGGGATTCTGGTCCATCGGCCAGGTCAGTAATCTCTGGCTTTTATATGGGAGACTTACTAATTTTTTACGTTCCGGGATCCACGGTGCAGATTTTGATTCGCTGGGCTAGTGCAACATCATCATTGCAATGTGACACACAGATGATGCGGCTCCAGCCCGGCAAATCAAAAGCAGCACTAGGGATCCCAAAAGGTAATAGATTCATGAGCCTCCCATCTAGCGGCCAGAGACTACTGAACGATGGACCAGAGTCTTGCAAATTGATCTGCCCATCTCTAATTTTTGGCCTTTCCAATGCATATTTAAGACTCTTTAGGTTTGTTTCTGAAATTTCTGCAACTGAAAAATCCTTTCTATACATTGGAGTAGGTCTAGTTATTTTTTTTAGCATTTGCATGTATTAATATGAGATAAACAAAGCAGTCGTAAAAATGATAAAGTTGTGAACATGCATTAGTGAAGGAACTGTCAAGCTAAACCTAATCTTTTTTTAATATTTAACACTGTTATTAATAAAGCTTGTACATTGCGTCATTTATCTCTCACTTAATATTTAACCACTTTATATACATTGAAGCTTTATTGCAATGTTCAGGTCACAAGGTAAAACTTTGGGAAAAGTGCTATTGACTATCGTACAGACAGGTGTGTTAATGTATAGTACACTATATCTTAAATTTATGGGCAGGAGATAATGATTAAACTTAACATTATATTGTGCTCATAAAAAGTGCAAGATAACCTAGAGATAAGATAATGATCACAGAAGACATTGTGTACAAATACACAGTGTAAAGTCAGCTAAATCAGTAGGAATACTGACGCTGAACATGTCAGTGCAACTTATATTAATAATTACTTTATATTTCATGTTCTTATGTTATGAAAATGTTTACTAATACATGAAACAAAGTAATGGAGTGAAATTTATAGCGAAGTATGTACAAAACGTTATCATGCGATGGTGAAATCATCACTGCTTAAAGACTTGATGAACTATGCTCTTCCTAGGGACTTGCTGTCTATAAAGTTTATATTCCATCCTTTATAGAACTAATTAGATTTTGTGAAAGCATATGAGATTTTGCATTTTAAAAACTTGGTCATCAAACTTCCTTGCTAAAACCGGAAGAGCTGATTTATCTCAAAATCTGAGAATTGATAGTTAAAGAGGACCTTTCACCAAATTTTTCATGTTAAACTGGACACATGATGTAATAGTAGCTGCAGAGTGGAATAAAAATCCAATTGGGTGTTATCAGATATTTTCTACAGGGAGTGTATACTTTTCTCCCTCTGTGAGTTGCCCATTCATAAGCAGGCATCAATATAGCAGAAAAAGAATAGAATAGCTTAGGTTTTACAGTGTGTGATACAGCTCTGATCTCCTGGTCTAACCTCCTGCATGATTAGAAAGTGCTGGGAGATTATAGCACAAATGTACTGTATCACCATTCAGATTACAAATAGTGATGAGTGAGCATGCTCGCTACTGCTCGGTGCTAACCCGAGCATCTCACTGCTCGGTGCTCGCCGAGTATTTCCGGGGTTGCTCGACGGGAGCTCGAGTCCCCTCCCTGCATTTTTGGCGCTCTTTAGATCAACATGCAGGGATTGTCTGCCACAAACTGTAATGCCGCAGCCATGTTGGTTGTGGCATTACAGTGATTGACTGGCCGCACAGCCTCATCAGGTCGATATAAGACCTGGCGCCGCCATGCTCGTCACAGTCTACCCCGGAATCAGGCAGTGTAGGGAGAGATGCTGCTGAGCTAGGGAGAGATTTGGTTGTTTATTAGTTAGTGTAGGTATTCTACAAGATTCTCTACATATCCATCTCAACAAACAGTCCTTCTGAGGACTGATCCAGCTGCAGAGATATCAGTGCTAGGCAGGCAGACAGGGTATATAGCAGACAGTTCTGTCTGCTGGTGCTTTTAGAGATTTTTGTAGAAATAGCCCCAGGTATCAGGGACCAGGAATAATTTTTTTTTATCTTAATCCTGATTATTTGCTTAAAAAGCAATCCAGAGAACACCGTTTTTCTGCTCCATTTGCTTGTTGGCACTTCAGAATACAGCCAGGTCCTTTCCATATTGCAGCGCTAAAAATCCAGCTATTTAAAACTGTGGTTTGTCCGTCACATGGATCACATATAATTGCACTGAAAATATTGCCATTTCTTGCCTCCATTGAAATTTTGTTTCAGTGAGTCAGCGAACTTATTGACACGAGGTTGGCGCTGTTAAAATAGTTACCTACAGGCAAGCTATTTAAAACTGTGTTTTGTCTGTCACACGGGTCACATATAACTTCTCTCCAAATTCAGCCATTTGCAGTGAGCCTGGAAGATATTGTCCTCCATTTAATATGGGCAAGGCGTGTGGCAAGGGACGGGGAACTGGACATGGTGATGGTGCATGCAGAGGCCGAGGCCGTGGCAAGCTGAAATTGTGTCACATCAAACACCCACATCTTCTCGCTCAACCTTCCTGTCCCAATTATTAGGGGTCCACAGAACACCACTATTGAACACAGTGCAGTGTGAAAAGGTTATTGGTTGGATAGCAGATAATTTTTCCAGTCACTTAGCCACCATCACCACCCTTTCTTCCACATGGTCAATCTCAGTAGCCGTGAGTCTGGACCGCATATTCCTCACCCTGATCCCCCTTCCACCCACCGTCCGAGTGCCCGGAGACAACTGATCCCACACTTGGACACTCCGAAGAGCTGTTCACTTTTCCATTTATAGATTCGGGCCTCTCGCCTAGTCCACTTGAAGCGGGGCAAGAGGAGATCGCATGTAGCGATGCCCAAATATATGAGCAGGCGACGGCGACGGTAGAAAAGTGTCACAAGAGGTGGACGATGATGAGACACAATTGCCAGAAAGTCAGGAGGAGGACCAGGGTGCGGAAATGGAAGATGAGGTGGTGGATGATATAGTAACTGACCCAACCTGGCAGGAGAACATGCAGAGCGAGGACAGCAACACACAGGGGGAGGGAGGCAGAGCTCCCCAACAGGCAGGAAGAAGCAGTGTGGTGGCCACAGACAGAAGGCGGACAACCGTTCCCCTTAACACCAACATGACGGAAGTTGCCAATACAACTGTTAGGTCTTCCCGAGTCTGGTTATTTTTTAAAGACTCTGCCGATAACCCCAAAAAGGCCATTTGCACCACCTGCCAGGCCAGCATCAGCAGGGGTGGCAAAACTACCAGCCTGACCACCACCAGCATGATCTGGCACATGGCAGCAAAGAACCCGACTTTGTGGGCTGAACCCCAGGGTCCAGGAACAGTGTCTGCGGGTGACACCACTGTTTCCTCTGCTGTTGTGCGTGCAAGCCACTCCCCTGTCCATAGTGCATGTGAAGATGCCTCCTGCCCTGCACCTGTCATTGCACACTCTCAACTAGCACCATCAGCAAGCACGTCCATGTCCCAGTGCAGCGTTCAGTTGTCCATACCCCAGTCCTTGGAAAGCAAATACGCAGCCAACGCCCCATAGGCCACATTACTAAATTCCCACATTTCGCGACTGCTTGCGCTCGAAATCTTGCCTTTTAGGCTCGTGGAGATGGAAGCTTTCCGCAACCTGATGGCGGCGGCCTTCCCTCGGTACTCGGTCCCCAGCCGCCACTATTTCTTCCGGTGTGCCGTTTCCGCATTACATAAGCACATGTCCCACAACATTAGCCGTGCCCTCAACAATGCAGTTACTGGGAAAGTCCACCTAACCACGGACACATGGACAAGTGCTTGTGGGCAGGAATGGTACATCTCACTGACGGCACACTGGGTTAACATAGTGGAAGCCGGGACCCAGTCGGACCTTGGGACGGAACACATCCTCCCGACGCTGAGGATTGTGGGCCCTAGGTCAATTAGGGTTGCCCCCACAGTCTACAGCTCCTGCACCTCATCCTCCTCAGCCTTCAACCCTATGGGAGACCCACTTCCTAATAATGGGAACATTTTTTCATGAGGCCCTCTATGTCTCTTCCAAGGGGCATTGGAGTGCCTCCCAATTTTTGTCAGCCCTTGCATTCACTGCATAGGCAAACAGTATCGGAGACCCACTTCCTAATAATGGGAACATTGTTTTCAGGAGGCCCTCCTCTAAGTTTCTTCAAAGGGGTATTGGGGTGAGTCCAAATTTTCAAAGGGGTATTGGGGTGCATCCAAATTTTGGGCAGCCCTGTCACTCACTGCATACGCAATAACAGTATAGGAGACCCACTCTTTAGTAATGGGCACAACAAATCATAGCTGACTGATGGCTCTCTAAGTATAGTGAGGGCCGACTGCTGGCCCTTTAAGAATAGTAAAGGCCGCCTGATGGCCCTATAAAAATAGGCTTTGTGACTTTCAGAGTCCCTCCTTTCTCGTAGATTGTGAGCCCTCGCGGGCAGGGTCCTCGCTCCTCCTGTACCAGTCGCTGTCACATTGTGTTCAAGATTATTGTAATTGTTCTTGTATTATACCCCTTTTTCACATGTAAAGCGCCATGGAATAAATGGCGCTATAATAATAAAATAATAATAATAAATGAAACAGGATGTGTCTGATCATGTCTCACACAGCACATGGCCAGATAAGGTTGTAAAATGTTAAAATGACATTTCCCGGTGAATGCATTTGTCACGGTTGAAAGCAAAGCAAAAGTGCAAAAACGCATCAAAAACGCTACGTGTGAACATAGCCCAAGGTGTGGAGGAGTATTTTTGTTTTTGGTTATTTATTTTGCCTTATATACAAGTCATTACCCTGGAAAGGATGTTCCTTAACATATTTCCCAGAAAAATAAATTTTCGTTTTGTTTTTGTATGTTTTATTGTGAGTCCGTAAAAGTGGCGTAATACCTCTGATAACATTGTTCACAGCAGTGACCTGGGAGTCAGAAATGCTTCCAGGGATCTTCCCCATGCTGTTCCCGTGTCATTTGAGCACTTTTCCCATCGACTTGGGCAATTTTTGGCCCACTGCAGACCGCCGGGGGGAGCAGCCTGAAAAATGTTTGAGTTTCCCATAGACTTACATTGGGCTCGTTTACTCGGGTTGAGCACCCGAGTATTCCAATGTGCTCGACCCGAGCAACGAGCACCCGAGCATTTTAGTGCTCACCCATAACTAATTACAAACCCTTCTAGTAGCTCTTCTCTCATAGCAATGTTAGCTCCGCTGTACTGCCCCTCCCTCCACGTTGACTGTCTGGAGAAGAGTCACAGGTATGTCTGTGGTGCTCAAAGCAACTTTTGAGCACAACAGGCATAAGTGTTATCACTGACACAGCTCTGGAATTAACCCCTTAACGACCGCCGTAATGCATTTTGACGGTGGCAGTTACGATCACCGTAACGCATTTTCACGGCGGAAGTTAAGGGTACTTATGCCTCAGCTCTGCTCTTTCACCTCATTGAGGAATAACAGTGTAGTGCCCCCCAGCGTTGGAAAATCTCCGGGATCTGAGCTACCAGTGGTAGCTGTTAGAACCCTCCTGTTTGTTTTTTCTATCTTGTGTTTTGCGGTCACGTGACCATCTGCCTTTATATTCCAGCTCTGCCCTTCTGGCTGTGCTGGACTTCAGTGTTTGACTGTTTCTCTAGCCTGGTGCTTTGGTGCTTTTCTCTGTCTAGTTCGCTTGGTCCTCTGGGACCTCTAGTACATTTTGTCAGTTTGTCTTTTTGTGTTCTGCAACATCTTCTCTTTAGGAGGTGTCCCATTTTTGTCCCAGTCCTTAGTTCTTTTAGGGACCCCTCCCTTAATTCTATAGGTCTTCGTTCAGACTAGCCGAGGACTAAGGCGGGTCTGTTCACTAGGAACAGGCAGCCCGCTACATCGTAGGGATTCAGCTTAGCTTTACTGTAGGGACAGCTTTCCCCCATCTTTCCTTAGTTCATGTTGCAGATCATAACAGTAAGACCAGCCAAAAAAAACTAAAAGGAAAGAAATTCGGGGATCAGTTTGGTTTCCATCCAGGATTTGGCTCAACGCCTGCAGGGATTGTCTCTGGAGGTGGCCGAGCTTCAGCAACACGTGAGTAGCTGTTCTGGACCGCATTTTGTCGAACCCAAGGTAGGACTGCCTGATGTTTTTTATGGTAAACAGGAAGATTTTTTTTCCTTTAAAAATGCTTGTTTGTTATATTTTCGTTTGAGACCAAGATCCTCTGGGAATGAATCACAGCGCATTGGTTTTACTATGTCACCTTTGCGCAATGAACCACAGGGGTGGGCCTTTTCTCTCCAACCTAATGATCCATGTTTAAGGTCTGTTGAAGAATTTTTTTCTATATGATGATCCTGATCGAATCTCATCTGCTGAATCAGAACTTAGACATTTGAATCAGGGGTCAGATGATGTTGAAAATTATTGCACACACTTCAGGAGATGGGCTTCAGAAGTTAAATGGAATGATCCTGTGCTGAGATGTTTATTTCTTGCTTGTCTGAGTGAAAGGGTTAAGGATTTGCTAATTGCATTCCCTGCACCTGAGACTCTGCAGGAAGCTATGCAGTTAGCTGTTCGTATAGACAGGAGACTGAGGTGCAGGCTCAATGAGGTAAAGACTCCTGTAATGTCAGTTCCTGGTCCCCAGAAAATCTGCTCTGACGGCGGGGAACCGATGGAGGTTGGGGCGATGTCACTCTGCTCTCAAGAAAGAGACCGGAGGTTCGCCGAGGGATTGTGTCTTTATTGTGGTAAAGCTGACCATTTGATTAAGTATTGTGAGTGTTGTTTAAGTAATGAAAAAAAAAAGGTCAGTTACGCCCATATAGCTTGTTTACGCTCTGCAGGAGTATTTCTTTCTGGGTGTACTACTCTGCAGGGAGATTTGATTGAATTTCAGGTATTTGTGGATTGTGGTTCAACACTTAATGTGATTGATAAAGGGTTTTTGGGAAACCTTAAATTGAAATCCAAACCTTTGTCATCACCTATTTCTGTGGTTGCAATTGATAACACTCCTTTGAAAAGTATTACTCACAAGACTGCTGCATTTCCCCTCACTATCAATGGAGTTCATCAAGAAATTTTGGACTTGGTTGTTTTGGATAATTTGTCCTCTCCAGTTGTTCTAGGATTGCCTTGGTTAAAACTGCACAATCCTTTATTGGACTAGTCTACTAATGTGATTAAGTCTTGGAGTCCGAAGTGCTATGATAAATGTTGTAATGGTCGCATTGCGGCTGTGGAAAAAGGGGAATTGCCTGTACCTATTCAAGATTTTTGGAGAGTTTTTTCGAAGGAGGAGTCGCAAGTTTTACCTCCTCATATGGATTATGATTGCGCCATTGAGTTTGTTCCGGGTGCTACTCTTCCCAAAAGTCGCTTGTTTAATCTGACTATCCCTGAAAGAAAGGCCTTGGAGGAGTACATAGAGACTAGCCTGGCTGCTGGTCACATTAGACCTTCTAAGTCGCCTGTGGCAGTTGGATTCTTCTTTGTTAAAAAAAAGGACGGCGGTTTACGTCCATGTCTGGATTTTCGTGAAATTAATAAGATTACCGTACGCAATTCCTACCCATTGCCGTTAATTCCTGACTTGTTTAACTAGTTAGTGGGAGCCAAGTGGTTCTCCAAAATTGTTCTCCGGGGGGCATACAATTTGTTACGAGTGAAGGAGGGTGATGAATGGAAAACTGCTTTTAACACTCCGGTAGGTCATTTTGAGAATCTGGTGATGCCTTTTGGTCTTACCAATGCACCTGCATTTTTTCAGAACCTTATTAATGACATCCTGAGACCTTTGATTGGTAAGAATGTGGTTGTGTATTTGGATGACATTTTGATTTATTCACCAGATCTAGAGTCCCATTGGCAGAGTGTACGTGAAGTTTTGTAGTTATTGAGTGATAATTCACTCTTGGCTAAGCTGGAGAAATGCGAGTTCGCTGTGCAGAAAATTAGTTTTTTGGGCTACATTGTCTCCAGTGAGGGCTTTGAGATGGACCCTGTGAAGGTTCAGGCTGTGCAGGAATGGCCTAGACCTATTGGTTTGAAATCTATACAGAGATTTTTGGGTTTTGCCAATTATTACAGGAAATTCATTAAGAATTTTTCTATAATTGTTAAACCTCTAACCTATCTCACCAGGAAAGGTGCGAATATGGCCCAGTGGACTACTGAGGCCATTGAAGCGTTTGAGTATCTCAAAGAGAGGTTCAGTTCTGCCCCTATCCTTATGCAGCCTGATGAGACCAAGCCTTTTTTGGTCGAGGTCAATGCTTCATCGGTGGGGGTCGGAGCAGTTTTGTCTCAGGAGAACAATGGTGGAGTACATCCTTGTGCCTTCTTTTCGAAAAAAATTTCGGAAACCGAACTGAATTATGATGTTGGAAATTGGGAGGTGCTGGCCATTACACTTGCGTTTGAACATTGGCGTCATTTTTTGGAAGGCGCTAGATTTCCTATTCAGGTTTTCACAGATCATAAGAATTTGATCTATCTGGATGCTCCCAAGCGCTTGAATGCCCGTCAAGCTAGGTGGGCACTTTTTTTTTCTCGGTTTCATTTTTCTGTTACCTGTATCCCTGGTACTAAGAATATTAAAGCCGATGCTTTGTCTCGCAGCTTCTCTCCTATGGTCGGTGCCGAGGAGGAGGATAGCATTTTACAGAAAGGAGTTGTGGTAGCGGCGTTGAACTCCGTTTTGGAGAATGGGATTCTGAAAGCTCAAGATGATGCTCCATCTAACACTCCCCATGGGAGGTTGTTCGTGCCTAGAGTCTTTAGGAGAGATTTGTTTGTGGAGTGTCATGAGTCTCGGTTGGCAGGTCATTCAGGAATTTCGGAGACTAAGAGACTTATCAGTCGCAGTTTTTGGTGGCCTGGATGGCAGAAGGAAGTCATCAAGTGGGTGCGTCAGTGTACTGTGTGTGCTAGGCCAAAGGCTTCACATACTCCTGCTGCGGGGTTGCTTTGCCCTCTGGAGGTTCCTAGTGCGCCTTGGACGCATCTCACAATGGATTTTATTACTGATCTGCCTGTGTCCGAGGGTTTTACTGTCATCTGGGTGGTCGTGGACCGTTTTAGTAAGATGTGTCATTTGGTTCCATTCATTAAGTTGCCCTGCGCCAAGACACTCGCTAAGGCGTTTGTTAAGGAGATTGTCAAGCTCCATGGCGTTCCCACGGATATTGTTTCTGATAGAGGACCTCAGTTTGTGGCTCGCTTTTGGCGTGCTTTTTGTGGTTTAGTACATTTTTTTGGAAAAACGAGAAATCGCTTATCAACTTTTAACCCTTATAACTTCCTAACAAAGAAAAATTTTGTTGCAAAAATTATGCTGATGTAAAGTAGACATGTCGGAAATGTTATTTATTAACTATTTTGTGTGACATATCTCTCTGATTTAAGGGCATAAAAATTAAAAGTTTAAAAATTGCAAAATTTTCTCCAAATTTCTGTTTTTTCCCAAATAAACGCAAGTCATATCGAAGAAATTATACCACTATCGTGAAGTACAATATGTCATGAAAAAACTTTCTCAGAATCAATGGGATCCGTTGAAGTGTTCCAGAGTTATTACCTCATAAAATGACAGTGGTCAGAATTGTAATATTTGGCTTGGTCATTAAGGACATAATTGGGTCAGTCACTAAGGGGTTAAAAACTACATTAAAAAAAATCTAAATAGAAAAAAATAATTGTATAGAATATACATGTCAAACTCTGGCGGGTGAGCCAAATCTAGCTCGCAGGGTGATTATATTTGGCCCGCGACACCAGAACCACCATCCCTATATGGGGCCATTATTCTGTATGAAGAACTTTGTGGGAACCATTATACAGTGTGGGGGACTATGTGGGGTCCCTTTATACTGCATGTAAAGCTATGTGGGGCCATTATACTGTTTGGAGGACTATATGATGCCCATTATTCTGTATGGAAGACTGGGTGGGACCCATTATACTGTACACTGGTTGGCCCGAGACTTTGTCAAAGTTTTTCACTTTGGCCCTCTGTGTGTTTGAGTTTGACATCCCTGGTAGAGAACAAATGAATTGTGAGCGTCACAGCACAGTGGTTCTTGAAATTTTGTGAACCCTTCAATATTTTCAAGAATGTTTTCCAAATTTCTGTATAAATTTGACTTAAAGCTACATTAGATTTTACACAAGTCGATAAGAACCAAATCTAACAAATGAGCCATGTCTGTGAGTGGCAAAAAAATGTGAACCTTTACGATTAAGCAGATAATTTGAAGGCGAAATTAGAGTCTGGCGTTTTCAATCAATGGGATGACAATCAGGTGTGAGTGACCTGTTTTATTTAAAAACCAAGGCTCTATCAAAGTCTGATTTTCACAACACACTTGTGGAAGTATATTGTGGCATGGACAAAGTAGTTTTCTAAGGACCTCGTAAGAAGAGTTGTTGATGCTGGCTGGAAAAGGTTACAGAACCCTCTCTAAAGAGTTTGGACCACACCAATCCACAGCCAAATTGTATGTATGTATGTATGTATGTATGTATTGTAGTCGATTGACCCACTTGGCTCCTTCCAGAGGTAGACACAGGAACGTTTTCATCTGCTGGTTTATTTTAACATGGCATAAACCATCGCAGGTTCAACAAAATAAACATGGCCTTCCTGGCATAATGGCAAATCAAAAGATAAATGACACCACAGTCCAAATGCACTCGGGATTCGCCCGCTCAGGTTGCAACACACTTCAAGTCCTCCTGAGCTGAAGTTCCACACAGGAGACTTCCTGGTCTCCAAACACGCAACAGAAAAAAACCTCAGTAGCTGGAGATTTAAGTTCTCTAGCCATAACCTTGATGTGGCGATATGGTGAGTAGGCATCCATCTCACACCTACTCACAAAAAAAACAAATCAAAATGGATGATTAACCTCTTCAGCACTTAACATGCTGGAGAAAAGCTTCTGGGTTTCACATTACAGAAGATAGCAACCTCCATGACACATATCTCCCCTCACATACATCGCCAATGAGCCTGTCACATATTCTCCCTCCTCTGTCTAAAGCCAGGGGTTTGGGCACCTTCAGACACCAAACAGGGAATTCAAGAGAGGGCATCTGCGTTGCCATGCAATTTTCCAGGCCTATGCTCCACGTGGAAAGTAAAGTCCTGGAGAACTAACAACCACCTAGTCACCTGGCATTTTTATCCTTCTTTTCCCTTAACCATCTCAGAGGGGCATGATCTGACACTAGTTTAAACTTCCGGCCTAGTAGGTACTACTTTAACGAATCTACTGCCCATTTTATGGCTAAACATTCTTTCTCAACAGTAGCGTAGTTTTTCTCGTAGGAAGAGAGCTTCCTGCTCAGATACAGGATGGGATATTCCTCCCCATTTATCTCTTAAGACAGCACGGCTCCTAGGCCATCTTCTGAAGCATCTGTCTGTACCACAAATTCTTTATTAAAGTCCGGTGTGACCAGAATCGGTTGCTTACATAGTGCCAGCTTCAGCTCTTGGAATGCCGTCTCCGTTTCAGCCGTCCATTTGGCCATCGTTGATTTGGTGCCTTTCAGAAGATCCATAAGTGGGGCGGCCATCATTGCAAAATTTGGGATAAACCGCTGGCAATATCCCACAATTCCAAGAAATGCTCTCACCTGCTTCCTGTAGAGCGGTTGCGGCAACTTCTGGATTGCCTCGACCTTGTTTACTTGCGGCTTCATTTCGCCTCTCCCAATGATATAGCCTTAGTACGTGGCCTCTTCCTTTCCAATGGCACATTTTTTCAGATTTACAGCAAACCCTGCCTTTCTCAGAGCATTCAGAATCGCATGTACCTTTCGTAGATGACTACCCCAGTCTGGGCTGAAGTCCACAATGTCATTGAGGTAGGCTGTGACATACTTCTTATGCGGAGCTAGGATCCGATTCATGGCCCTCCGGAAGGTGGCTGGGGCCCCCGGCAGTCTGAAAGGCATTCTAGTGTTCTGAAAACACCCATCAGGGGTCCACAAGCCTGTCTTCTCCTTGGCCCTCTGGGACATGGAGATCTGCCAGTAGCCCTTCGTCAGGTCAAAGATGGTAATGTACCTCGCAGGTCCAAGCCTCTCAATGAGTTCATTGACGCGTGGCATCGGGTAGGCGTCACACTTGGATACTTCATTCAGCCTGCGGTAGTCATTGCAAAACCTCCACTCCCCATCTGGCTTTGACACGGAAACGATGGGACTCAACCATTCACTCTTGGACTCCTCTATCACGCCAAGGTCTCACATTTTCTTCACCTCAGCTGAGATCACCTCACAGCGTGCTTCGGGAATCCTATAGAGCTTAAGGTTCACTCTTATATACGGCTCTGTCAGCACATCATGCTACACCATTTGCGTACGCCCCGGCAACTCCGAGAACAGGTCACAGTTCCGCTGCAGCTGTACTCGACACTGTTGCTTCTCGACCAGCGATAGCCTCTGCTATTGTGACATCCTCCACTTTGGCTTCAGGAGTGGCTCCCAGCCAAGGAGTTCCTAGCGTTTCCAGATCTCGCCACGGCTTAAGCAAGTTCACGTGATAAACCTGGTGCTGCTTTCTTTGGCCTTCTGGTGGACTTTGTAATTAACTTTGGTTAGTTTCTCCATCACCTCATACAGGTCTTGCCACTTGGCCAGGAACTTGCTTTAGACTGTGGGAATAAGCACCAGAACGTGATCCACAAGCTGGAACTGTCTCAGCCTCGCTGATCAGTTATACACCCTTGCCTGTGCCTCCTGTGCCTTGCGGAGATGCATCTTCACGATAGGCATCACTTTTGCCATTCTCTCCCGCATCTGGGTGACATGCTGTATGATGCTCCGGTGTGCTGTAACCTCAGCTTCCCAGGTTTTCTTGGAAACCAGGAGCCCTCGCGGATGTCGACCATACAGAAGCTCGAACGGGGAGAAGCCAGTAGAGGCTTGAGCAACTTCCCTGATGGAGAAGAGCAGGAATGGAAGTAGGTATCCCAGTCTCAACCATCCTTCTCCATGACCTTCTTGAGCATCACCTTTAAGGTCTTATTAAAACGCTCCACTAGGCCATCCATCTTACAGAGCTACTTCATCAGTTTGCTCATGAAGGGGTTCCCTGGTCTGTCAATAACTCCTTTGGCAGGCCCATCCTGGCAAAAATATGGACAAACTCCTGGGCTATACTTTTGGCCGAGGAGTTCCTTAGCGGTAACGCTTCTGGGCACTGGGTCGCATAGTCCATGACCACTAGAATGTATTGATGTTCCCATGCAGATTTAACTAAGGGGCCCACTAGGTCCATGGCAATTCTCTCAAATGGGACCACTATCACAGGTAACGGGACTAGGGGAATGCAGAAGTGAGAAGAGATAGTGGTTATCTGGCTGGTGGGGCAGGACCTACAATAATCTAGGATCTCCTGGTAACATCTGGGCCAATAGAATGTCTGCATTATCCTCTCCTGAGCTTTCTCGACCCCCAAATGTCTTCCCAAAACATGTGAATGAGCCATGTCTAAAACTCTCCGCCGGTAAGTTCCTGGAACTAACAACTGCTCCACTATCTCACCACCCCTCAGTTTGGCTACCCAATACAACAACTCCCCATTAATTGTAAAGTGGGGAAATTTGATGTCTGCCCCCTGCTCTTGAGCAACCCCATTATAGATAGTTACATTGTTAAACACCCCCTTTAACGTCAGGTCCCGAACCTATGCAGTCCCAAAGTTCTCTCCGGACACTTCTAACTCAGAGAGGTCGACCTCCTCAGTCACCGTCTCATCCTGTTCCCCGGCAAGGACACACAAGGGGAACTAATCCACCTTGTATTTCAATGGGGTTTCTTCACGAGGGATCTGTTTTTTGTCAAAGCGACTTGACGATGCCCCTTTTCCCCACAAGTCCCAAAACAAGGAAAAATCCTACCCCAATATGACGGGATGTTTCAGGTCCTTGACTACCCCGACGTCATGGGACTAAGCACCACAGTCTGTTTGGGACGCTCCCGCTTTGTAGCTCTAGACCCCCTCCATGGTGAACTCGCCCCCCTTTGGGTATTCAAGTGCAGGGAAGTGGCAATGTCCAGTTTTCCATGGGATTTCTCGACAACCTGGTACCGCTCTACTAGGCCAACCAGGTCGTCCGCATTCCGAGGGTCATCCTGGGCAACCCAGGGAGTGGATGAATATGTCCATCACCGCACGTTTGAACATTTGGGCACGAGTGGAAGACTCTGGCTGCAACCATTTTTGGACTAGATGTAACAAGTCAAACATCTGCGAGAGAGGGGGTTTGTCGCCAGCATACGCCTAGTGGTGGACCCTTTGAGCTCTAACATAGTAACTGGTGAGCGTGCCAATATCTGTCTTTAATTTGCCTTACTCTAGTGCATCCTGTAGAGCCAGGTCATAATATGTCTTTTGGGGTTCACTCATTAAATAGGTGGCAAGCACCTCCGCCCACTGTTCCGGCGGCAGCTACTTCTGCTCTACTACCCTTTCGAACACGGTCAAAAATGCCTCAACATCATCACCTAGGGTCATCTTTTGCATAGCTCACCTTACCGCCTTCCGGACATATGAGAACTGACCTGGACTTGGAGGAGAGGCGGTTTCTCTGCTGCGGACCTCCCCTGCTAGGTGTTCCATCTGTCGTTGCTGCTGTTTGATCTGCTGCATCAGGAGTTTATTTGTCTGCTGCTGTACCTGTTGCTGCTTTCGGTTCTCTCGGTGTTGCTGGTGCTGCTGCTCTCAGTGCTACTGCAGTTGCTCTCGGTGCTGATGCAGCTGCTGCAGGTGCTGTTGCTGTTGGCTTTGGACCAGAGCTCCTTCATGCTGCCGGGCATCTCTCACTGGCTGACAGCCTTTACCCAGGACATATAACATTTTCTGTGACAGCTACACATGTTCCTGGAATCTTGCATGCATTGGACACACCAATTGTGGTAGATTGACTCACTCAGCTCCTTGCAGAGGTAGACACAGGAATGTTTTCATCTGCTGGTTTATTGAAATATGGCATAAACCATGGCAGGTTCAACAACATAAACATGGCCTTCCTGGCATAACGGCAAAACAAAAGATAAATTATTTCACAGTCCAAATGCACTCGGGATTCGCCTGCTCAGGTTGCAACACACTTCTGAGCTGAAGTTCCACACAGGAGACTTCCTGGTCTCCAAACACACAACAGAAAAAACCCAGAACAGGAGTCTTTTATACAGGTGACTATGTAAGACAGCTGTCTTTAATGCAGGTAGCGAGTTGATTAGGAGCGTCTAACAGGTCTGTAGGAGCCAGAACTCATAATGGTTTGTAGAGGATTAAATACTTATTTCTCACTGCAAAATGCAAAAAAAAAAATCTACTTTATACAATGTGATGTTCTTGATTTTTTTGGATATTCTATCTCTCATTGTTAAAATTAACCTACCCTTAAAATTATAGACTGTTCATGTATTTGTCAGTGGGCAAACTTACAAACACAGCAAGGTATCAAATACTTATTTCCCCCACTGTATATATGTATAGGATATTGAAGAGAATGTAGGTCATGCTGCAAGACAATGACCTAAAGCACACGAGTCATTCTTCAAAAGAATGGTTAAAATAGAATAAAGTTTTGGAATCTCCAAGTCAAAGTCCTAACCTTAGTTCTATAGGACCTGAAGCAAGCAGTTCATGCGAGAAAACCCACAAATATAACAGTGTTGAAGCTGTTTTATAAGGAGGAATGGGCTAAAATCCTCCAAGCTTATGTATAGGACTAATGAACAACTACTGGAAATGTTTAGATGCATTAATTGCTTCACAAGAGGTCACAGCAGATACCTAATCTGAGAGCAGTATACTGTAGAGACAGAGACTCTGATTCCAGTGATGTGTCACTTAATGGGCTGCTTGCTGTAGTTTTGATAACATCAGTGTTGTAGCAGGAGATTATCACTAGAGGACTAGTAAAGGACTACTGCTGCCATGTAGACCAACTATGCCCCCAAAACTATTTGACAAAAACCCTTAAATTCAAAGATTTTATTAAAGTTGCTAAAAAAATGCACCCAAACACACTACCATGTGTACCAAGATTACCATAAAAATGGGATAAATTATTCTCATTCAATTCTCAAAGAGTAGAAATAGTTCCTTATCTCAGTGTACAATCCACTGGGATATAATGCCTGTAACAAAAATGCTCTAATGTAGCCACTAAATAGGACTGACCCTGTATAAATATACTCATAAGTAGTGTTGAGCCACCCCGTAGTGTTCGGGTTCGGTTCGGTTCGTCGAACACCGGGATGTTCGAGGAACTGTTCGTCGAACTGTTCGTCGAACACCTTAGAACACCGTCGAACACCGTTAAAACCAATGGCAGGCAAACAAAAACACATAGAAAACACCTTCAAAGGTGTCCAAAAGCTGACAAACTGCTCAGAAGACGCTTTCTTTAAAAAAGCCGGCCGGCAATTCAGCAGCGGCATACACCGGTACCCGACAATTTAGACAAGAAGGAATAGAGCATCACACATAGATTAGATAGATAGAAACATGTCAGTCACATATATATGAAGTACAGTGACAGTGTTGCTTACTGTACTTGTCATTTAGTGTAAAGGATTTATTAAAAAAAATAATAGTGTTTTCATGCACCGTCTCTTTAAAAAAGCCGGCCGGCAATTCAGCATCTGTACCCGACAATTTATAACAGACAGAATAGAGCTTCACACATAGATTAGATAGATAGAAACATGTCAGTCACATATATATGAAGTACAGTGATAATGTTGCTTACTGTACTTGTCATTTAGTGTAAAGGATTTATTAAAAAAAATAATAGTGTTTTCATGCACCGTCTCTTTAAAAAAGCCGGCCGGCAATTCAGCATCTGTACCCGACAATTTATAACAGACAGAATAGAGCTTCACACATAGATTAGATAGATAGAAACATGTCAGTCACATATATATGAAGTACAGTGATAGTGTTGGTTACTGTACTTGTCATTTAGTATTAAAATAAAGGATTTATTATTAAAAAAAATTGGCGTGGGGTTCCCCTTAATTTTAGGCTCTAGCGGAGGTTAAGCAGACGGCTGGGGCAGATGTTTGAAGCCTGGGAAGGGAGTAATACCCACGGAGCTTCCCAGGCTACTAATATGAGCCCCCAGCTGAATACATAGCCTTTACTAGCTATTAAAATGGGGGACCCCCCCAAAAAAAATGACGTGGGGTCCCCCCTAATTTAATAGCTAGCAAAGGCTAGGCAGACAGCTGGGGGCTGATATTAATAGCCCAGGAAGGGAGCCATGAATATTGGCCCCCTCCCAGGCTAGAAACACCAGCCGTCAGCCGCCCCAGAAATGGCGCATTCATAGGATGCGCCAATTCTGGCACTTAGCCTCGCTCTTCCACGCTGCCCTGTAGCGGTGGCAGGGGGTAATAGGGCTGGGGTTGATGTCAGCTTATAATGCCAGCTGACATCAAGCCCAGGTTAGTAATGGAGAGGCGTCTATAAGACACCCCCATTACTAACCCTATAGTCAAAGTTAAAAGAAAACACAAACACCCAGAATAAAGTCCTTTAATTGAAATAAAGACACAATCCTTTATTGTTCTAAATTAAACCATACTTACCATCACGCCCATTCCAGCTGAAACCAACGATCTCCTGCAATAAAAGAAAAATAATAAAGCAACGTCATCCTTACCTTTCCATGGTTCCCACGACAGCTTCAGCTCTGCTACATCGAGATGACAGGCTGGACCGCAGCAGAACGCTGCCATCCAGCCTGTCATCCCGCAGACACTGAGAAGCGCAGGCATGCTTGCGCTCTGCAGTGTCTGGCTGTGACGGCATTAAGATGAGACGAGTTCATGTCCAATGAACTCGGCACACCTCCTGCACGTCACTGACAGCGTGGGAGAATTCTCCTGCACTCAGCGCTTGAGCGTGAGAATTCTCCCACGCTGAAGCGCTGAGTGCAGGAGAATTTTCCCACGCTGTCAGTGACGTGCATAAGGTGAGCTCATGTCCAATGAACTCAGCTCACCTCCTGCACGTCATTGACAGCGTGGGAGAATTCTCCTGCACTCAGCGCTTCAGTGTGAGAATTCTCCCACGCTGAAGCGCTGAGTGCAGGAGAATTTTCCCACGCTGTCAGTGACGTGCATGAGGTGAGCCGAGTTCATTGGACATGAACTCGGCTCATCTGGATGCCCTCACAGAGAGACACTGTGGAGCGCAAGCAAGCCTGCGCTTCTCAGTGTCTGCGGGATGACAGGCTGGATGGCAGAGTTCTGCTGCGGTCCAGCCTGTCATCTCGATGTAGCAGAGCTGAAGCTGTCATGGGAACCATGGAAAGGTAAGGATGATGTTGCTTTATTATTTTTCTTTTATTTCAGGAGATCGTTGGCTTCAGCTGGAATGGGCGTGACGGTAAGTATGGTTTAATTTAGAACAATAAAGAATTGTGTGTTTATTTCAATTAAAGGACTTTTTTCTGGGTGTTGTGTTTTTTTTAAATACTTTACTAGAAATTCATGGTGGTCATGTCTAATATTGGCGTGACCCCATGAATTTTGGGCTTAGGGCCAGCTGATAATGCCAAGCTGGCCCTAACCCCTTTATTACCCAGTGAGCCACCGCATCAGGGCCCTGGATGAGTTGGGTACAGCGCCAGAAGATGGCGCTTCTATGAACGCGCCATTTTCCGGGGTGGCTGCGGACTGCAATTTGCAGCGGGGGTGGCCCAGAAAGCTTGGGCCTCCCTGCGCTGCGGATTCCAGCCCCCAGCTGCCTAGTTGTACCTGGCTGGACACAAAAACAGGGTGAAGCCCCACGTCAATTTTCTTTAAATTATTTCATGAAATAATTAAGAAAAAAAGGGCTTCCCTATATTGTTGTGTCCGGCCAGGTACAAATAGGCAGCTGGTGGTTGGGGGCAGCCCGTTCCTGCCTGCTGCACCTGACTGGACACAAATATAGTGCGAAGCCCCACGTCAATTTTTTTTTAATTATTTCATGAATTTCCTGAAATAATTTAAAAAAATTGAAGTGGGGCTTCGCACTATATTTGTGTCCAGCCAGGTACAGCAGGCAGGAACGGGCTGCCCCCAACCACCAGCTGCCTATTTGTACCTGGCCGGACACAACAATATAGAGAAGGCCTTTTTTTCTTAATTATTCCATGAATTTCATGAAATAATTAAAAAAAATTGAAGTGGGGCTTCGCACTATATTTGTGTCCAGCCAGGTGCAGCAGGCAGGAACGGGCTGCCCCCAACCACCAGCTGCCTATTTGTACCTGGCCGGACACAACAATATAGGGAAGGCCTTTTTTTCTTAATTATTTCATGAATTTCATGAAATAATTAAAAAAAAAATACGTGGGGCTTCGCCCTATTTTTGTGTCCAGCCAGGTACAACTAGGCAGCTGGGGGCTGGAATCTGCAGCGCAGGGAGGCCCAAGCTTTCTGGGCCCCCCCCGCTGCAAATTGCAGTCCGTAGCCACCCCGGAAAATGGCGCGTTCATAGAAGCGCCATCTTCTGGCGCTGTACCCAACTCATCCAGGGCCCTGGTGCGGTGGCTCACTGGATAATAAAGGGGTTAGGGCCAGCTTGGTATTATCAGCTGGCCCCAAGTCCAAAATTCATGGGGTCACGCCAATATTAGACATGACCGCCATGAATTTCTAGTAAAGTATTTAAAAAAAACACAACACCCAGAATAAAGTCCTTTAATTGAAATAAACACACAATTCTTTATTGTTCTAAATTAAACCATACTTACCGTCACGCCCATTCCAGCTGAAGCCAACGATCTCCTGCAATAAAAGAAAAATAATAAACCAACCTCATCCTTACCTTTCCATGGTTCCCACGACAGCTTCAGCTCTGCTACATCGAGATGACAGGCTGGACCGCAGCAGAACGCTGCCATCCAGCCTGTCATGCCGCAGACACTGAGAAGAGCAGGCATGCTTGCGCTCCTCAGTGTCTCGCTGTGACGGCATCCAGATGAGCCGAGGTCATGTCCAATGAACTCAGCTCACCTCATGCACCTCACTGACAGCGTGGGAAAATTCTCCTGCACTCAGCGCTTCAGCGTGAGAATTCTCCCACGCTGTAAGTGACGTGCATGAGGTGAGCCGAGTTCATTGGACATGACCTCGGCTCATCTTTATGCCGTCACAGAGAGACAATGTGGAGCGCAAGCAAGCCTGCTCTTCTCAGTGTCTGCGGGATGACAGGCTGGATGGCAGCGTTCTGCTGCGGTCTAGCCTGTCATCTCGATGTAGCAGAGCTGAAGCTGTCGTGGGAACCATGGAAAGGTAAGGATGAGGTTGGTTTATTATTTTTCTTTTATTGCAGGAGATCGTTGGCTTCAGCTGGAATGGGCGTGACGGTAAGTATGGTTTAATTTAGAACAATAAAGAATTGTGTGTTTATTTCAATTAAAGGACTTTATTCTGGGTGTTTGTGTTTTTTTTAACTTTGACTATGGGGTTAGTAATGGGGGTGTCTTATAGACGCCTCTCCATTACTAACCTGGGCTTGATGTCAGCTGGCATTATAAGCTGACATCAACCCCAGCCCTATTACCCCCTGCCACCGCACCAGGGCAGCGTGGAAGAGCGAGGCTAAGTGCCAGAATTGGCGCATCCTATGAATGCGCCATTTCTGGGGCGGCTGACGGCTGGTGTTTCTAGCCTGGGAGGGGGCCAATATTCATGGCTCCCTTCCTGGGCTATTAATATCAGCCCCCAGCTGTCTGCCTAGCCTTTGCTAGCTATTAAATTAGGGGGGACCCCACGTCATTTTTTTTGGGGGGTCCCCCATTTTAATAGCTAGTAAAGGCTATGTATTCAGCTGGGGGCTGATATTAGTAGCCTGGGAAGCTCCGTGGGTATTACCCCCTTCCCAGGCTTCAAACATCTGCCCCAGCTGTCTGCTTAACCTCCACTAGAGCCTAAAATTAAGGGGAACCCCACGCCAATTTTTTTAATAATAAATCCTTTATTTTAATACTAAATGACAAGTACAGTAACCAACACTATCACTGTACTTCATATATATGTGACTGACATGTTTCTATCTATCTAATCTATGTGTGAAGCTCTATTCTGTCTGTTATAAATTGTCGGGTACAGATGCTGAATTGCCGGCCGGCTTTCTTAAAGAGACGGTGCATGAAAACACTATTTTTTTTTTAATAAATCCTTTACACTAAATGACAAGTACAGTAATCAACACTGTCACTGTACTTCATATATATGTGACTGACATGTTTCTATCTATCTAATCTATGTGTGATTCTCTATTCCTTCTATTCTAAATTGTCGGGTACCGCTGCTGAATTGCCGGCCGGCTTTTTTAAAGAGACGGTGCATGAAAACACTATTATTTTTTTTGATAAATCCTTTATGCTAAATGACAAGTACAGTAATCAACACTGTCACTGTACTTCATATATATGTGACTGACATGTTTCTATCTATCTAATCTATGTGTGATTCTCTATTCCTTCTATTCTAAATTGTCGGGTACCGCTGCTGAATTGCCGGCCGGCTTTTTTAAAGAGACGGTGCATGAAAACACTATTATTTTTTTTGATAAATCCTTTACGCTAAATGACAAGTACAGTAAGCAGCACTTTCACTGTACTTCGTATATATGTGGCTGACATGTTTATATCTATCTAATCTATGTGTGAAGCTCTATTCTTTCGGTTCTAAATTGTCGGGTACCGGTGTATGCCGCTGCTGAATTGCCGGCTTTTCATGTTTCACTGTTGGCACTGTTCCCATCGATTTGGGCAATCACTGTAATGCCACAACCACCATGGCTGTGGCATTACAGTGAGTGGCAGACAATCCCTGCATGATTGGTGCTCTAAATAGCACCAGACATGCAGGACACGCTTTTGGTGCACGAACAGTTATCGAACATAACCTCGAACAGCCGAATTTTTTGCAAATCGTTCGGGTTCGTCGAACAACTCGAACACCGCCCAAAACAGCTCGAATTTGAGATTGGCGAACAGTTCTAGTCGAACACCGCTCATCTCTACTCATAAGTCATGCATAGGATCAAGTGTCGCACAGATACATATATGTGCCCAATATACACAGCATAAAAATATCAATGATCCTGCAGGATGAGGAAACATAGATAAATAAATCTGTTATCTCTATGCATACGTCACTGATATTATTAGCATTAAGCAAGTGATGCTGTATGCATGTCACAATTGGCCTAATATGACCCTATATTATGCTGGCTTCATATTTATTCTCTTTGAGAACTGAATGATAATAATTTAGCCCATTTTATGGTGATCTTGGTACTCATGGTAGTGTGTTTGGGTGCCTTTTCTAGCAACTTTAATAAAATCTTTGAATTTTAAGGGTTTTTGTCACATAGTTTTGGTTTTTCCTCCCTTTTTTCAAATATATTTTGTACTTCGTGATTCCAACCATGCCCCCACCACCGATTGTCAGTTTTATGCCTATGCACAGTGGACACAGAAATTTTTCAATCAGTGGTGTGGGCAGGGTTATACACGCCTCAGCATTCAGAGAACTGGTAGATCTGAAGCAGATAAAACTGTGATTTTCTTAAAACTGCAGTAAGCAGCCCAGTAAATTGTATATCGATGGAATCAGGGTCTCCTCCCTTACATCCTGCTGCTCTCAAATGGCATTCCAAAAACCTGGTGACAGATTTCCTTTAAATAATGACAAATTTAATATTTTTTGACGGATTAGTTTGATTTGGTTTTCGTAATATTCTCTTACGACGTGTGTGAAAATCTTAGGTCAAATTTATACAGAAATATGGAAAATTCTGAAGGGTTCACAAACTTTCAAGCATCACGGTAGATCAAAAGATTGAATCTAAGTTTGGCATATAGGCCTCTCCACAGCAATTAAAAACTGCATAAAATTGCATAATAAAAATGTCTGAATAAAAAAATATGCAAATTGCTTCTTCAGAGAAAAAGAGGACTTGTACTCTATAGCGCCACCTATTGGAAGCAGCAATCCTACAAGTCACAATCAACCCTTTAACGAGCCTTGCAATATGACTTAGGATAATAGCCAAATCAGAATCTCAATTTGCAGACACGGTGTTTCGGGCTGTTGGCCCTCGTCAGTGCAAAGTATGAGATCTGATTTGGCTAGGTGAATAAAAAAAAAAAAGTTTGTAAAAAAATCATGACTTGTGAGGTTCACAAGTCCAGGAAGCATCTGTCTATGGAAAGGTTGTATTCCCTCCCTCAAATATTCCTGTGGCTTTTCTGATCTCTCATATTTGGGTCAATATTTATGACATTGACCCTAGAGTTGTTGAGATAAAATTAAGAAGAGAAAAGAAGGAGAAAGCTGTGAACTCGTGTCGGGAATGCTGTGGATTGTGTTGTATTCAGAGTAACAGAGTAGTAGACCTCTTGCTCTAGCTATGTGTGGGACATTGTATAAGCAACCATGAATCATGTCATAAAAGCAAGTGTGAAAAGTCGTGACTGTACATCTATTCATGGTACACCCATTAAAATATGTGATACTGGCATAATTCTAACTACATACAGTCACAGTGGCACTATGAATGAGTTCAAATTAAGCCACAGACTGAATGAAAAGTGATCACAAAAGCTTGCACAGCTCTTTCTTGAACTGCTGGAGACTTAAAAGGAGGTGTAGCTCAAGTACTTCTCTATTCAGCCAGCAACTGGATGTGACCATTGTGCATGGAGGAACGTGGGACAGAGAACACCCATTATTCCAACAGTTTAGGTCCCAGAGTTCAAATTCCACCCATCAGGCATTTATGTTTTCTCATTCAGATATAGAAAAAAGAAAAAAAAAAATGCTTTGAAGGGAATCTGCCAGCAGGACTTCACCCCAAACTATTTGAGCTCTTTCAAAGACAAGTCCAGCAATGCCTTTAAATGGCCAGTCCATTCCTTTGTTACTAAGAAATCAGCCTTTGAACTGATATGCAAATTAGGCTGAAAAGCTATTGTAGATCTGAAGCCTCTGTCACTCCAGCTCTATTCCCCGCCCAGTGCCGCCTCCTCCTTTTTTATTGACAGCCTCAATTCTTCAGATAAAGTGAAGTCAGTCAAGCAGGAGGAGGCGGTCCTGGGCGGGGAATAGAGTTAGTCTGCATATCAGTTCAAGCGCCTATTTTCTCAGTAGTGGAGGAGCGGGCTGGCCATGTAATGGTATTTCTGGACTAGTCTTTGAAAGAGCTACATGTGCATATAAATAGTTTGAACTGTGAAATCCTGCTCATTGATACCCTTTAAATCAATAGTGAAAAAAAAAATCTTGCCTATAAAAAAACACTTAGGCATCTAAGAAGGTTGTAGTAACTCAAAGGCACACAACTGAAAACCAAATCTTCCTTGCATCATGGTTGCTGGAAAATGAGATGGCACCAGCATCTAGATTTATCTCATTGGGTAACCCCAGATAAAACCAGAACAAGTTATGGTGAAACATGGCCAACTTTAGCTATTGTACACCTTCTCCAATATGGCTGCAAAGCATTACCTTCAAAGTATAGAAATCTGATCTTATTCACCAAACTTCCATTACAGTAAATACAGGTGTGCAAATACCGCAAGGACAAAAGTGCATATATTTAACAAATCCATGACTCCGTTCATTTAGCAGCTATAACCCACTGAGAGTGACTTTGTGTTAAGGAAAAAATGTGCAACCTAGAAATAGCATCAAAGCTCCATAAGATGGGAAGAGAGAAGTAGGCCATTTTACTAAAAGAAGGGTACTGTATAAATGGGGGAAGTTAGTTTGGAGAAATAACATCAGGGTTTACATAGTTTAGTGGTGATGGGACTACAAGGTTATACTGCTTCTTGGCAGTGAGGAATGCTGTTTTAGCTGAACAAGGAAGTGATTTTTGGAACAGAAAGTCACCAGTGTGTGATTCTGTACAGAGACATTATTCCTCAAGTCAAGGAAACACTTTGGGATGAAGCCAAAAGTGTTGAGATGTGAAAAAAGTGAAGCTGAAAATAAGAGAACAGGCTGGCAAGTCAGCACCTTTTGATGAGACAGGTGGCAAAACATTTCCAAAGTCAAGGCCTAATTTTTCCCAGAATGATCTGCACCTAAACTACATTTCATTTGTGAAAAAAGTGGCGTTTGAATGTTGAAAATGTATATTTTGTTACGTGCTTCACGATTATTTATGGTATTAAGAATGGGGCACAAAAATGTATTTAAATGTATAAGTGGTGTCTGCTTCTTACCCTCCTCTATGACTAAGAATATAGAGGTTCAGAGCTCTATGTTTCTTTGTTGCACTGATACTTCTCTGTGTACAGATGTCCATAAATTAGGTTGTGTGATAATGAGAAATGACACAGGGAAAAAGTATTGAACACAAGAAGAAGGAGAGGTGCAAAAAGCCATGGAAAGTCATGACATCAGCTGAAATCTATCAATAATTAGAAAGCAACCCTGCCACTTAGTGAAAAATAATATCAGCTGGTTCAACCGATGGCCTATAAAAAGGTGTCTCATTACCAATGTGCCCCACAAGAAACATCTCTTGGTGGGGAAAACCAATGAGTGGTCTTAAAACCTGCGCAACCTTATTGTTGCAAAACATACTGATGGCATTGGTCACAGAAGAATTTCTAAACTTCTGAAGATTCCAGTGAGTACTGTTGGGGCCATAATCCAGAAGTGGAAAGAATATCATTTCACCATTAACTGGCCATGACCAGGTGCTCCTCGCAATATTTCAGACAGAGGAGTGAAAAGAATTATCAGAAGAGTTGTCCAAGAACCAAGGACCACCTGTGGAGAGCTACAGAAAGACCTGAAATCAGCAAGTACAATTGTTTGAAAGAAAATTATAAGTGATGCACTCAACCTCTATGGGCTGTATGAATGCTCATCATGCAAGGCTTCATTGCTGAACAAAAAGCCTGTGATATACTCGGAGAATATAGTCTGGTCAATTGAGACCAAAATTGAACTCTTTGAAAGCCATCATACACACCATGTTTGGAGGCCAATAGTCACTGCATATCACCCCCAAAACACCATATCAACAGTAAAGTTTGGAGGTGGTAACATCATGTTGTGGGGCGTTTTCAGCGTATGACACTGGCAAATTTCATGTAATTGAAGGAAGGATGAATGGACAAATGTACCGAGATATTCTTGTTAAAAATCTGCTGCCATCTACCAGGATGATGAAGATGAAACAAGGGTGGACATTTCAACAAGACAATGATCCCAAACACACAGCCAAGGAAACTCTCAATTGGTTTTAGAGAGAGAAAATAAAGCTGCTAGAATGTCCCTTCCAATCACCTGATCGGAATCCAATAGAAAATGTATGGAAGGAACTAAAGCTCAGAATTCATAGAAGGAGCCCACGGGATCCTTCAGAATTTGGAGAGTGTTTGTGTGGAAGAAAGGACCAAAATCACACCTGTGCAATGCATACGACTCGTTTCTCCGTACAGGAGGTGTCTTGAACCTGTCATCACCAACAAAGGCTTTTGTACGAAGTATTAAATAAATTTCAGTAAGAGTGCTCCGTTTTTTTCCCTGTGTCATTTCTCATTAATACACATAATTTAATTTATGGACATCTATCATTTGATTTATTTGCCTGTGTGGATTGGATGGGTTGGTATCGACATCTGCTGAGAATTTCATGTCAATAGCACCTGTAGAAATATACAGTACAGACCAAAAGTTTGGACACACCTTCTCATTTAAAGATTTTTCTGTATTTTCATGACTATGAAAATTGTACATTCACACTGAAGGCATCAAAACTATGAATTAACACATGTGGAATTATATACTTAACAAAAAAGTGTGAAACAACTGAAAATATGTCTTATATTCTAGGTTCTTCAAAGTAGCCACCTTTTGCTTTGATGACTGTTTTGCACACTCTTGGCATTCTCTTGATGAGCTTCAAGAGGTAGTCACCAGAAATGGTCTTCCAACAATCTTGAAGGAGTTCCCAGAGATGCTTAACACTTGTTGGCCCTTTTGCCTTCACTCTGCGGTCCAGCTCACCCCAAACCATCTCAATTGGGTTCAGGTCTGGTGACTTTGGAGGCCAGGTCATCTGGCGTAGCACCCCAGCACTCTCCTTCTTGGTCAAATAGCCCTTACACAGTCTGGAGGTGTGTTTGGGGTCATTGTCCTGTTGAAAAATAAATGATGGTCCAACTAAACGCAAACCGGATGGAATAGCATGCCACTGCAAGATGCTGTGGTAGCCATGCTGGTTCAGTATGCCTTCAATTTTGAATAAATCCCCAAGAGTGTCACCAGCAGAGCACCCCCACACCATCACACCTCCTCCTCCATGCTTCACGGTGGGAACCAGGCATGTAGAGTCCATCCGTTCAACTTTTCTGCGTCGCACAAAGACACGGTGGTTGGAACCAAAGATCTCAAATTTGGACTCATCAGACCAAAGCACAGATTTCCACAGGTCTAATGTCCATTCCTTGTGTTCTTTAGCCCAAACAAGTCTCTTCTGCTTGTTGCCTGTCCTTAGCAGTGGTTTCCTAGCAGCTATTTTACCATGAAGGCCTGCTACACAAAGTCTTCTCTTAACAGTTGTTGAAGAGATGTGTCTGCTGCTAGAACTCTGTGTGGCATTGACCTGGTCTCTAATCTGAGCTGCTGTTAACCTGCGATTTCTGAGGCTGGTGACTCGGATAAACTTATCCTCAGAAGCAGAAGCCTTTCCTGGGGCGGTCCTCATGTGAGCCAGTTTCTTTGTAGCCCTTGATGGTTTTTGCAACTGCACTTGGGGACACTTTCAAAGTTTTCCCAATTTTTCGCACTGACTGACCTTCATTTCTTAAAGTAATGACGGCCACTCGTTTTTCTTTACTTAGCTTCTTTTTTCTTGCCATAATACAAATTCTAACAGTTTATTCAGTAGGACTATCAGCTGTGTATCCACCAGACTTCTGCACAACACAACTGATGGTCCCAACCCCATTTATAAGGCAAGAAATCCCACTTATTAAACCTGACAGGGCACACCTGTGAAGTGAAAACCATTTCCGGTGACTACCTCTTGAAGCTCATCAAGAGAATGCCAAGAGTGTGCAAAGCAGTCATCAAAGCAAAAGGTGGCTACTTTGAAGAACCTAGAATATAAGACATATTTTCACTTGCTTCACACTTTTTTGTTAAGTATATAATTCCACATGTGTTAATTCATAGTTTTGATGCCTTCAGTGTGAATGTACAATTTTCATAGTCATGAAAATACAGAAAAATCTTTAAATGAGAAGGTGTGTCCAAACTTTTGGTCTGTACTGTATATTTACTTAAAAAATTGGTGATGTGTTCAATACTTATTTCACCCGCTGTGTACAGTCATGGCCAAAAGTTTTGAGAATGACACCAAAATTATATTTTCACATGATCTGCTGGCCTCTGGTTTTTATTAGTGTTTGTCTGATGTTTATATCACATACAGAAATATAATTGCAAACATATTATGAGTACCAATAGGTTATATTGACAGTTAGAATGAGTTAATGCAGCAAGTCAATATTTGCAGTGTTGCCCCTTCTTCTTCAAGACCTCTGTAATTCTCCCTGGCATGCTCTCAATCAACTTTTGGACCAAATCCTGACTGATAGCAGTCCATTCTTGCATAATCAATGCTTGCATTTTGCCAGAATTTGTTGGTTTTTGTTTGTCCACCCGTCTCTTGATGATTGACCACAAGTTCTCAATGGGATTAAGATCTGGGGAGTTTCCAGGCCATGGACCCAAAATCTCTATGTTTTGTTCCATGAGCCATTTTGTTATCACCTTTGCTTTATGGCAAGGTGCTCCATCATGCTGGAAAAGGCATTTTTGGGCGCCAAACTGCTCTTGGACGGTTGGGAGAAGTTGCTCTTGGAGGACATTCTGGTACCATTCTTTATTCATGGCTGTGTTTTTAGGCAAGACTGTGAGTGAGCCGATTCCCTTGGCTGAGAAGCAACCCCACACATGAATGGTTTCAGGATGCTTTACAGTTGGCATGAGACAAGACTGGTGGTAGTGCTCACCTCTTCTTCTCCGAATAAGCTGTTTTCCAGATGTCCCAAACAATCGAAAAGGGGATTCATCAGAGAAAATTACTTTGCCCCAGTCCTCAGCAGTCCACTCCCTGTACCTTTTGCAGAATATCAGTCGGTCCCTGATGTTTTTTCTGGAGATAAGTGGCTTCTTTGCTGCCCTCCTTGAAACCAGCCCTTGCTCAAAGAGTCTCCGCCTCACAGTGCGTGCAGAAGCACTCACACCAGCCTGCTGCCATTCCTGAGGAAGCTCGGCACTGCTGGTAGTCCGATCCCGCAGCTGAAACAGTTTTAAGATACGGTCCTGGCGCTTGCTGGTCTTTCTTGGGTGCCCTGGAGCCTTTTTGACAACAATGAAAGCTCTCTCCTTGAAGTTCTTGATGATGCGATAGATTGTTGACTGAGGTGCAATCTTTGTAGCTGCGATACTCTTCCCTGTTAGGCCATTTTTGTGCAGTGCAATGATGGCTACACGTGTTTCTTTAGAGATAACCATAGTTAACTGAAGAGAAACAATGATACCAAGAACCAGCCTCCTTTTAAAGTGTCCAGTGATGTCATTCTTACTTAATCATGACTGATTGATCGCCAGCCCTGTCCTCATCAACACCCACACCTGTGTTAATGGATCAATCACTAAAACGATGTTAGCTGCTCCTTTTAAGGCAGGACTGCAATGATGTTGAAATGTGTTTTGGGGGTTAAAGTTCATTTTCTGGGCAAATATTGACTTTGCAAGTACAATACTTGCTGTTAAGCTGATCACTCTTTGACATTCAGGAGTATATGCAAATTGCCATTACAAAAAATGAAGCAGTAAACTTTGGAAAAATTACTATTTGTCTCATTCTCAATACTTTTGGCCATGACTGTATATACAGTGAAAAACACAGACAGAAAAGGGCTCCTGTGCAAGAACACTTTATGGGCCCTTTACAGCCCAATGGTTCTTCTATGGGAAAAGCTCATTGCTGCTTTGGAGATGGAAGTGAGCCCCCTTACCTCTTGGGCCCCTGCTCCAATGATACGTCCTCCCCCGAATATATGTATATATACTAGCTATTGAAACCGTTCTACGCCCGGGTGGCGAGCATTTTTATTGGTTATATGTTCTCCCATGCTGGTATGTGCTGCCCCCCTCCTTGTATTTGTGCTGCCCCCATCCTGTCCCCACCATCCAATCCTGGTATGCGTGGCACCGCTCACCCCCAATCCTGGTATGCGTGGCACCCCTCAACCCCAATCCTGGTATGCGTGGCACCCCTCAACCCCAATCCTGGTATGCGTGGCACCCCTCACCCCTATCCTGGTGTGTATGGTATCCCTCATCCTGGTATGCATGGCACCCTATCCCTCACTCCCAATCCCGGTATGTGTGGCTCCCCTCACCCCCAATCCCGGTATGCGTGGCACCCCTCACCCCCAATCCCGGTATGCGTGGCACCCCTCATCCTTATCCTGGTGTGTATGGTATCCCTCATCCTGGTATGCATGGTACCCCATCCCTATCCTGGTGTGTATGGTATCCCTCATCCTGGTATGCATGGCACCCCATCCCTCATTCCCAATCCCGGTATGCGTGGCACCCCTCATCCCCAATCCCGGTATGCATGGCACCCCTCATCCCCAATCCCAGTATGCCTGGCACCCCTCACCCCCAATCCCGGTATGCGTGGAACCCCTCACCCCCCTAATCCTGGTATGCGTGGTACCCCTCACCCCCCAATCCCGGAATGTGTGGCACCCCTCACCCTCCAATCCTGGTATGCGTGGTGACGCGCCCCCTGGGCCGTGTGTGCAAGTGTGTGGGATACCCGGAGCCGGGTCTCTGGGGGTTGTAGTCTCCGTGGCGGCGACCCGGTCCCGTGGCTCAGGGTGGTCAAACCAGTGGCAGTCTTTATAGGGTTTTTGTGGTTTAATGTCCGACTACGCCACCCGTGGATTGCGGTCAGGGTGTACCGCCGCTGCGAGGCAGTCCGCTGAGGCTGGTGTGGTGTGCGCAGCTAAAGATGGGTTAACTCCCCACTGGAAGAGTATGGCCTCAGGGCAGGGAATGTGGATGATGGGAGTGATGGTGCGCGGGCGTCCCCGTACTAGTAGTGCTGTATGCGGTGAGAAAGCAGGAACGACTCAGAGTCTTTGCAGTGCAGTTCAGGGTCTTTACTGATGATATTAAGGCAGACCCTCCTGGGAGTACTGGCTAGCATAAGGGGCCTGGTCAGTCTGCGAGCAAGCAGGAGTTCCCCTGGCCAGGTGGAGTTGTAGGCCTCCCCGTCTATCTGCACTCTTCCTGGCTACCTTGCTGTAAGCGAGTGGAAGTAGCCCACGTCCCTGAGTATACCGTGTGGTGCTCACCCGTATGGCTGGTGACTTGGGGCCTTCTGATAGCCTCCGCTCCTCGATGGCGGTGCTGGTCCCTTCCTTGTGACTGAGCCTCCGGGCTTCTATGGCCAGAGGACCTGGAATCCCCTGCCGGCTGGGTTCTGCTGCTGGACTTGAAGATCCTTGCAGCCTCGGACTCCGGTGTCCGGTATTTAGATCCTGGTCTCAGTTCCTGCTCCTACAGAGCTCCTGCTGTTTCTTTCCCTGTGTCTGCTTGTTCTGTCTAACCCCGCCCCAGACCCAGTTTATATAGTGCAGATTCCTCCCCTCCCAGGTCTGGGCAGGAGGTGTTGCATGCTTAAGGGCTCCTGACCAGGAAACCTCCCACTTGCTCTCAGACGTAATATTTCTATTACTGTGGTAACCAGACCCCTGGCGTGCCACATTCCCCCCTAGTAGATTTTAGTACTCCGGGACTTAACACATTTTTAAGAAAACACAAATACAGGGTATAACAGTAGCATAACATATGTACAAGAAGCTTTAGTCTTTAGAGGTCACGGCGTGTCCATAACCAGGTGTCAATGTCACCCAACAAGGTGAAGTCTTGGAACAGAGTAGGGGACCTGTCCAAAGCAAACCCCAAACGTTGGCCCTGGGCGTGGCTGCAAGGCTGAGGCTAGCTACTTTGGGCCACAGGGAGGCCATGCCAGACAGGTTTTTCTCTTCCGCGGCCATCTTCGCAAGAGGCAGGGGCGGAACTACCGCCCGTGCAGCCCGTTCATTGAACGGGGGCCCCGAGGGAGAGGGGGCCCCTCCAGGCTCCAGCAGGGCCGCCATCAAGGCATGTCTGCCCTGACTCCAGTGTGGGGCCCAGCCGGTAGGGGCCCCCTTGGAGCCCCGTTGGGGGCCCCCTCTTGTGAGTCTCTCTCCTCATGGGGCCCCCGGCCCCATGCTAAGCGCCGGTCCGGGACATCTCAGCGCTGCGCCTTCATGATTCCCCTGACTTCCGGTCATGTGACGGTGCCGTCACATGGCCGGAAGTCAGGAGAACCTGGTGTCAGCGATTTGGACGAGTGCCAGGATTCTGCAGGGATCGCATGGGGGTAAGTATAACAAGTTTTGTTTTTTTCAAAATACAATTTACTAGGAGTGGGGGGAATGGGAGGTGTGTGTGTGTGTGTGTGAGATAAGAGATGCACATGGGGGGGGGGAGATGATAAAAGATGCACATGGGGTGGGGGGGGTGAGAGAGGTGCACATGTGGGGGGAGGGGGATGAGAGAGGTGCACATGTGGGGGGAGGGGGATGAGAGAGGTGCACGTGGGGGGAGGGGGATGAGAGAGGTGCACGTGGGGGGGGAGATGATAAAAGATGCACATGGGGTGGGGGGGATGAGAGAGGTGCACATGTGGGGGGGGATAAGAGATGCACATGGGGGGGAGATAAGAGATGCACATGGGGGGGTAGATAAGAGATGCACATGTGGGGGGGGATAAGAGATGCACATGGGGGGTAGATAAGAGATGCACATGTGGGGGGGGATAAGAGATGCACATGGGGGGGAGATAAGAGATGCACATGGGGGGAGATAAGAGATGCACATGGGGGAGGGGGATAAGAGATGCACATGGGGGAGGGGGATAAGAGATGCACATGGGGGAGGGGGATAAGAGATGCACATGGGGGAGGGGGATAAGAGATGCACATGGGGGAGGGGGATAAGAGATGCACATGGGGGAGAGATAAGAGATGCACATGGGGAGGGGGATAAGAGATGCACATGGGGGGGAGATAAGAGATGCATGTGGGGGAGGGGGATGAGAGATGTGCACATGTGGGGGAGGGGGATGAGAGATGTGCACATGTGGGGGGGATGAGAGATGCACATGTGGGGGAGGGGGATGAGAGAGGGGCACATGTGGGGGAG
The DNA here is from genome assembly GCF_046119375.1 of Phyllobates terribilis. NCBI lineage: Eukaryota > Metazoa > Chordata > Amphibia > Anura > Dendrobatidae > Phyllobates > Phyllobates terribilis. The sequence continues at coordinate 502,996,161 of NW_027362761.1, read as the reverse complement.
GGGGATGAGGATGAGAGAGGGGCACATGTGGGGGAGGGGGATGAGAGATGTGCACATGGGGGGGTGGTGAGAGCTGCACATGGGGGAATTGGGAGAAAATGAGCTGCACATCGGGGAATTAGGAGTAGGGGGATAATGAGCTGCACATAATGAATGTGGGGTGGGGGAGAGTAAATGATAAATGACGATGGGGTGGGGAGAGCACGGACATGATATAATGAATTGGGGCAGGGAGTGCATGTAAATAATGAATGCGGGGAGCAGGAAGTATAGAGTAGAAGTTCTAATTAAATTATATATTAAGTGCCTATTTACAGTTAATGGGGGCACCGTGGTGGATTACAATTTATATTTGGAATGGTAGGTTGCATAATAACTAACCATATATTGATGGTGGATGCACGTCTGTATTCAGCTGCGTAATGTAGAAGTTGGGGAATGTGCTCTAGATAACTGTGTTATTTTATGCAGAGACGAGTCCTGGCTGGAAGACGTGATGGCGGTCTGTGCTGGATGAAGGAGAAAAGCGTAGCTGAAGGACTTCACCTAGAGACGTCACCAGTGAGTCAGTGCATTACATGTACACTTACACTATATACTATGTACCGGGCTCCTGTGTATAATGTCACTGGTGATCACTGTATTACCTGTACACTATATACAGAGCTCCTGTGTATAATGTCACTGGTGATCACTGTATTACCTGTACACTGACACTATATACAGAGCTCCTGTGTATAATGTCACTGGTGATCACTAGATTACCTGGACACTTACATTATACATACCATGTATAGAGCTCCCGTGTATAATGACACTTATGGTAATATTAGTAATGTGGTGGTAATATTAGTAATGTGGTGGTAATATGTGGTCTGGTCATGGTGTGGCAGTTTTTCTCCCTTCTGTGTGGTATTATTCGGTCACTATGTTGTGGTAATATGTGGTCTGGTGATGGTGTGGCGGTATTCCCTGTATGTGGTATTATTGGTCATTTTAAAAAAAAATGTATATGACACATTCCCTTAAAGAAAACTAAATAAAAATATATCTAAAAAGAGTATTGGATATTTTAAGAAAATTTTAATAGGTTAGAGGAGGGCCCGGCCAGAAGAGTCTACCTTATCGTGGTGACGGCTTTAAAAATCTTTTGGCCAAAACAAAAGCTGTTGGCTATGTATGTGGCACCGTCACATGGCCGAACGTCAGGAGAACCTGGTGGCAGCGACATGGACGAGTGCCAGGATTCTGCAGGGATCGCATGGGGGTAAGTATAACAAGTTTTATTTTTCTTAAATACAATTAATTAACTAGGAGTGGGGGGGATGAGAGATGCACATGGGGGGGGATGAGAGATGCACATGGGGGGATGAGAGATGCACATGGGGGGGATGAGAGATGCACATGGGGGGGGATGAGAGATGCACATGGGGGGGATGAGAGATGCACATGGGGGGGATGAGAGATGCACATGGGGGGGGATGAGAGATGCACATGGGGGGGATGAGAGATGCACATGGGGGGGATGAGAGATGCACATGGGGGGGATGAGAGATGCACATGGGGGGGGGATGAGAGATGCACATGGGGGGGGATGAGAGATGCACATGGGGGGATGAGAGATGCACATGGGGGGGATGAGAGATGCACCAGGGGGGGTGAGAGATGCACATGGGGGGGATGAGAGATGCACATGGGGGGGATGAGAGATGCACATGAGGGGGATGAGAGATGCACATGGGGGGGTGAGAGATGCACATGGGGGGGTGAGAGATGCACATGGGGGGGTGAGAGATGCACATGGGGGGGTGAGAGATGCACGGGGGGGATGAGAGATGCATCGGGGGGGTGAGCTGCACATGGGGGGGATGAGAGCTGCACATGGGGGGGGTTATGTTTACATAACTTTGTTGCCTTATGAAGCGCAGGGGGGGGGCCCCAAAAAATTTCTTGCACAGGGGCCCACTACAGTCTGTGTCCGCCCCTGGCAAGAGGCATCAAGGTGCAACTATCTACATTGTAGTTCCGGTTACTCAGCGTCCATAACCTGTCAGTCCAAATAAACCTGAAGGGTAACTAGAGAAATATAATTAGTAACCAAGTAACAAAAACATAAACCTTTTTCAGCATTGACAATTTACAAGCAAATTCACATTATATTTTAGATTCTCCAGTGAGCGGGCATCTGTCCTCTAGTGCTCCTGGTGGACCTACGTAACCCACTATCTGGCTCTGCACTACAGGGTGTAGGAGGTGTTACGGGTAGGTCTGGCAGCTTTCTGCGTACTCTTTGGCTTACTAGGGGCATGGCAGGCTCACTACTAGCAGAGGGTTGATTCTCCTGGGCTGCTGGTATGCATTCTTCTGCCTCCTGGGCCGGCTGCTCTTCTGACACTACCTGTTCTTCTGTAGGCCCTTGAGGGGCTGGCTGGAGAAAGGTGAGGACGGGTACCACGACTGCGTTGTTGATTTGAGTCCAGGACCGGGGAAAGTCTCCGAGTACGGTACTGATCATTTCTTCCCTTTCCTCTGCGGGTTGAGGGTTCTCTTGATCTTCGTCAGGGCTTTGCAGCTGCTCGGGACACTTTTTCAGGTGGTCTCTGGAAACAATGGCTGTGGTTTCTCCTCCTTACTGATTATGCAGACTTTTGGATTATCTTGGCTTGAGGGCAGTACTGTGTACGGGTCCTTCTCCCACTGGTCGTCCAACTTGTGGAGCCGCCTCTTTCTCTTCAAGTCCTGCTCTCCAGTAGTGTTGAGCCACCCCCGTAGTGTTCGAGTTCGGTTCGGTTCGTCGAACACCCGTGTGTTCGCCGAACTGTTCGTCGAACTGTTCGTCGAACACCTTCGAACACCGTTAAAACCAATGGCAGGCAAACAAAAACACATAGAAACACATAGAAAACACCTTCAAAGGTGTCCAAAAGCTGACAAACTGCTCAGAAGACATAACTAACACATGGAAAAGTGACAAGTACATATAGTCATGCGAAAATAAAAGAGGTGGAGGAGTAAAAGGAGGGGGAGACACAGATATAGGCATGTCATGCCCTTCTAAAATCCAAAAAGTGAGAAGCCGACACGGCCAGTCCGCTCCTGCCCGTGCCACCTCCATGTCGCCGGGTTTGTGCCAGAGCCGCGGTGAACCCTGACGGCCAGCCCCCCTCTCCCAATACTGGTGCCTGTCCGCTGGTGGGTCGAGCGAGCCCCCCTGTGGTGGAGGCAGCTCTAAGCTTTTTAATTTAAATTGTCTCTCTAATTTGAATGAATACACTTTAAATCCATTTACAAGGATCTATTGGAGGGCAAGTCTCATGCCAGCAGCCGCGGTAATTCCAGCTCCAGTAGCGTCCACTAAAGCTGCTGCAGTTAAAAAGCTTTTATAAGGATCGAGCTCGACTGTCCACCGCAAGGCATCCTACTGCCAGTCCCAGCCCCTATGCCTTGGGGTGCCTCCTGATGCTCTTCACTAAGTATCCCATGGTCCCGAAGCATTTCCTTTGAAAAAATTAAGTGTCTAAACTACAGGTGGTGCAGCTTGCTTAACAGCCGGGATAATCCGCTGACTAGCAGACACTGCTACTAGGCACAAAGTATTTCCTGGGCTAGATGCAGTTAAAAATTTGTAATTAGATACTCTCGTTGGATGCTGAGAAAGCATTCCATAGAGTCTCCTGGCACGCCATATATGATTCTCTTAAAAAGCTTGGGGTAGGGGTCTAGGGGACCCTTTTATAGCCAAAATCACGGCCCTGTATCGCAATACGTCACCTAGGCTGAAGATAAATGGAACTGTAGCACCCTGAGGGCTCGGTTGCTACAGACGTATTGCACCTCACCCAGAGGTGTGATATCTCACTCTCAGGTAAGGATGGAGTGTGGATCAGGACCCGACACCTGCATGCATTACACCACATTGCCGTGGGGCAGGGCGACCAATATGCCCCTGAGATGGGCACGACAGTCCCTGTCCCTGGCTGGAGTGGGGGGAGGGAACACTGAGGAAGGGGAACCCTGTAGTGCAGGAGCAGGGAGGAAGCAGTTCCTGGGTGCATTGAGAAGGGAGTATAAAAGGTGGGCACCATCTTAGTTCAGTGCAGAGAAGTCTGAGCAGAAGTGGCAGGGAGCAGGGGCTCTGCATGAGCTCTGCTCCGGAGGCGGGCCTAGTAACAGAGGCCCAGGCCTGGAAGAGGGAGAAGGAAGGAAGAGGAGCGGAGAAGGCTCCAGGAACGAGGAATGAAGGGATCCCAGGGGTGCGGACGGGCGAGTCGCCACCGCACGCCCGAATCCACCTGCGTGGAGGGGTCAGGCCAAAGGGGGAGACCGGTCCCCGAACTAGTGGAGGCAGGAAACGACCCTCAGCTAGAAACCGGAGGCTCTGACATTTTATGTGGCGCAGCCCCTCGCTACACCCGCTAGGAAGGCACCACATAGGGTCAGGGAAACTGGCGCCAAGTTTACCAAGAGGAGGCCCGAGGCAGCCGGACAGAAGTGTTGGTAAGAAAGGCCAGACAAAGGACACACAAAGGGGGTCCTGTGAAGTGCTCCAAAGTTATCTGGGAGTTGTCTGAGCCCCTCACCTGGTGAGCACAGTACGACGTGGGCAGCCGTTACCTGCAGACGTGGTCTGGATAATAAGAACTGTGAGTAAAGGCCCTGAACTGCATCACTGACTCCGTGTCGTTACTGCTGCTGCCCTGCACCATCACCCCCATCCTCCGCATACACTGCCCTGAGGCTATACTCCTCCCGTGGGGAGTTATGCTACGCTCTGCTGCACCCACAACACCAGCCTCAGTGGTCTGCCCTGTAGCGGCGGTTCACTCTGACCGCAATCCACGGGTGGCGTAGTCGGACATTTAAACATGAAAACCACATAAATAGTTCCGCCACTGGTTTGACCGCCCTGAGCCACGGAACCGGGTCGCCGCCACGAAGACTACAACCACCAGCATCCACCAAAAAGGGTCCGGCTCCGGGTGTCCCAAGGCCCAGGGGGTGCGTCAGAACATTTTCATCACCTTTCACAATCACCAATGGGACAAGGCAGTGATGTCCTCTGTCCCCTCTCTTATACATCCTAGTGACGGAGCACCTGCTCTCATCAATTCGCCATAACCCCAATATTAGGTGGATTGAGGTGGGAGGCACCGAGTACAAGTGCTCTCTATTTGCTGATGATGTCCTAGTATATATCACTCAATCACATATATCCATCCATGCTGTTATGGCTGAAATAGATCACTTTGTTACATGGTAAAATTTTAAAATCAATGCAGCGAAGTCTGAGGCCCTCGATGTCTCCCTCCCCAAATCCATATAGGATTCCATCCAGTCCAACTTTCCCTTTGCCTGGCCCTCACAGGGTATCAAATACTTAGGAATTCCTATTCATAGAGACCTCTCCCATCTATGTTATCTTAATTTTGGGCCCTTTATTGAACAACTCCATACAGACCACGGTTGGCAAGTTAGAACTGTAAGATTCACTACGTGAACCACTGGTGTTTTGTGGAAAAGCACATGTACACTGCGTTCCAAATTATTATACAAAAAGTGTTTAGGAGTGATAAGGGAAGAATTTGTTTGTTTGTCAGTTAAACTCATTGATGGTGATGTGTGTCAGGGCTCTTTATATCACTGTAAGCAATTGCAGACACCTGTGCTAATTAGTTTGGCAGGTGTGTCCAATGAAAGGCAAGACTACTTAAGAAGGCTCTCTCACATTATTAAGCAGCCTACATTTTCTGCCAAAATCGGAAAGAAAAAGGATGTGTCGGCTGCTGAGAAGCAACAAATTGTGGAGTGTTTAGGTCAAGGCATGACTACAATCAACATTGTGCGATGATCAGGATGAAGTGTCTTGGCAATCAAGAAGTATGTAGCTGATTCACAGTACACACGTGTGCGTGCTGATAAGGGCAAATTGAGGACTCTTTCCTACAGGCAATTACGTCAGGTTGAAAGAGCAGCGGCAAAAAAGCCTTGTCATAGCAGCAGACAAGTTTTTGAAGCTGCTTGTGCCTCCAACGTCCCCCGAACAACAAGATGCAGGGTCCTTCAGAGGTTTGCAGCTGTGCATGCGCCATCCTGTCGACCTCCTCTATCCACTTCACACAAGCAGAAACGGCTCCAGTGGGCCAAACATTACATGAAGACTGATTTCAAAACTGTTTTGTTCACGGATGAGTGCCGTGCAGCGCTCGATGGTCCAGATGGATGGAGTGGAGGATGGCTGGTTGATGGACACCCCACGCAAACACGGCTACAGCGCCAACAAGGAGGAGGTGGAGTAATGTTTTGGGCTGGAATCATGGGGAGAGAGATTGTCGGCCCCTTTAGGATCCCTGAAGGCGCTAAAGATGAACTCCATAATGTATGTGGATTTTCTCAAGCAGCACTTCCTGCCATGGTTCAAGAAGAAGAACCGTGTATTTCACAGCAAGATCATTTTTCTGCATGATAATGCACCATCTCATGCTGCACATAAAACATCTGCATCTCTGGCTGATATGGGCATAAAAGGGGACAAACTTATGGTGTGACCCCCATGCTCCCCTGACCTCTACCCCATTCAGAACCTTTGGAGCATCATTAAAAGGAGTGTCTATGATGGCGGGAGGCAGTTCACATCTAAGCAACAGCTCTGGGAGGGTATTCTGTCCTCATGCAAAACAATTGAAGCAGAAACCATCCAAAACCTGACAAATTCAATGGACGAGAGAGTTCAGAAGCTCCTTTCGAACAAGGGGTCCTATGTGAAAATGTAACATCACCTAGAATAAAGTTTTGAGTTGAAAACTGTTTGATTTCAGTTTCTAACAACCTGCTAATGCTTATAATTTCAAAAATGACCATTTTTTTGGTCTTTATTAAAATGAAAAGGTTGATCGAAAAGTTTGGGGGATCTAAGAGTGTGGCAACCCAGTAGTCATGATTACTTCGAATTCTGACAATATGAGGGTCATGCTGCAGGTAGTGCAGCAAGAAGGCACTTATGTGCCTTGCGCATCTCGGAGCCCCAAAATTATTTTCCGGGCTAGATGCAGCTAAAAATTATTTTTAATTTTAAATCTGGTGAAGCTTTAGTATAGATGGCCTAATAGGATCAGTGCTGCACACTGCTACAAAGCCCAAATTATTTTCCAGTCAAGATACAGATAAACATGATTAGTAATTTGAAAGCTTAAAACGGTTGGTAGGGTGATTTTAACCAATCATCAAGCTTTTACTCTCCCCAGGATGACACAGGGGTAGAAAAGTCGTTTCGGATCCATGATTTGTTCATCTTTATGAACGTGAGTCTGTCTACATTATCAGTGGAGAGCCGCGTGCGCTTATCTGTCAGAACACCACCAGCAGCGCTGAACACACGTTCAGACAGAACGCTGGCTGCGGGGCATGACAAGATCTCCAAGGCGTAAGTGGCTAGCTCCGGCCATTTATCCAGATTGGAAGCCCAAAAAGAGCAAGGGTCCAGTGACACAGTCGTGGCTTCAATGTTTACTTGGAGATACTCCTGTACCATCGTCTCTAGGCGTTGACTATGTGTCAGACTTCTTGTCTCCTGTGGCCTTGCAAAGGATGGGCTAAAAAAGTGGTGAAATGATTCCGCAAAATTGATGTTACCAGCAGATACTGTGGTTCTGTTACGGTTTGAGTGCTGAACACTTGACGGTCCCACGGTTGGCAAGTTGGAACTGTGAGATTCACTACGTGCACCACTGGTATTTTGTGGAAAAGCACATGTAAGATTCTGCAACAGTCTCTGCTGATACTCCTGCATGCGTGCATCCCTTTCTATGGCAGGAATAATTTCTGCAAATTTACTTTTGTACCGGGGATCTAACAGTGTGGCAACCCAGTAGTCAGGATTATTTCTAATTCTCACAATTCGAGGGTCATGTTGCAGGTAGTGCAGCAAGAAGGCACTCATGTGTGTTGCGCATCCAGGAGCACCAAGTCCCTGTTGTGTTGGTGGCGAGGTAACAATCATGCTTCCTTCCTCTGTCCTCTCCCCCCAACCTCGCACAACAGAAATGTGATCAAGGTCTCCCTCATCTGATGAGTCTTCCATCAGTTCGTCCTCCACTTCTTCCTGGGCTCCTGCACCTTCCTCACTAGTTTGGCTGCTACCATGCGCCCTGGTAAAACCATCTCCCCCACCCTCACATGCCTGCCGCCTTGGTGCTGCCGACCGTCTGGACCTTGCAGATGTTAGCCCTTCCGCATACAACTCCTCCTCCTCTACTTCCTCCACCTCCTCTTGTGCCACCACCTGACTCCGAATTCTGTTTAACATGTGCTCCAGCATGTAAATCACCGGAATAGTCATGCTGATAATGGCATCGTCAGCACTAAACATCTTCGTCGCCATTTCAAAACTGTGCAGAAGGGTGCATAGGTCCCTGATCTGAGACCACTCCTCCAGCGTGATTTGCCCCACCTCTGAATCTCGTTGGCCCAGGCTATACGTCAGAACGTATTGCACCAGTGCTTGTCGGTGCTGCCACAGTCGCTGCAACATGTGCAGAGTTGAATTCCACCGGGTAGGCACATCGCATTTTAGCCGGTGAAGTGGCAGGCCCAACGACTTCTGTAGAGATGTAAGTCGCTGAGCTGCGGGATGCGAACGGCGGAAGTGAGCACACAGCGACCGTGCCCTCTGCAGAAGGCCATCTAGTCTGGGATAGTGGGCTAAAAATTGCTGGACAACCAGGTTCAACACGTGAGCCATACAAGGCACGTGTGTGACATTGCCCCGGCGAAGGGCCGCACCCAGGTTTGCAGCATTGTCGCACACGGCCTTCCCTGGTTTCAGGTCCAGTTTAGACAACCATTCATGAAATTGGTTCTCCAGAGCTGACCACAACTCCTCAGCTGTGTGACTCACATTTCCCAGACATTTCAATGTAAAAACCGCCTGATGACGTTGAGCCCTACTGCCAGCATAGTAAGGAGGTGTGCAGGATCCCTTCTGCGCAGTTAGAAAGCTTGTGGCATGACCAGACAGGCTTTGGGTGCAGGTGGAAGACCGAGAGGAGGTTGAGGAGGCAGAAGCAGTGGAGGAACTTTGACATAAAGAGGATTGACGCACAACTCGTGGGGACGGCAAGACTTGGACAGCAGCCCCTTGTCCTGCTGTCACCATAGTTACCCAGTGCCCAGTCAGCGACATGTAACGCCCCTGTCCATGCCTACTCGTCCAAGTGTCTGTGGTGAAATGCACCCTGTCACACACAGAGTTTCTCAAAGAAGCGGTGATGTTGTGTGCGACATGCTGGTGGAGCGCAGGCACACCTTTCTTTGAGAAGTAGTGCCGACTGGGCATCTGGTACTGGGGCACTGCGACGGACATAAGGTCTCGAAAATCCTCTGTGTCCACCAGGCGGAAAGGCAGCATTTCTGTAGCCAAGAGCTTGCAGATGGTGAAATTCAACCTCTTAGCTTTCTCATGGCTAGGAGGAAATGGTCTTTTACTTGTCCACATCTGAGGGACCGAGGGCTGGCTATTGTGCTTAGACGGGGTTGATAAGGGTGTCCCCGGCAAACTGCCGGTCTGTGAGGAAGATGCAGGCGGACATGTTAGGTTGCCTTGATCCAAAGGTGGTGCTATCGATGTCGGACAGCGCTCAACACCAGCTGGTGTTACCACCTCCAAAGAAAATGATGACCTGCCAATCACGCTGGCTGTTGCGGGTAAAGAGGTGGCAGGTCTGCGCCCCAAAACAGGTGTAACTGCTGTCCCCCCAGTCACAGAGGATGAAGAGGCCGCGGATGCACAAGATATGGCAGACGGTGATTGGCCCGGCCGGCTAGGCCGCATTGTAGCACACTGAGCTTCCCACTGCAACTTATGCTTCATGTCCATGTGCCGGTTCATGCATGAAGTACTCAAACTATGTATTTTTTGGCCTCTACTTAGCTTTTGCTGACAAATGTTACAGATAACACGAGTTGGGTCATCTTTATCGATCTGAAAAAATGCCCAGGCTATGCAAGGCTTAGCACCCATGCGACCTGAAGAGCCACCACGACTTGTGGTGAGAGGCAGAGTTGTGTTTGAGGATGCAGTTGTTGACGTGCTTCCAGTACTACGTCTCTGTCCAGGAAGGCGCAACCTGACCTCGTCGTCACTAGCATCTTCCTCCACCTCCTCTGCTGACCTCATCTCTTGGCTGACTGTGGGTTGACAGTAAGTGGGATCTCCGACCTCATCATCATCACCCTGTGCGTTATCACACCCGTCGTCCTCAGAGCCAACCTGTTCCTGCCCTGACAAAAAACTAAAGTTGTCGCTCCAATCAGGTATTTGAGTCTTATCATCGTCTTCCTCATTGTCTCCACCAACAGGAGTTACAGTTTGGGAATGAGGGTCTACATTATGGTCAGAACCTTCTGCGTCTGGTCCTGGATCCGACTCATAAAGATTCTGGGCATCAGTGCAGATCATTTCCTCGTCTGGATTCACAGAAGCGCTGGAGTCGACCTCTGATTCCCAGGCTATAGTATGAGTAAACAGCTCTGCAGACTCAACCATCTGTTCTACCTCATACTCAGACGGGCAGCCCACTTAAAGGAGCACTTGATATCCGTTGAAGCACCTGCTGTTTTTGTGCCTCATCTGGAATTTGTAGCGATTGGCGTGGCCGTAAGAAAGGGATCTTATCACATTGTCCGCTAAAAGAAGTAGACATTTTAGTTTGGCTGGAAGATGGTCTTTCTTCTGCAGATGTTACTGTTGCTTTAACACCTACCCCACGGACACAACCTTTTTTCCCCTTCCCAACACGCCTATTCCCCTTTCCACCAGCAGCAGGCCTTTTTCCACTCATTTTGGTGGTTAACTAATTCACAACTCTGGAGTTGTTTGCACAAAAAAACAATGGATGGTAACTGAGCAGAGCTGAGTGGCCAAACTGTGGTATTAGGCCAAAACTATTGGCTGGGTTAGATGCAGAAAAAAATTATTTTGAATTTGCAACCTGATGGAGGTCAGTATAGATGGACTAATACAAATAGTCCCACACACAGCTAGAAGCCCAAATATTTTTTCAGAGGTACTGTAGATGCAGATAAAAATTAGTTTTAATTTGCAACCTGATGGAGGTCAGTATAGATGGACTAATAGAGAAAGTCCGACACACTACTAGAAGGCCAAATATTTTTTCAGAGGTAGATGCAGAAAAAAATATATTCAGTTTGCAACCTGATGGAGGTCAGTATAGATGGACTAATACAAATAGTCCCACACACAGCTAGAAGCCCAAATATTTTTTCAGAGGTACTGTAGATGCAGATAAAAATTATTTTTAATTTGCAACCTGATGGAGGTCAGTATAGATGGACTAATAGACCAAGTCCCACACACTGCTAGAAGCCCAAATATTTTTTCAGAGCTAGATGCAGAAAAAAATTATTTTTAATTTGCAACCTGATGGAGGTCAGTATAGATGGACTAATAGACCAAGTCCCACACACTGCTAGAAGCCCAAATATTTTTTCAGAGCTAGATGCAGAAAAAAATTATTTTTAATTTGCAACCTGATGGAGGTCAGTATAGATGGACTAATAGACCAAGTCCCACACACCGCTAGAAGCCCAAATATTTTTTCAGAGCTAGATGCAGATAAAAATTATTTTTAATTTGCAACCTGATGGAGGTCAGTATAGATGGACTAATAGACCAAGTCCCACACACTGCTAGAAGCCCAAATATTTTTTCAGAGCTAGATGGAGAAAAAAATTATTTTTAATTTGCAACCTGATGGAGGTCAGTATAGATGGACTAATAGACCAAGTCCCACACACTGCTAGAAGCCCAAATATTTTTTCAGAGCTAGATGCAGAAAAAAGTTATTTTTAATTTGCAACCTGATGGAGGTCAGTATAGATGGACTAATAGACCAAGTCCCACACACCGCTAGAAGCCCAAATATTTTTTCAGAGCTAGATGCAGAAAAAAATTATTTTTAATTTGCAACCTGATGGAGGTCAGTATAGATGGACTAATAGACCAAGTCCCACACACTGCTAGAAGCCCAAATATTTTTTCAGAGCTAGATGTAGAAAAAAATTATTTTTAATTTGCAACCTGATGGAGGTCAGTATAGATGGACTAATAGACCAAGTCCCACACACCGCTAGAAGCCCAAATATTTTTTCAGAGCTAGATGCAGAAAAAAATTATTTTTAATTTGCAACCTGATGGAGGTCAGTATAGATGGACTAATAGACCAAGTCCCACACACTGCTAGAAGCCCAAATATTTTTTCAGAGCTAGATGCAGAAAAAAATTATTTTTAATTTGCAACCTGATGGAGGTCAGTATAGATGGACTAATAGACCAAGTCCCACACACCGCTAGAAGCCCAACTATTTTTTCAGAGCTAGTTGCAGAAAAAAATTATATTCAATTTGCAACCTGCTGGAGGTCAGTATAGAAGGACTAATAGAACAAGTCCCACACACTGCTAGAAGCCCAAATATTTTTTCAGAGCTAAATGAAGAAAAAAATTATTTTTAATTTGCAACCTGATGGAGGTCAGTATAGATGGACTAATAGACCAAGTCCCACACACTGCTAGAAGCCCAAATATTTTTTCAGAGCTAGATGCAGAAAAAAATTATTTTTAATTTGCAACCTGATGGAGGTCAGTATAGATGGACTAATAGAATAATGCTATGCCCAAAAGATTTTACTTCACTAGGTGCAGTAAAAAAATTGGTATTCTATACACAGGTGTTATATCTTGCAACACAGATAGGCTACTCCACTGACTAACACACTCTGCAATAGGCCAAAAAGGATTAGCTTTGCTACATTCAGCCAAATGCTGTGAAAAAAACTTGCACAGCACTGGCACAGACCTGCCTGGCAAAAACTGATAGGAACTCATGTAACCTAGTCCTGAAAAGGACTCCAATTACAATTAGTCTTTACTCCCACAACCTATCTATTTAAGAGCACAGACCTCCCTGATAAAAGTCGTAGGAAATGCTGTAACCTAGTCCTTAAAAGGACTGCAATCACAACTATTCCCTACTCCCAAGCTATCTGTATATTTGTGCGAAAATTGGCTTGAAATTAACAAGGTATAGCGCACACAGCAACAGCGGTGCCGTCTAACACGCAGCTGCAGCAGTGAGAAAATGGTGGCGACGGGGAAAATGGCTTGGTCTTATAGGGCAAGGACATGTGACATACACTGCCAATGACACATGCCCTTGCTTGTGTGAAAAAAAGCACTTCGCTCCGTGTGTGCGCTGCTGATAGGCTGACAGATTGCACCTCCCCACTGCAAATGCGGGAAAGAGAAAAAAAAATGGAGATCTTCATTGTTCCTGCAGAGATCCATCCCCTGCCCCTCCCCCCACCCCGCTGTACACTCAAACTGCGTATTAACATTAATTTTCATCATTACTGAGAAAAAATCCAGTTATGATTTTGGTGCACGAACAGTTATCGAACATAACCTCGAACAGCCGAATTTTTCTCAAATTGTTCGTGTTCGCCGAACGGCTCGAACACCGCCCAAAACAGCTCGAATTTGAGATTGGCGAACAGTTCGAGTAGAACAACGCTCATCTCTACTCTCCAGGTACCAGGGGAACAGTGGGAGCATACTGGTTATAAGTCTTCTCTTGCCTTTCTCTTGCTTGAGACAGACTTCGCTCGACGCTCTCCTGTACTTTCCGATACTGCTGCTGCCGTTCTGTATCCCAGTCTGCCTCTGGCGAGGTGTCCTCAGGTGTCAGGACTCCCATATCCAGGTCAATAGGCAGCTTACCAGGTCTTGCTCTCATTAGTTAATCCGGGGTACAGTTGGTGGAACCTACGGGGATGTGATTATACAAGTCCACCAGATCAGGCAGTTTTTCAGGCCACAGACTGCGTTCTTCCAGGGGCAATGTTTTTAGCAAGTCTATCACCACCTGGTTCATTTTCTCACATAGTCCGTTGGTCTGAGGGTGATAGGGCGTTGTTCTTATCTTCCTGCAGCCATACAGATTGCAGAACTCTTGGAAGATCTCCGCTTCGAAGGCTGGCCCTTGGTCCGTCAGCACTTGCTCCGGATACCCGTGTGGATGGCAGAAGTGCTGCTGGAAGGCTCTAGCTGCTGTTTGAGCCGTTAAGTCCTTGACAGGGACCACCACCAGGAACCGGGAGTAGTGATCTACGATGGTGAGGGCGTAGACGTACCCAGATTTGCTTGGAGCCAGTTTCACATGGTCCAGGGCTACCAGTTCCAGTGGCTGTCTGGTGATGATGGGCTGCAGGGGAGTCTTCTGGCTGGCCCGGTCCTTCCTTCTTAGGTTGCACGGGCCACAGTCTCTACACCACCTCTGGATGGCTCCTCTCATGCCTTACCAGTAGAACAGTCCACGCAACAGGAACTCCAGCTTCTTCCATCCGAAGTGTCCTGCTCCGTCATGGTATGCCTCCAGAACCATAGCCGCGTCTCGTTTTGGGACCACTACCTGCCAGGTCAGCTCATGTGTTCTAGAGTTGACCATTCTCTGGCACAGCTTCTCCTTGTAAGGAAACAGTCTACTTTTCTCCTTCCACAGTTGCTTGGTCTCCTCCGGAGCGTCTGGGTCAAGACGGGCATCAGCATGTGTCAGCATTTCCTTCACCAGACGGACTGCGGGATCACTGTCTTGTGTCTCCGCCCAGCTGTAGTGGGGTAAGGGATTGAACATGGCAGAGCGTCTGTCCCTTACACGGTGGGAATACAGGGTAATCCCATGACGGTGGAACGCAGGGAGTTCGACTTCTTCCAGTTCTTCTGGATCTTCCCCTACGTCCGGTAAGTTTGGCATTCTGGACAGGATATCCGCGTTGGCATTTGAGCGTCCAGCCCGGTATTTGATGGTGAATTCATAGTTGGACAGGCGGGCCATCCATCTCTGCTCCAGGGCACCAAGTCTTGCAGTGTCCAGGTGTGTCAACGGGTTGTTATCCGTGTACACGGTGAACTTGGAAGAGGCAAGGTAATGCTTGAAACGTTCGGTCACTGCCCACACCACTGCCAGGAACTCTAGCTTGAATGAGCTATAATTCTCAGGGTTCCTCTCCGTGGGCCGTAGTTTTTGGCTGGCGTAAGCGATTACCCGTTCTTTCCCCTGCTGGATCTGGGACAGTACGGCTCCTAGCCCGATGTTGCTCGCGTCCGTGTGGAGGATAAAGGGCTGGCTGTAGTCAGGGTACGCCAGGATTTCATCCCCCGTGAGGGCCATCTTCAGCTGACGGAAGGACTCCTCTTCCAGCTTTTCCCACCTGAAGGGCGGCTTCTGGTTTTTGGCCTGCATAGGAGCTGCCATTTTGGTGAAACCAGGAATGAATCTTCGGTAGTAGCGATGACATCGTCCAGGTATAACAGGACCGTCTCGAAATTCCGGTGTCCCAGACAGCATTCCATCAACCGCTGGAAGGTTCCTGGTGCGTTGCAGAGCCCGAACGGCATACAGTTAAATTCGCTGAGACCCATCTGGGTGGTGAATGCAGTCTTCTCCTTGTCTGCCTCTGCTACAGGAACCTGCCAGTACCCGCTAGTAAGATCCAAAGTGGAGAAGAAGTTAGCAGATTTTAATGCAGCTAAAGATTCTTCTATTCTAGGTAACGGGTACGCATCTTTGTGTGTGATACAGTTGACCTTTCTGTAGTCTACACACATTCTCATGGTGTTGTCCTTCTTTTTCACTAGAACTAGTGGAGCTGCCCAGGGGCTACAGCTGTCCCTGATTACTCCAGCCTCCTTAATGTCCCGCAACATCCCCTTTGCATACTGATAGTGTGCAGGGGGTACAGGTCGGTATCTTTCCTTTATGGGTGGATGGTCTCCTGTGGGGATGTGATATTCTACCCCCTTTACTCGCCCGAAGTCTAGCGGGTGTTTACTAAAGACTCTTTCGTACTCCTGAACCACCCGGTAGACTCCCTGTTTTTGGTGTGAGGGAGTGGAGTCAGTACCCAAATGCAGTTGCTGACACCAGTTGTTATGCACACGCCCGGACTGAGCGGCGTGTGCGTGTGATTGTAGTGATTCCGCTGGACCATGAACCGGAGAGTGCCTGGAGGGGCGTGACTAAGTATCTGGCCGATCCGACCAAGATGGCACGACGGCATATGACGCCAGTGCACCATGGAGAAACCGGGCAGAGGGACCAGGTGCTACTCCAGGTCAAACTCCGGACACGGGGGTTGACCCACACAGGGATTACTGGATCAGGCTGGTTAGGCTGGCGCACAGACTGGAGGGTATAGGCAGGCACGACTGGTATGCAGGCAGGCGGGTAAAGGCAAGCGCAGCTAGAGTGCAGACAGGGAGGCACTAGCAGGTAGGAACACAGGCGGGATAGGACCCAGTACACACTGGGACTCAGGAACAATACAGGTAGAGGGGTACAGGCAAGTACAGCTAGAGTGCAGACAGGGAGGCACTAGCAGGTAGGAACACAGGCGGGATAGGACCCAGTACACACTGGGACTCAGGAACAGGCAGGTTAGGCTGGCACAGACTGGTGGATATAAGCAAACACGGCAGGTATGCAGATGGGTGGATACAGGCGAGTATGCAGGCAGGGAGGTACTGGCCGAAAGGACGGGCTGGAGCACAGAAAGGTTAAGACCCAGTACAGACTGGGTCACAGAACCGCAGATGCGGTAGACAACCACAGCAGAGAGGGAACGCCCGAAGCGGTGGGCAAGAACAGAGCAGGACGGGGCTGCAGGAGCAGCGAGCACAAGCAGGGCAGGACAGGACTGCCGGAGCAGCGGGCAGAAGCAGGGCAGGACAGGACTGCCGGAGCAGCGGGCAGAAGCAGGGCAGGACAGGACTGCCGGAGCAGCGGGCAGAAGCAGGGCAGGACAGGACTGCCGGAGCAGCGGGCAGAAGCAGGGCAGGACAGGACTGCCGGAGCAGCGGGCAGAAGCAGGGCAGGACAGGACTGCCGGAGCAGCGGGCAGAAGCAGGGCAGGACAGGACTGCCGGAGCAGCGGGCAGAAGCAGGGCAGGACAGGACTGCCGGAGCAGCGGGCAGAAGCAGGGCAGGCTAGAACCGCCGGAGCGGTAAGCAAAGGAGTCAGAGCAAGCTAGGCTGAGTAGGGGGAACAGGGCTCTGTTCACATGGAACAGACAGGAAGAGAAAGGCAGAGCCAGATACCCACAGGGTACTTGCAGTGAAGTAGCGAGTGGACCACAAACTCACAAACGGGAGTACAGAGACAACAAGCAGGAGTTAGGTACGAGTTCAGACTCTGCAGAAAAAGGAAGGGAACGGACATCGGACATAGAGGCAAAACAGGTAAAGGATAGGAGAGAGTTCAGACTGGAACTGAGTGTACGGAGGAGACCGACACTGCAGAGGGATACAGGAGCGGGTCTGGGAATACGGCCCCCAGAGAGGCGGGACGAACAGGCAAGGAGCGTGTTCAGACAGGACAGACAAGATACAGGAGCGGGTCTAGGTAATCGGCCCCTAGAAGGCGGGAGGAACAGGCTAGGAGCGTGTTCAGACAGGACAGACAAGATACAGGAGCGGGTCTAGGTAATCGGCCCCTAGAAGGCGGGAGGAACAGGCTAGGAGCGTGTTCAGACAGGACAGACAAGATACAGGAGCGGGTCTAGGTAATCAGCCCCTAGAAGGCAGGAGGAACAGGCTAGGAGCGTGTTCAGACAGGCCTGGAAATACAGCCTCCAGGATAGGCAGACAAGAGAACACAGAACAGGACCTGGCACCTTCAGAGTGCAAGCACACACTGAATGAAACACTATGCTCAGGCAGGAATTGATTGGAGCAGCTGAGCTATATACCAGGTGACAGACAGCAATAGGCTGAGGACGCACAAGGGGTGTGACCCACAGCAGGTACAAAAAGCAGGAAGTGATCGGGCGCCGCCCTTAAGCAGCAGAAACAGACACAAACAGACAGCATGGAGGGAAGCCAGAGAGACATTCTGGACAGGAGATCAAGTGCGCGCTCTTGCACAGTGGGAGATGGACCACTATGCAAGGACGCCGCCAGGTATGTTACACCAGTCCTCCATTTGTTTCTTAGAGCCGTTACCTTCCTCTGGTTGAGATGGAGGCAAGGGTTCTACGGCCTTTACAGAATTTTGGTTTATGGTGAACAATTTGGCTAGCGTGGCATACCGGGGCAGGTGTACTTCTCTCTCCCCGATATTTACGATGCGGACGGGCACCCTCCCATGGCGTACATCGACCACTCCCCGTGCTGTCAAAATGGTGGGCCTACTGTCTGAGTAGACGGGCTCTACCATTGCTTGGTAGTCTCTACCTCTTAGACCAATAGCTGCCCGGCACCAGATCATCATCTCACTTTTCGGGGGCATGGCAGTAGGGAACGGGTCACACATTCTCACGCTACCAATCTCACCACCAGATTCCACCTGTTGCCATTTCATCAGTGCCCGGATCTCTTTTTGGAGGACACACTGCTGGCTGGAACTGGCGTTCTTGGCAACCTGCTGTAAAATGAGAATCACCTCTGCAAGACAATTTTCAATCACGTTAGTTCCCAAGGTTATTCTAGGGTGACTCTCATGACAGTCAATGTCCACAATAATAAGTCCTTGTGCCGCTAGTTCGACTTTACTGATCTTAATGGTCACCTCTTTGAACCCCACCTGCGGCACGGGCTGACCATTGCTGGCGATGATACTCAGGTCGTCATCTGGGTAGCGGGTTATGTCCGAGTAATTCCAGTACCGCTTAAAGAGCACGTACGGGATGGTAGTCACCTGTGACCCAGTGTCTAGTAGGGCACTCATAGGAATGCCATCCAGTACCACAGGCAAGACCGGACGTCCCCCTACGTATTTATCACGCCAGTTCGATGGGCCTGATGATCTTATGCCTGGGGGTTGTCCCTCTGCCCCAGGTTGTGCCCGTTTAAATGACAGTACCTTGCCATATGTCCGGGTTGATTGCAGCGGCGGCAGATGGGTTGTCCGTCCTCGTTGTATCTGTCGCTGGGTCTTCCTCTGGACGATGGGATCCTTCTCTGTCAGTGCCACGGGACATCCTCCGGACTGGTGGCCAGCTTGATCCTTCCTGGAGGAGAGACCTGTAAAGACTGCACAGTTCGGGTTAGCGCGGCTACGCTTTTAGTTAGCTCTTGGACCCGATGGTGCAGGTCTGTACCCGGGTTGTTGTCCAAAGCCTGCACACCAGCTCCTACAGGCTCTGCAGACAAGGGCACCGCCTCTTGATGATAGGTAATAGCAGGGCGCCGGTGGGTTACAGTTCTACCCGGTGCCGGTTCTCAGAGCACCCGGATGGCCCTGTCCTTGAACTCTGCAAAGTCTAAACCAGGGTTCTGCAAGGCCATTGCACGCAACTGGGTTTGGTGGGCGTTGGACAGCAGACCCTCAATGAATTGCTCAGTTAACAGTTCATCTGCATTCCACACACTGTCAGGGTCTGCCTGTTTAATGGCTCCCAGGGCCTCTTGCAAACTCAAAGCATAATCTCTTATGCTGTCTTGGGCCCGCTGCTTGCACCCATAAAATCTCATTTTGATCTCGGCTGAGGTGCGGGTATCAAAAGTGTCCTTCAGACGGGTCAAGATCTGCTTTACTGTCTCCTTGACCCGGACTGACCAGGACTTTACTTCACGCTGGGCTGCGCCGGTTAGCTGGCCTATCAATATGCTCACTTTCTGTCCCTCCGTCAGGGGGTATACCTTAAATAGGCTGTACAGTCTCTCTTTAAAGTCGCTTAGGGTATGCGACTCCCCTGAGTATTGGGGCAGCCAGGCCGCTCCGGGGATCTAAGGCATTGTAAATGGCATCACTGCGGCAGTGGCCGCGCTGGTAGTAGAGGGTTCCTCCGTGTCCGTCATCTTCCTCCCCCCTAGTTAAGTGTGGCCTACCTTCCGATGATCTTCTTCTGTAGGCCGCGGCTCGGCTGGTGCTGCTCCGGACGAGGACCTTGCGTCGCGTCCTGGTGACGTCAGCGTCGCTCTCTCTCCCTTCCAGGACCTTGCGCAGCGTCGGTGCATGGGGCGGAGCTTGGGGTCTCGCGCGCTTTCGGCGTCCACGCCCCTCTTCTTCCCGCGCGGCGTCCCGAAGATGGCGTCCGATGGCGGGAAAACGACTGCGGATGGCGGGAAAACATCTGCGGATGGCGGGAAACGGCTCCGGATGGCGGGAACCTTCACCACGGCAGGTATGACAGTCTTTTGAAGGCACGCAGTACCCGTTGGTTGCGGGCACGAAATCCTGCCGACTACGCCAAAAGTTGACGCTCCCCCTGGGCCGTGTGTGCAAGTGTGTGGGATACACGGAGCCGGGTCTCTGGGGGTTGTAGTCTCCGTGGCGGTGACCCGGCCCCGTGGCTCAGGGTGGTCAAACCAGTGGCAGTCTTTATAGGGTTTTTGTGGTTTAATGTCCGACTACGCCACGCGTGGATTGCGGTCAGGGTGTACCGCCGCTGCGAGGCAGTCCACTGAGGCTGGTGTGGTGTGCGCAGCTAAAGATGGGTTAACTCCCCACTGGAAGAGTATGGCCTCAGGGCAGGGAATGTGGATGCTGGGAGTGATGGTGCGCGGGCGTCCCCGTACTAGTAGTGCTGTATGCGGTAAGAAAGCAGGAACGACTCAGAGTCTTTGCAGTGCAGTTCAGGGTCTTTACTGATGATATTAAGGCAGACCCTCCCGGGAGTACTGGCTAGCATAAGGAGCCTGGTCAGTCTGCGAGCAAGCAGGAGTTCCCCTGGCCAGGTGGAGTTGTAGGCCTCCCCGTCTATCTGCACTCTTCCTGGCTACCTTGCTGTAAGCGAGTGGAAGTAGCCCACGTCCCTGAGTATACCGTGTGGTGCTCACCCGTATGGCTGGTGACTTGGGGCTGTTATGTTCTGCTACCAAAGCTAAGGAAAGAGAGGAAATCTGTCCCTACTATAGGACTCAGCTGAATCCCTACGATGTAACAGGGAACCTGATCCTGCGATCAGACCTGCTAAAGTCCTAATCTAGTCTGTACGGAGACCTATAGATGTGGGGAGGGAATCCCTACAAGTACTAAGGACTGGGAGGAATATGGGACACCTCCTAACAGAAATAGTAGCAGACAGACGAAAAAACAAAATAGAAAGAACATAGAGGTCCGTAGACCAAGCAAACTAACAGAGTTAGATACAGAGCACAGGCTAGCTAGAAAGTAGATATACAATGAAGTCCAGCAAAGCCAGAAGGGCGGAGCAGGATTAAATAGGCCAACAAGGTCATGTGACCAGCAAAGGAAAAAAAACCTAACAGCAAGGTTCTAACAGTACCCCCCCTTCTAAGAGGATCCTCCGGATCCCCTAGGACCAGGCTTATCAGGAAATCTCCTGTGAAACGCTCTGATAAGTCTGGACGCGGAAACATCATCTGACCTCACCCAAGAATTATCCTCGGGTCCGAAACCTTTCCAGGCCACAAGATACTGCAAACTACCTCTATACCGTCTAGAGTCAAGGATGCGAGAAATTTCATATTCCCCGTCCTCCACCACCGGAGGAACAGAGGCAGAGGCGTCACCATCCGACACAACAGCTTTTTTTAACAGAGAGACATGAAAGACCGGATTAATTCTCCAGGAGGTAGGAACCTCCAACCTAACAGCAGATTGGTTGACAACCTGAAGCACCTTAAAGGGCCCTACAAACTTGGGACCCAATTTCTTAGAAGGAATCCTCAACCGCAGATTCCTAGAGGACAACCAAACCATGTCACCAACAGCGAACAAAACCTCCTGTCGTTTCCTATCAAAGTAGTCTTTAGATTTTCTGTTGGCCTCCTGAAGATTACCACGCACATCCGTCCAAACTCTTTCCAAATCACCGGAAAAATTCTCCTCCTCAGGCACGGCAGATCCCAACTTGGAGAACGACCCAAACGACGGATGTCTCCCAGAACAACAAAAAAAAGGCGAACAACCAGCAGAAGAAGATGTATGATTGTTCAGAGCAAATTCGGCAAGTGGCAGAAACTCAGACCACCCCTCTTGATTGTCTGCCACAAAACAACGCAAGAACTGCTCAACATCCTGGTTTTTCCTTTCTGTCTGGCCATTAGATTCAGGATGATATCCGGACGAAAACGACAAATGAACTCCCAACCTGTCACAAAAGGCACGCCAAAAACGAGCCACGAACTGAGGACCCCTATCAGAAACAATGTCAGTAGGAACGCCATGAAGTCTGACAATTTCCTTGACAAAGGCCTTAGCGAGAGTTTTAGCGCAGGGCAGTTTGACGAAGGGAACCAAGTGACACATCTTGCTAAAACGGTCCACGACCACCCAGATGACAGTAAAACCCTCAGAGGGGGGAAGGTCAGTTATAAAGTCCATAGCCAAATGTGTCCAAGGTGCACTGGGGACCTCCAAAGGACAAAGCAACCCCGCAGCAGGAGTATGTGAGGACTTAGATCTAGCACATATAGTACATTGGCGCACCCACTTAATGACTTCCTTCTGCCATCCAGGCCACCAAAAACTGCGACCCACCAGTCTCTTGGTCTCAGAGATTCCGGGATGACCTGCCAACCGAGATTCGTGACACTCAACAAACAAATCTCTCCTAAAGGTCCCAGGCACAAACAACCTCCCATGAGGAGTGTTAGATGGGGCATTCTCCTGAGCTTTAAGAATCTCATCTTCCAAAACGGAGTCTAAAGCAGCTATCACAACACCTTCTTGTAAAATGTTTTCCTCTTTCTCAGCACCGACTATGGGAGAAAAACTGCGAGACAAGGCATCCGCCTTAACATTCTTAGTACCAGGGATGTAAGTAACGGAGAAATTAAACCGCGAGAAAAACAGTGCCCACCTAGCCTGACGGGCATTCAGGCGCTTGGCAGCATCAAGATATATCAAATTTTTATGATCCGTAAGAACCTGAACGGGAAATTCCGCACCTTCCAAGAAGTGGCGCCAGTGTTCAAATGCGAGTTTAATAGCCAATAATTCCCGATTACCAATATCGTAATTCAGTTCAGTCTCCGAAAATTTTTTTGAAAAAAAGGCACAGGGATGTAATCCATCCCCGTTATCCTGAGACAATACTGCGCCAACCCCCACAGAGGAAGCATCAACCTCAACCAAAAACGGCCTAGTAACATCAGGCTGCATAAGGATGGGAGCAGAGGTGAACCTCTCCTTGAGATACACAAAAGCTTCAATGGCCTCAGAAGACCACTGAACCGCATCAGCACCTTTCCTGGTGAGATCAGTCAGAGGTTTGACAATACTAGAAATTTTTTTTATGAATTTTCTATAGTAATTGGCGAAACCCAAAAACCTCTGTATCGATTTCAAACCAATAGGCCTAGGCCATTCCTGCACAGCCTGAACCTTAACCGGATCCATCTCAAAACCTTTGCTGGAGATAATGTAGCCCAAAAAACTAATTCTCTGTACAGCGAACTCACATTTCTCCAGCTTAGCAAAAAGCGAATTGTCCATTAATAACTGTAATACCTCACGCACGCTCCGCCAATGAGACTCCAGATCTGGCGAATAAATCAAAATGTCATCCAAATACACAACCACATTTTTACCGATCAAAGGTCTAAGGATGTCATTAATCAGATTCTGAAAAAATGCAGGAGCATTAGTAAGACCAAAAGGCATAACCAGATTCTCAAAATGACCCACAGGAGTGTTAAAAGCAGTCTTCCATTCATCACCCTCCTTCATGCGCAACAGATTGTATGCCCCCTTAAGGTCAATTTTAGAGAACCACTTGGCCCCCAATAACTGGTTAAACAGATCAGGAATCAATGGCAGTGGGTAAGGATTGCGTACCGTAATTTTGTTAATCTCACGAAAATCCAGACAAGGACGTAAACCGCCGTCCTTTTTTTTTACAAAAAAAAATCCAACCGCCACAGGAGACTTAGAGGGCCTAATGTGACCGGCGGCCAAACTTGTCTGTATGTATTCCTCCAAAGCCTTCCTCTCAGGAATAGTAAGGTTAAATAAACGACTTTTAGGAAGAGTCGCTCCAGGGACAAATTCAATAGAACAATCATAGTCTCTATGGGGAGGCAAAACCTGCGATTCTTTCTCAGAAAAAACTCTCCAAAAATCCTGAATAGGAACAGGCAATTCTCCCCTATCCAAAGCTGCAATACGCCCGTTACAACACTTGTCATAACATTTATGGCTCCAGGATTTAATTTCACTGGTAGACCAATCCAGTACAGGATTGTGAAATTTTAACCAGGGCAATCCCAATATTACTGGAGAATGCAAGTTATTCAACACTACCAAATCCAATTTCTCATGGTGAACACCATTAATAGTGAGAGGAAATTCACTGACCTTGAGAGTAATATTCTTCAAAGGGGAGCCATCCACAGAAACCACAGCAATGGGGGATGATAAAGGTTCAGGTTTTAAATTGAGTTTTTCCACGAATCCCCCATCAATTACATTCAGTGTAGACCCGCAATCAACAAACACCCGAAATTCCATCAATTTTTCCTGAGCAATCGTAGAAGCAGCTAAAAATATACCCTTGGAATTTAAACAGGCAATACGGGCGTGACTGACCATTTTTTTTTCTTTCTTCATACGAAGCTCACAGCCTTTAATCAAATGACCAGATTTTCCGCAATAGAAACACAAGCCTTCCGAAAAACGACGGTCTTTTTCTTGAGAGCGAGGTGCCACCGATCCAATCTCCATCGGTTCACCACTGTTAATACACACATTATCATAACCAGAAACTGACATAGCAGAGGATTTGCTCTCATTAACCCTAGCACGCAGTCTTCTATCCACCCGTATAGCTAATTGCATAGCCTGTTGCAAATCCTCAGGTGTAGGATAAGCAATTAGCAGGTCTTTAACCCTTTCACTGAGCCCAGCAAGAAATAGACTTTTCAGAGCAGAATCGTTCCACCCTGTTTGAGTGGACCAACGACGAAAATGTGTACAATATTTTTCCACATTACCCGATCCTTGTTTTAAACGTCTCAACTCAGTCTCAGCTGATGCGACACGGTCAGGATCATCATATAATAGTCCCAAAGCAGAAAAAAAAACTATCCACTGATCTGAAGCATGAATCACTAGGTTGCAAAGAAAAGGCCCACTCCTGAGGCTCTTTGCGCAAAAGTGACATTATGAACCCTACGCGCTGGGATTCATCCCCAGAGGACTTAGGTCTCAAATGAAAATACAATAATCAAGCATTTTTAAATGAAAAAAATTCTCGGTGTTCACCAAAAAATAAATCCGGCAAACATACCTTAGGCTCCAAGAAATGTGCTCCAGGACAGTTACTCACGTGCTGACGGAGCTCGGCCACCTCCAGAGAGAGTCCCTGCAGGCGATGAGCCAAATCCTGAACCGACACCATGATGGAACAGAAAAATCTTTCCTTAGAGAATTTGCTGGCTGGACTTACTGTTATGTTCTGCTACCAAAGCTAAGGAAAGAGAGGAAATCTGTCCCTACTATAGGACTCAGCTGAATCCCTACGATGTAACAGGGAACCTGATCCTGCGATCAGACCTGCTAAAGTCCTAATCTAGTCTGTACGGAGACCTATAGATGTGGGGAGGGAATCCCTACAAGTACTAAGGACTGGGAGGAATATGGGACACCTCCTAACAGAAATAGTAGCAGACAGACGAAAAAACAAAATAGAAAGAACATAGAGGTCCGTAGACCAAGCAAACTAACAGAGTTAGATACAGAGCACAGGCTAGCTAGAAAGTAGATATACAATGAAGTCCAGCAAAGCCAGAAGGGCGGAGCAGGATTAAATAGGCCAACAAGGTCATGTGACCAGCAAAGGAAAAAAAACCTAACAGCAAGGTTCTAACAGGGGCCTTCTGATAGCCTCCGCTCCTTGATGGCGGTGCTGGTCCCTTCCTTGTGACTGAGCCTCCGGGCTTCTATGGCCAGAGGACCTGGAATCCCCTGCCGGCTGGGTTCTGCTGCTGGACTTGAAGATCCTTGCAGCCTCGGACTCCGGTGTCCGGTATTTAGATTCTTCTGCCAGGGCGAGCTCTGCTCAGCTCCAGCCCCTGGTCTCAGTTCCTGCTCCTACAGAGCTCCTGCTGTTTCTTTCCCTGTGTCTGCTTGTTCTGTCTAACCCCGCCCCAGACCCAGTTTATATAGTGCAGATTCCTCCCCTCCCAGGTCTGGGCAGGAGGTGTTGCATGCTTAAGGGCTCCTGACCAGGAAACCTCCCACTTGCTCTCAGACGTAATATTTCTATTACTGTGGTAACCAGACCCCTGGGGTGCCACACGTGGCACCCCTCACCCCCCAATCCTGGTATGTGTGGCACCCCTCACCCCTAATCCTGGTATACGTGGCACCCCTCATCCATATCCTGGTGTGTATGGTATCCCTCATCCTGGTATGCATGGCACCCTATCTCTCACTCCCAATCCCGGTATGCGTGGCACCCCTCACCCCCAATCCCGGTATGCGTGGCACCCCTCATCCCGGTATGCGTGGCTCCCCTCACCCCCAATCCTGATATGCGTGGCACCCCTCACCCCGCAATCCTGGTATGTGTGGTACCCCTCACCCCCCAATCCTGATATATGCATGGTCCCCTCACCCCTTTCACACTGTACACACATATGAAAAAAATAAACAGTTATACTCACCTTTCTTCTCCAGCGCTGCTGTGTCCTCTTCTGCCGGAGACCGGGGGAGGAGTGCGGCGCCGGAGCACCGCGCTGTCCGGCGCCATTTTGCTGAAGACACACTGTAAATGTGTCTTCAGTAAAATGGCGCCGGATAGCGCTATGCGCACGCGCCGGTCCGATGCCTTCACTCCGCCCCCGGTCTCCAGCGAAGAGAGGCGCCGCGGCAACGCTCCTCCCGGTCAGGTAAGTATGTAAGTATGGCGCCGGAGATCGCAGTATGCGTTCAGTGTCTACGCATCCCGTGATCTCCGGCGCCATACACCTCCTCTTACCTGTAACGGCTGGATGTGTGCTTCTCTCTGGAGCCAGACTGCGCGTTACGCATGCGCAGTCTATCGAGGCTTCGGACAGAAACACGCATCCCCGGTTATATTATAGATACACTGCTCAAAAAAATAAAGGGAACACTCAAATAACACATCCTAGATCTGAATGAATGAAATATTCTCATTGAATACTTTGTTCTGTACAAAGTTGAATGCGCTGACAAAAAAATCACACAAAAATCATCAATGGAAATCAAATTTATTAACCAATGGAGGCCTGGATTTGGAGTCACCCCAAAATTAAAGTGGAAAAACACACTACAGGCTGATCCAACTTTGATGAAATGCCCTTAAAACAAGTCAAAATGATTCTCAGTATTGTGTGTGGCCTCCATGTGCCTGTATGACCTCCCTACAACGCCTGGGCATGCTCCTGATGAGGTTGCGGATGGTCTCCTGTGAGATCTCCGCCCAGACCTGGACTAAAGCATCCGCCAACTCCTGGACAGTCTGTGGTGCAACGTGACGTTGGTGGATGGAGCGAGACATGATGTCCCAGATGTGCTCAATCGGATTCAGCTCTAGGGAACGGGCGGGCCAGTCCATAGGTTCAATGCCTTCATCTTGAAGGAACTGCTGACACACTCCAGCCACATGAGGTCTGGCATTGTCCTGCATTAGGAGGAGCCCAGGGCCAACCGCACCAGCATATGGTCTCACACGGGGTCTGAGGATCTCATCTCGGTACCTAATGGCAGTCAGGCTACCTGGGGCCCACAAATAGCATGCTACAGGTGCTATACTAAATTTTTGTGATTTTTTCTGAGTTCCATTATTTTTGCATATTTGTGTCTAAATAAAATAATGATCCAGAAAAATAAACAAGGCCCTTATTCCACCGTCCCCCCAGAAACAGTGCCTCTTTTGTCCACAGGCTGTGTCTGGCATTGCACCTCCTACACATTCAGTAGGGTGAAGACAAGATGCGATAGCAGATGCCGTCCATGGGAAATTGTGACACTGAACCTTAAAAAGGAAGACCCTTTTTATTTAATCATTTCATACAACCATTTTAAAGGGGTGGTGTTACAAAGGCAACCCCTGTTATCTTTCCCTATTAGGATATGTACAAATAATACGCCTCTACGGAGCGCTACTCTGTATGATCAGATGTCATTCTAGGGCTCAAACAGTCCATATATTATATGGAGGGTCACTCATTTGATTGACCCCCATGTAATATCGCATTTGCTCTGTAGGGGAAATGCCTGGCTGACCGCTGGTTGAGGCGTTGGTCTGGAACAGGACTCGGGGTGATCAGCTAATCGCCACAGGGACTGCATTCAGAAAGGCTAGTTTCTAACAATAAAGTACAAAACAAACCCTGTCAGTAAAGTTGTAGTTATTGGGGTGCTTTAAGGGTTACAAATAAATAATTTCAAGTTTCCCTTTAAGACTCAAGCGTCAATGGATTTGCTCTGTTGACTACGTGGAGACTTAGCACAATCTAAGTATAAGTCTAAATACATTAGATGTCTACTAATCAAATATTGGGAGGTGTGACCTATTGCAGTGTCTTTAGACTTAGTGACCTTATGCCAATATTCAGTATTAATCCCCTGCCTATTATATAACTAAATATTGTTTTTATACATGAAATGAAAGGGGTTATGCAGGATTATAAAATATGGCTGCTTTCTTCTAAAAAAAAAAACAAACAAAATAAAAAAAAAAACAGTGCCACACCTCTCCCCAGTTTGGATATGGTATTGCAGCTCAGCCTTAGCACTTTAATAGTACTGAACTGCAGTGCCACACAAAACCTATGGACAGTCGTGGAACTTTATTTAAAAAAAAAAAAAGTCATGTTTTTCTAATGATGTACAACTTTTTTAAACTTTAGTTTGCACCAGATAAACTGTGACTTAGTGAAACTTGCACAATCTGTGATTTATTATGACTTAGCACTGCCCCACTTCTCACTATTTGTACTATGTTATGTAATATTTATGGCATCTTAGTTATGCTGCTTCAGTTCCTATGTACTCAGCTGCCCGAATTGTGGTCATACTCTATCCATGGCCAATGTTTGGGTCGCTCATACTGGATATAATATGCAAACACTCATAAATGTGTTGTATAGACCATGGAAGTTAACTATAGCACAACATGTGATAAAAAAGGCAAAACCCAAAGTATTACTAAATATTTCTCTCATATAATTTCCCATATAACTTATATTCATCTGGATTTTTCTTACTATCAATTCTTTTCTGATTTAGGCTTTTTCGCCACAGTAACTATAAGATGATAAAACTCAGCAGCCATTACAGTTGATGGGTTGTCATATATTACAATGCACTATGATTATGTTGACATACTGCATTTGGAAGACAGATGTGAAGTAGGAAATTTGAAATACCCTTTCAGTCCAGCAGATTATTGTGAGACTGATTATGATGACCATGTATTACAGACCAATGGAGATCTCAAACCCATCTCTCGTGCAGTCATCAGTAGAGATGAGCGGTGTTCGACTAGAACTGTTCGCCAATCTCAAATTCGAGCTGTTTTGGGCGGTGTTCGAGTTGTTCGACGAACCCGAACGATTTGCAAAAAATTCGGCTGTTCGAGGTTATGTTCGATAACTGTTCGTGCACCAAAAGCGTGTCCTGTATATCTGGCGCTATTTAGAGCACCAATCATGCAGGGATTGTCTGCCACTCACTGTAATGCCACAGCCATGGTGGTTGTGGCATTACAGTGATTGCCCAAATCGATGGGAACAGTGCCAACAGTGAAACATGAAAAGCCGGCAATTCAGCAGCGGCATACACCGGTACCCGACAATTTAGAACCGAAAGAACAGAGCTTCACACATAGATTAGATAGATATAAACATGTCAGCCACATATATACGAAGTACAGTGAAAGTGCTGCTTACTGTACTTGTCATTTAGCGTAAAGGATTTATCAAAAAAAATAATAGTGTTTTCATGCACCGTCTCTTTAAAAAAGCCGGCCGGCAATTCAGCAGCGGTACCCGACAATTTAGAATAGAAGGAATAGAGAATCACACATAGATTAGATAGATAGAAACATGTCAGTCACATATATATGAAGTACAGTGACAGTGTTGATTACTGTACTTGTCATTTAGTGTAAAGGATTTATCAAAAAAAATAATAGTGTTTTCATGCACCGTCTCTTTAAAAAAGCCGGCCGGCAATTCAGCATCTGTACCCAACAATTTAGAATAGAAGGAATAGAGAATCACACATAGATTAGATAGATAGAAACATGTCAGTCACATATATATGAAGTACAGTGACAGTGTTGCTTACTGTACTTGTCATTTAGTGTAAAGGATTTATTAAAAAAAATAATAGTGTTTTCATGCACCGTCTCTTTAAGAAAGCCGGCCGGCAATTCAGCATCTGTACCCGACAATTTATAACAGACAGAATAGAGCTTCACACATAGATTAGATAGATAGAAACATGTCAGTCACATATATATGAAGTACAGTGATAGTGTTGGTTACTGTACTTGTCATTTAGTATTAAAATAAAGGATTTATTATTAAAAAAATTGGCGTGGGGTTCCCCTTAATTTTAGGCTCTAGCGGAGGTTAAGCAGACCGCTGGGGCAGATGTTTGAAGCCTGGGAAGGGGGTAATACCCACGGAGCTTCCCAGGCTACTAATATCAGCCCCCAGCTGAATACATAGCCTTTACTAGCTATTAAAATGGGGGACCCCCCCCAAAAAAAATGACGTGGGGTCCCCCCTAATTTAATAGCTGGCAAAGGCTAGGCAGACAGCTGGGGGCTGATATTAATAGCCCAGGAAGGGAGCCATGAATATTGGCCCCCTCCCAGGCTAGAAACACCAGCCGTCAGCCGCCCCAGAAATGGCGCATTCATAGGATGCGCCAATTCTGGCACTTAGCCTCGCTCTTCCACGCTGCCCTGGTGCGGTGGCAGGGGGTAATAGGGCTGGGGTTGATGTCAGCTTATAATGCCAGCTGACATCAAGCCCAGGTTAGTAATGGAGAGGCGTCTATAAGACACCCCCATTACTAACCCCATAGTCAAAGTTAAAAAAAACACAAACACCCAGAATAAAGTCCTTTAATTGAAATAAAGACACAATTCTTTATTGTTCTAAATTAAACCATACTTACCATCACGCCCATTCCAGCTGAAGCCAACGATCTCCTGCAATAAAAGAAAAATAATAAAGCAACATCATCCTTACCTTTCCATGGTTCCCACGACAGCTTCAGCTCTGCTACATCGAGATGACAGGCTGGACCGCAGCAGAACGCCGCCATCCAGCCTGTCATCCCGCAGACACTGAGAAGAGCAGGCTTGCTTGCGCTCCACATTGTCTCTCTGTGACGGCATAAAGATGAGCCGAGGTCATGTCCAATGAACTCGGCTCACCTCATGCACGTCACTTACAGCGTGGGAGAATTCTCACGCTGAATCGCTGAGTGCAGGAGAATTTTCACACGCTGTCAGTGAGGTGCATGAGGTGAGCTGAGTTCATTGGACATGAGCTCAACTCATGCACGTCACTGACAGCGTGGGAGAATTCTCCTGCACTCAGCACTTCAGCGTGAGAATTTTCCCACGCTGTCAGTGACGTGCATGAGGTGAGCCGAGTTCATTGGACATGACCTCGGCTCATCTGGATGCCGTCACAGCGAGACACTGAGGAGCGCAAGCATGCCTGCTCTTCTCAGTGTCTGCGGCATGACAGGCTGGATGGCAGCGTTCTGCTGCGGTCCAGCCTGTCATCTCGATGTAGCAGAGCTGAAGCTGTCGTGGGAACCATGGAAAGGTAAGGATGAGGTTGGTTTATTATTTTTCTTTTATTGCAGGAGATCGTTGGCTTCAGCTGGAATGGGCGTGATGGTAAGTATAGTTTAATTTAGAACAATAAAGAATTGTGTGTTTATTTCAATTAAAGGACTTTATTCTGGGTGTTGTGTTTTTTTTAAATACTTTACTAGAAATTCATGGCGGTCATGTCTAATACTGGCGTGACCCCATGAATTTTGGGCTTGGGGCCAGCTGATAATACCAAGCTGGCCCTAACCCCTTTATTACCCAGTGAGCCACCGCACCAGGGCCCTGGATGAGTTGGGTACAGCGCCAGAAGATGGCGCTTCTATGAACGCGCCATTTTCCGGGGTGGCTGCGGACTGCAATTTGCAGCGGGGGGGGCCCAGAAAGCTTGGGCCTCCCTGCGCTGCAGATTCCAGCCCCCAGCTGCCTAGTTGTACCTGGCTGGACACAAAAATAGGGCGAAGCCCCACGTATTTTTTTTTTAATTATTTCACGAAATTCATGAAATAATTAAGAAAAAAAGGCCTTCCCTATATTGTTGTGTCCGGCCAGGTACAAATAGGCAGCTGGTGGTTGGGGGCAGCCCGTTCCTGCCTGCTGTACCTGGCTGGACACAAATATAGTGCGAAGCCCCACTTCAATTTTTTTAAATTATTTCAGGAAATTCATGAAATAATTAAAAAAAAATTGACGTGGGGCTTCGCACTATATTTGTGTCCAGTCAGGTGCAGCAGGCAGGAACGGGCTGCCCCCAACCACCAGCTGCCTATTTGTACCTGGCCGGACACAACAATATAGGGAAGCCCTTTTTTTCTTAATTATTTCATGAAATAATTTAAAGAAAATTGACGTGGGGCTTCGCCCTGTTTTTGTGTCCAGCCAGGTACAACTAGGCAGCTGGGGGCTGGAATCCGCAGCGCAGGGAGGCCCAAGCTTTCTGGGCCACCCCCACTGCAAATTGCAGTCCACAGCCACCCCGGAAAATGGCGCGTTCATAGAAGCGCCATCTTCTGGCGCTGTACCCAACTCATCCAGGGCCCTGATGCGGTGGCTCACTGGGTAATAAAGGGGTTAGGGCCAGCTTGGCATTATCAGCTGGCCCTAAGCCCAAAATTCATGGGGTCATGCCAATATTAGACATGACCACCATGAATTTCTAGTAAAGTATTTAAAAAAAACACAACACCCAGAAAAAAGTCCTTTAATTGAAATAAACACACAATTCTTTATTGTTCTAAATTAAACCATACTTACCGTCACGCCCATTCCAGCTGAAGCCAACGATCTCCTGAAATAAAAGAAAAATAATAAAGCAACATCATCCTTACCTTTCCATGGTTCCCATGACAGCTTCAGCTCTGCTACATCGAGATGACAGGCTGGACCGCAGCAGAACGCTGCCATCCAGCCTGTCATCCCGCAGACACTGAGAAGCGCAGGCTTGCTTGCGCTCCACAGTGTCTCTCTGTGAGGGCATCCAGATGAGCCGAGTTAATGTCCAATGAACTCGGCTCACCTCAGGCACGTCACTGACAGCGTGGGAAAATTCTCCTGCACTCAGCGCTTCAGCGTGGGAGAATTCTCACACTGAAGCGCTGAGTGCAGGAGAATTCTCCCACGCTGTCAGTGACGTGCAGGAGGTGAGCTGAGTTCATTGGACATGAGCTCACCTTATGCACGTCACTGACAGCGTGGGAAAATTCTCCTGCACTCAGCGCTTCAGCGTGGGAGAATTCTCACGCTGAAGCGCTGAGTGCAGGAGAATTCTCCCACGCTGTCAGTGACGTGCAGGAGGTGAGCTGAGTTCATTGGACATGAACTCGTCTCATCTTTATGCCGTCACAGCCAGACACTGCAGAGCGCAAGCATGCCTGCGCTTCTCAGTGTCTGCGGGATGACAGGCTGGATGGCAGCGTTCTGCTGCGGTCCAGCCTGTCATCTCGATGTAGCAGAGCTGAAGCTGTCGTGGGAACCATGGAAAGGTAAGGATGATGTTGCTTTATTATTTTTCTTTTATTGCAGGAGATCGTTGGCTTCAGCTGGAATGGGCGTGATGGTAAGTATGGTTTAATTTAGAACAATAAAGGATTGTGTCTTTATTTCAATTAAAGGACTTTATTCTGGGTGTTTGTGTTTTCTTTTAACTTTGACTATGGGGTTAGTAATGGGGGTGTCTTATAGACGCCTCTCCATTACTAACCTGGGCTTGATGTCAGCTGGCATTATAAGCTGACATCAACCCCAGCCCTATTACCCCCTGCCACCGCTACAGGGCAGCGTGGAAGAGCGAGGCTAAGTGCCAGAATTGGCGCATCCTATGAATGCGCCATTTCTGGGGTGGCTGACGGCTGGTGTTCCTAGCCTGGGAGGGGGCCAATATTCATGGCTCCCTTCCTGGGCTATTAATATCAGCCCCCAGCTGTCTGCCTAGCCTTTGCTAGCTATTAAATTAGGGGGGACCCCACGTCATTTTTTGGGGGGGGGTCCCCCATTTTAATAGCTAGTAAAGGCTATGTATTCAGCTGGGGGCTTATATTAGTAGCCTGGGAAGCTCCGTGGGTATTACCCCCTTCCCAGGCTTCAAACATCTGCCCCAGCTGTCTGCTTAACCTCCGCTAGAGACTAAAATTAAGGGGAACCCCACGCCAATTTTTTTAATAATAAATCCTTTATTTTAATACTAAATGACAAGTACAGTAACCAACACTATCACTGTACTTCATATATATGTGACTGACATGTTTCTATCTATCTAATCTATGTGTGAAGCTCTATTCTGTCTGTTATAAATTGTCGGGTACAGATGCTGAATTGCCGGCCGGCTTTTTTAAAGAGACGGTGCATGAAAACACTATTATTTTTTTTAATAAATCCTTTACACTAAATGACAAGTACAGTAAGCAACATTGTCACTGTACTTCATATATATGTGACTGACATGTTTCTATCTATCTAATCTATGTGTGAAGCTCTATTCTGTCTGTTATAAATTGTCGGGTACAGATGCTGAATTGCCGGCCGGCTTTTTTAAAGAGACAGTGCATGATAACACTATTATATTTTTTAATAAATCCTTTACACTAAATGACAAGTACAGTAAGCAACACTGTCACTGTACTTCATATATATGTGACTGACATGTTTCTATCTATCTAATCTATGTGTGAGGCTCTATTCCTTCTTGTCTAAATTGTCGGGTACCGGTGTATGCCGCTGCTGAATTGCCGGCCGGCTTTTTTAAAGAAAGCGTCTTCTGAGCAGTTTGTCAGCTTTTGGACACCTTTGAAGGTGTTTTCTATGTGTTTCTATGTGTTTTTGTTTGCCTGCCATTGGTTTTAATGGTGTTCGACGGTGTTCTAAGGTGTTCGACGAACAGTTCGACGAACAGTTCCTCGAACATCCCGGTGTTCGACGAACCGAACCGAACCCGAACACTACGGGGGTGGCTCAACACTAGTCATCAGCTACCAAACCTCCTTCTTCATCATCATAATATCAAGATCATTAGAAAAGGACCTATTGTTTAAATCATTTTTGAGGTTGTTTTCTTTTTTGGCAATGTTTTTTTCCATATCACAGTCTGTATTAAAAATATAAAAATATAAATCTTGCAATTTTCATATTGGCCACTGCGACTGTTTGACTTTAACTTCCTGTTGTTTCAGGAAACAACACATGTACACAGCCAGAATAGTCAGATCCCAACCATATCTTTTGTAGTGAAGTATCTATTGAGCGTGAGCATAGGTCATTGTTAAAGGAGAGGGAGTAGGGTCAGCTATGACATGAACTATTGTGACATCATCTATCAGCTGTGTATAGAGGTGTTACCTGTCAGTGTAATCCTGCCTCTGCTAATAAGGAGCCTGCTTAAGGCTAAGGATACAGTGCGACATTGAAATCGACATTGCATCTAATGATTTCATATGGTGTTGAATTGCAACCTTTGGCATCTTGCAACTGCAACAAAGTCACAGATGTTTCCAAAGAGTAGGATTTTCTCTTGCAAGTCACAAGCGACTCACTTGCTGTGGACTTCAACGCAGGTCCCATGTCGCTTGTGACTTACCGCAACTAGGCTGTTTATTTCACAGTAAATAGTCACCCAACAGCAGGCAAGTTGCAGAGATTTTTGTAATATTTTAAAACAGTTCTACTAAACCAATGTATCATATTTCTAACATACCCGAAGCATGATTGGTAACACCACTATTTCACCATCCATTTCCCATGTGTGGCACCCCAGGGGTCTGGTTTTCCACAGTAATGTAATGTTATGTCTGAGAGCAGGTGGGAGGTCCTTTGGTCAGGGATCCTGTGCATGCCACACCTCCTGCCCAGTCTTGGGAGGGGAAGAACTTCCCCTGTATAAACCCGGGGCTGAGGCAGGGTGAGTCAGACAAGGAGAGTGGAGACAAGAAGCAGCATAGGAAACAGCAGAGTTACAAGGAGTCAGGGGCTGGCAGCTGCAGAGCTCGCCCTGACTAAGAAGATTCTTTACCGGACCCGGAGTCCGAGGCTGTGGGGACTAACTCCTACCCAGCAGCAGAATCCGTCAGGCAGGGGATTTCAGGTCCTCTGGCCCAGAAGCCCGAAGGCACGGTCACACGCGTGGGACCAGCACCGCCATCGTGGAGCGGAAGCCATTAGAAGGCCCCGAGTCACCGGCCATACGGGTGAGCACCACACGGTACACTCAGGGACGTGGGCTACTTACATCAGCTTCTAGCAAGGTAGCCAGAAGAGTACAGTCAGTTTGGGAGGCCTACAACTACGCCTGGCCAGGGGAGATCCCATCTGCTCAAAGACTGACCAGGCCCCGTTTGCTAGCAAGTACTCCGGGATTGTCTGTCGTTGTTACCAGTAAAGACCCTGAACTACACCGTACCGTCTCTGAGTGGTTCCTGCTACCCCCATCATCCACGTCGGCTGCCCTGAGGCCATACCCCTCCCGTTGGGGGTTATACTATCACGCTGCACAATCCTACCACCGGCCTCAGCGGTCTGCCCTGCAGCAGCAGCTTCCTGGCTGCACTCAACGGGTGGCGTAGTCATCAACTATTTACTACTAATAGACTGCCGTCTAGTTTGACTCCCTGGGCACGGACCGGGTCACCGCCACGAGACTACAACCCTCCACTGATCCGGCTCCGGGTAGGCTCCCGCGTGCGCAACGCAGCGCGACACAGGCCCAGGGGCGCGTCAACTTTGGCGTAGTCGGCAGGATTTCGTGCCCGCAACCACCGGGTACTGCGTGCCTGAAAAGCAAAGACTGTTCAAACTTACCAGTGGTGAAGGTTTCCCGCCATCCGGCGCCATCTTCTACCTTCTTCCCGCCATCCGCAAAGTTTTCCCGCCATCCGGCGCCATCTTCGACCTTCTTCCCGCCATCCGTGGAGTTTTCCCGCCATTGGACGCCATCTTGAGGACGCCGCGCGGGAAGAAGAGGGGCGTGGACTCCGAAAGCGCGCGAGAACTGAAGCCCCGCCTCACGTCCGGACGTTGCGTAAGGTCCTGGAAGGAGCCCAGCAGACGCCGACGTCACAGGAGCGCGACGGAAGGTCCTCAACCCTGACGATCCACTGCGGAGCCGCGGCCTACGGAAGAGGATCATCGCAAGGTAGGCCACGGTCCACTAGGGGGGAGGAAGATGTCGGATACGGAGGAGAGCTTCACTGCCTCAACCCCCGCCAGCGCTACCGCTGCTGCAGTTATGCCCTTCACCATGCCCTATATCCCGGGAGCAGCTTGGCTACCCCAGTACTCAGGGGAGTCACATACCCTGCATGACTTTAGAGAAAAGCTGGATAGCCTCTTCCAGGTGTACCCCCTCACAGAAGAGCAAAAAGTGAGCATCCTGGTGGCCCAACTAACCGGGGCAGCCAAAAGGGAAGTAAAATCCTGGCCACCTGGGAGGAAGACTGTCGCAGGGATACTAACCCGGCTGAAGGACACCTTTGATACCCGCACCTCAGCCGAGATTAAGCTTAGATTCTACGGGTGCAAGCAGCGAGCGCATGAGAGTATAAGGGACTATGCACTAAACCTACAAGAGGCCCTGAGGGCCATAAAGCAGACCGACCCTGATGGGGTGGGAAACGAGGACAGGCTATTGACTGAACAATTTATAGAGGGTTTATATTGCAATGCCCACCGAACCCAGTTGCGGGCAATGGCCTTACAGGATCCCCATCTGGACTTTGCACAGTTCAAGGATAGAGCTATCCGGCTGCTCCGAGAACCAGCACCGGGTGGCGTTGTTACCCACAGGCGCCCAGCTATCACTTACCACCAGGAGGCGGCGCCCTTGTCGGCAGGGCCTGTGGGAGCTGATGCGCAGGCTTTGGACAATGACCCGGCTCCAGACCTACACCATCAGGTCCAAGAGCTAGCTAAGAGCGTTGCTGCGCTAACCCGAACTGTGCAGTCTTTACAGGTTTCCACCCCAGGGAAGATCCAGCTGGCATCCGGACCGGAGGACATCCCGTGGCGTCGACCAAGGAGGACCCCACCGGCCAGAGGAAGATCCAGTGACCGATACAGCGAGGACGGACGACCCATCTGCCGCCGCTGCAATCAACCCGGACATATGGAAAGGTACTGTTCTTTAAACGGGCACAACCTGGGGTAGAGGGCCAACCCCCAGGAAAAAGATCACCAGGCCCATCGAACTGGCGCGACAGATATGTGGGAGGACGTCCAGTCTTGCCTGTGGTACTGGATGGCATTCCCATGAGTGCCCTACTGGATACCGGGTCACAGGTCACCACCATCCCGTACGTGCTCTTCAAGCAGTACTGGAATGACTCGGATATTACCCGCTACCCTGACGACGACTTGAGTATCATCGCCAGCAATGGCCAGCCCGTGCCACAGATCGGATTTAAAGAGGTGACCCTCAAAATCGGTAGAGTCGAACTGGCCGCACAGGGACTGATCATTGTAGATATTGATAAACATGAGAGTCACCCAAAAATAACTCTAGGAACTAACGTAATTGAAAATTGTCTTGCAGAGGTGATTTTCCTTTTACAGCAGGTTGCCAAGAACGCCAGTTCCGGCGAGCAGCGGGTGCTCCAGAAAGAGATCCGGGCACTGATGCAACGGCAACAAGTGGAACTCTCCGGCGGTGAGATTGGTAGCGTAAGAATGTGTGACCCTTTTCCTATTGCCATGCCCCCAAAAAGTGAAATGATGATTTGGTGCCGGGCAGCTATTGGTCTGAGAGGTAGAGATTACCAGGCAATGGTAGAACCAGTTTACTCAGACAGTAGGCCCACCATTTTGACAGCACGGGGGGTGGTCAATGTACGCCATGGGAGGGTGCCCATTCGCATAATAAATATCGGGGAGAGGGAAGTGTACCTGCCCCGGTATGCCACGCTAGCCAAATTATATACCACTAATCAAAATTCTATACAATCTGTGGAACCCTTGCCTCCATCTCACCCGGAGGAAGGTAACGGCTCTAAGAAAGACATGGAGGACTGGTGTCAGCAACTACATTTGGGTACTGATTCCACTCCCTCACATCAGAAACAAGGAGTCTATCGGGTGGTTCAAGAGTATGAGAGAGTGTTTAGTAAACACCCGTTAGACTTCGGGCGAGTCAAGGGGGTAGAACACCGCATCCCCACGGGAGATCATCCTCCCATAAAAGAGAGGTATCGACCCGTACCCCCTGCACATTACCAACACGCCAAGGGGATGCTTAGAGACATGAAGGAGGCTGGGGTAATCCGGGATAGCTGTAGCCCCTGGGCAGCCCCACTAGTTTTAGTCAAAAAGAAAGACAACACCATGAGGATGTGTGTAGATTACCGGAAAATCAACCGTATCACACACAAGGATGCGTACCCCTTACCAAGGATAGAGGAGTCATTGGCTGCTTTAAGATCTGCTAACTTCTTCTCTACCTTGGATCTCACTAGCGGGTACTGGCAGGTTCCTGTAGCAGAGGCGGACCGGGAGAAGACCGCATTCACCACCCCGATGGGACTTAGCGAGTTCACCTGCATGCCGTTCGGACTCTGCAACGCCCCAGGAACCTTCCAACGATTAATGGAGTGCTGTCTGGGCCACAGAAACTTCGAGACGGTCCTGTTGTATCTGGACGATGTCATCGTATACTCCAAAACTTATGAGGACCACCTGAAACACCTGGCGGAGGTGTTCGAAGCTCTGGCGAGTTACGGCCTAAAGGTGAAACCCTCCAAGTGTCACCTCCTGAAACCAAAGGTGCAATACCTGGGACACGTGGTGAGCGCTGACGGAGTGGCTCCCGACCCCGATAAGATCACCGCAATTAAGGGATGGCCAAGCCCCTCCAGCGTAAAAGAAGTGCGGCAGTTCCTAGGGTTGGTAGGCTACTACCGAAGGTTTATTCCCGGTTTCACCAAAAAGGCAGCGCCTATGCAGGACCTCCTGATAGGCCAGTCCCGAAAGGCCAAGAACCAGAAGCCGCCCTTCAAATGGGAAGAGCTAGAAGAAGAGTCCTTCCGCCAGCTGAAGATGGCCCTCACGGGGGATGAAATCTTGGCGTACCCGGACTATAGCCAGCCCTTCATCCTCTACACCGACGCCAGTAACATCGGGCTAGGAGCCGTACTGTCCCAGATTCAGCAGGGGAGAGAACGAGTAATCTCCTATGCCAGCCGAAAACTGCGACCCACCGAAAGGAACCCCGAGAATTACAGCTCATTTAAGCTAGAGTTCCTGGCCGTGGTATGGGCAGTCACCGAGCGCTTTAGGCATTACCTCGCTTCTTCCCGGTTCACCGTATACACGGATAACAACCCGTTGACACACCTGGACACGGCAAGACTCGGTGCCCTGGAGCAGAGGTGGATGGCCCGTCTGTCCAACTACGAGTTCACAATCAAATACCGGGCAGGACGCTCCAATACTAACGCGGATGCCCTGTCCAGGATGCCCAACCTGCCGGACGAAGGAGAAGATCCGGAGGGACTGGAAGAAGTTGAACTCCCTGCGTTCCACCGTCATGGGACTATCCAGTATTCCCACCGGGTAAGGGGTAAGCAGGCTGCTACGTTGAACCCCTTACCCCACTACAACTGGGCGGAAACGCAAGACAGCGACCCTGCCGTCCGACTGGTGAAGGAGATGCTGACTCGGCCGGAGGCTCGCCTTGAACCAGACGCTCCGGAGGAAGCCAAACAACTATGGGCGGAGAAGAGTCGACTATTCCTTTACAAGGGGAAGTTGTGCCGCAGAATGGTCAACTCCCGGACGCATGAACTACTCTGGCAAGTAGTGGTGCCACGAAGAGACGCAGCCATGGTGTCGGAGGCATACCACGACGGAGCTGGACACTTCGGGTGGAAAAAGCTGGAGTTCCTGCTGCGCGAGCGGTTCCACTGGGTAGGCATGAGGGGAACCATCGAGAAGTGGTGCAGAGACTGTGGCCCGTGCAATCTGAGAAGGAAGGACCGGGCCAGCCAGAAGACTCCCCTGCAGTCCATCGTCACCCGGCAACCGTTGGAACTGGTAGCCTTGGATCATGTAAAACTGACCCCAAGCAGAAGTGGCTACGTCTACGCGTTAACCATCGTGGATCATTACTCCCGGTTCTTGGTTGTCGTCCCCGTCAAGGACTTAACGGCTCAAACAGCAGCTAGAGCCTTCCAGCAGCACTTCTGCCGTCCACACGGGTACCCGGACCAAGTGCTGACGGACCAGGGACCTGCCTTTGAAGCGGAGGTCTTCCAGGAATTCTGCAATCTGTATGGCTGCCGGAAGATAAGGACGACACCCTACCATCCGCAAACTAATGGACTTTGTGAAAAAATGAACCAGGTGGTAATGGATCTTCTAAAAACATTGCCCCTGGAAGAACGCAGTCTGTGGCCTGAGAAGTTGCCCGATCTGGTGGAACTATACAACCACATCCCGGTAGGTTCCACCAACTGTACCCCGGCTTACCTAATGAGGGCGAGACCTGGTAAGTTACCTGTTGACCTGGAAATGGGAGTCCTGACACCTGAGGACACTTCACCAGAAACAGACTGGGACACAGAGAGGCAGCAGCAGTACCGGAGAGTACAAGAGAGCGTGGAGCGAAGTCTCTGTCAGGCTAGGGAAAGACAAGAGAAGACTTACAACCAGTATGCTCCCGCTGTTCCCCTGGTACCCGGAGAGCAGGTCTTGAAGAGGAAAAGACGGCTTCACAAGTTGGATGACCAGTGGGAGAAGGACCCGTACACCGTACTGCCCTCAAGCCACGAGAACCCGAAGGTCTGTACCATCAGTAAAGACGGAGGGGAAACCACAGCCATTGTATCCCGGGACCACCTGAAGAAGTGTCCCGAACAACTGAGGAACCCTGAAGAGGAACAAGAAGACCATCGACCCGTGGGAGAAAGGGAAGATATGGTTAGTACCGTGCTCGGGGACTTCCCTCGGTCTTGGACTCAAGTCAATGGTGCAGTTGTGGTACCCGTACTCACCTTCCTCCAACCATCATCCCAAGAACCTACGGAGCAACGGGTAGAGCTGGAAGAACAGCCGGTCCAGGAGGCAGAAGACTCCACACGAGTAGAACAGGAGAATCAACCCTCTGCTTATAGTGAGCCTGCCGTACCCCTAGTGAGACAAAGAGCCGGTAGACAGCTGCCCAGTTTACCCTTGACAGCTCCTACACCCTGTAGTTCAGGGCCAGACAGTCAGCTCCGTAGGTCCACTAGGGCCACTAGAGGCCAGTTACCCGCACGCTGGAGAATTTGAAGTGTAAAAATAGTTTTATTTATGTTTATCTGTGTATTGTTGCTTGTGTATAATTTTGTGTTTCCAGTTGTTTTTAGGAAACCTTGGTGGATTTACCGGGAATCCTTGTATATAGTTGGAGCGTAACCCAGGATGGACTAGAGACTGTTAAGGACTCGGGGTAGGACAGACCCCTACCTGGTTACGTCTCCCTGTGTTGGTGAAATGGACGCCTTTGCTT
This sequence comes from Phyllobates terribilis, assembly GCF_046119375.1. Lineage (NCBI taxonomy): Eukaryota > Metazoa > Chordata > Amphibia > Anura > Dendrobatidae > Phyllobates > Phyllobates terribilis. Next base: position 502,953,396 of record NW_027362761.1, on the reverse strand, counting down.
TTCTTCAAAGACTGCATCCGGTTGCGGACACGCCGTAACCATCTTATGTGTTTTTCTTATAGTATTGTTATTGTTATACTTTGTTATGTTTTTCTAAATGTGTTTAGTCCCGGAGTACTAAATTTCACTAGGGGGGAATGTGGCACCCCAGGGGTCTGGTTTTCCACAGTAATGTAATGTTATGTCTGAGAGCAGGTGGGAGGTCCTTTGGTCAGGGATCCTGTGCATGCCACACCTCCTGCCCAGTCTTGGGAGGGGAAGAACTTCCCCTGTATAAACCCGGGGCTGAGGCAGGGTGAGTCAGACAAGGAGAGTGGAGACAAGAAGCAGCATAGGAAACAGCAGAGTTACAAGGAGTCAGGGGCTGGCAGCTGCAGAGCTCGCCCTGACTAAGAAGATTCTTTACCGGACCCGGAGTCCGAGGCTGTGGGGACTAACTCCTACCCAGCAGCAGAATCCGTCAGGCAGGGGATTTCAGGTCCTCTGGCCCAGAAGCCCGAAGGCACGGTCACACGCGTGGGACCAGCACCGCCATCGTGGAGCGGAAGCCATTAGAAGGCCCCGAGTCACCGGCCATACGGGTGAGCACCACACGGTACACTCAGGGACGTGGGCTACTTACATCAGCTTCTAGCAAGGTAGCCAGAAGAGTACAGTCAGTTTGGGAGGCCTACAACTACGCCTGGCCAGGGGAGATCCCATCTGCTCAAAGACTGACCAGGCCCCGTTTGCTAGCAAGTACTCCGGGAGGGTCTGTCGTTGTTACCAGTAAAGACCCTGAACTACACCGTACCGTCTCTGAGTGGTTCCTGCTACCCCCATCATCCACGTCGGCTGCCCTGAGGCCATACCCCTCCCGTTGGGGGTTATACTATCACGCTGCACAATCCTACCACCGGCCTCAGCGGTCTGCCCTGCAGCAGCAGCTTCCTGGCTGCACTCAACGGGTGGCGTAGTCATCAACTATTTACTACTAATAGACTGCCGTCTAGTTTGACTCCCTGGGCACGGACCGGGTCACCGCCACGAGACTACAACCCTCCACTGATCCGGCTCCGGGTAGGCTCCCGCGTGCGCAACGCAGCGCGACACAGGCCCAGGGGCGCGTCACATGTAAACTGCATATCTATGTCCATTAGTTAAAGAGGTTGTCCACTACTTTTTCATTGATGACCTATCCAATATTTGATTGGTCGGGGTCTGAAACCTGGCACCTCTGCCTATCAGCTGTCATTGGTGTCTGTGGTGGCAGCCGCTGGACGGAAGTACTCACTTGCGGAGCTTGGCCGTCTTCTGGTAGTGGCTGAGGCAGGGTACTACATATCCCCTTTATTGATTTGAAAAGGATGCGGATGTGTAGTTCCCTGCCAGGCCACTATCAGGAGAAGGAGCAGCTATGCAATTGAGCAGCTCATGGCCACTGCCGACACCAATAACAGCTGATCAGCAGGGAAGCCGGGTGTCAGACACCGACCGATCAGACATTCATGACCTTTGCTAAGGATAGTTCATTAATGCTAAAGTAATGGACAACCTCTTTAAGTCTTATAATGTCAAAGATCCTAGGAAAAAAAAATGCATTGTCAAATTCTGCCATTTTTATCCTCTCAGTTATTCTTTACTTCCTAAGATTAAATTCTTTCCCATCCCACATAACAGCCCACGATGAGGTAATGAACACAGATCTGCTCACGTTATCTCACTCTCCAAATGGAGCCTCTGTAATATAATTAGACAGTCACAATCAACTTGCCTTATTCTAATGTTTATTTTCCAGTCACTTTCATTTGAAAAAAATATTCTTTAAAATCCCAGCTCTGCATGATTTCACCATGGAAAATTGCTAATTCAGTCTTCATTTCACAAGAATGCTTCACATAGGCATCTTGCCTGGGTGAATGCTATGTAAAGCTCATAGTTAGCATACCAAGGTATGGAGAATTGTACGTCTTTCTCTAGGTTTTCTGCTATCTCTACTTTCTGCTGTCAGTTATGATCAGAGTTGAAACAATTACTAAGGATAATATTTTCGGCTTTTGTTTTTTGAAGATGTAAAGAGAAGATTTCTCGCTGAAGAGATTCAAAAATGCAAAGCAAAAATTCTTAGATTTCTGAATATAATAAACAGTGCGTGACCCCAGCATCCAACGCCGGCTCAGTGGAGGCCCCTTTTTTCCTCTTGAATGGATTGCTTTGCTCTCAAGTTAACTCATGTACTGGATTGTGTCCAAGAACATTTTGTTCCCTGGTAAGGAGCCAAAATTCTCTCAGCGGTGGAGTCGTTTGCTTTTTCTTTTCCAGCTCCCTCCTCTCTACATCACTGTTATTATACACATTTCTCTCTGTGGATTCTGTTTGGAATGACTGGGAATTAAATCCAGCACATGATTCCGATAGAAACTGAAGTGGTGCACATACATCTGCTCATGGTTCCATACGTTACGGGGTCCCCTACCTAGCTGCTAAAATAAGTAGTGTGACCATCTCATTCTGGAGGAGAAAATATTTGAATGTAATGTCTTCCAGATGTGATAGACTGAGCCTTATTTTGTGAAATTACTGCGACGCTGCCAGTTTTCATCTGCAAATATCTGGTGAGCAGGGAACATGAAAGATGATCTATCGAAACATCTGCTCTATTTTCCTGATCTGCAATGTCCAGCACTTTTCCTTTCATTCACCATTATTAATTGAAGGATATAGCATTTCAGCATTTATGCTCTGAATTACCAGAGCATAATAGATAAAGCATAAATGGACTTTTGTTAGAGAATTTTGTAAGCGCTTAAAGGGGTTGTTCAATTCAGAAAATCTATTTACAAGTACCCAAAGACGGTGGTTCTTCATTCATAACCTTCATCACTTCACATAACCCAATGATTTCAATCATCACCATGTTATGCCTAATTTTCCCTATGGTGGCGCTGTATGAACACTTGAATACTTGTTGACAAGTTCTCTAGACAGATGTGACTTCTTGTTGCAACTACTAGTTGTGATACACGGTATCATTTTTATTTTCTGTAATTCACTTAAATTAAAATCTGGAATGATACAATAGTAGTTGATTAGCCCTAACATAAAATCCACATTTGTAATATTGTGAAAAAACAAGAGGAACTAGGAGTTTTAAGGATGTAAAAAGTTTGACAAATCTTTACTAAATACATATACAGTACATTTGTAAAAAGATATATAGACCAATAAAAACCGTGTGCAAAGACTAGAGCAGACACCCTATATAGTTTCCAGCCTAAGGTAGAAAACAGTCACCAAATGATGCTATGAAGAGTGGAAAAGGGGGGATGACAGGTAGAGGTCCAGGTATGCAGGTAGCTGGCACAGAAAAAACATATTGATCATGTGGTCTAAGTATAAACCGCAGGCAGTGCTGCAATAAAGCAAAAAAAAATGGCCAGATAAAAACTTGTACCTGAGGTCTGAAGGTACCACCTCATAGAAGTGATACCAGTAGTAAAAAACCCATTACACCACAAGCAGGAAGCCCCCAGGTGATGTAGAGAGGGTGCGTTGCCGATTACCTTTGTTATATTGTGTAGGCCCCTTGTGCCACCAAAACAGCAATAACCTTAAACTATTAAAGACATTAGGCTATGTTCACATAATGTTTGCCTCTATGTTCAGTGGCTCCATTTCGGCTTACGTCCGAACCTCGCAAAAAGGGATTCAGGCGTATGCGCTGAAAGGGCCATTGGCTATATGTTGCAGACTGAGTCACAGTGTGATATGTTGTGCATCATTTTTGTCCATATACGCTTAGTTTAGGTGGGCAGGAAGATAGTATGTCTGATTTAATAATTGGTATCAGACGTACAGTACAGACCAAAAGTTTGGACACACCTTCTCATTTAAAGATTTTTCTGTATTTTCATGACTATGAAAATTGTACATTCACACTGAAGGCATCAAAACTATGAATTAACACATGTGGAATTATATACTTACCAAAAAAGTGTGAAACAACTGAAAATATGTCTTATATTCTAGGTTCTTCAAAGTAGCCCCCTTTTGCTTTGATGACTGCTTTGCACACTCTTGGCATTCTCTTGATTAGTGAGAGGAAAAATGTATGCGGATATAATATGGGAAGTGAGGGTAGTAGGATGTGTGCAGGCACAGTATGAGGAGTCGGGAGGATGTGTGAGGAGGCAGTATGGAGTGAGGGGGTAAATATGTAAGGAGACAGTATGGATACCAAGGAGGACGTGAGAGAAGACAGCATGAGGAGTGAGGGGGGAATGTGTGAGGGACTATTGAGGGGAATAGTGTGAGGAGACAATGTGGAGGGAGAAAAGTGTGAGTGGGCACAGAGGACAGTAAGCTAAGGAAGGGGAGTGTGATGAGGGCGCACATTACAGAGACTGGGCCCTATAGGGGGTCACAGTGTAAGAGGGCAGTGTGGAGAGCATGTACCATAAGAAGGAGAGTTTCGGGTCATATTTTGTGCAGGGAATATAGTGAGGGGCAATTGTTTATTCAGGGGCTCAGCGTAGGTCAAATATTTTTATTCAGGAGCCTTATAATGACACTGCTATTTTTAAGGGCATCGTGTGGGGATGTGCTGCAGAAGACCAGAGAAGACGGAAGTCTGCAGAGACGAGCTGTGGATGAGAAAAATCATTATGGAGTCTGGACAAGATGAAGAAAAGAAAGAGAACGACTCCAGAGACAACGTCATCTATCATGTACCTGGATGTAAATGTTTTTTGTGATACTGATTAATTGTCAGGTTTTTACTTATGTTAACGGTATTAAAGGGGTTGTCCAAGTTTGTGATGAGTCTGCTCTTATTCTATGTGACTGCAGACTTATGAATTATCAAAGTGCACACTGCATGCTGTCAGGATTCTCTCGTGCCTGCGATTGCATACATGCAGTTGTGGCACCCCAGGGGTCTGGTTGCCACAGTAATAGAAATATTATGTCTGAGAGCAAGTGGGAGGTTTCTCTGGTCAGGAGCCCTAAGCATGCAACACTGCCCGCCCAGACCTGGGAGGGGAGGAATCTGCCCTTATAAACTGGGTCTGGGGCGGGATTAGGAGAGTCAGAGTCTGGGAGTCAGAGCCTGGAGAGTGAAAGTGACAACAGGAGCTCTGTAGGAGCAGGAGTGAGTGCCAGAGGCTGGAAGCTAAAAAGCTCGCCTTGGCTGAAGACACTAAACACGGACACGGAGTCCGAGGCTGTGGGGACATCCAGGTCCAGCAGCAGAATCCAACCGGCAGGGGATTCCATGTCCTCTGGCCATAGAAGCCCAGAGGCACGGTCACAAGCAAGGGACCAGCACCGCCATCGTGAAGCGGAGGCTAACGGAAGGCCCCAAGTCACCGGCCATACGGGTGAGCACCACACGGTATACTCAGGGACGTGGGCTACTTCTACCCGAATAGAGCAAGGTAGCCAGGAAAGAGTGCAGATAGTCGGGGAGGCCTACAACTCCACCTGGCCAGGGGAGATCCTACTTGCTTACAGACTGACCAGGCCCCTACTGCCAACCAGTACTCCCGGGAGGGTCTGCGTTATTCCATCAGTAAAGACCCTGAACTGCACCACACGTCTCTGTGTTTCATCGCCGCACCAGCACCATCAGTACTGGGACGCTCACACCATAACTCCCATCATCCACACTAGCTGCCCTGAGGCAATACTTCTCCCGTGGGGAGTTATCCCATACTTGGCTGCGCATACAACATCAGCCTCAGCGGTCTGCAGCGCAGCGGCGGTCCCTACTGACCGCAATCCACGGGTGGCGTAGTCGGACATTTGTCACATTACTAATACTGCCACTGGTTTGACCGCCCTGGGCACGGACCGGGTCACAGCCACGGAGGACTACAACCCCCAGCGATCCGGCTCCGGGTATCTCCTGCACAGCACAGGCCTAGGGGACGCGTCAATTTTGGCGTAGTCGGCAGGATTCAAACCAACCCGCAACCACAGGGTACTGCGTGCCTGAAAAAGACTTTTATACTTACCTGTGGCGAAGTTTCCCGCCGTCCGGAGTCGTTTCCCGCCATCTGACGCCATCTTGGGTCGTTTCCCGCCGTCTTCTGCCGTCTTCCCGCCATCCGCAGCTGCTTCCCGCCATCGGACGCCATCTTCGGGACGCCGCACGGGAAGAAGGGGGGCGTGGACGCCGAAAGCGCGCGAGATCCGAAGCTCCGCCCCACGCACTGACACTGCGTAAGGTCCTGGAAGGGAGGAAGAGCGACGCTGACGTCATCGGAGCGCGACGCCAGGTCCTCTACCCCGACGATTGACTGCGGAGCCGCGGCCTACGGAAGAAGAGCATCGCAAGGTAGGCCACGGTCCACTAGTGGGGGAGGAGGATGTCGGATACCGAGGGGAGCTCCACCGCCACACCGGCCGCCAGCGCAACCGCTGCAGCGGTCATGCCATTCACCATGCCCTATATCCCGGGGGCAACCTGGCTACCCCAGTACTCAGGGGAGTCACATACCCTAAGTGACTTTAGGGAAAGACTGGATAGCCTCTTCCAGGTATACCCCCTCACGGAAGAGCAAAAAGTAAGCATCCTGGTGGCCCAGTTAATCGGGGCAGCCCAAAGGGAGGTAAAGTCCTGGTCACCTGGGAAGAAGAGGACTGTCAGAGAAATACTAGCCCGGCTGAAAGACACATTTGATACCCGAACCTCAGCCGAAATAAAGCTCAGATTTTACGGGTGCAAACAAAGGGCACATGAAAGTATAAGAGACTATGCTCTAAACCTACAAGAGGCCCTGAGAGCCATTAAGCAGGCAGAACCTGACAGCGTGGGGAATGAAGACAAGCTGTTGACCGAACAATTTATTGAGGGTCTACTGTGCAATGCCCACCGAACCCAGTTGCGGGCAATGGCCTTACAGGACCCTGACCTGGACTTTGCACAGTTCAAGGACAGAGCCATCCGGGTGCTCCGAGAACCGGCACCAGGTGGCGCTGTGACCCACAGGCGACCTGCTATCACTTATCACCAGGACGCGGCGCCCTTGTCTGCAGGGCCTGTGGGAGCTGATGCGCAGGCTTTGAACAATAACCCGGCTACAGACCTGCACCATCAGGTCCAAGAGCTGACTAAGAGCGTTGCCGCGCTAACCAGAACTGTGCAGTCTTTACAGGTCTCTTCTCCAGGAAAGATCCAGCTGGCATCCGGACCGGAGGACGTCTCGTGGCGCCGACTGAGGAGGACCCCACCGGCCAGAGGAAGACCCAGTGACAGATACAACGAGGACGGACAACCCATCTGCCGCCGCTGCAATCAACCTGGACATATGGCAAGGTACTGTCATTTAAACGGGCACAACCTGGGGTAGAGGACCAACCCCCAGGCATAAGATCATCAGGCCCATCGAACTGGCGTGATAAATACGTAGGGGGACGTCCGGTCTTGCCTGTGGTACTGGATGGCATTCCTATGAGTGCCCTACTAGACACTGGGTCACAGGTGACTACCATCCCGTACGTGCTCTTCAAGCGGTACTGGAATGACTCGGACATAACCCACTACCCAGATGACGACCTGAGCATTATAGCCAGCAATGGTCATCCCATGCCCCAGATAGGATTTAAAGAGGTGACCATCAAGGTTGGTAAAGTTGAACTGCCGGCACAAGGACTGATCATTGTGGACATTGACCGTCGCGAGAGTCACCCAAAAATAACCCTAGGTACTAACGTAATCAAAAACTGTCTTGCAGAGGTGATTCTTATTTTGCAACAGGTTGCCAAGAACGCCAGTTCCAGCCAGCAGCGTGTCCTCCAAAAAGAGATCCGGGCACTGATGAAACGGCAACAGGTGGAACTATCTGGTGGTGAGATTGGTAGCGTGAGAATGTGTGACCCGTTCCCTATTCCCATGCCCCCGAAAAGTGAGATGATGATTTGGAGCCGGGCAGCTATTGGTCTAAGAGGTAGAGACTACCAAGCAATGGTAGAACCCGTCTACTCAGACAGTAGGCCCACCATTTTGACAGCACGGGGGGTGGTCGATGTATGCCATGGGAGGGTGCCCGTCCGCATCATAAATATCGGGGAGAGAGAAGTATACCTGCCCCGGTATGCCACGCTAGCCAAATTGTTCACCATCAACCAGAACTCTGTACAGGCCGTGGAACCCTTGCCTCCATCTCAACCAGAGGAAGGTAACGGCTCTAAGAAACCAATGGAGGACTGGTGTCAGCAACTGCATTTGGGTACTGACTCCACTCCCTCACACCAAAAACAGGGAGTCTATCGGGTGGTTCAAGAGTACGAGAGAGTGTTTATCAAACACCCGTTAGACTTTGGGCGAGTAAAGGGGGTAGAACATCACATCCCCACGGGAGACCATCCTCCCATAAAGGAGAGATACCGACCCGTACCCCCTGCACACTATCAACACGCCAAGGGGATGCTAAAGACATGAAGGAGGCTGGGGTAATTAGGGACAGCTGTAGCCCCTGGGCAGCTCCACTAGTCTTAGTGAAAAAGAAAGACAACACCATGAGAATGTGTGTAGACTACAGGAAGGTCAACCATATCACACACAAAGATGCGTACCCGTTACCAAGGATAGAAGAGTCCTTAGCTGCATTAAAATCTGCTAACTTCTTCTCTACTTTGGATCTCACTAGCGGGTACTGGCAGGTTCCTGTAGCAGAGGCGGACCGGGAGAAAACCGCATTCACCACCCCGATGGGACTCAGCGAATTTAACTGTATGCCGTTCGGGCTCTGCAACGCACCAGGAACCTTCCAACGGTTGATGGAATGCTGTCTGGGACACCGGAACTTCGAGACGGTCCTATTATACCTGGACGACGTCATCGTCTATTCCAAGACCTATGAGGACCATCTGGAACACCTGGCAGAAGTGTTTGAAGCCCTGGCAAACTATGGCCTAAAGGTAAAACCCTCAAAGTGTCATCTACTGAAGCCAAAGGTACAGTACCTGGGACACGTGGTGAGTGCTGACGGAGTAGCCCCCGACCCTGACAAGATCACCGTGATTAAGGACTGGCCAAGACCATCCAGCATAAAGGAAGTGCGGCAGTTCCTCGGGTTGGTAGGCTACTACCGAAGATTCATTCCCGGTTTTACCAAGAAGGCAGCTCCTATGCAGGACCTCCTGATAGGCCAGTCCAGGAAGGCCAAAAACCAGAAGCCACCCTTCAAATGGGAAAAGCTGGAAGAAGAGTCCTTCCGCCAGCTGAAGATGGCCCTCACGGGGGATGAAATCCTGGCGTACCCTGATTACAGCCAGCCCTTTATCCTCCACACGGACGCAAGCAACATCGGGCTAGGGGCCGTACTGTCCCAGATCCAGCAGGGGAGAGAACGGGTAATTGCTTGCGCCAGCCGAAAACTGCAACCCACGGAAAGAAACCCTGAGAATTACAGCTCGTTCAATCTAGAGTTCCTGGCAGTGGTGTGGGCAGTAACCGAACATTTCAAGCATTACCTTGCCTCTTCCAGGTTCACCGTGTACACGGACAACAACCCGTTGACACACCTGGACACTGCAAGACTGGGTGCCCTGGAGCAGAGATGGATGGCCCGCCTGTCCAATTTCGAGTTCACGATCAAATACCGGGCAGGACTCTCCAATACCAACGCGGACGCCCTGTCCAGGATGCCAAACCTACCGGACGGAGGGGAAGATCCAGAAGAACTGGAAGAGGTCGAACTCCCTGCGTTCCACAGTCATGGGATTACCCAGTATTCCCACCGTGTGAGGGGCCAGCGATCCGCTGCATTCAACCCCTTACCCCACTACAACTGGGCGGAGACACAAAACAGTGACCCCGCAGTCCGTCTGGTGAAGGAGATGCTGACCCAGGCTGACGCCCGCCTGGACCCAGACGCTCCGGAAGAGACCAAGCAACTGTGGACGGAGAAGAGCAGACTGTTTCTCTACAAGGAGAAGTTGTGCCGCAGAATGGTCAATTCCCGGACACATGAACTGATCTGGCAGGTTGTGGTACCGAGATGGGACGCAGCTATGGTGCTGGAGGCCTACCACAATGGGGCAAGGCACTTCGGATGGAAAAAGCTGGAGTTCCTGCTGCGTGAACGGTTCTACTGGATAGGCATGAGAGGAGCCATTGAGAGGTGGTGTAGAGACTGTGGCCTGTGCAATCTAAGAAGAAGGGACCGTGCCAGCCAGAGGACTCCCCTGCAGCCCATCATCACCAGGCAGCCACTGGAACTGGTCGCTCTGGACCATGTTAAACTGGCTCCAAGCAGAAGCGGGTATGTCTACGCCCTAACCATCGTGGATCACTACTCCCGGTTCCTGGTGGTGGTCCCTGTCAAAGACCTGACGGCTCAGACAGCAGCCAGAGCCTTCCAGCTGCACTTCTGCCGCCCACACAGGTACCCGGACCAAGTGCTCACGGACCAAGGACCAGCCTTCGAAGCGGAGGTCTTCCAGGAGTTCTGCAACCTGTATGGCTGCAAGAAGATAAGAACAGCGCCCTATCACCCCCAAACCAATGGACTCTGCGAGAAGATGAACCAGGTGGTGATAGATCTGCTTAAAACATTGCCCCTGGAAGAACGCAGTCTGTGGCCTGAGAAACTGCCCGATCTGGTGGACCTGTATAACCACATCCCGGTAGGTTCCACCAACTGTACCCCGGCTTACCTAATGCGAGCAAGACCTGGTAAGCTGCCTGTTGACCTGGATATGGGAGTCCTGATACCCGAGGACACCTCGCCAGAGGCAGACTGGGATACAGAACGGCAGCAGCAGTACCGGAAAGTACAGGAGAGCGTCGAGCGAAGTCTCTGTCAATCAAGAGAAAGGCAGGAGAGGACTTATAACCAACATGCTCCCGCTGTTCCCATGGTACCTGGAGAGCAGGTCTTGAAAAGAAAAAGGCGGCTCCATAAGTTGGACGACCAGTGGGAAAAGGACCCGTACACCGTACTGCCCTCAAGCCACAATAATCCAAAGGTGTATGTCATCAGCAAGGATGGAGGAGAGACCACAGCCACTGTCTCCAGAGACCACCTGAAAAAGTGCCCCGAGAAGTTGCAAAGCACGGATGAAGATCAGGAAGACCCTCAACCCGTAGAGGAAAAGGAGGAAATGATCAGCACCGTACTCGGAGACTTTCTCCGGTCCTGGACACAAGTAAACAACGCTATCGTGGTGCCCGTCCTCACCTTTCTCCAGCCAGCCCCTCAAGTGCCTACAGAAGACCAGGTAGAGCTGGAAGAGCAGCCGGCCCAGGAGGCAGAAGAATCCATACCAGCAGCCCAGGAGAATCAACCCTCTGCTAGTAGTGAGCCTGCCGTGCCCATAGTGAGCCAAAGAGAGCGCAGACAGCTGCCCAGCTTGCCCATAACACCTCCTACACCCTGTAGTGCAGGACCAGTTAGTGAGCTCCGTAGGTCCACTAGAGTCACTAGAGGTCAGATGCCCGCTCGCTGGAAAATATAAAGTAATGCACTGTAAATTTACCTGTTTCTTGAAAATGTTTATGGTTTTTGTTGTTGCCTGTTATTAATTATGTTTCTCAGTTACCCTGCAGATTTATTTGGACTAACAGGTTATGGACAATGGATAACCGGAACAATTCTTGTAGATAGTTGCACATTGTGCCTCTTGCGAAGACTGCCGCGGAAAAGAAAACCTGTCTGGCCTCCTTGCGGCCCAAAGTAGCTAGCTTCAGCCTTGCAGCCACGCCCAGGGCCAACGCAAGGGGTTTGCTTTGGACAGGTCCCCTACTTCACTTAAAGCTTCACCTTGGGTGACATGGACACCCTCTTGTTTGACAAACTTCACCTTGGGTGATATGGACACCCGGTTGCGGACACGCCGTGACCTTTAAAGAACTAAAGCTTCTTGTTAATATGTTATTGTATTATTGTTATACCCTGCATTTATGTTTCTTTAAAAATGTGTTTAGTCCCGGAGTACTAAAATTTACTAGGGGGGAATGTGGCACCCCAGGGGTCTGGTTGCCACGGTAATAGAAATATTATGTCTGAGAGCAAGTGGGAGGTTTCTCTGGTCAGGAGCCCTAAGCATGCAACACTGCCCGCCCAGACCTGGGAGGGGAGGAATCTGCCCTTATAAACTGGGTCTGGGGCGGGATTAGGAGAGTCAGAGTCTGGGAGTCAGAGCCTGGAGAGGGAAAGTGACAACAGGAGCTCTGTAGGAGCAGGAGTGAGTGCCAGAGGCTGGAAGCTAAAAAGCTCGCCTTGGCTGAAGACACTAAACCCGGACACGGAGTCCGAGGCTGTGGGGACATCCAGGTCCAGCAGCAGAATCCAACCGGCAGGGGATTCCATGTCCTCTGGCCATAGAAGCCCGGAGGCACGGTCACAAGCAAGGGACCAGCACCGCCATCGTGAAGCGGAGGCTAACGGAAGGCCCCAAGTCACCGGCCATACGGGTGAGCACCACACGGTATACTCAGGGACATGGGCTACTTCTACCCGCATAGAGCAAGGTAGCCAGGAAAGAGTGCAGATAGTCGGGGAGGCCTATAACTCCACCTGGCCAGGGGAGATCCTACTTGCTTACAGACTGACCAGGCCCCTACTGCTAACCAGTACTCCCGGGAGGGTCTGCGTTATTCCATCAGTAAAGACCCTGAACTGCACCACACGTCTCTGTGTTTCATCGCCGCACCAGCACCATCAGTACTGGGACGCTCACACCATCACTCCCATCATCCACACTAGCTGCCCTGAGGCAATACTTCTCCCGTGGGGAGTTATCCCATACTTGGCTGCGCATACAACATCAGCCTCAGCGGTCTGCAGCGCAGCGGCGGTCCCCACTGACCGCAATCCACGGGTGGCGTAGTCGGACATTTGTCACATTACTAATACTGCCACTGGTTTGACCGCCCTGGGCACGGACCGGGTCACAGCCACGGAGGACTACAACCCTCAGCGATCCGGCTCCGGGTATCCCCTGCACAGCACAGGCCCAGGGGGCGCGTCACAGTCACATGCTGACTAGACATGTGTGGCCTCACTCAATGAAAATGAATTGATCGAGGCCGGACAAGTCTAGTCGGAATGTGGCCAGAAGTATGCTGACATGACTGTCCACTCTTGCCACAGGAAAAGGAGAATCCTAAAAGTGTGCAGTGCATGCGCTGTGTGAATTCTGAAGCCTGCAGTCTCATAGATTTACTGCAGACTTTGATCTCTAACCTGGACAAGCCCTTTAATTATAAAATGAAGCCCTGTAGCATTTCAATCCTAACAGTATGTAATATACTCACTGTCAGGATTCAGCTCTGCTTGCAGGTTCCAGCAGTCATCAGCCTCTGTTTTTCACTGAACATTGAGAGAATTAGGGAGAGCAGCTCGTCGGCACAATACTAAGTGTGCAGATTTCATATGCGTATGGGTGGGGGGGTGCCAAACGGAATTCTTGCCTTGGGTGCCAGAAAACTTAGATACACCTCTGATCAAAGTCACCCCCGACTCCTGTTTGGCTGTTGCATGATATACTCTGTTACAATTTTATGGCAGTGCTTTACATAGCATGATCGAAAAGAATGAAGTCGATGTGTGGAATCAACACTGCCCTGTGACTGTTGGTGATAGGCTCATGTCTGTAATGTAGTACCTGGAGGAGATGTAGGAAGAGACACATAAGCACTACTTGTCGATGGAAATAGACTTGGCTCCCAGTCACAGAGGCTTCACCACCTGTCTCTGTTTTGGTTGTGCATCACTGTCACTCAAAACATTCATCCAGAGGGCTGTGAAACTCATGTATTGTCTCTGCCCATAGTCGCTGCTCCAGGTATCTATAGTGCATTGCACTTTGGAGCTCAAAGACAAGTTGAGAGAGTAGCCTACGTTCTCCTGCATGTGAGAGCAGACGGCGGGCACACCTATCTGCAGAAAATAATGGTGCGTGGGTATCTTTTACTGAGGCTGAGCACACACTATCATTTCTTGATAGGCAGTCGTCTTTATACAGTAGTATAGCAGCGGCAGCACCATTGACAACTTGTCCAGGTGAGAGTTTAGTTGGCAAACCAATGTATGACTTGGGAGAGTACGCCTGTTTCCTCGTCATATAGTCAAGGCCGGTGCGATAGAGAAGGAGGAGGAAGCAAACTCGAAGTATAACAAGCAGTAGTGGTGGATGACCGTAATGACGATGATAACACCAAGCAGGTACTACTTGAGGATGCAGCCTGGCTGACAGAAAGATGAACATCTCAAAAAGAGGGAGGTGGACAACTGGATTCTTGCTCTGATTGCTGGCTGGCTGGAGTTTTCCAAATGAGCAGATAATATCACTTCATATTCTAATGGCGAGCAGTAGTTCCTAGCCTACATGACCCGGGTCAATCTAGGAAACACACTTTCTGTGACACAAAAGCCTTCGCATCAGGAATTTGGTTTAGTTGCAAAATTAGGATAGAGGGGTAACTGGTTCTTCATGTCTTCTTAACTTAAAATAATAATAACTTAAAATAATACCAAAATTATATACCTTTGAAAGAATAATGATAATACTTTTATTTGTGCATTCAAGGGCAGCTGTAACCAGGTTTTTGCCACCTCATCTTAGAGCAGCGTAATGTAGGGGCTGAGACTCAGATTCTAGTGATGTGTCACTTACTGGGCTGCTTAGTGTAGTTTTGATAAAACCACTCGTTAATAATAGTAAATACATTTCATATATTTAATGTTTGCATATATCTTACCGTATACAGAGGCTGCGGTATTTTTTTTGTTTGTGTATTATGCAGTCATAGCAGCTTACACCTGTTCACACTTGCTTTATTCTATTTTTTCTTTATTCTACTGGTCAGTTTTCTGTTTATTTTTTTTGTTTAATATATGTATGCTCGTTCCCAATAATCGTGCTGTGTAAATGCACCCTGAAGCCGGTGTAACAGCCAGATTATCCCCCCGCCCAGAATATACCCGGGGTTAAAGTGGCCTAGGCCAGATTATACCCCTCTTGGCCAGAATATACCCCGGGGTATAAATTGGCCTAGGCCAGATTATACCCCTCTGGGTCAGAATATACCCCAGCTGCTGTAGATCAGATTTTTCAGGCTTTTGAGAACCATTGAGTGATATACTCAATATCGGGGCCTCAGACAGCGCACAGGGGGGCAGAGACAGCGCGCAAGGGGGGGGGGGAGAGACAGCGTGAAGGCCCCTGTGCGCTGTCTGGGGCCCCTATGCGCTGTTTGGGACCCCCTGTGTGATGTCTGGAGCCCCGTTCTTGACTATATCACTCAATCCTATGCGATTTCTGGGGCCCCTGTGTGATGTGTGATGTCTGGGGCCCCTGTGTGATGTCTGGGGCCCCTGTGCAATCTCTGGGGCCCCTGTGTTATGTCTTGGGCCCCTGTGCGCTGTTTGGGACCCCCTGTGCAATGTCTGGGGGCCCGTTCTTGAGTATATCACTCAATCCTGTGTGATGTCTGGGGCCCCTGTGCGATGTGTGATGTCTGGGGCCCCTGTGTGAGGTCTGGGGCCCCTGTGTGATGTCTGGGGCCCCTGTGCGCTGTTTGGGACCCGCTTTGCGATGTCTGGGGCCCCGTTCTTGAGTATATCTGACGCGCCCCTGGGCCTACTTGGTGTAGCGTTGCGCACGCGGGGACTACCCGGAGCCGGGCCTGTTGGGGGTAGTAGTCTCGTGGCGGTGACCCGGTCCGTGCCCAGGGAGTCAAACTGTGTGGCTGAGTATTAGCAGTAGATGTTGGACGACTACGCCACCCGTTGAATGCAGCTATGGAGCTGCCGCTGCAGGGCAGACCGCTGAGGCCGGTGGTACGATTGTGCAGCGTAGATGGTATAACCCCCAACGGGAGGGGTATGGCCTCAGGGCAGCCGACGTGGATGATGGGGGTAGCAGGAACCACTCAGAGACGATGCGGTGTAGTTCAGGGTCTTTACTGGTGATAAAGATAGACCCTCCCGGAGTACTGGCTAGCGATCGGGGCCTGGTCAGTCTTTGAGCAGATGGGATTTCCCCTGGCCAGGCGGAGTTGTAGGCCTCCCCAACTAATTGTACTCTTCTGGCTACCTTGCTAGAGGCGGGTAAAAGTAGCCCACGTCCCTGAGTGTACCGTGTGGTGCTCACCCGTATGGCCGGTGACTCGGGGCCTTCTAGTGGCTTCCGCTCCACGACGGCGGTGCTGGTCCCACGCGTGTGACCGTACCTTCGGGTTTCTTGGCCAGAGGACCTGAAATCCCCTGCCGGTCGGTTTCTGCTGCTGGGTAAGGATTAGTCCCCACAGCCTCGGACTCCGGGTCCGGTGATAATTCTTCAATCAGGGCGAGCTCTACAGCTGCCAGCCCCTGATTCCTTGTAGCACTGCTCCCACTGAGCTCCTGATCTTTCTTTCCTATAGCTGCTCCTCTCCAGACCAGACTATGTCTCTGTCTGGGACTCCTCTTCTTAACTCCCTAACCCTGCCTCAGCCCCAGTTTTATATAGGGGAAGTTCTTCCCCTCCCAGGACTGGGCAGGAGGTGTGGCATGCATAGGATTTCTGACCAAGAGACCTCCCACCTGCTCTCAGACATAATATTGCTTTTACTGTGGAAACCAGACCCCTGGGGTGCCACATTCCCCCCTAGTGAAATTTAGTACTCCTGGACTAAACATACTTTTGTCAACATAACAAGGTATAAACAATAACGTTCTGGTAGAAACAACACATAAGGTGGTCACGGCGTGTCCGCAACCGGGTGTAACTTTTGAGGAAAACAAAGGTGTCCATTTCACCAAAACAGGGAGACGTAACCAGGTAGGGGTCTGTCCTGCCCCGAGTCCTTATCAGTCTTTTAGTCCGTCCTGGGTTACGCTCCAACTATATGCACAAAGGATTGCCGGTAAATCCACCAAAGACTCCTACAAATAACTAGAAACACATAATTATACACAAGCAACAATAAACAGGTAAACATTAATAGAATAGCTTGAACATTTAGATCCTCCACCGTATGGGCAACTGGCCTCTAGTGACCCTAGTGGACCTACGGAGCTGGCTGACTGGTCCTGAGCTACAGGGTATAGGAGCTGTCAAGGGTAAACTGGGCAGCCATCTACGGACTCTTTGGCTCACTAGGGGTATGGCAGGCTCACTATAAGCAGAGGGTTGATTCTCCTGGTCTGCTTGTGTGGGGTCTTCTGCCTCCTGGACCGGCTGTTCTTCCAGCTCTACCTGTGTCTCCGTAGGCACTTGGGATGCTGGTTGGAGGAACGTGAGGACGGGTACCACAACAGCACCATTGACTTGAGTCCAAGACCGAGGGAAGTCTCCGAGCACAGTACTAACCATATCTTCCCTTTCCTCTACGGGTCGAGGGTCTTCTTGTTCCTCTTCAGGGTTCCGTAGCTGTTCAGGACACTTCTTCAGGTGATCCCGGGATACAATGGCTGTGGTTTCCCCTCCATCTTTACTGATTGTACAGATCTTTGGGTTGTCGTGGCTTGAGGGCAGTACGGTGTACGGGTCCTTCTCCCACTGGTCGTCCAACTTGTGGAGCCGTCTTTTCCTCTTCAAGACCTGCTCTCCGGGCACCAGGGGAACAGCGGGAGCATACTGGTTGTAAGTTTTCTCCTGTCTTTCCCTAGCTTGACAGAGACTTCGCTCCACGCTCTCCTGTACTTTCCGGTACTGCTGCTGCCTCTCTGTGTCCCAGTCTGCTTCTGGTGAAGTGTCCTCGGGTGTCAGGACTCCCATCTCCAGATCAACAGGAAGCTTACCAGGTCTTGCCCTCATTAGGTAAGCCGGGGTACAGTTGGTGGAACCTACAGGGATGTGGTTGTATAGGTCCACCAGGTCGGGCAGCTGTTCAGGCCACAGACTACGTTCTTCCAGGGGCAATGTTTTCAGAAGATCTATCACCACCTGGTTCATTTTCTCACAAAGTCCATTAGTTTGCGGGTGATAGGGTGTTGTTCTAATCTTCCGGCAGCCATACAGGGTGCAGAACTCCTGGAAGACTTCCGCTTCAAAGGCAGGCCCCTGGTCCGTCAGCACCTGCTCCGGGTATCCGTGCGGACGGCAGAAGTGCTGCTGGAAGGCTCTAGCTGCTGTTTGAGCCGTTAAGTCCTTGACGGGGACGACAACCAAGAACCGGGAGTAGTGATCCACGATGGTTAATGCGTAGACGTAGCCACTTCTGCTTGGGGTCAGTTTTACATGATCCAAGGCTACCAGTTCCAACGGCTGTCTGGTGATGATGGACTGCAGGGGAGTCTTCTGGCTGGCACGGTCCCTCCTTCTTAGGTTGCATGGGCCACAGTCTCTGCACCACCTCTCGATGGTTCCTCTCATGCCTACCCAATGGAACCGCCCGCGCAGCAGGAACTCCAGCTTCTTCCATCCGAAGTGCCCAGCTCCGTCGGGGTATGCCTCCATCACCATAGCTGCGTCTCTTCTTGGCACCACTACTTGCCAGATTAGTTCATGCGTCCGGGAGTTAACCATTCTGCGGCACAACTTCCCCTTGTAAAGGAACAGTCGACTCTTCTCAGCCCACAGTTGCTTGGCTTCCTCCGGAGCGTCTGAGTCAAGGCGTGCATCTGGCCGAGTCAGCATCTCCTTTACCAGTCGGACGGCAGGGTCACTGTCTTGCGTCTCCGCCCAGTTGTAATGAGGTAAAGGGTTGAACGTAGCGGATTGCTTACTCCTTACACGGTGGGAATACTGGATAGTCCCATGACGGTGGAACGCGGGGAGTTCAACTTCTTCCAGTTCCTCTGAATCTTCCCCTACGTCCGGTAGGTTCGGCATCCTGGACAGGGCGTCCGCGTTGGTATTGGAGCGTCCTGCCCGGTATTTGATTGTAAACTCATAGTTGGACAAGCGGGCCATCCATCTCTGCTCTAGGGCACCGAGTCTTGCAGTGTCCAGGTGTGTCAACGGGTTGTTATCCGTGTACACGGTGAACCGGGAAGCAGCGAGGTAGTGCTTAAAGAGTTCGGTGACTGCCCACACCACTGCCAGGAACTCTAGCTTAAATGAGCTGTAATTCTCAGGGTTTCTTTCGGTGGGTCGCAGTTTCCGGCTGGCGTAAGCAATTACCCGTTCCTTCCCCTGCTGGATCTGGGACAGTACGGCTCCTAGCCCGATGTTACTGGCGTCGGTGTAGAGGATAAAGGGCTGGCTATAATCAGGGTACGCCAGGATTTCATCCCCTGTGAGGGCCATCTTCAGCTGGCGGAAGGACTCTTCTTCCAGCTTCTCCCATCTGAAGGGTGGCTTCTGGTTCTTGGCCTTCCTGGACTGGCCTATCAGGAGGTCCTGCATAGGAGCTGCCTTTTTGGTGAAACCGGGAATGAACCTTCGGTAGTAGCCTACCAACCCGAGGAACTGCCTCACTTCCTTTACGCTGGAGGGGCTTGGCCATTCCTTAATTGCGGTGATCTTATCAGGGTCGGGAGCCACTCCGTCAGCACTCACCACGTGTCCCAGGTACTGCACCTTTGGCTTCAGGAGGTGACACTTGGAGGGTTTCACCTTTAGGCCATAACTTGCCAGAGCTTCGAACACTTCCGCCAGGTGTTTCAGGTGGTCCTCGTAGGTCTTGGAATAGACGATGACATCGTCCAGGTATAACAGGACCGTCTCAAAGTTTCGGTGTCCCAGACAGCATTCCATCAATCGCTGGAAGGTTCCTGGTGCGTTGCAGAGCCCGAACGGCATGCAGGTAAACTCGCTAAGTCCCATCGGGGTGGTGAATGCGGTCTTCTCCCGGTCCGCCTCTGCTACAGGAACCTGCCAGTACCCGCTAGTGAGATCCAAGCTGGAGAAGAAGTTAGCAGATTTTAAAGCAGCCAAAGACTCCTCTATTCTTGGTAAGGGGTACGCATCTTTGTGTGTGATACGGTTAATTTTCCGGTAATCTACACACATTCTCATGGTGTTGTCTTTCTTTTTGACCAAGACTAGTGGAGCTGCCCAGGGGCTACAGCTATCCCTGATTACCCCAGCCTCCTTCATGTCTCTAAGCATCCCCTTGGCGTGTTGGTAGTGTGCAGGGGGTACGGGTCGATACCTCTCTTTTATGGGAGGATGGTCTCCCGTGGGGATGTGGTGTTCTACCCCCTTGACTCGCCCGAAGTCTAACGGGTGTTTACTAAACACTCTCTCGTACTCTCGAACCACCCGGTAGACTCCCTGTTTCTGGTGGGAGGGAGTGGAGTCAGTACCCAAATGTAGTTGCTGACACCAATCCTCCATTATTTTCGTAGAGCCGTTACCTTCCTCCGGGTGAGATGGAGGCAAGGGTTCCACAGACTGTATAGAATTTTGGTTGATAGTATATAATTTGGCTAGCGTAGCATACCGGGGCAGGTATACTTCCCTTTTCCCGATATTTATTATACGAACGGGCACCCTCCCATGGCGTACATCAACTACCCCCCGTGCTGTCAAAATGGTGGGCCTACTGTCTGAGTAGACTGGTTCTACCATGGCCTGGTAATCTCTACCTCTCAGACCAATAGCTGCCCGGCACCAAATCATCATTTCACTTTTCGGGGGCATGGCAATAGGGAAAGGGTCACACATTCTTACGCTACCAATCTCACCACCGGAGAGTTCCACCTGTTGCCGTCGCATCAGTGCCCGGATCTCTTTCTGGAGCACTCGCTGCTGGCCGGAGCTGGCGTTCTTGGCAACCTGCTGTAAAATGAAAATCACCTCTGCAAGACAATTTTCAATCACATTAGTTCCTAGAGTTATCTTTGGGTGACTCTCGCGCTTGTCAATGTCTACAATGATCAGTCCCTGTGCTGCCAGTTCGACTCTACCGATTTTAATGGTCATTTCTTTAAATCCGATCTGTGGCACGGGCTGACCATTACTGGCGATGATACTCAAGTCGTCGTCTGGATAGCGGGTTATATCCGAGTCATTCCAGTACTGCTTGAAGAGCACGTACGGGATGGTGGTGACCTGTGACCCGGTGTCCAGTAGGGCACTCATAGGGATGCCATCCAGTACCACAGGCAAGACTGGACGTCCTCCCACATATTTGTCGCGCCAGTTCGATGGGCCTGGTGATCTTTTTCCTGGGGGTTGGCCCTCTACCCCAGGTTGTGCCAGTTTAAAGGACAGTACCTTGCCATATGTCCGGGTTGATTGCAGCGGCGGCAGATAGGTTGTCCGTCCTCGTTGTACCGGTCGCTGGGTCTTCCTCTGGCCGGTGGGGTCCTCCTTGGTCGACGCCACGGGATGTCCTCCGGTCCGGATGCCAGCTGGATCTTCCCTGGAGTGGAAACCTGTAAAGACTGCACAGTTCGGGTTAGCGCAGCAACGCTTTTAGTTAGCTCTTGGACCTGATGGTGCAGGTCCGGAGCCGGGTCATTGTTCAAAGCCTGCGCATCAGCCCCCACAGGCCCTGCCGACAAGAGCGCCGCCTCCTGGTGGTAAGTGATAGCTGGGCGCCTGTGGGTCACAACGCCACCCGGTGTCGGTTCTCGGAGCACCCAGATGGCTCTGTCCTTGAACTGTGCAAAGTCTAGATGAGGATCCTGTAAGGCTATGGCCCGCAACTGGGTTCGGTGGACATTGCAATATAGTCCCTCTATAAATTGCTCGGTCAACAGCCTGTCCTCGTTTCCCACGCTGTCAGGGTCGGTCTGCTTAATGGCTCTCAGGGCCTCTTGTAGGTTTAGTGCATAGTCCCTTATACTCTCATGTGCTCGCTGCTTGCACCCATAGAATCTAAGCTTAATCTCGGCTGAGGTGCGGGTATCAAAGGTGTCCCTCAGCCGGGTTAGTATCCCTGCGACAGTCCTCCTCCCAGGTGGCCAGGACTTTACCTCCCTTTGGGCTGCCCCGGTTAGTTGGGCCACCAGGATGCTCACTTTTTGCTCTTCTGTGAGGGGGTACACCTGGAAGAGGCTATCCAGCTTTTCTTTAAAGTCATTCAGGGTATGTGACTCCCCTGAGTACTGGGGTAGCCAGGCTGCTCCCGGGATATAGGGCATGGTGAAAGGCATGACTGCAGCAGCGGTGGCGCTGGCGGGGGTTGAGGCAGTGAAGCTCTCCTCCGTATCCGACATCTTTCTCCCCCCCTAGTGGACCGTGGCCTACCTTGCGATGATCCTCTTCCGTAGGCCGCGGCTCCGCAGTGGATCGTCAGGGTTGAGGACCTTCCGTCGCGCTCCTGTGACGTCGGCGTCTGCTGGGCTCCTTCCAGGACCTTATGCAACGTCCTGACGTGAGGCGGGGCTTCAGTTCTCGCGCGCTTTCAGAGTCCACGCCCCTCTTCTTCCCGCGCGGCGTCTTCAAGATGGCGTCCAACGGCAAGAAAACTCCACGGATGGCGGGAAGAAGGCAGAAGATGGCGCCGGATGGCGGGAAAACTTTGCGGATGGCGGGAAGAAGGTAGAAGATGGCGCCGGATGGCGGGAATCTTCACCACTGGTAAGTTTGAACAGTCTTTTTCAGGCACGCAGTACCCGGTGGTTGCGGGCACGAGATCCTGCTGACTACGCCAAAAGTTGACGCGCCCCTGGGCCTACTTGGTGTAGCGTTGCGCACGCGGGGACTACCCGGAGCCGGGCCTGTTGGGGGTAGTAGTCTCGTGGCGGTGACCCGGTCCGTGCCCAGGGAGTCAAACTGTGTGGCTGAGTATTAGCAGTAGATGTTGGACGACTACGCCACCCGTTGAATGCAGCTATGGAGCTGCCGCTGCAGGGCAGACCGCTGAGGCCGGTGGTACGATTGTGCAGCGTAGATGGTATAACCCCCAACGGGAGGGGTATGGCCTCAGGGCAGCCGACGTGGATGATGGGGGTAGCAGGAACCACTCAGAGACGATGCGGTGTAGTTCAGGGTCTTTACTGGTGATAAAGATAGACCCTCCCGGAGTACTGGCTAGCGATCGGGGCCTGGTCAGTCTTTGAGCAGATGGGATTTCCCCTGGCCAGGCGGAGTTGTAGGCCTCCCCAACTAATTGTACTCTTCTGGCTACCTTGCTAGAGGCGGGTAAAAGTAGCCCACGTCCCTGAGTGTACCGTGTGGTGCTCACCCGTATGGCCGGTGACTCGGGGCCTTCTAGTGGCTTCCGCTCCACGACGGCGGTGCTGGTCCCACGCGTGTGACCGTACCTTCGGGTTTCTTGGCCAGAGGACCTGAAATCCCCTGCCGGTCGGTTTCTGCTGCTGGGTAAGGATTAGTCCCCACAGACTCGGACTCCGGGTCCGGTGATAATTCTTCAATCAGGGCGAGCTCTACAGCTGCCAGCCCCTGATTCCTTGTAGCACTGCTCCCACTGAGCTCCTGATCTTTCTTTCCTATAGCTGCTCCTCTCCAGACCAGACTATGTCTCTGTCTGGGACTCCTCTTCTTAACTCCCTAACCCTGCCTCAGCCCCAGTTTTATATAGGGGAAGTTCTTCCCCTCCCAGGACTGGGCAGGAGGTGTGGCATGCATAGGATTCCTGACCAAGAGACCTCCCACCTGCTCTCAGACATAATATTGCTTTTACTGTGGAAACCAGACCCCTGGGGTGCCACATATCACTCAATCCTGTGCGATGTCTGGGGCTCCTGTGCGATGTGTGATGTCTGGGGCCCCTGTGTGATGTCCGGGGCCCCGTTCTTGAGTATATTAATGATTAAAGTATATTAAAGTATATTAAAGATCAGATTTTTCACGTTTATGAGCACCATTGAGTGATATACTCAAGAATTACATAATTTTTCAGCATTTTATTGTTTCAAACTCTAAACACACAGACTTTTTTACTTCAACCAGAAAACCTTGACGGTTCATAAAAAACTTGACTGTTTAGGATATAATAAAAGTCATAACATTCTGAAACTTCAACTTATAAATGTACCTTTACATGGGGCGATTTTTGGTTCCAGAGAGGCTTTCGGCCGATAATCGTACACATGGCTGGTGACTGGACACTACAATATAAACGTTCAAAGGTAAACACCGATAACAGCATTAAAATGATCCTACTTGTTTTCAAGATAAAGTGCATGTTCTGTTGTTGACTGCAGATTGTAGCTTGCGGGATAGGTCAACCAATCCATGGTGTCACCGACTTTTGTGTGGATGACGATGTCACAACGCAACACATTTGCTGTGGCCATGATTTCTGCATCAGTTGCTCAGACTCCATCATGAGAGATGCCAGAGGTGTTCACATATTCATTCACATCTTGATTAAAGTAGCCCTGTAGTTTTTTGGACAAGTCAGTTTTCATGTGGTGGATGACTTTAGCTCTGAGAAGGGAGTAGTTGTCCTCTGTTCCTGTCAGGATATAGCTCATGGCCCGAAAGTAGCAGTTCCCATTACCTTTGGTTTTATATGTATGCCGTGGTTGTCCAAGATCTTTTATGCATCCGAAGTACACAACCGTACTAAACTTAAGGTCAAGAGTGGTGGTAAGATACTTCCTTCCTGAACTTGGTAGTGGGTTGAAAGTCTTGCTTTGCTTGTGTTTCTGCGTGGCAGAGTCACTGGGACAGTCTTCAGGGGACTGGGGTGGTAGAGAAGTCTCTTCATCCTGGTAAAACTTAAGGTTGCTGGCATGGTATGTGTTGCTTAGTATCTTGCCAGTCTTATTGTTCTTAAGTTTTACTCGTCCCTTGGTTAAGGATTCAACAACTAAGTAGGGTCCAACCCAGCGTGGTTCCATCTTTGAACCCATGCGATGAATTCGCCATTGATTCTTGATATAAACAATGGTGCCAGCAGTGATTTCTTTGTTGCTGTTGTGTCGGCGATCAAAGGCACACTTTTGGTGTTCCTGAGCAGAATGGATGTTGGTACTTACAGTTGAGTGGATCCTGTTATGAATGGTTGTGGGTGTATTTAGCACATCAGGGTTGGCATCATCTGAAAGAGACATGACATCCACAGTGTCATTTGCTCATGGATTGAGGTCAATAGGAAGCTTAGCCTTTCGTCCATACATGACCTCAAATGGAGTGCACTTGGTTGAGGCATGCACAGATGTGTGATAGGCAAACAAAACACCAGGGATGAACTAGTCCCAGTTGGTTCCTTGGTCATTAACAAGCTTGCTAAGAGATTCTTTGAGTGTTCGATTCCCGCTGGCCATTTGTTGTGGGTGGTAGGCAGATGAAATGATCTGTTTGAAAATGATCCATCAGGTTGTCGATGATTGAGTTCACAAACTCTCTTCCCTGGTTGCTAATCAAAGCGTCCATATAACCTAAACGGCAAATAATGGTGTACAAAAATTTTGCTACTGACATGGCACTCTTGTCTGAAACAGCTGTTGCTTCAGTCCACTTGGAGAAATGATCAGTGACAGCAACTATATATTTATTGCCGTTTGATGTTTCCTGAAGAGGACCGATCATATCAATCCCAACTAAGCTCCATACTTTTCCAGGGACTGGTATACTGTTGAGTGGTGGAGCTTCTTTGCTGATTTTGGGACTTGTGACAAAACATTTTTGACAGGCTTTGACATGTTGGTGAACATCGTTCTTCATTCCCTTCCAGTAATAATGGTCAGAAATTTTGGCAAATGTTTTATCTCTGCCTAAATGGCCACCAGAAGTTGGGTTGTCGTGACAGGCCTTCAGGATATTTGGCTGTCGACTTTTAGTGAGAACCTCCTTTTTTCCATAGTAAATAATCCCTTTCTCTGCTCTATATGGCTTAGATGTTTGTCTAAACTGGGACTTGGCATTTGAATGTTTCTCTGGAGGTAGATCGTAGATCCACTGGGGGTACTTTTGTTCTGTTGCAGTGTAGAATCTCAAAAGCTGATCATTCAGTTGGTCTTCCATTGTTGTCAAAATTGGAAAACTTATTATTTTGTTGGAGGTGTTCCAAGTTCACTTTATATACCTATTCAGGATAGAATAGGAACTCACACTGGAGAACCTAAAGTGCATATCATAGGGGAGAAACATACATAACAAGTTACAACACATAACATTAACTATGCACTGATGGAACTGCACCATCTACTGTCAGTTCAATGTAATGCCTCCAACACATGCTATAAGTCTAGTCTACCCGTTCCCATGCACTAGATTTGCTGCTGATTTTCCACAAGGAAAAAATCAGCAGCCAATCTGCATCAAAATCCCATCCTAATGATATGGATTTTTGTGCAGAATCACAGCAGATTTCTCCGTGTCATGTGGAAGAGGGAAATCTGCTGCAGACCGCATCAAAATCTGACAAAAGCTGCATGAAATGGTATATGGTTTGTGTATGTGCATCTATATATACTGTAGCACTACCGAAGCAAAAACACAATAATATTCTGCACTAGAGGAGTATAGACAAAGGGTGTATTATAGTCTAGGCCAAACTATACCCCGGGGTATAAATTGCCCAGGCCAGATTATACTCCTCCGGGCCAGAATATACCCCAGCTGCTGTAGATCAGATTTTTCACACTTATGAGAACCATTGAGTGATATACTCAATAACGGGGCCCCAGACATCGCACAGGATTGAGTGATATACTCAAGAACGGGGCCCCAGCCATCGCACAGGAGGTCCCAGACAGCGCACAGAGGTGCAGAGACAGCACACAGAGGGGCAGAGAAAGCTCACAGGAGCCCTGCGCGCTGTCTCTTCCCCCCTTGCGCGCTGTCTCTTCCCCCCCTTCCGCGCTGTCTCTGCCCCCCTGTGCGCTGTCTGGGGCCCCTGTGTGCTGCCTGGGGACCCTGTGCACTGACTGGGGCCACGTTATTAAGTATATCACTCAATGGTTCTCAAAAGCGTGAAAAATCTGATCTACAGCAGCTGGGGTATATTCTGACCCGGAGAGGTATAGGCCACTTTAACCCCGGGTGTATCCTGGGCGGGGGGGGTTAATCTGGCCTGTTACACCGGGTACACATGAGCGCATTTCAAGGTCCGTATACAGACCGCACTGCCCGGACTGACCTCATAGACATATGATACTTTAAGATTAGGTTGTGAGGCTCGCTGTCAGTTTGGACATTGCAGTCCCTATACAGACTGTGGAATATGCTCATATGAGACCAACATTACTTTGTAAACCCAGTTTTACAGTAGATAAGGGAAAATAGCAGCTCAACGCACATACAGTACAGACCAAAAGTTTGGACACACCTGCTCATTTAAAGGTTTTTCTGTATTTTCATGACTATGAAAATTGTACATTCACACTGAAGGCATCAAAACTATGAATTAACACATGTGGAATTATATACTTAACAAAAAAGTGTGAAACAACTGAAATATGTCTTATATTCTAGGTTCTTCAAAGTAGCCACCTTTTGATTTGATGACTGCTTTGCACACTCTTGGCATTCTCTTGATGAGCTTCAAGAGGTAGTCACCGGAAATGGTTTTCACTTCACAGGTGTGCCCTGTCAGGTTTAATAAGTGGGATTTCTTACCTTATAAATTGGGTTGGGACCATCAGTTGTGTTGTGCAGAAGTCTGGTGGATACACAGCTGATAGTCCTACTGAATAGACTGTTAGAATTTGTATTATGACAAGAAAAAAGCAGCTAAGTAAAGAAAAACGAGTGGCCATCATTACTTTAAGAAATGAAGGTCAGTCAGTCCGAAAAATTGGGCAAACTTTGAAAGTGTCCCCAAGTGCAGTTGCAAAAACCATCAAGCGCTACAAAGAAACTGGCTCACATGAGGGCCGCCCCAGGAAAGGAAGACCAAGAGTCACCTCTGCTTCTGAGGATAAGTTTATCTGAGTCACCAGCCTCAGAAACTGCAGGTTAACAGCAGCTCAGATTAGAGACCAGGTCAATGCCACACAGAGTTCTAGCAGCAGACACATCTCTACAACAACTGCTAAGAGGAGACTTTGTGCAGCAGGCCTTCATGGTAAAATAGCTGCTAGGAAGCCACTGCTAAGGACAGGCAACAAGCAGAAGAGACTTGTTTGGGCTAAAGAACACAAGGAATGGACATTAGACCAGTGGAAATCTGTGCTTTGGTCTGATGAGTTCAAATTTGAGATCTTTGGTTCCAACCACCGTGTCTTGTGCGACGCAGAAAATGTGAACGGATGGACTCTACATGCCTGGTTCCCATCGTGAAGCATGAAGGAGGAGGTGTGATGGTGTGGGGGTGCTTTGCTGGTGACACTGTTGGGGATTTATTCAAAATTGAAGGCATACTGAACCAGCATGGCTACCACAGCATCTTGCAGTGGCATGCTATTCCATCCGGTTTGCGTTTAGTTGGACCATCATTTATTTTTCAACAGGACAATGACCCCAAACACACCTCCAGGCTGTGTAAGGGCTATTTGACCAAGAAGGAGAGTGATGGGGTGCTATGCCAGATGTCCTGGCCTCCACAGTCACCAGACCTGAACCCAATCGAGATGGTTTGGGGTGAGCTGGACCGCAGAGTGAAGGCAAAAGGGCCAACAAGTGCTAAGCATCTCTGGGAACTCCTTCAAGATTGTTGGAAGACCATTTCCGGTGACTACCTCTTGAAGCTCATCAAGAGAATGCCAAGAGTGTGCAAAGCAGTCATCAAAGCAAAAGGTGGCTACTTTGAAGAACCTAGAATATTAGACATATTTTCAGTTGTTTCACACTTTTTTGTTAAGTATATAATTCCACATGTGATAATTCATAGTTTTGATGCCTTCAGTGTGAATGTACAATTTTCATAGTCATGAAAATACAGAAAAATCTTTAAATGAGAAGGTGTGTCCAAACTTTTGGTCTGTACTGTAGATAAGGCTTATTCTTTGTGGGGAGGGGGCTGTATTCCATTACTTCTTTTCATTAATCTATACAGACAACACAGAAAGTAAGTGTGTGTCCCCAATCCGATGCCCTTAGGAAAGTATTGAGAAATAACATTTAATAACGGAACATAATATTCCTCTTCTACAGACTTAAATCTAATTATTAATACTAAAAATGAAATTATTAGGTTACTAGGAAATAGCGTGACTTCAAATTTCCAAGAATGGTCAAGGATCTGAATCAGAAGCAAAAATGTGGGCAATTCATGGCATACAATGTGCACAAAAAAAAAAACATGTGAAGCCCAGCAGAACAAAGTCTACAGAAATATTATATGGCATTGACAAGGTAAATCTTCATGTATACTGCATATGTTGTGTAGCAGTTATTTATAGCAGGTCCAATTTATTATAATTAAGCTAGGAGTGAGTGGGCATTACAAGGGCATGTCAGATCAGTCACATTTATTAAGACTATCATGGTATACAAATTTTCTGCAAATGTTCTTTATGTCAGTGCAGGTAAATCTGTAATGTCCTTCTATCCGCCACATGAGTAAGTACTTTCTGCACGGCTGCATTATGGATCAATGTGAGTTAGTCCTTTAGTTATCAATGTTCATAAAGATAATCCAATGTAGCAAAAGGTATGACAACGATTAATGTGATTATAATACTAAGTGTTCCTAGACTTTCTATAGAAACATGTCCAGCATTGTTCAGTGTTCATGGGTGGATCTGATAGATAATCATGAATGGTTATCAATATGGTTTCTCTTCATCCACCATTATGGTGCAGAATGAACTAGATCCAGAATATGGCATTATAAATCTAACGTCATGTAAATTACTATAAATGCGGTTCTCCAGTGTAGAAATAGTTCACCAAAGCTTTAATATGAGACAATAATATCCCTACAGTCATGTAATGGCTCAGTGTATTGGGCAGTTTTGGGCTTTTTATAACTGTTCATTATTTGTCTGCTTGGATTTAAACATCATGGTGCATTTAGGGTTCATATGGCAAGAGTATTTGCATTAAGTATCATTTTCTGACTATTTATTACTGTATGGGGCCTTCTAATGTCCTAAACCCTAATTTGAGAAGTGAAAGAATAAGAAGCAAAATGCAAACACAACACTGCACAGGGTTTGAGGAATGGTAGGACGTGGCTGCTGCTCCACCTGCTGAACCTAACCAAGTCAGGCACGGAACTTGAGGAAAAAAAATGGAAAATGCGGTGTCCAGAGGAAAGAGAGTAACCAGGAGATTGGGAAGAGGGGAATTTTATTGACAATGTGTTTCGGAGTTGTTGTGAAGGAGTTAGAATAACTTTGAAACGCGTTATCAATAAAATTCCCCTCTTTCCAACCTCCTGGTTACCTTTTTTCCTTAGGACCCAGCAGCGCTCGCAAACACCGCATTTTCCATTTTTTCCTTTTTGTTTGAGAAGTGGGAATGGGAGACTTGTTCTGAGACAATAAGATACTGATAAAGTGTAGATCTTCTCTATACTAAAGGGTTATTCTTATCTCATCCTTTCAT
The DNA here is from genome assembly GCF_046119375.1 of Phyllobates terribilis. Lineage (NCBI taxonomy): Eukaryota > Metazoa > Chordata > Amphibia > Anura > Dendrobatidae > Phyllobates > Phyllobates terribilis. The sequence continues at coordinate 502,923,180 of NW_027362761.1, read as the reverse complement.
TGCCAAGATCGGAAAAACGGCTTCCAGTTCTCTGCCACCAGAGGCAGGGTTATGAGAACAGCCAAGCAAAATTGTTTTGTAACTTCTCCTCTGGTGGCCGGGATCTAGGAACTGTTATTCTACTTTCGGGCATGAAACCGAACCATAATTACAAAAATGGCTATTGCCAAGTTTTCTCACCATTTACAAAGAACAAAATCATGAAATGACCAAATAATACCACTAAACAATGCCCTTACTATTCCATCATACCATGCCTAAATAGTTATTTCCATCTTGCAACATGATGATCACCAGGAATATGACCTTTGGGTCCCTCACTGATCCTGAGAATGAAGGGTTTGAAGTTTTGTTTCCCTTTTTATAGTTTTTCTTCAGCAAAGGGGCATTCCCAGCTACCGACTCCATTGCGGCTCCATCCAAGTAAATAGTGCGGATTCAGCCAGCCCCTTCATTCTCGTGATAATGGCAGAGGTCAAATCCTCAGTGATCACAAAGTGATGGAATATCCTAACAATTTACCATAATATATTACAATGGGAATAGCCCTTATATGATATTAAATACCATATTCAAATAGTAAAGCTATATTGTGCTTAAATAAAACCCTGGCAGACTGCTTATATAATATCACTATTCACTTCCCAAATGCTAGCGCAATAAAAGCTTTGAGGTTATGGATCTTTTGTACTGTAATCCTGCTGTTAATCATCCTATGATGGAGGATAATGGAAGTTCAAGAGCATTTGCCCCTTATGTCTATCAATTACACTGTTCTACATATTTTCAAAAGTTGTCAGGTTCAGTTATGAAATGACAGAACTGTAGAAAAAATAGACATGGACCGCACATCTAAAAATCATACGTAGAGCTAATGCTGCTATGCAAAAATATACGAAACTGAACATGAGGTTCTTAGTTTAACAATTTGATCAGACTGTATGAAGCCCACTGCCACGTCACGGTGAACCTCTCACTGGGTCCCTAGCCTAAAAGGTGCAGCGCCATATGCAAATCACCATCACAGCAACAGTGCACCAGCAGCGTGGGCGACCTGGTGCTTCACAGCAGTAATGTTATGAGGTTGAGTCCCCATGACTCCAGGCCACATCGTCTCACAGGAACAACATCACAGCAACAATGGCCGCAGTCCATGTCTTTTTTCCACAGTTCAGTTATGAAATTAGCCATTTCTTAATGGTTTTTGACCTCCTGACTTAAAATCTGACAATGAAAATGTTTAGTTGGCTCTTGTTTCTATGATATCAAAGAGTTTTCATTTTACTGCTGGGTATAATTAATGCATAAGAGTTTCAGTACTTTGAAACATTATTTTTGCAAATATAAAAATGCAGAATATTTTGTTTTGCCAAGAAACTTAGCAACAATTAAAATAACTAAAACATATCCAAATACTATTGTGAATTAAAACAATTACAGAAATTGCACTACAAAATTTTGTCCTCATTCAGTGACAATTCTTTTTTTGCTTGTCTCTTGTACTCCTGCATCGGATCATCTCCTACAATTGTCCAACAATGATCTGCAAGCATTGATGGATTCCATTTTCCTTGATATCTTTTCTCCATAGTAGCAATATCTTGGTGAAATCTCTCACCGTGCTCGTCGCTCACTGCTCAGCAGTTTGGAGGAAAAAAGCTAAATGCGAATGTTAGAACTGAATCTTTGAGGACACGTTACAGCCAAGATCCTTATGTTTTGAGAAGATTTTCCACCAACTCCTCATAGTTATCGGCTCTTGAGCTTCCAACTAAATTAGCTATCATTAATGTGAATGTTACCAATGCAGCCTTTTACTTGCCCTGCATCAAACGGAAAAACTTCCCATCTTGAAGAAGCTTACGATTCTGAGGTCCAGTAAAGACTCCTTCCTTTATCTTTGCTTCACTCAACTTTGAAAATTTATCAATGAGATACTTGAATTATTTTGCATTTTTATCCATTGCCATACAACTTGATATGCAATAGTGGTAACAAAATCTTATGTGGGTCACCAAGTGCTGGATGCAGGACATTTTTACTCCCTGGCTGAAGTGAATGTTAGAGAGGCCAGTCTCCATTCCTCTGGAATTATGATTTATCTTCAGAGCTTCCATTAAACTGTTGACGTTGTTGCATGCCATAAGATTGCCATCTATGAAGAAGTATTGGACAAGATCTTTATCACAGTTGCAGAACAAAGAAATCTGAACATCGCCAGCTGGGAGATTCCTCTGCTGTAGCCTGGAACATAAGAGCTCAGCCTTACTCTTGGGCAGATCCAAATCTCTAACAAGATTGTTCAGTTCACTTTGTGTTATAAGGTGTGGTTCAGATGAGGTTACTGACAAAGTCTGGATCGCGAGAGGAAGTTGCTTCATGACATCAAGCGCCCTCTTATTCCTCACTTGACTCAACTGAAAAAATGTTTCCGGTGCTTTTGGAACCAGCAGTTCTTCTGTGTGGTACTGGGCATATTGCAGATGGAATGTTTGATACTGTAAAGTCCACTTATTTCTTGAAACTCCTTTCCTAATAGGGGGGCACCATGCAGAAATAGCAATTGGCAGTGTGATCGGTTGGCTCTCTCCAGATCATTGGGACTGCAGAAGGCATAGAATGCCTCTTCCCATGCAACTGACGCGCCCCCTGGGCCGCGTGTGTGTGGGGATACCCTGAACCGGACCTCTTGTGGATGCTGGGGTTTGTAGTCTCCGTGGCGGCGATCCGGTCCGTGCCCAGGGCGGTCAAACCAAATGGCAGTCTATATGCTGAATGTCCGACTACGCCACCCGTGGATTGCGGTCAGAGTGAACCACCGCTGCAGGGCAGACCGCTGAGGCTGGTGTTGTGGGTGCAGCAGAGGATAGTATAACTCCACACGGGAGGAGTATAGCCTCAGGGAAGTAAATAGGGATATTGGTGGTGATGGTGCGCGGGAGCAGCAGTAACCACACAGAGTCTGTCATGCAATTCAGGGTCTTTACTGTTGGTGATATTAAGGAACCCGTCCGGAATACAGGTTAACAATGGAGGCCTGGTCAGTCTGAGAGTAACTGGGAAATCCCGCTGGTCAGGGAGAGTTTGTAGGCCTACCGTGCTGACTTCACTCTTTCTTGGCTATCCTGCTGTAGTGTAGTGGTAGCCCACGTCTCTGAGTGTACCGGGGTGGTTCTCACCCGTATGACGGGCGACTCGGGCCTTCCGTACTTTATTATTATTATTATTATTTATTATAGCGCCATTTATTCCATGGTGCTTTACATGTGAAAAAGGGGTATAATACAAGAACAATTACAATAATATTGAACACAATGTGACAGCGACTGGAACAGGAGAAGCGAGGACCCTGCCCGCGAGGGCTCACAATCTACGAGGGATGGGTGAGGATACAGTAGGTGAGGGTAGAGCTGGTCATGCAGCGGTATGGTGGAGCGGTGGTTACTGCAGGTTGTAGGCTTGTCGGAAGAGGTGGGTCTTCAGGTTCCTTTTGAAGGTTTCCACGGTAGGCGAGAGTCTGATACGTTGGGGTAGAGCGTTCCAGAGTAGGGCGGAAGCACGGGAGAAATCTTGTATACGGTTGTGAGAGGAGGAGATAAGAGGGGAGTAGAGCAGGAGATCTTGTGAGGATCGGAGGTTGCGTGCAGGTATGTAACGGGAGACTAGGTCGGAGATATATGGAGGAGACAGGTTGTGAATGGCTTTGTATGTCATGGTTAGGGTTTTGAACTGGAGTCTCTGAGCAATGGGGAGCCAGTGAAGAGATTGACAGAGTGGAGAGGCCGGGGAATAGCGGGGGGACAGGTTGATTAGTCGAGCAGCAGAGTTTAGGATAGATTGGAGGGGTGCGAGAGTGTTAGAGGGGAGGCCACAGAGCAGGAGGTTGCAGTAGTCAAGGCGGGAGATGATGAGGGCGTGCACTAGTGTTTTTGCAGATTCATGGTTTAGGAATGTGCGGATCCAGGAGATATTTTTGAGTTGGAGTCGGCAGGAACTGGAAAGGGCTTGGATATGTGGTTTGAAGGAGAGTTCCGAGTCCAGGGTTACCCCAAGGCAGCGAGCTTGAGGGACTGGGGAGAGTGGGCAGCCATTGACGTTGATAGATAGGTCAGTTGGGAGGGTTGAATGAGATGGAGGAAAGATGATGAATTCTGTTTTGTCCATGTTAAGTTTTAGAAATCTGTCAGAGAAGAAGGATGAAATAGCAGACAGATATTGTGGGATTTTGGCTAATAAGGAGGTGATATCGGGTCCAGAGAGGTAGATCTGTGTGTCATCTGCATAGAGGTGATAATGAAAGCCATGAGACTCTATGAGCTGTCCCAGGCCTAAGGTGTAGATGGAGAAGAGCAGGGGTCCTAGAACTGAACCTTGGGGGACACCGACAGATAGGGGGCGAGATGAAGAGGTGGTGTGTGAGTGGGAGAAACTGAATGTCCTGTCTGTTAGGTATGAGGAGATCCAGGATAGGGCCAAGTCTGTGAAGCCGAGAGATGAGAGAGTCTGGAGTAAGAGGGAATGGTCCACTGTGTCAAAGGCAGATGACAGGTCTAGGAGGAGGAGGACAGAGTAGTGTCGCTTAGATTTGGCGGTTAGTAGGTCGTTTGTGACTTTAGTTAGTGCAGTTTCAGTAGAATGGTGCGGTCGGAAACCAGATTGTAGGCGGTCAAAGAGGGAACAGAAGGAGAGGTGGGAGGACAGTTCAGAATGGACATGTTGTTCCAGTAGTTTTGAGGCATAGGGGAGAAGTGATATGGGGCGATAGCTAGACACGGAGGATGGGTCAAGGGAGGGCTTTTTGAGGATGGGTGTGATTGAGGCATGTTTGAAGCCTGAGGGGAAGACACCGGTTGATAGTGACAGGTTGAAGAGGTGGGCTAGGGCTGGGATGAAGATAATGGTAAGGTTTGGGATGAGGTGGGACGGGATTGGGTCAAGTTTACAGGTGGTGAGGTGTGATTTGGAGAGTAAGGAGGAAAGTTGATCTTCAGAAATGGTGGAGAATGTAGTTTTGGAGGAGGAGGGTTGAGTAGGTGTGGGGAGGGGCGGTTGGGGCTTTAGGCAAAAGCTTTGTCTGATGGTGTCAATCTTCTGCTTGAAGAATGAGGCAAAGTCTTCGGCTGAAATAAGAGGAGAGGGAGGAGGCACTGGGGGATGGAGGAGAGAATTGAAGGTGTTGAATAGTTGTTTGGGGTTGTGAGACAGGGAGGATATGAGAGATGCAAAGTATGTTTGTTTTGCTGCAGTGAGTGTGGACTTGAAGGTAGTGAGGGACTGTTTGAATGCGATGAAGTGCTCATGGGAGTGGGACCTTTTCCATCTACGTTCAGCAACCCTGGAGGCCCGTCGCAGTTCTTTAGTTAGGCTGGTGTGCCAGGGTTGTCTGTTGTGCGAGCCTTGGTATGCGTGAGGGGGGCGATCGAATCGAGAGCTGCTGCTGTTGTGGTGTTGTATAGAGTGGCAGCGCATCTGCATCATGTAAGGAACTAATGTCTGTAAGAGGGAGGTGGGATTCAGAGAGAGAGTGTAGGTCAAGGTGTTTGAGATTTCTACAAGGGTATGCAAGTTTGTGGAGTGGGGATTGTTGCCCCGGGGAGGAGAGAGAAGAGAATGTGAGTAGGTTGTGGTCAGAAAGAGGGAGAGGTGAGTTAGAGAGGTTAGATAGGGAACAGAGGCGGGTGAAGATGAGGTCCAATGTGTGGCCGTCTTTGTGGGTGGGTGTGGAAGACCACTGAGTAAGACCAAAGGAGGAAGTGAGGGATAGAAGCTTAGAGGCAGCTGAGAGGGAAGTGTCAATGGGGATGTTAAAGTCGCTCATGATGATAGTGGGGATGTCAACGGAGAGGAAATTAAGGAGCCAGGTGGTGAAGTGGTCAAAGAAAGTGGTGGTTGATCCTGGGGGGCAGTAGATGATAGCCAGTTGGAGGTTGGATGGGGAGTAGATGCGCACGCAGTGCACTTCAAAAGAGGGGAGAGTAATTGCGGGCGGCAGTGGGATATGGGTGAAGGAGCAGTTATCTGAGAGGAGGAAACCTATTCCTCCACCGTGCTTGCCGGTGGGGCGGGGGGTATGGGAGAGGTGGAATCCGCCATACGAAAGTGCAGCAGGAGAGGCTGTGTCGGAGCGGGTACTTCTCACCCCTCCAGGGCAGTAGTGGTCCGTCTCGTGTGGCTGAGCCTCCAGGCTTCCTTGGGCCAGAGGACTTGAAGTCCCCTGCGTGGTGGTTTTCTGCTGCTGGGCTTATAACCCTCACAGCCTCGGACTCCAGTGTCCGGCTTTGCAAGTCTCTAGCCAGGATGAGCTCTTCTAGCTCCCCTCCTGGCCTTGTGTTCCTCCTCTGCCTACAGGGACTCCTCAGCCTGCTGCTGACCTGTCCCTATCCGCAACTTCACTGGAACTTGTCTGGCACTTCTCTCTCTAACCCCGCCCCAGATCCAGTTCATAAAGGGCAGGTTTCTCCCCTCCCTGGACTGAGGCAGGAGGTGCTGCTTGCTAATTGTCCCCAACCAGGGAACCTCCCTACCTGCTCTCAGACATGACATTGCTGCCACTGTGGCGACCAGACCTGGGGTGCCACACAACCACTGAGTAAAATGTGATGCACATTGCAGCATATGCGTGGAGGCCATCGCTTGTCCTGATCTCCTATTATACAGCCAAACTACAGGTTACCATCATCATGGTAGTAAAGGATCACGTTTGTGGCTCAAAAGTGACTTCTCACCTTGTCATAGGAGCATAATATATTTTGAAGCGCCATCCACAACAATGTGCACACCCTAAATACATTGATTATTACTAACTATCATGTGTGAGTAAGGTCTTATTCCGATGTCTGTTTTTTTCTCACTGGTGAAAAAAACAGAATGGTTTTCACCCGTGTGCCAGATCAGATTGTCATCAGTATTTTAATCTCTATGGGCATTTTTACCATTAGAATGAAATCTGTTATTCCTGTATGAAAAAACCTAAATGAATTCATTTCCAAGTTTTCCTACACATTAAACAGTAAAGAAATGGACAGCACATGGATGGGGAACCGTTAGGTATCTGTTTTTTTCACAAACTGATTCATTTGAATGTGTAAGTTTGATCTGTGAAAAATACCTATCTGACATGTACATGAAACACTGGTGTCTGATTGAGGCCTAAGGCTAAGTGCCCATGATGCAGAAATGCTGCATATTTTTTCCGCTTCTCCCTGGCAGGAAAAATGCATGCGGATTTTACATGCATTTTTCCTGCCAGGTAGAAGAGTTTGTCAAGCGTTTTTGCATGCATTTTTGCATGCGGGTTATCAAGCGCTTTTCCAAGTGATTTTAGCATCACTTGGAAAAGTGCTTGACAACTTGGTCACACTATATAAATCCATGCAATCGGCATGGATTTATAAAGTGTGACCAAGTAATAGTTAAAAAAAAAAAGATTAAGAATGGTAAAAAATAAAGATTATACTTACCTTCCGATGGCCCCCGGTGTTTTCTCCTCTGCGTCCGGTCTGTTGTATGGGTCGCGGTGGTGTGAAAGAACCTGCCATGACATCATTTAGTCATGTGACAGGTCACGCGACCGCCAACGTCAGCAGTCACGTGACCTGTTACATGACTAAATGACGTCATGGCAGGTCTTTTCACACCACCGCGACCCATACAACAGACCGAACGCATCATACAGGAGACCGGGGGACATCAGAAGGTAAGTATAATCTTTATTTTTTATTTTAAATTATTTTTTTTACAGTTTCTATGGTACCCGGGTCTGGATGAGAGTCTCCTCTTCTCCAAACCCGGGTACCATCCGCAAATTGAACCGTATGATATCCGCATGTGCAGATGCAGTGATGCGGATGTCACGCGGTCCAATGCAAGTCAATGGCGGCAATTACGCTGCGTGTCCGCAAAATTAATGGACATGCTGCGGATTTTTCCGCAATGATAATCCGCAACTGAAATTTCCGCAGCATGTGCACAGCACTTGCGGATTATCATTGGGGACCATGGGGCACGTATTACCAAGCGTTTTCTAAGCGTTTTCGCTGCGGAAATTCCACGGCAAAAACGCTTGAAAAACGCTTAGTGGGCACGCAGCCTTAGTGTGACTCTTGTTATGGTTGATGATTTAGATCTTAGCATCGATAACCCTGACAAGAAGTAAGATGTGTTTTCACAATTTCCATGTATTCTTAAAAGCTTTTATACATGTATTGACATTTCTCCTTCAATATGTTTTTTTATGTGCTATAGGGAGATGTCGGTGAGACAGTAGAAAAGTGAGATGCTAAACTGCTGGACCTCTGTTAAAAGGGACTTTTCAATAGAGGTTTTTTCTTGTTTAAACTGAGTAGCTCCTTCAAATGGTACTACTCCATTAATTCTAGAACAGGTTTTCTTTTCTTCTGGGTCCCTCCATTCCAAAGCTACACTGGTGTGAAAAAGTGTTTGCACCCTTCCTGATTTCTTATTCTTCTGCATGTTGTTTCAGATCACGAAACAAATTTAAATATTAGACAAAGATAACACAAGTAAGCAAAAAATGCAGTTTTTAAATTAAAGTCTCTATTATTAAAGAAAAAAAAACAAATCTACAGGGCCCTGTTTGAAAAAGTGCTCCCCCCCCCCCCTTAGAACATAATTTAGCTGTTGTTTATCACATTCTTGGGAAGCTGAGTTCAATTTCCCTAGCCACACACAGGCCTGATTACTGCCACACCTGTTCTCAATCAAGAAATCACTTAAATAGGACGTGCCTGACAAAGTGAAGGAGACCAAAAGATCCTCAAAAGCTAGACAGAATTTCAGTAACTAATGAGAAACAAAGTAATTGAATTGAGATTTTTCAGTCTGGAAAAGGTTATAAAGCCATTTCTAAAGCTTTGGGACTCCAGTGGACCACAGTGAGAACCATTATCCACAAATGGCAAAAACATGGAACAGTGATGAACCTTCCCAGGAGTGGACGGCCGACCAAAATTACCCCAAGAGCGCAGCAACAACACATTCAAGGGGTCATAAAAGACCCCACAACAACATCCAAAGAACTTCTGGCCCCACTTGTGTCAGTTAAGAATAGTGTTTATGACTCCACCATAAGAGAGAGACTGGGCTAAAATGACATGCATGGCAGAGTTCCAAGATGAAAACCACTGCTGAGCAAAAAAACCCCATAAAGGCTTGTCTCAGTTTTGCCAGGAAACATCTTGATTGTCAAGAGTTTTGGGAGAATATTCTGTGGACTGACGAGACAAAAGTTGAACTTTTTGGAAGGTGTATGTCCCATTCCATCTACCAAATGGTACTACTCCATTGATTCTAGAACAGTTTTTCTTTTTCTTCTGGGCCCCTCCATTCCAAAGCTATGTCCTTCTATAATAAGGGTGCTGTCACGCAATTCCTAGGGACTGTGGGCTCTAACCAGGTCCCTAAAACTAAGTGCGCCCTAGTCTATCCCTGTCCCCCGAATTGCTCCTGAGGGTGGAGACGCCGGGTTCACGTGCCTTACTAAGCTCCTAAATAAATCCTTATCTATCCCCTCTCTAGGGAGGGTGGAAGCTGAAGTGTCTAGGAATGCACCAACCAGACAAACAAGGGGGATACTGACAGGGATAAATGAAAATAATAATCATACAAAATACACTTACCAAACAACACAGTGCGACACAAGGGAGTTAAAGGAAGGAGTAACCAAATAGGAAAGGATAAGGATGTGCACACAAATATAACTCCAAGCAACAATCTCCTAAGCAAATCTCCAAATGCCTACTGCAACCACAAGCTACACCGCTAACTCCACACCAGGCAGTAAGAACTTACACTAGCAACTCCTAGTGCCAGAGGTGAGCATATATAGCAGAGGGGAGTGTCCAACACTGAATAGCTGAAACAATCCAGATAGGAAAGCTCCAGGAGCTTCAACTGAACAAATTAACCCTTGCACTGCTAGCAAGGAAAAAATCTGCATGGTTTAATAAGATGGTGAAGTACTTCTAACCCAGACATCTGGCCCCTCACTGTCATGGTATCCCCATGATAGGTGTACGTCTTTCCTTAAACCAACTGGGCATATACCAGAGAACTTCTGCGTAGGCTCATTGGTGTTTTGATCGTCCAATAGAGGAACAACAACAGAGGAGTTGCTGTGTTTAAAAATACAGGGAAAAGCACTCTTTAATCTCATGGGATTGGTGACCATACTTTTATCAGTAGGATCAACTTTCCAAAGCCAACTATACGGGCATGCAGCTCTTCTAAAGTTGAATAAAACATTACCTTAATCTCTGTGATCCAATGTCTTATGCCTTATTTTTTTACCTTTTTCTTTATTCCTTTTTTCCTCCTTGTTTTTGTATTTTGATACCTGGGACAGGTGTGTAACAATACCACCGTTAAACTTATAGGTCACATGGATTCAAAAGAATCCATTCCTGTAACCCTCCATTTCCCGACAAAACCTCCCTGAAAATTAATTAAAAACTGCAGAAGTAATTCTAGCGATGATGGCACTGGCTCTCCCGGGGCTCACGTGATGTTGTTATGCCATGTGAGCCCTGCAGCCAATCAGAGGCCACATCACTCTAACTTCCTTTGTACTTAACTGACATCCAGATAAGTCAATATTTCTTCTGGGTATTAGTGATGAGTGAACGTGCTCGTCACTACTCGGTACTTGCCCGAGCATCACTGTGCTCAACAAGCTCGGCACTCGGCGAGTATTTCCGGGCTTGCTCGCCGGAAGCTCTGGTCCCCGCCCTGCATGTTTGGTGCCTGCCATGCACTGTAGTGCCATAGCCATGTTGGTTGTGGCATTACAGTGATTGGCTGGCTGCATAGCGTCATCGGGTCTATTTAAGACCCGGTACCGCTAGGCTCATCACAGTCTACCCTGGATACAAGCAGAGTAGGGAGAGATGCTGCTGAGTGAGGGATAGAATTGGTGCTTGTTTTAGTGAGGTATTCCACAGATATATATCCATCTAAACTAACAGTCCTTCTGAGGACTAATGCAGCTGCATATATTCAGTGGTGATAGCAGGAGTTAGGCAGGCAGGCAGGGTTTGTGGCAGTGTATACAGCACAAGAGGGTCCATTGCATGTTCTGTCTGCTGCTGCTGTTACAGATATTTGTAGACATAGCCCCAGATATCAGGGGCCAGAGCTAATTTTTTTTTTATCTTAATCCTGATTATTTGCTTAAAAAGCAATCCAGAGTACACCATTTTTCTGCTCCAGTTGCTTGTTAGCACTGCAGAATACAGCCAGATCTTTTCCATATTACAGCGATAAAAATCCAGAAATTTGTAGTGAATGTGGAAAATATTGGCCTTCATTTACATTTTGTTGCAGTGTGTCATTGAAGCAATTCACACGTGCTCGCTGTGAATAATAGTAAACTACAGGGCTGCTATTTAAAACCTTGGGTGTCCGTCAGACGTATCACATATAACTGCGGTGCAAATTCAGCCACTTCTGTCCTCCATTTACAGTTTGTTGCAGTGTGTCAGTGAACCTATTCCCATGAGGTCGCTGTGAAGAATAATGAACTACAGGGCCGCTATTTAAAACCGTGGGTGTCCGTCAGACGTATCATATATAACTGCGGTCCAAATTCAGCCATTTCTGTCCTCCATTTACAGTTTGTTGCAATGTGTCAGTGAAGCTATACACATGAGGTCGCTGTGAAGCTATTCACACGAGGGCCGCTATTTAAAACCGTGGTTGTCCGACAGACGTATCACATATAACTGCAGTCCAAATTCAGCCATTTGTAATGAAAATGGAAAATATTGTCCTCCATTTAAAATGGGCAAGGCGCGTGGCAAAGGATGGGGAAGTGGACCATCACGGTGATGGTGCAAGCAGAGGCCGAGGCTGTGGGCAAGCTGAAATTGTGCCACAACAAATACTCACATCTTCCTCCCACCATGCCGAGTGCCTGAAGACAAGTGGTCCCACACTTGGACACTCCGAAGAGCTGTTCACTTTTCCATTTATAGATTCGTGCCTCTCACCCGGCAAGCTTCAAGTGGGGCAAGAGGAGAACGCGTGTAGCAATGCCCAAATATTTGAGCAGCCATGGTCACATGAAGGAGACGGTGGGAAAGTGCAATTACAGTCGCAAGAGGTGGATGATGATGAAACACAATTGCCAGAAAGTCAGAAGGAGGACCAGGGTGCGGACATGGAAGACGAGGTGGTGGACGATATAGTCACTGATCCAACCTGGCAGGGGGACATGCAGAGTGAGGACAGCAGCACACAGGGGGAGGGAGGCGTAGCACCACAACAGGCAGGAACAAGCAGTGTGGTGGCCACAGACACAAGGCGGGCAAGTGTTCGCCATAACCCTAACACGAAGGAAGTTGCCAGTACAATTGTTAGGTCTTCCCGAGTCTGGTTCTTTTTTAAAGACTCTGCAGACAACCCCAAAAAGGCCATTTGCACCATCTGCCAGGCCAGCATCAGCAGGGGCAGCAAAACTAGCAGCCTGACCACCACCAGGATGATCAGGCACATGACAGCAAAGCACCCAACTAGATGGGCTGAACACCAGGGTCCAGAAGCAGTGTCTGCGGGTGACACCACTACTTGTTCCGCTGTTGTACGTGCATGCCAATTCCTTGTCCATGGCGCATGCGAAGACCCCTCCCGCCCTGCACCCGTCATTGCACACTCTCAACTAGTACCATCAGCAACCATGTCCACGTCCTTGTCCCAGCACAGTGTTCAGTTGTCCCTACCCCAGTTCTTGGAATGCAAGCGCAAAGACGCAGCCAATGCCCCACAGGCCACACTACTAAATTCACACATTTCGTGAATGCTTGAGCTCGAAATGCTGCCTTTTAGGCTCGTAGAGACTGAAGCTTTCCGCAACCTGATGGTGGTGGCTGTCCCTCGGTACTCGATCCCCAGCCGCCACTACTTCTCCCGGTGTGCCATACCTGCATTACACAAGCACGTGTCCCAGAACATTAGCCGTGCCCTGAACAATGCAGTTACTGATAAAGTCCACGTGTCCATGGTTAGGTAGACAAGTGCTTGTGGGAAGGGATGGTACATCTCGCTGACGGCACACTACGTTAATATAGTGGAAGCCGGGACCCAGTCAGACCTTGGGACGGAACACATCCTCCCGACGCCGAGGATTGCGGGCCCTGGGTCAATCAGGGTTGCCCCAACATTCTACAGCTCCTGCACCTCCTCCTCCTCTTCAGCCTCCATTGATCAGTCACAAGCTGGAGGCACTGCAGCACTGCCTCGGCCAAGCGGCAACAGGCTGTGCTGAAGCTAATATGCTTAGGTGACAAACCACACACCACTGAAGAGTTGTGAACAGCTCTGAAAGAGCAGGCAGATCTGTGGCTGACACCGCTGAACCTACAGCCAGGTATGGTCATGTGTGACAATGGCCGGAACATGAAGGCGGCTCTGAAGCGAGGCGAGCTCACACACGTACCATGTCTGGCCCATGTGCTTAACCTCGGGTTCAGCTGTTTCTGAAAACCTACCCGGATCTGCCAGATCTGCTTGTCAAACTATGCCTCGTGTGTGCTCATTTTAGAAAGTCACCTACAGCTTCCACCACCCTTGCCGTGCTTCATCAGTGTTTGCAGCTTCCAGCTCACCGACTGGTGTGTGATGTCCCCACGCATTGGAACTCAACGTTGCAGATGTTGGGAAGGATTTGTGAGCAGCAGAGGGCAGTTGTTGACTACCAGCATCAACATGGCCGTCAGTATTGAGGTCAGCTTCCACACATAAGACCTCAAGATTGGGCATGGATGTCAGACATCTGTGTCATCCTCCAAAATTTTGAGGACTCCACCAAGATGGTGAGCGGCAATAACGCCATAATTAGCATCACCATCCCGCTTCTCTGTCTTCTGAAAAGCTCACTGCTCACAATAAAGGAGGATGCATTGCAGGCGGAGCACAATAAGATGGAGCAAGGAACCATACAGGGTGATTCCATACTGCCCAGCCTCATCTCATCCCAATGTGAATTGGGTGACAATGAGGAAGAGGAGGAGGAGGAAGAACAGTATAAATGGTACTACTCGCAAAACTGTCATACCGTCTGTTCAGCGTGGATGGCCTGAGGAGAGGGAGGAGAGGAGGATGATGAGGAGAGCATGGTCAGTCATCCTCTTGGTGAGGACATGGAAGTCTTGCCTGTTAGCTATCTGGCACACATAGCTGAGTTTGTTACGCTGCCTTTCCCGTGACCCTCGTGTTCTCCAAATTTTGGGTGACAGTCATTATTTAAAAAATTCCTATCTGAAAACGCTGGCGGCAGAGGTCACAGTTCGTTGGACAACCAAGGAGTACAGGCGAGAGAGACACAAATCCGATCCAGCAGAGGCAGGGGAACACTGTCAAAGTTCTGGGACAGTTTTCGTAGACCCTACCATCGCACAAGCCCTGATGCTCGAGGTAGTCTCACAAGGAGGAAAAAGTTTGGGAAGATGCTGAAGGAGTACCTTTCCGACTATACCAACATCCTCCGTGGTTCCACTGTGCCTTATAATTATTGGGTATCCAAGCTGGACACGTGGCATGAACTGGCACTCTACGCCTTCGATGTCCTGGCCTACCCTGCCGCTAGCGTTTTGTCAGAGCGGGTTTTTAGTGCTGCCGGGGGCATTATAACTGATAGGCGCATCCGCCTGTTATCTGAAAATGCTGACAGGCTGACTCTTATAAAAATGAACAAGGGCTGGATTGGGCCAGACTTCTCAACATCAGCGAATGATTGCAGCGCAACATAAACTCAAATACAGTGTCTTTTTGTTGGGAGGTCTAACTCTATTCCCATGCACCTCTGTCTTCACACCCAGACATGGGTATACGCTTCTGATTTTGTCTATTTGCTCTTGTCCTCCTCCCTCTCCACATCCTCCACCACCATATCACCACCACATCTACCATATCACCATATATACGTCTCTTGCAAGGGGCATTGGAGTGCCTTCAATTTTTGGCAGCAGTTGCATTCTTTGCATATGCAAACAGTATGGGAGAACAACTTCCTAATAATGGGAACCTTTTTTTCATGAGGCCCTCTGACCTCTACGTCTCTTGCAAGGGACATTGGAGTGCCTCCAAATTCTTGTCAGCCGTTGCATTCACTGCATAGGCAAACAGTATGGGAGATCCACTTCCTAATAATGGGAACATTTTTTTCATGAGGCCCTCTTCTACATCTCTTCTAAGGGGCATTGGAGTGCGTCCAAATTTTTGGCAGCCGTTGCAGTCACTGTGTGACGCCTTTTCACTACTCGCTAGCCCACCCTGAGAGATGAAGCGTACTCGGAACCGGGCCTCCAGGTGGGGGGTGGATGCAGTCGTGGCCTAGGCCCTGCCCGCGCCCAGGGTCGTCACAATCAAAATTAGGGCTAGGAGGGACGGTGGTAATCGAGTGGATTAGGATGACCACCCACCTGCGGTGTCTGGTAATCTTCCACCAGCGCTGCATTCAGTCCTCTGAGGCGGGATGTAGTGGCAGCAGAAGATGGTACTACTCCCCACAGGCGGAGCAGGGCCTCAGGGCAGAGAAGAGGGATCAGGGGAGTAGTAGTAGGCAGTGTGGTGCGGTGTGGTGCCACGCTGAAATAAGGGACCGGAGGCAATGGATGCAGTCTTCCAAACTTTACTCACGATGTTAGGCGTCAGCTGCAAGGCTTCTCCTCGCTCTTCACGGCGCGCTGCGGCCACCAGGAAGGGGTTCAACACACTCCGCGTAGTTTGGTTACATCAATCAGGACCCCCGCACCAGAGTGTTCCTAGACTTCCCACTAGGTCCTCTCCTGTCCATATGTGGTGCGTGTTACAAGGCTGGGTCTCCCTCTGGCTATACACAGAACAAGGGTACTGGTGGCGACTAGTGTTGAGCCACCCCCGTAGTGTTCGAGTTCGGTTCGGTTCGTCGAACACCCGTGTGTTCGCTGAACTGTTCGTCGAACTGTTCGTCGAACACCTTCGAACACCGTTAAAACCAATGGCAGGCAAACAAAAACACATAGAAACACATAGAAAACACCTTCAAAGGTGTCCAAAAGCTGACAAACTGCTCAGAAGACATAACTAACACATGGAAAAGTGACAAGTAGATATAGTCATGCGAAAATAAAAGAGGCGGAGGAGTAAAAGGAGGGGGAGACACAGATATAGGCATGTCATGCCCTTCTAAAATCCAAAAAGTGAGAAGCCGACACGGCCAGTCCGCTCCTGCCCGTGCCACCTCCGTGTCGCCGGGTTTGTGCCAGAGCCGCGGTGAACCCTGACGGCCAGCCCCCCTCTCCCAATACTGGTGCCTGTCCGCTGGTGGGTCGAGCGAGCCCCCCTGTGGTGGAGGCAGCTCTAAGCTTTTTAATTTAAATTGTCTCTCTAATTTGAATGAATACACTTTAAATCCATTTACAAGGATCTATTGGAGGGCAAGTCTCATGCCAGCAGCCGCGGTAATTCCAGCTCCAGTAGCGTCCACTAAAGCTGCTGCAGTTAAAAAGCTTTTATAAGGATCGAGCTCGGCTGTCCACCGCAAGGCATCCTACTGCCAGTCCCAGCCCCTATGCCTTGGGGTGCCTCCTGATGCTCTTCACTAAGTATCCCATGGTCCCGAAGCATTTCCTTTGAAAAAATTAAGTGTCTAAACTACAGGTGGTGCAGCTTGCTTAACAGCCGGGATAATCCGCTGACTAGCAGACACTGCTACTAGGCACAAAGTATTTCCTGGGCTAGATGCAGTTAAAAATTTGTAATTAGATACTCTCGTTGGATGCTGAGAAAGCATTCCATAGAGTCTCCTGGCACGCCATATATGATTCTCTTAAAAAGCTTGGGGTAGGGGTCTAGGGGACCCTTTTATAGCCAAAATCACGGCCCTGTATCGCAATACGTCACCTAGGCTGAAGATAAATGGAACTGTAGCACCCTGAGGGCTCGGTTGCTACAGACGTATTGCACCTCACCCAGAGGTGTGATATCTCACTCTCAGGTAAGGATGGAGTGTGGATCAGGACCCGACACCTGCATGCATTACACTACATTGCCGTGGGGCAGGGCGACCAATATGCCCCTGAGATGGGCACGACAGTCCCTGTCCCTGGCTGGAGTGGGGGGAGGGAACACTGAGGAAGGGGAACCCTGTAGTGCAGGAGCAGGGAGGAAGCAGTTCCTGGGTGCATTGAGAAGGGAGTATAAAAGGTGGGCACCATCTTAGTTCAGTGCAGAGAAGTCTGAGCAGAAGTGGCAGGGAGCAGGGGCTCTGCATGAGCTCTGCTCCGGAGGCGGGCCTAGTAACAGAGGCCCAGGCCTGGAAGAGGGAGAAGGAAGGAAGAGGAGCGGAGAAGGCTCCAGGAACGAGGAATGAAGGGATCCCAGGGGTGCGAACGGGCGAGTCGCCACCGCACGCCCGAATCCACCTGCGTGGAGGGGTCAGGCCAAAGGGGGAGACCGGTCCCCGAACTAGTGGAGGCAGGAAACGACCCTCAGCTAGAAACCGGAGGCTCTGACATTTTATGTGGCGCAGACCCTCGCTACACCCGCTAGGAAGGCACCACATAGGGTCAGGGAAACTGGCGCCAAGTTTACCAAGAGGAGGCCCGAGGCAGCCGGACAGAAGTGTTGGTAAGAAAGGCCAGACAAAGGACACACAAAGGGGGTCCTGTGAAGTGCTCCAAAGTTATCTGGGAGTTGTCTGAGCCCCTCACCTGGTGAGCACAGTACGACGTGGGCAGCCGTTACCTGCAGACGTGGTCTGGATAATAAGAACTGTGAGTAAAGGCCCTGAACTGCATCACTGACTCCGTGTCGTTACTGCTGCTGCCCTGCACCATCACCCCCATCCTCCGCATACACTGCCCTGAGGCTATACTCCTCCCGTGGGGAGTTATGCTACGCTCTGCTGCACCCACAACACCAGCCTCAGCCGTCTGCCCTGTAGCGGCGGTTCACTCTGACCGCAATCCACGGGTGGCGTAGTCGGACATTTAAACATCAAAACCACATAAATAGTTCCGCCACTGGTTTGACCGCCCTGAGCCACGGAACCGGGTCGCCGCCACGAAGACTACAACCACCAGCATCCACCAAAAAGGGTCCGGCTCCGGGTGTCCCAAGGCCCAGTGGGTGCGTCAGAACATTTTCATCACCTTTCACAATCACCAATGGGACAAGGCAGTGATGTCCTCTGTCCCCTCTCTTATACATCCTAGTGACGGAGCACCTGCTCTCATTAATTCGCCATAACCCCAATATTAGGTGGATTGAGGTGGGAGGCACCGAGTACAAGTGCTCTCTATTTGCTGATGATGTCCTAGTATATATCACTCAATCACATATATCCATCCATGCTGTTATGGCTGAAATAGATCACTTTGTTACATGGTAAAATTTTAAAATCAATGCAGCGAAGTCTGAGGCCCTCGATGTCTCCCTCCCCAAATCCATATAGGATTCCATCCAGTCCAACTTTCCCTTTGCCTGGCCCTCACAGGGTATCAAATACTTAGGAATTCCTATTCATAGAGACCTCTCCCATCTATGTTATCTTAATTTTGGGCCCTTTATTGAACAACTCCATACAGACCACGGTTGGCAAGTTAGAACTGTAAGATTCACTACGTGAACCACTGGTGTTTTGTGGAAAAGCACATGTACACTGCGTTCCAAATTATTATGCAAAAAGTGTTTAGGAGTGATAAGGGAAGAATTTGTTTGTTTGTCAGTTAAACTCATTGATGGTGATGTGTGTCAGGGCTCTTTATATCACTGTAAGCAATTGCAGACACCTGTGCTAATTAGTTTGGCAGGTGTGTCCAATGAAAGGCAAGACTACTTAAGAAGGCTCTCTCACATTATTAAGCAGCCTACATTTTCTGCCAAAATGGGAAAGAAAAAGGATGTGTCGGCTGCTGAGAAGCAACAAATTGTGGAGTGTTTAGGTCAAGGCATGACTACAATCAACATTGTGCGATGATCAGGATGAAGTGTCTTGGCAATCAAGAAGTATGTAGCTGATTCACAGTACACACGTGTGCGTGCTGATAAGGGCAAATTGAGGACTCTTTCCTACAGGCAATTACGTCAGGTTGAAAGAGCAGCGGCAAAAAAGCCTTGTCATAGCAGCAGACAAGTTTTTGAAGCTGCTTGTGCCTCCAACGTCCCCCGAACAACAAGATGCAGGGTCCTTCAGAGGTTTGCAGCTGTGCATGCGCCATCCTGTCGACCTCCTCTATCCACTTCACACAAGCAGAAACGGCTCCAGTGGGCCAAACATTACATGAAGACTAATTTCAAAACTGTTTTGTTCACGGATGAGTGCCGTGCAGCGCTCGATGGTCCAGATGGACGGAGTGGAGGATGGCTGGTTGATGGACACCCCACGCAAACACGGCTACAGCGCCAACAAGGAGGAGGTGGAGTAATGTTTTGGGCTGGAATCATGGGGAGAGAGATTGTCGGCCCCTTTAGGATCCCTGAAGGCGCTAAAGATGAACTCCATAATGTATGTGGATTTTCTCAAACAGCACTTCCTGCCATGGTTCAAGAAGAAGAACCGTGTATTTCACAGCAAGATCATTTTTCTGCATGATAATGCACCATCTCATGCTGCACATAAAACATCTGCATCTCTGGCTGATATGGGCATAAAAGGGGACAAACTTATGGTGTGACCCCCATGCTCCCCTGACCTCTACCCCATTCAGAACCTTTGGAGCATCATTAAAAGGAGTGTCTATGATGGCGGGAGGCAGTTCACATCTAAGCAACAGCTCTGGGAGGGTATTCTGTCCTCATGCAAAACAATTGAAGCAGAAACCATCCAAAACCTGACAAATTCAATGGACGAGAGAGTTCAGAAGCTCCTTTCGAACAAGGGGTCCTATGTGAAAATGTAACATCACCTAGAATAAAGTTTTGAGTTGAAAACTGTTTGATTTCAGTTTCTAACAACCTGCTAATGCTTATAATTTCAAAAATGACCATTTTTTTGGTCTTTATTAAAATGAAAAGGTTGATCGAAAAGTTTGGGGGATCTAAGAGTGTGGCAACCCAGTAGTCATGATTACTTCGAATTCTGACAATATGAGGGTCATGCTGCAGGTAGTGCAGCAAGAAGGCACTTATGTGCCTTGCGCATCTCGGAGCCCCAAAATTATTTTCCGGGCTAGATGCAGCTAAAAATTATTTTTAATTTTAAATCTGGTGAAGCTTTAGTATAGATGGCCTAATAGGATCAGTGCTGCACACTGCTACAAAGCCCAAATTATTTTCCAGTCAAGATACAGATAAACATGATTAGTAATTTGAAAGCTTAAAACGGTTGGTAGGGTGATTTTAACCAATCATCAAGCTTTTACTCTCCCCAGGATGACACAGGGGTAGAAAAGTCGTTTCGGATCCATGATTTGTTCATCTTTATTAGAGATGAGCGGTGTTCAACTAGAACTGTTCGCCAATCTCAAATTCGAGCTGTTTTGGGCGGTGTTCGAGTTGTTCGACGAACCCGAACGATTTGCAAAAAATTCGGCTGTTCGAGGTTATGTTCGATAACTGTTCGTGCACCAAAAGCGTGTCCTGCATGTCTGGTGCTATTTAGAGCACCAATCATGCAGGGATTGTCTGCCACTCACTGTAATGCCACAGCCATCGTGGTTGTGGCATTACAGTGATTGCCCAAATCGATGGGAACAGTGCCAACAGTAAGACATGAAAAGCCGGCAATTCAGCAGCGGCATACACCGGTACCCGACAAATTAGAACCGAAAGAATAGAGCTTCACACATAGATTAGATAGATATAAACATGTCAGCCACATATATACGAAGTACAGTGATAGTGCTGCTTACTGTACTTGTCATTTAGCGTAAAGGATTTATCAAAAAAAATAATAGTGTTTTCATGCACCGTCTCTTTAAAAAAGCCGGCCTGCAATTCAGCAGCGGTACCCGACAATTTAGAATAGAAGGAATAGAGAATCACACATAGATTAGATAGATAGAAACATGTCAGTCACATATATATGAAGTACAGTGATAGTGTTGGTTACTGTACTTGTCATTTAGTATTAAAATAAAGTATTTATTATTAAAAAAATTGGCGTGGGGTTCCACTTAATTTTAGGCTCTAGCGGAGGTTAAGCAGACAGCTGGGGCAGATGTTTGAAGCCTGGGAAGGGGTTAATACCCACGGAGCTTCCCAGGCTACTAATATCAGCCCCCAGCTGAATACATAGCCTTTACTAGCTATTAAAATGGGGGACCCCCCAAAAAAAATGACGTGGGGTCCCCCCTAATTTAATAGCTAGCAAAGGCTAGGCAGACAGCTGGGGGCTGATATTAATAGCCCAGGAAGGGAGCCATGAATATTGGCCCCCTCCCAGGCTAGAAACACCAGCCGTCAGCCGCCCCAGAAATGGCGCATTCATAGGATGCGCCAATTCTGGCACTTAGCCTCGCTCTTCCACGCTGCCCTGGTGCGGTGGCAGGGGGTAATAGGGCTGGGGTTGATGTCAGCTTATAATGCCAGCTGACATCAAGCCCAGGTTAGTAATGGAGAGGCGTCTATAAGACACCCCCATTACTAACCCCATAGTCAAAGTTAAAAAAAACACAAACACCCAGAATAAAGTCCTTTAATTGAAATAAAGACACAATTCTTTATTGTTCTAAATTAAACCATACTTACCGTCACGCCCATTCCAGCTGAAGCCAACGATCTCCTGTAATAAAAATAAAATAATAAAGCAACCTCATCCTTACCTTTCCATGGTTCCCACGACAGCTTCAGCTCTGCTACATCGAGATGACAGGCTGGACCGCAGCAGAACGCCGCCATCCAGCCTGTCATCCCGCAGACACTGAGAAGAGCAGGCTTGCTTGCGCTCCACATTGTCTCTCTGTGACGGCATAAAGATGAGCCGAGGTCATGTCCAATGAACTCGGCTCACCTCATGCACGTCACTGACAGCGTGGGAAAATTCTCTGAGTGCAGGAGAATTTTCCCACGCTGTCAGTGAGGTGCATGAGGTGAGCCGAGTTCATTGGACATGACCTCGGCTCATCTGGATGCCGTCACAGCGAGACACTGAGGAGCGCAAGCATGCCTGCTCTTCTCAGTGTCCGCGGGATGACAGGCTGGATGGCAGCGTTCTGCTGCGGTCCAGCCTGTCATCTCGATGTAGCAGAGCTGAAGCTGTCATGGGAACCATGGAAAGATAAGGATGATGTTGCTTTATTATTTTTCTTTTATTGCTGGAGATCGTTGGCTTCAGCTGGAATGGGCGTGACGGTAAGTATGGTTTAATTTAGAACAATAAAGAATTGTGTGTTTATTTCAATTAAAGGACTTTTTTCTGGGTGTTGTGTTTTTTTTAAATACTTTACTAGAAATTCATGGTGGTCATGTCTAATATTGGCGTGACCCCATGAATTTTGGGCTTAGGGCCAGCTGATAATGCCAAGCTGGCCCTAACCCCTTTATTACCCAGTGAGCCACCGCATCAGGGCCCTGGATGAGTTGGGTACAGCGCCAGAAGATGGCGCTTCTATGAACGCGCCATTTTCCGGGGTGGCTGCGGACTGCAATTTGCAGCGGGGGTGGCCCAGAAAGCTTGGGCCTCCCTGCGCTGCGGATTCCAGCCCCCAGCTGCATAGTTGTACCTGGCTGGACACAAAAACAGGGCGAAGCCCCACGTCAATTTTCTTTAAATTATTTCATGAAATAATTAAGAAAAAAAGGGCTTCCCTATATTGTTGTGTCCGGCCAGGTACAAATAGGCAGCTGGTGGTTGGGGGCAGCCCGTTCCTGCCTGCTGCACCTGACTGGACACAAATATAGTGCGAAGCCCCACGTCAATTTTTTTTTAATTATTTCATGAATTTCCTGAAATAATTTAAAAAAATTGAAGTGGGGCTTCGCACTATATTTGTGTCCAGCCAGGTACAGCAGGCAGGAACGGGCTGCCCCCAACCACCAGCTGCCTATTTGTACCTGGCCGGACACAACAATATAGAGAAGGCCTTTTTTTCTTAATTATTTCATGATGAGCCGAGTTAATGTCCAATGAACTCGGCTCACCTCATGCACGTCACTGACAGTGTGGGAAAATTCTCCTGCACTCAGCGCTTCAGCGTGGGAGAATTCTCACACTGAAGCGCTGAGTGCAGGAGAATTCTCCCACGCTGTCAGTGACGTGCAGGAGGTGAGCTGAGTTCATTGGACATGAGCTCACCTTATGCACGTCACTGACAGCGTGGGAAAATTCTCCTGCACTCAGCGCTTCAGCGTGGGAGAATTCTCACGCTGAAGCGCTGAGTGCAGGAGAATTCTCCCACGCTGTCAGTGACGTGCAGGAGGTGAGCTGAGTTCATTGGACATGAGCTCACCTTATGCACGTCACTGACAGCGTGGGAGAATTCTCCTGCACTCAGCGCTTCAGCGTGAGAATTTTCCCACGCTGTCAGTGACGTGCATGAGGTGCGCCGAGTTCATTGGACATGAACTCGTCTCATCTTTATGCCGTCACAGCCAGACACTGCAGAGCGCAAGCAAGCCTGCGCTTCTCAGTGTCTGCGGGATGACAGGCTGGATGGCAGCGTTCTGCTGCGGTCCAGCCTGTCATCTCGATGTAGCAGAGCTGAAGCTGTCGTGGGAACCATGGAAAGGTAAGGATGATGTTGCTTTATTATTTTTCTTTTATTGCAGGAGATCGTTGGCTTCAGCTGGAATGGGCGTGATGGTAAGTATGGTTTAATTTAGAACAATAAAGGATTGTGTCTTTATTTCAATTAAAGGACTTTATTCTGGGTGTTTGTGTTTTCTTTTAACTTTGACTATGGGGTTAGTAATGGGGGTGTCTTATAGACGCCTCTCCATTACTAACCTGGGCTTGATGTCAGCTGGCATTATAAGCTGACATCAACCCCAGCCCTATTACCCCCTGCCACCGCTACAGGGCAGCGTGGAAGAGCGAGGCTAAGTGCCAGAATTGGCGCATCCTATGAATGCGCCATTTCTGGGGTGGCTGACGGCTGGTGTTTCTAGCCTGGGAGGGGGCCAATATTCATGGCACCCTTCCTGGGCTATTAATATCAGCCCCCAGCTGTCTGCCTAGCCTTTGCTAGCTATTAAATTAGGGGGGACCCCACGTCATCTTTTTGGGGGGTCCCCCATTTTAATAGCTAGTAAAGGCTATGTATTCAGCTGGGGGCTCATATTAGTAGCCTGGGAAGCTCCGTGGGTATTACCCCCTTCCCAGGCTTCAAACATCTGCCCCAGCTGTCTGCTTAACCTCCGCTAGAGACTAAAATTAAGGGGAACCCCACGCCAATTTTTTTTAATAATAAATCCTTTATTTTAATACTAAATGACAAGTACAGTAACCAACACTATCACTGTACTTCATATATATGTGACTGACATGTTTCTATCTATCTAATCTATGTGTGAAGCTCTATTCTGTCTGTTATAAATTGTCGGGTACAGATGCTGAATTGCCGGCCGGCTTTTTTAAAGAGACGGTGCATGAAAACACTATTATTTTTTTTAATAAATCCTTTACACTAAATGACAAGTACAGTAAGCAACATTGTCACTGTACTTCATATATATGTGACTGACATGTTTCTATCTATCTAATCTATGTGTGAAGCTCTATTCTGTCTGTTATAAATTGTCGGGTACAGATGCTGAATTGCCGGCCGGCTTTTTTAAAGAGACAGTGCATGAAAACACTATTATATTTTTTAATAAATCCTTTACACTAAATGACAAGTACAGTAAGCAACACTGTCACTGTACTTCATATATATGTGACTGACATGTTTCTATCTATCTAATCTATGTGTGAAGCTCTATTCTGTCTGTTATGAATTGTCGGGTACAGATGCTGAATTGCCGGCCGGCTTTTTTAAAGAGACAGTGCATGAAAACACTATTATATTTTTTAATAAATCCTTTACACTAAATGACAAGTACAGTAAGCAACACTGTCACTGTACTTCATATATATGTGACTGACATGTTTCTATCTATCTAATCTATGTGTGAGGCTCTATTCCTTCTTGTCTAAATTGTCGGGTACCGGTGTATGCCGCTGCTGAATTGCCGGCCGGCTTTTTTAAAGAAAGCGTCTTCTGAGCAGTTTGTCAGCTTTTGGACACCTTTGAAGGTGTTTTCTATGTGTTTCTATGTGTTTTTGCTTGCCTGCCATTTGTTTTAACGGTGTTCGACGGTGTTCTAAGGTGTTCGACGAACAGTTCGACGAACAGTTCCTCGAACATCCCGGTGTTCGACGAACCGAACCGAACCCGAACACTACGGGGGTGGCTCAACACTAATCTTTATGAACGTGAGTCTGTCTACATTATCAGTGGAGAGCCGCGTGCGCTTATCTGTCAGCACACCACCAGCAGCGCTGAACACACGTTCAGACAGAACGCTGGCTGCGGGGCATGACAAGATCTCCAAGGCGTAAGTGGCTAGCTCCGGCCATTTATCCAGATTGGAAGCCCAAAAAGAGCAAGGGTCCAGTGACACAGTCGTGGCTTCAATGTTTACTTGGAGATACTCCTGTACCATCGTCTCTAGGCGTTGACTATGTGTCAGACTTCTTGTCTCCTGTGGCCTTGCAAAGGATGGGCTAAAAAAGTGGTGAAATGATTCCGCAAGATTGATGTTACCAGCAGATACTGTGGTTCTGTTACGGTTTGAGTGCTGAACACTTGACGGTCCCACGGTTGGCAAGTTGGAACTGTGAGA
The DNA here is from genome assembly GCF_046119375.1 of Phyllobates terribilis. Classification (NCBI taxonomy): domain Eukaryota; kingdom Metazoa; phylum Chordata; class Amphibia; order Anura; family Dendrobatidae; genus Phyllobates; species Phyllobates terribilis. Next base: position 502,897,422 of record NW_027362761.1, on the reverse strand, counting down.
TTCACTACGTGCACCACTGTATTTTGTGGAAAAGCACATGTAAGATTCTGCAACAGTCTCTGCTGATACTCCTGCATGCGTGCATCCCTTTCTATGGCAGGAATAATTTCTGCAAATTTACTTTTGTACCGGGGATCTAACAGTGTGGCAACCCAGTAGTCAGGATTATTTCTAATTCTCACAATTCGAGGGTCATGTTGCAGGTAGTGCAGCAAGAAGGCACTCATGTGTGTTGCGCATCCAGGAGCACCAAGTCCCTGTTGTGTTGGTGGCGAGGTAACAATCATGCTTCCTTCCTCTGTCCTCTCCCCCCAACCTCGCACAACAGAAATGTGATCAAGGTCTCCCTCATCTGATGAGTCTTCCATCAGTTCGTCCTCCACTTCTTCCTGGGCTCCTGCACCTTCCTCACTAGTTTGGCTGCTACCATGCGCCCTGGTAAAACCATCTCCCCCACCCTCACATGTTTGCCGCCTTGGTGCTGCCGACCGTCTGGACCTTGCAGATGTTAGCCCTTCCGCATACAACTCCTCCTCCTCTATTTCCTCCACCTCCTCTTGTGCCACCACCTGACTCCGAATTCTGTTTAACATGTGCTCCAGCATGTAAATCACCGGAATAGTCATGCTGATAATGGCATCGTCAGCACTAAACATCTTCTTCGCCATTTCAAAACTGTGCAGAAGGGTGCATAGGTCCCTGATCTGAGACCACTCCTCCAGCGTGATTTGCCCCACCTCTGAATCTCGTTGGCCCAGGCTATACGTCAGAACGTATTGCACCAGGGCTTTTCGGTGCTGCCAGAGTCGCTGCAACATGTGCAGAGTTGAATTCTACCGGGTAGGCACATCGCATTTTAGCCGGTGAAGTGGCAGGCCCAACGACTTCTGTAGAGATGTAAGTCGCTGAGCTGCAGGATGCGAACGGCGGAAGTGAGCACACAGCGACCGTGCCCTCTGCAGAAGGCCATCTAGTCTGGGATAGTGGGCTAAAAATTGCTGGACAACCAGGTTCAACACGTGAGCCATACAAGGCACGTGTGTGACATTGCCCCGGCGAAGGGCCGCACCCAGGTTTGCAGCATTGTCGCACACGGCCTTCCCTGGTTTCAGGCCCAGTGGAGACAACCATTCATGAAATTGGTTCTCCAGAGCTGACCACAACTCCTCAGCTGTGTGACTCACATTTCCCAGACATTTCAATGTAAAAACCGCCTGATGACGTTGAGCCCTACTGCCAGCATAGTAAGGAGGTGTGCAGGATCCCTTCTGCGCAGTTAGAAAGCTTGTGGCATGACCAGACAGGCTTTGGGTGCAGGTGGAAGACCGAGAGGAGGTTGAGGAGGCAGAAGCAGTGGAGGAACTTTGACATAAAGAGGATTGACGCACAACTCGTGGGGACGGCAAGACTTGGACAGCAGCCCCTTGTCCTGCTGTCACCATAGTTACCCAGTGCCCAGTCAGCGACATGTAACGCCCCTGTCCATGCCTACTCGTCCAAGTGTCTGTGGTGAAATGCACCCTGTCACACACAGAGTTTCTCAAAGAAGCGGTGATGTTATGTGCGACATGCTGGTGGAGCGCAGGCACACCTTTCTTTGAGAAGTAGTGCCGACTGGGCATCTGGTACTGGGGCACTGCGACGGACATAAGGTCTCGAAAATCCTCTGTGTCCACCAGGCGGAAAGGCAGCATTTCTGTAGCCAAGAGCTTGAAGATGGTGAAATTCAACCTCTTAGCTTTCTCATGGCTAGGAGGAAATGGTCTTTTACTTGTCCACATCTGAGGGACCGAGGGCTGGCTATTGTGCTTAGACGGGGTTGATAAGGGTGTCCCCGGCAAACTGCCGGTCTGTGAGGAAGATGCAGGCGGACATGTTAGGTTGCCTTGATCCAAAGGTGGTGCTATCGATGTCGGACAGCGCTCCACACCAGCTGGTGTTACCACCTCCAAAGAAAATGATGACCTGCCAATCACACTGGCTGTTGCGGGTAAAGAGGTGGCAGGTCTGCGCCCCAAAACAGGTGTGACTGCTGTCCCCCCAGTCACAGAGGATGAAGAGGCCGCGGATGCACAAGATATGGCAGACGGTGGTTGGCCCGGCCGGCTAGGCCGCATTGTAGCACACTGAGCTTCCCACTGCAACTTATGCTTCATGTCCATGTGCCGGTTCATGCATGAAGTACTCAAACTATGTATTTTTTGGCCTCTACTTAGCTTTTGCTGACAAATGTTACAGATAACACGAGTTGGGTCATCTTTATCGATCTGAAAAAATGCCCAGGCTATGCAAGGCTTAGCACCCATGCGACCTGAAGAGCCACCATGACTTGTGGTGAGAGGCAGAGTTGTGTTTGAGGATGCAGTTGTTGACGTGCTTCCAGTACTACGTCTCTGTCCAGGAAGGCGCAACCTGACCTCGTCGTCACTAGCATCTTCCTCCACCTCCTCTGCTGACCTCATCTCTTGGCTAACTGTGGGTTGACAGTAAGTGGGATCTCCGACCTCATCATCATCACCCTGTGCGTTATCACACCCGTCGTCCTCAGAGCCAACCTGTTCCTGCCCTGACAAAAAACTAAAGTTGTCGCTCCAATCAGGTATTTGAGTCTTATCATCGTCTTCCTCATTGTCTCCACCAACAGGAGTTACAGTTTGGGAATGAGGGTCTACATTATGGTCAGAACCTTCTGCGTCTGGTCCTGGATCCGACTCATAAAGATTCTGGGCATCAGTGCAGATCATTTCCTCGTCTGGATTCACAGAAGCGCTGGAGTCGACCTCTGATTCCCAGGCTATAGTATGAGTAAACAGCTCTGCAGACTCAACCATCTGTTCTACCTCATACTCAGACGGGCAGCTGGAGATTTGGGAGCTGTGAGGAAGCAAGTGCGATTTGGGTGACACCTTTGAGGACTGGAGTATTTGTGATGTTGAAGTTGATGTGGAGGAGAGCCCACTTAAAGGAGCACTTGATATCCGTTGAAGCACCTGCTGTTTTTGTGCCTCATCTGGAATTTGTAGCGATTGGTGTGGCTGTAAGAAAGGGATCTTATCACATTGTCCGCTAAAAGAAGTAGACATTTTAGTTTGGCTGGAAGATGGTCTTTCTTCTGCAGATGTTACTGTTGCTTTAACACCTACCCCACGGACACAACCTTTTTTCCCCTTCCCAACACGCCTATTCCCCTTTCCACCAGCAGCAGGCCTTTTTCCACTCATTTTGGTGGTTAACTAATTCACAACTCTGGAGTTGTTTGCACAAAAAAACAATGGATGGTAACCGAGCAGAGCTGAGTGGCCAAACTGTGGTATTAGGCCAAAACTATTGGCTGGGTTAGATGCAGAAAAAAATTATTTTGAATTTGCAACCTGATGGAGGTCAGTATAGATGGATTAATAGAACAAGACCCACACACAGCTAGAAGCCCAATATTTTTTCAGAGGTAGATGCAGGAAAAAAATATATTCAGTTTGCAACCTGATGGAGGTCAGTATAGATGGACTAATACAACAAGTCCCACACACAGCTAGAAGCCCAAATATTTTTTCAGAGGTACTGTAGATGCAGATAAAAATTAGTTTTAATTTGCAACCTGATGGAGGTCAGTATAGATGGACTAATAGAGAAAGTCCGACACACTACTAGAAGGCCAAATATTTTTTCAGAGGTAGATGCAGAAAAAAATATATTCAGTTTGCAACCTGATGGAGGTCAGTATAGATGGACTAATAGAGAAAGTCCGACACACTACTAGAAGGCCAAATATTTTTTCAGAGCTAGATGCAGAAAAAAATTATATTCAGTTTGCAACCTGATGGAGGTCAGTATAGATGGATTAATAGAACAAGACCCACACACAGCTAGAAGCCCAATATTTTTTCAGAGGTAGATGCAGAAAAAAATATATTCAGTTTGCAACCTGATGGAGGTCAGTATAGATGGACTAATACAACAAGTCCCACACACAGCTAGAAGCCCAAATATTTTTTCAGAGGTACTGTAGATGCAGATAAAAATTAGTTTTAATTTGCAACCTGATGGAGGTCAGTATAGATGGACTAATAGAGAAAGTCCGACACACTACTAGAAGGCCAAATATTTTTTCAGAGCTAGATGCAGAAAAAAATTATATTCAGTTTGCAACCTGATGGAGGTCAGTATAGATGGACTAATAGAGAAAGTCCGACACACTACTAGAAGGCCAAATATTTTTTCAGAGCTAGATGCAGAAAAAAATTATATTCAGTTTGCAACCTGATGGAGTTCAGTATAGATGGATTAATAGAACAAGACCCACACACAGCTAGAAGCCCAATATTTTTTCAGAGGTAGATGCAGAAAAAAATATATTCAGTTTGCAACCTGATGGAGGTCAGTATAGATGGACTAATACAACAAGTCCCACACACAGCTAGAAGCCCAATATTTTTTCAGAGGTAGATGCAGAAAAAAATATATTCAGTTTGCAACCTGATGGAGGTCAGTATAGATGGACTAATACAACAAGTCCCACACACAGCTAGAAGCCCAAATATTTTTTCAGAGGTACTGTAGATGCAGATAAAAATTAGTTTTAATTTGCAACCTGATGGAGGTCAGTATAGATGGACTAATAGAGAAAGTCCGACACACTACTAGAAGGCCAAATATTTTTTCAGAGCTAGATGGAGAAAAAAATTATATTCAGTTTGCAACCTGATGGAGGTCAGTATAGATGGATTAATAGAACAAGACCCACACACAGCTAGAAGCCCAATATTTTTTCAGAGGTAGATGCAGGAAAAAAATATATTCAGTTTGCAACCTGATGGAGGTCAGTATAGATGGACTAATACAACAAGTCCCACACACAGGTAGAAGCCCAAATATTTTTTCAGAGGTACTGTAGATGCAGATAAAAATTAGTTTTAATTTGCAACCTGATGGAGGTCAGTATAGATGGACTAATAGAATGATGCTATGCCCAAAAGATTTTACTTCACTAGGTGCAGTAAAAAAATTGGTATTCTATACACAGGTGGTATATCTTGCAACACAGATAGGCTACTCCACTGACTAACACACTCTGCAATAGGCCAAAAAGGATTAGCTTTGCTAGATTCAGCCAAATGCTGTGAAAAAAACTTGCACAGCACTGGCACAGACCTGCCTGGCAAAAACTGATAGGAACTGATGTAACCTAGTCCTGAAAAGGACTCCAATTACAATTATTCCCTACTCCCAAGCTATATATATATTTGTGCGAAAATTGGCTTGAAATTAACAAGGTATAGCGCACACAGCAACAGCGGTGCCGTCTAACACGCAGCTGCAGCAGTGAGAAAATGGTGGCGACGGGGAAAATGGCTTGGTCTTATAGGGCAAGGACATGTGACATACACTGCCAATGACACATGCCCTTGCTTGTGTGAAAAAAAGCACTTCGCTCCGTGTGTGCGCTGCTGATAGGCTGACAGATTGCACCTCCCCACTGCAAATGCGGGAAAGAGAAAAAAAAATGGAGATCTTCATTGTTCCTGCAGAGATCCATCCCCTGCCCCTCCCCCCACCCCGCTGTACACTCAAACTGCGTATTAACATTAATTTTCATCATTACTGAGAAAAAATCCAGTTATGATTTTGGTGCACGAACAGTTATCGAACATAACCTCGAACAGCCGAATTTTTCTCAAATTGTTCGTGCTCGCCGAACGGCTCGAACACCGCCCAAAACAGCTCGAATTTGAGATTGGCGAACAGTTCGAGTAGAACAACGCTCATCTCTAGTGGCGACTCCGCTCCGTCCGTTACCCGGTGGGATCCACTGAGCCTCCGTCCAGGTATCTCCACCGGGGGAAAGGCTCATTCTTCCCTACGGAGCCTGACCGGTCCTCCACTGGCAGGCGCGTGGGGGTGTCACCCTTGAACACTCGGTGAACGTCCAGGGCGTACCAGCCACACACCCCATGGTGGCGGTTGTATGTCACCAGATCACCCGGGTAGAGGTTCCGGCCAGGATGTCCCTTCTTCAGTTGTGGCTCCACATCACGACGGCTCACAAATACGTCATGGGCAAACTGAGGGCTCCGGATGAAGCCCCATCCCGCCTTCTGGTGGAAGCGGACTATCAGACCTTCCTCCCGGGGGCTTGGACGGGTGGCCTCTTCCTGGCGGGCCTTAGACTTTGCGGCCTTCGACCGCACCACCAGCTGCTCACAGCGAATCCGCCTCTCCCATCGCTCCTTATCCAGCTGGAGGAGCTCCCTGCGACAGAAGTCCTCCCACCTCCGCGCTTCAGCCCGAGACTCCTGGAGGAAGCCCATCAGGTCCCCCCCCTGGTTGTCCCAGGCCATCTCCTCCGCTGCTGGGCAGGTGACCGGAGGTGCTGGCAGTGGCGACAGTAGGGGTTGCTGCAGGTCCTCAGGTGACGCGGACCAGTCCGGGTTGGGGTTGGTGGAATCCCCATCTGGCACAGACTCCTCCGGACCAGGAGTCGGGAGGCAATGCAGGCCTCCGGCAGTGGCGGTGATGGGGGCCTCGAGCTCCAGAGCTGAAAGCTGCTGCCAAACAAAGGCGCCCGGGGACAGGGGCGCTGGCATCAGATCCACGAGGGCCTCCGTGCGCCTCACGCCCGGGACAGGGGCTTGTAGCTTACCCGAGCCTGGGCTGCACGCGGCCTCCGGGGTCTCCTCCTCCTGGGTTGCTGCTCCGCAAAACTGGCTTGCAGCACCTTGGCGACGGGACCGGATCTTTTGCAGCATTTCCTCCCACCATGCTGCGGACACCGACCGCTGAGCCTCCGCGACCCTCCGGTTTAGGTCTTGTGCCTCCTCTCGGAGGAACTCGGCCTCCTCCGGGGTTAAGCGAATTCCCCGTATTCCGAGCCGGGCTGCAGCTTGTGGGGCGGCATCGGAGTTCCTCTCCTGCGCTGCGTCCATTCTTGCTGCCGGGTGTGGAGTGTCTGGGATTGTTGCGGCCACACCTTGTTGCCTTCAACTCCTCCTCTTTTCGGGGCGGCTCCAGGGCGGTAGGCTGACGGGCACTCCCAGGGACGTCCCATCCTTTTTGACAGACATCCCTGCGCAGACTGTCTCTGCTGGAGGGGGCGGTCTGCTCTTTTGGCGCCATTGGAGAGCCTGGCCCACGATGGGAGGTGCTGGGTGGCTGTCCTTTTTGCACATAACGGCGTCCATTCTTCTTGGGCGGGCACCACGTGGGATGCAAAACGACAGTCTGTTGTAGAGGCACGCAGTACCAGGTAGCAATGGGGATAACTTCTTCCGTTGCTGCGGGCACACAATCCTGCTGACTACGCCAAGTTGTGTGACGCCTCTTCACTACTCACTAGCCCACCCTGAGAGATGAAGCGTACTCGGAACCGGGCCTCCAGGTGGAGGGTGGATGCAGTCGTGGCCTAGGCCCGGCCTGTGCCCAGGGTCGTCACAATCAAAATAAGGGCTAGGAGGGACGGTGGTAATCGAGTGGATTAGGATGACTACGCCACCTGAGGTGTCTGGTGATCTTCCACCAGCGCTACGTTCAGTGAGGCGGGATGTAGTGGCAGCAGAAGATGGTACTACTCCCCACAGGCGGAGCAGGGACCGGAGGCAATGGATGCAGTCTTCCAAGCTTTACTCACGATGTTAGGCGTCAGCTGCAAGGCTTCTCCTCGCTCCTCACGGCGCGCTGCGTCCACCAGGAAAGGGTTCAACACACTCCGGGTAGTTCGGGTGCATCAATCAGGAACCCCGCACCAGAGTGTTCCTAGACTTCCCACTAGGTCATCTCCTGTCCGTATGTGGTGCGTGTTACAAGGCTGGGTCTCCCTCTGGCTATACACAGAACAAGGGTACGGGTGGCGACTCCGCTCCGTCCATTACCCGGTGGGATCCACTGAGCCTCCGGGCTTCTCTGACTAAGACTTGAAGTGACAGAGTCAAATATCGGGGGCCGGTACCCCTCTTGCAGCAGGAGTCCCTCTGACTAGGCCAGAATGAGGGTAGCAGGTGGCGTACGCCACTCCGTCCGCATCCCCTGGCATCCTTTTGCCTGTGGAGCTTTTCTCCTCTACTCCCCTCCAGGCCTTCTTAGGTAGGGACCTTGACCGGGTAGAGACAACCATTAACTCTAGCCCGCTCCTCGCCTCAAGGCCAGAGCACGAGGACCATGTATCTTCAGTCAGCTGCAGGTTCACACAGAAAGCCACGTTCAGTGATGAAGATCACAATCAAAGACCATGAACCTAAGATGGCCGTTGTTTAAATATGAATTAGTAAGTGTAATTGTAAAGTGCTTCCTCCACCCACACCAGCTACTAGGTTCCCCCTATCTTTGGTTCCCCCCCATCTCCTCTTATCCCGGCTGGGGAAGCACCCTGGTGCATATAAGCCCCCCTCAGGTGGGAGAGGTGTAGTGTTGGGCGCAGAGGTTGGGTCCTGAAAGGTGCTCCTTCCTTACCTCGGAGAGGAGATACCACACCTCGGTCTGAGGTGCAGTACCCCTGTGGCGACTGAACCCTTAGGGGCGCCACAACTGCATACCCTATAACTGTATAGCAGAACCGCTCCTTTCTAATAGGAACACGTGATTACTGAGGCCCAGCTCTATGTGTCTTTAAATTGATATTGGGGTTTTCCTAAATTTTGGCATCCGTTGTACTCACTGCATACTTTATAACTGTATAGCAAAATCACTCCTTTCTAATGGGACCATGTTGTTACTGAGGCCCAGCTCTATGTCTCTTTAAATTGTTATTGTTTTTTTTCCCAAATTTTGTCAGTCGTTGTACTCACTGCATACCCTATAACTGTATAGCAGAACCGCTCCTTTCTAATGGGAACATGTCATTATTGAGGCCCACCTCAATGTGACTTTAAATTGGTATTGGGGTTTTTCCCAAATTTTGGCAGCTTTTGCAGTCACTGCATTGGGATTACCACTATAGGAGACCCACTCCTTTATAATGAGAACATTTTTTTTACTGATGCCCTCCTCTGTGTCTCTTCAAAGAGGTATTGGGGTGCGTCCAAATTTTTGTCAGCCCTTGCAGTCACTGCATACGCAATAACAGTATAGGAGACCGACTCTTTAATAATGGGAACAACAATGCATAGCTGGCTGATGGCTCTCTAACAATAGTGAGGGCCAATTGCTGGCCCTTTAAGAATAGTAAGGGCTGCCTGATGGTGCTATATAAATAGGCTTTGTGCCTTTCAGAGTCCCTCCTTCATAAATGAAACATGATGTGTCTGATCATGTCTCACACACCACATGGCCAGATAAGGTAGCAAAATGTTAAAATTACATTTCCTAGTGAATGCATTTGTCACGGTTGAAAGCAAAGCAAAAACGCATCAAAAACGCTACGTGTGAACATAGCCCAAGGTGTTGAGAAACATTTTTGTTTTTTGTTATTTATTTTGCCTTACATACAAATCATTACCCTAGAAAGAATTTTTCCCAGGATAATCCATTTTGGTTTCGTTTTTGTATATTTTATTGTGAGTCCATAAAAGTGGCATAATACTCTGACAACATTGTTCACAGCAGTAACCTGGGAGTCAGAGATGCTTTCAGGGGTCTTCCCCATACTGTTCCCTTGTCATTTGAGCACTGTTCCCATCGATTTGGGCAATTTATAGGCCCTCTGCAGACTGCCGAGGTGGGGGCCGCCGGAAAAATGCTCAAGTTTCCCATAGACTTACATTGGGCTCGTTGTTCGGACCGAGTACTCGAGCAATCCAATTTGCTCGACTTGAACAATGAGTACCCAAGCATTTTAGTGCTCGTCCATCACTACTGGGTATCAATTTTGTCAAAAGGAAGTGAGAGTGATATGGCTGCTGATTGGCTGAAGAACTCATGTGAGCCCCAGATGAGCCTGTGCCATCACTGCTGTAATGGTGCCAGCACAGGAAAGCAGTATACGCTGTTATTTTATAAAGGACGATATAGCGATTGAGAAAGGGTTGTCCGAGTAATACCAAGTGGATCCTTTATAAATTTCTGGGATATATCAAAGATAAAGGAGATCCCTCTCCCACTGTGGACACCTCTACCTTTAGAATGGGACCCCCTAATATTGATAGGGGGCTCATCTGTGATACCCATCTGAATCCCAGTTTTAGGACATGTTTAACATGTCATAAATGTGTTTTGATTGAAAAATTCCTTTAACAGAAAATATTTTTACTGTGCTTAAATTACATTGAATTGTGTTTTTGGCTAGTCTGGATAAATATCATCAAAAGTGCAGCATCATGTCATAGATTACTTCTCCTCAAGACCCCTTTCCTTTTCTGCCTGATATATATCTATGTGATGCAATGTTCTGAATAAAGTAGATTATTTGGATAGTTTGCACTATTCCTGCACCCTGACCTATATTTCATGCTTGAAACACAAATGTTCTTTAAGATTTTGCTGGTTTACTCAGAGCACACACCCCAAGACAAAACGAATATATTCCATGCAACCTGACTGCCAGTACACTAGAGCTGCTGGAACATACTGCCGGCACAAACCACAAATCAAACAGAGCAGACCAACATCACGAAGCCAGAGACTCTGTTAAATGAGAACTTTAAATCCAAACAATGAGACTTTCCCTTGGCGGCACTGCATGAGTTATTACATACAGAAAGTATGGCTGGATTGTGATTAGCAAAAGTGATGTATTTATTTTAGATTATTTTTATGGATGTTGTAATAATAACCAAAAGATTTCCCAGCAAGTTTTAGGCCACTAGGATTGTAGAAATGTAAGTCTTCTATGTTATTGATATGATAGTACAAAAGAGTACGACTAAGTTCCCACAGTGAGTTTTTGGTACGTTTTTGACACTGCATATTTTCATTGCACAAAAAATGCAGTGTCTTACCGTGACAGCATAGTGGATCCAAAACTAGCAATTTCATTTAAAATATGACATACCAAAAGTAGACAAAAACCACTGCAGAAGAAACGTGATAACATAAATGAGTTCAAGTCTCCAGGTCCAGATGAATTACACCCCAGAGTACTGAAGGAGATCGTAGAAGAAATTTTAGAACCACTCTCCATAATCTTTGAAAATTCTTGGAGAACAGGAGAAGTCCCAGAAGACTGGAGAAGAGCAAATGTTGTTCCTATCTTCAAAAAGGGGAAGAAGGTGGACCCAGGGAACTATAGGCCGGTGAGTCTGACTTCTATACCAGGAAAGATCTTTGAACAAATTATTAAACAACATGTATGTAAGTACCTGGATAAGAATGAAGTGATTAACCAGAGTCAGCATGGGTTTGTAACTAACAAGTCATGTCAGACTAACTTAATTTCCTTCTATGACAGAATCACTGACTGGGTGGATCAGGGAAATGCTGTAGATATAGTATATCTTGACTTCAGCAAAGCATTTGACAAAGTATCTCACACCATCCTTATTGAAAAAATGACCAAGTATGCAATGGACCAGGCAACTGTTAGGTGGATTCATAACTGGCTTAGTGATCGGACTCAAAGGGTGGTTGTAAATGGCTTCACATCCAGCTGGGTGAATGTCTCAAGTGGGGTACCACAGGGCTCTGTCCTGGGACCTGTATTGTTCAACATCTTCATCAATGATTTAGATGAAGGAATTGAGGGTAAACTGATTAAATTTGCTGATGACACAAAGCTAGGAGGGATAGCTAATACTAGAGAAGAGAGAGAGAGGATTCAAAAAGACCTAAATAAACTGGAGCAGTGGGCAGCAACCAACAGAATGTTTTTTAACAGGGAAAAATGCAAAGTACTACATCTGGGCAATAAAAATGAAAAAAGCATATACAGAATGGGAGGAATAGAGCTAAGCAACAGTACATGTGAAAAAGACTTAGGTATACTAATAGATCATAGACTGAACATGAGTCAACAGTGTGATGCAGCAGCAAAAAAGGCAAATACAATTCTGGGATGTATTAACAGAAGCATACAGTCTAGATCACGTGAAGTCATTATCGGTCTTTACTCCTCTTTGGTCAGACCTCATCTGGAATATTGTGTACAGTTTTGGGCACCACATTTTAAAAAAGACATCGACAAACTGGAGCAAGTTCAGAGAAGAGCGACCAGAATGGTGACTGGTCTGCAAACCATGTCCTATGAGGAACGGTTGCAGGATTTGGGAATGTTTAGCTTGCAAAAAAGAAGACTGAGAGGAGACTTAATAGCTGTCTACAAATATGTCAAGGGCTGTCACATTGTAGAAGGATCATCTTTATTCTCATTTTCACAAGGAAAGACTAGAAGCAATGGGATGAAACTAAATGGGAGGAGACACAGATTAGATATTAGAAAAAACTTTTTGACAGTTAGGGTGATTAATGAGTGGAACAGGCTGCCACGAGAGGTGGTGAGTTCCCCTTCAATGGACGTCTTCAAACAGAGGCTGGACAGACATCTGTCTGAGATGATTTAGTGAATCCTGCTTTGAGCAGGGGGTTGGACCAGATGACCCAGGAGGTCCCTTCCAACTCTACCATTCTATGATTCTATGATAAAAACACATGTAAAAAAACTCACATGAAAATGCAATGAAAAAAAGAGTACAGTATTTTGCGGATTGTAAGAAGCATTGGATTTTAAGGCGCACCCCAAAGTGAAAAATAGGAAAAAAGGCCTTTTTTAAATAAAATGGTGGTGTGCCTTATAATCTGCTTTAACGGTAGCTTACTTGGGGGGCGGTGGCGGTGGAACGGGGTTATAGGAGCCAGGGTCGCTGCTTCAGGAGTTCGGCAACGGCGGCAGGAGTGGGACGATGCAGCGGGCCCCGTCCTCTCAGAAGATGTTGGTGGTGGTCCCCTCTCCTGTACATATCCCTGTGGTGGTCTTCAGGGAAATGGCCGCCGGACAAGATCTTGTCTCCCGAGATCTGTGCATGCGCCGCCTCTGGTGGCCATTTTCTAAAGCCCACTTCAGGGATATGTACAAGAGAGGGGACCTCCGTTCACGTTTCCAACTACTTTATCATTGATGACCTATCCTTGGGATAGGTCATCAATGTCTGATCGGTCACGGTACGACACCCGGCACCACTGTTGATCAGCTGCTCTAGGTGTCAACGCCGGCGGCAGCTGGCCGGAAATGCTCAATTGCATAGCTGCTCCTTCTTCTGATACTGGTCGTGGCGTGGTACTGCACATTTGCCGCCTATTCAAATCGATTGGAGGCGGATGTGCTGTACTCAGCCGCGGCCACTATCAGAAGATGGACCAGGTCCACAATCGAACATTTCCATCCGGCCGCTGCCGAGAACAGCTGGTCGGCGGGGGTGCCAGTCCAGATATCAGACTCTGATGGATCAGACATTGAGAACCTATCCTAAGGATAGGTCATCAATGATAAAGTGGTGGACAACCTTTTTAATGGCTTTGGAAAGCTGGTAATAGACTTCAAAAGACTGAACATTGTAAAATCATTTTTATACTGCTGTGCATGTTTTCATTATTTTTAGCATTTATTTTATGCTTTTCAGCGGGTTACAGAGCGGGACTGCCTGAAATATACTTTGAGAGCACATACCTTTTGTCTGACTTACCAGTAGAGGGCATGACCGCTTAAAGTGCTAAGGGCAGCAAGAACACCAAATACAGCCCTTGATCCACTGTGTCAAATTCTGCCGAAAGATCCAGGAGAATCAGCAGAACGTAGTGGCCATTAGATTTAGCTGTTTGTAGATCATTAGAGACTTTGGTAAAGGCAGTTTGTTTTAACTGTAAAGTGCAGAACCAGATTGTGAAGGGACAAGAAGAGAGTTCTCTGAGAGACAGCAGATTAGAAGTGAGGAGGCCAAGCGTTCCAGGAGTTTAGAGATAAAGGGGAGATTACAAACGGGTCTGTATTTAGCAACGCAGTTCCAATTGAGAAATTTTTTTTTTTTAGTAAAAGGTTTATGATGGTGTGTTTGAAAGATGAAGCACAGATACTGGACTAAAGAGGTTAAATATTTTATTTAGTTGGGTAGTGGCAGCTGGGAAGTTGGGACTGGAGGGCGTGAAAGACAATAGGGTCACAGGTGCAAATAATGGGGTGAGAAGAGGCAAGGAGCTTGTAAACTTCTTCTTCTTTGACCGGTTGAAAAACTGAAAATGAACTTGATGAAGTGCGGGAGGGAACAGGATACAGGTGCTGGGAGACCTGCGACAAAAATAGAATTTAACGTTTCGACCCAACCTGTATAGTCGCACTGGATGCCAGAAGCTACACTTACAGGTGTGGGAGCGCCACAAACAACTATGACTACTCAGCACTCTACATATTATGCCAGGTACCAGCGTCTGAACAGTATATAATCTTAACAAAAATTCCTTGGGACTACTTCATATTAGTGATGAGCGAGCACTAAAATGCTCGTCAAGCAAATTGGAATACTCGGGTGCTCGACCCGAGCAACGAGCCCAATGTAAGTCTATGGGAAACTCGAGCATTTTTCAGACGGCTCCCCCCCGGCGGTCTGCAGAGGGCCTAAAAATTGCCCAAATCGATGGGAACAGTGCTCAAATTACATGGAGGCAGCATGGGGAAGACCCCTGGAAGCATCTCTGACTCGCAGATCACTGCTGTCAACAACGTAGTCAGAGTATTACGCCACTTTTACGGACTCAAAATAAAACATACAAAAACGAAACCAAAGTGGATTTTCCTGGGAAATATGTTAAGGAACATCCTTTCCAGGGTAATGACTTGTATATAAAGAAAAATAAATAACCAAAAACAAAAATGCTTCTCCACACCTGGGGCTATGTTCACACGTAGCATTTTTGATTCGTTTTTGCACGTTTGTATTGCTTTCAACCGTAACAAAAGCATTCACCAGGAAATGTCATTTTAACATTTTACAACCTTATCTGGCCATGTGGTGTGTGAGATATCATCAGACACATTGTGTTTCATTTATGAAGGAGGGACTCTGAAAGTCACAAAGCCTATTTTTATAGGGCCATGATGCGACCTTTACTGTTCTTAAAGGGCCAGCAGTCGGCCCTCACTATTGTTAGAGAGCCATCAGCCGTCTATGTTTTATGGTTCTCATTAGTGTTCAGCCACCCCCGTAGTGTTCGAGTTCGGTTCGTCGAACACCCGTGTGTTCGCCGAACTGTTCGTCGAACTGTTCGTCGAACACCTTCGAACACCGTTAAAACCAATGGCAGGCAAACAAAAACACATAGAAACACATAGAAAACACCTTCAAAGGTGTCCAAAAGCTGACAAACTGCTCAGAAGACATAACTAACACATGGAAAAGTGACAAGTACATATAGTCATGCGAAAAGAAAAGAGGTGGAGGAGTAAAAGGAGGGGGAGACACAGATATAGGCATGTCATGCCCTTCTAAAATCCAAAAAGTGAGAAGCCGACACGGCGAGTTCGTTCTTGCCCGTGCCACCTCCGTGTCGCCGGGTTTGTGCCAGAGCCGCGGTGGACCCTGACGGCCAGCCCCCCTCTCCCAATACTGGTGCCTGTCCGCTGGTGGGTCGAGCCCCCCCGCAGTGGGGGGGGGGTAACATCTGCAGAAGAAAGACCATCTTCCAGCCAAGCTAAGATGTCGACTTCTTTTCGTGGACAATGTGATACAATCCCTTTCTTACGGACACGCCCATCGCTACAAATTCCAGATGAGGCACAAAAACAGCAGGTGCTTCAGCGGATATCAAGTGCTCCTTCAAGTGGGCTCTCCTCCACCTCAATTTCAACATCACAAATATTCCAGTCCTCAGAGGTGTCACCCCAATCACACTTGCTTCCTCACAGCTCCCAAGTCTCCAGCTGCCCGTCTGAGTATGGGGTAACACAGATGGTTGAGTCTGCAGAGCTGTTTACTCATACTATAGCCTGGGAAACGTAAGTCTGCTCCAGAGTTTCTGTTAATCCAGACGAGGAAATGATCTGCACTGATGCCCAGAATCTTTATAAGTCGGATCCAGGACCAGATGAAGAAGGTTCTGAGCATAATGTAGACCCTCGTTCCCAAACTGTCACTCCTGTTGGTGGAGACAATGATGAAGACGATGATGAGACTCAAATACCTGATTGGAGCGATAACTTGACTTTTCGGTCAGGGCAGGAAGAGGTTGGCTTTGAGGACGACGGGTGTGATAACACACAGGGTGATGATGACGAGGTTGGAGATCCCACTTACTGTCAACCCACAGTCAGCCAGTCGATGAGGTCAACGGAGGAGGTGGAGGAGGATGTGACTAGCCCAGGGGATGGGGATGACTCGGTACCCGGGCCTTTGCCTGGCCTTGGGGATGTCGCGGTGGTCGGCTCCCTGGCCCGTACCCTGGGGTCACTCTTTAAAAGAGTGGATAATTGTTAATTTTATAAGAGTTTGTGACGCCACCTGTGGTATCTGGTGAGAAGCACCAGCGCTGCAGCAGTCCACTGAGACCCGTGATAAGGCTGCTCGATGGTATAGCTCCCCACAGGTGGAGCTAGGTCTCAGGGCAGCGTATGCAGGGGGAATGCAGGACAGACGAGACCCAGCTGGGTCAGAGCAAGAACGGGAACGGACACGGTAGTCACTTCAGTACCTTTTACTGGAGGAAATTCAGGCACATCCCGGAGCACTGTAGGGTGAAGGGTGAATATCAGGATCCTCCCCAATGAGCGGGTGTAGGGCCTCCTGTTTCTTGCCTCTGCGTAGTAAGTTTCTGACCTGCCTGGAGCTAGGCCTAACTTTGTCTCTGTCCTGCGCTGGCTGACCTTGTGGTAGGGCCTTCTCTTGGAGTTCACGCTCCCACTATGCGGGGCCTAAGCGTCTCCTGGCTCTGTTACGTATCAGCACCTTAGCCATCCTGGGACTTGTAGTTCTCCAGGGATTCCGGTTATGCCTTACTGAATCTAGTTAGCAGGAGCCTCGTGCTCCACTGCTGAACTATTAACTGAGTTCTCTAGACTAGACTGAGCTCCACTGCAGACTGACCTCTCTTAGGCTTCTCTACTTCAGGAACTCTTCAGAGGAACTGAACTGCCTAGCTCCACCTTCCCTATTTATATCCCTAACGGGCTCCCTCTGCTGGTCTGAGGTGGAAGGTGGAGATGTGTGAATGTTTATGGGGGCCTCTTGTGGAGGATTCCATCAATACACTCTTCTAGGATATGTGATATCAAGCACAGCGGGGCGTCACAGATGCTATTGACGACGAGGTTAGGTTGCGCCTTCCTGGACACAGATGGAGTACTGGAAGCACGTCAACAACTGCATCCTCAACCACAACTCTGCCTCTGACCACAAGTCGTAGTGGCTCTTCAGGTCGCATGGGCTCTAAGCCTTGCATAGCCTGGGCATTTATTCAGAATGATAAGGATGACCCAACTCGTGTTATCTGTAATATTTGTAACCAAAACATAAGTAGAGGCCAAAAAATCCATAGTTTGAGTACTTCATGCATGAACCGGCACATGGATATGAAGCATAAGTTGCAGTGGGAAGCTCACTGTGCTACAATGCGGCCTAGCAGGCTGGGCCAACCACCGTCTGCCCCATCTTGTGCATCCGCGGCCTCTTCATCCTCTGTGACTGGGGGGACAGCAGTCACACATGTTTTTGGACGCAGACCTGCCACCTCTTTACCTGCAACAGCCAGTGTGATTGGCAGGTCATCAGTTCATTGGGAAGTGGAAATGTAGCACCCCGAGGGCTCGGCTGCTACAGGGGTATTGCACCTCGACCCAGAGGTGTGGTATTCCACTCCCGGGTAAGGATGGAGTGTGGGACTGAGCTCAGAAAGCTGCATGCACTACATACATCCCATTTCCGGGGGACAGAACTACGGTACTCCCACCAGTTAGATGTGCAGGTACGACAGCGTCTGTCCCTGGCTGGAGTGGGAGGGGGGGAGGAACATCCCAGTAGTGTAGGGGCAGATAGGGGAGGGGCTCTGGGCATAGAAGTAGGAGCCCATTGGGTGCTAGTCACCTGGGCTCACACATAGAGGGAGTATATATGGTGGGCACCATCTTAGGAACAGGGTCAGAGAGTCCAGGAGAAGCTGAGGGAGAGTTCAGCCAGAGAGGGCTGACAGGGAGCTGTGGCTCCGGCTGGGCCCAGCTCCAGGGCCAGGCCTGAAGCAGAGAGAAGGAGGAAGAAAGGCCCGGAGACATAAGACCAAGAGGGAACCCTGAGATCCCAGAATTAAGCCAGAAGGGTGAAGGGTTGGCAGAAGAGGGCACCGGATCCCAAGCTGGCGGAGGCAAAAGTAACCCTTAGCCAGGAACCGGAGGTCGTGGTCAAACTTTGCCACGACCCTCACCACATCCACCAGGAAGGTACACCAAGAGTAGGGTCAGGAAAGCCAGAGAAGGTTTTACCATAGAAGGCCCAAGGGAACCGGACAAAGGTGGATCCCTGGTGGGGACGGCCAGCAGAGAGAGAAAGAGAAGGGAGCTCAGGACCACGCTCCAGAACTGCCTGGGGGTTAGCCGAGTCCCACACCTGGTGAATGCAGCACGGCTCGGGTGGTCACTCAAGGCCAGAGTGACTGAAGGAACACCTGTGAGTAAAAACCCTGAAACTGCATCTCACGTCTCTGACTCTCCTTTCTGCACTATCACTACCTCCATCATCCGCACCAGCTGCCCTGAGGCCATACCCCTCCCGTTGGGGGTTATACCATCTATGCTGCACACATACTACCGGCCTCAGCGGACTGTTCTGCAGCGGCGGCCTTGTGACCGCAAATCAACGGGTGGCGTAGTCGACACTGAAACAACATCTACCAAGACTGCCAACCACTTAGTTTGACACCCTGGGCACGGACCGGGTCACCGCCACGAGGACTACTACCCCTGTCAGATCCGGCTCCGGGTAAGCCCCTGAACATGGCCCAGGGGGTGCGTCAACTTTGGCGTAGTCGGCAGGATTACGTGCCCGCAACCACCGGGTACTGCGTGCCTGAAGAAAAGTCTATAAGTACCGTAAGAAGAAGTCTCCCGCCAGTCCCGGAGGGTCCCCGCCATCGGACGCCATCTCGGATCATTTCCCGCCGGTTGCCCGCCATCTGCAGCCTTTTCCCGCCATCTACGGAGTTTCCCGCCACTGGGAGACGATTCCCGCCATCGGAGAGGATTTCCCGCCCTGGCAGAGCGGACGCCATTATGGGCGTGCCAGAGGGTGGCAAGAGACCACCTCCCATCGTGGGCCAGGTCCAAGAATGGCGCCAAAAGCGAAGACCGCCCCCACCATCAGAGACTGTAATGATTGAGATGTCCGTCAGCGTGGGGGGTCTGCCCCTGGGACTGACAATCACCAAGCTGCCCCGGGACCACCCTCAGTGTGGGCGGATCAAGAACAAAAGAGAGAGGATGGGTGCAGCCTGGAGTAGTCGGGGGAGGTCGCACCCGGAGATGGAGGGAGAGTCAGGCAGCACCGACCCAGTGGTCAGGAGCCTGTTGCAAGCCACCACCCCACAAGACCTGGTGGAGATCCTGGCACAGCTCCCCCGAGACCGGGAGCGTGCACAGACTGCGCTAGAGGGCCTCGCACGGAGGATGGCCCAGGTGCAGCGAGAAACGCTGACTGAATGGAGTCGGGAGATGGCCCAGCAGGCTGGAACCCGCCAGCGGAGCACGCCACCCGAGACGAGGAGTCTGACTGCCTCTGAGGATGGTGCAGGAGGAATGAAGGCCGGAGACGACGCCGTGGAAGGAGCTGAAGAGACGGAGGCAGGTAAAGGGGACGTCACTACCCCAAGCTTAGAAACCATGAGCCTGCCCCAGCTCCCCGTCGCAGAGCCCGAAATTCCCCCTACCGTGCCCGTCACTGCACCGCCACCGCTCCAGACTAGGCCTCAAGCAGGAGCCGCGGCCACGCCCCCTGTGACGTCACGCGCCGCAACCCTAAGCGCGGCCAAGCAGGAAACGCCACCGGCCTGGTCGCAAGGCCGAGTACCCCCGGGCGCTGCTGCCTCTAAAGCGCCCTTCACTTTCAGGATGCCTCCGGCCTGGACACATTGCCAAGAGCCCCCGGGCGCCGCTGCCCCCACAGCGCCCTCTACCTCCACAGTGCCACCACTGGGCGAGGATCTGTTCGCCCAGCATACTTGCCCGGATGGGCAGCCCTTTGAGTGGCCACCGGAATACATCCATCCCCGATTCCGGAAGGAAAGGCCCCTGTGTGAGCCCCTGATCCCGGCTCCGGCGCCTGTCAAGATCGTCCCGCTCCCGTTGGAGGAAGCCCAATTCGAATGGGACCCCACCGGAGAAAACCTCATAGGGTTCACCCATGAGACCCGGGCGGCCGCAGCCCAACGAGCAGAGTGCTGCTGGCAACAGCTGGAGGTCTTCGACCGGGAACGGCAAGAGAGGCGGGTCCGCGAGGAGCGGCTGCAAGTACAGAGTGCGGAACAGAAAAGCCGGACCAGACGAAACCCCCGTGCAGCCCATGGTCCCCGCGCCACCGGGACCGTAATCAAGTTTCAACTGCAGCACGGTTGGGGTTTTATCCGGGACCACAGAACCCCCAGCGACGTCTTTGTCACCCGCAGGGACGTCGAGAGCCATCTGCCGGAGGGACACAGAGGACGTGATCTTTACCTGGGTGATGAGGTCACCTTCACCCGGCATCAATGTGCCAAAGGTCCATATGCTCTCCATGTGCACAGATTGACTGAGAAAGAGCTGCGGTTCGAGGAAGGTCAAGAGGACCCGGACGGGTCTGAAGATTACCCTCAAGAAGGAGCAGGAGGATGCCGTTATTAAAGTACGGTACAGTGAAGCTGTAAATAGTTACCCGTAAGGGTACAAGAACTGTTACCAGTAAAGTATAGTCCCCGTGGGGACCAGCAAACTGTTACCCGTGTGTCCCTATCCCCACAGGCTGAGGACTGTGAGCAGCCATCCCTTTTTCCCCACTGGCCGAGGACTGAGAGCGGCCACCCTGTAAATAGTTGCGCTTCCTAAAGCGCCCCCTACCGGTTTTATAGGAGAATTACTGTTTTCCTCCCAGTGACTGTAGCACTTTACCTGGTCACAAGTGCACCGTGGCCAGAAGAACAAGAACATTTTATAAAAGAGTTTTATATGAAAAAGTTTATATTGCTAGAATCTGATAATGTTTATAATGTTTTATATGTTCGTGTATGTTTTGAAAAAGTTTGTATGTTTTATATTGTTTTACTCTTTTACAGCCCGAGGACGTGCTGTGATTTACCAGGGGGGAATGTAGCACCCCGAGGGCTCGGCTGCTACAGGGGTATTGCACCTCGACCCAGAGGTGTGGTATTCCACTCCCGGGTAAGGATGGAGTGTGGGACTGAGCTCAGAAAGCTGCATGCACTACATACATCCCATTTCCGGGGGACAGAACTACGGTACTCCCACCAGTTAGATGTGCAGGTACGACAGCGTCTGTCCCTGGCTGGAGTGGGAGGGGGGGAGGAACATCCCAGTAGTGTAGGGGCAGATAGGGGAGGGGCTCTGGGCATAGAAGTAGGAGCCCATTGGGTGCTAGTCACCTGGGCTCACACATAGAGGGAGTATATATGGTGGGCACCATCTTAGGAACAGGGTCAGAGAGTCCAGGAGAAGCTGAGGGAGAGTTCAGCCAGAGAGGGCTGACAGGGAGCTGTGGCTCCGGCTGGGCCCAGCTCCAGGGCCAGGCCTGAAGCAGAGAGAAGGAGGAAGAAAGGCCCGGAGACATAAGACCAAGAGGGAACCCTGAGATCCCAGAATTAAGCCAGAAGGGTGAAGGGTTGGCAGAAGAGGGCACCGGATCCCAAGCTGGCGGAGGCAAAAGTAACCCTTAGCCAGGAACCGGAGGTCGTGGTCAAACTTTGCCACGACCCTCACCACATCCACCAGGAAGGTACACCAAGAGTAGGGTCAGGAAAGCCAGAGAAGGTTTTACCATAGAAGGCCCAAGGGAACCGGACAAAGGTGGATCCCTGGTGGGGACGGCCAGCAGAGAGAGAAAGAGAAGGGAGCTCAGGACCACGCTCCAGAACTGCCTGGGGGTTAGCCGAGTCCCACACCTGGTGAATGCAGCACGGCTCGGGTGGTCACTCAAGGCCAGAGTGACTGAAGGAACACCTGTGAGTAAAAACCCTGAAACTGCATCTCACGTCTCTGACTCTCCTTTCTGCACTATCACTACCTCCATCATCCGCACCAGCTGCCCTGAGGCCATACCCCTCCCGTTGGGGGTTATACCATCTATGCTGCACACATACTACCGGCCTCAGCGGACTGTTCTGCAGCGGCGGCCTTGTGACCGCAAATCAACGGGTGGCGTAGTCGACACTGAAACAACATCTACCAAGACTGCCAACCACTTAGTTTGACACCCTGGGCACGGACCGGGTCACCGCCACGAGGACTACTACCCCTGTCAGATCCGGCTCCGGGTAAGCCCCTGAACATGGCCCAGGGGGTGCGTCAGAAACACCTGCTGGTGTTGAGCGCTCTCTGACACCGAGAGCACCAGCTTTGGATCAAGGCAATCTAACATGTCCGCCTGCATCTTCCTCACAGACCGGCAGTTTGCCGGGGACATCCTACTCAACCCCGTCTAAGCACAACAGCCAGCCCTCGGTCCCTCAGATGTGGAAAAGTAAAAGACCATTTCCTCCTAGCCATGAGAAAGCTAAGAGGTTGAATTTCACCATCTGCAAGCTCTTGGCTACAGAAATGCTGCCTTTCCGCCTGGAGGACACAGTGGATTTTCGAGACCTTATGTCCGTCTCAGTGCCCCAGTACCAGATGCTCAGTCGGCACTACTTCTCAAAGAAAGGTGTGCCTGCGCTCCACCAGCATGTCGCACACAACATCACCGCTTCTTTGAGAAACTCTGTGTGTGACAGAGTTCATTTCACCACAGACACTTGGACGAGTAGGCATGGACAGGGGTGTTACATGTCGCTGACTGGGCACTGGGTAACTATGGTGACAGCAGGACAAGGGGCTGCTGTCCAAGTCTTACCGTCCCCACGAGTTGTGCGTCAATCCTCTTTATCTCGAAGTTCCTCCACTGCTTCTGCCTCCTCAACCTCCTCTCGGTCCTCCACCTGCACCCAAAGCCTGTCTGGTAATGCCACCTGCATTCTAACTGCGCAGAAGGAATCCTGCACACCTCCTTACTATGCTGGCAGCAGGGCTCAAGGCATCAGTGTTTACTTTGAAATGTCTGGGAAATGTGAGTCACACAGCTGAGGAGTTGTGGTCAGCTCTGGAGACCCAGTTTCATGAATGGTTGTCTCCACTGGACCTGCAACCAGGGAAGGCCGTGTGCGACAATGCTGCATCGCCGGGGCAATGTCACACACGTGCCTTGTATGGTTCACGTGTTGAACCTGGTTGTCCATAAATTGTTAGCCCACTATCCCGGACTAGATGGCCTTCTGCAGGGGGCACGGTCGCTGTGTGCTCACTTCCGCCGTTCGCATCCCGCAGCTCAATGACTTACATCTCTACAGAAGTCGTTGGGCCTGCCAGTTCACCGGCTGAAATGCGATGTGCCGACACGGTGGAATTCAACTCTGACCATGTTGCAGCGACTGTGGCAGCACCGACAAGCCCTGGTGCAATACGTTCTGACGTATAGCCTGGGCCAACGAGATCCAGAGGTGGGGCAAATCACGCTGCAGGAGTGGTCTCAGATCAGGGACCTATGAAGTTGACGCGCCCCCTGGGCCGTGGGGTACCCTGAGCCGGGCCGGTAGACGCTGGGGGTTGTTTTCACTGTGGCGGTGACCCGGTCCGTGATCCAGGGCGGTCAATCCAAGGGTAATTTGTATATATGGGTTTTATAATGTCCGACTACGCCACCTCTGGAGTGGGGCAAAAGGGGCCGCCGCTGCGGAACAGTCCTCTGAAGCTGGTGGTTTTGCAGCAATGGTATTATTACTCATCACAGGAAGAGTGTAGCTTGAGGGCAGTGTGGGTCGATGATGGTGGTTGTAGTGCAGGGAGTCAGTAATGAACACAGAGTCCGTGTGATGCAGTCCCAAGATCTTTACTCACAGTTGTTGCAGTCCAGATTACAGGTACCAGAGCAATCTCACCCGTCGTGCTGTGCGTACTCAGTGAGGGGCTCAGTCCACCCCCAGATAGCTCCGGAGTACTTAGCAGGACCCCCTTCTGTGTGTCCTTTCTCTTGCCTTCTACATGCACCTCACACCCAGTGACACTTCTATCCGGTATCCTCGGGCCTTGGCGGGCGACTTGTGTTCAGTCCCCTGGGTCCTATGTGGCTACCTTCTTAGTGAGACTGGTGTGGACTTTTACCTGCAGTACATGAAATGCTGCAGCCTCCGGTTTCTAGTTGAGCCTTGCTGTTTCTCCGCTAGTTGAGGGACCGGTTCCCCTTATCTGGTCTGACCCCTCTACCTCCTGGTAGCAGCAGGAGTACGGGTGGCCTTCTGCACGGCCCATAGCCCTAGGGTCCCTTCGGTTCCTGGAGCCTTCCTGCTCCCACTCCTCTCTTCTCTCCTTCAGTCCTGGGCCTCCCAGGCTAGGCCCACCTCTGGAGCAGAGCTCATGCCGAGCCTCTGCTCCTGTCACTTTTCCTCCTCTGACTGGCTTGCTCTTTCTAAGATAGCTTCCTATTTATACTCTCCCTGTCATGTGCTCCGCTAAGCTGCTCCCCTAAGCACCCACTACATAGGACCCTTCCACCAGCTAGGGACCTGGGACTGTGCTCTCCCTTAGGAGCAATCTTGCCCTACACCCACTGCGGGTATGTGTTGGATGCAGGTGTTAGGGTCCCGAGCCATATGCCTTCCTTACCTGAGGGTGAGATACCACACCTCTGGGTGAGATGCAGTAACTCTGTGGCGACTGAACCCTCAGGGGCGCCACACACCCTTCTGCACAGTTTTGAAATGGCGACGAAGATGTTTAGTGCTGACGACGATGCCATTATCAGCATGACTATTCCGGTGATTTAAATGCTGGAGCACACACTAAACAGAATTCAGAGTCAGGTGGTGGGACAAGAGGAGGTGGAGGAAGTAGAGGAGGAGTCGTATGCGGAAGGGATAACATCTCCAAGGTCCAGATGGTTGGCAGCACCAAGGCGGCAGGCATGGGAGGGTGGGGGAGAGGGATTAACCAGGGCGCATGGTAGCAGCCAAACTGTTGAGGAAGGTGCAGGAGCCGAGGAAGAAGTGGAGGACGAACTGGCGATGGGCATGGAAGACTCATCAGATGAGGGAGACCTTGATCACATTTCTGTTGTGCGAGGTTGAGGGGAGAGGGCAGAGGAAGGAAGCATGATTCTTACCTCGCTACCAACACAACAAGGACTTGGTCCTCCTGGATGCGCAAGACTCATGAGTGCCTTCTTGCTGCACTACCTACAACATGACCCTCAGATTGTCAGAATTCGAAGTAATCCCGACTACTGGGTTGCCACACTCTTAGATCCCCGGTACAAAAGTAAATTTGCCGAAATAATTCCTGCCATAAAAAGGGATTGACGCATGCAGGAGTATCTGCAGACGGTGTTGCAGAATCTTACATGTGCTTTTCCACAAAACACCAGTGGTGCACGTAGTGAATCTCACAGTTCTAACTTGCCAACCGTGGAACTGTCGAGTCTTCATGACTGTTATGTTCTGCTACCAGAGCTAAGGAAAGAGAGGAGATCTGTCCCTACAATAGAACTCAGCTAGATCCCTACGATATAACAGGGAACCTGATCCTGCGATCAGACCTGCTAAAGTCCTAAGCTAGTCTGTACGGAGACCTATAGATGTGGGGAAGGAATCCCTACAAGTACTAAGGACTAGGAGGAAAATGGGACACCTCCTAACAGAAATAGTAGCAGACAGACGAACAAACAAAATATAAAGAACACAGAGGTCCATAGACCAAGCAAACTAACAGAGCAGATACAGAGCACAGGCTAGCTAGAAAGTAGTTATACAATGAAGTCCAGCAAAGCCAGAAGGGCGGAGCAGGATTAAATAGGCCAACAAGGTCATGTGACCAGCAAAGGAAAAAACCTAAGAGCAAGGTTCTAACAGTACCCCCCCTTCTAAGAGGATCCTCCGGATCCCCTAGGACCAGGCTTATCAGGAAATCTCCTGTGAAACGCTCTGATAAGTCTGGACGCGGAAACATCATCTGACCTCACCCAAGAGTTATCCTCGGGTCCGAAACCTTTCCAGGCCACAAGATACTGCAAACTACCTCTATACCGTCTAGAGTTAAGGATGCGAGAAATTTCATATTCCCCGTCCTCCACCACCGGAGGAACAGAGGCAGAAGCGTCACAATCCGATACAACCGCTTTTTTCAACAGAGAGACATGAAATACCGGATTAATTCTCCAGGAGGTAGGAACCTCCAACCTAACAGCAGATTGGTTGACAACCTGAAGCACCTTAAAGGGCCCTACAAACTTGGGACCCAATTTCTTAGAAGGAATCCTCAACCGCAGATTCCTAGAGGACAACCAAACCATGTCACCAACAGCGAACAAAACCTCCTGTCGTTTCCTATCAAAGTAGTCTTTAGATTTTCTGTTGGCCTCCTGAAGATTACCACGCACATCCGTCCAAACTCTCTCTAAATCACCGGAAAAATTCTCCTCCTCAGGCACGGCAGATCCCAACTTGGAGAACGACCCAAACGACGGATGTCTCCCAGAACAACAAAAAAAAGGCGAACAACCAGCAGAAGAAGATGTATGGTTGTTAAGAGCAAATTCAGCAAGTGGCAGAAACTCAGACCACCCCTCTTGATTGTCTGCCACAAAACAACGCAAGAACTGCTCAACATCCTGGTTTTTCCTTTCTGTCTGGCCATTAGATTCAGGATGATATCCGGACGAGAACGACAAATGAACTCCCAACCTATCACAAAAGGCACGCCAAAAACGAGCCACGAACTGAGGACCCCTATCAGAAACAATGTCAGTAGGAACGCCATGAAGTCTGACAATTTCCTTGACAAAGGCCTTAGCGAGAGTTTTAGCGCAGGGCAGTTTGACGAAGGGAACCAAGTGACACATCTTGCTAAAACGGTCCACGACCACCCAGATGACAGTAAAACCCTCAGAGGGGGGAAGGTCAGTTACAAAGTCCATAGCCAAATGTGTCCAAGGAGCACTGGGAACCTCCAAAGGACAAAGCAACCCCGCAGCAGGAGTATGTGAGGACTTAGATCTAGCACATATAGTACATTGACGCACCCACTTAATGACTTCCTTCTGCCATCCAGGCCACCAAAAACTGCGACCCACCAGTCTCTTGGTCTCAGAGATTCCGGGATGACCTGCCAACCGAGATTCGTGACACTCAACAAACAAATCTCTCCTAAAGGTCCCAGGCACAAACAACCTCCCATGAGGAGTGTTAGATGGGGCATTCTCCTGTGCTTTAAGAATCTCATCTTCCAAAACGGAGTCCAAAGCAGCTATCACAACACCTTCTTGTAAAATGTTCTCCTCTTTCTCAGCACCGACTATGGGAGAAAAACTGCGAGACAAGGCATCCGCCTTAACATTCTTAGTACCAGGGATGTAAGTAACGGAGAAATTAAACCGCGAGAAAAACAGTGCCCACCTAGCCTGACGGGCATTCAGGCGCTTGGCAGCATCAAGATATATCAGATTTTTATGATCCGTAAGAACCTGAACGGGAAATTCTGCACCTTCCAAGAAGTGGCGCCAGTGTTCAAATGCGAGTTTAATAGCCAATAATTCCCGATTACCAATATCGTAATTCAGTTCAGTCTCCGAAAATTTTTTTGAAAAAAAGGCACAGGGATGTAATCCATCCCCGTTATCCTGAGACAATACTGCGCCAACCCCCACAGAGGAAGCATCAACCTCAACCAAAAACGGCTTAGTCACATCAGGCTGCATAAGGATGGGAGCAGAGGTGAACCTCTCCTTGAGATACACAAAAGCTTCAATGGCCTCAGAAGACCACTGAACCGCATCAGCACCTTTCCTGGTGAGATCGGTCAGAGGTTTGACAATACTAGAAAAATTTTTTATGAATTTTCTGTAATAATTGGCGAAACCTAAAAACCTCTGTATCGATTTCAAACCAATAGGCCTAGGCCATTCCTGTACAGCTTGAACTTTAACCGGGTCCATCTCAAAACCTTCGCTGGAGATAATGTAACCCAAAAAACTAATTCTCTGTACAGCAAACTCACATTTCTCCAGCTTAGCAAAAAGCGAATTGTCCATTAATAACTGTAATACCTCACGTACGCTCCGCCAATGAGACTCCAGATCCGGCGAATAAATCAAAATGTCATCCAAATACACAACCACATTTTTGCCGATCAAAGGTCTAAGGATGTCATTAATAAGATTCTGAAAAAATGCAGGAGCATTAGTAAGACCAAAAGGCATAACCAGATTCTCAAAATGACCCACAGGAGTGTTAAAAGCAGTCTTCCATTCGTCACCCTCCTTCATGCGCAACAGATTGTATGCCCCCTTAAGGTCAATTTTAGAGAACCACTTGGCCCCCATTAACTGGTTAAACAGATCAGGAATCAATAGCAGTGGGTAAGGATTGCATACAGTAATTTTGTTAATCTCACGAAAATCCAGACAAGGACGTAAACCGCCGTCCTTTTTTTTTTACAAAAAAAAATCCAACCGCCACAGGAGACTTAGAGGGCCTAATGTGACCGGCGGCCAAACTTGTCTGTATGTATTCCTCCAAAGCCTTCCTCTCAGGAATAGTAAGGTTAAATAAACGACTTTTAGGAAGAGTCGCTCCAGGGACAAATTCAATAGAACAATCATAGTCTCTATGGGGAGGCAAAACCTGCGATTCCTTCTCAGAAAAAACTCTCCAAAAATCCTGAATAGGAACAGGCAATTCTCCCCTATCCAAAGCTGCAATACGCCCGTTACAACACTTGTCATAACATTTATGGCTCCAGGATTTAATTTCACTGGTAGACCAATCCAGTACAGGATTGTGAAATTTTAACCAGGGCAATCCCAGTATTACTGGAGAAGGCAAGTTATTCAAAACTACCAAATCCAATTTCTTATGGTGAACACCATTAATAGTGAGAGGAAATTCACAGACCTTGAGAGTAATATTCTTCAAAGGGGAACCATCCACAGAAACCACAGCAATGGGGGATGATAAAGGTTCGGGTTTTAAATTGAGTCTTTCCAAGAATCCCCCATCAATTACATTCAGAGTAGACCCACAATCAACAAACACCCGAAATTCCATTAATTTTTCCTGAGCAATCGTGGAAGCAGCTAAAAATATACCCTTGGAATTTAAACAGGCAATACGGGCATGACGGACCATTTTTTTTTCTTTCTTCATACGAAGCTCACAGCCTTTAATCAAATGACCAGATTTTCCGCAATAGAAACACAAGCCTTCAGAAAATCGACGGTCTTTTTCTTGAGAGCGAGGTGCCACCGATCCAATCTCCATTGGTTCACCACTGTTAGTACACACATTCTCATAACCAGAAACTGACATAGCAGAGGATTTGCTCTCATTAACCCTTGCACGCAGTCTCCTATCCACCCGTATAGCTAATTGCATAGCCTGTTGCAAATCTTCAGGTGTAGGATAAGCAATTAGCAGGTCTTTAACCCTTTCATTGAGCCCAGCAAGAAATAGACTTTTCAGAGCAGAATCGTTCCACCCTGTTTGAGTAGACCAACGACGGAAATGAGTACAATATTTTTCCACATTACCTGATCCCTGTCTCAAACGTCTTAACTCAGTCTCAGCTGATGCGACACGGTCAGGATCATCATATAATAGCCCCAAAGCAGAAAAAAAACTATCCACTGATCTGAAGCATGTATCACTAGGTTGCAAAGAAAAGGCCCACTCCTGAGGCTCTTTGCGCAAAAGTGACATTATGAACCCTATGCGCTGGGATTCATCCCCAGAGGACTTGGGTCTCAAACGAAAATACAATAAGCAAGCATTTTTAAATGAAAAAAATTCTCGGTGTTCACCAAAAAATAAATCCGGCAAACATACCTTAGGCTCCAAGAAATGTGCTCCAGGACAGTTACTCACGTGCTGACGGAGCTCGGCCACCTCCAGAGAGAGTCCCTGCAGGCGATGAGCCAAATCCTGAACCGACACCATGATGGAACAGAAAAATCTTTCCTTAGAGAATTTGCGGGCTGGACTTACTGTTATGTTCTGCTACCAGAGCTAAGGAAAGAGAGGAGATCTGTCCCTACGATAGAACTCAGCTAGATCCCTACGATGTAACAGGGAACCTGATCCTGCGATCAAACCTGCTAAGTCCTAAGCTAGTCTGTACGGAGACCTATAGATGTGGGGAAGGAATCCCTACAAGTACTAAGGACTGGGAGGAAAATGGGACACCTCCTAACAGAAATAGTAGCAGACAGACGAACAAACAAAATATAAAGAACACAGAGGTCCGTAGACCAAGCAAACTAACAGAGCAGATACAGAGCACAGGCTAGCTAGAAAGTAGTTATACAATGAAGTCCAGCAAAGCCAGAAGGGCGGAGCAGGATTAAATAGGCCAACAAGGTCATGTGACCAGCAAAGGAAAAAACCTAAGAGCAAGGTTCTAACAGTGACCATAAAAATCTACACTTTCATATACCTGGGGCATTTTAGGCTCGTGTGCAAATAACATGGAATAACTCAAACTCAAATGACAAACAACTATATACATGAAGAATACCTAGAGTTTCAAAATTCTAACTAAAGTAATCTTGCAGAAAATAGAAAACAATTAACAGGGCGGGCCTGCGAGGCCCCAGGTATGCGTTCTAGGGTTAAGTGGTGTCTGTGCCACAATTTTGGGAAAAAATGGAGACTCTTTTTGGAGTCCCCTTGCTGTGTCTTACGTGACGTTGGCATCGTCAATTCCAGGTGGGTTGGGTCGCTCCCCCCCCCTTTTTAACTGTAAGAAACTAGATACACTATGGCTTGGGGTAACACAGATGGTTGAGTCTGAAGAGCTCAGAGGTCTGCTCCAAATCTTCAGTGTCTGCTAGTCAGCGTAGAATTTTTAACTGCATCTAGCCTAGGCAATACTTTGGGCGTAGTAGCCCAGCTGCGAAGCAAGCTGCACCGCCTGTGTATCTAATAAGAATTTTTAAATGCATCTAGCCTAGGCAGACTGTGGGGACCCCCAACCAAACCCAGACGCTCAGCCCCCCTACCGCCCCCCTTTCCTTGACAATACAATAATGTAACTCTTACAACTGGATGGGTGAGGATCGGTCACAGCTTTATTAACTCTTTATACTCATTCCATTAGAAAGGCATTTTATTTCTAAAATAATTCAGCTTGTTGCAGCATGCCCTGGGTCTCCACTCCGGCAAGTTGGCCAACAAGTGTAACTCTCCAACATGTCCTTTCTATTTCCAGGCCATGGAGGATCCTGCGTACTCGTATGCAGGACTCTGACCCCCACCCATCACTCTTAACGCTTGTTCCACTCCGTCCTGGAGTCCTGACAGGAATATGTCCAGTTCAATATTCATTAAGTGAACAACGTCGGGCCGTATGAGGCCTGCTTTATCTCCTTCCAGTTGTCGGTGTCGTACCACTACACCGCCTCTGTCTCTTCTAAATTTTGCCATCCGAATATTTATTACCCGCCTTGTCCGTTCGATGGCCGTGATGTCTCGCGCACCTTGCCATACCGCTATCGGCACAATCTCTGACCATACTATCGCTAGTTTTGTGAAAAATTCTCTGAAGCGCTCAGTGTCTAGTTTCATTATTGCCATTAGTTATGCGCTGTTATGATGACCTAGGTTGTTTCCCCCGGCCTGTATAACTAAGAAGACCGGACATCTTGCCTCTCTCCCTACCTTGATTACCTCCATTAGTACCTGTGGCCATAGCAGGCCTCTAATACCTCTCTAGTTGAAATATGTGTTATGAAACTCTAATTTTCTCCCGCCTGGGCAGACTTTCGCCCTTTTTTCTGCCCAATACATATACGAGTGGCCTATCTCCCACACTGTTGGCTTAGCGTCACCTGTAAAAGAAACAAACCACGTTAGGATAACAAGTCCGGTCTTATGTATCTTGCCAAACACGTGGATCGCCATCTCCCTATCCTCTGAACTTCCGTTTCTGACAGTCCTGCTCTTGCTGCTTCCGTGGCCGCGCCTATGCGGAATGAGTGTGTCCCGTAATCTTTGGGGTGGTTCCCTGCCGATGTTATGCATTTATTAAATATAGCTTGGAACTGGTATCTTGATAATGGCATTCCATCAATGTGTGATAGGAAGAAATTACTTTGTGATCTGATGGTTAGATATGTTTTTACTATTGTTACCCAACTCAGTGTACCGTTTGTGGGTTGTAGAAGTACCCAAGTGCCCCTGCCCGCTGGAACCGTTTTCGATTTGTGTATGCGTAGACGTATTGCATTATTGGCTATGACTACGTCCTGGTGTAATAAGCCTCCACTGGTGGTAATTTTGGATTGAGGGACTAATTCGCTTATGCATAGCGCCCCGAAGAAGGCGATCACAAATGCAGTAG
Organism: Phyllobates terribilis; assembly: GCF_046119375.1. NCBI lineage: Eukaryota > Metazoa > Chordata > Amphibia > Anura > Dendrobatidae > Phyllobates > Phyllobates terribilis. The sequence goes on along the minus strand of NW_027362761.1, from coordinate 502,864,976 downwards.
ACAGTAGTGTTGCTTCAAATTGTGAGTGTCATGTTAATGGTGTTAGGGATATGATGTGAGAAATCAGTTTTAGTGACACGGGACGGGACGTCTACACTCCTGACTTGGCTGACCCCTTTTCCACCCTTTTATGGATTGTCTGATGATGAACCTTTGTCACATCTCCCCAATTCAGTAGATGGAAGTGAAATGCTACTCCGGTCAGACACCGCTGCGCTGACGCCCCTGATATGCCCCTCATAATTAGCTGGTGGAGAAATTCTATGGTGACTTGTGATCTGGCTTGTTCACATTGGTCAACCCGTCTGCCTGCTGCTAGTCGTGTCCACTCTTCCCATGCCTTACCGTATGCTTGCCACGTCGACGGGGCAACTGACGCTCTGATTAATGGCATCAACTATTCGCCACTAGATCCCATAGGGAAGGTGGGCAACTGTTGCCCGATGGGTGGGCGTTGTGGAAGAGCTCTGTGAAAATCTGCCAATTGAATTGTTATAAAGCGTTAGCAGCAGCTTTAGACCCCTCAGCATAGAGGCTAGCGCGGACCCATACATTGTGTTTTAGGCACAGGAATGCTAGCCTGGGTAGTAGGCCTAGCACTGGGGGAGACGATGATGCCATCTTATTAATGCAGTGCGCTAGGCTGGTGTTTTTTGTTATGAAGCGTATATTTTTGTAAGCCAGGCGCGCGCCCCATATTTCTATTGCTACCACTATTGGGAAGAAAAACTATTTTCAGGGCTAGATGCAGCTAAAAATTATTATTAATTTAAAAGCTGGTGGAGCTTGGTATAGATGGACTAATACAATGAGTCCCACACACTGCTAGAAGGCCAAATATTTTTTCAGAGCTAGATGCAGATAAAAATTATTTTTCATTTTCAACCTGATGGAGGTCAGTATAGATGGACTAATAGACCAAGTCCCACACACAGCTAGAAGGCCAAATATTTTTTCAGAGCTAGATGCAGATAAAAATTATTTTTAATTTGCAACCTGATGGAGGTCAGTATAGATGGACTAATAGAGAAAGTCCCACACACTGCTAGAAGGCCAAATATTTTTTCAGAGCTAGATGCAGACAAAAAATTATTTTGAATTTGCAACCTGATGGAGGTCAGTATAGATGGACTAATAGAGAAAGTCCCACACACTGCTAGAAGGCCAAATATATTTTCAGAGCTGGATGCAGATAAAAATTATTTTTAATTTGCAACCTGATGGAGGTAAGTATAGATGGACTAATAGAGAAAGTCCCACACACTGCTAGAAGGCCAAATATTTTTTCAGAGCTAGATGCAGAAAAAAATTATATTCAGTTTGCAACCTGATGGAGGTCAGTATAGATGGACTAATAGAACAAGTCCCACACACAGCTAGAAGCCCAAATATTTTTTCAGAGGTAGATGCAGATAAAAATTAATTTAATTTGCAACCTGATGGAGGTCAGTATAGATGGACTAATAGAGAAAGTCCCACACACTGCTAGAAGGCCAAATATTTTTTCAGAGCTAGATGCAGACAAAAAATTACTTTCAGTTTGCAACCTGATGGAGGTCAGTATAGATGGAGTAATAGAGAAAGTCCCACACACTGCTAGAAGGCCAAATATTTTTTCAGAGCTAGATGCAGACAAAAAATTATTTTGAATTTGCAACCTGATGGAGGTCAGTATAGATGGACTAATAGAGAAAGTCCCACACACTGCTAGAAGGCCAAATATTTTTTCAGAGCTGGATGCAGATAAAAATTATTTTTAATTTGCAACCTGATGGAGGTCAGTATAGATGGACTAATAGAACAAGTCCCACACACAGCTAGAAGCCCAAATATTTTTTCAGAGGTAGATGCAGAAAAAAATTATATTCAGTTTGCAACCTGATGGAGGTCTGTATAGATAGACTAATAGAACAAGTCCCACACACAGCTAGAAGCCCAAATATTTTTTCAGAGGTAAATGCAGAAAAAAATTAAATTCAGTTTGCAACCTGATGGAGGTCTGTATAGATGGATTAATAGAACAAGTCCCACACACAGCTAGAAGCCCAATATTTTTTCAGAGGTAGATGCAGAAAAAAAATATATTCAGTTTGCAACCTCATGGAGGTCAGTATAGATGGACTAATAGAGAAAGTCCCACACACTGCTAGAAGGCCAAATATTTTTTCAGAGCTAGATGCAGAAAAAAATTATATTCAGTTTGCAACCTGATGGAGGTCAGTATAGATGGACTAATAGAACAAGTCCCACACACAGCTAGAAGCCCAAATATTTTTTCAGAGGTAGATGCAGATAAAAATTAATTTAATTTGCAACCTGATGGAGGTCAGTATAGATGGACTAATAGAGAAAGTCCCACACACTGCTAGAAGGCCAAATATTTTTTCAGAGCTAGATGCAGACAAAAAATTATTTTCAGTTTGCAACCTGATGGAGGTCAGTATAGATGGAGTAATAGAGAAAGTCCCACACACTGCTAGAAGGCCAAATATTTTTTCAGAGCTAGATGCAGACAAAAAATTATTTTGAATTTGCAACCTGATGGAGGTCAGTATAGATGGACTAATAGAGAAAGTCCCACACACTGCTAGAAGGCCAAATATTTTTTCAGAGCTGGATGCAGAAAAAAATTATTTTTAATTTGCAACCTGATGGAGGTCAGTATAGATGGACTAATAGAACAAGTCCCACACACAGCTAGAAGCCCAAATATTTTTTCAGAGGTAGATGCAGAAAAAAATTATATTCAGTTTGCAACCTGATGGAGGTCTGTATAGATAGACTAATAGAACAAGTCCCACACACAGCTAGAAGCCCAAATATTTTTTCAGAGGTAAATGCAGAAAAAAATTAAATTCAGTTTGCAACCTGATGGAGGTCTGTATAGATGGATTAATAGAACAAGTCCCACACACAGCTAGAAGCCCAATATTTTTTCAGAGGTAGATGCAGAAAAAAAATATATTCAGTTTGCAACCTGATGGAGGTCAGTATAGATGGACTAATAGAACAAGTCCCACACAGAGCTAGAAGCCCAAATATTTTTTCAGAGGTAGACGCAGATAAAAATTATTTTTAATTTGCAACCTGATGGAGGTCAGTATAGATGGACTACTAGAACAAGTCCCACACACAGCTAGAAGCCCAAATATTTTTTCAGAGGTAGATGCAGATAAAAATTATTTTTAATTTGCAACCTGATGGAGGTCAGTATAGATGGACTAATAGAGAAAGTCCCACACACTGCTAGAAGGCCAAATATTTTTTCAGAGCTAGATGCAGACAAAAAATTATTTTCAGTTTGCAACCTGATGGAGGTCAGTATAGATGGACTAATAGAACAAGTCCCACACACAGCTAGAAGCCCAAATATTTTTTCAGAGGTAGATGCAGAAAAAAATTATATTCAGTTTGCAACCTGATGGAGGTCTGTATAGATGGATTAATAGAACAAGTCCCACACACAGCTAGAAGCCCAATATTTTTTCAGAGGTAGATGCAGAAAAAAAATATATTCAGTTTGCAACCTGATGGAGGTCAGTATAGATGGACTAATAGAGAAAGTCCCACACACTGCTAGAAGGCCAAATATTTTTTCAGAGCTGGATGCAGATAAAAATAATTTTTAATTTGCAACCTGATGGAGGTCAGTATAGATGGACTAATAGAACAAGTCCCACACACAGCTAGAAGCCCAAATATTTTTTCAGAGGTAGATACAGATAAAAATTATTTTTAATTTGCAACCTGATGGAGGTCAGTATAGATGGACTAATAGAACAAGTCCCACACACAGCTAGAAGCCCAAATATTTTTTCAGAGGTAGATGCAGATAAAAATTATTTTTAATTTGCAACCTGATGGAGGTCAGTATAGATGGACTAATAGAACAAGTCCCACACACAGCTAGAAGCCCAAATATTTTTTCAGAGGTAGATGCAGATAAAAATTATTTTTAATTTGCAACCTGATGGAGGTCAGTATAGATGGACTAATAGAGAAAGTCCCACACACTGCTAGAAGGCCAAATATTTTTTCAGAGCTAGATGCAGACAAAAAATTATTTTCAGTTTGCAACCTGATGGAGGTCAGTATAGATGGACTAATAGAACAAGTCCCACACACAGCTAGAAGCCCAAATATTTTTTCAGAGGTAGATGCAGAAAAAAATTATATTCAGTTTGCAACCTGATGGAGGTCTGTATAGATGGATTAATAGAACAAGTCCCACACACAGCTAGAAGCCCAATATTTTTTCAGAGGTAGATGCAGAAAAAAAATATATTCAGTTTGCAACCTGATGGAGGTCAGTATAGATGGACTAATAGAGAAAGTCCCACACACTGCTAGAAGGCCAAATATTTTTTCAGCGCTAGATGCAGACAAAAAATTATTTTTAATTTGCAACCTGATTGAGGTCAGTATAGATGGACTAATAGAGAAAGTCCCACACACTGCTAGAAGGCCAAATATTTTTTCAGAGCTAGATGCAGAAAAAAATTATATTCAGTTTGCAACCTGATGGAGGTCAGTATAGATGGACTAATAGAACAAGTCCCACACACAGCTAGAAGCCCAAATATTTTTTCACAGGTACATGCAGATAAAAATTCTTTTTAATTTGCAACCTGATGGAGGTCAGTATAGATGGACTAATAGAGAAAGTCCCACACACTGCTAGAAGGCCAAATATTTTTTCAGAGCTAGATGCAGACAAAAAATTATTTTCAGTTTGCAACCTGATGGAGGTCAGTATAGATGGACTAACAGAATAAAAGTCCCACACACAGCTAGAATCCCAAATATTTTTTCAGAGGTAGATGCAGAAAAAAATTATATTCAGTTTGCAACCTGATGGAGGTCAGTATAGATGGACTAGTAGAACAAGTCCCACACACAGCTAGAAGCCCAAATATTTTTTCAGAGGTAGATGCAGAAAAATTTTATTCAGTTTGCAACCTGATGGAGGTCTGTATAGATGGATTAATAGAACAAGTCCCACACACAGCTAGAAGCCCAATATTCTTTCAGAGGTAAATGCAGAAAAAATATATATTCAGTTTGCAACCTGATGGAGGTCAGTATAGATGGACTAATAGAGAAAGTCCCACACACTGCTAGAAGGCCAAATATTTTTTCAGAGCTAGATGCAGAAAAAAATTATATTCAGTTTGCAACCTGATGGAGGTCAGTATAGATGGACTAATAGAACAAGTCCCACACACAGCTAGAAGCCCAAATATTTTTTCAGAGGTAGATGCAGATAAAAATTATTTTTAATTTGCAACCTGATGGAGGTCAGTATAGATGGACTAATAGAACAAGTCCCACACACAGCTAGAAGCCCAATATTTTTTCAGAGGTAGATGCAGAAAACAATTATATTCAGTTTGCAACCTGATGGAGGTCTGTATAGATGGATTAATAGAACAAGTCCCACACACAGCTAGAAGCCCAATATTTTTTCAGAGGTAGATGCAGAAAAAAAATATATTCAGTTTGCAACCTGATGGAGGTCAGTATAGATGGACTAATAGAGAAAGTCCCACACACTGCTAGAAGGCCAAATATTTTTTCAGAGCTAGATGCAGAAAAAAATTATATTCAGTTTGCAACCTGATGGAGGTCAGTATAGATGGACTAATAGAACAAGTCCCACACATGCTAGAAGCCCAAATATTTTTTCAGAGCTAGATGCAGAAAGAAATTATATTCAATTTGCAACCTGATGGAGGTCAGTATAGATGGACTAATAGAATGATGCTATGCCCAAAAGATTTTACTTCACTAGGTGCAGTAAAAAAATTGGTATTCTATACACAGGTGGTATATCTTGCAACACAGATAGGCTACTCCACTGACTAACACACTCTGCAATAGGCCAAAAAGGATTAGCTTTGCTAGATTCAGCCAAATGCTGTGAAAAAAACTTGCACAGCACTGGCACAGACCTGCCTGGCAAAAACTGATAGGAACTGATGTAACCTAGTCCTGAAAAGGACTGCAATTACAATTAGTCTTTCCTCCCACAATCTATCTATTTAAGAGCACAGACCTGCCTGATAAAAGTCGTAGGAAATGCTGTAACCTAGTCCTTAAAAGGACTGCAATCACAACTATTCCCTACTCCCAAGCTATCTGTAGATTTGTGTGAAAATTGGCTTGAAATTAACAAGGTATAGCGCACACAGCAACAGCGGTGCCATCTAACACGCAGCTGCAGCAGTGAGAAAATGGTGGCGACGGGGAAAATGGCTTGGTCTTATAGGGCAAGGACATGTGACATACACTGCCAATGACACATGCCCTTGCTTGTGTGAAAAAAGCACTTCGCTCCGTGTGTGCGCTGCTGATAGGCTGACAGATTGCACCTCCCCACTGTAAATGCGGGAAAGAGAAAAAAAAATGGAGATCTTCATTATTCCTGCAGAGATCCATCCCCTGCCCCTCCCCCCACCCCGCTGTACACTCAAACTGCGTATTAACATTAATTTTCATCATTACTGAGAAAAAATCCAGTTATGATTTTGGTGCACGAACAGTTATCGAACATAACCTCGAACAGCCGAATTTTTCTCAAATCGTTCGTGTTCGCCGAACGGCTCGAACAACGCCCAAAACAGCTCGAATTTGAGATTGGCGAACAGTTCGAGTAGAACAACGCTCATCTCTAGTTCTCATTACTAAAGAGTGAGTCTCCTATACTTTTATTGCGTATGCAGTGAGTGGCAGGGCTGCCCAAAATTTGGACGCACCCCAATACCACTTTGAAAATTTGGATGCACCCAAATACCCCTTTGAAGAGACTTAGAGGAGGGCCTCCTGAAAACAATGTTCCCATTATTAGGAAGTAGGTCTCCCATTGTGTTTGCCTATGCAGTGAAAGCAAGGGTTGCCAAAAATTTGGAGGCACTCCAATGCCCCTTGAAAGAGACGTGGAGGTAACAGGGCCTCCTGAAAACAATGTTTCCATTATTAGGAAGTGGGTCTCCCATTGTGTTTGCCTATGCAGTGAATGCAAGGGTTGCCAAAAGTTTGGAGGCACTCCAATGCCCCTTTGAAGAGACATGGAGGTCAGAGGGCCTCCTTAAAACAATGTTCCCATTATTAGGAAGTGGGTCTCCCATTGTATTTGTCTATGCAGTGAATGCAAGGGCTGCCAAAAATTGGAAGGCACTGCCCCTTGGAAAAAACGTGGAGGAGGGCCTCATAAAAAAAATGTTTCCATTAGAAAGGAGCGGGTATCCTATACTTGTAATGCCCATGCACTAAGTGTATGGGCTGACAAACATTTACCCCTGGGGGTATACATGAACATACTGTATAAAATTTTTTTTTTACGGGCATCATAAACACCCTTTAAAAAAATTATGTGGGTGTTGCATCACGGACCACGGTTACCCTGGTGATATGGTGGTGGAGGATGAAGAGAAAGAGGAGGACAAGAGCAAATAGACAAAATCAGGAAGTGTATGCCCATGTGTGGGTGTGAAGAGGTGCATGGGAATACACCTCTCAAAAAAAGACACTGGATTTGAGTTTATGTTACGCTGCAATCATTCGGTGGTGTTGAGAAGTCTGGCCCAATCCAGCCCTTGTTCATTTTTATAAGAGTCAGCCTGTCAGCATTTTCAGTTGACAGGCGGATGCGCTTATCAGTTATAATTCCACCAGTGACACTAAAACCCCGCTCTGATAAAACGCTGGCGGCATAGAGAGCCAGTTCATTCCACGTATCCAGCTTGGATACCCAATAATTATAAGGCACAGAGGAATCACGGAGGACGTTGGTACAGTCGGCAAGGTACTCCCTCAGCATCTTTCCAAACTTTGCACTCCTTGTGAGAGTACCCCGCGCCTCAGGGCTTGTGCGATTGGAGGGTCTGAGAAAATACTCCCAGAACTTTGACAGTGTTCCCCTGCCTCTGCTGGATTGAAGTTGTGTCTCTCTCGCCTGTACTCCTTGGTTGTCCAACGAAGTGTGACCTCTGCCGCCAGCGTTTTCAGATGAGAATTTTTTTAATAGTTCTGCAACAAGGGCCTTCTGGTACAGCCCCATTTTTGCAGACCTGTCCGCCTCAGGAATAAGAGATATAAAGTTCTCCTTGCAGTGTGGGTCTAGAAGTGTCACCAACCAGTAATGATTGTCACCCAAAATTTTGAGAACGCGAGAGTCATGGGAAAGGCAGTGTAACAAGGCAGTGTAACATAAACTCAGCCATGCGTGCCACACTACTAACAGGCAAGACTTCCGTGTCCTCACCAAGAGGATGACTGACCGTGCTTTCCTCCTCCTCCTCCTCTCTGTCCTCTGGCCATCCACGCTGAACAGACGGTATGACAGCTGTGCAGGTAGTACCGTCTATAACGCATGACACTAGCTTCTGTTCTTCCTCCTCCTCTTCCTCATTGTCATCCAATCCACGTTGGGATGAGATGAGGCTGGGCTGTGTGTAATCATCCTGTATGGTTCCTTGCTCCATCTCATCATGCTCCACCTGCAATGCATCCTCTTTGATTGTGAGCAGAGAGCATTTCAGAAGACAGAGAAGCCGGATGGTGACGCTAATTATGGCATCATCGCCGCTCACCATCTTGGTGGAGTCCTCAAAGTTTTGGAGGATGGTACATATGTCTGACATCCATGTCCACTCCTGAGGTCTTATGTGTGGAGTCTGAACTGAATACCGACGGCCTTGTTGATGCTGGTACTCAACAACTGCCCTCTTCTGCTCACAAATCCTTCCCAACATCTGCAGTGCAGAGTACCAATGTGGGGACATCACACACCAGTCTGTGAGCCAGAAGCTGCAAACACTGCTGAAACACGGCAAGGGCAGCGGAAGCTGTAGGTGACTTTCTAAAATGGGCACACAGGCGGCGTACTTTAACAAGCAGATCTGGCAGCTCCGGGTAGGATTTGAGAAACCGCTGAACCACGAGGTTAAGCACATGGGCCAGGCATGGTACTTGTGTAAGCTCGCCTCTCCTCATAGCCGCCACCAGGTTCCGGCCATTGTCACACACGACCATGCCTGGCTGTAGGTTCAGCGGTGTGAGCCACAGATCTGCCTGCTCTTTCAGAGCTGTCCACAACTCTTCAGCATTGTGCAGTTTGTCACCTAAGCAAATTAGCTTCATCACAGCCTGTTGCCATTTGGCCGAGGCAGTGCTGCAGTGCTTCCAGCTTGTGACTGATGTGGTCATTTCGGAGATGGAGGCTGAAGAGGAGGAGGAGGCTGAGGAGGATGAGGTGCAGGAGCTGTAGACTGTGGGGTCAACCCTGATTGACCAAGGGCCCGCCATCCTTGGCTTCGGGAGGACGTGTTCCGTTCCATGGTCCGACTGGGTCCCAGCTTCCACTATGTTAACCCAGTGTGCCATCAGCGATATGTACCGTCCCTACCCACAAGCATAGGTGGATTTTCCCGGTAACTGCATTGTTGAGGGCAAGGCTAATGTTTTGGGACACTTGCTTGTGTAATGTGGGGACGGCACACCGGGAGAAATAGTGGCGGCTGGGGGCCGAGTACCGAGGGTTGGCAGCCGCCATCAGGTTGCGGAATTCTTCCCTCTCCACAAGCCTAAAAGACAACATTTCGAGCGCAAGCAGTCGTGAAATATGGGAATTTAGTAGTGTGGCCTGTGGGGCGTTGGCTGTGTATTTGCGCTTGCATTCCAAGGACTGTGGTATGGACAACTGGACACTGCGCTGGGACAAGGACGTGGACGTGCTTCGTGATGCTGCTACTTGAGAGTGTGCAACGACAGGTGCAGGGCAGGAGGCATCTTCGCATGCACCATGGACAGGGGATTGGCTTGCATGCACAACAGCGGAAGATGCAATGGTGCCACCCGCAGACACTGTTCCTGGACCTTGGGGTTCGGCCCACAAAGTCGGGTGCTTTGCTGCCATGTGCCTGATCATGCTGGTGGTGGTCAGGCTGGTCGTTTTGCCACCCCTGCTGATGCTGGCCTGGCAGGTGGTGCAAATAGCCTTTTTGGGGTTATCGGCAGAGTCTTTAAAAAACAACCAGACTCGGGAAGACCTAACAGTTGTACTGGCAACTTCCTTCGTGTTGGTGTTACGGGGAACTGTTGCTTGCCTTTTGTCTGCGGCCACCACACTGCTTCTTCCTGCCTGTTGGGGTGCTCTGCCTCCCTCACCCTGTGTGCTGCTGTCCTCGCTCTGCATGTCCTCCTGCCAGGTTGGGTCAGTTACTATAACATTCACCGCCTTGTCTTCCACTTCTGCACCCTGGTCCTCCTCCTGACTTTCTGGCAATTATGTCTCATCATCGTCCACCTCTTGTGACACTTTCCCACCGTCGCCTTCGTGTGACCATGGCTGCTCAAATATTTGGGCATCCCTATATGCGATCTCCTCTTGCCCCGCTTCAAGTGGACCAGGCGAGAGGCCCGAATCTATAAATGAAAAAGTGAACAGCTCTTCAGAGTGTCCAAGTATGGGATCAGTTGTCTCCGGGCATTCGGCATGATGGGAGGAAGGAGGATCAGGGTGAGGAATATGCGATCCAGACTCAAGGCTACTTGACCGTGTGGACGATAGGGTGGTGGTGTTGGCTTAAGTGACTAGAAGCATTATCTGCTATCCAACCTACAACCTTTTGACACTGCTCTGGGTTCAATAGTGGTGTGCTGCGGTCCCCTAGGAATTGGGATAGGAAGGTCGGGCGAGAAGATGTGGTTGTTTTTTTTGGCACAATTTCAGCTTGCCCACGGCCTTGGCCTCGGCCTCTGCATGCACCATCACCATCACCATGTCCAGTTCCCCGTCCCTTGCCACGCGCCTTGCCCATTTTAAATGGGGGACAATATCTTCCACGCTCACTACAAATGGCTGAATTTGGAGCGAAGTTATATGTAATCCGTGTGATGGAGATACCACAGTTTTAAATACCTGGCCTGTAGGTAACTATTTTGAACAGCAAACCGGTGCCAAAAACTTTGCTGACACACTGAAAAAAAACTTGAATGGAGGCCAAAAATGGCAGTATTTTAAGCTCAATTTCATGTGATCCCTGTGACGGACAAGCCACAGTTTTAAATAGCTGTATTTTTAGCGCTGTAATATGTAAAGGACCTGGCTGTATTCTGCAGTGCCAACAAGCAAATGGCGCAGAAAAACGGTGTTCTCTGGATTGCTTTTTAAGTAATTAATGAGGATTAAGATCCAAAAAAAAATATTCCTGGCCCCTCAGACCTGGACCTTTGTCTAGAAATATCTAACAGCAGCAGAAGGCAGAACTGGAATGGAGCCTCTTGTGCTATATGCATTGCAGTCTGCTATATACACTGCCTGCCTATATACACTGCCTGCCTGATATCTCTGCAGATGGATTAGTCCTCAGAAGGACTGTTTGTTGAGATGGATATGTGTAATGTACTTGTTTTCTCTCTACACTACCTAATCTCTCCCTAGCTCGGCAGCACCTCTCCCTATACTGCCTGATTGCGGAGTAGACTTACGAGCACAGAGGCGCCAGGTCTGATATAGACTTGATGACGCTGTGCGGCCAGCTAATCACTGTATTGCCACAACCACCATGGCTGTGGCATTACAATGAGTGGCAGGCAAATCCTGCATGTTGATTGGCACTCTAAAGAGCACCAAACATGCAAGGAGGGGACCCGAGCATCCATCCGAGCATCTCGCAAGTACTCTGCGAGCTCCGAGCATCTTGAGTACTGAGATGCTTGGGCGAGTACTGAGTACTTGCGAGTATGGTCGCTCATCACTACTTCCTGTAAAAACTCTACATGCAAACCTGCCCCATTATCAATGGCATTATGACTAAGACCCAGGTTGGGTCGAAACGTTAAATTCTATTTTTGTTGCATGTCTCCCAGCACCTGTGTGTTTAATTTACCTTCACGGATATAATAAACTTTTTTGCATCAACAAAAACTCAGAGTGTGCGGTGAATTCTCCTACCTTGCACTACAAGTTACATACCCAGTTCCATCCACACCTCGCTAAAAGACAGAGTGCACGCTAATTAACCTAATTATCTTAGTTTTGTCTTAAGCATGTGAAATGCACCTCGATGGGGTTGAGATCTGGTGATTGACTTGGCCTTTGCAAAATATTTCACTTCTTTTCCTTACAAAACTTCAGGATTGCTTTCACAGTATGTTTTGGGTCCTTCCTTGTCTATCTGTACTGTGAAGAGCTGTCCAATCAACCTTGCTGCATTTGGTTGAATCTGAGCAGAAAGCATTGCCTGTACACTTCTGAATTCATCCGGCTGCTTCTCTCTTCAGTCACATAATCAATTAACACTAGTGACACATTGCCATTGGAAGCCATGGATGTCCTTGCCATCACACTGCCTCCACCATGTTTTACTGAGGTTGTGGTGTGCTTTGGATTACGAGCCATTCCAATCATTCCCCATACTTTCTTCTTTCCATCATTCTGGTACAGGTTGAGGTTAGTTTCATCTAAGTAATGTTTTTTTCTGAGCTGGCTTGTTTAGATGTTTTGTTAGCAATGTCTAATCTGGCTTTTCTATTTTTAAGACTGATTTATTGTTTTGCACCTTGTGGTGAACCCTCTGTATTTGCTCTTCTCATTTTGGTAGACTTAGACACTGAATCGCCTACTTCCTGGAGAGCATTCTTCACTTGGGTGGATGTTGTGATCGTTTTTTTCTTCACCATGGAAAGGATTCTTCAATCATGCACCACTGTTGTATTCCATAGCTGTCCAGGCCTTTTTGAGTTCCCAAGCTCACCAGTGCTCTTTTTGTAGAATGTACCAAACTGTTTATTTGGCCACTGCTAACATTTCTGCTATCTCTCTGATGGAATTCTTCTTTTTTTATCTTAACGTCTGTTTCACTTCCATTGAGAGCTCATTTTACTGCATGATGTGGGTTCACAGCAACAGCTTCCAAATATAAATGCCACACCTGGAATCAGCACCAGACCTTTTACCTGCGTAATTGATAATGGATTAATAAGGGAAAAGTTTATGCCGCCCTTTAAAGAGCTTTTATGATAATTGTCCAATAGCTTTTGAACCTTTGAAAAAGAAGCAGCTACATATTAAAGAGCTGTCATTTCTAAATTCTTACTCCAATTGGGATGTGAATATCCTGAAATTAAAGCTGAGAGTCTGCACTTTGATTATATAACTGTAGCTTGAGTATGTTTTGGTAAACAGCTAAAATGCCAAAACTTGTCTCACTGTCCAAATATTTCAGAACCTAACTGTAAAACACCTATATTGAGTGGGTCATACACATGTTTGTTTGGCAGACAGCTATCTCTCCCGAATCCCTCATGCACACGGACAATCGTCAGGCATTCATTAGTTTTCTAAGGAGAGAGAGGAGATATCTCTGGCAGTGGTTTATCTCTTCTTACAGCAAAAGGATCGGATCTTGAAATTCCAAGTACAAGTGGGTTTGGTAAACTTTCATCTAATATGCACGGCGGCATTTAGTAAAGTGCATATGCTGATTGGTAGCGCCTCTCTACAGTACAGTGTGGTACTACATGCTCTTTACCTGTGCCAAGATTTGCTGCTTCTTTGGACACCAGATGTGGATGACTCCATTCTTGTTTTTGGAACACTGTGTATGCAGTGGCCTTTTTGTAGTGGGTTCTTATTGGACTCGATACACCATGATCAATACATGTGATATATAAAAAAATCCTTTCGTGGATTCAGATGTACAGTACAGACCAAAAGTTTGGACACACCTTCTCATTTAAAGATTTTTCTGTATTTTCATGACTAAGAAAATTGTACATTCACACTGAAGGCATCAAAACTATGAATTAACACATGTGTAATTATATACTTAACAAAAAAGTGTGAAACAACTGAAAATATGTCTTATATTCTAGGTTCTACAAAGTAGCCACCTTTTGCTTTGATGACTGCTTTGCACACTCTTGGAATTCTCTTGATGAGCTTCAAGAGGTATATCACTAGCAGGATGCAGAGGAGTCATGCTGAAGCTGCATCACATACTATACACTGAGACTGCAGTGTGCATCAGGGGACAGCAGTTCTATATCACAGATTACTGACTGCCATGAGATAAGAGCCAAGAACCATGTGATAAGACTCCACACCCTCTGAAAAGCCAGAGACATCATGGGATACAGTGGGTACGGAAAGTATTCAGACCCCTTTACATTTTTCACTCTTTGTTTCATTGCAGCCATTTGGTAAATTCTAAAAAGTTCATTTTTTTTCTCATTAAAGTACACTCTGCACCCCATCATGACTGAAAAAAAGAGAAATGTATAAATTTTTGCAAATTTATTAAAAAAGAAAAACTGAAATAACACATGGTCATAAGTATTCAGACCATTTGCTCAGTATTGAGTAGAATCACCCTTTTGAGCTAGTACAGCAAAGAGTCTTCTTGGGAATGATGCAACAAGTTTTTCACACCTGGATTTGGGGATCCTCTGCCATTCTTCCTTGCAGATCCTCTCCAGTTCCGTCAGGTTGGATGGTGAACGTTGGTGGACAGCCATTTTCAGGTCTCTCCAGAGATGCTCAATTGGGTTTAGGTCAGGGCTCTGTCTGGGCCGGTCAAGAATGGTCACAGAGTTCTTCTGAAGCCACTCCTTTGTTATTTTGGCTGTGTGCTTAGGGTCATTTTCTTGTTGGAAGGTGAACCTTCGGCCAAGTCTGAGGTCCAGAGCACTCTGGAAGAGGTTTTCATCCAGGATATCTCTGTACTTGGCAACCAGTCGCCCTGTCCCTGCAGCTGAAAAACACCCCCATAGCATGATGCTGCCACCACCATGTTTCACTGTTGGGATTGTATTGGGCAGGTGATGAGCAGTGCCTGGTTTTCTCCACACATTCCGCTTAGAATTATCACCAAAAAGTTCTATCTTCGTCTCATCAGACCAGAGAATCTTATTTCTCATAGTTTGGGAGTCCTTCATGTGTTTTTGAGCAAACTCTATGCAAACTTTCATGTCTTGCACTAAGGAGAGACTTCCGTCAGGCCACTCTGCCATAAAGGCCCGACTGGTGGAGGGCTGCAGTGATAGTTGACTTTGTGGAACTTTCTCCCATCTCCCTACTACATCTATGGAGCTCAGCCACAGCGATCTTGGGTTTCTTCTTTACCTCTCTCACCAAGGCACTTCTCCCATGATTGCTCAGTTTGGCTGGACGGCCAGGTCTAGGAAGACTTCTGGTGGTCCCAAACTTCTTCCATTTAAGGATTATGGAGGCCACTGTGCTCTTAGGACCCTTGAATAATGAAGAAATTCTTTTATAACCTTGGCCAGATCTGTGCCTTGCCACAATACTGTCTCTGAGCTCCTTGGGCAGTTCCTTTGAGCTCATGATTCTCATCTGGTCTGACATGCACTGTGAGCTGTGAGGTCTTATATAGACAGGTGTGTGCCTTTCCAAATCAAGTCCTATCAGTTTAATTAAACACAGCTGGACTCCAATGAAGGAGTAGAACCATCTAAAGGAGGATCACAAGGAAATGGACAGCATGTGACTTAAATATGAGTGTCTGAGCAAAGGGTCTGAATACTTATGACCATGTGATATTTCAGTTTTTCTTTTTCAATAAATTTGCCAAAATTTCTGCATTTCTGATTTTTTTTCAGTCAAGATCCGGTGCAGAGTGTACTTTATTGAGAAAAAAAATGAGCTTTTTAGAATTTACCAAATGGCTGCAATGAAACAAAGAGTGAAAAATTTAAAGGGGTCTGAATACTTTCCGTACTCACTTTATGTAGTTTGAGTAAGAGGAGAAGAAGATATTAAGATGTGGATTTGTCAAAATGGACTTAGCCTAACAAGCAACATTGTGCTGCAAAAATGTGCAAAATTTTTGGTGCAAATTTCTGGCATAAATTAATCTAGGTAATAGGTGATGATGGGCTAGATAGTCTAAAACTGAAATCAATGTGATAAAGCTGGCACATTTTAGGACTGTCTAGTCTCAGTTTGCACCGTCTAAAAATTTGAATTGATAGATACAGTGGGGAAAATAAATATGATACCCTGCCGATAGTGTGTTACTAACGGTAATGTTTGAAACTGTGGTCCGAGCTCTCTTCAGGTCATTGACCAGGTCCTCCCGTGTAGTTCTGGACTGATTCCTGACCTTTCTAAGAATCATCCTTACCCCACGAGGCAAGATCATGCATGGAGCCAAAGACCAAGGAAGATTGACAGTCATCTTGTGTTTCTTCCATTTTCTAATAATTGTGCAAACAATTGTTGCCTTCTCACCATGTTGCTTGCCTATTGACCTGTAGCCCATCCCAACCTTATATAGGTCTACAATTTTATCCTGGCGTCATTAGGTAACTCTTTGATCTTGACCACGGTAGAGAGGTTGGAGTGTGATAGATTGAGTGTGTGGACAGGTGCCTTTTATACAAATAACGAGTTCAAACAGGTGGAATTAATACAGGTAATAAGTGTAGAGTAGGAGGGCTTCTTAAAGAAAAACTAACAGGTCTGTGAGAGCCAGAATTCTTGCAGGTTGGTAGGTGATTAAATACTTATTTCATGCAATAAAATGCAATTTAATTATTTAAAAATCATACAATGTGATTTCCTGTTTTTTTTATTTTTAGATTCTATTTCTCATGTGTTAAGTGTACCTACGATAAAAATTACAGACCTCTCCATTCTTTGTAGGTGGGAAAATTTGCAAAATCTGCAGTGTATCAAATATTTATTTTCCCCACTGTATACTACACTGTTTTATGATGTCATGCACCCAAATACACATAATTTACAAGCAACTATGGGGACCTTCTCCTCTTTGCAACAATATGTCTCATGTTCTATCAGAATAAGATACTAGTAAAAGTACATATCATCACCAAGGTTTAATAAGTTAATTAATCTGACGTTTAGGGAAACGCTATAAGATTAATTGTAGTTATATGTAATAAATACTGACAATGCATGCATGACGTATTCTAGTCTCTGAAGACCGCCAGTTGATTTAGGGGTGGAGAATCTTAAAGGCGTAGGCAATGCCAGAAATACTGTGTCTAAGAGGGTTGAGGTTGAATTGGATATCAAGGATCACAGTCCGGGATTCACGCTGAACCCAAAATTCTGTTATCTTTTCTGTCACGAACAGTCCTCTGCTGCCCCGTATCATCAGGACAATTACGCAAATGACCGATGATTAACAGAGGATGTTGTGGCTGTTACCAATACTAGTCCGATTATTTGGGAACTCACAGTGAGCATATTGTATATAGACAACCGATTCCAACGCATGGAATATATGTATACCTCGGTACGATCACTGCCATCTCCACTAGTGTTGAGCGGGATGTTCGGCGAGCACCGAGCATTTTTGGGTTACTTGGGCGGGAGCTCGGGTCTCCGCCCTGCATGTTTGGCGCTCTTTACAGAGCCAATGAATATGCAGGGATTGCCAGCCAGTCACTGTAATGCCGCAGCCATGTTGTTTGTGGTCATTACAGTGATTGGCTGTCCGCACAGCATCACCTCGAGTATTTAAAACCAGGCGCCGCCATCTTGGACACAGTCGATCCGGATCAGCCAGTGTAGGGTCAGTGCTGCTGAGTTAGGGAGAGATATATAGTGCGAAAAAGGTAGTGTAGGGTCTCTAAAGCCTGCCAAATCAAACAAACAGTCCTTTTCAGGACTAATATCCATCCCAGATATCAGGCAGGCAGGCAGGCTGTATAGGAGATGCAGTGGTTATACCAGCAAATGCTGCATTACAGTCCTGTGTGCTCCTGTTGGTCAAATTGCTAGACTTATCACCCCTGTCTCAGGGGCCAGGAAAAAAAAATTTTTTTTCATCTAAATCCTGTATTTTTTTTTTCCTCAGTCAGACGTCCAAATACGCATCTTATTAACCTTTTGGTATTTTTTCCCCCCACCAAAAGAAGTGAGTGAGTCTGTGACTGTTCAGACACCAATATATCTGTTTAAAAGAGTCTGGTGTAGGCCAGAAAAATAGAACTGTGGTTTTGCAGTTCCACGGGTGAAATCTCTGTATTATCCTGTTTTTGGCATTTTTTGCCGTAAAAAAAAACTGTAATAGTGTCTCCCTGAGTGGTCAGACACCAATATATCTGTTTAAAAGATTCTGGTGTACGCCACATAACTATAACTGTGGTTTTGCAGTTCCACGGGTCAAATCTCTGTATTATCCTGCTTTTGGCATTTTTTGCTGTAAAAAAAAGCAGTAATAGTGTCTCCCTGACTGTTCAGACACCAATATATCTGTTTAAAGGATTCTGGTGTACGCCACATAACTATAACTCTGGTTTTGCAGTTCCATGGGTCAAATTATCCAGTTTTGGGTCTTTTTTACATAAAAAAAACAGTTTGAGTGTGTCGCTGACTGTTCAGCCCCAAATATATCTATTTAAAAAAGTCTGGTATACGCCAGTAAATTAGAACTGTGGTTTTGCAGTTCCACTGTTAAAATCTCTGTATTATCCAGCTTTTGGCCTGTTTTACGTAAAAAAAAACAGTAATAATGTCTCCCTGTCTGTTCACAAATATATCTGTTTAAAAGCTTCTGGTGTAGGCCAGACAAATAGAACTGTGGTTTTCCTCTTCCATGGTTCTATTCTCCTTTATATTACCCTTTTTCCATTGATAGTGCGAGTGTAATCTATTTTACTTAATTTACAATGGGCAAGGCGACGTGGAACTGGACGTTCTGGTGATGGTGCGTGTAGAGGACGGGGCCGTGGCCAAGGTGAAAATGTGCCACAACCAACAGCCACATCTTCTCGCTCCCACTTCTTGAACGAATTACTAGGGAAGCACACTACAACACCAGTATTGCGAACTGATCAGTATGAACAGGTTATTAATTGGATAGCAGATAATACTTCCAGTTACCTGGGCACCACCACCTCCGGTCTGTCTTCCACACGGTCAAGTTTTAGTAGCCGTGAGTCTCGACCGCATACTCCTCCTCACCCTGATGCTCCTTCCTCCCACCATGCCGAGTGTCATCAGACAGCAACTGATCCCACACTTGGACACTCTGAAGAGCTGTTCACTGGTCCATTTCCATATTTGTGCCCCTCGCCTGCTAAGCTTGAAGCGGTGGAAGAGGAGATCCCATGTAGCGATGTCCAAATATTTTAACAGCCATGGCCACAGAAAGTCGACGCTGGCAATTTGTCACAAGAGGTGGACGATGACAAGACACAATTGCCACGAAGTGAGGAGAAGGATCGTGGTGCGCAAGTGGAAGAGGAGGAGGTGGTGGATGATCTAGTAACTGACCCAACGTTGCAGGAGGACACGCAGAGTGAGGCCAGCAGCACACAGGGGGAGGGAGGCAGAGTACCCCAACAGGTAGGAAGAAGCAATGTGGTGGCCGCACACAGAAGGCGGGCAACAGTTCCCCGTAACACCAACACGAGGGACGTTGCCAGTGCAATCGGTAGGTCTTCCAGAGTCTGGAATTTTTTTAAAGACTCTGCTGATAACCCCAAAAAGGCCATTTGTACCACCTGCCATGCCAGCATCAGCAGGGGTGACAAAACTACCAGCCTGACCACCACCAGCATGATCAGGCACATGGCAGCAAAGCACCCGACTTTGTGGGGCGAACCCCAAGGTCCACGACCAGTGTCAGCGGGTGTCACCACTGCTTCTTCCGCTGTTGTGCGTGTAATAGAACCCCCTGTTGTGCATGCAAGGCAATCCCCTGTCCATACTGCATGCAAAGATGCCCCCTCCTCTCAGTCTTCACTTGTTATGGCAGTTTCTCAAGAAACAGCATCAACGTCCACGTCCATGTCCCACCGCAGTGTTCAATTGTCCATATCCCAGAGCTTTGAATGAAAGCGCAAATTCGCAGCCAACGCCCCACAGGCCACAGTCCTAAATTCGCACATTTCACGACTGCTTGCGTTGGAAATGCTGCCTTTTAGGCTGGTGGAGACGGAATCCTTCCGCAAACTTATGGCGGTGGCCGTCCCTCGGTACTCGGTCCCCAGCCGACACTATATTGCCCGGTGTGCCATCCCCTCACTACACAAGCACGTGTCCCAAAACATCTGCCGTGCCCTCAACAACGCAGTTACTGGGAGAGTCCACCTGACAACAGACACGTGGACAAGTGCTTGCGGCCAGGGACGGTACATCTCCCTGACGGCACACTGGGTAAACATAGTGGAAGCCGGGACCCAGTCGGACCTTGGGACGGAACACATCCTCCTCACACCGAGTATTGCGGGCCCTATGTCAGTCAGAGTTGCCCCCACAGTGTACAGCTCCTGCGCATCATCCTCCTCCTCCTCCTCATGTTTAGCATCCATCTCAGATATCAACACATCAGTTACAAGCTGGAAGCACTGCAGTACTGACTCAGCCAAACGGCAACAGGCTGTGCTGAAACTCATAAGATTAGGTGATAAACCTCACACTGCTTGTGAGTTGTGGACAGCTGTGAAAGAGCAGGCAGATCTGTGGCTGAGACCGCTGAACCTACATCCAGGCATGGTCGTGTGTGACAATGGCCGTAACCTGGTGGCGGCACTGAGGCGAGGCGAGATCACACACGTACCATGCCTGGCTCATGTGCTTAACCTCGTGGTTCAGCAGTTTCTTAAATCGTACCCCGAGTTGCCAGATCTGCTCGTCAAAGTACGCCGCCTGTCAGCTCATTTTGGGAAGTCAGCTACAGCTTCCGCTGCCCTTGCTGTGTTGCAGCAGCGTTTGCAGCTTCCGGCACACCGACTGTTGTGTGATGTCCCCACACGTTGGAACTCTACCCTCCACATGTTGCAAAGGATTTGTGAGCAGAAGAGAGCAGTTGTGGAGTACCAGCTGCAACAAGGCCGTCGATATTCAGGTCAGACTCCACACATAAGACCTCAGGAGTGGACCTGGATGTCTGACATATGTACCATCCTGACAAACTTTGAGGAGTCCACCAAGATGGTGAGTGGTGATGACGCCATCATTAGCGTCTGCATCCCACTTGTCTGTCTTTTGCAACGCTCTCTGCAGAGAATTAAAGAGGAGGCATTGCAGCCAGAGTATGATGAGATGAATCAAGAAGCCGTAGCGGGCGATTACACACAGCCCAGCCTCATCTCATCCCAACGTGCATTGGGGGACAATGAGGGAGAGGAGGAGGAGGAGGAAGAACAGGAGCTGGTATCATGCGCTGTAGATGGTAGTACCTGTACAACTGTCATACCTTTGGTTCAGCGTTGGTGGCCTGAGGACAGGGGGGAGGAGGAGAGCATGGTCAGTCGTCATCTTGGTGAGGACATGGAAGTCTTGCCCGTTACCAGTCTGGCACGCATGGCTGACTTTATGTTACGCTGCCTTAACCGTGACCCTCGCGTTGTCAAAATGTTGGGTGACAGTCATTACTGGTTGGTGACACTTTTAGACCCCCGCTACAAGGAGAACTTTCACTCTCTTATTCCTGAGGTGGAGAGGTCTACAAAAATGTGGCAGTACCAGAAGGCCCTTGCTGCAGAACTGTTAAAAAAATTCCCATCTGAACACGCTAGCGTCAGAGGTCACAGTTCGTTGCCCAACCAAGGCGTACAGGCGAGAGAGACGCAGCTCCAATCCCGCAGAGGCAGGGGAACACTGTCAACGTTCTGGGACAGTTTTCTGAGACCCGCCCAGCCTACAGGCCCTGAGGCGCGGGGTACTCTCACAAGGAGTGGAAAGTTTTAAAAGATGGTGAGGGAGTACCTTGCCGACAGTACCAGCGTCCTCCGTGATTCCTCTGTGCCTTTTAATTTTTGGGTATCCATGCTGGACACTTGGAATGAACCCGCTTTGTACGCCTTGGAGGTCCTAGCCTGCCCTGCCGCTAGCGTGTTATCGGAGCGTGTTTTTAGTGCTGCTGGGGGAATTATAACAGATAAGTGCACTCGCCTGTCAACTGACAATGCTGACAAGCTGACCCTTATCAAAATGAACAAGGGCTGGATTGGGCCAGACTTCTCATCACCAACAAATGACAGCAGAGTAACAAAAAGTCAAATCCACTGTGTTATTTCGGGAGGTGTATTCCCATGCACCGCTTCACACCCACACATGGGTATACGCTTCCTCATTTCGGCTGTATTTTGCTCTTCTCCTTATCCTCAGCCTCCACCACTACTATAACACCAGGGTGACCTTGGTCCATGTTGCCATCATTGCAAGTTCCTCCATCCTAATTTTTGGCAGCTGTTGCTTGGAAGGCATAGGCAAAGACTATGGGAGACCCACTCCCCAATAATGGGAATAATGTTTTTAAGATGCTGTACTGCATGGCTCTTTTAAGGGGCATTTAAACCGTCTTGTTAAGCTACTGCAACCTCCACGTCTCTTCCAAGGGGCATTAAAACCGTCTTGTTAAGCTACTGCAACCTCCACGTCTCTTCCAAGGGGCATTAAAACTGTCTTGTTAAGCCACTGCAACCTCCACGTCTCTTCCAAGGGGCATTAAAACCGTCTTGTTAAGCTACTGCGACCTCCACCACTTTTCCCATGGGCATTGCTATTGTCTTTTTATTCCACTGCAACTTCCACGTCTCTTCCAAGGTGCATTAAAACCGTCTTGTTAAGCTACTGCAACCTCCACGTCTCTTCCAAGGGGCATTAAATCCGTCTTGTTAAGCTACTGCAACCTCCACGTCTCTTCCAAGGGGCATTAAAACCGTCTTGTTAAGCTACTGCAACCTCCACGTCTCTTCCAAGGGGCATTAAAACCGTCTTGTTAAGCTACTGCAACCTCCACGTCTCTTCCAAGGGGCATTAAAACCGTCTTGTTAAGCTACTGCAACCTCCACGTCTCTTCCAAGGGGCATTAAAACCGTCTTGTTAAGCTACTGTAACCTCCACGTCTCTTCCAAGGGGCATTAAAACCGTCTTCTTAAGCTACTGCAACCTCCACGTCTCTTCCAAGGGGCATTAAAACCGTCTTGTTAAGCTACTGCGACCACCACCACTTTCCCCAGGGACATTAAAACCGTCTTGTTAAGCTACTGCGACCTCCACCACTTTCCCCAGGGGCATTAAAACCGTCTTGTTAAGCTACTGCGACCTCCACCATTCTTCCAAGGGGCATTAAAACCGTCTTGTTAAGCTACTGCGTCCTCCACCACTTTTCCCAGGGGCATTGATATTGTCTTTTTATTCCACTGCGACCTCCACGTCTCTTCCAAGGGGCATTAAAACCGTCTAGATAAGCTACTGCAACCTCCACGTCTCTTCCAAGGGGCACTATAACCGTCTTGTTAAGCTACTGCAACCTCCACGTCTCTTCCAAGGGGCATTAAAACCGTCTTGTTAAGCTACTGCAACCTCCTCGTCTATTCCATGGGGCATTAAAACCATCTTAAGCTACTGCGACCTCCACCACTTTTCCCAAGGGGCATTGATATTGTCTTTTTATTCCACTGCGACCTCCACGTCTCTGCCAAGGGGCATTAAAACCGTCTTGTTAAGCTACTGCAACCTCCACGTCTCTTCCAAGGGGCATTAAAATCGTCTTGTTAAGCTACTGCGACCTCCAACACTTTTCCCAAGGGTATTAAAATTGTCTTTTTATTCCACTGCGACCTCCACGTCTCTTCCAAGGGGCATTAAAACCGTCTTGTTAAGCTACTGCGACCTCCTCCACTTTTCCCAGGGGCATTGATATTGTCTTTTTATTCCACTGCGACCTCCACAATTCTACCAAGGGGCATTAAAGCCGTCTTGTTAAGCTACTGCAACCTCCACATCTCTTCCAAGGGGCATTAAAACCGTCTTGTTAAGCTACTGCAACCTCCACTTCTCTTCCAAGGGGCATTAAAACCGTCTTCTTAAGCTACTGCGACCTCCTCCACTTTTTCCAGGGGCATTGATATTGTCTTTTTATTCCACTTCGACCTCCACAATTCTACCAAGGGGCATTAAAAACGTCTTGTTAAGCTACTGCAACCTCCACGTCTCTTCCAAGGGGCATTAAAACCGTCTTGATAAGCTACTGCAACCTCCACTTCTCTTCCAAGGGGCATTAAAACCATCTTGTTAAGCTACTGCGACCTCCACCACTTTTCCCTAGGGCATTGATATTATCTTTTTATTCCACTGCAACCTCCACGTCTCTTCCAAGGGGCATTAAAGCCGTCTTGTTAAGCTACTGCGACCTCCACCACTTTTCCCAGGGGCATTGATATTGTCTTTTTATTCCACTGTGACCTCCACGTCTCTTCCAAGGGGCATTAAAACCGTCTTGTTAAGCTACTGCAAGCTCCACGTCTCTTCCAACGGGCATTAAAACCGTCTTGTTAAGCTACTGCAACCTCCACGTCTCTTCCAAGGGGCATTAAAACCATCTTGTTAAGCTACTGCGACCTCCACCACTTTTCCCAAGGGCATTGATATTGTCTTTTTATTCCACGGCGACCTCCACGTCTCTACCAAGGGGCATTAAAACCTTCTTGTTAAGCTACTGCAACCTCCATGTCTCTTCCAAGGGGCATTAAAACTGTCTTGTTAAGCTACTGCGACCTCCACCACTTTTCCCAGGGGCATTGATATTGTCTTTTTATTCCACTGCGACCTCCACTTCTCTTCCAAGGGGCATTAAAACCGTCTTGTTAAGCTACTGCAACCTCCACGTCTCTTCCAAGGGGCATTAAAACCATCTTGTTAAGCTACTGCGACCTCCACGTCTCTTCCAAGGGGCATTAAAACCATCTTGTTAAGCTACTGCGACCTCCACCACTTTTCCAAGGGGCATTGATATTGTCTTTTTATTCCACTGCGACTTCCACCATTCTTCCAACGGGCATTGCATTTCCTCCTAATTTTAGTCAGCTTTTGCTTTTCAAGCATAGGCGAACACTAAGGGAGACCCACTCCCCAATAATGGGTAGAAGGTTTTTAGTATGCTGTTATCCACGTCTGTTTCAAGGGGCATTACAGTTGCTCATAATATTTGGAAAGCCTTCCATTCACTGCTTAGGCCAACAGTGCACAGGAGACCCAGTTGCTATAAATGGAAAAAACGGTTTAGTTAAGGCCCTCTGACCTCCATGTCACTTCCAAGGGGCAATGGAGTGCCTCGAAATTTTTGTTAGGCATTGCACTCACTGCATGCCCTATAACTGTGTAGCCGAACTGCTCCTTTTGGTACAGAAACATATCCTACAAGACATGTGTGGTTGACTGGCCTGATATTGATGTGAATGGTCCCTGTTCCTCCTACTCTTTCTCCTTTGCCACCACCTCATCCATCATTCATCACCTGAAGCTTTGTTTTAACGGGAGTCATAGAACTGGGATAGTAGCAGGAAAACATCCAGCAATCCTCGGAGGAGGTAGGATATGCGCCAAAACGCTGACCACCTCAGGCCTAGCCGCTACTACATATATGCGCTTGCATTCCAAGAAAACAAAGCAGACGCTAACTTCTATCATCATCATCATGCTCCTCACCTTGGCACTCTCAACTCCCATGATGGAGAAGCCAGGGCCCACAGGAGGAGTCTGATTCTCTGGTGGGCTCGTCCAATGCTGCCCTAAAGCAGGCCGGGCTAAGAAAAGTGTGGGGGAAGTTTCAAGGAGAAATAGGGGCGGCTGGGGACCGTTTATGGACTCCCGGCCGCCCCCAGGCGGCTGGGGACCGTGTGTGGACACACGGCCGCGGGGCGGCTGGGGACCGAGTATGGACACCTGGCCGTCCCCTGGTGGCTGGGGACCGAGCGTGGACACCCGGCCACCGGGTGGCTGGGGACTGAGTATGGAAACCTCGCTGCCGAAGCAGCCATGAGGTAGTGGCCAGCTTCGGCCTCCTCCAAACTAAAAGGCCCCATTTCAAGTGCAAGCTACCAGTATGGTATTGCAGCCTGGGGGTGGGTGGGTGGCAGGTTGCACACTTACGCTTGCATTCCAAGAAAACAAAGCAGATGCTAACTTCTATCATCATCATCATGCTCCTCACTTTGGCACTCTCAACTCCCCTGATGGAGAAGCCAGGGCCCACAGGAGGAGTCTGATTCTCTTGTGGGCTCGTCCAATGCTGCCCTAAAGCAGGCCGGGCTAAGAAAAGTGTGGGGTAAGTTTCAAGGAGAAATAGGGGCGGCTGGGGACCGTGTGTGGACACCCGGCCGCGGGGCGGCTGGGGACCGAGTATGGACACCCGGCTGCCCCCTGGCGATTGGGGACCGAGCGTGGACACCCGGCCGTCGGGCGGCTGGGGACTGAGTATGGAACCTCGCTGCCGAAGCAGCCATGAGGTAATGGCCAGCTTCGGCCTCCTCCAAACTAAAAGGCCCCATTTCAAGGGCAAGCTAGCAGTATGGTATTGCAGCCTGGGGGTGGGTGGGTGGCAGGTTGCACACTTACGCTTGCATTCCAAAAAAACAAAGCAGATGCTAACTTCTATCATCATCATCATGCTCCTCACCTTGGCACTTTTTCAACTTCCCTGATGGAGAAGCCAGCGCCCACAGGAGGAGTCTGGTTCTCTGGTGGGCTCGTCCAATGATGCCCTAAAGCAGGCCAGGCTAAGAAAAGTGTGGGGGAAGTTTCAAGGAGAAATAGGGGCAGCTGGGGACCGTGTGCGGACTCCCGGCCGCGGGGCGGCTGGGGACCGAGTATAGACACCCGGCCGCCCCCTGGCGGCTGGGGACCGAGCGTGGACACCCGGCCGCCGGGTGGCTGGGGACTGAGTATGGATAGCTCGCTGCCGAAGCAGCCATGAGGTAGTGGCCAGCTTCGGCCTCCTCCAAACTCAAAGGCCCCATTTCAAGTGCAAGCAAGCTAGCAGTATGGTATTGCAGCCTGGGGTGGGTGGGTGGCAGGCGGCATACTTGTGCTTGCATTGCAAGGAATGGGGGAGGTATAATTGAACACTGCCTTGGGACAAGGACTTGCACGGGGATAGTTGCAAGTCTGCATCTTCTGATGCAGAAAGGATCACTTCTGATGGGCACACTTTTAAGCAGTGACCTGGGTGTCAGAGATGCTTCCAGGGGTCTTCCCCATGCTGTTCCCATGTCTTTTCAGCACTGTATGCATGTGTCACACAGCACATGGCCAGATAAGATTGTAAAATGTTAAAATGACATTTCCCGGTGAATGCATTTGTCACGGTTGAAAACAAGACAAAAGTGCAAAAACGCATAAAAAATGCTACTTGTGAACATAGCCCAAGGTGTGAAGGATTATTTTTGTTTTTGGTTATTTATTTTACCTTATACACAAGTCTTTACCCTGGAAAGGAAGTTCCTTAACATATTTCACAGGAAAACCGTTTGTTTTGTTTTTGAATGTTTTATTGTGAGCCCGTTAAAGTGGCTTAATACCTCTGACCACGTTGTTGACAGCAGTGACCTGGGGGTCAGAAATGCTTCCTGGGGCGATGCCCATGCTGTCCCCATGTCTTTTGAGCACTGTCACTATCGTTTTGGGCACTTTTTAGGCTTTCTACAGACTGCTGGGGGTGCCGCTGCAAAAATGCTCGGGTCTCACATAGACTAACATTGGGCTTGTTGCTCGGGTCGAGCACCTGAGTATCACGGTGAGCTCGGCCCGAGCTTCGAGCACCCGAGCATTTTAGTGCTCGCTCAACACTAGTGAGCACCTTTTCCGGATATCCATGGGGTCTGCAGAAGTAGGCTTGGAACGTTCTTGCAAACTTTTCTGCTGTCAGTTCCTTGACGGGGGCTACCTCCAGGAACCGGGAATAGTGATCCACCATTGTCAGGGCATAGGAGTAGCCTGATCTGCTGAGTGACAGTTTGACGTGATCCAGAGCGACAATCTCCAGGGGTTGGGTTGTTTTGATCGACTGCAAGGGTGTTTTCTGGCTGCCGTAGTCTTTCCTTCTGAGGCTACAGGGTCCACAATTCCGGCACCACCTTTCTATGGAACTCCGCATTCCAACCCAATAGAACCGGTCCTTCAGCAGGGTTTCCAGCTTCTTCCAGCCAAAGTGACCTGCTTGGTCCTGGTAGGCCTCTAACACCATCTGGATATCTGTTCTAGGTACAACAATCTGCCACACCATTTCATGGGTCTTGTGGTTCACATACCTTCTGCACAGCTTCTCTCTGTAGATGAACAGCCGGCTTCTCTCATTCCACAGGTGCTTGGCTTGTGGGGAGCATTCTTCTCCAGGTGAGAACCTTCTTGGGTTATCAGTCTTTTGATGAGGCTGACAACCGGGTCACTGTCCTGGGTCTCCTTTCAGCTGTGATGAGGTAGAAGGTTTGGCGTCCTACCATGACATCTTCTGGAGGCGTGCTGCTCGTGGACCATTCCATTTCTGTTGAAAGCAGGTAGTTCAATTTCATTGAGATCATCCACTTCATCCTCGGTGTCTGACTGGTGGGGCATTCTCGACAAGGTGTCAGCATTGGTATTCTTGTGACCTGCCCGGTACTTGATTGTGAACTGATAATTTGACAGTCTGGCCACCCAATGCTGTTCCATAGCTCCCAACCTGGCTGTCTCCAGGTGTGTCAAGGGATTATTGTCGGTAAAGGCTGTGAACTTAGTTGAGGCTAGGTAATGCTTGAATCTTTCAGTGATAGCCCAGACCAAGGCCAGGAACTCCAGCTTGAAGGAACTGTAATTCTCCGGGTTCCTCTCAGTAGGGCGAAGCTTCCTATTGGCATAGGCAATTACCTTCTCTCTGCCGTTTTGCTTCTGGGACAACACAGCTCCCAGTCCCTCGTTGCTGGCGTCAGTATACAACAGGAAAGGCTGGCTGTAGTCAGGGTAAGCCAGGATTTCTTTACCAGTTAGTACTTCCTTCATTTCTGCAAAGGATTCAGCCTGTTCCGTACCCCACTGGAATGGGGGATTTTTACCTCTCTTGGATTGTCCCACCAGGAGATCTTGTAAAGGTGCTGCCTTTTTGGTGTAATCCTTTATG
Source organism: Phyllobates terribilis (assembly GCF_046119375.1). Classification (NCBI taxonomy): domain Eukaryota; kingdom Metazoa; phylum Chordata; class Amphibia; order Anura; family Dendrobatidae; genus Phyllobates; species Phyllobates terribilis. The sequence continues at coordinate 502,836,096 of NW_027362761.1, read as the reverse complement.
AACCTCCTGTAGTACCCGACCAGTCCCAGAAACTGACGTACTTCCTTGATGCTTCTCGGTTCAGGCTGTTACGGATCCGGGTGGTGGAACCTCTGTGCTGCGGTGCAAGGAGGGACCCAGAGGGGCGTAACTAAGTATCAACTCGTACCAACCTAGGTCGTATGGCGGCTAACGACTCCGTGACCAGGGAGGGACCGAGCAGAGGGACCAGGTGCTACTGTGGGGACGACCTTGTAAGAGAGCAGGTGACTCCCACGGGTCAGATGGCTGGGACTCACAGGTATAGCAGATGGGCACAGCATGCAGGCTGATGAGTGGTCCTGGTGGATGGACTGGCAGACACGGCAGGCGACAGGCGGGAGCCTCTAGGTAGGCTGTCAGGTGGTCACGGCAGGTGACAGGCAGGAGCCTCTAGGTAGGCTGTCAGGTGGTCACGGCAAGTGACGGGCAGGAGCCTCAGGGTAGGCTGACAGGTGGTCACAGCAAGTGACAGCAGGAGCCTCCAGGTAGGCACGGCAGGTAGCAAGCAGGAGCCTCCAGGTAGGCACGGTAGGTAGCGGGCAGGTGCTACCAGGTAAGCAGGCAGGTAAAGCCCATAGACAGACTGGCGGAAGACAGACTGTCAGGCTGGAGAGTAGTCAGGCTGGTGGACTGGTCTGGTAGTCAGGCTGGCGGGCAGGACTAGTAGACAGGCTAACAGCGGGACCTGAGGGCTGAAGCAGAGGTAAGTACACTGTGCATCAACTATTGCTCGGGCACCTCCACTTTGGAGGAGGTGCCTTATATATGGGAGGACCTCCGGCAATTGGTCGGGGACTCCTTAGGGCGGCGCGTGTGGCCCCTTTAAGAGGGAGGGAGCGCGCGCGCGCCCTAAGCACAGTGCCCGGGAAGCTGCGTGCGCCGGCAGCAGAAGCAGGAAGAGGAGCAATGGAGGATGCTGGGCAGGGAGCGTGGCGGTGAGAGGGACGGCATCTCTGCCTGGCAGGGGGCAGAGACGCCAATGCTACAGTACCCCCCCCTTTACGCCCTCTCTTTTTTAGGCCAGAAAGAAATTTTTCAAGAAGAAGCGGGGCATGAATGTTCTCCCTGGGTTCCCAAGTTCTTTCCTCTGGGCCAAACCCCTTCCAGTCCACCAGAAAAAAGGTTTTTCCTCTTACCCTCTTGGTGGCCAGAATGTTCTCTACCTCAAAAACGTCCTCAGCGGAAACTGGAGCAGAGGTAGTACCTGGATTGTTGGAAAAATAATTAAACACAACTGGTTTGAGGTGAGATACATTGGAGGAGTTGGGAATCAGTAAGGTGGCCGGGAGTTTTAACTTGTAGGCCACAGGGTTGATTTGTTTGAGAACTTCAAATGGACCGATGAACTGAGGACCCAACTTGTAGGAGGGTATTTTGAGCCGAATATGTTTGGAGGAGAGCCAAACCTTGTCTCCCGGACGGAATTGAGCGGATCCAGACGTCTCTTGTCAGCACATCTCTTCATCCGCTCAGAGGACTGAAGAAGTGCGGACCTAGTATTCTCCCAAATGGTGGAAAATTCGCTGACCAGAGACTCCGCGGCAAGGTTGTCCACAGAAGCGGAGACGGGAAACGGAATCCGGGGATGTTTCATAGTTTCATAGTTTATAAGGCCAAAAAAAGACAAGCGTCCATCCAGTTCAGCCTATTTCTTGTGCACTGCAGCTATTCCGCAGCGTTGATCCAGGGGAAGGCAACAAAAAACCATGCGGTATAGGCCAATTTACATCATTGAGGAAATCCCTGGATTAATTAACTAAGCATAAGATGTTATTTTTTTGTTCTCAAGAAAGGCGTCCAGGCCTCTCTTGAACTCTTTAAATGAGTTGGACATCACCACTTCCTCTCCCAGAGACTCTGACCGTAAAGAATCCCCTTCTATGCTGGTGCAGGAACCTCCTTTCCTCCAGACGCATAGTGTGCCCCCTCGTCTTTGTCACCATCCTTGGTATAAACAGGTCATGGGAGAGATCTCTGTACTGCCCCCTGATGTATTTATACATGTTTATGAGGTCTCCCCTAAGCCTTCTCTTTTCCAACGTAAATAGGCCTAATTTTGACAACCTCTCTGGGTATTCTAGTCCCTCCATTCCCTTTATTACCTTAGTCGCCCTCCTTTGTACCCTCTCTAGCTCCAATATGTCTTTCCTGAGCACCGGAGCCCAGAACTGTGCACAATATTCTAAGTGCGGCCTTACCAGCGCTTTATACAGAGGAAGAACAATGTTCTCATCATATGCCCCTATTCCTCTTCTGATGCATGCCATGACTCTATTTGCCTTCGCAGCTGCTGCCTGACACTGGGCACTCCAATTTAATTTGCTATTAAACAAGACGACCAGGTCCTTCTCCATGTCAGATTTCCCCAACGGTTTCCCATTTAATATGTATGGGTGACTGCTGTTTTTCTTTCCCATGTGCATGACCTTACATTTATCGGCATTGAACCCCATTTGCCATTTTTTGGCCCAACTCCCCAATTTATCTAAATCCTCCTGTAACTGTGCCCTATCCTCATCTGTATTAACTACTTTACAAAGTTTAGTATCATCTGCAAATATTGCTATTTTACTATGCAACCCTTCCACTAGATCATTAATAAATATATTATATAATATAGGGCCCAAGACAGACCCTTGAGGCACCCCGCTAGTAACCCTGACACACCCTGATCTTACTCCATTGATAACCACCCTCTGCTTTCTATCACTCAGCCAGCTATTTACAGCCAGCCTGTACAACCGGCAGAAACAGGGAGATCTGTAATAAAGTCCATAGCAATGTGCTGCCACGGGGCAGCAGGTACGGGAAGGGGCAAGAGGTGACCGGCTGGAAGATGTCTGGGAACTTTGTTGCGGGCATAAGATGAACAGGCCAAGACGAAGTCTACCACATCCTTGCGTAGGGTAGGCCACCAGTAATGCCGGGTAATGAGCAGGAAGGTCTTCTTCTGACCGGCGTGGCCGGCTAGTTTAGATGAATGACCCCAGTGAAGAATCTTCTCCCGATCTGGAACTGCTACAAACGTCTTACCGGATGGGAGACGAGTCAGATCTAAGGGGGCCATACTCATCACTTTGGAGGGGTCGATGATGTGCATAGGCTCCTCCTCTAGATCGGAGGACAGGAAGGATCGGGACAAGGCGTCAGCTTTAACATTCTTGTCCGCCGGGTGGAAATGTAGGATAAAGTCGAAGCGAGCGAAGAATAAAGACTACCGGGCCTGACGTGGATTGAGTCTTTGGGCATTCTGGAGATATGCAAGGTTTTTGTGATCAGTATAGATGATCACTGGGTATAGAGCCCCTTCAAGCAGGTAACGCCACTCCTCCAACCCCAATTTGATGGCTAGTAGCTCTCGGTCTCCTATGGAATAGTTGCGCTCAGACGAAGAGAAGAGTTTGGAGAAGAAGCCGCAGGTTACCATTCTCCCGGATGAAGATTTTTGGGTGAGCACCGCTCCGTCTCCGGAGGAGGAAGCATCGACCTCCAGGAAGAACTGTTTGTTGCAGTCCGGACGGTGCAGCACTGGGGCAGAGGAGAAGCCTTGCTTTAAGGAAAGGAAGGCCTCCTCGGCTTCGGGCGGCCATACCTTGGGATTTGCTCCCTTACGGGTGAGCGCAGAGATGGGAGCAGTCCGGGAAGAGAAGTGCGAGATGAAGAGATGGTAGTAGTTGGCGAAGCCCAGGAATCGCTGAATCGCCTTCAACCCCTCCGGACGGGGCTATTTTAAGATGGCAGAGAGCTTCTTGGGGTCCATTCGTAGGCCTGTCTGGGAGATAATATAGCCCAGGAACGGAAGGGAGGTTTGCTCGAAGAGGCACTTCTCAAATTTGGCATAGAGATGATTCTGCCTGAGCCTAAGCAGGACCTGACGAACATCCCTCCGGTGTGTGGGAAGGTCCGGAGAGAAGACCAAGATGTCGTTCAGATACACCACCACGCAGGAATATAGAAGATCACAGAAGATGTCATTGACTAATTCTTGGAAGACGGCGGGAGCATTGCAGAGACCGAAGGGCATTACACGGTATTCATAGTGACCGTCCCGGGTATTGAATTCCGTCTTCCACTCGTCTCCTTGACGGATCCGGACCAGGTTATACGCCCCACGTAGATCCAGCTTGGAAAAGATCCTAGCGCCCTTAAGGCGGTCAAACAACTTGGAGATGAGTGGCAGGGGGTATTATTTTTGACCGTGATTTGGTTGAGTCCTCGATATTCTATACAGGGGCGTAGTGAACCATCCTTCTTCTTGACGAAGAAGAATCTGGCTCCAGCCGGGGAGGTAGATTTCCGGATGAATCCCCTAGCCAGATTTTCCTTAATGTATTCTGACATGGCCCGGGTTTAGGCCGACGACAATGGGTAAATACGCCCATGGGGTGGAGTGGCACCGGGTACCAGGTCGATCGGGCAATCATATGGCCTATGAGGTGGCAGTGTCTCTGCTTCCTTTTTGTCAAAGACATCTGCATAGGGCCAGTAAGGTGCCTGTAAACCGGTTAGATTAGCCGGGGTGAGGGGCGAACGAATCGGGCGGACCGGGACCAGGCAGGTCTTATGGCAATCCTGCCCCCAACGGAGAACTTCACCGGATTGTCAGTTCAGCACGGGTTCATGTCTCTGAAGCCAGGGTAGACCTAGCAATAGGGAATGAGAGAGAACGGAAAGCACATGGAAGGAGATCCTCTCAGAGTGCAGAATTCCCACCTGCAGGGTTATAGGTTCTGTGACGAGCAGGATGGTCACTGGAAGGAGTATTCCATCCACGGAGGCGACTGCCAATGGTTCAGCCAGAGGTTTGGTGGGAATGTGATATTTCTCTACCAGGGACTGGGAAATGAGGTTCCCAGCAGCTCCGGAATCCAGGTGAGCAATTTTAAAGTAGCAGTTCTCTCCCCACAAGATAGAGATGGATAAAGTCAAGGACGGAGAGGATTTACTTTTGCCTAGGACGACCTCTCCGAGCGGTCCTAGACACTGGAATTTCCCGGCTTCACCGGGCAGGAACGGATCAGGTTCTCCTTACTACCACAGTAGAAACAGCTCCCCTCAGTTCGGCGAGTTTCTAGGCGAGACTTGACCATCTTGGTCTGGTCAATCTGCAAATGTTCGGGCGAGCGTGTCCAGGGAATTGCTGGTTGTGAAACCGGTTTCTGAAAAACAGGAGCAAGACGAGGAAATCTTCTCTCCCGGGCAACCTCCTGAGGACGTTCTTAGAAACGGATGTCAATCCGGGTAGCTAGTGACATCAGGTCATCCAGGGTGGTAGGAATGTCCCGACCAGCTAACTCGTCCTTAATCCGACTGGAAAGACCCTCCCAGAAGACGAACACCAGAGCCTCGTTGTCCCAGGCAAGCTCAGAAGCGAGGGTACGGAACTGTATGGCATATTGGCCCACGGTGAGACTCCCTTGGCGGAGACGTAGCAGAGAGGAGGCTGAAGAGGATTTTCGTCCTGGTTCATCAAAGACTTTCCGGAAAGCAGCGAGGAAAGACGATAGATCAGACACCAGGGGATCCCCTCTCTCCCACAGGGGATTTAGCCATGCCAGTGCTTCCCCAGTCAGATGGGACATGATGAAAGCCACCTTGGCCCGGTCGGAGATGAACTGATGTGCCAAGAGTTCAAAGTGCAGGGTGCACTGGTTTATGAAACCTCGAGCTAAAGCGGGGTTGCCAGCAAAACGTGGAGGTGCCGAGAGCCGGGGTCCATAGCCGGACACCATAATAGGACTGGGTTGTGGTGCCGTGGAAGCAGGCGCTGCTTGACCAGCGACGGACACAGATGGGTTGGACAATGCACCTAGGTGAGAGTTAACAGACCGCAGAAAGGACAGGACCGACTCCTGTTGAGCTCTCTGACGTATGACCTCCTGGTGCAGGTCAGAGAATGCTGGGGTCTGGGGGCCACTGGGTTCCATGGCCCGAGCAAACTGTTACGGATCCGGGTGGTGGAACCTCTGTGCTGTGGTGCAAGGAGGGACCCAGAGGGGCGTATCTAAGTATCAACTCGGACCGACCTAGGTCGTACGGCGGCTAACGACTCCGTGACCAGGGAGGGACCGAGCAGAGGGACCAGGTGCTACTCTGGGGACGACCTTGTAAGAGAGCAGGTGACTCCCACGGGTCAGATGGCTGGGACTGACCGGTATAGCAGATGGGCAAAGCAGGCAGGCTGATGAGTGGTCCTGGTGGATGGACTGGCAGACACGGCAGGCGACAGGCGGGAGCCTCTAGGTAGGCTGTCAGGTGGTCACGGCAGGAGCCTCTAGGTAGGCTGTCAGGTGGTCACGCAAATGACGGGCAGGAGCCTCCGGGTAGGCTGACAGGTGGGCACAGCAAGTGACAGCAGGAGCCTCCAGGTAGTCACGGCAGGTAGCAAGCAGGAGCCTCCAGGTAGGCACGGTAGGTAGCGGGCAGGTGCTACCAGGTAAGCAGGCGGACAAAGCCCATAGACAGACTGGCAGAAGACAGACTGTCGGGCTGGAGAGTAGTCAGGCTGGCGGACTGGACTGGTAGTCAGGCTGGCGGGCAGGACTAGTAGTCAGGCTAACAGTGGGACCTGAGGGCTGAAGCAGAGGTAAGTACACTGTGCATCAACTATTGATCAGGCACCTCCATTTTGGAGGAGGTGCCTTATATATGGGAGGACCTCCGGCAATTGGCCGGGGACTCCTTAGGGCGGCGCGCGGCCCCTTTAAGAGGGAGGGAGCGCGCGCGCGCCCTAAGCGCAGTGCCCGGGAAGCTGCGTGCGCCGGCAGCAGAAGCAGGAAGAGGAGCGCTGGAGGACGCCGGGCAGGGAGCACGGCGGTGAGAGGGACGGCGTCTCTGCCTGGCAGGGGGCAGAGACGCCGATGCTACACAGGCCACTTCTGGATGGCAGTGACCTTCTCCGGGTCCGGTGCTACTCCCTCTGAGCTGACCACGTGTCCCAGGTACTGAACCTTCTGCTTGAGCAGGTGGCACTTTGAAGGTTTTAGCTTCATCCCATACTGGGACAATGCCTCAAATACCTCCGCCAGGTGCTTTAGATGGTCATCAGACAACCTCGAGTACACGATAACGTCATCCAGGTATAGCAGCACTGTCTCAAAGTTCCGGTGTCCTAAGCAACACTCCATCAACCTCTGGAACGTCCTGGGGGCGTTGCAGAGCCCAAACGGCATACTGTTGAACTCGCATAATCCCATCGGGGTGGTGAAAGCTGTCTTCTCCCGGTCTTCCTCAGCAACAGCGACTTGCCAGTACCCGCTAGTGAGATCCAATGTAGAGAAATAATTGGCAGATTTTAGTGCAGCCAGGGATTCCTCTATACGGGGCAAAGGGTATGCATCTTTATGTGTTATTCGATTAATTTGTCTATAATCTACACACATCCTCATGCTACCGTCCTTCTTACTGACCAGGACCAGGGGAGCTGCCCAGGGGCTACAGCTATCCCTTACTACCCCTGCCTTTTTCATGTCATGCAATATTTCCTTGGCTTTCTGGTAATATGCTGGTGGTATGGGTCTGTAACGCTCCTTAATGGGTGGATGGTTACCGGTGGGTATGTGGTGTTGTACCCCTTTAACCCTTCCAAAATCAAATGGGTGTTTACTAAACACTTGTTCATATTCCTGAACCACTCTGTAGACACCGTGTTTTTGATGGACAGGAGTGGCGTCAGTTCCAACATGGAGCTATTGACACCAATCCTCCAGCTGAGCTTCGGAGTCATTGTCCTCCACTGTGTCTGGTGGGGTCAAGGATTCCGCTGTGTGTATGGCATCATTATTTACAGTATACAATCTGGCAACAGTGGCATATCTTGGCAATTTAACTTCCTCCTCCCCACAATTTAGGAGACGTACAGGTACCCTTCCATTGCGTACATCAACTACCCCTCTAGCAGTTAGGAGTATAGGTCTGTGCTCTGAGCTAATGGGCTCCACTACCTGGTAGTTCTGTCCCTTGAGACCTATTGCTGCCCTACACCAAATCAGCATTTCACTCATTGGGAGAATCACAATGGGTATCGGGTCTGTCACCTGTACATTACCAATCTCACCACCTGTTAGTTTTACCTGTTGCTGGTACAGGAGGGCTCGAATTTCTTTCTGGAGCACCTTCCTTTGCCCTGGTTTGGCAGTGTCAGCAATCTGTTGAGTAAAAACAACACTTCTCCCAAACAGTTACCAACAATATTTGTACCAAGTATCATATAAGGATTGGTATCACCAGGGTTAGATTCTATGACAATTAGTCCTTGGTCCTTTAGTTCCACTCTCCCCACCTTCACTGTCACATCCTTAACCCCTACTAGGTTAAGAGGAAGGCCGTTAGAGGCATACACAGAGAGGTTTCGGGGCTGACGGGTGGAGTTCATCTATGGACCAGTACCTTTTGTAGAGAACATCAGGTATGATGGTTACCTGTGAGTCGGTGTCCAGTAATGCAGGTGTAGCTATGCTGTCCAGCACGATGGACAGGAAAGGCCTTCCTCCTACAAACTGGTCGTACCAGCTTGATGGGCCTGATTGATCTACTCCTGGGTGTCGGCCCTTGGCCCCAGGGTTTGCCCGTTTAAAGGACAGTTCTGCGCGGTGTGGCCTGCCTTGTGGCAAAGGTAGCAGATGAAGTCTACGGGAGGGTGACGTTGGTCGTTGGTCCTCCCACGAGGTGGTGTCCTCCTACGGGGTGGCATTGTCTTCTTCTCCTCATCCAGGGGACATCCTCAGGACTGTCGGCGAGTTGAATCCTTCCATCCGGCTCGGGCTCCGCCTGTAGCTGCAGTGCGCTCAGGACAGTGGTCAGGGTTTTACTTAGCTAACGCACTTCAGAGCGCAGGCTGTCCAGCTCGCTAGGGGGCACTGTTTGCATTTTTGTTTCAGCCGTTAATGAAGGAGCAGTGGGTGCTGCGGGCACTGGAGTGACCCCACCCTGGTAACGCTGGATAGCAGTATCTGATGATTCCAGGGGCTGCAGACCCTTAATAGCCATGTCCTTCAGGGCGTCAAAGGTGGCATTTGGATGATCTAAGGACCACCACCGTACGGTTCAGCTCTCCTCCGGGGACCTCAACCCCCGGATGAATTGCTCTGTCAGCATTTTGTTCTCATCTTGTATGCTGGCCGGACTAACCTATTTCAGGGCCCACAGTGCCTCTTGTAAACGCCAGGCATAGTCTCGGGTACTGTCCTCAGGTTTCTGGGTACAGTGGTAGAACCTCATCCGAAGATCTGTCTCAGTGTGGCTTTCAAAGACAGTTTGCAGTCTCTTAAAGATAATGGATACTGATTCCTGGTCTGCGGCTGGCCAGGTTTCAACTTCCCGCTCTGCGGCACCAGTCAATTGTCCCAGCACAACAGCGGCCCTCTGCTTACCAGTCATTGAGTACATATCCAGTACACCGCATATTTTCCTTTTGAATCCAGACAGGGTGTCTGGTTTGCCGTCATACTGTGGAAGCCATTTTGCTCCAGGGATATAAGGCAGGGCCATGGGTATTAACGGAATCACGACCCCTGCTGGTGGGGCGGCCGCTCCGGCCTGAGCAGTGCCGGGCGCAAGTTGAGCATCGAGAGCGTTATCCGGTGCTCCGGCGTCTTGCTGGTCGTCGGCCATGGTTGTTCCCCCCTAGTAAACCGTAGCTTACCTCCTGTTTCCTTTTTCGGGTAGGCCGCCGCTCCGTAGACGACGGTCTCCTTCCAGGACCTGACGCTTCCTGGTGCTGCGTCAGAGCGCGAGTCGGGGCTTGAGTTTCGCGCTCTTCCAACAGTCATGCCTCTCTGGTATTTGCGGTTACGCCCCTCTTCCTGCGCGGCGGCGCGGTAATGGCGGCGATGTTCACCACAGCTAAAACACAGTTCAAATACAGAACACAGTACGCGGTGGCAACGGGCACGAAATCCTGTTAGTGACGCCAGGAAGAGAGATGTGTCACCCAGGGGGATATAGGGGATCGGTACCCGGGCCTTTTACCTTGCTTAGGATTTCACGGCAGTCAGTTCCCGGGCCCGTACTCTGGGGTCACTCTTGAAAAAAGGGATTTTTAGTGTATGGTTCATTTTGTGACGCCACCTGTGGTTTCCGGTAATGGTTACCGGCGCTGCTGCAGACCTCCGGGGGTGATGAAATGGCAGCTGGGATGTTTCTGCTCCCCACAGGCAGAGCGGACCCCCCGGGGCAAAGTTGATGGAAGGGATGGAGGTGAGAGATGGCCAGGTCAAGGGGAATGACGGACACGCACACAGGGGGTTCGCTTCAGTACTTTTACTGGTGTAACGGCAGGTATGGTCCAGGGTACTTGCTAGGAAGGGTGCATTTCAGAACTTCTCCCCTGTGAGCACGTATAAGGCCTCCTGATCCGTGTCTCCCTCTATCTAAGCTTCTAGCCAGCCTGAAACTTGGCCTAGCTTTTGTGTTGTGTTGCTCTCTCACCTGACCGCTTGGTAGTAAGACCTTTCTTTGGCAACCACTATCCCTGGATGCCGGGGCCTTCATGGTTCCTAGTCCGGTTATTGCTGATAGCTTCAGGATGACCAGGGGTCTGCAAGCCTCCTGGTAAGCCGGTAGTCCCTACTGGGTATAGAGGACCCTGTAGGCGCAGACCCGCTGTCCAGTTTGTGTCTTGGGGTGAGCCTACGATGCTCCTCTGCCCCCTCAACTCCTCTCTCCTCTCCTTACTGCCTCCGGCCACACTCGCGGCCCTCAATCCAGAAGCAGACGTGCTGCGTCTTCACTGCTCTCAGTGGCAGCACATTCTCTGAACTCTCTCTCAGACTGACTGCCTAACTCCACCCTCCACATATATATATATATATATATATATATATATATATATATATATATCCCTAACAGGGCTCCCTCTGGTGGTTTGAGGTGGAAGGGTGGAGGTGTCTGCATGCAATGAGGGCCTCTTGTGGAGAAGTCCATCCATGCACCCTTTTGGGTCCTGTGGTACCTGTGAACAGCAGGGTGCCACACAATGGCTTCAGATTTATGGAGGGAGGTACTCCAGAAAGGAAATGGTCAGAACCACAGTTAGCTGCACCTTCAGGAACCAACAAGGTCCAAAATTTGGCATTTACCCTTTATTAGCTCCTAAGTTACACACATCCCCTTGATGACTCTTAACAGAGCTAGTCATGGGATGTGGCTTCAGTTTCAGAAAATTATCAGATTCCCTACATTCACTATATTTTTGCTTCTGAGGGTCGCAGGCGCTAAACATTGCTGTCATATTTTTTATCACGATTTTATCTTTACATAGAGACCAAAGATGACAGGTATAGCCTCGGTTATCGGGCCATTATCCAATTGAAGGGATTCTGGTAATTGCCCAGCAACATGAAACCATGCTTTGCATTCGCCATTTCATCACATTTCCGAAAAAATGCTTTTTCTATCTATTAGATCGATGCAGTCCATGCAAACCTCCATTCTTAATTTCTAGTAAGCAGACAAATGAACCACAGTGTTCCAACTGTTACGCACACGCCCGGACTGACTGGCGTGAGCGTGGTTAGTGATCTCACTGGACCATGAACCGAGGAGTGCCTGGAGGGGCGTGATTAAGTATCAACTCGGTCTGACCAAGGTCGTACGGCGGCTCAGTCGACTCCGTGAACCAGGGAGGAACTGAGCAGAGGGACCAGGTGCTACTCCAGGTCAGACCCCGGTCACAGCTGTTGACCCACACCGGGGAATGCAGGAATGGGCAGGCACAGCTGGTATGCAGACAGGTGGGTACTGGCAGGCACGGCTGGTATGCAGACAGGCGGGTACTGGCAGGCACGGCTGGTATGCAGACTGGCAAATACTGGCAGGTAGGAATGCAGGCTGGATAGGAACCAGTACAGACTGGGATACAGGAACAGAGCTGCGGGTGCGGTGGACTAGCAGAGCAGAACCGCAGGCGCGGAGGACAAGCAGAGCAGAGCAAAACCGCAGGTGCGGTGGACAAGCAGAGCAGAGCGAAATCGCCGGTGCAGTGGACAAGCAGAGCAGAGCGAAACCGCAGGTGCGGTGGACAAGCAGAGCAGAGCGAAACCACCGGTGCGGTGGACAAGCAGAGCAGAGCGAAACCACAGGTGCGGTGGACAAGCAGAGCAGAGCGAAACTGCCGGTGCAGTGGACAAGCAGAGCAGAGTGAAACCGCAGGTGCGGTGGTCAAGCAGAGCAGAGAGAAACCGAAGATGCGGTGGACAAGCAGAGCAGAGCGAAACCGCAGGTGCGGTGGACAAGCAGAGCAGAGCGAAACCGCAGGTGCAGTGGACAAGCAGAGCAGAGAGAAACCGCAGGTGCGGTGGACAAGCAGAGCAGATCGAAAATGCAGGTGCGGTGGACAAGCAGAGCAGAGCGAAAGCGCAGGTGCGGTGGGCAAGCAGAACAGAACAGAGCAGAAGGTGCAGGCAGACAGTACAGGGCTCTGTTCACATGGAACAGACTGGAAAATACAGGAAGATAGTTAGAACACAGGAGGAAGATACAAAGGCAGGGAAATTGGACAAGCAGAACCAGATACACACAGGGTGCTTACAATGAAGTAGCGAGTGGACACAAAACTGACAAACAGAAGTACAGAGTAGTGTTGAGCCACCCCCGTAGTGTTCGAAATCGGTTCGGTTCATCGAACACCCTTGTGTTCGCTGAACTGTTCGTCGAACTGTTCGTCGAACACCTTCGAACACCGTTAAAACCAATGGCAGGCAAACAAAAACACATAGAAACACATAGAAAACACCTTCAAAGGTGTCCAAAAGCTGACAAACTGATCAGAAGACATAACTAACACATGGAAAAGTGACAAGTACATATAGTCATGCGAAAAGAAAAGAGGTGGAGGAGTAAAAGGAGGGGGAGACACAGATATAGGCATGTCATGCCCTTCTAAAATCCAAAAAGTGAGAAGCCGACACGGCCAGTCCGTTCCTGCCCGTGCCACCTCCGTGTCGCCGGGTTTGTGCCAGAGCCATGGTGGACCCTGACGGCCAGCCCCCCTCTCCCAATACTGGTGCCTGTCCGCTGGTGGGTCGAGCCCCCCCACGGTGGGAGGGGGGGGAACATCTGCAGAAGAAAGACCATCTTCCAGCCAAACTAACATGTCGACTTCTTTTCGTGGACAATGTGATACGATCCCTTTGTTACGGACACGCCCATCGCTACAAATTCCAGATGAGGCACAAAAACAGCAGGTGCTTCAGCGGATATCAAGTGCTCCTTCAAGTGGGCTCTCCTCCACCTCAATTTCAACATCACAAATACTCCAGTACGCAGAGGTGTCACCCCAATCGCACTTGCTTCCTCACAGCTCCCAAGTCTCCAGCTGCCCGTCTGAGTATGGGGTAACACAGATGGTTGAGTCTGCAGAGCTGTTTACTCATACTATAGCCTGGGAAACGGAGGTCTGCACCAGAGCTTCTGTTAACCCAGATGAGGAAATGATCTGCACTGATGCCCAGAATCTTTATAAGTCGGATCCAGGACCAGATGAAGAAAGTTCTGAGCATAATGTAGACCCTCGTTCCCAAACTGTAACTCCTGTTGGTGGAGACAATGATGAAGACGATAATGAGACTTTAATACCTGATTGGAGCGACAACTTGACTTTTCGGTCAGGGCAGGAAGAGGTTGGCTTTGAGGACGACGGGTGTGATAACACACAGGGTGATGATGACAAGGTTGGAGATCCCACTTACTGTCAATCCACAGTCAGCCAGTCGATGAGGTCACCCGGGCCTTTGCCTGGCCTTGGGGATGTCGCGGTGGTCGGCTCCCTGGCCGATACCCTGGGGTCACTTTTTAAAAGGGTGGATAATTGTTAATTTTATAAGAGTTCGTGACGCCACCTGTGGTATCTGGTGAGAAGCACCAGCGCTGCAGCAGTCCACTGAGGCCCGTGATAAGGCAGCTCGATGGTATAGCTCCCCACAGGTGGAGCTAGGTCTAAGGGAAGTGTATGCAGGGGGAATGCAGGACAGGCGAGACCCAGCTGGGTCAGAGCAAGAACGGGAATGGACACGGTAGTCACTTCAGTACCTTTTACTGGAGGAAATTCAGGCACATCCCGGAGCACTGTAGGGTGAAGGGTGCATATCAGGATCCTCCCCAATGAGCGGGTGTAGGGCCTCCTGTTTCTTGCCTCTGCGTAGTAAGTTTCTGACCTGCCTGGAGCTAGGCCTAACTTTGTCTCTGTCCTGCGCTGGCTGACCTTGTGGTAGGGCCTTCTCTTGGAGTTCACGCTCCCAGTATGCGGGGCCTAAGCGTCTCCTGGCTCTGTTACGTATCAGCACCTTAGCGATCCTGGGACTTGTAGTTCTCCAGGGATTCCGGTTATGCCTTACTGGGTCATAGAGATCCCGGTAAGCTCGGATCCGGTGTCCGGTAAATGCTTCGGGGTGAGCTGGTTAAGCTCCTCTGCCCCTTATGTACTAACTCGCCACTCGCCTTCGGCCTACTCGGGCCCTCACTAGGCTATACACACTAACGGCAGCTTGCGGCGCTTCACCGATCTTATGGCGCCGGCACACCTTAAGCTCTATCTGGGCTCCCTGAATCTAGCTAGCAGGAGCCTCGTGCTCCACTGCTGAACTATTAACTGCATTCTCTAGACTAGACTGCGCTCCACTGCAGACTGACCTCTCTTAGGCTTCTCTACTGCAGGAACTCTTCAGAGGAACTGAACTGCCTAGCTCCACCTTCCCTATTTATATCCCTAACGGGCTCCCTCTGCTGGTCTGAGGTGGAAGCTGAAGATGTGTGAATGTTTATGGGGGCCTCTTGTGGAGGATTCCATCAATACACTCTTCTAGGATCTGTGATACCAAGCGCAGCGGGGCGTCACAGATGCTATTGACGACGAGGTTAGGTTGCGCCTTCCTGGACAGAGACGGAGTACTGGAAGCACGTCAACAACTGCATCCTCAACCACAACTCTGCCTCTGACCACAAGTCGTAGTGGCTCTTCAGGTCGCATGGGCTCTAAGACTTGCATAGCCTGGGCATTTATTCAGATCGATAAGGATGACCCAACTCGTGTTATCTGTAATATTTGTCACCAAAAGCTAAGTAGAGGCCAAAAAATCCATAGTTTGAGTACTTCATGCATGTACCGTCACATGGATATGAAGCATAAGTTGCAGTGGGAAGCTCACTGTGCTACAATGCGGCCTAGCAGGCTGGGCCAACCACCGTCTGCCCCATCTTGTGCATCCACGGCCTCTTCATCCTCTGTGACTGGGGGGACAGCAGTCACACTTGTTTTTGGACGCAGACCTGCCACCTCTTTACCTGCAACAGCCAGTGTGATTGGCAGGTCGTCAGTTCATTGGGAAGTGGAAACACCTGCTGGTGTTGAGCGCTCTCTGACATCGAGAGCACCACCTTTGGATCAAGGCAACCTAACATGTCCGCCTGCATCTTCCTCACAGACCGGCAGTTTGCCGGGGACACCCTACTCAACCCCGTCAGAGCACAACAGCCCAACAGCCAGCCCTCGGTCCCTCAGATGTGGAAAAGTAAAAGACCATTTCCTCCTAGCCATGAGAAAGCTAAGAGGTTGAATTTCACCATCTGCAAGCTGTTGGCTACAGAAATGCTGCCTTTCAGCCTGGAGGACACAGTGTATTTTCGAGACCTTATGTCCGTCGCAGTGCCCCAGTACCAGATGCCCAGTCGGCACTACTTCTCAAAGAAAGGTGTGCCTGCGCTCCACCAGCATGTCGCACACAACATCACCGCTTCTTTGAGAAACTCTGTGTGTGACAGGGTGCATTTCACCACAGACACTTGGACGAGTAGGCATGGACAGGGGCGTTACATGTCGCTGACTGGGCACTGGGTAACTATGGTGACAGCAGGACAAGGGGCTGCTGTCCAAGTCTTACCGTCCCCACGAGTTTTGCGTCAATCCTCTTTATCTCGAAGTTCCTCCACTTCTTCTGCCTCCTCAACCTCCTCTCGGTCCTCCACCTGCACCCAAAGCCTGTCTGGTAATGCCACCTGCTTTCTAACTGCGCAGAAGGAATCCTGCACACCTCCTTACTATGCTGGCAGCAGGGCTCAACGGCATCAGTGTTTACTTTGAAATGTCTGGGAAATGTGAGTCACACAGCTGAGGACTTGTGGTCAGCTCTGGAGACCCAGTTTCATGAATTGCTGTCTCCACTGGACCTGCAACCAGGGAAGGCCGTGTGCGACAATGCTGCAAACCTGGGTGCGGCCCTTCGCCGGGGCAATGTCACACACGTGCCTTGTATGGCTCACGTGTTGAACCTGGTTGTCCATAAATTTTTAGCCCACTATCCCGGACTAGATGGCCTTCTGCAGAGGGCACGGTCGCTGTGTGCTCACTTCCGCCGTTCGCATCCCGCAGCTCAACGACTTACATCTCTACAGAAGTCGTTGGGCCTGCCAGTTCACCGGCTGAAATGCGATGTGCCGACACGGTGGAATTCAACTCTGCACATGTTGCAGCGACTGTGGCAGCACCGACAAGCCCTGGTGCAGTACGTTCTGACGTATAGCCTGGGCCAATGAGATCCAGAGGTGGGGCAAATCACGCTGCAGGAGTGGTCTCAGATCAGGGACCTATGAAGTTGACGCGCCCCCTGGGCCGTGGGGTACCCTGAGCCGGGCCGGTAGACGCTGGGGGTTCTTTTCACTGTGGCGGTGACCCGGTCCGTGACCCAGGGCGGTCAATCCAACGGTAATTTGTATATATGGATTTTATAATGTCCGACTACGCCACCTGTGGAGTGCGGCCAAAGGGGCCGCCGCTGCGGAACAGTCCTCTGAAGCTGGTGGTTTTGCAGCAATGGTATTATTGCTCCCCACAGGAAGAGTGTAGCTTCAGGGCAGTGTGGGTGGATGATGGTGGTTGTAGTGCAGGGAGTCAGTAATGAACACAGAGTCCGTGTGATGCAGTCCCAAGATCTTTACTCACAGTTGTTGCAGTCCAGATTACAGGTACCAGAGCAATCTCACCCGTCGTGCTGTGCGTACTCAGTGAGGGGCTCAGTCCACCCCCAGATAGCTCCGGAGTACTTAGCAGGACCCCCTTCTGTGTGTCCTTTCTCTGGCCTTCTCCCTGCACCTCACACCCAGTGACACTTCTATCCGGTATCCTCGGGCCTTGGCGGGCGACTTGTGTTCCGTCCCCTGGGTCCTATGTGGCTACCTTCTTAGTGAGACTGGTGTGGACTTTTGCCTGCAGTACATGAAATGCTGCAGCCTCCGGTTTCTAGTTGAGCCTTGCTGTTTCTCCTCTAGTTGAGGGACCGGTTCCCCTTATCTGGCCTGACCCCTCTACCTCCTCGTAGCAGTGGGAGTACGGGTGGCCTTCTGCATGGCCCGTAGCCCTAGGGTCCCTTCGGTTCCTGGAGCCTTCCTGCTCCCACTCCTCTCTTCTCTGCTTCAGTCCTGGGCCTCCCAGACTTGGCCCGCCTCCGGAGCAGAGCTCATGGCGAGCCTCTGCTCCTGTCACTTTTCCTCCTCTGACTGGCTTGCTCTTTCTAAGATGGCTTCCTATTTATACTCTCCCTGTCATGTGCTCCCCTAAGCTGCTCCCCTAAGCACCCACTACATAGGACCCTCCCACCAGCTAGGGACCTGGGACTGTGCTCTCCCTTAGGAGCAATCTCGCCCTACCCCCACTGCGGGTATGTGTTGGATGCAGGTGTTAAGGTCCCGAGCCATACGCCTTCCTTACCTGAGGGTGAGATACCACACTTCTGGGTGAGATGCAGTAACTCTGTGGCGACTGAACCCTCAGGGGCGCCACACACCCTTCTGCACAGTTTTGAAATGGCGACGAAGATGTTTAGTGCTGACGACGATGCCATTATCAGCATGACTATTCCGGTGATTTACATGCTGGAGCACACATTAAACAGAATTCAGAGTCAGGTGGTGGGACAAGAGGAGATGGAGGAAGTAGAGGAGGAGTCGTATGCGGAAGGGATAACATCTCCAAGGTCCAGACGGTTGGCAGCACCAAGGCGGCAGGCATGGGAGGGTGGGGGAGAGGTATTAACCAGGGCGCATGGTAGCAGCCAAACTGTTGAGGAAGGTGCAGGAGCCGAGGAAGAAGTGGAGGATGAACTGGCGATGGGCATGGAAGCCTCATCAGATGAGGGAGACCTTGATCACATTTCTGTTGTGCGAGGTTGGGGGGAGAGGGCAGAGGAAGGAAGCATGA
The DNA here is from genome assembly GCF_046119375.1 of Phyllobates terribilis. NCBI lineage: Eukaryota > Metazoa > Chordata > Amphibia > Anura > Dendrobatidae > Phyllobates > Phyllobates terribilis. The sequence goes on along the minus strand of NW_027362761.1, from coordinate 502,817,888 downwards.
TTCTTACCTCGCTACCAACACAACAAGGACTTGGTCCTCCTGGATGCGCAAGACACATGAGTGCCTTCTTGCTGCACTACCTGCAACATGACCCTCAGATTGCAGAATTCGAAGTAATCCCGACTACTGGGTTGCCACACTCTTAGATCCCCGGTAGTAAATTTGTCGAAATAATTCCTGCCATAAAAAGGGATTGACGCATGCAGGAGTATCTGCAGAAGCTGTTGCAGAATCTTACATGTGCTTTTCCACAAAACACCAGTGGTGCACGAAGTGAATCTCACAGTTCTAACTTGCCAACCGTGGGACTGTCGAGTCTTCATCACTCAAACCGTAACAGTAACACAGTATCTGCTGGTAACAGCAATTTTGTGGAATCGTTTCACCACTTTTTTAGACCATCCTTTGCAAGGCCACAGGAGACAAGAAGTCTGACACATAGTCAATGCCTAGAGAGGATGGTGCAGGAGTATCTCCAAGTGAACATCGAAGCCAAGACTGTGTCACTGGACCCTTGCTCATTTTGGTATTCCAATCTGGAAAAATGGCCGGAGCTCGCCACTCACGCCTTGGAGATCTTGTCATGCCCTGCAGCCAGTGTTCTCTCTGAACGTGTGTTCAGCGCTGCTGATGGTGTGCTGACAGATAAGCGCACGCGGCTGTCCACTGAGAATGTAGACAGACTCACGTTCATAAAGATGAACAAATCATGGATTCGCAAGGACTTTTCTAACCCTGTGTTATCCTTGGGAGACTAAAAGCTTGAGGATTTGGTAATATCACCTCACCAACCATTTTAAGCAACTGTGGGGCAATAGATGCCACTTAACCCTGGAACGCATGACCATAAAAATCTACACTTTCATATACCTGGGGCCTTTTAGGCCCGTGTGCAAATAACATGGAATAACTGAAACTCAAATGACAAACAACTCTATACATGAAGAATGCCTAGAGTTTCAAAATTCTAACTAAAGTAATCTTGCAGAAAATAGAAAACAATTAACAGGGCGGGACTGCGAGGCCCCAGGTATGCGTTCTAGGGTTAAGTGGTTTCTGTGCCACAATTTTGGGAAAAAATGGAGACTCTTTTTGGAGTCCCCTTGCTGTGTCTTACGTGACGTTGGCATCGTCAATTCCAGGTGGGTTGGGTCGCTCCCCCCCCCCCCTTTTAACTGTAAGAAACTACATACACTATGGCTTGGGGTAACACAGATGGTTGAGTCTGAAGAGCAGTTTACTCAGAGGTCTGCTCCAAATTTTCAGTGTCTGCTAGTCAGCGTAGAATTTTTAACTGCATCTAGCCTAGGCAATACTTTGGGTGTAGTAGCCCAGCAGCGAAGCAAGCTGCACCGCCTGTGTATCTAATAAGAATTTTTAAATGCATCTAGCCTAGGCAGACTGTGGGGACCCCCAACCAAACCCAGACGCTCAGCCCCCCTACCGCCCCCCTTTCCTTGACAATACAATAATGTAACTCTTACAACTGGATGGGTGAGGATCGGTCACAGCTTTATTAACTCTTTATACTCATTCCATTAGAAAGGCATTTTATTTCTAAAATAATTCAGCTTGTTGCAGCATGCCCTGGGTCTCCACTCCGGCAACTTGGCCAACAAGTGTAACTCTCCAACATGTCCTTTCTATTTCCAGGCCACGGAGGATCCTGCTTACTCGTATGCAGGACTCGGACCCCCACCCATCACTCTTAACGCTTGTTCCACTCCGTCCTGGAGTCCTGACAGGAATATGTCCAGTCCAATATCCATTAAGTGAACACTGTCGGGCCGTATGAGGCCTGCTTTATCTCCTTCCAGTTGTCGGTGTCGTACCACTACACCGCCTCTGTCTCTTCTAAATTTTGCCATCCGAATATTTATTACCCGCCTTGTCCGTTCGATGGCCGTGATGTCTCGCGCACCTTGCCATACCGCTATCGGCACAATCTCTGACCATACTATAGCTAGTTTTGTGAAAAATTCTCTGAAGCGCTCAGTGTCTAGTTTCATTATTGCCATTAGTTATGCGCTCTTGTGATGACCTAGGTTGTTTCCCCCGGCCTGTATAACTAAGATGACCAGACATCTTGCCTCTCTCCCAACCTTGATTACCTCCATTAGTACCTGTGGCCATAGCAGGCCTCTAATACCTCTACAGTTGAAATATGTGTTATGAAACTCTAATTTCCTCCCGCCTGGGCGGACTTTCGCCCTTTTTTCTGCCCAATATATATACGAGTGGCCTATCACCCACACTGTTGGCTTAGCATCACCTGTAAAAGAAACAAACCACGTTAGGATAACAAGTCCGGTCTTGTGTATCTTGCCAAACACATGAATCGCCATCTCCCTATCCTCTGAACTTCCGTTTCTGACAGTCCTGCTCTTGCTGCTTCCGTGGCCGCGCCTATGCGGAATGAGTGTGTCCCGTAATCTTTGGGGTGGTTCCCTGCCGATGTTATGCATTTATTAAATATAGCTTGGAACTGGTATCTTGATAATGGCGTTCCATCAATGTGTGATAGGAAGAAATTACTTTGTGATCTGATGGTTAGATATGTTTTTACTATTGTTACCCGACTCAGTGTACCGTTTTTGGGTTGTAGAAGTACCCAAGTGCCCCTGCCCGCTGGAACTGTTTTCGATTTGTGTATGCGTAGACGTATTGCATTATTGGCTATGACTACGTCCTGGTGTAATAAGCCTCCACTGGTGGTAATTTTGGATTGAGGGACTAATTCGCTTATGCATAGCGCCCCGAAGAAGGCGATCACAAATGCAGTAGACAGTAGTGTTGCTTCAAATTGTGAGTGTCATGTTAATGGTGTTAGGGATATGATGTGAGAAATCAGTTTTAGTGACACGGGACGGGACGTCTACACTCCTGACTTGGCTGACCCATTTTCCACCCTTTTATGGATTGTCTGATGATGAATATTTGTCACATCTCCCCAATTCAGTAGTTGGAAGTGAAATGCTACTCCGGTCAGACACCGCTGCGCTGACGCCCCTGATATGCCCCTCATCATTAGCTGGTGGAGAAATTCTATGGTGACTTGTGATCTGGCTTGTTCACATTGGTCAACCCGTCTGCCTGCTACTAGTCGTGTCCACTCTTCCCATGCCTTACCGTATGCTTGCCACGTCGACGGGGCAAGGGACGCTCTGATTAATGGCATCAACTATTCGCCACTAGATCCCATAGGGAAGGTGGGCAACTGTTGCCCGATGGGTGGGCGTTGTGGAAGAGCTCTGTGAAAATCTGCCAATTGAATTGTTATAAAGCGTTAGCAGCAGCTTTAGACCCCTCAGCATAGTGGCTAGTGCGGACCCATACATTGTGTTTTAGGCACAGGAATGCTAGCCTGGGTAGTAGGCCTAGCACTGGGAGAGACGATGATGCCATCTTATTAATGCAGTGCGCTAGGCTGGTGTTTTTTGTTATGAAGCGTATATTTTTGTAAGCCAGGAGCGCGCCCTATATTTCTATTGCTACCACTATTGGGAAGAAAACTTATTTTCAGGGCTAGATGCAGATAAAAATTATTATTAATTTAAAAGCTGGTGGAGCTTGGTATAGATGGCCTAATACAATGAGTCCCACACACTGCTAGAAGGCCAAATATTTTTTCAGAGGTAGATGCAGAAAAAAATTATATTCAGTTTGCAACCTGATGGAGGTCAGTATAGATGGACTAATAGAACAAGTCCCACACACTGCTAGAAGGCCAAATATTTTTTCAGAGCTAGATGCAGAAAAATATTATATTCAATTTGCAACCTGATGGAGGTCAGTATAGATGGACTAATTGAACCAGTCCCACACACAGCTAGAAGCCCAAATATTTTTTCAGAGGTAGATGCAGAAAAAAATTATATTCAGTTTGCAACCTGATGGAGGTCAGTATAGATGGACTAATAGAACAAGTCCCACACACTACTAGAAGGCCAAATATTTTTTCAGAGCTAGATGCAGATAAAAATTATTTTTAATTTGCAACCTGATGGAGGTCAGTATAGATGGACTAATAGAACAAGTCCCACACACTGCTAGAAGGCCAAATATTTTTTCAGAGCTAGATGCAGAAAAATATTATATTCAATTTGCAACCTGATGGAGGTCAGTATAGATGGACTAATAGAACAAGTCCCACACACAGCTAGAAGCCCAAATATTTTTTCAGAGGTAGATGCAGAAAAAAATTATATTCAGTTTGCAACCTGATGGAGGTCAGTATAGATGGACTAATAGAACAAGTCCCACACACTGCTAGAAGGCCAAATATTTTTTCAGAGCTAGATGCAGATAAAAATTATTTTTAATTTGCAACCTGATGGAGGTCAGTATAGATGGACTAATAGAACAAGTCCCACACACTGCTAGAAGGCCAAATATTTTTTCAGAGCTAGATGCAGAAAAATATTATATTCAATTTGCAACCTGATGGAGGTCAGTATAGATGGACTAATAGAACAAGTCCCACACACAGCTAGAAGCCCAAATATTTTTTCAGAGGTAGATGCAGAAAAAAATTATATTCAGTTTGCAACCTGATGGAGGTCAGTATAGATGGACTAATAGAACAAGTCCCACACACTGCTAGAAGGCCAAATATTTTTTCAGAGCTAGATGCAGATAAAAATTATTTTGAATTTGCAAACTGATGGAGGTCAGTATAGATGGACTAATAGAACAAGTCCCACACACTGCTAGAAGGCCAAATATTTTTTCAGAGCTAGATGCAGATAAAAATTATTTTTAATTTGCAACCTGATGGAGGTCAGTATAGATGGATTAATAGAACAAGTCCCACACACTGTTAGAAGGCCAAATATTTTTTCAGAGCTAGATGCAGAAAAATATTATATTCAATTTGCAACCTGATGGAGGTCAGTATAGATGGACTAATAGAACAAGTCCCACACACAGCTAGAAGCCCAAATATTTTTTCAGAGGTAGATGCAGAAAAAAATTATATTCAGTTTGCAACCTGATGGAGGTCAGTATAGATGGACTAATAGAACAAGTCCCACACACTGCTAGAAGGCCAAATATTTTTTCAGAGCTAGATGCAGATAAAAATTATTTTGAATTTGCAACCTGATGGAGGTCAGTATAGATGGACTAATAGAACAAGTCCCACACACTGCTAGAAGGCCAAATATTTTTTCAGAGCTAGATGCAGATAAAAATTATTTTTAATTTGCAACCTGATGGAGGTCAGTATAGATGGACTAATAGAACAAGTTCCACACACTGCTAGAAGGCCAAATATTTTTTCAGAGCTAGATGCAGAAAAATATTATATTCAATTTGCAACCTGATGGAGGTCAGTATAGATGGACTAATAGAACAAGTCCCACACACAGCTAGAAGCCCAAATATTATTTCAGAGGTAGATGCAGAAAAAAAATATATTCAGTTTGCAACCTGATGGAGGTCAGTATAGATGGACTAATAGAACAAGTCCCACACACTGCTAGAAGGCCAAATATTTTTTCAGAGCTAGATGCAGATAAAAATTATTTTGAATTTGCAACCTGATGGAGGTCAGTATAGATGGACTAATAGAACAAGTCCCAAACACTGCTAGAAGGCCAAATATTTTTTCAGAGCTAGATGCAGATAAAAATTATTTTGAATTTGCAACCTGATGGAGGTCAGTATAGATGGACTAATAGAACAAGTCCCACACACTGCTAGAAGGCCAAATATTTTTTCAGAGCTAGATGCAGAAAAATATTATATTCAATTTGCAACCTGATGGAGGTCAGTATAGATGGACTAATAGAACCAGTCCCACACACAGCTAGAAGCCCAAATATTTTTTCAGAGGTAGATGCAGAAAAAAATTATATTCAGTTTGCAACCTGATGGAGGTCAGTATAGATGGACTAATAGAACAAGTCCCACACACTGCTAGAAGGCCAATTATTTTTTCAGAGCTAGATGCAGATAAAAATTATTTTTAATTTGCAACCTGATGGAGTTCAGTATAGATGGACTAATAGAACAAGTCCCACACACTGCTAGAAGGCCAAATATTTTTTCAGAGCTAGATGCAGATAAAAATTATTTTTAATTTGCAACCTGATGGAGGTCAGTATAGATGGACTAATAGAACAAGTCCCACACACAGCTAGAAGCCCAAATATTTTTTCAGAGGTAGATGCAGAAAAAAATTATATTCAGTTTGCAACCTGATGGAGGTCAGTATAGATGGACTAATAGAACAAGTCCCACACACTGCTAGAAGGCCAAATATTTTTTCAGAGCTAGATGCAGATAAAAATTATTTTTAATTTGCAACCTGATGGAGGTCAGTATAGATGGACTAATAGAACAAGTCCCACACACTGCTAGAAGGCCAAATATTTTTTCAGAGCTAGATGCAGATAAAAATTATTTTTAATTTGCAACCTGATGGAGGTCAGTATAGATGGACTAATAGAACAAGTCCCACACACTGCTAGAAGGCCAAATATTTTTTCAGAGCTAGATGCAGAAAAATATTATATTCAATTTGCAACCTGATGGAGGTCAGTATAGATGGACTAATAGAACAAGTCCCACACACAGCTAGAAGCCCAAATATTTTTTCAGAGGTAGATGCAGAAAAAAATTATATTCAGTTTGCAACCTGATGGAGGTCAGTATAGATGGACTAATAGAACAAGTCCCACACACTGCTAGAAGGCCAAATATTTTTTCAGAGCTAGATGCAGAAAAAAATTATATTCAGTTTGCAACCTGATGGAGGTCAGTATAGATGGACTAATAGAACAAGTCCCATACACTGCTAGAAGGCCAAATATTTTTTCAGAGCTAGATGCAGAAAAAAATTATATTCAATTTGCAACCTTATGGAGGTCAGTATAGATGGACTAATAGAATGATGCTATGCCCAAAAGGTTTTACTTCACTAGGTGCAGTAAAAAAATTGGTATTCTATACACAGGTGGTGTAGCTTGCAACACAGATAGGCTACTCCACTGACTAACACACTCTGCAATAGGCCAAAAAGGATTAGCTTTGCTAGATTTAGCCAAATGCTGTGAAAAAAACTTGCACAGCACTGGCACAGACCTGCCTGGCAAAAACTGATAGGAACTGATGTAACTTAGTCCTGAAAAGGACTGCAATTACAATTAGTCTTTACTCCCACAACCTATCTATTTAAGAGCACAGACCTGCCTGATAAAAGTCGTAGGAAATGCTATAACCTAGTCCTTAAAAGGACTGCAATCACAACTATTCCCTACTCCCAAGCTATCTGTAGATTTGTGCGAAAATTGGCTTGAAATTAACAAGGTATAGCGCACACAGCAACAGCGGTGCCGTCTAACACGGAGCTGCAGCAGTGAGAAAATGGTGGCGACGGGGAAAATGGCTGGGTCTTATAGGGCAAGGACATGTGACATACACTGCCAATGACACATGCCCTTGCTTGTGTGAAAAAAAGCACTTCGCTCCGTGTGTGCGCTGCTGATAGGCTGACAGATTGCACCTCCCCACTGTAAATGCGGGAAAGAGAAAAAAAAATGGAGATCTTCATTATTCCTGCAGAGATCCATCCCCTGCCCCTCCCCCCGCCCCGCTGTACACTCAAACTGCATATTAACATTAATTTTTATCATTATTGAGAAAAAATCCAGTTATGATTTTGGTGCACGAATAGTTATCGAACATAACCTCGAACAGACGAATTTTTTTCAAATCGTTCGTGTTCGCCGAACGGCTCGAACACAGCCCAAAACAGCTCGAATTTGAGATTGGCGAACAGTTCGAGTCGAACAACGCTCATCTCTAGTACAGAGACAACGAGTTGGAGCTAGTTGCAGGTTCAGACACTGCAGGAAAAGGGTAGGTACAGACATAGAGACAAACAGGTAACAGGCTAGGACACAGTTCAGACAGGAACTGAACCCGGAACACGATACAGGAACGAGCCTGGGAACTCAGCCCTCAGGGTGGCGGAAACAGACTAGAAGTCACAGATACAGATAACGGGCCTGGGTATACAGCCCCCAGGTTGGTGGAACAGACTAGAAGTCACAGATACAGATAACGGGCCTGGGTATACAGCCCCCAGGGTGGCGGAACAGACTAAATACAGGACAGGACCTGGCAATTCAGTTGCACAGAACACACTGAAAGAAAGTGTTGCTCAGGCACCTCCTACTGGGTGGAGGGGGTTTAAGTATCCAGTGACTCACAGCAATAGGCTGCGGAGGCATTAGGACTGTGCACACTGTAAGTTTAAGAATCAGGCAGTAACAGCGCCGCCACCCTAAGCAATCAGACAAGAGACATGCACACAGCAGGTACTGGAGCAAAGTTTGCAGCATGGACTGATAGGTAAGATGGCAGTCTTGCATGGTGGGAGGTGGTAAGCCATGCCAGCACACCACCAGGGATGTTACAGTACCCCCCCTTTACGCCCCCTCTTCAAGCCAGCAAGGATTTTCTGCAGAGAATTTGGAGGCCGATCCTTCTCTTCAAGAAGATTACCTCTTCTGTCCACTAAAGGAAACGAAACTGGTCTCACCATCTTTGTGACAAGGATGCTTCCTCCCATCGAGCCATCCTCAGCAACAGGTGAAGTGAGTGAAGTGCCAGGAACAGGACACAGGAAAGTCTCTCTCCATTTGTTAATATCGGGTAGCACCCCAAAGGATTCACGGGACAACTGGAGATCCTCCACCGGGTTAAAGGGGTGCAGAGACTCGGGGGTAACCACCGCCTTGACGTACACTTTGCCAAGCTTACTGGATGAAGTGGGCGAAGTACCAGGTACAGGGTGCAGAAAAGTCTCTCTCCATTTGTTATCAGGTAGCACCCCGGAGGATTCAGGAGACAACTGGAAGTTCTCCGCCTTGTTGGAGGGGTGAAGATACTTGGAGGTAGCCACCGTCTTGATGGACTTATTGCCAGATTTATTAGAGATGGAGGATCCTTGTTTAGGGACCAACTTCAGTCTGGTTTCTGAGATGACACGTCTGCGAGGCGGGGTGGTACCTGAAGCCAGGTCATTGGTAAAATCGTCCAGACTGTGTGGGGACAATGCCTCCGCTTCCCTTCCTTTGGAGCCTTCAGCACACAGCGAGTCAGCGACTAGCAGATCTGGTGAAGTACGAAGAAGACGAAGAAGACACTGCTGACTGTCCTGAAGATATGGGGACTGGACACCCCTTGTACCTCAGCAGTCCCCCAGAAAACACTATGCAGGATCTCCAGACCTGAGCGGCCACTAGATCTCTCGGCTCTGGACGACCTGTGGGTAAACCAGACAGCACCTGGAATGTGAACTTCTTCATGTGTAATGCTCCAAACTGTAGCTTAATTTGTACAGACATATTTTGACTGTTTCTGAGTAGGGCTCGTCCTTCCGCTGACAATGCCCAAACTGGATTCTGGAGTTGTCGGATGGGAATCAGACGCCGACTCTTCAAGGCTTTAAGCCCGAAACTTCCGGTTAATCCGAGGCCTTCACTTGCCACGGAGACAGTCATGGTCATCTGTGGAGAGGAGAGGAAACACTAACTCCAAGGGCAGCCTCTCCTACAGGCCTAATGTCTTGGGATTCTCCAACCTTCACTGGACAAATACTGTCAGGGGGTCCTAAACAACCGAAGCGGGACCGCAATCCGATTTTGTGACTGAGTTACGGCCTCTGCTTTGTCTGACGAACATGGTCAACCTTCATGGATTCTGTGCAGATAGCTGCCTCTACAGGCTGGGGAACAGGAGGTCTTTGGGAGGACAGAACCTGGCATGATGATTTACCTCTACGCCTTGTACATCTGGACTGCCTCTTGAGGTTGGGAAAAGAAGTATTCTGTGGAGCATTGTCATCCTGTGTGGATTCTGTGTGGGCAGCAGCCTCTTCTGGCTGGGGAACTGGTGGGCTACCTACACGTCTCATCCATCGGGACTGCTCCAGGATATTGGGAAGGGAAGCTTTAGCAGAAGCCTCAGGGTTAGGGTCATCGAAGACCATTAGAAAGGCCACCAGGAAGGCCTGCAGGTCACAGACGATAGGATCCCATGCTTCCCATAGGGGGGTGATCCAATTCAAGGCATCACCTGCTAGGTAGGACATCAGAAATGCTACTTTAACCCGATCAGTGGGAAAATAGTGAGCATAGAATTTGTAATGCAGCATGCATTGCTCCACAAACGCACGGCTTTGTTTTGGATCCCCATAGTACTGTGGTGGATCCGCAGGAATGAGTGCTGATAGTTCCATTTGGGCTGATGTGTAAATCGCCTGGACTTCAGCTTGAGAAAATTTTTTTCCTTGGTGCACGTATTCGCCAGACAAGGATTCAAATGTCTCCGAGAGCGAAGGGCCGTGGGGCTCAACGGGGACCATGGCCTGAGCAAACTGTTTCAACTGTTACGCACACGCCTGGACTGATTGGCGTGAGCGTGGTTAGTGATCCCACTGGACCATGAACGCAGGAGTACCTGGAGGGGCGTGACTAAGTATCAACTCGGTCTGACCAAGGTCGCACCGCGGCTCAGTTGACTCCGTGAACCAGGGAGGAACCGAGCAAGCAGAGGGACCAGGTCCTACTCCAGGTCAGACCCCAGTCACAGCTGTTAACCCACACTGGGGAACGCAGGAACGGGCAGTCACAGCTGGTATGCAGACAGGTGGGTACTGGCAGGCACGTCTGGTATGCAGACAGGCGGATACTGGCAGGCACGGCTGATATGCAGACAGGTGGGTACTGGCAGGCACGGCTGGTATGCAGACTGGCAGATACTGGCAGGTAGGAACGCAGGATGGATAGGAACCAGTACAGACTGGGATACAGGAACAGAGCCGCGGGTGCGGTGGACTAGCAGAGCAGAACCGCAGGCGTGGAGGACAAGCAGAGCAGAGCGAAACCGCAGGTGCTTGTGGACAAGCAGAGCAGAGCGAAACCGCCGGTGCAGTGGACAAGCAGAGCAGAGTGAAACTGCAGGTGCGGTGGACAAGCAGAGCAGAGCGAAACCGCAGGTGCAGTGGACAAGCAGAGCAGAGCAAAACCGCAGGTGTGGTGGAAAAGCAGAGCAGAGTGAAACCGCCGGTGCAGTGGACAAGCAGAGCAGAGCGAAACAGCAGGTGCGGTGGACAAGCAGAGCAGAGCGAAACCGCAGGTGCGGTGGACGAGCAGAGCAGAGCGAAACCGCAGGTGCAGTGGATGAGCAGAGCAGAGCGAAACCGCAGGTGCGGTGGACAAGCAGAGTAGAGCGATACCGCAGGTGTGGTGGACAAGCAGAGCAGAGCGAAACCGCAGGTGCGGTGGACAAGCAGAGCAGAGCGAAAACGCAGGTGCGGTGGACAAGCACAGCGAAACCACAGGTACGGTGGGCAAGCAGAGCAGAACAGAGCAGAAGGTGCAGGCAGACAGGACAGGGCTCTGTTCACATGGAACAGACTGGAAAATACAGGAAGATAGTTAGAACACAGGAGGAAGATACGGAGGCAGGGAAACGGGACAAGCAGAACCAGATACACACAAGGTACTTACAATGAAGTAGCGAGTGGACACAAAACTGACAAACAGAAGTACAGAGACAATGAGTTGGAGCTAGGTGCAGGTTCAGACACTGCAGGAAAAGGGCAGGTACGGACATAGAGACCAACAGGTAACAGGCTAGGACACAGTTTAGACAGGAACTGAACCAGGAACAAGATACAGGAACGAGCCTGGGAACTCAGCCCCCAGGGTGGCGGAAACAGACTAGAAGTCACAGATACAGATAACGGGCCTGGGTGTACAGCCCCCAGGGTGGCGGAACAGACTAGAAGTCACAGATACAGATAATGGGCCTGGGTATACAGCCCCCAGGGTCGCGGAACAGACTAGATACAGGACTGGACCTGGCAACTCAGTTGCACAGAACACACTGAAAGAAAGTGTTGCTCAGGCACCTCCTACTGGGTGGAGGGGGTTTAAGTATCCAGTGACTCACAGCAATAGGCTGTGGAGGCATTAGGACTGCGCACACTGTAAGTTTAAGAATCAGGCAGTAACAGCGCCGCCGCCCTAAGCAATCAGACAAGAGACATACACACAGGAGGTACTGGAGCAAAATGTGCAGCATAGACTGATAGGTAAGATGGCGGTCTTGCATGGTGGGAGGTGGTAAGCCATGCCAGCATGCCACCAGGGATGTTACACACAGATCTTTACTTTTCTTCTAAGTCTTATCTCATGATGTAGGGCCTCACCACTCTTCCCCATTAGGAGTTTCCTTAATTACCTGATTCCAAAGGAGAGGGTCAGCTACACAGAGATAACTTATAGAGTCCAAGTCTTTCTCTTTCTGGAGTTTACTTACGGATTTTAATGTTTTCTATTACATTGGACAATCCTTATTATTTATCCCCAAATCTCTGACACAATAAAGATAATTGGTTTCAATTATGGCTGCAAGAAAAGCATAGCCTATCATAATGCGAGTGTGCCTTAAAGGAGTATGTCTTATTGGACAACTCCTTTTTAATATCACCAGTGTCATGATTCCACCACTGAGGGCTGGCTGAGCTGTCAGGATTGTGAGTGACAGCTCTACCGCCCAATCTGAGGCAGAGGTGTGAGTATTGTGACTGACAGCTCAGTTGTCCTTTCTGGCTGTCTCTGTGGGATCTCCTCCAGGTGTCATCTATTCTGGGTGATTACAGGGCTATTTAGCACTCTGACAATTGTCAGACCTTTGCCAATTGTAGCTTTGCATGTGGTGTGTGTGTTTGCTCTATTTTCTGAGTTGTATTCTGATCTTCGTTGCCGACCTTGAATTTACCTTTTTGACAATCCGTTTGACTTAGCCCTTTGTCTTGATCTGCTACCTTCCTGATACTCTGACCTTGGACTGGTACCTGGCTACACTTTTGTCTTTTCCCTCTGTCTATTACGAGCCCCCTGGGTACTGACCCCAGACCTCTTGACTACCCTGCCTCACGGTAAGTCTATGAATATTGACTAGCATCACATTGAGAAGTGGCTAGCATTACAACCAGTCTACAAAACGAAATAACAATGCATACTTACCACCTTGTCTACTCACAGTCACGTTACTTTAAGAATTTAATAAGATTGTACGTCTGTTCTGATGGAATAGAGAAGGCTGTAGCTGATCAGTTGCTGCTGATCGTCTGCCGCATTGCTTTTCCAGGAAGTAAGTATGCATTTTTTTATTTTGTTCTGAAGGCTGGTACAATTGAGAAATGGTTGTCCAGTAGTGACCAACCCTTTAACTGTATCAATAAAGTGACCTACTGGTATGTGGTGTAAATTTACCAATATCTGAGCATAACTTTCTCTCTCTAGATGTTTCATTCCTACATGTATGGATTCTGCCAAATTTAAGGAGAGCAAAGTGCTCCAAATCTAAGAAATCTTAATTTTTTAGTATGCTCAAACACTGCAATGCTCCAGCTCTTATGGGTCTTTTTCAAACTTGCAAATTAAAGGGAATCTGTCATTAGGATCAAACCTCCTAAGATGCCTATATAGATAAGCAGGTCATAGAAAGTTGAATAAAATCATACTTTGATATCTGTGGTCTAATGTCTTTTTACGGAGAAATCTGACTTTTTCTTAATATTTAAATGAGCTGTAAAGATCTATAAGCCAGACCTAGATCTTCCCGAGAATCTTCCTCCTGAGCTTATTTTAAATGAGAGGGGACATTACAAGTGTGAGACATATAATGGCTGACAGACTGCTGTCCTGGTATCACTGCAGAACTGTGTGTGAATACAACTAGCACAGTACAGCAGAGTTGAACCCTTGTCTCATTGCAAACATATTTGCAGTTGTCTTCTCACAGTGATTTCAGCTCTGCTATTCTGACCCCCCCCCCCAACACACACACTGGCTGCATGTGAGATGGAAGCTGAAGCACTATGAAAGGACAACTGCAAAGGTATTTGTAATAAGACTAGGTCCAGCTCTGCTGTACTTTGTTGGTTATAATCAGGTACAGCTCTGCAGCTGAGCTGCCAGCACTATGAGAGGACAATTTCAGCTGTGGTGAGTTTGTAATGAGACAAAGGTCAACTCTGCTGTACTGTGCTAGCTGTAAGCACACATGCAGTAGTTAAGCTGTGAGATCAGGAGAGCAGACAATAAGATACTGCATGTCTCACACTGGTAACACCCCCTTTCATTTATAATAAGCTCTGGAGTCAGATTTTCATGCAGGTCAGTGTCTGGCCCATAAATCTTAACAGGTCATCTACATATAAAGAAAAACGTGGATTTCTCTGGAATAAGACAACAGATTGCAGATATCAAGGTATCATTTTATTCAGTTTCCTATGACCTACGTGCACATATAGATGGCTTAGGAGGGATGATCCCACTGACAGATTCCCTTTAAGTTTCCAATCTCCTCTATTGTTGGATTAATGATCCAGTGAACCAGGATGTCTGCTCGCATTGCACCCTGTTTCACCCTTTTTAGTGAGGGGATTGTACTGCTACTCTACCCTAATTTGAGAATTTGCTAAAGGTTTGTGCTGTGCAAAGTAATCTTTTGTGTGAGTGACGTGTAAAACACGTATTCTATGTGACATTGACGTGTGTTCTATGTGTATGTGCAGCATGTGTCCTGCGTGTAAGTGGTAAATAAAGGGGACCCATACACTTGTCAATGCCATGACCTGGTACGGCCAATATGGTTTCTTACCTCATGGCATACCTTCTCCCGCCTTACCTGGGACCCCATTCCCAAAATAAAAACGCTACAACCTGTTGTTCTTTTGGATCATTTTTGGCTACAGCGGCCATTTTATTAACACAGAACAATAACAATCAAAATATCAATAATATATATATATATAGAGGGAGGGTTCTTGGAGCTAATAGATCTGGCTTTGAAATAAACTAGAAGAACTCGACCGCCATGTTACCCTCAGCCATGCACCACCAGCTCAAGGGCACCATACTTCCACAGTCCGTGAAAGACTAACCAACTAAAAGCTCCCGGGGTAAAACCCTGTCCAGAGCCCAGAACCAACTGCCAGATCACCCCCACTCAATTTAAAACGTCCTGGAATTTTTACAATTCCTTCCACCGACAATTCGGTACCAACTCCACGAACCCCACCCCCACCAACCACGAACAGCCCTCAAACCTTAGGCTTGTGAGTGCCCCAAAACCACCAATGCCCTTTCAATCCCCTCCTGTATCGCTAGGGCCCAAAGATCAATTCCAATAGCATTCAGATGAACTCCATCCTCTAACCAAAAATTACCAACCCCAGATTCCAACTCAAAGTGCCTAACACTTATCCCACCATTCCTAGACACAAAGCTCGATATGGCCCTATTTAATTTCATTCTCGCCCTGTTAATCCCTTTCACCGATCTGGCCGACTGCCATTTCTGCCTAGGCACTATGTCTGACCACACAGTCAGCACCACCGGAAAGGATGTTCACAACCTCAAAAAGTCAAAACGAATATCCCGAATTAACTCTCTAACGGGCCTAGCCCCCAAATCGTTCACTCCCATATGCATAACCAAAATATCGGGTGTTCTGTCCAATCGAGCCGCTTTGTGAAATTCGGACATCACCCGGCTCCATACCATCCCTCTAAAACCTAGCCAACGGATAACTACTTGCTCCCTCAGAAAACCCAATTGCCTACCGTGACGCCTAACGTCAGCACGCAGCGCCCCCCATTGCACAAACGAATGTCCGAAAATCCAGGCTAACAAGGGAACGCCACCTAAAAGGAATAATGACAAGCATATTCAACAACTCCAAATAAATAATCTCCTGTTGTATTCAGCGCCGAGCATACATCAAATAATGGTCCGAACTTCATCTGCCAATCCGCTTTATCACCTCCGCCCCCAAGCCACACCTATCAGCCTCTGACGCAGCGCCAATCCTAAAAGAATGCGAACCGTACACATCCGAACTAAAGCCCAACTCTTGCACTCCCTTTTTTAGGACCGCTATAAACTGAAATCGGGACAGAAATGCACCGTTACAATGGCATAAAAGTGAACCGGATCTCCCCGACCACACCTGCCAATATGCCTCCAAACACTTCCTCGGACACATCAAAGCCCCGTCTACTCTATCTAACACAACGCGCCTACCTCTACCGAACTGATCTGTCTTTGCACGTCTGATCCAAAAATCAATGCCCCCAGCCCAGCAACTAACATCTTCAGCAAATAAACCCCCTGCCCTCTTCTTCCTGGGGGCCACCAATTCACCTACTCTCATCGCCCCATAAAAGGCTAAGGAAAAAGCTAGTTTGAATAATGCCGACTTGAAACTAGAACTACAAATCTTTTCCAACACTACACCCAACCTTTCCAACATACTGAATGAAACTGGCCTACGCTTATCCAAAATTCTGCTGCCTCTTTTCAAACCTTTTAATGCCTGCTTGACTAAAAAGGATTTTGTAACGTCCGCAGTTCCCTGCAATTTAAAATCGAATGCAAGCCCAGTAATAAATTTACCAACTATAGATATCGACCATCCTAATTCTGCTGCCTTGCCAATTAAAAACAAAACTGCCAATGTTCTGTCCTCGTCGCTCTCTACTGCCCCCCAATGGGACACCCAGCTTTGCCATACTCACCACGATGCCTTGTACAAAGACCAAGTTTGACTCGCAACAGACTCCTGGATCAATCTTCCAGCTCGTCCGTAATCAGCTGCCACAACTGCAAAGGGCATTCCACTCCTGCGACTTCTGCCTCTGGTTCCAGTGCCCGAAAACTGGAAACGAGACAAAGCATCTGCTATAGAATTTTGCACACCTGGCACATGTTCTGCCGAAATCCACGCATTCAACTCCAGACACCGGAGTACTAGTTCCCTGACCAGTTTAATAACCGGAGGAGACGAAGCCGACAAACTGTTAATCACCACCACCACGCCCATATTATCGCAATGGAACCTGACTCTCTGATTCGAGAAAAATTCGCCCCAAATTGAGACCGTGATTACGATTGGGAATAATTCCAACAGAGCAAGATTCTTTGTAAGACCCCTCTCCTTCCATGAATCAGGCCATTTTCCAACACTCCACTTTCCCTTACAATAGGCCCCGTAACTAGCCCCAGCTGCAGCGTCCGTATAAATCGCGCAATCAAAGCTGTTCAAAAACTCCTGCTGAATCAATGACCTACCATTGTAATTGTCCAAAAAGCGCTTCCACACCAACAAATCCTCCCTGTGCTCTCTATTCAAACGAATAAAATGATGCGGTGCGCGAACACCTGTTGTCGCCCCTGACAACCTGCGACAAAATATTCTGCCCATAGGCATAATCCTACATGCAAAGTTCAATCTCCCTAACAGCGACTGCAGCTCCTTCAACGTCACCTTGCACAATTTACCGATTCGCTTCTTTCCGAATCAATCAATATTCCTAAAAAACTCACAGTACAAGGACCAACAGTTTTTTATTTCGCCAATGGAACACCAAAACGTTCTGCAACCCGCACCATGGCTGCTAACAAATTACCACAAACCAACGAATCTGGAGAACCTATGAACAAAAAGTCATCCAAGTAATGAATAACGGACTGCACACCTGCAACATCCCTAACCACTCACTCCAAAAAAGTACTAAAAGTTTCAAACAACGAACATGAAATTGAGCAACCCATAGGCAAACATCTATCCAGGTAATAACCTTTGTGCACCGATAACACCTCCGTATCAAATGATGTGTATTCTACAGAACATAATTCTGGCGCGATACTATCATTGACCGAAAACCCCTTTGGGTACGACAAATTCTGAATCAAATGAAATTTATTCTGCTCCTTCTTGGGCACTACCCCCAAAGGAGAAATGATCACCCCTTTTCCCGGCAAACTCTCAAAAGGTCCCGCCATACGACCTAACTCCACTTCCTTTGACAATTTTACACTGACGACCTCTGGATGCAATAAAGCAGACCTCAAATTCTTAAAAAAAAGGAACTTTATGATCTGGTGGCGGGATCCTGAAACCTTCCAAAAAAACATTACAAATAATTGTAGCCTTCAATTGATCGGGATATCTACTTAGAAAGGGGGCCATCCCTAGCAGCTTCACTGGAGTCACCCCCTTGACCGGTACCCCCAGACGGCTTTCCTTTTCCTTTTTTGAAACATTTTGAGGCCCCATGGGAGCTCCCATTGCAATGGGAACAAACATGTTTGAACTTACAGCTGTTCCCATATTTGCACTGGCCGTCATTAAATTGCCAGCACGGTCCAGATTTCTCTTTTCCTCCCTGTGCTCCCTGATTACCCCCTCCATGTCCTGATGGTTGACTCCCGCTACCTCCACTCCCATGAAAGGACTGCCGATACCTAGCCGGAGCCATAACTTTTAACCAAAGACCAATATCCTTCTGATCCCACTTAATCTCTGGCAGCACCGCCTTCCTCTGCCTGAATTGTTCAACATACCTCAGCCATGTCTGGCCCCGTAAGTACGATGCGCTTCCCCAATAGAATCCAAATAACAGAATAAACCTGAGCAATTCTCAGGAAACTTCTCCTCAATGACACTAGCCAATATTGCAAATGCTTGTAGCCAATTCACAAATGTCTGAGGGATCAACCGCCACCTTCGCTTCTCCTCCTCCTCTTTTTTGTTATCATCTTTCTTCCCCTTGTCCAGATTAAACTTGTCCAAGGGAAGGAGGGTGAAAATTTCCACATATTCATTGCGCCAAATTTTCTCTTTCACCTCTTTTTTCAAATGTGCCCCCAAAGGCCCTTTGAAGCACACATATGTGGCGCCGCGAGGGTTCGGTTGCCACAGGGGTATTGCACCTCAACCAGAGGTGTGATATTCCACTCTCAGGTAAGGATGGAGTGTGGACCAGGGCTCAGTTAGCTGCATACACACACTCACCCCATTTCCGGGGGACAGCTCGACGGTGCTCCCATTTATGCAGGCACGACTGACCATGTCCCTGGCTGGAGTGGGGAGGGGGGAGAGAACCAAGTGATGTAGGAGCAGTAGGGGATGGTTTCTGGAGCATAGGAAGGAGCTCATTGGGTGCAGGTCACCTGAGCTCAGACACAGAGAGGTAGATAAAAGGTGGGAGCCATCTTAAGTCAGGGGAGAGTGGGAGAGTTCAGTTCTCAGAAGTAGTTCAGTCAGAGAGAGCTGGCAGGGAGCTGTGGCTCAGTCTGAGCTCAGCTCCACGAGGCAGGCCTGGAGAGAAGGCCGGGGCCAGAGAGGAGAAGAGGAGAAGGAGAAGGAAGGAAAGAGGAGAGACAGAGGAGTAGAAAGGCTCCAGAAACAAGAAGGCAGAAGGGACCCTAAGAGAGCAGAACGGACAGCAACCGTTGCAAGCCCGCGTTATATCGGGTGAAGGGTCAGGCCGTGGAAGGGTACCGGATTCCCAAGTTGGTGGAGGCAAATCATCCCTCAGCCAAGAACCGGAGGTCGTGATCATTTATTGGTGCGACCCCTTGCTACACCCGCTAGGAAGGCACCACATAGGGTCAGGGAAACTGGCGCCAAGTTTTACCAGAGAAGGCCCGAGGCAGCCGGACAGAAGCGTGGTCACTGGTGGGGCACGAGAGGCCAGAGAAAGGATAGAAGGGGGTCCTGTGCCACACTCCTGAGTTGCCTGGGGGTTGACCAAGCCCCTCACCTGGTGGACGCAGCACGGCTTGGGCAGTCATTACTGACAGAGGTGACTTGGATATCAACTGTGAGTAAAAGGCCTGAACTGCACCATTGGACTCTGTGTGATTTACGCTGCACCTGCACCATCACCCCCAGCATCCACCTACATTGCCCTGAGGCTACACTCTTCCCGTGGGGAGTTATCCTATCCCTGTGCTGCACACCAACACCAGCCTCAGCGGTCTGCCTTGCAGCGGCAGTCATCCCTGACCGCAATCCACGGGTGGCGTAGTCGGACATTCCAAAACACTGATAAATAGACTGCCACAGCATTTGGTCTGACCACCCTGAGCCACGGGATCGGGTTGCCACTACTACCCCCAGCATCGCACAGAAGCCCGGTTCCGGGTACCCCACGGCCCAGGGGGCGAGTCACATACACCTCACCTTTTGCCCTATCATCCAGTTTACTCCATTTCCTTTGTCTTTCTCCGTCTGAACCGACACTGAAACCCCCGTAGATGCTGCCTCTGCACCCGCCACAGACCCAACCGCTTCGATCCTGGACTGTGGCAACACGGCCTGTCCTGGCAACCAGGCTCCCACGGGCGATGTCCCTGACCCACTCACGGCCCCACCCTCCATTCTAAGCAAAATTTGTGACATACTGTGCAAGATATCCCTAATCCCCGATACCTCTGCTCCACTAGGCCCACTTAAATTCCTCCCCCCTGGCCCTGCAAACTGACCCCTTCCTTCCCCTTGCAATACAGCCCCTGTGGGCGACAAACCAGACATAGAGTCATTCTCACGCAGCTGCGCAGGTGCTGTGTCCCCGCCAGCCGGAAATCCCAAGTCCTGACGATCTCTTCCTCCGTCACGGTCGCCGCTGGAATCAGATCCCTCTGAGTCAGGTTGCTGCTTAAGGCCCGCTCCCCTGGCCTCCCCGTCACCAGGGGGAACCTGAGCAGTTCCGGATGATATTGCCAGACTTCCTTCAGAGGATCGCCTCCCGACAGACCTCCAGGCGCTCCCAGCTGCAGCTCTGGACCCTCTTTGCCCACCAGACCCAGACGCATGGGCCTGGTCCATACTGACAGGACGCAGACTGGCAGGCAATATCACGCCGTTGCCCGCCTCCACTCCTACTCTCCGTCGTCTGGGTAAGCGAGGCAACAGGGGTTTCCTGCACTGCTGTGTGCCCGCAGAACCCTGCTGCAATGTTCGCCTGGTGTTCCTCCCAGCAGCTACCCTGACAGGAACATCGCCATTGGTGCCTGCCGCAAGGGGTCCTCTTCCCGCCGTCCTCCTGGTCCCTTGTCTGCACCGATGGTCCCTGCTGCGATTAACAGCGAGTCTTTTCGGCCCAGCTCCGGTGTGCATGCGCCGCTCGGCCGGGGCCAGGACCTCTGGCACCGGCTGCGCTCCCGATGCAGGCCACACATCCTGCGTGGCCCTCACTTCCGGCGTGGCCCTGACTTCCGGCGCGGCCCTCACTTCCGGTGCGGCCCTCACTCCTTGCTGTGCTGCGCCCACAAGCCGGCTGGATGCATTCCTGCCAGGGCGTGCACGGCGGGAAGGGACCACACAGTCACGCTCGCCTCCCTCAGGGTCCCCGGAGGGGCTCTCTAGTAGAGATGAGCGTTGTTCTACTCGAACTGTTCGCCAATCTCAAATTCGAGCTGTTTTGGGCGGTGTTCGAGCCGATCGGCGAACACGAACAATTTGAGAAAAATTCGGCTGTTCGAGGTTATGTTCGATAACTGTTCGTGCACCAAAATCATAACTGGATTTTTTCTCAGTAATGATGAAAATTAATGTTAATACGCAGTTTGAGTGTACAGCGGGGCGGGGGGAGGGGCAGGAGATGGATCTCTGCAGGAACAATGAAGATCTCCATTTTTTTTTCTCTTTCCCGCATTTGCAGTGGGGAGGTGCAATCTGTCAGCCTATCAGCAGCGCACACACGGAGCGAAGTGCTTTTTTTCACACAAGCAAGGGCATGTGTCATTGGCAGTGTATGTCACATGTCCTTGCCCTATAAGACCAAGCCATTTTCCCCGTCGCCACCATTTTCTCACTGCTGCAGCTGCGTGTTAGACGGCACCGCTGTTGCTGTGTGCGCTATACCTTGTTAATTTCAAGCCAATTTTCGCACAAATATACAGATAGCTTGGGAGTAGGGAATAGTTGTGATTGCAGTCCTTTTAAGGACTAGGTTACAGCATTTCCTACGACTTTTATCAGGCAGGTCTGTGCTCTTGACGCGCCCCTGGGCCTGTGTCGCGCTGCGTTGCGCACGCGGGAGCCTACCCGGAGCCGGATCAGTGGAGGGTTGTAGTCTCGTGGCGGTGACCCGGTCCGTGCCCAGGGAGTCAAACTAGACGGCAGTCTATTAGTAGTAAATAGTTGAGGACTACGCCACCCGTTGAGTGCAGCCAGGGAGCTGCTGCTGCAGGGCAGACCGCTGAGGCCGGTGGTAGGATTGTGCAGCGTGATAGTATAACCCCCAACGGGAGGGGTATGGCCTCAGGGCAGCCGACGTGGATGATGGGGGTAGCAGGAACCACTCAGAGACGGTACGGTGTAGTTCAGGGTCTTTACTTGTAACAACGACAGACCCTCCCGGAGTACTTGCTAGCAAACGGGGCCTGGTCAGTCTTTGAGCAGATGGGATCTCCCCTGGCCAGGCGTAGTTGTAGGCCTCCCAAACTGACTGTACTCTTCTGGCTACCTTGCTAGAAGCTGATGTAAGTAGCCCACGTCCCTGAGTGTACCGTGTGGTGCTCACCCGTATGGCCGGTGACTCGGGGCCTTCTAATGGCTTCCGCTCCACGATGGCGGTGCTGGTCCCACGCGTGTGACCGTGCCTTCGGGCTTCTGGGCCAGAGGACCTGAAATCCCCTGCCTGACGGATTCTGCTGCTGGGTAGGAGTTAGTCCCCACAGCCTCGGACTCCGGGGCCGGTAAAGAATCTTCTTAGTCAGGGCGAACTCTGCAGCTGCCAGCCCCTGACTCCTTGTAACTCTGCTGTTTCCTATGCTGCTTCTTGTCTCCACTCTCCTTGTCTCCAGGCTCAGGCCCCAGGACAGGGCCTGCCTGTGGAGCAGAGCCCATAGAGCAGCTCTGCTCCCTGTCTTCTCCTCTCAGAACTCCCTACCCTGCCTCAGCCCCAGGTTTATATAGGGGAAGTCCTTCCCCTCCCAAGACTGGGCAGGAGGTGTGGCATGCACAGGATCCCTGACCAAAGGACCTCCCACCTGCTCTCAGACGTAATATCTCTATCACTGTGGCAACCAGACCCCTGGGGTGTCACATTCCCCCCTAGTGAAATTTAGTACTCCGGGACTAAACATATTTTTTTAGAAAAACATAACAAGGTATAACAATAACAATACAATAAGAAAAACACATAAGATGGTTACGGCGTGTCCGCAACCGGGTGCAGTTTTGAAAAGCAAGGTGTCCATTTCACCAAAACAGGGAGACGTAACCAGGTAGGGGTCTGTCCTACCCCGAGTCCTTAACAGTCTTTTAGTCCATCCTGGGTTACGCTCCACTAACTGTACAAAGGATTCCCGGTAAATCCACCAAGGACTCCTATAAATAACTGGAAACACATAATATTTACAAGATATGGCCGCTCTCAGTCCTCGGCCAGTGGGGATAAGGATTGGCTGCTCACAGTCCTCAGCCTGTGGGGAGATGGGATGGCTGCTCACAGTCCTCAGCCTGGTTAAGGATAGGGGACACACGGGAACAGTTCACACTTGTCCCAACGGGGACCATATTTTAATTAGCAACACAAGTACCCCTACGGGTAACTATGTACAGTTCCACTTTACCGTACTTCAGTAACGGCATCCTCCTGCTCCTTCTTGTGTGTAGGCTTCAGACCCGTCCGGGTCCTCTTGGCCTTCCTCGTATTGGTAGTACTGCAGCTCCTCCTCAGTCAGACGGTGTACATGGAGGGCGTACAGTCCTTTGGCACCCTTATGCCGGGTGAAAGTAACCACATCACCCGGATAGAGATCACGTCTGCGGTGCCCGTCCGGGCTGGCATGTTGTGCGAAAAGATCTGCGCCCAGGGGTGGCACTGTGGAGGTTGAGGGCGCCGTAGGGGCGGCAGCGCCCGGGGGTACTCGGCCTTGCGACCAGGCCGGGGGTGCTTTGGAAGTAGAGGGCACTGTTGGAACAGCGGCGCCCTGGTTCACTAGGCCTTGCGACCGGGCCTGGAGAGGGTCGCCGTTGATGACGCCCAGGGTCAGAGAGTGCGACTTTGGGCCTGGGCGCGGGCTGGTGGTGGTAGTGCCCAGGGCTGGAGGGCTTGGCCGCAGGGCTTGTTGCGGGGGCTGGAGCAGGTCGGTGTCTGCAGCGCCCGGAATCGGCGGCTCCACCAGGGGGCCCGGGAGCAGGCTGACGCTGGCAGCGTCCGGGACAGGGAGACTCCTCTTACCTGCTCCCGCGACCGCTCCTGCGTCACGCGTCTTCTCCCGGCACTGGTCGGGGCCGGCGACGACTGGGGCACTGCCGATGCTGGGCAGCTTAGTCTGCTGCCGGTCCGCCATCTTGCTGTCCGTTCCTGGTGTCCTCCTCCCCCCTAGTGGACCATGGCCTACCTTCCGGAGATCCTCTTCCGTAGGCCGCGGCTCCGCAGTCAATCGTCGGGGTAGAGGACCTGGCGTCGCGCTCCTGTGACGTCGGCGTCTGCTGGGCTCCTTCCAGGACCTTACGCAACGTCCGGACGTGAGGCGGGGCTTCAGTTCTCGCGCGCTTTCGGAGTCCACGCCCCTCTTCTTCCCGCGCGGCGTCTCCAAGATGGCGCCGGATGGCGGGAAAACTCCTCGGATGGCGGGAAGAAGGCAGAAGATGGCGCCGGATGGCGGGAATCTTCACAGATGGCGGGAATCTTCACCACTGGTAAGTTTGAAAAGTCTCTTTTTCAGGCACGCAGTACCCGGTGGTTGCGGGCACGAAATCCTGCCGACTACGCCAAAGTTGACGCGCCCCTGGGCCTGTGTCGCGCTGCGTTGCGCACGCGGGAGCCTACCCGGAGCCGGATCAGTGGAGGGTTGTAGTCTCGTGGCGGTGACCCGGTCCGTGCCCAGGGAGTCAAACTAGACGGCAGTCTATTAGTAGTAAATAGTTGAGGACTACGCCACCCGTTGAGTGCAGCCAGGGAGCTGCTGCTGCAGGGCAGACCGCTGAGGCCGGTGGTAGGATTGTGCAGCGTGATAGTATAACCCCCAACGGGAGGGGTATGGCCTCAGGGCAGCCGACGTGGATGATGGGGGTAGCAGGAACCACTCAGAGACGGTACGGTGTAGTTCAGGGTCTTTACTTGTAACAACGACAGACCCTCCCGGAGTACTTGCTAGCAAACGGGGCCTGGTCAGTCTTTGAGCAGATGGGATCTCCCCTGGCCAGGCGTAGTTGTAGGCCTCCCAAACTGACTGTACTCTTCTGGCTACCTTGCTAGAAGCTGATGTAAGTAGCCCACGTCCCTGAGTGTACCGTGTGGTGCTCACCCGTATGGCCGGTGACTCGGGGCCTTCTAATGGCTTCCGCTCCACGATGGCGGTGCTGGTCCCACGCGTGTGACCGTGCCTTCGGGCTTCTGGGCCAGAGGACCTGAAATCCCCTGCCTGACGGATTCTGCTGCTGGGTAGGAGTTAGTCCCCACAGCCTCGGACTCCGGGGCCGGTAAAGAATCTTCTTAGTCAGGGCGAACTCTGCAGCTGCCAGCCCCTGACTCCTTGTAACTCTGCTGTTTCCTATGCTGCTTCTTGTCTCCACTCTCCTTGTCTCCAGGCTCAGGCCCCAGGACAGGGCCTGCCTGTGGAGCAGAGCCCATAGAGCAGCTCTGCTCCCTGTCTTCTCCTCTCAGAACTCCCTACCCTGCCTCAGCCCCAGGTTTATATAGGGGAAGTCCTTCCCCTCCCAAGACTGGGCAGGAGGTGTGGCATGCACAGGATCCCTGACCAAAGGACCTCCCACCTGCTCTCAGACGTAATATCTCTATCACTGTGGCAACCAGACCCCTGGGGTGTCACACTCTTAAATAGATAGATTGTGGGAGTAAAGACTAATTGTAATTGGAGTCCTTTTCAGGACTAGGTTACATCAGTTCCTATCAGTTTTTGCCAGGCAGGTCTGTGCCAGTGCTGTGCAAGTTTTTTTCACAGCATTTGGCTGAATCTAGCAAAGCTAATCCTTTTTGGCCTATTGCAGAGTGTGTTAGTCAGTGGAGTAGCCTATCTGTGTTGCAAGATATACCACCTGTGTATAGAATACCAATTTTTTTACTGCACCTAGTGAAGTAAAATCTTTTGGGCATAGCATCATTCTATTAGTCCATCTATACTGACCTCCATCAGGTTGCAAATTAAAAATAATTTTTTTCTTCATTTAGCTCTGAAAAAATATTTGGGCTTCTAGCAGTGTGTGGGACTTGTTCTATTAGTCCTTCTATACTGACCTCCAGCAGGTTGCAAATTGAATATAATTTTTTTCTGCATCTAGCTCTGAAAAAATATTTGGGCTTCTAGCGGTGTGTGGGACTTGGTCTATTAGTCCATCTATACTGACCTCCATCAGGTTGCAAATTAAAAATAATTTTTTTCTTCATTTATCTCTGAAAAAATATTTGGGCTTCTAGCAGCGTGTGGGACTTGTTCTATTAGTCCATCTATACTGACCTCCATCAGGTTGCAAATTAAAAATAATTTTTTTCTGCATCTAGCTCTGAAAAAATATTTGGGCTTCTAGCAGTGTGTGGGACTTGGTCTATTAGTCCATCTATACTGACCTCCATCAGGTTGCAAATTAAAAATAATTTTTTTCTGCATCTAGCTCTGAAAAAATATTTGGGCTTCTAGCAGTGTGTGGGACTTGGTCTATTAGTCCATCTATACTGACCTCCATCAGGTTGCAAATTAAAAATAATTTATTTCTTCATTTAGCTCTGAAAAAATATTTGGGCTTCTAGCAGTGTGTGGGACTTGTTCTATTAGTCCTTCTATACTGACCTCCAGCAGGTTGCAAATTGAATATAATTTTTTTCTGCATCTAGCTCTGAAAAAATATTTGGGCTTCTAGCGGTGTGTGGGACTTGGTCTATTAGTCCATCTATACTGACCTCTATCAGGTTGCAAATTAAAAATAATTTTTTTCTGCATCTAGCTCTGAAAAAATATTTGGGCTTCTAGCAGTGTGTGGGACTTGGTCTATTAGTCCATCTATACTGACCTCCATCAGGTTGCAAATTAAAAATAATTTTTTTCTTCATTTATCTCTGAAAAAATATTTGGGCTTCTAGCAGCGTGTGGGACTGGTTCTATTAGTCCATCTATACTGACCTCCATCAGGTTGCAAATTAAAAATAATTTTTTTCTGCATCTAGCTCTGAAAAAATATTTGGGCTTCTAGCAGTGTGTGGGACTTGGTCTATTAGTCCATCTATACTGACCTCCATCAGGTTGCAAATTAAAAATAATTTTTTTCTTCATTTATCTCTGAAAAAATATTTGGGCTTCTAGCAGCGTGTGGGACTTGTTCTATTAGTCCATCTATACTGACCTCCATCAGGTTGCAAATTAAAAATAATTTTTTTCTGCATCTAGCTCTGAAAAAATATTTGGGCTTCTAGCAGTGTGTGGGACTTGGTCTATTAGTCCATCTATACTGACCTCCATCAGGTTGCAAATTAAAAATAATTTTTTTCTGCATCTAGCTCTGAAAAAATATTTGGGCTTCTAGCAGTGTGTGGGACTTGGTCTATTAGTCCATCTATACTGACCTCCATCAGGTTGCAAATTAAAAATATTTTTTTTCTTCATTTAGCTCTGAAAAAATATTTGGGCTTCTAGCAGTGTGTGGGACTTGTTCTATTAGTCCTTCTATACTGACCTCCAGCAGGTTGCAAATTGAAAATAATTTTTTTCTGCATCTAGCTCTGAAAAAATATTTGGGCTTCTAGCGTTGTGTGGGACTTGGTCTATTAGTCCATCTATACTGACCTCCATCAGGTTGCAAATTAAAAATAATTTTTTTCTGCATCTAGCTCTGAAAAAATATTTGGGCTTCTAGCAGTGTGTGGGACTTGGTCTATTATTCCATCTATACTGACCTCCATCAGGTTGCAAATTAAAAATAATTTTTTTCTTCATTTATCTCTGAAAAAATATTTGGGCTTCTAGCAACGTGTGGGACTTGTTCTATTAGTCCATCTATACTGACCTCCATCAGGTTGCAAATTAAAAATAATTTTTTTCTGCATCTAGCTATGAAAAAATATTTGGGCTTCTAGCAGTGTGTGGGACTTGGTCTATTAGTCCATCTATACTGACCTCCATCAGGTTGCAAATTAAAAATAATTTTTTTCTTCATTTATCTCTGAAAAAATATTTGGGCTTCTAGCAGCGTGTGGGACTTGTTCTATTAGTCCATCTATACTGACCTCCATCAGGTTGCAAATTGAATAAAAAAATTTTCTGCATCTAGCTCTGAAAAAATATTTGGGCTTCTAGCGGTGTGTGGGACTTGGTCTATTAGTCCATCTATACTGACCTCCATCAGGTTGCAAATTAAAAATAATTTTTTTCTGCATCTAACCCAGCCAATAGTTTTGGCCTAATACCACAGTTTGGCCACTCAGCTCTGCTTGGTTACCATCCATTGTTTTTTTGTGCAAACAACTCCAGAGTTGTGAATTAGTTAACCACCAAAATGAGTGGAAAAAGGCCTGCTGCTGGTGGAAAGGGGAATAGGCGTGTTGGGAAGGGGAAAAAAGGTTGTGTCCGTGGGGTAGGTGCAGAAGAAAGACCATCTTCCAGCCAAACTAAAATGTCTACTTCTTTTAGCGGACAATGTGATAAGATCCCTTTCTTACGGCCACGCCAATCGCTACAAATTCCAGATGAGGCACAAAAACAGCAGGTGCTTCAACGGATATCAAGTGCTCCTTTAAGTGGGCTCTCCTCCACATCAACTTCAACATCACAAATACTCCAGTCCTCAAAGGTGTCACCCAAATCGCACTTGCTTCCTCACAGCTCCCAAATCTCCAGCTGCCCGTCTGAGTATGAGGTAGAACAGATGGTTGAGTCTGCAGAGCTGTTTACTCATACTATAGCCTGGGAATCAGAGGTCGACTCCAGCGCTTCTGTGAATCCAGACGAGGAAATGATCTGCACTGATGCCCAGAATCTTTATGAGTCGGATCCAGGACCAGACGCAGAAGGTTCTGACCATAATGTAGACCCTCATTCCCAAACTGTAACTCCTGTTGGTGGAGACAATGAGGAAGACGATGATAAGACTCAAATACCTGATTGGAGCGACAACTTTAGTTTTTTGTCAGGGCAGGAACAGGTTGGCTCTGAGGACGACGGGTGTGATAACGCACAGGGTGATGATGATGAGGTCGGAGATCCCACTTACTGTCAACCCACAGTCAGCCAAGAGATGAGGTCAGCAGAGGAGGTGGAGGAAGATGCTAGTGACGACGAGGTCAGGTTGCGCCTTCCTGGACAGAGACGTAGTACTGGAAGCACGTCAACAACTGCATCCTCAAACACAACTCTGCCTCTCACCACAAGTCGTGGTGGCTCTTCAGGTCGCATGGGTGCTAAGCCTTGCATAGCCTGGGCATTTTTTCAGATCGATAAAGATGACCCAACTCGTGTTATCTGTAACATTTGTCAGCAAAAGCTAAGTAGAGGCCAAAAAATACATAGTTTGAGTACTTCATGCATGAACCGGCACATGGACATGAAGCATAAGTTGCAGTGGGAAGCTCAGTGTGCTACAATGCGGTCTAGCCGGCCGGGCCAACCACCGTCTGCCATATCTTGTGCATCCGCGGCCTCTTCATCCTCTGTGACTGGGGGGACAGCAGTCACACCTGTTTTGGGGCGCAGACCTGCCACCTCTTTACCCGCAACAGCCAGCGTGATTGGCAGGTCATCATTTTCTTTGGAGGTGGTAACACCAGCTGGTCTTGAGCGCTGTC
Organism: Phyllobates terribilis; assembly: GCF_046119375.1. Taxonomy (NCBI): domain Eukaryota; kingdom Metazoa; phylum Chordata; class Amphibia; order Anura; family Dendrobatidae; genus Phyllobates; species Phyllobates terribilis. The sequence goes on along the minus strand of NW_027362761.1, from coordinate 502,788,265 downwards.
CGACATCGATAGCACCATCTTTGGATCAAGGCAACCTAACATGTCCGCCTGCATCTTCCTCACAGACCGTCAGTTTGCCGGGGACACCCTTATCAACCCCGTCTAAGCACAATAGCCAGCCCTCGGTCCCTCAGATGTGGACAAGTAAAAGACCATTTCCTCCTAGCCATGAGAAAGCTAAGAGGTTGAATTTCACCATCTGCAAGCTCTTGGCTACAGAAATGCTGCCTTTCCGCCTGGTGGACACAGAGGATTTTCGAGACCTTATGTCCGTCGCAGTGCCCCAGTACCAGATGCCCAGTCGGCACTACTTCTCAAAGAAAGGTGTGCCTGCGCTCCACCAGCATGTCGCACACAACATCACCGCTTCTTTGAGAAACTCTGTGTGTGACAGGGTGCATTTCACCACAGACACTTGGACGAGTAGGCATGGACAGGGGCGTTACATGTCGCTGACTGGGCACTGGGTAACTATGGTGACAGCAGGACAAGGGGCTGCTGTCCAAGTCTTGCCGTCCCCACGAGTTGTGCGTCAATCCTCTTTATGTCATTTTTCCTCCACTGCTTCTGCCTCCTCAACCTCCTCTCGGTCTTCCACCTGCACCCAAAGCCTGTCTGGTCATGCCACAAGCTTTCTAACTGCGCAGAAGGGATCCTGCACACCTCCTTACTATGCTGGCAGTAGGGCTCAACGTCATCAGGCGGTTTTTACATTGAAATGTCTGGGAAATGTGAGTCACACAGCTGAGGAGTTGTGGTCAGCTCTGGAGAACCAATTTCATGAATGGTTGTCTCCACTGGACCTGAAACCAGGGAAGGCCGTGTGCGACAATGCTGCAAACCTGGGTGCGGCCCTTCGCCGGGGCAATGTCACACACGTGCCTTGTATGGCTCACGTGTTGAACCTGGTTGTCCAGCAATTTTTAGCCCACTATCCCAGACTAGATGGCCTTCTGCAGAGGACACGGTCGCTGTGTGCTCACTTCCGCCGTTCGCATCCCGCAGCTCAGCGACTTACATCTCTACAGAAGTCGTTGGGCCTGCCACTTCACCGGCTAAAATGCGATGTGCCTACCCGGTGGAATTCAACTTTGCACATGTTGCAGCGACTGTGGCAGCACCGACAAGCCCTGGTGCAATACGTTCTGACGTATAGCCTGGGCCAACGAGATTCAGAGGTGGGGCAAATCACGCTGGAGGAGTGGTCTCAGATCAGGGACCTATGCACCCTTCTGCACAGTTTTGAAATGGCGACGAAGATGTTTAGTGCTGACGATGCCATTATCAGCATGACTATTCCGGTGATTTACATGCTGGAGCACATGTTAAACAGAATTCGGAGTCAGGTGGTGGCACAAGAGGAGGTGGAGGAAGTAGAGGAGGAGGAGTTGTATGCGGAAGGGCTAACATCTGCAAGGTCCAGACGGTCGGCAGCACCAAGGCGGCAGGCATGTGAGGGTGGGGGAGATGATTTTACCAGGGCGCATGGTAGCAGCCAAACTAGTGAGGAAGGTGCAGGAGCCCAGGAAGAAGTGGAGGACGAACTGATGGAAGACTCATCAGATGAGGGAGACCTTGATCACATTTCTGTTGTGCGAGGTTGGGGGGAGAGGACAGAGGAAGGAAGCATGATTGCTACCTCGCCACCAACACAACAGGGACTTGGTGCTCCTGGATGCGCAACACACATGAGTGCCTTCTTGCTGCACTACCTGCAACATGACCCTCGAATTGTGAGAATTAGAAATAATCCTGACTACTGGGTTGCCACACTGTTAGATCCCCGGTACAAAAGTAAATTTGCAGAAATTATTCCTGCCATAGAAAGGGATGCACGCATGCAGGAGTATCAGCAGAGACTGTTGCAGAATCTTACATGTGCTTTTCCACAAAATACCAGTGGTGCACGTAGTGAATCTCACAGTTCCAACTTGCCAACCGTGGGACCGTCAAGTGTTCAGCACTCAAACCGTAACAGAACCACAGTATCTGCTGGTAACATCAATTTTGCGGAATCATTTCACCACTTTTTTAGCCCATCCTTTGCAAGGCCACAGGAGACAAGAAGTCTGACACATAGTCAACGCCTAGAGACGATGGTACAGGAGTATCTCCAAGTAAACATTGAAGCCACGACTGTGTCACTGGACCCTTGCTCTTTTTGGGCTTCCAATCTGGATAAATGGCCGGAGCTAGCCACTTACGCCTTGGAGATCTTGTCATGCCCCGCAGCCAGCGTTCTGTCTGAACGTGTGTTCAGCGCTGCTGGTGGTGTGCTGACAGATAAGCGCACGCGGCTCTCCACTGATAATGTAGACAGACTCACGTTCATGAAGATGAACAAATCATGGATCCGAAACGACTTTTCTACCCCTGTGTCATCCTGGGGAGAGTAAAAGCTTGATGATTGGTTAAAATCACCCTACCAACCGTTTTAAGCTTTCAAATTACTAATCATGTTTATCTGTATCTTGACTGGAAAATAATTTGGGCTTTGTAGCAGTGTGCAGCACTGATCCTATTAGGCCATCTATAATAAGCTTCACCAGATTTAAAATTAAAGATAATTTTTAGCTGCATCTAGCCCGGAAAATAATTTTGGGGCTCCGAGATGCGCAAGACACATAAGTGCCTTCTTGCTGCACTACCTGCAGCATGACCCTCATATTGTCAGAATTCGAAGTAATCATGACTACTGGGTTGCCACACTCTTAGATCCCCCAAACTTTTCGATCAACCTTTTCATTTTAATAAAGACCAAAAAAATGGTCATTTTTGAAATTATAAGCATTAGCAGGTTGTTAGAAACTGAAATCAAACAGTTTTCAACTCAAAACTTTATTCTAGGTGATGTTACATTTTCACATAGGACCCCTTGTTCGAAAGGAGCTTCTGAACTCTCTCGTCCATTGAATTTGTCAGGTTTTGGATGGTTTCTGCTTCAATTGTTTTGCATGAGGACAGAATACCCTCCCAGAGCTGTTGCTTAGATGTGAACTGCCTCCCGCCATCATAGACACTCCTTTTAATGATGCTCCAAAGGTTCTGAATGGGGTAGAGGTCAGGGGAGCATGGGGGTCACACCATAAGTTTGTCCCCTTTTATGCCCATATCAGCCAGAGATGCAGATGTTTTATGTGCAGCATGAGATGGTGCATTATCATGCAGAAAAATGATCTTGCTGTGAAATACACAGTTCTTCTTCTTGAACCATGGCAGGAAGTGCTGTTTGAGAAAATCCACATACATTATGGAGTTCATCTTTAGCGCCTTCAGGGATCCTAAAGGGGCCGACAATCTCTCTCCCCATGATTCCAGCCCAAAACATTACTCCACCTCCTCCTTGTTGGCGCTGTAGCCGTGTTTGCGTGGGGTGTCCATCAACCAGCCATCCTCCACTCCATTCATCTGGACCATCGAGCGCTGCACGGCACTCATCCGTGAACAAAACAGTTTTGAAATCAGTCTTCATGTAATGTTTGGCCCACTGGAGCCGTTTCTGCTTGTGTGAAGTGGATAGAGGAGGTCGACAGGATGGCATATGCACAGCTGCAAACCTCTGAAGGACCCTGCATCTTGTTGTTCGGGGGACGTTGGAGGCACAAGCAGCTTCAAAAACTTGTCTGCTGCTATGACAAGGCTTTTTTGCCGCTGCTGTTTCAACCTGACGTAATTGCCTGTAGAAAAGAGTCCTCAATTTGCCCTTATCAGCACGCACACGTGTGTACTGTGAATCAGCTACATACTTCTTGATTGCCAAGACACTTCATCCTGATCATCGCACAATGTTGATTGTAGTCATGCCTTGACCTAAACACTCCACAATTTGTTGCTTCTCAGCAGCCGACACATCCTTTTTCTTTCCCATTTTGGCAGAAAATGTAGGCTGCTTAATAATGTGAGAGAGCCTTCTTAAGTAGTCTTGCCTTTCATTGGATACACCTGCCAAACTAATTAGCACAGGTGTCTGCAATTGCTTACAGTGATATAAAGAGCCCTGACACACATCACCATCAATGAGTTTAACTGACAAACAAACAAATTCTTCCCTTATCACTCCTAAACACTTTTTGCATAATAATTTGGAACGCGGTGTACATGTGCTTTTCCACAAAACACCAGTGGTTCACGTAGTGAATCTTACAGTTCTAACTTGCCAACCGTGGTCTGTATGGAATTGTTCAATAAAGGGCCCAAAATTAAGATAACAATGATGGGAGAGGTCTCTATGAATAGGAATTCCTAAGTATTTGATACCCTGTGAGGGCCAGGCAAAGGGAAAGTTGGACTGGATGGAATCCTATATGGATTTAGGGAGGGAGACATCGAGGGCCTCAGACTTCGCTGCATTGATTTTAAAATTTTACCATGTAACAAAGTGATCTATTTCAGCCATAACAGCATGGATGGATATATGTGATTGAGTGATATATACTAGGACATCATCAGCAAATAGAGAGCACTTGTACTCGGTGCCTCCCACCTCAATCCACCTAATATTGGGGTTATGGCGAATTGATGAGAGCAGGTGCTCCGTCACTAGGATGTATAAGAGAGGGGACAGAGGACATCCCTGCCTTGTCCCATTGGTGATTGTGAAAGGTGATGAAAATGTTCTGACGCACCCCCTGGGCCTTGGGACACCCGGAGCCGGACCCTTTTTGGTGGATGCTGGTGGTTGTAGTCTTCGTGGCGGCGATCCGGTTCCGTTGCTCAGGGCGGTCAAACCAGTGGCGGAACTATTTATGTGGTTTTGATGTTTAAATGTCTGACTACGCCACCCGTGGATTGCGGTCAGAGTGAACCGCCGCTACAGGGCAGACCGCTAAGGCTGGTGTTGTGGGTGCAGCAGAGCGTAGCATAACTCCCCACGGGAGGAGTATAGCCTCAGGGCAGTGTATGCGGAGGATGGGGGTGATGGTGCAGGGCAGCAGCAGTAATGACACGGAGTCAGTGATGCAGTTCAGGGCCTTTACTCACAGTTCTTATTATCCAGACCACGTCTGCAGGTAACGGCTGCCCACGTCGTACTGTGCTCACCAGGTGAGGGGCTCAGACAACTCCCAGATAACTTTGGAGCGCTTCACAGGACCCCCTTTGTGTGTCCTTTGTCTGGCCTTTCTTACCAACACTTCTGTCCGGCTGCCTCGGGCCTCCTCTTGGTAAACTTGGCGCCAGTTTCCCTGACCCTATGTGGTGCCTTCCTAGCGGGTGGAGCAAGGGGCTGCGCCACATAAAATGTCAGAGCCTCCGGTTTCTAGCTGAGGGTCATTTCCTGCCTCCACTAGTTCGGGGACCGGTCTCCCCCTTTGGCCTGACCCCTCCACGCAGGTGGATTCGGGCGTGCGGTGGCGACTCGCCCGTCCGCACCCCTGGGATCCCTTCATTCCTCGTTCCTGGAGCCTTCTCCGCTCCTCTTCCTTCCTTCTCCCTCTTGCAGGCCTGGGCCTCTGTTACTAGGCCCGCCTCCGGAGCAGAGCTCATGCAGAGCCCCTGCTCCCTGCCACTTCTGCTCAGACTTCTCTGCACTGAACTAAGATGGTGCCCACCTTTTATACTCCCTTCTCAATGCACCCATCAACTGCTTCCTCCCTGCTCCTGCACTGCAGGGTTCCCCTTCCTCAGTGTTCCCTCCCCCCACTCCAGCCAGGGACAGGGACTGTCGTGCCCATCTCAGGGGCATATTGGTCGCCCTGCCCCACGGCAATGTGGTGTAATGCATGCAGGTGTCGGGTCCTGATCCACACTCCATCCTTATCTGAGAGTGAGATATCACACCTCTGGGTGAGGTGCAATACGTCTGTAGCAACCGAGCCCTCGGTGCTACAGTTCCATTTATCTTCAGCCTAGGTGACGTATTGTGATACAGGGCCGTGATTTTGGCTATAAAAGGGTCCCCTAGACCCCTACCCCAAGCTTTTTAAGAGAATCATATATGGCGTGCCAGGAGACTCTATGGAATGCTTTCTCAGCATCCAACGAGAGTATCTACTTACAAATTTTTAACTGCATCTAGCCCAGGAAATACTTTGTGCCTAGTAGCAGTGTCTGCTAGTCAGCGGATTATCCCGGCTGTTAAGCAAGCTATACCACCTGTAGTTTGGACACTTAATTTTTTCAAAGGAAATGCTTCGGGACCACGGGATACTTAGTGAAGAGCATCAGGAGGCACCCCAAGGCATAAGGGCTGGGACTGGCACTAGGATGCCTTGCGGTGGACAGCCGAGCTCGATCCTTATAAAAGCTTTTTAACTGCAGCAGCTTTAGTGGACGCTACTGGAGCTGGAATTACGCGGCTGCTGGCATGAGACTTGCCCTCCAATAGATCCTTGTAAATGGATTTAAAGTGTATTCATTTAAATTAGAGGGACAATTTAAATTAAAAAGCTTAGAGCTGCCTCCACCACAGGGGGGCTCTCTCGACCCACCAGCGGACAGGCACCAGTATTGGGAGAGGGGGGCTGGCCGTCAGGGTTCACCGCGGCTCTGGCACAAACCCGGCGACACGGAGGTGGCACGGGCAGGAGCGGACTGGCCGTCTCGGCTTCTCACTTTTTGGATTTTAGAAGGGAATGACATGCCTATATCTGTATCTGCCCCTCCTTTTACTCCTCCACCTCTTTTCTTTTCGCATGACTATATGTACTTGTCACTTTTCCATGTGTTAGTTGTGTCTTCTGAGCAGTTTGTCAGCTTTTGGACACCTTTGAAGGTGTTTTCTATGTGTTTCTATGTGTTTTTGTTTGCCTGCCATTGGTTTTAACGGTGTTCGAAGGTGTTCGACGAACAGTTCGACGAACAGTTCGGCGAACACACGGGTGTTCGACGAACCGAACCGAACTCGAACACTACGGGGGTGGCTCAACACTACTCTCTAGCCTGCCCCTGTTGCGCGTGATTACCTCTGGTGACAGTCTCTCCGGCGGCCAGGTCCTCCTGGCTCTCCTCACTGCTCCAGAAGGCGCATCCTGGGTGCCGGCTGCTCCTAGCAAAGCTGACAGCTGGGATTCCAGCCAACCTCCGCTCCGTGACCGGGCGACGTCCCTCAGCCGGGCCACGAGGGATTCAACTGTCACCATCTAGTAGGACTTTCTTGCTGGCTGCTCCACCCGGAATGGCGGTTTTCCGGCACTTTTTTCCCATTTACCCCTGCCTCTCCTTAATGCCCGCCCCCTAGACTTCCCCATCCAATCCTAACACCCTATATTTTTCAAAACGAAACCACCCGGCCAATCCCAGTCATGGGGGTCTCCCACTAGCTGTGCCCGTCTCCAGCCCCATCCTGTCCATGCGTACACTAATGAAGCTTTTATGTATCACTTCTTAGTAGTTCTGAGTTTTAGTGTTTAGATTATAGAATCGATTTTTATGCCAAAATGTGTTCTTTTTAAATACAATTAAATCACAAATAAGTCATGTACAGATTTGCAGAAAACCCGAAAAAAATCATTCCTATAAACAGTTCCTATACAACACTGTGCAATGCGGTGATAGCATTATTGTCATATTTAATCACTGCTTAGTCTGATTTTCACAATACTTCTCTTACAATAAATGAACTGTGTGCAGGTAAAGGACACCAATAGGGACTTTTGGAGATTGTACTAAACACACATTGTTCTGCATTGCTGCATTATAAACATTTAGTCCACATGATAAAAGCATTCCTATAGTGTTACTCCTCTGTATCATGTTTCAGATCTGCCATCTTCATTCAATGAAGCAGCGCATAGAAACCAGCACTTCTGTGTGTCAAATTCTGTACTTTATTAAGTTATTCACGATGAGATGGAATCCGGGGACTATGCAAAATGTACGGATCATAGTTATGTTACCTTGAAATAAAGAGCAAAAACAATAAAGCTTTGATGGCTTTCACTGCCCTACATTATCTACTGCGGTTTTCTACTTCCTTGTGTTCTCTGGCAAATGCCAAACCTACTAATATGCCGGGCTGTGAGCTCATGTCATGCTATGGGATGTCAAACTCATGCCACCCTCACAGGGTCTGCTTTTGACAGTTTGGTCAGTAACATGCACACCAGAAGCCCAGTAGCGATAAATTTGTAGGGATCTGGCAGGACTTTGTTTGCTTCTCCTCACCCAAAGGAGCAGATCCCGGTTCTGCTGCTGGAATGTTGTTCTTAAATGTCTTTTGTAATGTGAACTTTTGGTTATTTTTTATGTTTTAGGCTCTTTAACTTTGAGCAGATTAGTGGGAATCCGGGTCTTTAGACCCCCATCGAGTGGTGAAAGACATCCGAGAAGAATACAGTAGTGATGAGCGAGCATGCTCGCTACTGCTCGGTGCTCGCCCGAGCATCTCACTGCTCGAGATGCTCGGCGCTCGCCGATTATTTCCGGGTTGCTCGGGCGGGAACTCGGGTCCCCTCCCTGCATGTTTGGCGGTCTTTAGAGAGCCAATGAACATGCATGGATTGCCTGCCATGCACTGCCGTAGCCATGTTGGTTGTGGGCATTACAGTGATTGGCTGGCCGCACAGCGTCATCAGGTCTATATCAGACCTGGCACCGCCATGCTCGTCACAGTCTCTCCGGATCAGACAATGTAGGGAGAGGTGCTGCTGCGTCAGGGAGAGATTTGATTGTGTATTAGGTAGTGTAGGGAGAAAAACTGTACATTACACATATCCATCTTAACAAACAGTCCTTCTGAGGACTAATCCATCTGCAGAGATATCAGGCAGGCAGGGTGTATAGGCAGGCAGTGTATATAGCAGACTGCAGTGCATATAGCACAAGAGGCTCCATTCTAATTCTGCCTTCTGCTGCTGTTAGATTGTAAAGGACATATTAATATTCATGCGATCCAAGTGTAAAAGACATATTGATACTCATGCTATAGCAACTCCATTTTGTCTGCTTGCTTTAAAATCATGTTATTATACCCCTTGCATAACATACATTCTCTCCTTCTTTTCTCATGCAACTTTCCCACACTAACCTTTTCTCACAAGAACATTCTGTGAGACACTCTGCTCCTGTTATGTAACTGGTCTGAGCTGGGATGTGTATAACCTTGTAAATTTCCACCATGCACCGAACTAACAATAATATGACTATATGTGTATTTCCATAATAATTGTACTAACATTGCTTCAAGCCTGTAGTATGACTGTAGGTGATTGGCTATTGATATACTTAGAAATAAACGAGATTAGAGATTCTCTGAATCCTCCCATACAGAGCATTGCCTCCGTCTGGTTTTCTGTTGGCTTGCGCAATCAACATAATAATTTGACACTCACTTGGTCAACTGTGAAGGGACGTTGGTGCCCTCCCTCAACAGCTTGGTGCCGTGACCTGGATCCCTAACCAGGGACGCCCCACTACCCCTGGACGTCCACAAAGAGAGACTTGCTTTCAGCCTCCCCCACTGGAATTGGGACTGATCATCCCCCACAAAAAGCCACGGTAAGTGCACAAGTTCTTTACTAGTTTGGCGTGGTTTCCACGTGGTGTGTGGTTGTTTGTAGTATCTCCGGACGTCTTTGTTGGATATAGTCAAAGGTGAGACTATAAGGGGTGTAGTCCCATTAGGGGTCTAATATTGATAACTTTCAAAGCAGTATCACCTCGGATTGACAAGTGAATATTGTGTGAATCTTCCTTAACTTCTGACAAAGATCCTTAGGAGATTGAACACTGTTAGGTTCAGTCGCAGCAGGTGATCGAAGATTGGGTAGGACACGCACACAGATACATATATCTAGTGTCCGTAGAGCTGCGGACGAGAGTTCTCCTCCTTTCATCTGTGCCGTTCGAGACTCCCCCGACGGGAGGGGTGAAGTGAAGTCAGTGGAACAGCGGATGAGGTCCGGCCGGACTCGTGCTGTGCACAAATTAAGGATCTTTTGTCAGTTGTAGTGATTAATCAATGTTTCCGTGGAGCAGAAAGAATTGGTCTCCCCCGCAGGAGGGTGAGGATGTGATGACTATCATGGTCAGTCGAGAGGGGAAGAGATCATTTAAGAATGCACCAAAAGTGTTTAAGGTGTTAAATTTTCCTGTGGGAGGGAGACTTCAGCCTGCGTTGTGGGACGAAGGCATCCGTCAGAAAAGGGGTAGATTAGTTGACTGTGGATTGCTGGATGATGCTGAAAAGTTCAGGAAATTTGCACATGAGATTTGTGATGAAGGGTATGTTGAAATAGAAGGAAGGAAATATGTAGAGAAAACCAAAAGAGTAATGTCATTGTGTGGGTCGTACCCGGGTGGGTAGATTACAGTACGAGATAGATAAATGGCTTGTTGGAAAGTGCATACATGTGAAAAAAAAGTTGCGCTGAGTTTGTCGAAAGAAGGGAAAAAGTATGTGCAGAAACTTAAACAGTTAACTAAAATATGCGAGCGACCAGATAAGGGTCGGTTAATTATGAAGAAGAAAAAGGGCAAGTTAGAAGATAAAGGATTGTTACAAATAGCTTTGGCTTGGTATAGAACAGCAGAGAATTTGTCAAAGAAGGGTGGGTGGAGGAATAAAATACAGACAATAAGGGAAAAATGCCAGGTTATGTGTATTACAAACATACTGCTCTCCAGCCACCGCCCGATAATGGCGGACGGGGGGGGGGATTGACCTGTACTAATTGTGGACAGCAGAATCCATTGTTAGCAGATTATTGTGTTGCATTTCACACACCCCGTCCAGGAGGCCCACCCCTTGCTGCTACCCAAGCCACTCCTAGTGCCCCATCCTCATCTGTTATACATATGTCCGCCCAAAGTTCCAACCCTTCCTGCAGCGGCCATGTTGCTACACTCATTGCATCACCTCCAGCCTCTGACCAGATGTCCCTTTGGTGGCAGCCATCTTGGCGCACCCTTCCTGTAGTGTGCTTCCTTCTGGTGGCGGCCATCTTGGCACACCCGGAATACAGGCCGCAATACACACTACACCCAGAATGTGTATGAGGAAGATCATCATGATCAGTGTGTGACAGAGCATTAGACGCAAATATGTATGAGAGTGGGATTGACTTCTGTCGAGCCCTTAAAATATGGACTCAGGATAAGCTGGCTGATCAATCTACTGCCCTCACAGATGTCACTCAAGAGAAGGGAGAGTCGGTTGAGAAGTTTTATGGGCACCTTTTGCAGGTCTATAAGGACCTTGGGTTCTCCTTACATACTAAAACTCATTGCCAGCTGTTAGTGTCCGCCTTTATCCAGGGTTTACATACTAAAAGCAGCGACAGTCTTGGAAACTCCTGTGGTGCCTAACCCACATACACTTCTCTCAAAAATACCATCTACAGCAGCCTGGTTTACAGTAATTGATTTAGCAAATGCCTTTTTCAGCATTCCACTACACAAAGACTGTCAGTTTTTGTTTGCATTTACATATCAGGGCAGGCAATTGACTTGGACGGTGATGCCGCAGGGTGCGCAGAATAGCCCTAATCAGTTTGCAAAGAACATGTCTAGCTGTCTGCTGCCGTGGCAGCTGGACAACTCTGAGGTAGTACTATTACAATAAGTGGATGATCTTCTCTTGTGTGCCCCCACGGAGCAAATGTCCATCAGGACCAGTGTTAGCCTCCTCAAGCATCTAGAAAAACGGAATTGTCGAGTCTCAGCCTCGAAACTTCAGTTTTGCCTCGGTCAAGTGGTTTTCTTAGGCCATTGCCTTACTCAGGGTGCCAGGCATCTCACAGAAGAAAGGAAGACGGCCATCTACCTTCTACCATTCCCAAAAGATCCCATAGAGCAGCAACGGTTCCTTGGACTATGTACATATTGCAGACAATGGATCCCAGACGCCTCATGTCTGATGCAGCCCCTATATGATGCATTAAAAGAAGACACTCTGGCTGATGTAAACAACAAGGACCACCAAGAACAGCTGCAACAAGCCTTTGAGCAACTAAAGTCAAGGATAATGACAGCCGCTGCCCTTGGAAACCCAGACTATGCTCAACCTTCCCATTTGTATGTCTCTGAGATGGGAGGGCATGCAGCCGGAGTACTCACGGTGAGACACTGTACAAAGCAGCGCCCAGTCGGGTATTACTCAGCACATCTGGACCCGGTAGCCAGGGCCTCCCCCAGCTGTCTACGAGCGGTTCACACCACACAGCAGTTACTTGAAAAGACGGTGGATATCATCCTTGGACATGAGACTCACATTTATGCTCCACACGATATTGCGGCTGTTCTGGCTTTACAGCAACCTAAACATCTGTCTACACAGAGACACCTGCGGCTGCAGTGTTCATTGATTTTGCCAGAAAATGTGAAATTACATCGGTGCACCACCATCAACCTGGCCACCCTGCTACCAGCACCTGAAGGAGAGGGGAAAGAGGCTCCACCACATGATTGTCTGGAACAAATTACTGCGGAGTCAACTCCACTTGTTCTAGTGGGGGAAGTACCCTTGGATGATCCAGAACTTACGTTATATACGGATGGATCTAGATATGTTGACACCTCTGGCAGGTTTCATACTGGATATGCTGTCACAACTGAAGATACATTGGTAGAGACTGCAACCTAACCACTGCCAAGAAGCTGGTCTTTGAAGTTGTTTGCCGGTATGGAGTCCCAGAAGTCATCGAAAGTGATCAAGGACCAGCCTTTTCCTCATGGGTATATCAAGAAATACTTACCATGATCGGATCAACAGTGGCGTTACATACTCCTTACCATCCACAGTCAAGTGGCAAGGTGGAGAGATTGAATGGCACACTGAAAAGGCAATTGACCAAAATGATGCAGGAGACTACGGCCCAGTGGCCTGAACTCCTTCCCATTGCACTATATCACATACGCACCACACCCATAGGGAAACAAAAACTGTCACCCTATGAGATACTATTTGGGTCACAACCAGCTATAGCTAGATTTACCCCACAACAATTATCAGAAGAAACAGATCATGTTGTGCAATATGTGATTCAGCTTGCCAAAGCCTTAACTAACACCCATGCATTAGTATCATCTTCTATTCCAGATCCAGCTGATGCAGAAGGTTGTCATACCCTCAAGCCTGGAGATTATGTGTATGTGAAGAGACATGTTCGGAAACACGGACTAGAACCATTGAATGACGGCCCATGCCAAGTGCTCCTGACAACACCCCCAACAGCAGTAAAACATGAATTTTCTGAAAATAAGTCGTGATCCAACATGTGGCAATCCAGATATTGGATATTGTAGCCCCCTGGGACAAATGTCTTCATGGTGTATGTTATCAAATAACACTGTTTTTATCGATTTGGTACATAAATTAGTATTACAGCACTCTGTTTTATGGGATCTGCCATCAGCCACATATTGGGTCTGTGGGAATAATGCGTACAAATGGTTCCCAGTCGGAGTAGGGGGGACTTGTACGTTGGCCCGGCTAACTCCAGCCACTTATCTTATTCCTCATAGTAAAGTAGATTTGAGAGCCATCCCTCTTCATACCATCTATAAACGTGCTAAGGACAACACCCCACGCCCATCAGGAAGACCTCATTTGGTACCAATGAGTATACCCAATGAGATAGCCAGTACTGTCTTCCTCTACCCTATGGTTACACAAATGTGGGACAAATTAGTGGAAGTCACTGATTACTTAGATGACCAGATTTGGAGTGTATTGGAAGTAATTAATACTACTGTTGCAGTGCAGAATCAACTTATTATAGTAGCGAATCAACATACTTTAGTGCTGGACTATATGACAGCAGCTCAAGGAGGGATGTGTCAGCTTATAGGCCCAGCCTGTTGTCACTATATTGACCCCGACTCTACCATACGGTTAAAGACTAAAATGGAAGACATTAGGAAACTCAGGGAAGAATATAATAAACATAATGAATTGACCAAAGACAGTTGGTGGTCTGATACATTTTCCTTTTTAAATCCTGCTAATTGGTTTAAAGGGATTGGTGGATGGATTGTTGGAATATTACAAGGAGTGTTGCATATTGCTGCTTGTATCTTGTTAATATACAGTACAGACCAAAAGTTTGGACACACCTTCTCATTTAAAGATTTTTCTGTATTTTCATGACTTTGAAAATTGTACATTCACACTGAAGTCATCAAAACTATGAATTAACACATGTGGAATTATATACTTAACAAAAAAGTGTGAAACAACTGAAAATATGTCTTATATTCTAGATTCTTCAAAGTAGCCACCTTTTGCTTTGATGACTGCTTTGCACACTCTTGGCATTCTCTTAATGAGCTTCAAGAGGTAGTCACCGGAAATGGTTTAAACTTCACAGATGTGCCCTGTCAGGTTTAATAAGTGGGATTTCTTGCCTTATAAATGGGGTTGGGACCATCAGTTGTGTTGTGCAGAAGTCAGGTGGATACACAGCTGATAGTCCTACTGAATAGACTGTTAGCTGCATTTTTCTTGCCATAATACAAATTCAGAGTAAAGAAAAGCGAGTGGCCATCATTATTTTAAGAAATGAAGCTCAGTCAGTCTGAAAAATTGGGCAAAATTTGAAAGTGTCCCCAAGTGCAGTTGGAAAAACCATCAAGCGCTACAAAGAAACTGGCTCACATGAGGACCGCCCCAGGAAAGGAAGACCAAGAGTCACCTCTGCTTCTGAGGATAAGTTTATCCGAGTCACCAGTCTCAGAAATTGCAGGTTAACAGCAGCTCAGATTAGAGAGCAGATCAATGCCACACAGAGTTCTAGCAGCAGACACATCTCTTCAACAACTGTTAAGAGGAGACTTTGTGCAGCAGGCCTTCATGGTAAAATAGCTGCTAGGAAACCACTGCTAAGGACAGGCGACAAGCTGAAGAGACTTGTTTGGCTAAAGAACACAAGGAATGGACATTAGACCAGTGGAAATCTGTGCTTTGGTCTGATGAGTCCAAATTTGAGATCTTTGGTTCCAACCACCGTGTCTTTGTGCGACGCAGAAAAGGTGAACGGATGGACTCTACATGCCTGGTTCCCACCGTGAAGCATGAAGGAGGAGGTGTGATGGTGTGGGGGTGCTTTGCTGGTGACACTGTTGGGGATTTATTCAAAATTGAAGGCATACTGAGCCAGCATGGCTACCACAGCATGTTGCAGCGGCATGCTATTCCATCCGGTTTGCGTTTAGTTGGACCATCATTTATTTTTCAACAGGACAATGACCCCAAACACACCTCCGGGCTGTGTAAGGGCTATTTGACCAAGAAGGAGAGTGATGGGGTGCTACGCCAGATGACCTGGCCTCCACAGTCACCAGAGCTGAACCCAATCGAGATGGTTTGGGGTGAGCTGGACCGCAGAGTGAAGGCAAAAGGGCCAACAAATGCTAAGCATCTCCAGGAACTCCTTCAAGATTGTTGGAAGACCATTTCCGGTGACTACCTCTTGAAGCTCATCAAGAGAATGCCAAGAGTGTGCAAAGCAGTCATCAAAGCGAAAGGTGGCTACTTTGAAGAACCAAGAATATAAGACATATTTTCAGTTGTTTCACACTTTTTTGTTAACTATATAATTCCACATGTGTTAATTCATAGTTTTGATGCTTTCAGTGTGAATGTACAATTTTCATAGTCATGAAAATACAGAAAAATCTTTAAATGAGAAGGTGTGTCCAAACTTTTGGTCTGTACTGTATGTCTTACTAAAACTAGTCTTTTATTGTATCCCAATTTGCATGAGGAAAACCTGCCAGTCATCAGAGAGCAAGGAGGACGCTGTCAACCAACATCCAGTGCTACTATACACGGACCTCCCAAATGTAACCAGCATTGAGGACCTGGACGACAAGGGAATGATGAACTTTACCCGCATGCCCCAACCAACCTCTCATCTGAAGATCAGAGCTTTATGATCATGTCAACAAACAAGGGGGGATGGACATGCCACGACAGCCTCGACTGGTAACAAGGGCACTAATTGAGTGAAGACCAATGTCCCTCAGGCTCAAAGCATGATCCTGGGAAAGCACCTCGATTGTTGATAATAACATAATTTTTAGGGGGGAATGTAAAGAACAAATTAATATTCATGCTATCCAAGTGTAAAGGACATATTGATACTCATGCTATAACAACTCCATTTTGTCTGCTTGCTTTAAAATCATGTTATTATACTCCTTGCATAACATACATTCTTTCCTTCTTTTCTCATGCAACTTTCCCACACTAACCTTTTCTCACAAGAACATTCTGTGAGACACTCTGCTCCTGTTATCTAACTGGTCTGAGCCGGGATGTGTATAACCTTGTAAATTTCCACCATGCACCGAACTAACGATAATATGACCATATGTGTATTTCCGTAATAATTGTACTAACATTGGTTCAAGCCTGTAGCATGTCTGTAGGTGATTGGCTATTGATATACTCAAAACAATAGAAAATGCTAAGTAGAAATAAACGAGATTAGAGATTCTCTGAATCCTCCCATACAGAGCATTGCCTCCGTCTGGTTTTCTGTTGGATTGCGCAATCAACATAATAATTTGACACTCACTTGGTCAACCGTGAAGGGACATTGGTGCCCTCCCTCAACAAGATATTTCTATACAAAGGCCCAGGTCTCAGGGGCAAGGAATACTTTTCTTTGGATCTTAATCCTCAGTATTTGCTTAAAAAGCAATCCAGAGAACACCATTTTTTCTGTGCCATTTGCTTGTTGGCACTGCAGAATACAGCCAGGTCATTTCCATATTACAGTGCTAGAAATTAGTGTTGAGCCACCCCCGTAGTGTTCGGGTTCGGTTCGGTTCGTCGAACACCGGGATGTTCGAGGAACTGTTCGTCGAACACCTTAGAACACCGTCGAACACCGTTAAAACCAATGGCAGGCAAACAAAAACACATAGAAACACATAGAAAACACCTTCAAAGGTGTCCAAAAGCTGACAAACTGCTCAGAAGACGCTTTCTTTAAAAAAGCCGGCCGGCAATTCAGCAGCGGCATACACCGGTACCCGACAATTTAGACAAGAAGGAATAGAGCCTCACACATAGATTAGATAGATAGAAACATGTCAGTCACATATATATGAAGTACAGTGACAGTGTTGCTTACTGTACTTGTCATTTAGTGTAAAGGATTTATTAAAAAATATAATAGTGTTTTCATGCACTGTCTCTTTAAAAAAGCCGGCCGGCAATTCAGCATCTGTACCCGACAATTTATAACAGACAGAATAGAGCTTCACACATAGATTAGATAGATAGAAACATGTCAGTCACATATATATGAAGTACAGTGATAGTGTTGGTTACTGTAGTTGTCATTTAGTATTAAAATAAAGGATTTATTATTAAAAAAAATTGGCGTGGGGTTCCCCTTAATTTTAGTCTCTAGCGGAGGTTAAGCAGACAGCTGGGGCAGATGTTTGAAGCCTGGGAAGGGGGTAATACCCACGGAGCTTCCCAGGCTACTAATATGAGCCCCCAGCTGAATACATAGCCTTTACTGGCTATTAAAATGGGGGACCCCCCCCAAAAAATGACGTGGGGTCCCCCCTAATTTAATAGCTAGCAAAGGCTAGGCAGACAGCTGGGGGCTGATATTAATAGCCCAGGAAGGGAGCCATGAATATTGGCCCCCTCCCAGGCTAGAAACACCAGCCGTCAGCCGCCCCAGAAATGGCGCATTCATAGGAATGCGCCAATTCTGGCACTTAGCCTCGCTCTTCCACGCTGCCCTGTAGCGGTGGCAGGGGGTAATAGGGCTGGGGTTGATGTCAGCTTATAATGCCAGCTGACATCAAGCCCAGGTTAGTAATGGAGAGGCGTCTATAAGACACCCCCATTACTAACCCCATAGTCAAAGTTAAAAGAAAACACAAACACCCAGAATAAAGTCCTTTAATTGAAATAAAGACACAATCCTTTATTGCTCTAAATTAAACCATACTTACCATCACGCCCATTCCAGCTGAAGCCAACGATCTCCTGCAATAAAAGAAAAATAATAAAGCAACATCATCCTTACCTTTCCATGGTTCCCACGACAGCTTCAGCTCTGCTACATCGAGATGACAGGCTGGACCGCAGCAGAACGCTGCCATCCAGCCTGTCATCCCGCAGACACTGAGAAGCGCAGGCATGCTTGCGCTCTGCAGTGTCTGGCTGTGACGGCATAAAGATGAGACGAGTTCATGTCCAATGAACTCGGCGCACCTCATGCACGTCACTGACAGCGTGGGAAAATTCTCACGCTGAAGCGCTGAGTGCAGGAGAATTCTCCCATGCTGTCAGTGACGTGCATAAGGTGAGCTCATGTCCAATGAACTCAGCTCACCTCCTGCACGTCACTGACAGCGTGGGAGAATTCTCCTGCACTCAGCGCTTCAGCGTGAGAATTCTCCCACGCTGAAGCGCTGAGTGCAGGAGAATTTTCCCACGCTGTCAGTGACGTGCATAAGGTGAGCTCATGTCCAATGAACTCAGCTCACCTCCTGCACGTCACTGCTGACAGCGTGGGAGAATTCTCCTGCACTCAGCGCTTCAGTGTGAGAATTCTCCCACGCTGAAGCGCTGAGTGCAGGAGAATTTTCCCACGCTGTCAGTGACGTGCATGAGGTGAGCCGAGTTCATTGGACATTAACTCGGCTCATCTGGATGCCCTCACAGAGAGACACTGTGGAGCGCAAGCAAGCCTGCGCTTCTCAGTGTCTGCGGGATGGCAGGCTGGATGGCAGCGTTCTGCTGCGGTCCAGCCTGTCATCTCGATGTAGCAGAGCTGAAGCTGTCATGGGAACCATGGAAAGGTAAGGATGATGTTGCTTTATTATTTTTCTTTTATTTCAGGAGATCGTTGGCTTCAGCTGGAATGGGCGTGACGGTAAGTATGGTTTAATTTAGAACAATAAAGAATTGTGTCTTTATTTCAATTAAAGGACTTTTTTCTGGGTGTTTGTGTTTTTTTTAACTTTGACTATGGGGTTAGTAATGGGGGTGTCTTATAGACGCCTCTCCATTACTAACCTGGGCTTGATGTCAGCTGGCATTATAAGCTGACATCAACCCCAACCCTATTACCCCCTGCCACCGCGAGGCTAAGTGCCAGAATTGGCGCATTCCTATGAATGCGCCATTTCTGGGGCGGCTGACGGCTGGTGTTTCTAGCCTGGGAGGGGGCCAATATTCATGGCTCCCTTCCTGGGCTATTAATATCAGCCCCCAGCTGTCTGCCTAGCCTTTGCTAGCTATTAAATTAGGGGGGACCCCACGTCATTTTTTTGGGGGGGTCCCCCATTTTAATAGCTAGTAAAGGCTATGTATTCAGCTGGGGGCTGATATTTGTAGCCTGGGAAGCTCCGTGGGTATTACCCCCTTCCCAGGCTTCAAACATCTGCCCCAGCTGTCTGCTTAACCTCCGCTAGAGACTAAAATTAAGGGGAACCCCACGCCAATTTTTTTAATAATAAATCCTTTATTTTAATACTAAATGACAAGTACAGTAAGCAACACTATCACTGTACTTCATATATATGTGACTGACATGTTTCTATCTATCTAATCTATGTGTGAAGCTCTTTTCTGTCTGTTTTAAATTGTCGGGTACCGCTGCTGAATTGCCGGCCGGCTTTCTTAAAGAGACGGTGCATGAAAACACTATTATTTTTTTTAATAAATCCTTTACACTAAATGACAAGTACAGTAAGCAACACTGTCACTGTACTTCATATATATATGTGACTGACATGTTTCTATCTATCTAATCTATGTGTGATTCTCTATTCCTTCTATTCTAAATTGTTGGGTACAGATGCTGAATTGCCGGCCGGCTTTTTTAAAGAGACGGTGCATGAAAACACTATTATTTTTTTTGATAAATCCTTTACACTAAATGACAAGTACAGTAATCAACACTGTCACTGTACTTCATATATATGTGACTGACATGTTTCTATCTATCTAATCTATGTGTGATTCTCTATTCCTTCTATTCTAAATTGTCGGGTACCGCTGCTGAATTGCCGGCCGGCTTTTTTAAAGAGATGGTGCATGAAAACACTATTATTTTTTTTGATAAATCCTTTACGCTAAATGACAAGTACAGTAAGCAGCACTTTCACTGTACTTCGTATATATGTGGCTGACATGTTTATGTCTATCTAATCTATGTGTGAAGCTCTATTCTTTCGGTTCTAAATTGTCGGGTACCGGTGTATGCCGCTGCTGAATTGCCGGCTTTTCGTGTTTCACTGTGAGCACAGTTCCCATCGATTTGGGCAATCACTGTAATGCCACAACCACCATGGCTGTGGCATTACAGTGAGTGGCAGACAATCCCTGCATGATTGGTGCTCTAAATAGCGCCAGACATGCAGGACACGCTTTTGGTGCACGAACAGTTATCGAACATAACCTCGAACAGCCGAATTTTTTGCAAATCGTTCGGGTTCGTCGAACAACTCGAACACCGCCCAAAACAGCTCGAATTTGAGATTGGCGAACAGTTCTAGTCGAACACCGCTCATCTCTACTAGAAATCCAGCTATTTAGAACTGTGTTTTCTCCGTCAAACGGATCACATATACGTTGTCAGAAAATACTGCCATTTCTGGCCTCCATTAAAAATTTCCTTTAGTGTGTCAGTGAAGCAATTCACAGCAGGTTGCTGTTCAAACTACTTACCTACAGGCCAGGTATTTAAAACTCTGTTTTCTCCATCACACGGATCACATATACATTGTCAGAAAATACTGCCATTTCAGGCCTCCATTAAAAATTTCCTTTAGTGTGTCAGCGAAGCAATTCACCGCAGTTTGCTGTTCAAACTACTTACCTACAGGCCAGGTATTTAAAACTCTGTTTTCTCCGTCACACGGATCACATATACGTTGTCAGAAAATACTGCCATTTCTGGCCTACATTAAAAATTTCCTTTAGTGTGTCAGTGAAGCAATTCACACCAGTTTGCTGTTCAAACTACTTACGTACAGGCCAGGTATTTAAAACTCTGTTTTCTACATCACACGGATCACATATAAGTTCGCTTCAAAGTCAGTCATTTGTAGTGAGCATGGAAGATACTCTCCTCCATTTAAAATGGGCAGGGCATGTGGCAAGGGACGGGAAACTGGACATGATGGTAATGGTTCATGCAGAGGCCGAGGACAAGGCCGTGGGCAAGCCGAAATTGTGCCACAACAAACACCCATATCTTCTCGCCTGACCTTCCTGTCCCAATTTCTAGGGGACCGCACCACACCACTATTGAACCCAGAGCAGTGTCAAA
The DNA here is from genome assembly GCF_046119375.1 of Phyllobates terribilis. Taxonomy (NCBI): domain Eukaryota; kingdom Metazoa; phylum Chordata; class Amphibia; order Anura; family Dendrobatidae; genus Phyllobates; species Phyllobates terribilis. Next base: position 502,767,077 of record NW_027362761.1, on the reverse strand, counting down.
AGGTTGTTGGTTGGATAGCGGATAATGCTTCCAGTCATTTAGCCACCACTACCCTGTCTTCCACACGGTCAAGTCTCAGTAGCCGTGAGTCTGGACCGCATATTCCTCACCCTGATCCTCCTTCCTCCCACCATGCCGAGTACCCAGAGACAACTGATTCTACACTTGGACACTCTGAAGAGCTGTTCACTTTTACATTTATAGATTCGGGCATCTCGTCCGGTTCACTTGAAGTGGGGCAAGAGGAGATCGTGTGTAGCAATGCCCAAATATTTGAGCAGCCACGGTCACACGAAGGCGACGGTGGGAAAGTGTCACAAGAGGTGGACGATGATGAGACACAATTGCCAGAAAGTCAGGAGGAGGACCAGGGTGTGGAAGTGGAAGACGAGGTGGTGGATGATTTAGTAACTGACCCAACCTGGCAGGAGGACATGCAGAGTGAGGACAGCAGCACACAGGGTGAAGGAGGCAGAGCACCCCAACAGGCAGGAAGAAGCAGTGTGGTGGCTGCAGACAGAAGGCAGGAAACCGTTCCCCATAACACCAACACGAAGGAAGTTGCCAGTACAACTGTTAAGTCTTTCCGAGTCTGGTTGTTTTTTAAAGACTCTGCCGATAACCCCTAAAAGACCATTTGCACCACCTGCCAGGCCAGCATCAGCAGGGGTGGCAAAACGACCAGCCTGACCACCACCAGCATGATCAGGCACATGGCAGCAAAGCACCCGACTTTGTGGGCCGAACCCCATGGTCCAGGAGCAGTGTCTGCGGGTGGCACCATTGCTTCTTCCGCTGTTGTGCATGCAAGCCAATCCCCTGTCCATGTTGCATGCGAAGATGCCTCCTGCCCTGCACCTGTCGTTGCACACTCTCAAGTAGCAGCATCAGGAAGCACGTCCATGTCCTTGTCCCAGCGCAGCATTCAGTTGTCCATACCCCAGTCCTTGGAACGCAATTGCAAATATGCAGCCAATGCCCCACTGGCCACACTACTAAATTCTCACATTTCATGCCTGCTTGCACTCGAAATGTTGCCTTTTAAGCTCGTGGAGACGGAAACATTCTGCAACCTGATGGCGGCGGCCATCCCTCGGTACTCGGTCCCCAGCCGCCACTATTTCTCCTGGTGTGCCGTCCCCGCATTACACAAGCAGGTGTCCCAAAACATTAGCCGTGCTCTCAACAACGCAGTTACCGGAAAAGTCCACCTAACCACGGAAACGTGGACAAGTGCTTTTGGGCAGGGACGGTACATCTCACTGACGGCACACTGGGTTAACATAGTGGAAGCCGGGACCCAGTTGGACCTTGGGATGGAACACGTCCTCCCAACGCCAAGGATTGCGGGCCCTAGGTCAATCAGGGTTGCCCCCACGGTTTACAGCTCCTGCACCTCATCCTCCTTAGCCTCCTCCTCCTCTTCAGCCTCTATCTCCGAAATGACCACATCAGTCACAAGCTGGAAGCACTGCAGCACTGCCTAGGCCAAGCGGCAACAGGCTGTGCTGAAGCTAATATGCTTTGGTGAAAAACCGCACAATGCTGAAGAGTTGTGGACAGCTCTGAAAGAGCAGGCAGATCTGTGGCTCACAGCGCTGAACCTACAGCCAGGCATGGTCATTTTTGACAATGGCCGGAACCTGGTGGCGGCTCTGAGGCGAGGCGAGCTCACACACGTACCATGCCTGTTCCATGTGCTTAACTTCGTGGTTCAGTGGTTTCTCAAATCCTACCCGGAGCTTCCGAATCTGTTTGTTAAAGTACGCCGCCTGTGTGTCCATTTTAGAAAGTCAGCTACAGCTTCCGCTGCCCTTGCATTGTTTCAGCAGCATTTGCAGCTTCCGGCTCACAGACTGGTGTGTGATGTCCCCACGCGTTGGAACTCTACACTGCAGATGTTGGGAAGGATTTGTGAGCAGAAGAGGGCAGTTGTTGAGTACCAGCTTCAACAAGGCTGTCGGTATTCAGTTCAGACTCCACACATAAGACTTCAGGAGTGGACATGGATGTCAGACATATGTACCATCCTCCAAAACTTTGAGGACTCCACCAAGATGGTGAGCGGCGATGACGCCATAATTACCATCACCATCCCACTTCTCTGTCTTCTGAAACGCTCTCTGCTCACAATCAAAGAGGATGCATTGCAGGCGGAGCACGATGAGATGGAGCAAGGAACCATACAGGGTGATTACACGCAGCCAAGCCTCATCTCATCCCAACGTGAATTGGGTGACAAGGAAGAGGAGGAAGGACAGGAGCTAGTTTCATGCACTATAGACGGTACTACTGCACAGCTGTCATACCGTTTGTTCAGCGTGGATGGCCAGAGGACAGAGAGGAGGAGGAGAGCATGGTCAGTCATCCTCTTGGTGAGGACACGGAAGTCTTGCCTGTTCGAAGTCTGGCACGCATGGCTGAGTTTATGTTACGCTGCCTTTCCCATGACCTCCGCATTCTCAAAATTTTGGGTGACAGTCATTACTGGTTGGTGACACTTCTAGACCCACGCTACAAGGAGAACTTTATATCTCTTATTCCTGAGGCGGACAGGTCTACAAAAATGGGGCTGTACCAGAAGGCCCTTGTTGCGGAACTATTAAAAAAATTCCCATGTGAAAACGCTGGCGGCAGAGGGCACGCTTCATTGGACAACCAAGGAGTACAGGCGAGAGAGACACAACGTCAATCCAGCAGAGGCAGGGGAAAACTGTCAAAGGTCTGGGAGAGTTTTCTCAGACCCTCCCATCGCACAGGCCCTGAGGCGCGGGATACTCTCACAAGGAGTGCAAAGTTTGGGAAGATGTTGAGGGAGTACCTTGCTGACTATACCAACGTCCTCCGTTATTCCTCTGTGCCTTATAATTATTGGGTATCCAACCTGGACACGTGGAATGAGCTGACTCTCTACGCCTTGCAGGTCCTGGCCTGCCCTTCTGCAACCGTTTTATCAGAGCGGGTTTTTAGTGCCTCTGGTGGAATTATAACAGATAAGCGCATCCGCCTGTCAACTGAAAATGCTGACAGGCTGACTCTTATAAAAATGAACAAGGGCTGGATTGGGCCAGACTTCTCAACACCACCAAATGATAGCAGCGTAACATAAACTCAAATCCAGTGTCTTTTCTTGGGAGGTGTATTCTCATGCATAGCTTCCTGATTTTGGCTATTTGCTCTTGTCCTCCTCCTTCTCCTAATCCTCCACTACATCACCAGGGTGACCGTGGTCCATGATGCAACACCCACATAATTTTTTTAAAGGGTGTTTATGATGCCCGTAAAAAAATTTTTTATACAGTATGTTCATGTATACCCCCCAGGGGTAAATGTTTGTCAGCCCATACACTTAGTGCATGGGCATTGCAAGTATAGGAGGCCCGCTCCTTTCTAATGGGAACATTTTTTTATGAGGCTCTCCTCCACGTCTCTTCCAAGGGTCATTAAAGTGACTCCAAATTTTTGGCAGCCATTGCATACTCTGCGTAGGCCAACACTATGGGAGACTCTCTCCTTTCTAATGGGAATTTGTCATTACTGTGGCCATGCTTTATGTGTCTTTAAATTCTTAGTGGGGTTTTTCCTAAAATTGGTCAGCCATTGGATTCACTGCATACTGTTACGCACACGCCCGGACTGACTGGCGTGAGCGTGGTTAGTGATCCCACTGGACCATGAACCGAGGAGTGCCTGGAGGGGCGTGACTAAGTATCAACTCGGTCCGACCAAGGTCGCACGGTGGCTCAGTCGACTCCGTGAACCAGGGAGGAACCGAGCAGAGGGACCAGGTGCTACTCCAGGTCAGACCCCGGTCACAGCTGTTGACCCACACCGGGAAATGCAGGAACGGGCAGGCACAGCTGGTGTGCAGACAGGTGGGTACTGGCAGGCACGGCTGGTATGCAGACAGGCGGGTACTGGCAGGCACGGCTGGTATGCAGACAGGCGGGTACTGGCAGGCACGGCTGGTATGCAGACAGGCTGGTGCTGGCAGGCACGGCTGGAATGCAGACAGGCGGGTACTGGCAGGCACGGCTGGAATGCAGACAGGCTGGTACTGGCAGGCACGGCTGGTATGCAGACTGGCAGATACTGGCAGGTATGAACGCAGGCTGGAGAGGGACCAGTACAGACTGGGATACAGGAACAGAGCCGCGGGTGCGGTGGACTAGCAGAGGAGAACCCCAGGCGCGGAGGACAAGCGGAGCAGAGCGAAACCACAAGTGCGGTGGACAAGCAGAGTGGAGCAGAGCGAAACCGCAGGTGTGGTGGACAAGCAGAGCAGAGTGAAACCAAAGGTGCGGTGAACAAGCAGAGCAGAGCGAAACCGCAGGTGCGGTGGACAAGCAGAGCGGAGCAGAGTGAAACAGTAGGTGCGGTGGGCAAGCAGAGCAGACCGGTGCAAAACCGCAGGTGCGGTGGACAACCAGAGCAGAGCAAAACCGCAGGTGCGGTGAACAAGCAGAGCAGAGCGAAAGCGCAGGTGCGGTGAACAAGCAGAGCAGAGCGAAAGCGCAGGTGCGGTGAACAAGCAGAGCAGAGCGAAACCGCAGGTGCGGTGGACAAGCAGAGCAGAGCGAAACCGCAGATGCGGTGCACAAGCAGAGCAGAGCGAAACCGCAGGTGCAGTGGACAAGCAGAGCAGAACAGAGCAGAAGGTGCAGGCAGACAGGACCAGGGCTCTGTTCACATGGAACAGACTGGAAAATACAGGAAGATAGTTAGAACACAGGAGGTAGACACGGAGGCAGGGAAACAGGACAAGCAGAACCAGATACACACAAGGTACTTACAATGAAGTAGCGAGTGGACACAAAACTCACAAACAGAAGTACAGAGACAACGAGTTGGAGTTAGGTGCAGGTTCAGACACTGCAGGAAAAGGGAAGGTATGGACATAGAGACAAACAGGTAATGGGCTAGGGCACAGTTGAGATAGGAACTGAACCCGGAACAAGATACAGGAACGAGCCTGGGAACTCAGCCCCCAGGGTGGCGGAAACAGACTAGAAGTCACAGATACAGATAACGGGCCTGGGTATACAGCCCCCAGGGTGGTGGAACAGACTAGAAGTAACAGATACAGGTAACAGGCCTGGGTATACAGCCCCCAGGGTGGCGAAAACAGACAAGATACAGGACAGGACCTCGCAACTCAGTTGCAAAGAACACAGTGAAAGAAAGTGTTGCTCAGGCACCTCCTACTGGGTGGAGGGGATTTAAGTATCCAGTGACTCACAGCAATAGGCTGGGGAGTCATTAGGAGTGCGCACACAGTAACCATAAGAATCAGGCAGTAACCGCGCCGCCGCCCTAAGCAATCAGACAAGAGACAGCAGGTACTGGAGCAAAGTGTGCAGCCTGGACTCATAGGTAAGATGGCGGTCTTGCATGGTGGGAGGTGGTAAGCCATGCCAGCAGGCCGCCAAGAATGTTACACATACCCTATCACTGTATAGCAGACTCTCTCCTTTCTAATGGGAACATGTTGTACCTTGTTACTGTGGCCCTGCTCCGTGTGTCTTTAAATTCTTAGTGAGGTTTTTCCTAAAATTGGTCAGCCGTTGGAATCACTGCATATCCTATAACTGTATAGCAGACTCTCTCCTTTCTAATGGGAATTTGTAGTTACTGTGGCCCTGCTCTATGTGTCTTTAATTTCTTAGTGGGGTTTTTCTTAAATTTGGTCAGCCGTTGGACTCACTACATACCCTATAACTGTATAGCAGACCCTCTTTTTTCTAATGGGAACAGGTCGTACCTTGTTACTGTGGCCCTGCTCTACGTGTCTTTAAATTCTTAGTGGAGTTTTTCCTAAAATTCGTCAGCCGTTGGACTCACTGCATAACCTATAACTGTATAGCAGACCCTCTCCTTTCTAATAGGAACATGTCGTACCTTGTTACTGTGGCCCTGCTCTACGTGTCTTTAAATTCTTAGTGGGGTTTTTCCTAAAATTCGTCAGCCGTTGCACTCATTGCATACCCTATAACTGTATAACAGACTCTCTCCTTTCTAATGGGAATTTGTCGTTACTGTGGCCCTGCTGGAATACTGTGTACAGTTTTGGGCACCACATTTTAAAAAAGACATAGACAAACTGGAGCAAGTTCAGAGAAGAGTGACCAGAATGGTGACTGGTCTGCAAACCATGTCCTATGAGGAACGGTTGCAGGATTTGGGAATGTTTAGCTTGCAAAAAAGAAGACTGAGAGGAGACTTAATAGCTGTCTACAAATATGTCAAGGGCTGTCACATTGTAGAAGGATCATCTTTATTCTCATTTGCACAAGGAAAGACTAGAAGCAATGGGATGAAACTAAATGGGAGGAGACACAGATTAGATATTAGAAAAAACTTTTTGACAGTTAGGGTGATTAATGAGTGGAACAGGCTGCCACGAGAGGTGGTGAGTTCCCCTTCAATGGACGTCTTCAAACAGAGGCTGGACAGACATCTGTCTGAGATGATCTAGTGAATCCTGCTTTGAGCAGGGGGTTGGACCAGATGACCCAGGAGGTCCCTTCCAACTCTACCATTCTATGATTCTATGATTCTATGTGTCTTTAAATTCTTACTTGGGTTTTTCCTAAAATTGGTCAGCCGTAGGACTCACTGCATATCCTGTAACTGTATAGCAGACCCTCTCCTTTCTAATGGGAACATGTTGTACTTGTTACTGTGGCCCTGCTCTGTGTGTATTTAAATTCTTAGTGGGGTTTTTCCTAAAATTGGTCAGCCGTTGGACTCACTGCATACCCTATAACTGTATGGCAGACCTTCTCCTTTCTCATTGGAATTTGTCGTTACTGTGGCCCTGCTCTATGTGTCTTTAAATTCTTAGTGGGGTTTTTCCCAAATTTTAGCAGCCCTTGCAGTCACAGCATGGGCATTACCACTATAGGAGACCCGCTCCTTTATAATGGGAACATTTTTTTTCTGAGACCCTCCTCTATGTCTCTTCAAAGGGGTATTGGGTTGCGTCCAAATTTTTGGCAGCCCTTGCAGTCACTGGATACGCAATAACAGCATAGGAGACCCACTTGTTAATAATAAGAACAACAAAGCATAGCCGGCTGATGGCTCTCTAACAATAGCGAGGGCCAACTGCTGGCCTTTTAAGAATAGTAAGGGCCGTCTGATGGCCCTATAAAAATAGGCTTTATGACTTTCAGAGTCCCTCCATCATAAATAAAACAGGATGTGTCTGATGATGTGTCACACACCACATTGCCAGATAAGGTTGTAAAATGTTAAAAGGACATTTCCCGGTGAATGCTTTTGTCTTAAAAAATAAATAATAAAAAAAAAAAACAATAGGATCTTTCTTTAGTATAAAAAACAGCGTCACCCATTTAACCTCAACGTAATCACATTGTTCACCTCATGCACCTCCTCCTCCATCTCCGAAATGACTACATCAGTCACAAGCTGACAGCACTGCAGCACTGCCTTGGCCAAGCGGCAACAGGCTATGCTGAAGATAACATGCTTAATGCTTAATTGACAAACCGCCCAGCGCTGCAGAGTTGTTGAAAGATGTAAAACAGCAGCCTGATCTGTGGCTCTCACCGCTGAACATACAGCCAGGCATGGTCGTGTGTGACAATGGGTGGAACCTGCTGACGGAGAAATGACAGCCGGGGTAGATACGGTTTCCCTCTATGCCAGTCCTTTCACTGAGCTAAAGAATATGGCTGTGGTGAAATACAACTCCCACTGAGAAGCTGTTTCAGATTGAAAAACAATGTGCCCACCAGAGGATTGGATTCTGAGGGATAACCTTTCTCACCCGCTCAAGAGCCCCATAGCTGCTGCAAAGTTAGCGCTATCATGAACTCTCCTGAGGTAGAAGCCAAGGCACACCAGAGGATTCTCTGGTGGGACCGTTCAACCCTGCCAAGAAGCAGTCCTTGCTAAGAAAAGTGTGTGGGAAGGTTCCCGGACACTCTATGGCTGCTTTTTTAGTGAGGAGGAAACAGACGCAAACACGGGGAGAACATACAAAGTCCTTGCAGATGTTGTCCTTGCTGGGATTTTAACCCAGGATCCCAGCGCTGCAAGGCTTCAGTGCTTACCACTGATCCAATGTGCTGCTGTTCACCCTCTAATATCTAACAGGCTGGAGAAACTTGCACCTACTGCCACTCTATCTTCAGCTCCTTTGTGAGAAAATGTATTTGGGCAGCCACTCAGCCTACCAAATAAAATCCCTGAGAAGGAAATTGGGGATGGCTTCGCTACTGGTACTTGGGGCAGTTCTAATACCATGGCGTCGTACCATAGTTTGCTGGAAATATTCCAGGCTGGTAGGAGGCAAGCAAATTCCCACAGAAAAGTACCAGCAGTAGTGTTCAGGCCACATTTCAAGTGCAAGCAGCTTTAGAGGACTTCCTGGGAGAAATGACACACAGGGTGTTACGCACACGCCCGGACAGACTGGCGTGAGCATGATTAGTGATCCCACTAGACCATGAACCGAGGAGTGCCTGGAGGGGTGTAACTAAGTATCAACGGTATCAAGGTCGCACGGCGGCTCAGTCGACTTCGTGAACCAGGGAGGAACCGAGCTGAGGGACCAGGTGCTACTCCAAGTCAGACCCCGGTCACAGCTGTTGACCCACATCTGTTAATGCAGGAACAGGCAAGTTAGACTGGCATATAGACAGGTGGGTATTGGCAGGCACGGCTGGTATGCAGACAGGTGGGTATTGGCAGGCACGGCTGGTATGCAGACACGTGGGCACTGGCAGGCACGGCTGGCATGCAGACAGGTGGGCACTGGCAGGCACGGCTGGCATGCAGACAGGTGGGCACTGGCAGGTAGGAACGCAGGCAGGATAGAGACCAGTACAGACTGGGATACAGGAACGGAGCCGCAGGTACAGTAGACAAGAAGACCAGAGCAAAACCCACTGGTGCGTAGACAAGCAGAGCAGAGCAAAACCCGCAGGTGCGGTAGACAAGCAGAGCAGATCAAAACCCGCAGGTGCGGTAGACAAGCAGAGCAGAGCAAAACCCGCAGGTGCGGTAGACAAGCAGAGCAGAGCAAAACTCGCAGGTGCGGTAGACAAGCAGAGCAGCGCAAAACCCGCAGGTGCGGTAGACAAGCAGAGCAGAGCAAAACCCGCAGGTGCAGTACACAAGCAGAGCAGAGCAAAACCCGCAGGTGCGGTGAACAAGCAGAGCAGAGCAAAACCCGCAGGTGCGGTGAACAAGCAGAGCAGAGCGAAACCGCAGGTGCGGTGAACAAGCAGAGCAGAGCAAAACCGTAGGTGCGGTGAACAAGCAGAGCAGAGCAAAACCCGCAGATGCGGTGAACAAGCAGAGCAGAGCAAAACTTGCAGATGCGGTGAGCAAGCAGAGCAGAGCAAAACCGCAGATGCGGTGAACAAGCAGAGCAGAGCGAAAAAGCAGGTGCGGTGAACAAGCAGAGCAGAGCAAAACCGCAGGTGCGGTGAACAAGCAGAACCTGATACACACAAGGTACTTACAATGAAGTAGCGAGTGAACACAAAACTCACAAACAGAAGTTCAGAGACAACGAGTTGGAGTTAGGTGCAGGTTCAGACATTGCAGGAAAAGTGAAGGTTCGGACATAGAGACAAACAGGTAACGGGCTAGGACACAGTTCAGACAGGAACTGAACCAGGAACAAGATACAGGAACGAGCCTGGGAACTCAGCCCCCAGGGTGGTGGAGACAGACTAGAAGTCACAGATACAGGTAACAGGCTTGGGAATACAGCCCCCAGGGGCGGAACAGACAAGATACAAGACAGGACCTGGCAACTCTGTTGCAAGGAACACACTGAAGAAAAGTGTTGCTCAGGCACCCCCTACTGGGTGGAGGGGGTTTAAGTATCCAGTGACTCACAGCAATAGGCTGGGGAGGCATTAGGAGTGCGAACACAGCAACTACAAGAATCAGGCAGCAATCGTGCCGCCCTAAGCAATCAGACAAGAGACACAGCAGGTACTGGAGCAAAGTGTGCAGCCTGGATTGATAGGTAAGATGGCGGTCTTGCATGGTGGGAGATGGTAAGCCATGCCAGCACGCTGCCAGGGATGTTACACAGGGTAGATATGGTTTCCCGCTATGCCAGTCCTTTCACCGAGCTAAATACAACTCTCAGCAAAAAAAGTTGTGGACTGGCTCCGTACCATCCCTGGCCACATTCACCTGTCCAGGTGTTTGTTGTTAGGCGGTCCTTCCCAGTAAGTTCACTGGGGAGGGCACGGGTGATGTTGTGGGACCCGTGCTTGTGGAAGGCGGGGGCGATACCGGGAAATATAGTGGCGGCTGGGGACCCAGTATGGACACCCGGCCACCACCGGCATTAGGTTGTGAAAAGGTTCCGCCTCCACGAGCTTAAAAGGCCATATTTCAAGTGCAAAGAGCTGCCCAGAAATCTGGCAGTTTAGTGTTGCGGCCTGTGGGTGGATGGGTGGCTGGCTGCATAATTGCACTTGCTTTCCAAGTGACAGAAAACTAAGCAGATGGTGGCCTCTATCATCATCATGGCCTCACCTCGGCACTATGAACTCTCCTGAAGGAGAAGCCAGGGCCCTCCGGAGGAGTCTCTGGTTCTCTGGTGGGCCCGTCCAACCCTGCCGAAAAGCATCCCTGGCTAAGAAAAGTGTGGGGGAAGGTTCCCGGACACTCTAAGGCTGCTTTTTAAATGAGGATCGGCCATGCTTATGCATGTTATTTCTCAAAACGCATTACAGATCAGGCCATTGTCCAACTCTGTATTCAATAAATTAAATGCGCAAAGAAAGATGTGCGTGTGTCAAAGCACCACCGACAAGTACGAGTTGATGTTGGACGGACTGCCATTGCTCCTGCAACAAGCTCAATTACAGGACTTCCTGGTAGAAATGACACGCAGGGTAGATACGGTTTCCCTCTATGCCAGTCTTTTCACCGAGCTAAATACAACTCTCAGCAAAAAAAGTTGTGGACTTGCTCCGTACCGTCCCTGGCCACATTCACCTGTCCACGTGTTTGTGGTTAGGCGGTCCTTCCCAGTAAGTGCACTGGGGAGGGCATGGGTAATGTTGTGGGACTCGTTCTTGTGGAAGGCGGAGGCGATACCGGGAAATATAGTGGCGGCTGGGGACTGAGCATGGACACCCAGCCGCCGACATGAGGTTATGAAAAGCTTCCACCTCCACGAGCCTAAAAGGCCATATTTCAAGTGCGAGCAGCTGTCAAAAATTTGGCAGTATAGTATTGCAGCCTGTGGGTGGGTGGCTGCCTGCATACTTGCGCTTGCTTTCCAAGGAATGGGGTAGGGACAACTGAACGCTGCAGTGGGACAAGGACGTGGACGGTGATTGTTACAAGTCTGCAACGACAGGTGCATGGCGGGAGGCATCTTCGCATGCGCCAAGGATCACTTATGGTGGGCACACTTTTAGGCAGTGACCTCGGAGTCAGAGATGCTTCCAGAGGTCTTCCCCATGCTGTTCCCATGTCTTTTCAGCACTGTATGCATGTGTCTGATGATGTGTCACACACCACATGGCCAGATAAGGTTGTAAAATGTTAAAATGACATTTCCTGGTGAATGCATTTGTCTTGGTTGAAAGCAATGCAAAAGTGCAAAAACACATAAAAAACGCTACGTGTGAACATAGCCCAAGTTGTGGAGGAGTATTTTTGTTTTTGGTTATTTATTTTGCCTTATATACAAGTCATTACCCTGGAAAGGATGTTCCATAACATATTTCCCGGGAAAATCCATTTTGGTTTCGTTTTTGTATATTTTATTGTGAGTCCATAAAAGTGGCGTAATACTCTGACTACGTTGTTGACAGCAGTGATCTGCGAGTCAGAGATGCTTCCAGGGGTCTTCCCCATGCTATTCCCATGTCATTTGAGCACTGTTCCCATCGATTTGGGCAATTTTTAGGCCCTCTGCAGACCGCCGGGGAGAGCCACCTGAAAAATGCTTGAGTTCCCCATAGACTTACATTGGGCTCGTTGCTCAGGTCGAGCACCCGAGTATTCCAATTTGCTTGACCCGAGCAACGAGTACCCAAGCATTTTAGTGCTCGCTCATCACTAGCATACAGCTCTGGAGGCATGAGCGAGCGGCTCTGGAGGCAGGAGCGTGCGGCTCTGGAGGCAGGAGCGTGCGGCTCTGGAGGCAGGAGTGTGCGGCTCTGGAGGCAGGAGCGTGTGGTTCTGGAGGCAGGAGCATGTTGCTCTGGAGACAGGAATGTACAGCTCCTTCTTGAGAGATTGCAAACACAGAAGAAAGCCTTTGACTTCCTATTGTATCTGTATTTTGCAGTATGTGCATGCTCAAGCAAGATCTGAGCTGCACACTTAATAGACGTCTTTTGAGTGATCGTTGGTGGTCACAGGACCCAGGACAACACCAATCTGCTCAGTCAAAGGACCTTAAACAAAAATAATTACCAATAGTTTACTTATTCTTTAATTGTTCCCTTAATTTTTTTAGCAGTGTGTTTAATGCTTGCATATTTTTTAGCTCTTATGGAGTGCTGTTGCATCCTTTGTGATTGTTTGCTTTTTTATTGCAGCTACATATTTTCTTTATTAGAATGGGGTGTGAATATTTACTTTTGTTATATGTTCCACTTCAATTGTCTCTTTAAAGGGGTGTTGTCAAGTTTGAAATTAATCTCTTAGCCAAATAATGAGGCATCACTTTCTTATCGGTGGAGGTACGACCACCATTGCCTCTACCGGTCCTGAGAATCAGAAGTCTGAAGAATCTTGACTGAATAAGGCGGAGGTTAATCATGCACATTGCCTCTCCATTCATTCTATTAGGAGCACAGAAGCTAATTGACCTCCGCTTCATTCAGCCAGGGCTCTTCAAAGGGTCATTGCGTTTGGACCCCAGTGATTGGAAAGTTATCACTCATCCTGTTGATAGGGGATAACTTTTAAACTAATTGGCTCCACCAAGAAAAGAAAGTCAGAAGCTGTCCGTCACTGTCACCTCATGCAGCTGTTGGTGTGAACATTTGCTTATTTGGGTTGTCCAAGTTGCATAACACACTTATGGAATAGTATTTCATGACTGCTCTGTCACTTGTTGAAATGACTGAATTGTGTTGGCACAGTGTTCTCATTCGATATCAAGCTTAGTGGAGATAGGACTATGCAGAATGTAGTGAAACCTATTAAGATGGTCTCAAATTTCTAGTTTTAAAAGTTTTAATTCAAACTGAAAATATAATGTGCCTTGCAATAAGTTTGAAACTATTATCGAACAGTCAAAGATTCTTTGAAAAGTTTTTTTTTCAAGAGCTTGTAACTAGCAAAGATGATTCATTTGCAGGAACCTTATCATTATGCTAATGGCAAGTCAGAAACACAAAGGATCCAATTGTGGACAAAAAGCAGGAAACCTAAAAAAAAACAAAGGCGGCCACAGAGTGAGACAATGTTATGTAGAATGTCATATAATATCATTATGCATTATGTTAAAAACGGGTCCCTTCTGTGACCATGCTCAGCATGCCAACAGATTAAATTACTCCTGGTCTTGTTCGTACAGAATGTTAGTGTGGTGCCCTTGCGGGTCCAGTTGCCACAGAGGTACTGCATCTCAGCCTGAGGTGTGGTACCCCACTCTCAGGTAAGGAGGGAGCACAACCTGGGACCCACACACTCACATCCAACACCACACCACTCCTGAGGAAAGGTCCAGATAGCTCCTAAGGGAGAGCACAGGCCTGGTCCCTGTCAGGAGGGTGGAACTAAGTAGAGGAGGTGGGTGGAGGAAGTAGTTTAGGGGAGCACTGAAGGAAGAGTATAAAAGAAGAGTAGAACCATCTAGAAGGAGATCTGTCTGAGGCGATACCTGGTTCCAGTCCGTGGAGCAGGAGTTCAGTGAGTGAAGACCATGGAGGAGAGGGGCCCAGTCAGGGAGGCCAAGTAGGAGAGTGAGGAGAGAAGACAGGAGCAGTGAGAAAGGCTCCAGAGAGACAGAAAGGGATCCTAGGGGCACGGAGAGTGCGGAGGCCACCCGTGCACCCGAGTTCATGCTGACCGTGAAGAGATCAGGCCGCAGAGAGGGGGACCAGCCCCAGACTAGTGGAGGACTACAAGAATCAGCTAGCAAACCGGAGGTTGCGGTATCTTCAAGTACCGTAACCAGCAACCACACACATTCGCTGGAAAGGTGGCCATTTAGTACAAAGGGGACAGACAGGACGTCGCCCAACAAGGCCCATGGCCACTGGCTTGGGACACTGTGTGTGAAGCGCAGGGCAGGAGGGTGAGAGCCAGCACAGGGAGACGACCTGGAGAGGTACACAGAAAAGGGTCCCGTTCAAGTGCACCCAAGTTGTCTGAGAGCTGGCTGGATCACTTCCCCGGAGTACACAGGACGACGTGGCAGTTGTAATCCGGAGTATCTTAATAACTGTGAGTAAACACTTGAAGACTGCACCCCGCTGTGTCCTTCACTTAATTGCTGAGTCACCTGCCTTGCACAACACCAACATCCTAAATCCCCTATTTAACTGCCCTGGGGCCCAGCTCTACCCATGGAGAGCTGAACCATCTCTGCAGTGTCACCAACACCCCTAGTGGATCTGAACAGCAGTGGCGGCCACCTATAGCCGCATACCACGGGTGACGTCACAAATCTTTATTCCCTAAAACTTTATTTCCCCAATTGGCTTCCCATTTATTGACCGCCCTGGGCCACGAACCGGGTCACTGCCGCCGTGACTACCCCAAAAGCAACTGACCGGCCTTGCTACCGAGTACTCCACGGCCCCAGGGGGCACGTCAACTTTGGCGTCACGAACAGGATCTACCGACCTGTTAACCGGGTCCTGTACGCCACAAAGACTGTGTACAACTGTATAAACTGCTGCCATTACTGTAGCACATGCGGAGTTAATGATATGTGGGATGTCCCATCATGGGCGGAGCCTCGGAAATGGCGTAAAAATAGGCCCCTCCCACTTTTATAGACTGTACCAGAGTTGTATGTCACTCAGGCTGAAAGGTGCCAGTGTGGCGCCCCTGAGGGTTCTGTCGCCACAGAGGTACTGCACCTCACCCAGAGGTGTGGTATCTCACTCTCAGGTAAGGAAGGAGTACAGCCCGGGACCCTAACGCCTGCATCCAACACATTCCACTTCAGTGGGGGCAGGACGAGATTGCTCCTAAGGGAGAGCACAGTCCCTGGTCCCTAGCTGAAGGGTGGAACTATGTAGCGGGTGTGGGTGGAGGAAGAAGTTTGGGGGAGCACAGGAAAAGAAGTGATATAAATAGGGGAACCATCTTGGGAGGAGAGTCCAGTCAGCGAGATCAGTCTGAGGAGGAGAGTGAGTGGAGCAGGAGCTCAGCAGGAGCTCTGCTCTGGAAGAGGGCCTAACCAGAGAGGCCCAAGTCTGAGGAAGGAGAGGAGCAGGAGAAAGGCTCCAGGAACTAGGAAGGGACCCTAGGGGTACGGGCAGTGCTGGAGGCCATCCGTACACGCGAATCCACCAGGAAGTGGAGGGGTCAGGCCGCACAAAGGGGACCGGTCCCTCAACTAGCAGAGTACTTTATGTCTCAACTAGAAACCGGAGGCTGCAGTATTTCAAGTCTTGCAGCCAACAGTACATATCAGTCTCACCAAGAAGGTAGCAATAGAGGACCCAGGGGATGGAACAGACGTCGCCCGACAAGGCCTGCGGTTACTGGATTGGGACACTAGGTGTGAGGTGCAGGGAGACGGCCAGAGAGAGAGAACACACAGAAAGGGGTCCCGCTAAGTACTCCGGATATACTTGAGGGTTGGCAGAACCCCTCCCTGAGTAAGTGCAGCACGACGAGGGAAGTTACACTGGTACCTGTAACTTGGATTGCAATAACCATGAGTAAAACAGACCCCGAAGACTGCACCTCACTGCCTCTGTCCGTTATTGTTGCTGTGCCATCACCCCTGCACAACAACGCCCAGCATCACCTATAACATCTACAACATTTCTACACTGCCCTGGAGCTAAGCTCTGCCTGTGGAGAGCTGAACCATCTCTGCTGCATCATCATCAGCTCCAGAGGATCTGCACCACAGCGGCGGCCCCTATAACCGCATACCACAGGTGGCGTCACGAACTATATATATATAAAACTATAAATCCACTGTAAATAATAATCCCCTTTTTATTGACCGCCCTGGGTCACGGACCGGGTCACCGCCACTGTGACATCTCCCCTAGCAACGACCGGCCCGGCACCGAGTACCCCACGGCCCAGGGGGCGTGTCACCAGCCTTCCCCTTTGTATCAGACTGAGGGGGGGGAGATTGTCGCCTCCCCCTACAGAGGGCTGTGTGATCTCATCCATCCAGCTACTGCAGCCCTGTGCTGTGTGATCCCATCTATCCATCTATCCCAGCTGCTGCAGCTCTGTGCTGTGTGATCCCATCCATTCAGCTGCTGCAGCCCTGTGCTGTGTGATCCCCTCCATCCATCCATCCCAGCTGCTGAAGCTCTGTGAATACAACACAAGTGTGAGAATGCTGGGCACCGTAGTAAAGTTCAACCTGGACAAGGGCTGGGGCTTTATCCGGGAGCCTCAAGTAGCCACAGACCTATTCGTCAACCAGCGTGACGTGGAGTCCCAGCTACAGCAGGGACGGGATCTGTACCCCGGTGACAGAGTCACCTACACCCATCACCGTGGAGAACGTGGGTGGTACGCCCTAAATGTATACAGGGTGGAAGAGGAGGAGGACGTACCCCTGCCATCAGAAGCTGATGACCCGGCAGGGCCATCCAGTGATGACCAAATGTTTCCCCGGAGGGAGCACCATCACTGAACCGAGCTAGAAATCATAAAAAATGTATATAGTTACCCGGAAGGGTATTAGTATAATTCTTGTGTGTCAGAAAGTTTTTATAGTACCCGATTAAGAAAAAGGACATTGTGGTTAAGGACGGTGATTAACCCAAAAACTGATATTGTAAAAAGTTAGCACTTCTTAAGGTGCTTCTTGTTGGTTTTATAGACCATTGAACAAAAACCCGTTTGGCGTGGCCGAATACCTGGTCCAACGAGTGGATCAATTATGCCCTGCAGCCACGCCCAGGGCCTAGGTTGGGGTTTTTTTGGGGACAAGTCCCCCACATTGCACTTCCACCAGTGAGATGGACACCCTGATAAGGATCTCACCACAGCCTACTGAACTTGTTTGACAAAATGTTATTTAAAGTGATCTTATATTGTTTTATATGTAACGTTTAAGAAAAAGTGCCTCCCATAAAGGGAAGAAAAGTTATCTCTTTACTGTTTTATCCGGAAAAGCATTTTAAAATTTTGCATGTCTTAAATTCTTGTTTTTGTACTCTGTTCCAGCCCGCGGATGTGCTGTGTTTAACGGGCGGGGGGGGGGGGGGATGTGGCGCCCCTGCGGGTCCAGTTGCCACAGAGGTACTGCATCTCAGCCAGAGGTGTGGTACCCCACTCTCAGGTAAGGAGGGAGCACTACCCGGGACCCACACACTCACATCCAACACCACACCACTCCTGAGGAAAGGTTCAGATTGTTATGATCTGCAACATGTACTAAGGAAAGATAGGGGAAAGCTGTCCCTACAGTAAGACTAAGCTGAATCCCTACGATGTAGGGGGCTGCCTGTTCCTAGTGAACAGACCCGCCTTAGTCCTCGGCTAGTCTGAACAAAGACCTATAGATGTAAGGGAGGGATCCCTAAAATAACTAAGGACTGGGACAAAAATGAGACACCTCCTAAACAGAAGTTGTTGCAGAACACAAAAAAACAAACTGACAAAAAGTACTAGAGGTCCCAGAGGACCAAGCGAACTTGACAGAGAAAGGCACAGAAGCACCAGGCTAGAGAAACAGTAAAACACTGAAGTCCAGAACAGCCAGAAGGGCAGAGCTGGAATATAAAGGCAGATGGTCACGTGACCGCAAACCACAAGATAGAAAAAACAAACAGGAGGGTTCTAACACAGATAGCTCCTAAGGGAGAGCACAGGCCTGGTCTCTGTCAGGAGGGTGGAACTAAGTAGAGGAGGTGGGTGGAGGAAGTAGTTTAGGGGAGCACTGAAGGAAGAGTATAAAAGAAGGGTAGAAACATCTAGAAGGAGTTCTGTCTGAGGCGATTCCTGGTTCCAGTCCTTGGAGCAGGAGTTCAGTGAGTGAGGACCGTGGAAGAGAGGGACCCAGTCAGAGAGGCCCAGTAGGAGAGTGAGAAGACAGGAGCTGTTAGAAAAGGCTCCAGAGAGACAGAAAGGGATCCTAGGGGCATGGAGAGTGAGGAGGCCACCCGTGCGCCCGAGTTCATGCTGACCGTGAAGAGATCAGGCCGCAGAGGGGGACCGGCCCTAGACAAAGGGGACAGACAGGACGTCACCCAACAAAGCCCGTGGCCACTGGCTCGGGACACTGTGTGTGATGCGCATGGCAGGAGGCAGACAGAAAGGGGTCCCGTTCAAGTGCACCCAAGTTGTCTGAGAGTTGGCTGGATCACTTCCCCAGAGGACACAGGACGACGTGGGCGGTTATAATCTGGCAGTTGTAACCCAGAGCATCTTAATAACTGTGAGTAAACACTTGAAGACTGCACCCCGCTGTGTCCTTCACTTGATTGCTGCGTCACCTGTCTTGCACAACACCAACATCCTAAATCCCCTATTTAACTGCACTGGGGCCTAGCTTTACCCGTGGAGAGCTGAACCATCTCTGCTGCGTCACCAACAGCCCCAGTGGATCTGAACAGCAGCAGCGGCCACCTATAGCCACACACCACGGGTGGCGTCACGAGTCTTTATTCCCCAAAACTTTATTTCCCCAACTGACTTCCCATTTATTGACCGCCCTGGGCCATGGACCGGGTCACTGCTGCTGTGACTACCCCAAAAGGAACCGACCGGCCCGGCTACCGAGTACCCCACCGCCCCAGGGGGCGCGTCATTAGCACAATAACATACTGCATTGTCTATAGTTTTCAGTACAAAAAGATATAACAATTAGGCTATGTGCCCACGATGCAGAAATGCTCCGGATTTTTTCCTGAGTGTTTCTGCATCTCCCTGGCAGAAAAAACGCTTGCGGATTGTACATGCAATTTTCCTACCAGGGACAAGCGGAAGTGAAGCGATCTTCACATGCATTTCCGCATGCGAGTTGTCAAGCGCTTTCCAAGAGATTTTAGCAAAAATAAATATATACTTACCTTCTGATGGCCCCCGGTGTCCTTGTCTTGGCTTGCCGGCAGCTCGCGGTATATTAAAGGACCTGCTGACGTCAGCTGTCGCGTGATCCGTCACATGACGAAATGACGTCACCGCTGGTCCTTTTAGTCTACCGCGAGCTGCCGACAAGCCGAGACAAGGACACCGGGGGCCATCAGAAGGTAAGTATAATGTATATTTTTTATTTTATTCTTTTTTTTACAGATACTACAGGAAGTCTCCTCTTCTCCAAACCCGGGTACCATCCGCACATTGAAACGCATGGAATCCCTATACTGTTATTGCGTATACAGTGACTGCGAGGACTACCCCTTTGAAGAGATGTAAAGGAGTGCTTCATTAAAAAATTTTTTCCCATTATTAAGTAGTGATAATGCCCATGCAGTGACTGCAAGGGCTGCCTAAAAATTGGACGCACTCCAATACCCCTGTAGACATAGAGGAGGTCCTCATTAAAAAAAATGTTACCATTGTTAAGGAGTGGGTCTCCTATACTGGTAATGCCCATGCACTAAGTGCATGACCTGAAAAATATTTACTCCTGGGGGATATACATGAACATACTGTATAACATATAGAATGTTAGCGGTAGGCCTCTAAAAAAATTTCCTACGGGCATCACGAACACCCTTAAAAAAAAATTACACACGTGGTCAAAATTGTCGGTACCCCTCATTTAATGAAAGAAAAACCCACAATGGTCACAGAAATAACTTGAATCTGGCAAAAGTAATAATAAATTAAAAATCTTTGAAAATGAACAAATGAAAGTCAGACATTGCTTTTCAACCCTGCTTCCACAGAATTAAAAAAAAAATTAAACTCATGAAATAGGCCTACGCCTCCCTCCCCCCTGTGTGTTGCTGTCCTCGCTATGCATGTCACCTTGCCAGGTTGGGTCAGTGACTTCACCGTCCACCACCTCGTCTTCAACGTACGCACCCTGGGCCTCCTCCTGAATTGGTGGCAATTGTGTCTCATCATCATTATCCACCTCTTGCGACAGTTTCCCACCGTCGTCTTCGGGTGACTGTGGCTGCTCAAATATTTGGGCATCACTACATACGATCTCCTCTTGCCTCTCTTGAAACGGGCCGGGCGAGAGGCCTGAATCTATAAATGGAAAAGTGAACAGCTCTTCGGAGTGTTCAAGTGTGGGACCACTTGTCTTCAGGCACTCGGCATGGTGGGAGGAAGGAGGATCAGGGTGAGGAATATGTGGTCAAGACTCATGGCTACTGAGACTTGACCGTGTGGAAGACAGAGTGGTGATGATGGTTGCAAAGTGACTGGAAGCATTATCTGCTATTCAAGAGACAACCTTTTTACACTGCTCTGGCTTCAAGAGTGGTGTTCTGCAGTCTCCTAGTAATTGGGACAGGAAGGTAGTTTGACATGATGTGGGTGTATGTTGTGCTCCCTCAGCAGGCACAATTTCATCTTGCCCACGGCCATGGCTTCTGCATACACCATCACCATCACGTCCACTTCCCCGTCCCTTGACACGCGCCTAGCCCATTTAAATGGAATATAATATTTGGCCCGCTCCAAAAATTGTCACGATTATTACCGCAGTAATATGGGATCACATCTGATGTCCACAGTTTTGGGAATTGGCCTTATAGATGTGGTATTGGTCAGCGACCAAGTGTGAATAAAATGAACTACACCTGATTGGCAGACTTTAAATGGAGAGTAATTTTTGGCACGCTCCAAAAAATGTCACAACTATTACCGCAGTAATATGGTATCACGTCTGATGACCACGGTTTTAGGAAGTGACTTTATGGATGTGGTATTGGTCAGTGACCAAGTGTGAATAGGATGATCAACACCCAAGTGGCAGACTTTAAATGGAGTGTAATATTTGGCCCGCTCCAAAAAGTGTCACTATTATTACCACACTAATATGGGATCACGTCTGATGATGGAAAAGTTTCTCTGCTTCCACAATACATCAATGCGAATAAAAAAAATAAATAAATCTGGCTGTATCCTGCAAACAAGCAAATGAAGCAGTATAATGGTGTACTGTATTGCTTTTTAAAGGGGTTTTCCCACTAACAAAAGTTAATTTCAAAAATTGTCTGTGTCTAACTGTATACGTATACCACATCCTCCTGGGCAGGGGAGGAAGCAAAAGACAATACAGACATTACAGCAGGGGATCACAAAGGATTCATTTTCTGAGGTAAAATATTGTTTAAAAACAGGCAGTGAATTATTTTACGTCACAAAATGAATCCTCTGAGATCACCTGCTGTAAAACCCCTTTAAGCAAATAATCCTGATTAATAGCAAAAAAAATAGCCCTGATATCTAGGGCTATAGATATCTGTAACATCAGCAACAGACAGAACTTTCAATGGACCCTATTCTGCTGTATACAGTGTCCACAAACTTTGCCTGCCTAACTCCTGCTATCACCAGTAATATATTGTTACGGGTCCGGGTGGTGGAACCTCTGTGCTTCGGTGCAAGGAGGAACCAGAAGGGCGTGACTAAGTGCCTACTCGGACTGACCCAGGTCACACGGCGGCTTAGTCGACTCCGTGAACCAGGGAGGGACCGGTCAGGTGAATCAGGTGCCACTCTGGGACCGACCTTGTGTGAGAGCAGGTGACTCCCACGGGTCAGATGACAGGAGCTGACCGGTACAGCGGATGAGCATGGCAGGAAGGCTGGCGGGTGGTCCGGGCAGATGAGCAGGCAGGTACGGCTGATAGCCATACAGGAGCTTCGGGTAGGCAAGCAGGCGGGTACGGCGGATAGCCAGACAGGTGCTTCGGGTCGGCAAGCTGGCGGGCATGGCAGGTTACTTGGCAGGTGCACCGGGTTGGCAGGCTGGCGGGCACGGCAGGTAACTGGCAGGCGCTCCAGGTAGGGAGGCTGACGGGCCCGGCAGGTAACTGGCAGGTGATCCAGGTAGGCAGGCTGGCGGACACAGCTGGTTACTTGGCAGGTGCTCTGAGTAGGCAGGCTGGCAGGCACGGCAGGTAACAGGCAGGTGTTCCAGGTAGGCAGGCTGACGGGCCCGGCAGGTAACTGGCAGGTGCTCCAGGTAGGCAGGCTGGCGGACACGGCTGGTTACTTGGCAGGTGCCTATGATAACAGTATATTTAAAAAAAAATAAAAACTCAAACTGCACTCAAAATACATGTTCCAAATTATTATGCACAGCAGAGTTTTCAACCTTTTCATTTTAATAAAGAACAAAAAATTGGTCATTTTTGAAATTATAAGCATTAGAAGGTTATTACAAACTGAAATCAAACAGTTTTCAACTGAAAACTTTATTCTAGGTGATGTTACATTTGCATATAGGACCCCTTGTTCGAAAGGAGCTTCTGAACTCTCTCGTCCATTGAATTTGTCAGGTTTTGGATGGTTTCTGCTTTAATTGTTTTGCATGAGGACAGAATACCCTCCCAGAGCTGTTGCTTAGATGTGAACTGCCTCCCGCCATCATAGACACTCCTTTTGATGATGCTCCAGAGGTTCTCAATGGGGTTGAGGTCAGGGGAGCATGGGTGCCACACCATAAGTTTGTCCCCTTTTATGCCCATAGCAGCCAGAGATGCAGATGTGTTATGTGCAGCATGAGACGGGGCATTATCATGCATGAAATGATCTCGATGGTCCAGATGGATGGAGTGGAGGATGGCTGATTGATGGACACCCCATGCAAACACGGCTACGGCGCTAACAAGGAGGAGGTGGAGTAATGATTTGGGCTGGAATCATGGGGAGAGAGATTGTCGGCCCTTTTAGGATCCCTGAAGGGGTAAAGATGAACTCCATAATGTATGTTGAGTTTCTCAAACAGCACTTCCTTCCATGGTTCAAGAAGAAGAACCGTGCATTCCGCAGCAAGATCATTTTCATGCATGATAATGCCCCTTCTCATGCTGCACATAACACATCTGCATCTCTGGCTGCTATGGGCATAAAAGGGGACAAACTTATGGTGTGGCACCCATGCTCCCCTGACCTCAATGCCATTGAGAACCTCTGGAGCATCATCAAAAGGAGTGTCTATGATGGCGGGAGGCAGTTCACATCTAAGCAACAGCTCTGGGAGGGTATTCTGTCCTCATGCAAAACAATTGAAGCAGAAACCATCCAAAACCTGACAAATTCAATGGACAAGAGAGTTCAGAAGCTCCTTTCGAACAAGGGGTCCTATGTGCAAATGTAACATCACCTAGAATAAAGTTTTGAGTTGAAAACTGTTTGATTTCAGTTTGTAATAACCTGCTAATGCTTATAATTTCAAAAATGACAATTTTTTTGTTCTTTATTAAAATGAAAAGGTTGAAAACTCTGCTGTGCATAATAATTTGGAACATGCATTTTGAGTTTTTTATTTTTTTAAAAGTATACTATTATCATAGGCAGTTTGTACAAAAACCTTTCAATTGTACTCCAATAGTTATTTGACTGGAAAATTACAATGACTGCAATTCATATAGGTAATTTGGGAAAATCTGAGAAAATATTATTTGCATAATAATTTGGAACACAGTGTATAGTGAGTGGCAGGCAAGCCCTGCATGTTAATTGGCTGTCTAAAGAGTGCCAAACATGCGGGGTGGGGACCCAAGCTCCCACCCAAGCATCCCGAAAGTACTTGCCAAGCATCTCGAGCAGTGAGATGCTTGGGCGAGTACCGAGCAGTGGCGAGCACTCTCGCTCATCACTAATAACTATACTTCTCAAAATGCTTCTCCTTTGGAATATGCTTCCAGTGTAAAGTAATAAGCATGCCCTTTCATTTTTGAGTGCCATGTCCACTGATGTTAAATGAAAGTATTTGACAGAGAATACCGTGGAGCACGAATGTCATGAAACGCTTCATGATAATTGTCAGATAGCCATAACACCCACAGCTATATTTCCTCTATTTCTATTTTTATGAAAATGAAAAAGTTATGGCTCTCTATGGTGTCACAAACAAAAGTGTTTTTTTTAAGTAATAAAAAACAGCAAATATAAAAATTTTAGTAGTACTGTAATGATACTAAACTGTAGAATAAAGTAAACATGATTTTTACCGTGCTGTGAATTCTATGAAAATGAAATGCAAAAAAATAGTGGAGTTGCTGTTTTTCCATTTCACTTCATAAAGTTATTTTTCAATTTTTCCAGATATTATATGGTTCAAAGAGTTGTGTCTCACATTCTTATGCGTTTAGAATTGCAAAGCAAAGTGCTTGCAAATACATTCAACTTTGCAATTTGCTTCATATTTAAATTCTCAGTTTTTGAGAGTAGAGAGATTTTTAATTCTATAGTGCACTGCTTCTTGCCTAGCTGATCAGCCACCCTACAGTCTCAGAGTGGCAAAATAGAGTAACTAGGTATGGGACACGCACCACTAGCAGGCTCTACTCTTTAAAGTCTGGTCACTGCTCTCTAAAGTTGGCCAGATCACTGGATCCAACGAACCTCATTCACCTTGCACTTCTCCCATGCACAGAGGCAAAACAGCCCCTGCTATCAGCCTGGAAGAGTGCTCAGTTTGGACCAGTGGTGCAAAGTAGGAATCTGAAGATTAGGAAGCGATGCACTCCTGAAGAAAAGACTTTGTGACAACCTCTTTAATCAAAAGTAATCTGTCAGCAGAATTTCATACACCATTCCCTAAACTATTTATATGCGTGTAAGGAGATGGACATACTACCCACCAGGGTCGGCTCCAAGTTTTCATGGGCCCCCGTCGAAAGAGTATCAGTGGACCCTTTCAACACATACCACCATTCATGGTTCACAGATACGCGGAGAAATATAGGTATACAACACAGGGCCCAGGCTGTCCCCTCATCCTTCACATATGCAGACATGAACACACACACAGTATGCAGACATGTTCACACAGTACGCAGACATGCACACACACAGTATGCAGACATGCATACACAGTACGCAGACATGCGCACACCCACACAGTACGCAAACATTAACACACAGTGCTCAGATATGCGCACACACACAGTATGCAGACATGAGCACACACAGTACGCAGACATGTGCACACAGTATGCAGACATGCGCACAAACAGTACGCAGACATGTGCACACAAAGTACGTAGACATGCGCAAACATGAAGGCATGCACACACATACACATGCACATGGTACACAGATATGGACACATACAATACGCAGACACGGACATACACAAACATATACACAGATACATACACATACAGACATACGTACATATTTGAACACAAATTCTTAAAAACACATATAAAACACACATAAATATATATATACACAGTCATACACACTGACATACACAGATATTCACATCATACATGCACACACACACACATTAGAAATATTTTTAATATTCGGATTGGGGAAGCCAGCAACAAGCCTCGCTGTCACGCTGTCTCTGTGTACTGGAGGTAGGGGGCCTAAGCTGACCCTGAGCTGAGGCCCTGACTAATCCCTCTACCTGGAGGTACTGTTAAAGGTACAGAGGTCCAGGCCGCCAGCGTAACCCCTACCTCCTGAGGATCCCTGCACCTAAGTAATCTAGTCCTGAGAAGGACCCCGATCACAACAAAAGGGGACAGGTAATAATATGCCAACACTCAGTACTTAGACGAACGAGACAGTACAAGGGTAAAACCAAAACCACCTTGCATACAAAAACTACACAACTACAACAGAGGGAACACCAACGGGAAAGGAGATAAATGATAAAGCGAGGAAGGGAAAAATCACACCAAATACACTTAGCTCTGAAACTCCAAATACCACGATCCGCTCTGTTAGTCTGCATGAAATGCTTTCACCGACAACTTCCCTAACAGAGCAGCAGACATATGAAGGAATCTCACTACTGCAGAATTGATTGCAGCTGGGCGAGGCTGGACCTTGTCTAGCACAGAGAGAGAGAGTTAACTCCCTCACTGCCGAAAAGCACAAAGCACCAAAAACTCAGCTGCGAGAAGTCAGGCTGTGCAATTGTGACGATCTTCGTGGCGACACAACCATGACAGTACCCCCCCTTCTACGAGGGGCCTCCGGACCCTCAGGGCCAGGTTTATCCGGGTGAGTTGTGTGGAAGGCCCGAATTAACCGGTCTGCGTTAATATCTGACGCAGGAACCCACATCCTCTCCTCAGGACCATACCCCTTCCAATGAACCAGGTACTGAAGGGACCGACGATTAAAGCGTGAATCAATGACCTTCGATACCTGGAACTCCAAGTTACCATTGACCACCACTGGAGGCGGAGGTAAAGGTGACGGTATCACCGGCGCCACATACCTCTTAAGCAACGATCTGTGGAACACGTTGTGAATATTAAACGTAGGGGGGAGATCAAGACGGAATGCCACCGGATTAATTATAGAACTGATCCTGTACGGCCCGATGAACCTGGGACCCAGTTTCCAGGAAGGAACCTTAAGTTTTATATTCTTAGTAGACAACCATACCAGATCGTTCACACTTAGGTCCGGACCAGACACTCTCCTCCTGTCAGCCATACGTTTGTAACGGTTCCCCATAGTACTCAGATTATTCAGTACCCCTCTCCATACAGAAGCGAGTGATGACGAAAATCGTTCCTCCTCAGGAACCCCCGAAGAGCCCCCTCTACTGAAAGTACAAAACTGGGGGTGAAAACCATATGCCCCAAAAAACGGGGACTTACCAGTGGACTCGCTCTGCCTATTATTAAGAGCAAACTCCGCCAGAGGTAAGAAAGAAGCCCAGTCCTCCTGGTTCTCTGACACAAAGCACCGGAGATATGTCTCCAAACTCTGGTTCAGACGTTCCGTCTGACCATTGGTCTGGGGATGAAAAGCCGAAGAGAACGACAAATGCATCCCCCGTCGAGTACAAAATGCCCTCCAGAACTTGGACACAAACTGAGACCCCCGATCCGACACCACATCGGAGGGTACCCCGTGAAGCCTCACAATCTCCCCAATGAACACCTGCGCAAGAGTTTTAGCATTAGGAAGAGCAGGAAGAGCGATAAAATGTGCCATCTTGCTGAACCTGTCTACTACAACGAGAATGACAGTTTTACCCGAAGACGGCGGGAGGTCCGTAATAAAGTCCATAGACAGATGAGTCGAAGGACGCTCCGGGATCTTCAAAGGTAAGAGGGCCCCAGACGGACGGGTATGTGGGGTCTTAGAGCGCGCACAAACCCCACAGGACGCAACAAAAGTTACCACCTCCTTATGTAAGTTAGGCCACCAAAACCGACGCGAGAGGAGATCCACAGTTGCTTTACTCCCTGGGTGTCCTGCTAAAGCTGAGTTATGGTGTGCCTCGATCGCCTTTTGTCGTAGCTGATCTGGAACAAACAGTCTCCCTGGAGGTCCAACAGGGGCGTCCCCCTGAGCCTCCAATACCTCCTCCTCAAGCTCAGAGCATACTGCCGACACCACCAACCCCTCTTGAAGGATAGGAACCGGGTCATCCGTATTCCCGGCCCCAGGGAAACTACGAGATAAGGCATCCGCCTTCACATTTTTTGACCCAGGACGAAACGTAACGACAAAATTAAACCTGGTAAAAAACAACGACCACCTGGCTTGTCTGGGATTCAGACGTTTTGCAGACTCCAGATAAAGCAGGTTCTTGTGATCGGTGATGACGGTGACCGGATGGACTGCCCCCTCCAAAAAATGGCGCCACTCCTCAAAAGCTAACTTAATGGCCAAGAGTTCCCTATTGCCGACATCGTAATTCCTCTCTGCGGACGACAATTTTTTAGAGAAAAAGGCGCACGGATGCCACTTACCAGGGGACGAACCTTGTGACAACACTGCTCCCACCCCTACCTCGGAAGCGTCTACCTCTACAATGAATGGCTGTGACGCATCAGGTTGAATGAGTATGGGTGCCGAGGCAAAACATTTTTTCAAGGAGGAGAAAGCTTGACAAGCCTTGTCAGACCACCTAGAAAAATCCGTCCCCTTTTTTGTCATGTCTGTGAGAGGTTTAACCATGGACGAGAAATTACGAATGAACTTCCGGTAATAATTAGCAAACCCCAGGAAACGTTGTAGTGCCTTAAGATTCTCAGGCAGATCCCACTCAAGAACTGCCCGCACTTTCCCAGGGTCCATACGAAAACCAGACGCTGAAACCAGGAAACCTAAAAACTGGAGTTCCTGTACGGCGAACACACACTTTTCCCATTTTGCATACAGTATATTATCCCGCAAGATCTGTAACACCTGCCTAACGTGCTCCTGATGAGACACCAGATCAGGCGAGTAAATTAAGATATCATCCAGTTATATGACAACAAACTGTCCAACCAGGCGGCGAAAAATGTCATTAACAAAGTGTTGGAACACCGCCGGGGCATTAGTCAGACCGAATGGCATGACAAGGTTCTCATAATGCCCCTCCGGAGTGTTAAACGCCGTCTTCCACTCATCCCCCTCCTTCATTCTAATCAGATTGTACGCCCCCCTGAGATCCAACTTAGAGAACCATTTGGCGCCCACGATCTGATTAAAGAGATCGGGAATAAGTGGGAGCGGGTACGGATCTCGGACCGTAATCCGATTAAGTTCACGGAAATCCAGGCAAGGGCGTAGGCCTCCATCCTTCTTCTTCACAAAGAAGAACCCCGCGGCCACCGGGGAAGATGAAGGTCTAATATGCCCCTTAGCCAGACTTTCAGAAATATAATCCTTCATGGCCTGCCTCTCAGGACCAGAAAGGTTATACAACCTAGATTTAGGTAACTTGGCCTCAGGGAGCAGTTTTACAGAACAGTCATACTCGCGATGAGGAGGTAGTTCCCGACACCCCTTCTCCGAGAATACATCCTCAAAGTCCACCAAAAATGGAGGCAAGACCCTAGGAGTGACAGCACCGATGACCGTATTCATGCAGTTTTTATTACAGAAATTACTCTATTGGCTTATCTCTCTGGATTGCCAATTAATAACCGGGTTATGCTTAGTTAACCAAGGAAGGCCCAACACTATAGGAGTGGGAAGACCCTCCAACACGTAGCAAGACAACAGTTCTTTATGTATCGCCCCCACTTGAAGTTTTACGTTATGCACAACATGCAAAAAACTTCCCTGACCGAGGGGCCTGGCATCGATCGAGAATATGGGGATGGGTTTAGCCAACTCACTCAAATGCATACCTTGAACCCGGGCAAACCGAGCGTCCACCAGATTAGCCCCGGCCCCACTATCTAAAAGAACAGATATCTTCTCAGTTCTCGTACCCACCACCACCTCCGCCGGTACGAGAAACTGAGATGACCCCAGGGACGAAATACCTACTCCCAGATTGCCGTACACCACACAACCTGGGATTAAAAGTTTTCCGACGACTCTTTACTCTGCAAAGGACGGGATGGACACCCCCCAATAAAATGTCCCTTTCTCCCGCAGAAGATACACCTTCCAGTCTTGTGGTGTGCCACCGGTCCCCTCCCCCGAAATGATGTCCCTCCTAATTGCATAGGCTCCTCTGGACTGACCAGGGGAACCACCATATGAGGGGACCTTGTAGGAGGTGGAGTCATCACAGGGGGTGGAGTTATCCCGCAACTCTCCCGAAGCCGTCTGTCAATGCGAATAGCAAGGGCCATAGCGGCTTCCAGTGACGCGGGAGAGTCATACTGTGCCAACACATCCTTTAATTTGTCGGATAAACCTTGACAAAACTGGCTCCTAAGAGCCGGGTCATTCCACTGGGTGTCAGTGGCCCACCTACGGAACTCCGAACAGAATTCCTCCGCCGGACGATCTCCCTGCTGGATCCTACGTAACTTAGATTCAGCAAGGGAGATCCGATCCGGGTCATCATATACAAGACCCAGAGCAGCAAAAAACCTATCCACTGACTGGAGAGCCGGGGAGCCCGGGGGAAGAGAGAACGCCCAAGATTGTGGGTCCCCTTGTAGGAGCGAGATGACAATTCCGACCCTTTGTTCTTCACTCCCCGATGACCGAGGCCGCAGCCGAAAGTACAACTTGCATGCCTCTCGGAAAACAAAAAACTTGTCCCGCCCCCCAGTGAACCTGTCAGGGAGAGCTACCTTAGGTTCTGGTCCGGCTTGCTCCTGGGGATACCAAACCTTGGACCTAACGTCCGCCAGCTCCATGGACAAACTCTGCAACTGCCGAGCTAGACCGGCTACTGAATCCATGGTAGCTGGAGAAAATCTAAGGGGTCGGTGAAAATGTCACGCTGTCTCTGTGTACTGGAGGTAGGGGGCCTAAGCTGACCCTGAGCTGAGGCCCTGACTAATCCCTCTACCTGGAGGTACTGTTAAAGGTACAGAGGTCCAGGCCGCCAGCGTAACCCCTACCTCCTGAGGATCCCTGCACCTAAGTAATCTAGTCCTGAGAAGGACCCCGATCACAACAAAAGGGGACAGGTAATAATATACCAACACTCAGTACTTAGATGAACGAGACAGTACAAGGGTAAAACCAAAACCACCTTGCTTACAAAAACTACACAACTACAACAGAGGGAACACCAACGGGAAAGGAGATAAATGATAAAGTGAGGAAGGGAAAAATCACACCAAATACACTTAGCTCTGAAACTCCAAATACCACGATCCGCTCTGTTAGTCTGCATGAAATGCTTTCACCGACAACTTCCCTTAACAGAGCAGCAGACATATGAAGGAATCTCACTACTGCAGAATTGATTGCAGCTGGGCGAGGCTGGACCTTGTCTAGCACAGAGAGAGAGAGTTAACTCCCTCACTGCCGAAAAGCACAAAGCACCAAAAACTCAGCTGCGAGAAGTCAGGCTGTGCAATCGTGACGATCTTCGTGGCGACACAACCATGACACTCGCTCACCTGCCCCTGCCTGTATCCTGTCCAGCTCCTCTGGCATGTGGCTGTGCAGGGCCGCCGGCGTGTCTTTGATGGCCGTCACAGACATGGCCCTGGACCATCAGAGGCGCCCACTCACTGTCGGGGCCTGGGCCGCTTCCCCAGCACCTGTGCAGGACCACCAAAGCTGCCTGATTGCTGTCACTTCACCAGACATGGCAGCATGCAGTGTGCTGTGCGGCTGTGTCTGCTAGTAATGACGCGGCAGCGACAACACACAAGCAGAATTAAAGGCGCAGTCGCCACTGCCCTGTCATTACTACCAGACACAGCCGCACAGGGCACTATGTACGGTCATGTCTGGTGAAGTGACAGCAATCAAGCAGCGCCGGTGGTCCTGCACAGGTGCTGGGGAAGCGGCCCGGGCCACGATGGCGAGTGGGCCCCCCTGATGGTCCAGGGCCCCGCAACTTGCCTGGGTGCGCCGGGTGCTGACACCGGCCCTGCTACCCACGTCACCCCTTGTAGACCTGTGTATTGTTGCAAAAGCATTGTGCAGTGTAATGTGACATGTGATATTAGTTATAGGTTGTGCTTTGCCCGACAATAGGGAGATTTATGGTTAATGTTTGAGACTAGCCCAGAGTGGGAGGGGTGGAGGTGAAGGGACCGAGACAGTTTCCTGTCAGGATATCAAATAGGGCCCAGCATGCCACAGATGCAGACCTAAGTTCTGACTAGTCAGCAGAGCCGCGTGACGTGGATGTCCCTGACGTGAGTGGAGACCAAGGCACTGGATAGCGTAATCCTGAGGAGAAATAGAGAAGTGACTGAAGGACAGAGTGACCAACACGAGACGGGTCCTGGGACAGGACAGCTAGCAGTATGGCCCTGATTTTATAATTCAGAGAGGTAACGGGCCAGGACAGAAAAGAGACTGTAAGACAAAGAGAGTTCCAAAGTGTCAGAAGCAGAGAAGCCAAGTACCGGCCATATTGGCAAACTAGTTCCTTTAAGAGGAAGAGAGGATGCAGAACTGAGGGTTGAGAATAGGACTCTCACTAACTAGACTATAGTATCATGCTGGGGTGTGGTGAAGGAAACGGGACTGTAACAATTCCCCTCCTCAGTGTGTCTTAGGAGGCAGTGATTGACAGCTCAGTCGTCCAGTCTAGTGAAGGGGTGTGCTGAGCTGTCTGTGCTGTGATTGACAGTTTTGCTGTCCAATATGGTGCAGGGGTGTGTTGAGCTGTCTGTGTTTTTGTTAACAGCTCGGCCGTCCAGTCTAAGTCTGGGAGGTGCTGAGCTCCCTTCTGGTATTCCCTTTTCCAGTGGTTACTTAGCTACTTAACTGATCTGTCTGGCCCAGATAATTGCCAGTCATAGATTTCAGCTCTGTGTGACTTGTTCCCCTGTGCCTTGTTCTCAGCATTCTGACTTTATGATACTTTGTTGCCAGACCCTGGACTTTCCTATTGACAAACCGTTTGTATTACCCCTTTTGCTCTGATCCGCTATGTTCCAGGTATTCTGACCTCAGACTGATACCTGATTACACCTTTGTCTCTTCCCTCTGTTTATGACATACCCTCCTGGCTATTGACCTCGGACTCCTTGACTTCCTGACTCACGGCTTGTTCGTGAGAAGTGACTCAGCGTCACAGGGACTAGTTGGGGCAGAATCAAGTACATTTGGAAGAAGTAAAGAGACTGTGTGTGAAAATTCTCCGAGTTGTAAAGGAAAAGTTTGTGAAGTTATGCACACACTATTGTACATAGTTCCCACCAAATGGCTGTTTAGTAAAACACTGTTTATTTTGGACTGGTGGTTTCCCTCATTGAACTGTTGAACATCCAGTCCTGGTCAGCTGAAGTCACTGGCATCATGTGGCCTGCAAGTGCGTACTGCCCCTTTAGAAAAAATTCAAACACTCAGATAAGACCACCACCTTCATGTAACATGCCGGGGCATAAGAGATGAGTGCCTCGCCCACGTTTATTGCTCCATGCCACGTTACATGTGCATGTAGCACTTTCGAATACAAGTTCAGTAATACTTTTACATGGTCAGTCTGTTCCTCTTTTACTGAGAAATAAGCATTTGAATTAATATGTAAATGAGGCTGTAGATCTGAAGCCTCTGTCACTCCAGCTCTTTTTCCCATCCAGTGCTGTCTCCTTCTGCTTGACTGACAGCCTTTATGTTGTGTGACTTTAGGCAAAGAGTCTGTAAGTCAAGCAGGAGGAGCTGGTCGGCGAATAGAGCTGGAGTGACCAAGGCTTCAGATCTGCAGCCTCATTTGCATATCAGTTCAAACACTGATTTTTCAGTAACGGAGGAAGAGACTGGCCATGTAAGTATTGCTGGACTTGTCTTTGAAAGAGCTGCATGCACATATAAATATGAACAACAAGCCTTCATATGAATATGTTGCCTCATATTATAAAAGTTTGGGCTCTTGGAAAGCAGGGATGAAAAAGATTAAAATGAGAAAAACAAAAATAGCTACAGTGAGAAGGAATCAATATTATTACTTTTATCCATAAATTGTACCTACCTTAATGGTGTCCTAGGTCACCAACCCAACCCTGTTTGTGTCTGTGTTGGTCTTTAGAAGAGCATAGACATCCACTCCTGTCCTCTGCTGGTTGTGAGGTTCCCACCACTTTTTGGTCAAAGCTGGGCTAACGAGCCCAAAGGCTATCAGCTAAAGTAAGCAAAAAACAATTTGT
Organism: Phyllobates terribilis; assembly: GCF_046119375.1. Classification (NCBI taxonomy): domain Eukaryota; kingdom Metazoa; phylum Chordata; class Amphibia; order Anura; family Dendrobatidae; genus Phyllobates; species Phyllobates terribilis. The sequence goes on along the minus strand of NW_027362761.1, from coordinate 502,733,328 downwards.
TTAGTCATACATACATGCCCAGTGTTTGTTTTTATACTAAAATTGCCTACATGATTCAAATCAAGTACAGTATATGCAAGTAAACTCTACTCCCCATACAGCATAATGGGAGCCAATATTAGACGATGTAACTGTGGAGGTACACTACTGCATACATCTGGAGCACACATCAACATGGTGCAAATCCAGCCTATTTTTGGATATTGTCTAGCAAGCACAGTGTGTAAGAGGACGATTGCTTATAGATGCTGAAGTTGTTCTAATGAATTATTCAGAATAATTACTATACAAACTTTGTTGAAAAAACAGCCCCAGATAACAGCAGAGGGGAGAAAGATGAAAAATGGAGCCAGCCGAGCGCTTATTCCATCACACTGCTCCATTGTTCTGCTCGCTGACGCTTGATGAAGTTAACTAGAGACCGGCTCTCTGAAAAGTTGAACAAATGCAAACAGAAATTAATTTTAATCATTACTGTTCTAAATTTGATTCTGGCAGAATGGCTGGAATTTTAATTCTGGCAGTTTATGTTGGATGTGTCAATACAAATTAACATTTTCTGATTTAATGGTGCATCAGGGAACTAAGCTCAGTGTAAGCCCTGCATTGTATTAGTCCCTAATGTGGCCTCCACTCTTTCATATTTTTTGTTAATGTTACTGATAAAGGTCTAGGTAAAGGGGAGCAACATATTCAGTGTCTAGGTAAAATAAAGCTATAAAGCTATGTTTAGGTGATGATCAACTATTTTTTAGTAATGGTATAATCCTGTATTCGTTACTTGATTTACCGTTGTTTTAAAGAGATTGTCTGGGATTAGAAAACAGGATTCCCTTTTAGCCCCACAAAACAGCACCACTTTTGCCCTTGGTTCCTGTCTTGTATTGCAGCTAACTAATTCAGCTTGCTAATTCACTTGAATGTGGATATTATAGTCAGGGTGTAAATTAAGACCTATGGGGAATGGGGCCATACTAATACTAGTAGCAGTAACACCAAATATTTGTGTCACCAAATATCAATGCCCCCTTGTGCCATCCTATAATTATAGTGCCCCGTTTGTGCTCCATTTAATAATAGTGCCCCCATGTGCCACCATATATTATTTATGCACAATTGAACCACTATACAGTTGTGCTCAAAAATGTACATACCTTGGCAGAATTTTTCCTTTCTTGGCCTTGTTTCAGAGAATATGAATGATAACCAAAAACCTTTTTCTCTACCCATGGTTATTGGTTGGGTGAAGCCAAAATCACCAGGGTATGTGAACTTTTGATCAGGGTGATTTGGATGTTTTTGGTTGTCATTAAGATTTAAAAAGAGAAAACACAGTAGTTTGACAATAAATGGCTTCACCAAACCAATAACCATGAGTGGAGAAAAAGTGTTTTTGTTATCATTCATATTCTCTGAAACAAGGCCAAGAAAGGAAAAATTCTGCCGGGGTATGTAAACTTTTGAGCACAACTGTGTATTATAAAGGAATACATGTCAGTTGATTCATGTTGCCAAAACTTTGAGCAGCTTGAATCAGAGCCTGGCTGCACAATTGCAGCCAGAAAGGTTTTCCTCTGAATCACTACGGCGTTTCAGAGAAAACATAGTTTGAGGGTCCATCCAGACCATAGGCAGAGATGAGACTAGTGCAATTTTCCCTGCTCTGCTGGTAATAGCAGGTCTTGCACTTGTGTGTACATTGGAAGACACCTGTCAATCAACTAAAGCAGTGCAAAAAACAACTGGAGTACGGCTAGGTCATCGGCGTTGGACCACAAGTGGAGAATTCTTCTGTTTTCCATTAGGTCTATGACATCACTTGATTAAAAACTGACTAGCTGAATCCTTCTAAGCTTTATGTAGAAACAGAAGGTCAATTTTCCCTGTATAAGTCATGAGTCACTGCAAAAGTCCCTGGCAGGGGAGAGGAGGGAGCAGCTGGATCAGGAGTTGAAGAGGGGAACTCCCTGTTTTTACATAGAGCAGAGAAAAAAGAAGAATTATCTGGGTATCTGGGTAGAAGGACAAAATGAGCAATTGTAAGTACACAGTGCTATATAATAGGATGACTGCTATATATTAAGAGGATAAAAACTTTGATGGGAGGAGGAGTGCTTCTTTAAACTGCATTGTCTCCATGACATTGGTTCTGGTGATCATGAATGATGTGGGTCAGTGATATTCCAATGATTTGTGATAGTTATAGCATTTCTGGATAAAAAAAACATATTTATGATATGTGGGGGTACCACCTTTGGAAACTAAATTTGAATCCTGTTCCCTTAGACCAGAGTTCGCCAACCTTTCTGAGCTTGAGAGCCACATTCAGCTACGACAGAGGGTCGTGAGACACATTCATCTCTGGGAGAGGGTCAAGAGCCACATCCAGCTCCTGACCCACTCACAGTAGTGACACCCAGAGCTGCCATTATCGGTATAATGACAGCCAAAGCTTTTCCACTGCAATCACACCAAGGCAGTATGCCAAGTGCCAGGATTTCCTATCTTACCCCCATTCAGACCTGTTCTTCAGTGCAGGTCTGCACACAAAAGTCACCATCTAGAGATCTACTCTTAATAGCTGTTTGCTACTCCTGGTGCTAATGCACCAAACTGGCAGACAGCCGCAAGCCACATGTAGCTCTCGAGCTACAGGTTGAGGACCCCTGCCTTAGACCATGTTCACACATAGTAGATCAGAAGCTGATTTTCGATGTGCATTTGTCAACAAAGTACAGTACACTGCTAGGGAATGGGGTTTTACATAACTTCACTGCATGATTTGAGGATGTGGTCTATTCTGCAATGGATTGTTCTGGATTTTACTACAGAATTAATCTTGGTGCTGCCTAGTCTGCAGCAAAATCTGTTAGATATGTGTATTTTGTCATGAATTTGTTGCAGATTTGTTGGGCTGACCTGTAGTTGAGATTTTCTTTAATCAAACAATAGTGATCGAGAATACAATGAGAATCACATTCTCGGTAATAATATGAATATCACACCATCTTTTATTACTTTATAACTTTATTAAAAAGTTGGAAAAAGTGCAAAGCCAGAAATACTTGGCTTTTTAAAGAGCAATTATGACACATACCAAGATAATTACATTACTAAGGAACGTGATATGAAATCTAGTATGGGGAATCGAGAGAACAAACGTGAGATAAAAAATACTGGGACTAATCATTAAAAGGAGCAATGTGTTACTCGGAATGTAGAAATCTTAGGTGGAATTAGGGGAATATGAGACATTTAATGAAAAGCGGCCAATCAGTTTCTGTCTCATCCCATTTGTAAATTTTATTCAACAGTTTAGAAATGAAGGAATAAATAAGATTTTCGGAGCCGCATTACTGATTTTTATCTACACCCGGTTTTTATAAATCACAATGTCCAGCATTCACTACCATTTTATATAATAAGAGGAGTAATTTGCTAACCTTGTCCATTGAAGTGCGCATTTTTATCAGCACACAAATCCCCCAAACTGTATCTAATGTCCATAATGTGTGTTGCATATCATTGGTGCAAGCTGTGTAGCCGCACAGGGGTTCATGTTGTTTAGGGGCCCACTCCCACCTCCAAAATAGGTGGAATTGTGCATTATGATGAGATATTGGAGCCTTTACTTACTTATTACCATTTCTTTACACAACCCTCTGTTGATTTCATGCCAAATTGCAAAATCTCTTCCACTAGGTACTGTTCCAATAGCTTCCTTAATGCAATGCAATACACCACTGGCGGAGATAGTGACGTGCCCCCTGGGCCGTGGGGATACCCGGAGCCGGGCCTTGTAGATGCTGGGGGTTGTAGTCACCGTGGCGGCGACCCGGTCCGTGACCCAGGGCGGTCAAACCAGGGTAGTTTGTGTATAGTCCGACTACGCCACCTGTTGAATGCGGTTATTGGGAACCGCCGCTGCGGAGCAGTCCGCTGAAGCTGGTGGTATGTGCAGCAAGGTGATGTAACTCCCCACAGAAAGAGTGGAGCTTCAGGGCAGCGCAAATGGATGATGGTGGTAGTAGTGCAAGGTATCAGTAATGACAACACAGAGTCTTTGCAGTGCAGTCCCAGGGTCTTTACTGTTGGCAATTATATGGGCCCCAACGGAAGTACCGGCTAGTGATGAGGGCCTGATCAGTCTGGGAACAATCCTAGAGTCCTCCTGGCCAGGTGAAGTTGTAGGCCTGCCGTTCTGACTATACTCTCTGGCTATCCCGCTTATAGTCGTGTTGTAGCCCACGTCCCTGAGTGTAACGTGCTGCGCTCACCTGTATGGCTGGCGACTCGGACCTTGTGTATTCCTCGCTCCTCTGTGGCGGTATGGGTCCTTTTGTGTGGCTGAGCCTCTGGGCTTCTGATGGGCCAGGAGACCTGCAATCTCCTGCCCTGCGGTATCTGCTGCTGGGTATGCAATCCTCACAGCCTTGGACTCCGGCGTCCGGTCCTCTGTGGATACTTTCCAAGACGAGCTAGCTCTGGCTCCAGTCCCTGGCTCTTTACTCCTTTGTGTCCTACTTGACTTCACACACTGCGACTTAGACTCAGACTCAGACCGACTAACCCCGCCTCCAGATCCAGTTATATAGGGCAGGATCCTCCCCTTTCTGGTCTGGGGCAGGAGGTGTGGCATGTAATGTGTTCCTGACCAGGAAACTCCTGTTTTGCTCCCAGACATGGTATCACTACAACTGTGGCAACCAGACACTCTGGGGTGCCACATTCCCCCCTAGTAAATTTCAGTACTCCGGGACTGAGCATATTTTGCAAAAATGTAACAGGTAACAATAAACAATAGCACTAACAATACATGAACATATTTACAGGCATTACTGTCTTTTTAGGTCACGGTATCATCCGTAACCAGGTGTCCATTCCACTGAAGAAGATGTAGTTTGAGGGACCCGTCCCAAACCCTCCACGGGGGCCCTGGGGTGGCTACAGGGCATTGATGATCCGGATGTTGGACCACGTCTTCAGCCACTTCCACGGGTTTTTGTTCTGTGGTCGGCACAAAGGGGCACTTTATAGTGGCAACTATTTACAGGGTAAAGTTTTTGGTTATTCACTGTCCATAACCTAAAAGTCTTTGGACCCTGTCGGGTAACTGGAAAAACACAATTAGTACATACATATAAAACATTTCAACATTTGCAATACTACAGTTATAGGTTACATCTAAATCCTCAAGCGGGCAGGGATTTGACCTCTGGTGCTTATGGTAGATCTACGTAACACACTGTCTGTCTGTGTTCTACCTTGGTCCCTTGTGTCTACCCCTGGTGTGGTGGGCTCAATCTTCACCTCACTACAGGTGTTTGGAGGTGTCTCTGGTAGGTTGGGCAGCTTCCTACGGGATCCTTTGGCTTACCGTGGGTACGACAGACTCGCTACTAGCAGAGGGTAGATTCTCCTGGTCTGCTGATGAGGAATCTTCTGTCTCCGGGGCCAATGGTTCTCCCAACTCTACTGGGACTTCTACAGCTCCCTGAGGGGCTGGTTGGAGAAATGTAAGGACTGGCACAACAATGGCATTATTCACTTGCGTCCATGACCGGGGAAATTCTCCGAGTACTGTGCTGACCATTTCTTCCACTTCCTCTGCGGGTTGAGGGATATCTTGGCCTTCTTCAGCATGCTGTAGCTGCTCGGGACACTTCTTCAGGTGGTCTCTGGAAACTGTTGCTGTCGTTTCTCCTCCATCCTTACTTATGAGGTACACCTTGGTGTTATCATGACTTGATGGTAGAATGGTGTATGGCTCTTTTTCCCACTGGTCATCCAATTTATGGAGCCGCCTTTTTCTCTTTAAGACTTGCTCTACAGGTGACAAGGGGGCAGCAGGTGCATGTTGATTGTAAGTCCTCTCTTGCCTTTCTCTTGCTTGGGACAGACTTCTTTCAACACTTTCCTTTACCTTAGGGTATTGCTGTTGCCGCTCAGTGTCCCAATCCGCATCCGGTGAGGCGTCCTCTGGTGTTAGGACTCCCATGTCCAGATCGATGGGCAGCTTACTAGGTCTTGCTCTCATCAGGTAAGCAGGTGTGCAGTTGGTAGAATTCACTGGGATGTGGTTGTAGAGATCCACCAGGTCTGGCAACTTTTCTGGCCACAGGCTGCGTTCCTCCAGGGGCAATGTCTTCAGTAGGTCTATCACCACCTGATTCATCTTTTCACACATCCCGTTGGTCTGGGAGTGATAAGGCGTTGTCCTGATCTTCTTGCAGCCGTACAGGTTGCAGAATTCCTGGAATACTTCTGCTTCGAAGGCCGGACCTTGGTCAGTAAGCACAAGTTCTGGGTAACCATGCGGGCGGCAGAAGTGCTGTTGGAAAGCTCTGGCTGCTGTCTGAGCCGTTTGGTCCTTGACTGGCACTACTACCAGGAACCGGGAGTAGTGGTCTACGATAGTGAGAGCGTAGACATAGCCTGACCTGCTCGGGGATAGCTTCACATGGTCCAGGGCTACCAGTTCGAGTGGCTGCTTGGTGATGATGGGCTGCAGGGGAGCCCTCTGGCTGTCACGGTCTTTTCTTCTCAGGTTGCATGGTCCGCATTCTCGACACCACCTCTCGACTGCTTTCCTCATGCCAACCCAATAGAACCGTTCACGTAGCAGGACTTCCAGCTTCTTCCATCCAAAATGTCTCGCTCCATCGTGGTACACTTCCAGGACCATAGACGCATCTCGCCTCGGGACTACCACCTGCCAGACCAGCTCAAGTGTCCGGGAGTTGACAGTTCTTCGACACAGCTTCCCTTCATAGATGAACAGCTTGCTCTTTTCTTTCCACAGCTGTTTGGTCTCTTCTGGAGCATCTGAATCAGGGTATGAGTCAGCTTGTGTCAGCAACTCTTTGACTAGGCGAACAGCCGGGTCACTGTCTTGTGTTTCTGCCCATCCATGGTGGGGCAATGGATTGAACGTGGCTTCTCTGTTGGCAGAGCACCTGTTCTTCACACAATGGGAGCACTGCTTTATCCCATGGCAGTGGAACGTGGGTATTTCTATCTCTTCCAGCTCCTCTGGGTCTTCTCCCCCGTCTGGCAAGTTAGGCATCCTGGACAGCGCATCTGAGTTTGCATTCTTGTGCCCAGCCCGGTACTTGATGGTGAATTCGTAATTAGACAGTCGGGCCATCCATCTTTGTTCCAGGGCACCAAGTTTTGCAGCGTCCAGGTGTGTCAGCAGGTTATTATCCGTGTACACAGTGAATTTGGAGGAGGCGAGATAATGCTTGATGCGCTCAGTCACAGCCCAGACGATGGCAAGGAACTCCAACTTGAAGGAGCTGTAGTTTTCTGGGTTTCTTTCTGTGGGCCGGAGCTTCCTGCTGGCGTAGGCTATCACCCTTTCTCTGCCTTGCTGGATCTGGGACAGCACCGCTCTTAGTCCCACGTTGCTCGCGTCCGTGTGAAGGATGAAGGGTTGGCCATAATCAGGGTAGTCCAGGATCTCGTCTCCGGTTAGGGTCATCTTCAACCTGGTGAAGGACTCATCTTCCAGCTTGCCCCATTTGAATGGTGGTTTCTGGTTCTTGGCCTTCCTGGACTGGCCTATCAGGAGGTCCTGCATGGGTGCCGCCATCTAGGTGAAGCCTGGTATAAACCTTCAGTAGTAGCCTACCAACCCGAGGAACTGCCGCACTTCTTTAATGGTGCAAGGTCTCGGCCAGTCATTGATTACGGTGATCTTGTCGGGGTCTGGTGCTACACCGTCAGCGCTTACCACATGTCCTAAGTATTGTACCTTGGGCTTCAGCAGGTGGCACTTTGACGGCTTCACCTTCAGGCCAAAGCCAGCCAGGGCTTCAAACACTTCCGCCAGGTGCTTCAGATGATCCTCATATGTCTTGGAGTATACTATGACGTCATCCAGGTACAGCAGGACTGTCTCGAAATTCTTATGCCCTAGACAGCACTCCATCAACCGCTGGAAGGTTCCTGGGGCGTTGCAGAGCCCGAATGGCATGCAGTTGAACTCGCTGAGGCCCATCGGGGTGGTGAATGCGGTCTTTTCCTTATCCGCCTCTGCTACAGGAACCTGCCAATACCCACTAGTAAGATCCAAAGTAGAGAAATAATTAGCAGATTTTAACGCAGCTAGTGACTCCTCAATCCTGGGTAGCGGGTATACATCTTTATGCGTTATGCGGTTAATTTGCCTGTAGTCTACACACATTCTCATTGTGCTATCCTTTTTCTTTACAAGAACTAATAGAGCTGCCCAGGGGCTACAACTGTCTCTTATTACCCCTGCCTCCTTCATCTCTCGCAACATCCCTCTGGCATTTTGGTAGTGTACTGACGGTACAGGCCAGTACCTTTCTTTAATGGGTGGATGGTCTCCCGTGGGGATATGGTGTTGAACCCCCTTTACCTGCACGAAGTCGAGTGGTTGTTTACTGAAGACCCTTTCATACTCTTGGACCACCCGGTATACTCCTTGTTTTTGGTGTTGAGGGGTGGCGTCAGTGCCCACATGCAGCTTCTGACTAGAGATGAGCGTTGTTCTACTCGAACTGTTCGCCAATCTCAAATTCGAGCTGTTTTGGGCGGTGTTCGAGCCGTTCGGCGAACACGAACAATTTGAGAAAAATTCGGCTGTTCGAGGTTATGTTCGATAACTGTTCGTGCACCAAAATCATAACTGGATTTTTTCTCAGTAATGATGAAAATTAATGTTAATACGCAGTTTGAGTGTACAGCGGGGTGGGGGGAGGGGCAGGGGATGGATCTCTGCAGGAACAATGAAGATCTCCATTTTTTTTTCTCTTTCCCGCATTTGCAGTGGGGAGGTGCAATCTGTCAGCCTATCAGCAGCGCACACACGGAGCGAAGTGCTTTTTTTCACACAAGCAAGGGCATGTGTCATTGGCAGTGTATGTCACATGTCCTTGCCCTATAAGACCAAGCCATTTTCCCCGTCGCCACCATTTTCTCACTGCTGCAGCTGCGTGTTAGACGGCACCGCTGTTGCTGTGTGCGCTATACCTTGTTAATTTCAAGCCAATTTTCGCACAAATATACAGATAGCTTGGGAGTAGGGAATAGTTGTGATTGCAGTCCTTTTAAGGACTAGGTTACAGCATTTCCTACGACTTTTATCAGGGAGGTCTGTGCTCTTAAATAGATAGGTTGTGGGAGTAAAGACTAATTGTAATTGGAGTCCTTTTCAGGACTAGGTTACATCAGTTCCTATCAGTTTTTGCCAGGCAGGTCTGTGCCAGTGCTGTGCAAGTTTTTTTCACAGCATTTGGCTGAATCTAGCAAAGCTAATCCTTTTTGGCCTATTGCAGAGTGTGTTAGTCAGTGGAGTAGCCTATCTGTGTTGCAAGATATACCACCTGTGTATAGAATACCAATTTTTTTACTGCACCTAGTGAAGTAAAATCTTTTGGGCATAGCATCATTCTATTAGTCCATCTATACTGATCTCCATCAGGTTGCAAATTAAAACTAATTTTTATCTGCATCTACAGTACCTCTGAAAAAATATTTGGGCTTCTACCTGTGTGTGGGACTTGTTGTATTAGTCCATCTATACTGACCTCCATCAGGTTGCAAACTGAATATATTTTTTTCCTGCATCTACCTCTGAAAAAATATTGGGCTTCTAGCTGTGTGTGGGTCTTGTTCTATTAATCCATCTATACTGACCTCCATCAGGTTGCAAACTGAATATAATTTTTTTCTGCATCTAGCTCTGAAAAAATATTTGGCCTTCTAGTAGTGTGTCGGACTTTCTCTATTAGTCCATCTATACTGACCTCCATCAGGTTGCAAATTAAAACTAATTTTTATCTGCATCTACAGTACCTCTGAAAAAATATTTGGGCTTCTAGCTGTGTGTGGGACTTGTTGTATTAGTCCATCTATACTGACCTCCATCAGGTTGCAAACTGAATATATTTTTTTCTGCATCTACCTCTGAAAAAATATTGGGCTTCTAGCTGTGTGTGGGACTTGTTGTATTAGTCCATCTATACTGACCTCCATCAGGTTGCAAACTGAATATATTTTTTTCTGCATCTACCTCTGAAAAAATATTGGGCTTCTAGCTGTGTGTGGGTCTTGTTCTATTAATCCATCTATACTGACCTCCATCAGGTTGCAAACTGAATATAATTTTTTTCTGCATCTAGCTCTGAAAAAATATTTGGCCTTCTAGTAGTGTGTCGGACTTTCTCTATTAGTCCATCTATACTGACCTCCATCAGGTTGCAAACTGAATATAATTTTTTTCTGCATCTAGCTCTGAAAAAATATTTGGCCTTCTAGTAGTGTGTCGGACTTTCTCTATTAGTCCATCTATACTGACCTCCATCAGGTTGCAAATTAAAACTAATTTTTATCTGCATCTACAGTACCTCTGAAAAAATATTTGGGCTTCTAGCTGTGTGTGGGACTTGTTGTATTAGTCCATCTATACTGACCTCCATCAGGTTGCAAACTGAATATATTTTTTTCTGCATCTACCTCTGAAAAAATATTGGGCTTCTAGCTGTGTGTGGGACTTGTTGTATTAGTCCATCTATACTGACCTCCATCAGGTTGCAAACTGAATATATTTTTTTCTGCATCTACCTCTGAAAAAATATTGGGCTTCTAGCTGTGTGTGGGTCTTGTTCTATTAATCCATCTATACTGACCTCCATCAGGTTGCAAACTGAATATAATTTTTTTCTGCATCTAGCTCTGAAAAAATATTTGGCCTTCTAGTAGTGTGTCGGACTTTCTCTATTAGTCCATCTATACTGACCTCCATCAGGTTGCAAACTGAATATATTTTTTTCTGCATCTACCTCTGAAAAAATATTTGGCCTTCTAGTAGTGTGTCGGACTTTCTCTATTAGTCCATCTATACTGACCTCCATCAGGTTGCAAATTAAAACTAATTTTTATCTGCATCTACAGTACCTCTGAAAAAATATTTGGGCTTCTAGCTGTGTGTGGGACTTGTTGTATTAGTCCATCTATACTGACCTCCATCAGGTTGCAAACTGAATATATTTTTTTCCTGCATCTACCTCTGAAAAAATATTGGGCTTCTAGCTGTGTGTGGGTCTTGTTCTATTAATCCATCTATACTGACCTCCATCAGGTTGCAAATTCAAAATAATTTTTTTCTGCATCTAACCCAGCCAATAGTTTTGGCCTAATACCACAGTTTGGCCACTCAGCTCTGCTCGGTTACCATCCATTGTTTTTTTGTGCAAACAACTCCAGAGTTGTGAATTAGTTAACCACCAAAATGAGTGGAAAAAGGCCTGCTGCTGGTGGAAAGGGGAATAGGCGTGTTGGGAAGGGGAAAAAAGGTTGTGTCCGTGGGGTAGGTGTTAAAGCAACAGTAACATCTGCAGAAGAAAGACCATCTTCCAGCCAAACTAAAATGTCTACTTCTTTTAGCGGACAATGTGATAAGATCCCTTTCTTACGGCCACGCCAATCGCTACAAATTCCAGATGAGGCACAAAAACAGCAGGTGCTTCAACGGATATCAAGTGCTCCTTTAAGTGGGCTCTCCTCCACATCAACTTCAACATCACAAATACTCCAGTCCTCAAAGGTGTCACCCAAATCGCACTTGCTTCCTCACAGCTCCCAAATCTCCAGCTGCCCGTCTGAGTATGAGGTAGAGCAGATGGTTGAGTCTGCAGAGCTGTTTACTCATACTATAGCCTGGGAATCAGAGGTCGACTCCAGCGCTTCTGTGAATCCAGACGAGGAAATGATCTGCACTGATGCCCAGAATCTTTATGAGTCGGATCCAGGACCAGACGCAGAAGGTTCTGACCATAATGTAGACCCTCATTCCCAAACTGTAACTCCTGTTGGTGGAGACAATGAGGAAGACGATGATAAGACTCAAATACCTGATTGGAGCGACAACTTTAGTTTTTTGTCAGGGCAGGAACAGGTTGGCTCTGAGGACGACGGGTGGCTCTGAGGACGACGGGTGTGATAACGCACAGGGTGATGATGATGAGGTCGGAGTTCCCACTTACTGTCAACCCACAGTCAGCCAAGAGATGAGGTCAGCAGAGGAGGTGGAGGAAGATGCTAGTGACGACGAGGTCAGGTTGCGCCTTCCTGGACAGAGACGTAGTACTGGAAGCACGTCAACAACTGCATCCTCAAACACAACTCTGCCTCTCACTAGAGATGAGCGGTGTTCGACTAGAACTGTTCGCCAATCTCAAATTCGAGCTGTTTTGGGCGGTGTTCGAGTTGTTCGACGAACCCGAACGATTTGCAAAAAATTCGGCTGTTCGAGGTTATGTTCGATAACTGTTCGTGCACCAAAAGCGTGTCCTGCATGTCTGGCGCTATTTAGAGCACCAATCATGCAGGGATTGTCTGCCACTCACTGTAATGCCACAGCCATGGTGGTTGTGGCATTACAGTGATTGCCCAAATCGATGGGAACAGTGCCAACAGTGAAACATGAAAAGCCGGCAATTCAGCAGCGGCATACACCTGTACTCGACAATTTAGAACCGAAAGAATAGAGCTTCACACATAGATTAGATAGATATAAACATGTCAGCCACATATATACGAAGTACAGTGAAAGTGCTGCTTACTGTACTTGTCATTTAGCGTAAAGGATTTATCAAAAAAAATAATAGTGTTTTCATGCACCGTCTCTTTAAAAAAGCCGGCCGGCAATTCAGCAGCGGTACCCGACAATTTATAACAGACAGAATAGAGCTTCACACATAGATTAGATAGATAGAAACATGTCAGCCACATATATACGAAGTACAGTGACAGTGTTGCTTACTGTACTTGTCATTTAGCGTAAAGGATTTATCAAAAAAAATAATAGTGTTTTCATGCACCGTCTCTTTAAAAAAGCCGGCCGGCAATTCAGCAGCGGTACCCGACAATTTATAACAGACAGAATAGAGCTTCACACATAGATTAGATAGATAGAAACATGTCAGTCACATATATATGAAGTACAGTGATAGTGTTGGTTACTGTACTTGTCATTTAGTATTAAAATAAAGGATTTATTATTAAAAAAATTGGCGTGGGGTTCCCCTTAATTTTAGGCTCTAGCGGAGGTTAAGCAGACGGCTGGGGCAGATGTTTGAAGCCTGGGAAGGGGGTAATACCCACGGAGCTTCCCAGGCTACTAATATCAGCCCCCAGCTGAATACATAGCCTTTACTAGCTATTAAAATGGGGGACACCCCAAAAAAAATGACGTGGGGTCCCCCCTAATTTAATAGCTAGCAAAGGCTAGGCAGACAGCTGGGGGCTGATATTAATAGCCCAGGAAGGGAGCCATGAATATTGGCCCCCTCCCAGGCTAGAAACACCAGCCGTCAGCCGCCCCAGAAATGGCGCATTCATAGGATGCGCCAATTCTGGCACTTAGCCTCGCTCTTCCACGCTGCCCTGGTGCGGTGGCAGGGGGTAATAGGGTTGGGGTTGATGTCAGCTTATAATGCCAGCTGACATCAAGCCCAGGTTAGTAATGGAGAGGCGTCTATAAGACACCCCCATTACTAACCCCATAGTCAAAGCTAAAAAAAACACAAACACCCAGAATAAAGTCCTTTAATTGAAATAAAGACACAATCCTTTATTGTTCTAAATTAAACCATACTTACCATCACGCCCATTCCAGCTGAAGCCAACGATCTCCTGCAATAAAAGAAAAATAATAAAGCAACCTCATCCTTACCTTTCCATGGTTCCCACGACAGCTTCAGCTCTGCTACATCGAGATGACAGGCTGGACCGCAGCAGAACGCTGCCATCCAGCCTCTCATCCCGCAGACACTGAGAAGCGCAGGCTTGCTTGCGCTGCTCAGCGTCTCTCTGTGACGACATCCAGATGAGCCGAGTTCATGTCCAATGAACTCGGCTCACCTCATGCACGTCACTGACAGCGTGGGAAAATTCTCACGCTGAAGCGGTGAGTGCAGGAGAATTCTCCCACGCTGTCAGTGACGTGCATAAGGTGAGCTCATGTCCAATGAACTCAGCTCACCTCCTGCACGTCACTGACAGCGTGGGAGAATTCTCCTGCACTCAGCGCTTCAGCGTGAGAATTCTCCCACGCTGAAGCGCTGAGTGCAGGAGAATTTTCCCACGCTGTCAGTGACGTGCATAAGGTGAGCTCATGTCCAATGAACTCAGCTCACCTCCTGCACGTCACTGACAGCGTGGGAGAATTCTCCTGCACTCAGCGCTTCAGTGTGAGAATTCTCCCACGCTGAAGCGCTGAGTGCAGGAGAATTTTCCCACGCTGTCAGTGACGTGCATGAGGTGAGCCGAGTTCATTGGACATTAACTCGGCTCATCTGGATGCCCTCACAGAGAGACACTGTGGAGCGCAAGCAAGCCTGCGCTTCTCAGTGTCTGCGGGATGAGAGGCTGGATGGCAGCGTTCTGCTGCGGTCCAGCCTGTCATCTCGATGTAGCAGAGCTGAAGCTGTCATGGGAACCATGGAAAGGTAAGGATGATGTTGCTTTATTATTTTTCTTTTATTTCAGGAGATCGTTGGCTTCAGCTGGAATGGGCATGATGGTAAGTATGGTTTAATTTAGAACAATAAAGAATTGTGTGTTTATTTCAATTAAAGGACTTTTTTCTGGGTGTTGTGTTTTTTTTAAATACTTTACTAGAAATTCATGGTGGTCATGTCTAATATTGGCGTGACCCCATGAATTTCGGGCTTAGGGCCAGCTGATAATGCCAAGCTGGCCCTAACCCCTTTATTACCCAGTGAGCCACCGCATCAGGGCCCTGGATGAGTTGGGTACAGCGCCAGAAGATGGCGCTTCTATGAACGCGCCATTTTCCGGGGTGGATGCGGACTGCAATTTGCAGCGGGGGTGGCCCAGAAAGCTTGGGCCTCCCTGCGCTGCGGATTCCAGCCCCCAGCTGCCTAGTTGTACCTGGCTGGACACAAAAACAGGGCGAAGCCCCACGTCAATTTTCTTTAAATTATTTCATGAAATAATTAAGAAAAAAAGGGCTTCCCTATATTGTTGTGTCCGGCCAGGTACAAATAGGCAGCTGGTGGTTGGGGGCAGCCCGTTCCTGCCTGCTGTACCTGGCTGGACACAAATATAGTGCGAAGCCCCACGTCAATTTTTTTTAAATTATTTCATGAATTTCCTGAAATAATTTAAAAAAATTGAAGTGGGGCTTCGCACTATATTTGTGTCCAGCCAGGTACAGCAGGCAGGAACGGGCTGCCCCCATCCACCAGCTGCCTATTTGTACCTGGCCGGACACAACAATATAGGGAAGCCCTTTTTTTCTTAATTATTTCATGAATTTCATGAAATAATTAAAAAAAAAGTACGTGGGGCTTCGCCCTATTTTTGTGTCCAGCCAGGTACAACTAGGCAGCTGGGGGCTGGAATCTGCAGCGCAGGGAGGCCCAAGCTTTCTGGGCCCCCCCCCGCTACAAATTGCAGTCCGCAGCCACCCCGGAAAATGGCGCGTTCATAGAAGCGCCATCTTCTGGCGCTGTACCCAACTCATCCAGGGCCCTGGTGCGGTGGCTCACTGGGTAATAAAGGGGTTAGGGCCAGCTTGGTATTATCAGCTGGCCCCAAGCCCAAAATTCATGGGGTCACGCCAGTATTAGACATGACCGCCATGAATTTCTAGTAAAGTATTTAAAAAAAACACAACACCCAGAATAAAGTCCTTTAATTGAAATAAAGACACAATTCTTTATTGTTCTAAATTAAACCATACTTACCATCACACCCATTCCAGCTGAAGCCAACGATCTCCTGCAATAAAAGAAAAATAATAAACCAACCTCATCCTTACCTTTCCATGGTTCCCACGACAGCTTCAGCTCTGCTACATCGAGATGACTGGCTGGACCGCAGCAGAACGCTGCCATCCAGTCTGTCATCCCGCAGACACTGAGAAGCGCAGGCATGCTTGCGCTCCTCACTGTCTCGCTGTGACGGCATCCAGATGAGCCGAGGTCATGTCCAATGAACTCGGCTCACCTCATGCACGTCACTGACAGCGTGGGAAAATTCTCACGCTGAAGTGCTGAGTGCAGGAGAATTCTCCCACGCTGTCAGTGATGTGCATGAGGTGAGCTCATGTCCAATGAACTCAGCTCACCTCCTGCACGTCACTGACAGCGTGGGAAAATTCTCCTGCAATCAGCGCTTCAGCGTGAGAATTTTCCCACGCTGTCAGTGACGTGCATGAAGTGAGCCGAGTTCATTGGACATGAACTCGGCTCATCTGGATGTCGTCACAGAGAGACGCTGAGCAGCGCAAGCAAGCCTGCGCTTCTCAGTGTCTGCGGGATGACAGGCTGGATGGCAGCGTTCTGCTGCGGTCCAGCCTGTCATCTCGATGTAGCAGAGCTGAAGCTGTCGTGGGAACCATGGAAAGGTAAGGATGAGGTTGCTTTATTATTTTTCTTTTATTGCAGGAGATCGTTGGCTTCAGCTGGAATGGGCGTGATGGTAAGTATGGTTTAATTTAGAACAATAAAGGATTGTGTCTTTATTTCAATTAAAGGACTTTATTCTGGGTGTTTGTGTTTTTTTTAACTTTGACTATGGGGTTAGTAATGGGGGTGTCTTATAGACGCCTCTCCATTACTAACCTGGGCTTGATGTCAGCTGGCATTATAAGCTGACATCAACCCCAACCCTATTACCCCCTGCCACCGCACCAGGGCAGCGTGGAAGAGCGAGGCTAAGTGCCAGAATTGGCGCATCCTATGAATGCGCCATTTCTGGGGCGGCTGACGGCTGGTGTTTCTAGCCTGGGAGGGGGCCAATATTCATGGCTCCCTTCCTGGGCTATTAATATCAGCCCCCAGCTGTCTGCCTAGCCTTTGCTAGCTATTAAATTAGGGGGGACCCCACGTCATTTTTTTTGGGGGGTCCCCTATTTTAATAGCTAGTAAAGGCTATGTATTCAGCTGGGGGCTGATATTAGTAGCCTGGGAAGCTCCGTGGGTATTACCCCCTTCCCAGGCTTCAAACATCTGCCCCAGCCGTCTGCTTAACCTCCGCTAGAGCCTAAAATTAAGGGGAACCCCACGCCAATTTTTTTAATAATAAATCCTTTATTTTAATACTAAATGACAAGTACAGTAACCAACACTATCACTGTACTTCATATATATGTGACTGACATGTTTCTATCTATCTAATCTATGTGTGATGCTCTATCTTTCTGTTCTAAATTGTCGGGTACCGCTGCTGAATTGCCGGCCGGCTTTTTTAAAGAGACAGTGCATGAAAACACTATTATTTTTTTAAATAAATCCTTTACACTAAATGACAAGTACAGTAAGCAACACTATCACTGTACTTATTATATATGTGACTGACATGTTTCTATCTATCTAATCTATGTGTGAAGCTCTATTCTTTCTGTTCTAAATTGTCGGGTACAGATGCTGAATTGCCGGCCGGCTTTTTTAAAGAGACGGTGCATGAAAACACTAATATTTTTTTTAATAAATCCTTTACACTAAATGAAAAGTGCAGTAACCACCACTGTCACTGTGCTTCTTATATGTGTGACTGACATGTTTCTATCTATCTAATCTATGTGTGATGCTCTATTCCTTCTTGTCTAAATTGTCGGGTACCGGTGTATGCCGCTGCTGAATTTGCCGGCCGGCTTTTTTAAAGAGAGTGTCTTCTGAGCAGTTTGTCAGCTTTTGGACACCTTTGCAGGTGTTTTCTATGTGTTTCTATGTGTTTTTGTTTGCCTGCCATTGGTTTTAACGGTGTTCGACGGTGTTCTAAGGTGTTCGACGAACAGTTCGACGAACAGTTCCTCGAACATCCCGGTGTTCGACGAACCGAACCGAACCCGAACACTACGGGGGTGGCTCAACACTACCTCTCACCACAAGTCGTGGTGGCTCTTCAGGTCGCATGGGTGCTAAGCCTTGCATAGCCTGGGCATTTTTTCAGATCGATAAAGATGACCCAACTCATGTTATCTGTAACATTTGTCAGCAAAAGCTAAGTAGAGGCCAAAAAATACATAGTTTGAGTACTTCATGCATGAACCGGCACATGGACATGAAGCATAAGTTGCAGTGGGAAGCTCAGTGTGCTACAATGCGGCCTAGCTGGCCGGGCCAACCACCGTCTGCCATATCTTGTGCATCCGCGGCCTCTTCATCCTCTGTGACTGGGGGGACAGCAGTCACACCTGTTTTGGGGCGCAGACCTGCCACCTCTTTACCCGCAACAGCCAGCGTGATTGGCAGGTCATCATTTTCTTTGAAGGTGGTAACACCAGCTGGTGTTGAGCGCTGTCCGACATCGATAGCACCACCTTTGGATCAAGGCAACCTAACATGTCCGCCTGCATCTTCCTCACAGACCGGCAGTTTGCCGGGGACACCCTTATCAACCCCGTCTAAGCACAATAGCCAGCCCTCGGTCCCTCAGATGTGGACAAGTAAAAGACCATTTCCTCCTAGCCATGAGAAAGCTAAGAGGTTGAATTTCACCATCTGCAAGCTCTTGGCTACAGAAATGCTGCCTTTCCGCCTGGTGGACACAGAGGATTTTCGAAACCTTATGTCCGTCGCAGTGCCCCAGTACCAGATGCCCAGTCGGCACTACTTCTCAAAGAAAGGTGTGCCTGCGCTCCACCAGCATGTCGCACATAACATCACCGCTTCTTTGAGAAACTCTGTGTGTGACAGGGTGCATTTCACCACAGACAATTGGACGAGTAGGCATGGACAGGGGCGTTACATGTCGCTGACTGGGCACTGGGTAACTATGGTGACAGCAGGACAAGGGGCTGCTGTCCAAGTCTTGCCGTCCCCACGAGTTGTGCGTCAATCCTCTTTATGTCAAAGTTCCTCCACTGCTTCTGCCTCCTCAACCTCCTCTCGGTCTTCCACCTGCACCCAAAGCCTGTCTGGTCATGCCACAAGCTTTCTAACTGCGCAGAAGGGATCCTGCACACCTCCTTACTATGCTGGCAGTAGGGCTCAACGTCATCAGGCGGTTTTTACATTGAAATGTCTGGGAAATGTGAGTCACACAGCTGAGGAGTTGTGGTCAGCTCTGGAGAACCAATTTCATGAATGGTTGTCTCCACTGGACCTGAAACCAGGGAAGGCCTTGTGCGACAATGCTGCAAACCTGGGTGCGGCCCTTCGCCGGGGCAATGTCACACACGTGCCTTGTATGGCTCACGTGTTGAACCTGGTTGTCCAGCAATTTTTAGCCCACTATACCAGACTAGATGGCCTTCTGCAGAGGGCACGGTCGCTGTGTGCTCACTTCCGCCGTTCGCATCCCGCAGCTCAGCGACTTACATCTCTACAGAAGTCGTTGGGCCTGCCACTTCACCGGCTAAAATGTGATGTGCCTACCCGGTGGAATTCAACTCTGCACATGTTGCAGCGACTGTGGCAGCACCGACAAGCCCTGGTGCAATACGTTCTGACGTATAGCCTGGGCCAACGAGATTCAGAGGTGGGGCAAATCACGCTGGAGGAGTGGTCTCAGATCAGGGACCTATGCACTCTTCTGCACAGTTTTGAAATGGCGACGAAGATGTTTAGTGCTGACGATGCCATTATCAGCATGACTATTCCGGTGATTTACATGCTGGAGCACATGTTAAACAGAATTCGGAGTCAGGTGGTGGCACAAGAGGAGGCGGAGGAAGTAGAGGAGGAGGAGTTGTATGCGGAAGGGCTAACATCTGCAAGGTCCAGACGGTCGGCAGCACCAAGGCAGCAGGCATGTGAGGGTGGGGCAGATGGTTTTACCAGGGCGCATGGTAGCAGCCAAACTAGTGAGGAAGGTGCAGGAGCCCAGGAAGAAGTGGAGGACGAACTGATGGAAGACTCATCAGATGAGGGAGACCTTGATCACATTTCTGTTGTGCGAGGTTGGGGGGAGAGGACAGAGGAAGGAAGCATGATTGTTACCTCGCCACCAACACAACAGGGACTTGGTGCTCCTGGATGCGCAACACACATGAGTGCCTTCTTGCTGCACTACCTGCAACATGACCCTCGAATTGTGAGAATTAGAAATAATCCTGACTACTGGGTTGCCACACTGTTAGATCCCCGGTACAAAAGTAAATTTGCAGAAATTATTCCTGCCATAGAAAGGGATGCACGCATGCAGGAGTATCAGCAGAGACTGTTGCAGAATCTTACATGTGCTTTTCCACAAAATACCAGTGGTGCACGTAGTGAATCTCACAGTTCCAACTTGCCAACCGTGGGACCGTCAAGTGTTCAGCACTCAAACCGTAACAGAACCACAGTATCTGCTGGTAACATCAATTTTGCGGAATCATTTCACCACTTTTTTAGCCCATCCTTTGCAAGGCCACAGGAGACAAGAAGTCTGACACATAGTCAACGCCTAGAGACGATGGTACAGGAGTATCTCCAAGTAAACATTGAAGCCACGACTGTGTCACTGGACCCTTGCTCTTTTTGGGCTTCCAATCTGGATAAATGGCCGGAGCTAGCCACTTACGCCTTGGAGATCTTGTCATGCCCCGCAGCCAGCGTTCTGTCTGAACGTGTGTTCAGCGCTGCTGGTGGTGTGCTGACAGATAGGCGCACGCGGCTCTCCACTGATAATGTAGACAGACTCACGTTCATAAAGATGAACAAATCATGGATCCGAAACGACTTTTCTACCCCTGTGTCATCCTGGGGAGAGTAAAAGCTTGATGATTGGTTAAAATCACCCTACCAACCGTTTTAAGCTTTCAAATTACTAATCATGTTTATCTGTATCTTGACTGGAAAATAATTTGGGCTTTGTAGCAGTGTGCAGCACTGATCCTATTAGGCCATCTATTCTAAAGCTTCACCAGATTTAAAATTAAAAATAATTTTTAGCTGCATCTAGCCCGGAAAATAATTTTGGGGCTCCGAGATGCGCAAGGCACATAAGTGCCTTCTTGCTGCACTACCTGCAGCATGACCCTCATATTGTCAGAATTCGAAGTAATCATGACTACTGGGTTGCCACACTCTTAGATCCCCCAAACTTTTCGATCAACCTTTTCATTTTAATAAAGACCAAAAAAATGGTCATTTTTGAAATTATAAGCATTAGCAGGTTGTTAGAAACTGAAATCAAACAGTTTTCAACTCAAAACTTTATTCTAGGTGATGTTACATTTTCACATAGGACCCCTTGTTCGAAAGGAGCTTCTGAACTCTCTCGTCCATTGAATTTGTCAGGTTTTGGATGGTTTCTGCTTCAATTGTTTTGCATGAGGACAGAATACCCTCCCAGAGCTGTTGCTTAGATGTGAACTGCCTCCCGCCATCATAGACACTCCTTTTAATGATGCTCCAAAGGTTCTGAATGGGGTAGAGGTCAGGGGAGCATGGGGGTCACACCATAAGTTTGTCCCCTTTTATGCCCATATCAGCCAGAGATGCAGATGTTTTATGTGCAGCATGAGATGGTGCATTATCATGCAGAAAAATGATCTTGCTGTGAAATACACGGTTCTTCTTCTTGAACCATGGCAGGAAGTGCTGTTTGAGAAAATCCACATACATTATGGAGTTCATCTTTAGCGCCTTCAGGGATCCTAAAGGGGCCGACAATCTCTCTCCCCATGATTCCAGCCCAAAACATTACTCCACCTCCTCCTTGTTGGCGCTGTAGCCGTGTTTGCGTGGGGTGTCCATCAACCAGCCATCCTCCACTCCATCCATCTGGACCATCGAGCGCTGCACGGCACTCATCCGTGAACAAAACAGTTTTGAAATCAGTCTTCATGTAATGTTTGGCCCACTGGAGCCGTTTCTGCTTGTGTGAAGTGGATAGAGGAGGTCGACAGGATGGCGCATGCACAGCTGCAAACCTCTGAAGGACCCTGCATCTTGTTGTTCGGGGGACGTTGAAGGCACAAGCAGCTTCAAAAACTTGTCTGCTGCTATGACAAGGCTTTTTTGCCGCTGCTCTTTCAACCTGTCGTAATTGCCTGTAGGAAAGAGTCCTCAATTTGCCCTTATCAGCACGCACACGTGTGTACTGTGAATCAGTTACATACTTCTTGATTGCCAAGACACTTCATCCTGATCATCGCACAATGTTGATTGTAGTCATGCCTTGACCTAAACACTCCACAATTTGTTGCTTCTCAGCAGCCGACACATCCTTTTTCTTTCCCATTTTGGCAGAAAATGTAGGCTGCTTAATAATGTGAGAGAGCCTTCTTAAGTAGTCTTGCCTTTCATTGGACACACCTGCCAAACTAATTAGCACAGGTGTCTGCAATTGCTTACAGTGATATAAAGAGCCCTGACACACATCACCATCAATGAGTTTAACTGACAAACAAACAAATTCTTCCCTTATCACTCCTAAACACTTTTTGCATAATAATTTGGAACGCAGTGTACATGTGCTTTTCCACAAAACACCAGTGGTTCACGTAGTGAATCTTACAGTTCTAACTTGCCAACCGTGGTCTGTATGGAGTTGTTCAATAAAGGGCCCAAAATTAAGATAACATAGATGGGAGAGGTCTCTATGAATAGGAATTCCTAAGTATTTGATACCCTGTGAGGGCCAGGCAAAGGGAAAGTTGGACTGGATGGAATCCTATATGGATTTGGGGAGGGAGACATCGAGGGCCTCAGACTTCGCTGCATTGATTTTAAAATTTTACCATGTAACAAAGTGATCTATTTCAGCCATAACAGCATGGATGGATATATGTGATTGAGTGATATATACTAGGACATCATCAGCAAATAGAGAGCACTTGTACTCGGTGCCTCCCACCTCAATCCACCTAATATTGGGGTTATGGCGAATTGATGAGAGCAGGTGCTCCGTCACTAGGATGTATAAGAGAGGGGACAGAGGACATCACTGCCTTGTCCCATTGGTGATTGTGAAAGGTGATGAAAATGTTCTGACGCACCCCCTGGGCCTTGGGACACCCGGAGCCGGACCCTTTTTGGTGGATGCTGGTGGTTGTAGTCTTCGTGGCGGCGACCCGGTTCCGTGGCTCAGGGCGGTCAAACCAGTGGCGGAACTATTTATGTGGTTTTGATGTTTAAATGTCCGACTACGCCACCCGTGGATTGCGGTCAGAGTGAACCGCCGCTACAGGGCAGACCGCTGAGGCTGGTGTTGTGGGTGCAGCAGAGCGTAGCATAACTCCCCACGGGAGGAGTATAGCCTCAGGGCAGTGTATGCGGAGGATGGGGGTGATGGTGCAGGGCAGCAGCAGTAACGACACGGAGTCAGTGATGCAGTTCAGGGCCTTTACTCACAGTTCTTATTATCCAGACCACGTCTGCAGGTAACGGCTGCCCACGTCGTACTGTGCTCACCAGGTGAGGGGCTCAGACAACTCCCAGATAACTTTGGAGCACTTCACAGGACCCCCTTTGTGTGTCCTTTGTCTGGCCTTTCTTACCAACACTTCTGTCCGGCTGCCTCGGGCCTCCTCTTGGTAAACTTGGCGCCAGTTTCCCTGACCCTATGTGGTGCCTTCCTAGCGGGTGTAGCGAGGGGCTGCGCCACATAAAATGTCAGAGCCTCCGGTTTCTAGCTGAGGGTCGTTTCCTGCCTCCACTAGTTCGGGGACCGGTCTCCCCCTTTGGCCTGACCCCTCCACGCAGGTGGATTCGGGCGTGCGGTGGCGACTCGCCCGTCCGCACCCCTGGGATCCCTTCATTCCTCGTTCCTGGAGCCTTCTCCGCTCCTCTTCCTTCCTTCTCCCTCTTCCAGGCCTGGGCCTCTGTTACTAGGCCCGCCTCCGGAGCAGAGCTCATGCAGAGCCCCTGCTCCCTGCCACTTCTGCTCAGACTTCTCTGCACTGAACTAAGATGGTGCCCACCTTTTATACTCCCTTCTCAATGCACCCAGGAACTGCTTCCTCCCTGCTCCTGCACTACAGGGTTCCCCTTCCTCAGTGTTCCCTCCCCCCACTCCAGCCAGGGACAGGGACTGTCGTGCCCATCTCAGGGGCATATTGGTCGCCCTGCCCCACGGCAATGTGGTGTAATGCATGCAGGTGTCGGGTCCTGATCCACACTCCATCCTTACCTGAGAGTGAGATATCACACCTCTGGGTGAGGTGCAATACGTCTGTAGCAACTGAACCCTCAGGGTGCTACAGTTCCATTTATCTTCAGCCTAGGTGACGTATTGCGATACAGGGCCGTGATTTTGGCTATAAAAGGGTCCCCTAGACCCCTACCCCAAGCTTTTTAAGAGAATCATATATGGCGTGCCAGGAGACTCTATGGAATGCTTTCTCAGCATCCAACGAGAGTATCTAATTACAAATTTTTAACTGCATCTAGCCCAGGAAATACTTTGTGCCTAGTAGCAGTGTCTGCTAGTCAGCGGATTATCCCGGCTGTTAAGCAAGCTGCACCACCTGTAGTTTAGACACTTAATTTTTTCAAAGGAAATGCTTCGGGACCATGGGATACTTAGTGAAGAGCATCAGGAGGCACCCGAAGGCATAGGGGCTGGGACTGGCAGTAGGATGCCTTGCGGTGGACAGCCGAGCTCGATCCTTATAAAAGCTTTTTAACTGCAGCAGCTTTAGTGGACGCTACTGGAGCTGGAATTACCGCGGCTGCTGGCATGAGACTTGCCCTCCAATAGATCCTTGTAAATGGATTTAAAGTGTATTCATTCAAATTAGAGAGACAATTTAAATTAAAAAGCTTAGAGCTGCCTCCACCACAGTGGGGCTCGCTCGACCCACCAGCGGACAGGCACCAGTATTGGGAGAGGGGGGCTGGCCGTCAGGGTTCACCGCGGCTCTGGCACAAACCCGGCGACACGGAGGTGGCACGGGCAGGAGCGGACTGGCCGTGTCGGCTTCTCACTTTTTGGATTTTAGAAGGGCATGACATGCCTATATCTGTGTCTCCCCCTCCTTTTACTCCTCCACCTCTTTTATTTTCGCATGACTATATGTACTTGTCACTTTTCCATGTGTTAGTTATGTCTTCTGAGCAGTTTGTCAGCTTTTGGACACCTTTGAAGGTGTTTTCTATGTGTTTCTATGTGTTTTTGTTTGCCTGCCATTGGTTTTAACGGTGTTCAAAGGTGTTCGACGAACAGTTCGACGAACAGTTCGGCGAACACACGGGTGTTCGACGAACCGAACCGAACTCGAACACTACGGGGGTGGCTCAACACTACTTCTGACACCAGTTCTCCATCTGTCCCTTGGAGCCATTATCCTCTGCCTGTTTGGATGGAGGCAAGGGTTCCACTGTCTTTATAGAATTGTGACTGACGGTGAATAGTTTGGCCAGGGTGGCATACTGGGGCAAATGGACTTCTTTTTCCCCAATATTTAGGATGCGGACTGGCACTCTCCCATGGCAAACATCAACCACCCCCCTGGCTGTCAAAATGGTGGGCCTACTGTCGGAGTAGACGGGCTCTACCAGGGCCTGGTAATCTCTACCCCTGAGACCGATTGCTGCCCGGCACCATATCAGCATTTCACTTCTTGGGGGCATGGCAATAGGGAATGGGTCACTCATCCTGACACTGCCAATTTCACCACCAGACAGTTCTACCTGTTGTCTTTTCATCAGGGCTCTGATCTCTCTTTGTAGAACCCTCTGCTGACTGGAACTGGCGGTTTCCGCAACCTGCTGTAACAAGACAATTATTTCTGCAAGACAATTTTCAATGACATTAGTGCCTAGGGTTATCATGGGATGACTTTCTCGGCGATCAATGTCGACAATAATCAGTCCTTGTACTGTCAGTTCGACTTTGCCAACCTTTATGGTCACTTCTTTGTACCCCACCTGAGGTATGGGTTGACCATTACTAGAGTAAATACTTAAATGTTCGTCTAGACGGCGGGTAATGTCTGAATCAGTCCAGTACCATTTGAAAAGAATGTAGGGGATGGTGGTCACCTGGGACTCAGTGTCCAGCAACGCGCTCATTGGAAAGTCGTCCAGCACGATAGGTAGGACTGGTCGTCCTCCCACATATTTGTCTCGCCAGCTTGATGGGCCTGGTGGTCTTACGCCTGGGGGTTGGCCCTCTGCCCCAGGTTTTGCTCGTTTAAATGACAGTACCTTGCATAATGTCCTGGCTGTTTGCAGCGGCGGCAGATGGGTTGTCCGTCCTGGTCGTAGCGGTCGCTGTTCCTCCCTCTGGATGGTGGAATCCTCTTCTGTCGGCGCCACGGGATGTCCTCCGGACTGGAAGCCAGCTGGATCTTTCCTTTGGGATACACCTGCAAGGACTGCACAGTTTTGGTTAGCGCAGCTACACTTTTAGTTAACTCTTGGACCTGATGGTGCTGGTCTGTAGACGGGGCATTGTCCAGAGTCTGTGCATCAGCTCCTACAGGCTCCGGGGAAAAGGGTGCCACCTCCTGGTGGTAGGTGAGCTGTAGCGCCACCTGGTGCTGGTTCCCGTAGCACCCGGATGGCCCTGTCCTTAAATTGAGCAAAGTCCAAGTCAGGGTTTTGCTGGACAGTAAACCCTCAATAAATTGCACAGTTAACAGTCTGTTTTCATCACGCACACTGTCAGGGTCTACCTGTTTGATGGCCCTCAGCGCCTCCTGCAGGTTTAAAGCATAGTCCCGTACACTGTCCTGTGCCCGTTGTTTGCACCCATAAAACTTGATCTTTATCTCTGCCGTAGTACGGGTGTCAAACGTGTCCTTTAGGCGGGCCAGTATCTCTTTTACAGTCCCTTTTTCTCTGGCTGACCAGGATTTTACTTCTCTCTGGGCTGCACCAATCAACTGGCCTACGAGGATGCTCACTTTCTGCTTCTCGGAGAGGGGGTATACTTTAAATAAACTGCTTAGTCTCTCCTTGAAGTCACTCAGGGTGTGCGACTCTCCTGAGTACTGGGGCAACCACGCCGCCCCCGGTATATATGGCATGGAGAATGGCATTACAGCGGCAGCGGCCGCGCCGGTGGTTGAAGTTCCCTCTATATCGGGCGTCTTCCTCCCCCCTAGTGAATCGTGGCCTACCTTCCTTCTCTTTTCTTCCATAGGCCGCAGTTCCGCAGGCGATGGTCTCTGTCGAGGACCTGGCATCGCATGCGTCTGACGTCAGCGTTCGCTGTGGCTCCTTCCAGGACCTGGCGCTGTGTTCGTGCTTGGGGCGGGGTTTTGGACTTCGCGCGTTTCCAGCGATCACGTCCCTCTTCTTCCCGCGCGACGACTTGAAAATGGTGGGCAATGGCGGGAAAACGGCGACAAATGGCAGGAAATCTTCACCACGGTATGCGACACAGTCTGTGAAGGCGCGCAGTACCCGGTGGTAGCGGGCACGCAATCCTGCCGACTACGCCAAAGTTGATGCGCCCCCTGGGCCGTGGGGATACCCGGAGCCGGGCCTTGTAGATGCTGGGGGTTGTAGTCACCGTGGCGACGACCTGGTCTGTGACACAGGGCGGTCAAACCAGGGTAGTTTGTGTATAGTCCGACTACGCCACCTGTGGAATGCTGTTATTGGGAACCGCCGCTGCGGAGCAGTCCGCTGAAGCTGGTGGTATGTGCAGCAAGGTGATGTAACTCCCCACAGAAAGAGTGGAGCTTCAGGACAGCGCAAATGGATGATGGTGGTAGTAGTGCAAGGTATCAGTAATGACAATATGGAGTCTTTGCAGTGCAGTCCCAGGGTCTTTACTGTTGGCAATTATATGGGCCCCAACGGGAGTACCGGCTAGTGATGAGGGCCTGATCAGTCTGGGAACAATCCTAGAGTCCTCCTGGCCAGGTGAAGTTGTAGGCCTGCCGTTCTGACTATACTCTTTGGCTATCCCGCTTATAATCGTGTTGTAGCCCACGTCCCTGAGTGTAACGTGCTGCGCTCACCCGTATGGCTGGCGACTCGGACCTTGTGTATTCCTTGCTCCTCTGTGGTGGTATGGGTCCTTTCGTGTGGCTGAGCCTCCGGGCTTCTGATGGGCTTCCGGGCTTCTGCAATCTCCTGCCCTGCGGTATGCAATCCCCACAGCCTCGGACGCCGGCATCCGGTCCTCTGTGGATACTATCCAGGACTAGCTAGCTCCAGCTCCAGTCCCTGGCTCTTTGCTCCTTCGTGTCCTACTTGACTTCACACACTGCGACTTAGACTCAGACTCAGACCGACTAACCCCGCCTCCAGATCCAGTTATATAGGGCAGGATCCTCCCCTTTCTGGTCTGGGGCAGGAGGTGTTGCATGTAATGTGTTCCTGACCAGGAAACTCCTGTTTTGCTCCCAGACATGGTATTACTACCACTGTGGCAACCAGGCCCTCTGGGGTGCCACAATAGACAGAAGAGGGCCCTGTACGAGAACAACATATGAGGCCTCTTCTGTCTGTCTCCACGAGTGGTGTATTGCATTGCATTATGGATGCTATTGGAACTGCAACTGGTGGAAGAGATTTTGCAATTTGGCCTGATATCAACAGAGGGTTGTGGTAAGGTATGGTAATAAGTAAGTAAAGGTTTGCTCAGTAATTGATACCAGGAGGATGGTGTTAGTAATATATTTTCAGGGACTATATCAATTGTTAATTAAGGGCTTGCTCACATGACCGTATAAATCAGACGAGTGCAATCCGATAAAAAAAGAGATTGCACTCTGATCAATGTTATTCAATGAGGCATTTTTTCTCAGTTGTTTTCGGCATGAGTAAAAAATTGCAGCGCTACGGGCAGAGCAAAGTTCTGTACAGAGCATGCGCTGGCCCCTCGACTTCACTTAATAGGTGTTGGCGCATTATATGACTTTGCTCTGCCCTTAGTGGATGCAAAATTCACGGAGACCTGTGAACGACATAGGATGCCTTATCCACATCAATGAAACCAGAAGAACGGCAGCTACAGGGATTCAGGAGGTGCAAAGAAAAAAGACACCCATTGGACAGGACGGTGCCATATGCCACAAGTATATAAGGTATTCTTTGGCATATACAGAGAGAGTGCGGGGCTTAGATATGAATCGATGGACTGCAGTAATAGAGCAGATAAAGGTGGTGGCTTTAGTTTATACTTGGGTTTATATTACATGTAGTTTATGTTGGGAAAACCCGTTGACAGGTTCCCATTTAAACAGCACCAAATTAAGTTAAAAATGAAGATACATAGCGCATAAATTGGCCAATTCATATGTGCCCAGCAGCCAATGACAAGGCAACCTTCTTTGCTGGGAAGCTAACTTATTTTCTATAGCAGCAATGCAATTCCAATTTCATATATTCCATGTTTGCATACTATAGCAATATTTGCAGATGATACTAAACTTTGTAAAGTAGTTAATACAGATGAGGATAGGGCACAGCTACAGGAGGATTTAGATAAATTGGGGAGTTGGGCCAAAAAATGGCAAATGGGGTTCAATGCCGATAAATGTAAGGTCATGCACATGGGAAAGAAAAACAGCAGTCACCCATACATATTAAATGGGAAACCGTTGAGGAAATCTGACATGGAGAAGGACCTGGGCATCTTGGTTAATAGCAAATTAAATTGGAGTGCCCAGTGTCAGGCAGCAGCTGCGAAGGCAAATAGAGTCATGGCATGCATCAGAAGAGGAATAGGGGCATATGATGAGAACATTGTTCTTCCTCTGTATAAAGCGCTGGTAAGGCCGCACTTAGAAAATTGTGCACAGTTCTGGGCTCCGGTGCTCAGGAAAGACATATTGGAGCTAGAGATGGTACAAAGGAGGGCGACTAAGGTAATAAAGGGAATGGAGAGACTAGAATACCCAGAGAGGTTGTCAAAATTAGGCCTATTTACGTTGGAAAAGAGAAGGCTTAGGGGAGACCTCATAAACATGTATAAATACATCAGGGGGCAGTACAGAGATCTCTCCCATGACCTGTTTATACCAAGGATGGTGACAAAGACGAGGGGGCACACTATGCGTCTGGAGGAAAGGAGGTTCCTGCACCAGCATAGAAGGGGATTCTTTACGGTCAGAGCCGTGAGACTCTGGAACTCTCTGGGAGAGGAAGTGGTGATGTCCAACTCACTTAATGAGTTCAAGAGAGGCCTGGACACCTTTCTTGAGAACAATAAAATTACATCCTATGCTTAGTTAATTAATCCAGGGATTTAACCTGACTGCCAGATTGGTGTCGGGAAGTGAATTTTTCCTCAATGATGTAAATTGGCCTATACCGCATGTTTTTTTTTTTGCCTTCCCCTGGATCAACGCTGCGGAATAGCTGCAGTGCACAAGAAATAGGCTGAACTGGATGGATGCTTGTCTTTTTTCGGCCTTATGAACTATGTAACTATGTAACTATGTATAGTGTTACAGAGTGCAGCTTTAATTTGTTAGTTACATATGGAGGTGGCTCTCTTAGCTGTTCACACTTGTCTTTTTGTTTGGAAGTGATGGTCAGTCTTTTGATATTTATATACACAGGCTTTCAGACTGAGCACTCCACCCATCAGCCTATGGTGGTTTTAATCACAGCTTAGTCCTAGCTACCCATATAATAATAGGCTTTCAGCTCGGGAGAGGTATCATATTAGGTTAGGTTCCCAGCAAAGAAGGTCGCCTTGTCATTGACTGCTAGGCACACATTAATTAGCCAATTTATCCGCTAAACATCTTAATTTTTAATTTATTTTCTATAGCAGCAATGCAATTCTAATTTCAGATATTCCATGTTTGCATGCTGTAGCATTACAGAGTGCAGCTTTAATTTATTAGCTACAATTTGGGGCAGCTCTCTTAGCTCGCACCTGTTTATACTTGTTTTTCTGTTTGGAAGTAATGGACAGACCTGAAAGGGATGTCTTCTTACATGTTATAATATGCAAAAGGTTTGATATGGTTTAAAATAAAAACATCAGCCCTACTTACCAACTGCCTAGACAGGAGTCAGATGATACATGTCAGATACATGGCGTTGATCTTAAAAAATTCCATGGGTCTCTCAAGCTGCGGATGATTAAATGACTTCTCAATGTCTTTACATGTGTTCTCATACATGTGCATTGTTCATCCTGTATGAACCATATATTTCATAATGACATCTGATAGCAGCATCTTAAAATAGTTCATTTTTTTTCTAACAGATTCCACACTTAGCTTACTTTCATATCCAAGTCTTAGCTTGTTATATTCTCCTACTTCAAAAACCTTATATTCCCTGTTTCAGATAAAGCACTGAAAGGCTGATAGGGGCATATGGGCTGAAAATGAGGTATATGCGATTTACATATTCCACTCCTACACAAAATTTATCATGTCACATTATACTAATCCACAAATCTACACTAATATAAAACATGAGAAGTTCCTCTAGTTATGTGCAGAAATATAAGCTAAGAATTTGAAGAATCGCCAATGCAGTTCATCTAAGCACCACTGCGCTTATTGCTTGGCTTCAGGATCTGCTGGTTGTAGTAACTAAAGCAGAGCATGTACAGCTACACCCACAACAGGTTTGCTGCTTTTTGCCTTTTTTGTGCTGAGAATATTTCAAGTTCTCCAAACTGATCTCTTGAAAAGTCTGGCATTTTCTCAGTTGTATCAGTTAGGGTTAAGCAGGAGGCATCTAGGGAAAAGCTCCAGGATAGAATCCATCTTATGAGGGTGGAAACCCCATTTAAAGGGAACCTGATAGCTGATCCATGCAGTGCGTTCTACTGGCTGCATGATTTGGCACTGGCTACATATTTGCAGTCAAGTATGGCTCTAAAACACTTCAACATTTCACAGAAAAGCATCATTTAAGAACTGCCAGGGACCAAGCTGCATGAGAACTAGTCAAAAAGTCCTGTCCCCAGTGGCTTCGCTCTTACTATTGCCAATGACTTAGCGTTCTCTCCCTATATTGTACATGTATGAAGGGAGAGTGGAGTATAGAGCACAAAGTACATCTGGCGGGATGTAGCAAAATTAATATTTTATTGATAAAAAAGTACTTAAAAATATAGAACAACAAACAGACATAAAGTGGGATGTAAAAAGTTCATGCAACGCGTTTCAATGCCAAAAGGGCGTCCTCATCAGGCATATTATCATATTTATGTATGACTGATGAAGGCGCCAGTCCAGCATTGAAATATGTTTCATGGACTTATCTCCCAATTTATGCCTGTTTGCTGTTTTTAAATTTTTATATTTTTGAGAACTTGTTATCAATAAAATGCTCATTTTACTACATCCTGCTGGATACACTTTGTTCTCCATGTGCACTTGTAGCACCCTGAGGATTCGGCTGCTACAGGGGTATTGCACCTCAGCCCAGAGGTGTGATATTCCACTCCCGGGTAAGAATGGAGTGTGGAACTGAGCTCAGTAGGCTGCATGCACTACACACATCCCATTTCCGGGGGACAGACCAATGGTACTCCCACTAGAGAAATGTGCAGGTACGACAGTGTCTGTCCCTGGCTGGAGTGGGAGGGGGGTGGAACATCCCAGTAGTGTAGGGGCAGATAGGGGGAGCAGTCTGGGTAATGCTAGGAGCTCATTGGGTGCTGGTCACCTGAGCTCACACATAGAGGGAGTATATAAGGTGGGCACCATCTTAGATCAGGGTCAGTCTGTCAGAGCAGAGGAGAAGAGCAGCTCCAAGGCCAAGAGAGAGAGAGAGGAGAAAGAAAGACCCAGAGGGGAAGAAAGAAGGAACTCCAAGAGCCCAAATTAGACCAGAGGGTGAAGAGTTGGCAACAGGGTACCGGATCCCAAGCTGGCAGAGGCTACAGCACACCTTAGCCAGGAACCGGAGGTCGTGGGCAGGATCGATCTGCCACGATCACCCACTAAATCCACCCGGAAGGCAGACCAGGAATAGGGTCAGGGAACCCAGAGACAAGGGTTTACCACCAAGAGGCCCGAGGGAGCCGGACATAGGTGGATCCCTGGTGGGGAAGGCCAGAGAAGAGGACAGGACAGAAAGGGAGCTCAGGACCACGCTCCAGAATCACCTGGGGGTTGGCCGAGTCCAGAACCTGGTGGACGCAGCACGGCTCGGGTGGTCACTTAAGGCCGGAGTGACCAGAACAACTGCAGTAAGTAAACAAACCCTGAACTGCACAGCCCGACTCTGAGTCTCATTTCCATCCTCGCTGCACCACCACAACCCCCATCCTCTGCAACTGACCCCCTGAGGCAATACCCCTCCCGTTGGGGGTTATACTACCTAAGCTGCACACACATCACCAGCCTCAGCGGACCCTGCTGCAGCGGCGGCCGTACTGACCGCAATTCAACGGGTGGCGTAGTCGACACAAAAGAACATCTAGTAACATCATAAGGACTGCCACACACTGAGCTTGACACCCTGGGCACGGACCGGGTCACAGCCACTCGGAGACTACAACCCCCATCTGATCCGGCTCCGGGTATCCCCAACAACACTGGCCCAGGGGGCGCGTCAACTTTGGCGTAGTCGGCAGGATAACGTGCCCGCAACAACCGGGTACTGCGTGCCTGAAGAGAAGTTCACCGTTACCTTAAAAAGAAGTCTCCCGCCGGTTCCGGAGGGTCCCCGCCAACGGACCCCATCACAGGTCGTTTCCCGCCGGTTGTCCGCCATTTGCAGCTTTTTCCCGCCATCCATGGAGTTTCCCGCCACTGGGAGACGATTCCCGCCATTTCCAAAGATTTCCCGCCTTGGAAGAGCGGACGCCATTATGAGCGTGCCAGAGGGTGGCAAGAGGCCACCTCCCATCGTGGGCCAGGTCGAAGAATGGCGCCAAAAGCGGAAACCGCGCCCACCAACAGAGACTGTGATGCTGGAAGTGTCCATCAGCGTGAGAGAACTGCCCCTGGAACTGACAATCACTAAGTTGCCCCGGGACCACCCTCAATGTGGGCGGAGACAGAACAAGAGAACGAAGATGGGTGCAGCCTGGAGGAGTCTGGAGAGAGCGCACCCGGAGACAAGACGTCTGGAAGAGAGTCCAGAGAGAGCCTACCCGGAGATGGAGGGAGAGCCAGGCAGCACCGACCCAGCGGTCAGGAGCCTGATGCGGGCCGCCACTCCAGGCAGCACCGACCCAGTGGTCAGGAGCCTGTTGCAGGTCGCCACTCCAGAAGGCCTGCTGGAGATCCTAGCACAGCTCCCCCGAGACCGGGAGTGTGCACAGACCGCGCTGGAGGGCCTCGCACAGAGGTTGGCCCGGGTGCAACGAGAGACGTTGGCGGAGTGGAGCCGAGAGATGGCCCAGCAGACCGAGACTCGTCAGCGGAGCACGCCACCCGAGACGAGGAGACAGACCGCCTCTGAGGATGGCGCAGGAGGACTGAAGGCCGGAGACGGCGCCGAGAAGGGAGCCGAACGAATGGAGGCAGGTAAAGGGGACGTCACTACCCCGAGCCGGGAAACCGCGTGCTTGCCCCAGCTCCCCATCGCAGAGCCCGAAGTACCCCCTGCCGTGCCCGTCGCTGCAACGTCACCGCCGCAGACTAGGCCTCAAACGGAAGCCGCGACCCCTGTGACGTCACACGCCTCGACCCCGAGCGTGGCCAAGCAGGAAGTACCATCGGCCTGGTCGCAAGGCCTAGTACCCCCGGGCGCCGCAATACCAACAGCGCCCCCTACCTCCGCGGAGCCCCCGGCCTGGTCGCAGGGCCAAGTAACACAGGGCGCCGCCGTTCTTACGGTGCCCTTTACTTTCAAGGTGCCCCAGGCCTGCTCGCAAGGCCTGGTTAGCCCGGGCGCCGCTACCACCACGGCGCCCATAACACCTAAAGTACCGCACCTGGATGAGGACCTGTTCGCCCAGCATACGTGCCCGGATGGGCAGCCCTTCGTATGGCCCCAGGAATACATCCAGCTGGAGCTGCAAAAAGCAAGGGCCATGTGCGAACCCCTGATCCCGGCTCCAAAGCCCATGAAGAGGATCTCGCCCCCGCTAGAAGAGACCCAGTTTGAGTGGGATCCCACCGGAGAAGACCTCATGGGGTTCACTCAGGAGACTCGGGCAGCCGCAGCGGAGCGTGCAGAGTGCTGCCGCCAGCAGCTCGAGGTCTTTGAGAGGGAGCGGAGAGAGAGGCGGGTCCGGGAACAACAAGCCCAAATAAGGAGCGCGGAGCAGAAGAGCCGGACCAGGAGAAACCCCCGTGCAGCGCATGGTCCCCGTACCATCGGGACTGTGATAAAGTTCAATCTGCAGCATGGGTGGGGTTTCATCAGGGATCACCGCACCCCAGGCGACGTCTTCGTGACCAGGAGAGACGTTGAGTCCCACCTACCGGAGGGACACAGAGGTCGTGACCTGTATTTAGGGGACGAGGTCACCTTCACCCGGCACAAGTGTGCCAAAGGACCCTACGCCCTCCATGTGCATCGCCTGACGGAGGAGGAGCTGCGGTGTGAGGAGGAGCAAGAGGACCCGGACGGGTCTGAAACTGAAACTGTCCACAAAGAAAGAGCAGGAGGATGCCGTCGTTGAAGTACGGTAGAGAGAGACTGTATAAAGTTGCCCGTCGGGGTACCAAGAACTGTTACTTATTTAAAATATGTTCCCCGTTGGGACCAGACAAGAGTGAACTGTTAACCCCGTGTGTCCCTAGTTCCTAATACCTGGCCGAGGACTGAGAGCGGCCACATATCCCCTTGTATATAGTTGCGCTTCCTAAAGCGCCCCCTACCGGTTTTATAGGAAACTGTTTTTCTTCCAAAAGAGACTGTCGCACTTTACCCGGTCACAAGTTGCACCGTGACCGGAGGAACCAGGAACAAGAATGTTTATATGAAAAGTTTATTGCTGCTGATGATGTTTTATATGTTTTATATGTTTATGTTTATGAAAAAAAAAAATGTATGTTTGTGGATGTTTATATCTTACAGCTCGAGGACGTGCTGTGATTTACCAGGGGGGAATGTAGCACCCTGAGGATTCGGCTGCTACAGGGGTATTGCACCTCAACCCAGAGGTGTGATATTCCACTCCCGGGTAAGAATGGAGTGTGGAACTGAGCTCAGTAGGCTGCATGCACTACACACATCCCATTTCCGGGGGACAGACCAATGGTACTCCCACTAGAGAAATGTGCAGGTACGACAGTGTCTGTCCCTGGCTGGAGTGGGAGGGGGGTGGAACATCCCAGTAGTGTAGGGGCAGATAGGGGGAGCAGTCTGGGTAATGCTAGGAGCTCATTGGGTGCTGGTCACCTGAGCTCACACATAGAGGGAGTATATAAGGTGGGCACCATCTTAGATCAGGGTCAGTCTGTCAGAGCAGAGGAGAAGAGCAGCTCCAAGGCCAAGAGAGAGAGAGAGGAGAAAGAAAGACCCAGAGGGGGAGAAAGAAGGAACTCCAAGAGCCCAAATTAGACCAGAGGGTGAAGAGTTGGCAACAGGGTACCGGATCCCAAGCTGGCAGAGGCTACAGCACACCTTAGCCAGGAACCGGAGGTCGTGGGCAGGATCGATCTGCCACGATCACCCACTAAATCCACCCGGAAGGCAGACCAGGAATAGGGTCAGGGAACCCAGAGACAAGGGTTTACCACCAAGAGGCCCGAGGGAGCCGGACATAGGTGGATCCCTGGTGGGGAAGGCCAGAGAAGAGGACAGGACAGAAAGGGAGCTCAGGACCACGCTCCAGAATCACCTGGGGGTTGGCCGAGTCCAGAACCTGGTGGACGCAGCACGGCTCGGGTGGTCACTTAAGGCCGGAGTGACCAGAACAACTGCAGTAAGTAAACAAACCCTGAACTGCACAGCCCGACTCTGAGTCTCATTTCCATCCTCGCAGCACCACCACAACCCCCATCCTCTGCAACTGACCCCCTGAGGCAATACCCCTCCCGTTGGGGGTTATACTACCTAAGCTGCACACACATCACCAGCCTCAGCGGACCCTGCTGCAGCGGCGGCCGTACTGACCGCAATTCAACGGGTGGCGTAGTCGACACAAAAGAACATCTAGTAACATCATAAGGACTGCCACACACTGAGCTTGACACCCTGGGCACGGACCGGGTCACAGCCACTCGGAGACTACAACCCCCATCTGATCCGGCTCCGGGTATCCCCAACAACACTGGCCCAGGGGGCGCGTCACACTTGCCCAATCAGAAATGATCAAGGCTCATTATTATTTTCCATACTTCATGTCAGTGTATGATACATGCTGCTCGTAGATTGTGTCCCCATGTGGGACTAATAAATATTGCAAGAATAATTTGAAAGTGTTTTAAAGGAAACCTGTCACCTGATACTTGCTGCCGAAACTGTGGGTAGCATGAATCAGACACTAGAAACAGGCAGATGTGTAGTACTCTGTGGCGACCACTATCAGAAGACAGCCAGCTATGCAAGTGAGTACTTCTGGTTGATAACAGCTGGTCCGCCGGGGTGTCGGGTGTCGGACCTCAACCAATCAGACATTGATGATCTATCCTAAGGATAGGTCATCAGTGTTAAAGTAGTGGACATCCTCTCTAAGGACAAGTCCAGTAATACTTAAACATGGCCAGTCCATTCCTCTGTTACTGAGAAATCAGTGTCTGAATTGATATACAAATGAGGCTGAAGAGCTATTTGTAGTCCTGAAGCCTCTGTCACTCCAACTCTATTCCCCTCCCCATGTTGCACCATCCTGATTAACTGACGGCTCTTTGGCCTGAAGTCGCACAGCACAGAGGTGGTCAGACAAGCAGGGGGAGAAGGCAATAGAGTTGGAGTGACAGAGGCTTCAATAGTTATATTGCCTTATTTGCATATCAATTCAAATGTTGATTTCTCAGTAACAGAGGAAGAAAACAAATGCCGAATTGCTGTTCTTTTACTATTTCTCTCCCCCAAAGGGTTAATAAAAGTTAGGTAACTAATAGTGATGAGCAAGTGTGTTCTGTTAACCCTTTCGGCGAGCATGCTCGGGTGCTCACCCATTATTTGCTGCGTGCTCGAATGTTATGTTTGAGTCACTGTGCACACACAGTGTCTCAAACATAACATTCGAGCACACGGAAGATACTCAGAAAACACCCAAGCATGCTTGTAAAACTCGAGTAACGAGCATGCTCGCTCATCACAAGTAATTAATTAACTGTACTCTTTTATTTAATAACCCACCCTGAGCACTTTAACATTAACTTTTAAAGTTGAAGACAACCCCTTTAACATTGTGAAGTGCTGTTCTGTGAATAGAAATTCTACACGTAGCTCAAAGTGCACTTTAAGTATACTGGAAAATATAATCTAAAACAGCTGGAATGTGTACGAATAAGAATTCATTTGGATAATGCATTGTTACTGAAAATCACAGCACCTTTATTAAACAGCTGCTTTTCTTCACTACTGTTTTAATGGAAGACAGGTTTTAACTTGCTGTGTATTATATTAATTAATCGTGCACAGGCAGGAATTTAGGTCTAGGCAGCAAACTTTATTACAGGGCTACCATTGGCTTTTATTTGCTGAATGCTGATGAATGATTTTAACACTAGCATACATTTTTTGGGGAAGCATGATACTTTATGTAGAGAACGGGATGGGACAAGCATATTAATTGTCATGGCCCAGGAGCTCTCCTTTCTCTGTAAGGCTAACTTTCACATACCTAATGTAAAGCTCAACTGATAGTTTGCCAGACTGCTTAGAAAGCGATTTTGATATACTTCTTTTATCAGATACACTCCCCTTATGAATACAAGGAAAATGAACATAAAGCAAGTCACTAATGTCTACTGTCTCAATTGTCTAATGGATCATATACGTGATAGTATTACTGCTCTGTTCAACCTTGTATTGAGCCATAATAGAGTAGCCGTTGAGGGTCATGCGCCCTATTATAACTTAATATATATTTTTTATGGTGGTAATTTGTTCTCAAAGTTGTTAAATACCTGTCCTGGAAATCCTGGGCTTCACTCCCTTCTCTTCGGTCCTATGCCCTTTGTTGTGCTCCACGTCGTGTCAATGACATCAAACCCTAATGATAAGCTGGCTGTCAGTCAGCGTCAGGGGCGTGGATATAGCTGCCGCTCTCTGTACATAGCGCCACCCCTATGACTGAAAGACCAAGCCTGCGGGGAGGAATAAAGTTAATTTCCTCCTGGCATCGGGGCTGTCAGGGCAGTGGCTGGACGGTGTCAGAATGCTATTAACCTGCAGATTAATCCCATATCTGCAGGTTAGTAGCGTTTTTACATGACAGGTTGAATTTAATACGCCGACTGGAATACCTGCATAGTTTCTATAAAAATATGAGTTAAAATTAAGTTACAGCTGTCTAGTATATAAAAAAAATAATAAAAATACTATTCAATACCTGAATTCAATGCAGACTTAACATAATTAAAGAACAGAATAAACTTCCACACGAAAAGAAATAACAATATATTGTTTCTTTTTTTTACCACGAATGGTGACATCATGATTTCTTTGGTGCCAAGCCATGTCTGCTATTTCTGTTTTGTTTTATGTTATCTGTCAATCAAAATCTGTTCGGTCAGGTCTCTAGAATAAGAACAGCATATTGATATGTTATGGTAGCAGAAATTTTAGCAAGTGAACTAGAAATAGAAACTCCATAGGAATAACTGCCACAAATCAAAGGAATGTAAAGCACACTTGCACATCAACAACCGGTATCAACACCTGATTTCAGGCAGCTGAAATTAGAAACCCTGAAGAAACCAATTGTACTATGCATTTATACCACACAACCTGACATTTCACATTGCTCACTAACACTGACAACTATTTATTGACCAACAAACTACTAAATATGACTTGGTTGTGTAAAATCCATGGAGGTATGCGCCCCCTTTTTTTCTGCCTCTATCGCCAGGTGGCACTGCAACTTTGTTGTGGGTGACGCAGGGTGACAACGCAACAGTTATGTATAATTCTCTGGGACTTGTGGTGCTGTCCAGGCAGGGAACTTGGGGGTTAATTCTTGACCCCAGTTTTTAATTAATGCTAATCTGTGAGCTCGTGGCAGGCTGCTCTTTATATAAACCACTGAATCCCTGAATATTGCCAATTATAAGTTTTGCTTCTGGTTCACACATCTGTTCTCTGCTCCAGTTGTGTTAGTATTGATTCATGTTTCTAACCTCTACTCATTTTTTTACTTTTCTTCTGCTTGACGATTTTGTTTCTTAAGCTTACCTTTTGGTTCTGATCTGGCCTGCCTGATCATTCCCTGACAGCCTGCTCCACCGTCCAGCCGCTACTCCATGGACTCAACCCAGGGCCCGTGCATAAACCTGGATCCCTGAACAGGACTTAAGGTTGAAAGCCAGAGTTCCCCTAGGACCTGATCAATGGAGTCACTAGCACAAAGCTTTTCTGTGGAAGCCCTATTTAGAGGTGCCAGGCATCTACGAACAGAACTTCTTGATGGTGTAACTGTCCATAAAAGTATGGTCAACCCCAAGCTGTGATTAATCAAGTGCAGGGCCTGAACCAGTTGGTTCAAGACTTTGCAGAGCAGAGTCAGCATCATGAAATTGCTCAGGACCAAGCAATACAATTGACTATTTCTGCTAAATTTACCAGATAATTTTTCTGGCAATATATGTATTTTTTCACCTTAAAAGGGTTTTTTCCACGAACAAAAGTTGATTTTAATCAATAGATCTTGGAATAATAATAACTTCCACATTTGGATGTGTTTAAATAAAATGTTCCTGTGCTGAGATAATCTTATAAATGTGCCCCTGCTGTGTACTGTGTAATGGCTGTGTCTAACCATGCTGGAACATGGTCTGGTCATACCACAGCTCCTGGGAAGGTGGGGGGGAGAAAAAAAGTATACAGACATTTCAGCATGGGATTGCTAATGATGATTCTTTCTTTGAAGTAGAATATTGCTTAAAAAAAGGCAGTGAAATGTTTTACCTCACAAAAAGTATCGGCTGCGATTCCATGCTGTAATGTCTGTATACTCTTTTGCTTCCTCCCCTGCCCAGGAGCTGTGGTATGATCAGACCATGTTTCTGTACGGTCAGACACAGCCATTACACAGTACACAGCAGGGGCACATTTATAAGATTATCTCAGCACAGGAACATTTTACTTAATCACATCAAATTGTGGAAATTATTATTATTCCAAAACCTATTGATTAAAATCAACTTTTGTTCATGGGAAAACCCCTTTAAGGGAAAGTTGTAAGTTGTACTTCAGAATTTCCCCACAAACTTCTGGTACAGAGAGCCAGCATGTGGGACTCATTATATCCCTGTTGCAGGATGACCTCTGGGTTTGGAAATTTTCCTTATCTCCTGATGCCCCAGACTTCTCCACAATAGACATTTTCGTTGAAGCCCTTTGGCTTTATAATGACACTGACTTTGTAGGGTTATCAGAAAATAAGTTATCATCCCTTCACCAAGGGCGACATACTGCTGAGGAATACTGTTCTGAGTTTCAGCACTGGGTCATAGCTTCGCGATGCAATGACTAGGAATTTTGCTTTTACTTCCACACTGAACTTTCTAACCAAATTAATGACTTGTTAGTACAGTTTCCTCCTCCTGATTCCCTTAACTTAGCCATGTCCTTGGCAAACCATCAAAAATAAACAGTTGTGTGTACGCAGACAAGATCGCATCACTAATTCTTCACCTTCACTTATGTCTCATGTGCCTACTACACTTGCTGAAGAGTCCATTCAAATTCAGCTGACTCCGTCCCAAGAACAACAAGGCATCAATTGATTAAAGCAAGATCTATATAACAGCTGTGGAGAGTCTGGACATCCGACACGTGCCTGACCAATACTTCGGTCACCAGAGAATCACAAGCACCTTTGTAGTCTAATCGTCCCTATTTATTGGTGCCTTACATTTGGAGTTAATTTTTTTTTCTTGAGATGCTGTGGTCAGCAGTGGTCTTGGGCATGCCTTGATTATATAAACATAACCTGATTATTGAGTTGTAAAAGGGTGATATTGTACTCTGGAACCCTGACTGTCAGAGTAAATGTATATCCTTATCTGTGTATTTGTTTACAGCTTTACCCAGTGGTAATTTTTACAATTTTACTGATGTTTTTTCTGTGTCTAAATTTGAAAAAATATTCCCACACGGAATGTATGATTGTCCCATAGCTCTGGTACCAAACTCCCATCTCCTCAAGGGTGGAATTTTATAATCTTTCCGATCAGGGGCGTACATAGGAATCATGGGGCCCCATAGCAGAAGCTCTAATTGCCCCCCCCCCAAAAAAAAAAAAAAAAAATATTTGTCTGTGTCACAGAAGAGCAGATCTCACAACTTTGCTGCCTTTACACAGTAATTTTCCTCCTGCTGAAGTCCTAGATTCCTCTTTCGTTGCCCCATAAAGTATGATGCCAAAAAAGTGCCCTCAAACACAGTATGATACCCCCATGGTGCATTCCTCCACATTAGCCTCCACATGAACAGTATAATGACCCTATTGTACCCAACTTCAACTCCCAAGGCAAAGTATGGTGACCCCAACACAGTATGATCCCCCAACTGTGACCCCCAAAGCTCTCCATACACTATAATGTGCCTACATACAGTATAATGGCCCACACGAGCCCTCCAAACAGTATAATGGACCCCACACAACCCTTCA
This sequence comes from Phyllobates terribilis, assembly GCF_046119375.1. Lineage (NCBI taxonomy): Eukaryota > Metazoa > Chordata > Amphibia > Anura > Dendrobatidae > Phyllobates > Phyllobates terribilis. The sequence continues at coordinate 502,690,827 of NW_027362761.1, read as the reverse complement.
CACTGTATAATTGCTTTCATACAGTATAATGCCCCCCCCCCCGCATAGCCCTCAAAATATTATAATGGCTCCACAGCCTTCCATAGAGTATAATACACCACCGATAATCCTCCATATAGTATAATGTGCCCCCCATAATCCTCCATATAGTATAATGTGCCCCCCATAATCCTCCATATAGTATAATGAACTTCCCATGGTCCTCCATAGAATATAATGCACTCCCCATAGTCCTCCATACAGTATATTACACACCCCATAGGGTAAAATGCAGCCCCCATATAGTATAATGCACCCCACAGTCTTGCAGTATTATGGGCACCACGTACTCACTGATTTTAAAATACCATATATTTTAAATAAGCCGACCCGAGTATAAGCTGAGGCCCCTAATTTTATCACAAAAAAACTGGGAAAACGTATTGACTTGAGTATAAGCCTAGGGTGAGAAATGCAGAAGCTATTGGTAAATTCCCCCATCCTGGTATGTGTGTCACCCCCTCATCCCCCAATCCTGGTATGTGTGGCCTCCCCAATCCTGGTATATGTGGCCTCCCCAATCCGCCAATCCTGGTATGTGTGGCCTCTCCAATCCTGGTATGTGTGGCCTTCCCAGTCTCCCAATCCTGGTATGTGGGGCCTCCCCAATCCCCATATGTGTGGTCTTCCCAGTCCCCCAATCCTGGTATGTGTGGCCTCCCCAATCCCACAATCCTAGTATGTGTGGCCTTCCCAGTCCCCCAATTCTGGTTTGTGTGGCCTTCCCAGTCCCCCAATCCTGGTATGTGTAGCCTTCCCAGTCCCCCAATCCTGGTATGTGTAGCCTTCCCAGTCCCCCAATCCTGGTATGTGTAGCCTTCCCAGTCCCCCAATCCTGGTATGTGTGTCCTCCCTAATCCCCCCAATCCTGGTATGTGTGGCCTCCCCAAACCCCCTCCCAATCCTGGTATGTGTGGCCTCCCTAATCCCCCCCCAATTCTGGTATGTGTGGCCTCCCCAATCCCCCCAATCCTGGTATGTGTGGCCTCCCCAATCCCCCCAATCCTGGTATGTGTGGCCTCCCCAATCCCCCCCAATCCTGGTATGTGTGGCCTCCCCAATCCCCCCAACCCTGGTATGTGTGGCTTCCTCATCCCTCAATCCTGGTATGTGTGGCCTCCTCATCCCTCAATCATGGTATGTGTGGCCTCCCCAATACCCCCCCAATCCTGGTATGTGTGGCATCCCCAATCCCCCAAATGCTGGTATGTTTGGGACCCTCCCGGCTCATGGGCCCCCTTCCGGTCACGGGCCCCATAGCAGTGGCGTGGCCTGCCGCCATTGGCGGTACGCCACTGTTTCCGATCCAAAATGTCAGGCTATGAAAGATTACATAGCTGATCCACCCCTATGACTATAAGCCGAGGCTGCCGGGAAGAATGAAGTTAATTTCCTCATAGTAGTGGGGCACTCAGTGCAGGCGAAGGGCAGATTACGAACACTATTAACTTGCAGATTAACCCCATATCAGCAGGTTTAACAGTTTATTTTTTACATGACAGGTTCCCTTTCACAGAGACAATTCTCTATGTGCTAAACTTGAAAAATGTGTTTTCATAGTTCAAGAAACAAACTTCCTAGAATGCAACTTGTCAGCCAAAGGTTTCTGAATGGATCCATCTAAGGTCCAAGCTATTATGGATTGGGTTCAACCCATGTCCCTAAGGCTTTGCAGCGCTTTCTTGGGTTTGCCTATTGCTATTTTAAATTTACAGCATTTATTTACAAGGTTGCCAAACCCTTGACTGACTTAACTAAGATAGTGGATAAGGTGAATAACTAGAAACCTGAGGTTGTTCGTGCTTTTATTCTGCTAAAGGAACATTTCTCATTTGACCCTGTATTGGTCCAGCCTGATCTGAAGCATCTATTTGTAGTGGAGGTAGATACTTCAGAGGTTGGAGTCAGTGTGGTGTTAGCCCAATGTACATTGTCTTTCACTCAATTCTGTCAATTTATATATTTATTTATTTTACTCACTTATATAGCGTCATTAATTCCACAACACTTTACAGACATTATCATCGCTTTCCCCATTGTGGCTCACAATCTAAATTCCCTATCAGTATGTCTTTGGAGTGTGGGAAGAAACCAGAGAACATGGAGGAAACCCATGCAAACACGGGGAGAGCATACAAACTCCTTGCAGATGTTGTCCTTGGTGAGATTTGAACCAAAGGACCCCAGTGCTGCAAGGCTGCAGTGCTAACCACTGAGCCACCATGCTGCCTATGCGCCTTCTTTTCTCAAAAATGTTTATATGTCGAGGACTTATGAAATCAGAAATAGGGAATTGTTAGCAATCAAACGGACCTTCAAGAAATGGTGGCACTTAATAAAAGGTGCCATGGACTCAACTAAGAGCCCCTATTTAAATCCAGATCCCTGTACAGGGGTTCAAGGTTGAAGGCCTGGGTTCCCTTGGGACCTCATAGAAGGAGAGGCTAGCATAAAGCCTGTTTGTGGAACACCTATTTAGAGCTGCCAGTTGACCATGAGCAGGCCCAATTTACAGGTGGGTAAGTCCCAGTTGGTTCTATACAAAGCCAGGCATAGGCTGGCTACTCACTTTAAATAGCTATTGGCTGAATGCTCATTCAGCAGATAACTGCCCCTTTCAATCTCCTTTGTGCATGTACGCTTGGCTCAATTTAGAGTGCATGTGTTATAAATGGAGAGAAGGTTGTACGCCAATGCCATACACCGCTAACTTTGTTAAGAACAAAAGGATCGAACATGTTATAATTAGTGACGAGCGAGCATACTCGCAAGTACTCGGTACTCGCCTGAGCATCTCTGTACTCGAGATGCTCGAAGCTCACCGAGTACTTGCGAGATGCTCGGGCGGATGCTCGGGTCCTCTCCTTGCATATTTGGCGCTCTTTACAGAGCCAATGAACATGCAGGGATTGCCTGCCACTCACTGTCATGCCGCAGCCATGTTGGTTGTGGCATTACAGTGATTGGCTGGCCGCACTGCATCATTAGGTCTATATCAGACCTGGCGCCGCCGTGCTCGTCAGTCTACTCCGCAATCAGACAGTGTAGGGAGAGGTGCTGCTGAGCTAGGGAGAGATTTGCTTGTTTATTAGGTAGTGTAGGTAGAACAGAAGTATATTACACATATCCATCTCAACAAACAGTCCTTCTGAGGACTAATCCATCTGCAGAGATATCAGGCAGGCAGTGTATATAGCAGACTGCAGTGCATATAGCACAAGAGGCTCCATTCCAGTTCTGTCTGCTGCTGCTGCTGTTTGACATTTCTAGACATAGGCCCAGGTCTCAGGGGCCAGGAATAATTTTTTTTTGGATCTTAATCCTGATTATTTGCTTAAAATGCAATCCAGAGAACATCGTTTATCTGCGCCATTTGCTTGTTGGCACTGCAGAAAACAGCCAGGTCCTTTCCATATTGCTGCGCTAAAAATCCAGCTATTTACAACCGTGGTTTGTCCGTCACACGGATCACATATAATTGCGCTGAAAATATTGCCATTTCTGGCCTCCATTGAAATTTTGTTGCAGTGTGTCAGTGAAGCTATTGACACCAGTTTGCTGTTAAAAATAGTTACCTACAGGCCTGCTATTTAAAACTGTGCTTTGTCCATCACACGGATCACATATAAATGCACTGAAAATATTGCCATTTCTTGCCTCCATTAACATTTTGTTTCAGTGTGTCAGTGAAGTTATTGACACCGGTTTGCTGTTCAAAATAGTTACCTACAGCCCAGGTATTTAAAACTGTGGTTTCTCCGTCACACGGATCACATATAACTTTGCTCCAAATTCAGCCATTTGTAGTGAGCGTGGAAGATATTGTCCTCCATTGAAAATGGGCAAGGCGCGTGGCAAGGGTCGGGGAACTGGACGTGATGGTGATGGTGTATGCAGAGGCCGAGGCCGAGCTGAAATTGTGCCACAACAAACACCCACATCTTCTCGCCCAACCTTCCTGTCCCAATTCCTAGGGGACAGCAGCACACCACTATTAAACCCAGAGCAGTGTCAAAAGGTTGTTGATTGGATAGCGGATAATGCTTCCAGTCACTTTGCCACCACCACCCTGTCTTCCACACGATCAAGTCTCAGTAGCTGTGAGTCTGGAACGCATATTCCTCACCCTGATCCTCCTTCCTCCCACCATGCCGAATGCCCGGAGACAACTGATCCCGCACTTGGACACTCTGAAGAGCTGTTCACTTTTCCATTTATAGATTCGGGCCTCTCGCCTGGTCCACTTGAAGCGGGGCAAGAGGATATCGCATGTAGCGATGCCCAAATATTTGAGCAGCCACGGTCACATGAAGGTGGGAAAGTGTCACAAGAGTTGGACAATGATGAGACACAACTGCCAGAAAGTCAGGAGGAGGACCAGGATGCGGAAGTGGAAGATGAGGTGGTGGATGATATAGTAACTGACCCAAACTGGCAGGAGGACCTGCAGAGTGAGGACAGCAGCACACAGGGGGAGGGAGGCAGAGCACCCCAACAGGCAGGAAGAAGCAGTGTGGCGGCTGAAGACAGAAGGCAGGCAACTATTCCCTGTAACACCAACATGAAGGAAGTTGCCAGTACAACTGTTAGGTCTTCCCGAGTCTGGTTGTTTTTTAAAGACTCTGCCGATAACCCCAAAAAGGCCATTTGCACCAACTGCCAGGCCAGAATCAGCAGGGGTGGCAAAACTACCAGCCTGACCACCACCAGCACCCTGTCTATGGTGCATGCCAAGATACCTCCTTCCCTGCACCTGTCGTTGCACACTTTTAAGTAGCAGCATCAGGAAGCACGTCCATGTCCTTGTCCCAGCGCAGCGTTCAGTTGTCCATACCCCAGTACTTGGAACGCAAGTGCAAATTTGCAACAAACGCCCCAGAGGCCACACTACTAAATTCCCACATTTCGCGACTGCTTGCGCTCGAAATGTTGCCTTTTAGGCTCGTGGAGACGGAAGCATTCCGCAACCTGATGGCGGCGGCCGTCCCTCAGTACTTGGTCCCCAGCCGCCACATTTTTTCCTGGTGTGCCGTCCCCGCATTACACATACACGTGTCCCAAAACATTAGCCGTGCCCTCAACAATGCAGTTACCAGGAAAGTCCACCTAACCACGGACACATGGACAAGTTCTTGTGAGCAGGGATGGTACATCTCGCTAACGGCACACTGGGTTAACATAGTGTAAGCCGGGACCCAGTCGGACCTTGGGACATAACACGTTCTCCCGATGCCAAGGATTGCGGGCCCTAAGTCAATCAGGGTTGCCCCCACAGTCTAAAGCTCCTGCACCTCATCCTCCTCAGCCTCTTCCTCCTCTTCAGCCTCCATCTCTGAAATGACCACATCAGTCACAAGCTGGAAGCACTTCAGCACTGCCTCAGCCAAGCGGCAACAGGATGTGCTGAAGCTAATATGCTTAGGTGACAAACCGCACAATGCTGAAGAGTTGTGGACATCTCTGAAAGAGCAGGCAGATCTGTGGCTCACACCGCTGAACCTACAGCCATGCATGGTCTTGTGTGATAATGGACTGAACCTGGTGGCGGCTCTGAGGCGAGGCGAGCTCACACACGTACCATGCCATGTTTCAGCAGCGTTTGCAGCTTCCGGCTCACAGACTGGTGTGTGATATCCCCATGCGTTGGGACTCTACACTGCAGATGTTGGGAAGGATTTGTGAGCAGAAAAGGGCAGTTGCTGAGTACCAGCATCAACAAGGCCGTCGGTATTCAGTTCAGACTCCTCACATAAGACCTCAGGAGTGGACATGAATGTCAGACATATGTACCATCCTCCAAAACTTTGAGGACTCCACCAAGATGGTGAGCGGTGATGACGCCATAATTAGCATCACCATCCCGCTTCTCTGTCTTCTGAAATGCTCTCTACTCACAATCAAAAAAGAAGCATTGCAGGAGCAGCACGATGATATGAAGCAAGGAACCATACAGGGTGATTACACACAGTCCAGCCTCATGTGATCCCAACGTGGATTGGGTGACAATGAGGAAAAAGAGGAGGAGGAGGAGCTAGTTTCATGCGCTATAAACGGTGCTATCTGCACAACTGTCATACCATCTGTTCAGCGTGGATGGCCTGAGGACAGGGAGAAGGAGGAGGAGGAGAGCATGGTCGCTCGTCCTCTTGGTGAGGACACGGAAGTCTTGCCTGTTAGCAGTCTGGCACGCACGGCTGAGTTTATGTTACGCGGCCTTTCTCATGACATGCGTTCTCAAAATTTTGGGTGACAGTCATTACTGGTTGGTTATACTTCTAGACCCACACTACAAGGAGAACTTTATATCTCTTATTCCTGAGGGGGACAGGTCTACAAAAATGGGGCAGTAGCAGAAGGCCCTCGTTGCGGAACTATTAAAAAAATTCCCATCTGAAAACGCTGGCGGCAGAGGTCACAGTTCGTTGGACAACCAAGGACTACATGTGAGAGAGACACAACTCCAATCCAGCAGAGGCAGGGGAACACTGTCAAAGTTCTGAGAGAATTTTCTCAGCTCCTTCCATCGCACAGGCCCTGAGGCGCAGGGTACTCTCACAAGGAGTGCAAAGTTTGGGAAGATGCTGAGGGAGTACCTTGCCGACCTAACCAATGTCCTCTGTGATTCTTCTGTGCCTTATAATTATTGGGTATCCAAGCTCGACACGTGGAATGACCTGGCTCTTCTCGCCTCGGAGGTCCTGGCCTACCCTGCTGCTAGCGTTTTACCGACGTCCTCCGTGATTCCTCTGTGCGTTTTGGCTATTTGCTCTTGTCCTTCTCCTCATCTTCCTCCTCCACCACCATATCACCAGGGTGACCGTGGTCCGGGATGCAACAGCCACATAATTTTTTTAAAGGGTTTTTATGATGCCTGTAAAAAAAATGTTTTATACAGTATGTTCATGTATACCCCCCAGGGGTAAATGTTTGTCAGTCCATACACTTTGTACATGGGCATTACAAGTATAGGAGACCCGCTCCTTTCTAATGGGAAAAATTTTTTATGAGGCCCTCCTCCACGTCTTTTCCAAGGGGCATTGGAGTGCCTCCCAATTTTTGGCAGCCCTTGCATTCACTGCATAGGCCAACACTATGGGAGACCCACTTCCTAATAATGGGAACATTTTTTCATGAGGCCCTCTACGTCTCTTCCAATGGGCATTGGAGTACCTCCCAATTTTTGGCAGCCCTTGCATTCACTGCATAGGCCAACACTAGGGGAGACCCACTTCCTAATAATGGGAACATTTTTTCATGAGGCCCTCTACGTAACTTCCAAGGGGCATTGGAGTGCCTCCCAATTGTTGGCAGCCCTTGCATTCACTGCATAGGCAAACACAATGGGAGACCCACTTCCTAATAATGGGAACATTGTTTTCAGGAGGCCCTCTGACCTCCACGTCTCTTCCAAGGGGCATTGGAGTGCCTCCAAATTTTTGGCAATCCTTGCATTCATTGCATAGGCAAACACAATGGGAGACCCACTTCCTAATAATGGGAACATTTTTTTTCAGGAAGCCCTCCTCTATGTCTCTTTCAAGGGGCATTGGAGTAGGTCCAAATTTTTCTCAGACCTTGCATTCACTGCATAGGCAAACAGTATGGGAGGCCCACTTCCTAATAATGGGAACATTGTTTTCAGGAGGCCCTCCTCTAAGTCTCTTCAAAGGGGTATTGGGGTGCGTCCAAATTTTTAAAGGGGTATTGGGGTGCGTCCAAATTTTGGGCAGCCCTGCCACTCACTGCATATGCAATAACAGTATAGGAGACCCACTCTTTAGTAATGGGAACAACAAAGCATAGCCGGCTGATGGCTCTCTAAGAATAGTGAGGGCCGACTGCTGACCCTTTAAGAATAGTAAAGGCCGCCTGATGGCCCTATAAAAATAGGTTTTGTGACTTTCAGAGTCCCTCCTTCATAAATGAAACAAGATGTGTCTGTTGATGTGTCACACACCACATGGCCAGATAAGGTTGTAAAATGTTAAAACGACATTTCCTGGTGAATGCATTTGTCACGGTTGAAAGCAATACAAAAGTGCAAAAATGCATCAAAAACGCTATGTGTAACTAACAAGTCATGTCAGACTAACTTAATTTCCTTCTATGACAGAATCACTGACTGGGTGGATCAGGGAAATGCTGTAGATATAGTATATCGTGACTTCAGCAAAGCATTTGACAAAGTATTGAGGGTAAACTGATTAAATTTGCTGATGACACAAAGCTAGGAGGGATAGCTAATACTAGAGAAGAGAGAGAGAGGCTTCAAAAAAGACCTAAATAAACTGGAGCAGTGGGCAGCAACTAACAGAATGGTTTTTAACAGGGAAAAATGCTAAATACTACATCTGGGAAATAAAAATGAAAAAAGCATATACAAAATGGGAGGAATAGAGCTAAGCAACAGTACATGTGAAAAAGACTTAGGTATACTAATAGATCATAGACTGAACATGAGTCAACAGTGTGATGCAGCAGCAAAAAAGGCAAATACAATTCTGGGATGTATTAACAGAAGCATACAGTCTAGATCACGTGAACTCATTATCAGACTTTACTCCTCTTTGGTCAGACCTCATCAGGAATACTGGGTCCAGTTTTGGGCACCACATTTTAAAAAAGACATCGACAAACTGGAGCAAGTTCAGAGAAGAGCGACCAGAATGGTGACCGGTCTGCAAACCATGTCCTATGAGGAACGGTTGCAGGATTTGGGAATGTTTAGCTTGCAAAAAAGAAGACTGAGAGGAGACTTAATAGCTGTCTACAAATATGTCAAGGGCTGTCACATTGTAGAAGGATCATCTTTATTCTCATTTGCACAAGGAAAGACTAGAAGCAATGGGATGAAACTGAATGGGAGGAGACACAGATTAGATATTAGAAAAAACTTTTTGACAGTTAGGGTGACCAATGAGTGGAACAGGCTGCCACGAGAGGTGGTGAGTTCCCCTTCAATGGACATCTTCAAACAGAGGCTGGACAGACATCTGTCTGAGATGATTTAGTGAATCCTGCTTTGAGCAGGGGGTTGGACCAGATGACCCAGGAGGTCCCTTCCGACTCTACCATTCTATGATTCTATGATTCTATGATAGCCTATGGTGTGGAGGAGTATTTTTGCTTTTGGTTATTTATTTTGCCTTATATACAAGTCATTAGGGAAAATCCATTTTGGTTTCGTTTTTGTATGTTTTATTTTGAGTCCGTAAAAGTGGCGTAATACCTCTGACAACGTTGTTGACAGCAGTGACCTGGGAGTCAAAAATGCTTCCAGGGGTCTTCCCCATGCTGTTCCCATGCCATTTGAGCACTGTTCCCATTAATTTGGGCAATTTTTAGGCCCTCTGCAGACCGCCGGGGGAAGCCACCTGAAAAATGCTCGAGTTTCCCACAGACTTACATTGGGCTCGTTGCTTGGGTCGAGCACCCGAGTATTCCAATGTGCTCCACCCGAGCAACGAGCACCTGAGCATTTTAGTGCTCGCCCATCACTAGTTAAAATACAACTGTCTAACGCTTTTCCCCCTGTCATCTGCTACATGGACCCCCAAACATTTTAGATAATCTGTTGTTCATGCCAAAATTAGCAAGTTTTGGTTGACAATAAATTAATGACCAGCTTTAGGGAGAAATTTCTGTTCTCCCTCCTATGGTATACAGAGCTGCTCACCATTATTGACACGCCTTCACTTTTTTCATAGACTGTACAATATCTTCAGAAATAAATGGAAATGTACCAAAGTTATATCCTCAGTATTTTTTAATTAGTGGTCCAAAGTAATACAACAATAAAATATTGTTTTTCAACTTCCATGTTGCAGTTTCAAAGAAGAAACAGAATAAACAGCATGTGCAGCATTAAAGCCACCCCTAAGTAATACTTGGTTGCACATCCTTTGGCATTGATGACAGCCTCCAAACATTTCTTTTAGCCGTTTATATGTTTTTTGCACTTCTCAGCTGGAATTTTCTATCACGCTTCCTCTGCCGTTTGTTCAAACTCTTGAATGTTTGCAGGGTTCTTTTTCTCAATGGCAGATTTTAGCTCAACCCAAAGATTTTCAATGGGATTGAGGTCAGACAATGCTTTAGCTCATTGTCTTGCTGGAGGACCCATGATCTGCGACTCAAAAGTTTTCTTACACTGGGTAGGACACTAGGTAGGAAATTTTGCTTTAAAATCTCTTGATAATTCTCTGATTTCATGATTCCTGTGATGCGGTCCAGACCTCCAGCACAAGACACAGCAAAGAAGAACCACAGCATTATGGATCCTCCACCATGCTTAACTATTGGTAAGGTGTTCTTTTCCTTAGAATCTTCATTGAGAAGTCCGTAAACAAGCTGTTGCTTTGCATTTCCAAAAAGCTCTATTTTTATTTCATCTGTCTACAGAACATTTTCCCAGAAGGATTGTGGTTTGTCAAGGTACTCTTTGGGAAAGATCAGTCGTTCTTTTTTATGTCTTTTCTTCAGCAATGGTTTCTTCCTTTGCCTTCGACTATAAAGCTCTGCTTGGTTTAGTGTGCGGCGTATGGTAACATTGTGCACAGTTGAATCTGGGATACCAAGGTCTTTGGAGATGGCCTTATACCCTCTGGAAGTCTTGTGTTTGCTAATAATAGCAGTTCTAATGCCCTTAAACAGTTCACTCATGCACATATCCAAATACCACAGCGATATTGCATCGTCTTAGAGACCCTCTTAACATTTCTGGACAAGTACGCTACCCTCCCTCAAGATCTACGAATATACAGCAATTTTACAAAAATCACAGTCAACCCACAAAAGTTGTATAACAATTATTTACTTGTGGCTGATGCATCTTCAAATGTCAGACAGCATCAAGTAAACCCCTCTTAATTCACAAGGTCCAGAGCCATATGAAGCCTTACAGATCGCATTCAGTCTAAGGCTGCATTCACACATCCCAGTGTGTTACCATCTGAGAGAAATTAACTGTTTTTATCTCAGGTGTAATCCTAATTGCATCCTAGTTGCTACCTTTTTTATGTCTTCCATTTTTTTCACTGAAGAGGTCAGCTTGCTTCCAAGCCAAAAAAGGACCGTTAAAAAGTCTCATGTTTTTATTCAAATTCCTCATAAAGCAACAAATCTGTGAGACATTGATGCAAAACAGATGCAAATCCGAAGGCTTACATTTTGCATCCGTGCTTTGTAAAGTGCGGCAGAGCGGTAGTCGTGACCGAGCTTCTGTCCGGTTTCGCTCTGGCACTTTGCAGACAAGGGGTGTCCCAGTCCTAGTGTGCTGTATGGTATGGGGTGCATCACACTCACTTGTAGGCCACAGGAGCTGCCGTAAACAATCCATGGAAGACCAAGTTTTTTTCAACAAGCGACCATTTACTAAACTTCTTATTACAACTCCTCTTTAGTCCTGTCATTAGTTCATCCTGGACTCTCCCCAAGCTCACTGATTCTATCAGTCTCAGGGATTTCCCGTCTGCCTTGGCAGTGCGCTCGGGACCCGCCATCAACTTCCGTCTTTGCGGGTCCCTGTCCATCTTTCACTGTAAGTCCCAGACGTGACAGCAGCGACTGCTTGGGATCCTATTAATGCCTCCCACTGCCTGGAACAAGCGACACATGCTGCCCCTAGCAAGCCAGCGCACCTGAACTTGACCTTCACTTTGCACTTCACTAACTCTCTGAACTCACACTATCAGGAAGTGCCCCCCTTTTTATTAACATTAGTGCCCACCCACTATGTCTTATGCTGTTGCTAAACCACTTACTGTATAAGCCACACCTATGCTATCCTAAGCTTATCTTATACTATACTCACATTATGCATTAACACTTTACATGCTGTACATTACCATATAACATTAAATAGGATGCACAACATTTTTACATATAAAACTGCACAACAGTATTCACATGGCCCCTTTGTTGTCTTCAGGTGCAGGAACAGGGTAAAACAGTCCACATCCCCACAGCTTCATAGGCAGGACCCCAATAACTTTAATAGATCAGCAAAATTGGTGCAGCATAGTCTGTGCTCTAAGTAACACAAATCTCACTCTCGAATCTGTGATTTTAAAGGGAATCTGTCAGCAGGTTTTGCTATGTAATCTGAGGACTGCATGATGTAGGGAAAGATGCACAGATTTCAGGGATGTGTCACTTATTAGACTGTGTGTTGTTGTTTCCATAAAATGAAGGTTTTATCACAAGGAGATAATCACTGCCTAGACTAGCTTCCTCATGCCAAGTGGTCTGTCCATGCCCCCTCCTCTGATAAGCAGCTCACTGTCAATAGGCAATGTACATAGAGAGCCTGGTGTGGGCGACTTAGCTTTCTAAGCTCTGCTACATGTTACATTACATCTAAAAACTCTGATTGTTTCACAACTGCTGCACTCAGTAAAACAAGTGATTCATCTTTGGAATCAGGGTCTATTTTTCTACCTTATGCGTCTCTCAGATGACAGATTCCCTTTAATGAATGTGTGAATACATCCATTCTATGCTACGGGTCCGTGAGATGTCTTATAAAAAAAAATCTGACAGTGCTCGAATGTGTCACACATATGTCTGAATGCAGCCCAATGCCAGATCTAATCTTATATCCTTTTCTGCTGGGTGGTCTATGAAGGATACCCCTTTACAGAGAATTTGCTTAGTTTGCAAAACAAAAGGTGGGCAATAAGCCCAAGAATCATAGAAAAGACGTAAAATGGCAACACTGGGCACAATGGGGTTCGTTATGGTCTTTGCCATAGGCTCTCTGATTTCTGTCTAAAGTGAATCCCAATTAAATTTTCTCCAGCTAAACTGGTGTTAATATTCATCTAAATTTATCAGCTTGGCTTTAACGCATTGCTACATACCATCCTGTCAGAGATATCAGGAACTTGTTTCTGCTTGTAGCACGTTAATATTTCAGTTGGATGAAATAGACACATCCAAGATGAAACCCTGCAATTCTTTTAATAGATTGACTATGAGGAGTGATGGATTAGGCACTCAGGCCATACATCAATATATCGCAGTGGCACAAGTGATGCGCTTGCCCTCATAATTCCCTTACAGGGCAAAAAGAGTACTAGAATTGAATGACTACCATAAAATATAAAGCCATTTTCTGAACGTAAAGTAGAGGGCCATATAATATATCATTAACCCCTCCACAACGGGATATATTTTATGAGCAGGGTTATAAAGACCCAGGCTCAAAAAGACAATGCTTTGGGAGCTTTTAATAAAGTGTTGCATAGACATTGATATCTTAGAAATTGTATCTAGAAATCAACACAAAAAGATATGTTATCAAAATATACAATATGTAGAAGCATGCATTTTATTGATACTAGTTGGTCTGTCTCTTCTTGTACACCCTATTAGCGCATGTGTTGCATATATAGCTGTTAAATGGCGTCACTGTACAATCTATTAGCTAAAGCTAAGATCTGATGCTCCAGAGGGGTTTCAAGACCAACATAATCAATTTCTCTCAGGGCTTGTTCACATGACTGTTTAAATCGGACAAGCGCTATCTGTAGTTTACAGGTGTTTTTTGTCCATTGTTATCCTTACCCTATGTATTGAGATTTTACCCTTTTTGTTCACTCCCTACCATCTTGACTCTGCGAATATTATTGTTCAAGTGCTGTTTATGTACTTCTCATGTTCTCTACTTTCCTATATTTTCTTCTATTTCAGAGTCACCGCACCTTTTATATTCCCCTGTATACTGATATCTACCATCCCCACAACCCTAATTTGTCCTGCAGTATTGAGGTTCTCACCCAATCAAGATGCGCTTGTTCCAAATTTAATGTTTAAGCAAAACTCAAGTTTGATTCAATATGAAAAGGATCATCGTTATATTTCATGAGAAGGAAAAACTTCCTTAATTGTAGACATTTTTTCCAAAAAATATCAAGGTTGTCTCGCAACTTTGTCCAAGTTTGACATCGTTAGCCTACCCTCTCCACTGCTCAACTGCAGCCCAGAGGTCTACTTCTTCTCGGTAGACCACTTTACAACCATGACTGTACAAATATATGCAAGCTTATTTGTTTGGAGCAGTATCAGAAATTAGGCAATGTTATTATACATTAATGGAAGTCAGCTGCGCTAGTTCTGTAGTGGGGCAATCACTGTTGAACAATCCTTTTAAGAAGTCTTGTGTTGCTCTAATTCTTTTTTGGAATGAGCGAAAACTGAAAAATCAACAGCATAAAGCAGATTAAAAATTTACTGGATTCATGGATTAATACTGTCGTAGTCTCATCAGCAGCAATTCCAAATCCTTACAAAGCAACAACCAGGTTGATGATCCCGGAAATGTATCTTACCACTTATATGACTTATATGACATTATTGTGCATTCTAAATATATCTATTTTTCTTAATTCATAACTAACCAAAATGCTTGTGTGTCACATTGGACATTTCTTTGACACCAAAATGGAACCACTATACATTGGCAGTTGCTATTTAATTAGGAAAAATTTAAAAAGCCAAATATTTGGCAATTGTATTGGCAACTTTGGGGCTCAGTTTACAACAAAAATTGGCATAAACTGATTAATATACCTTGGTTGCAGCCAGTTTTCTGATAGTCGTTGATGCAGTTTTTTGTACAAAAGCCAGGAGTGGATCTTTTATTATGGGTTTGGGAGACCTCTACTCTCCATGATTTGGGCACAGTATAACAATGGCTTTATGGACAAGGCATTAGTTTCATGAATGTTATAGGATAAATGTGTACCTGGGTTGTATTGCTTTGATTTTTCTTTATTTTATTTTAGGCTTGTTATCTTATATGGCACAGAGAAAAATCTCAATATGGCGCAGTGAAAAATCTCCATTTTATTGACAAGAACATATCTATTTCTTCTTTGTTACTCTTGGAGGATTAGCATTCTCTTGAAAGCAATCAAGCTCAAAACTGCTGATTTAAATGGGTTGTCCCCTTTCAACAAACTTTTGCCCATAGGTTTAGTTACTTGTAAAAAACAAACAAACTAAACTTGACTTATCCTCCCTAAGTCCAGCGCCATGTCCCCAGTCTTTGTTGTTTGACTGCACTGGTGACATCACATCAACAGCACTGCAGCCAATCACCAAGCTCAACAGATCGTGCCGTGTACATTGCTGGACCTAGGGAAGTAAAGTAAAACTGAGGCTTTTTTTTTTTACAAATGTAACTGAGCCTATGGACAAATGCTTGTTGAAAGAGGACAATCCCTTGAAATATACAACATGTAGAATTCATGTTAAACTTTCTTGAAAGGAGGGAAAGTTTTCCGTTTGGATGCTGCATAATCTAGAATATGCAGATTACTCATGGTGCAAATCATTCATTAGTTGAGGAAAAGTTCCAAATGGATCTGCCCTTTGAATCACACTTTCTTCTATTCGATTTCCAATAAAAACAAAAAATTGAAAAGAGTGGTATCAGCATGCCATAAAAGAAAGATTTATTGCTATTATTTCCAAGTGATAAATCATTCCAGATTCAAGGGCATTCATAATAAAACATCCTTATGCTTTTACAAACATTCTAAGTTGTGCAACAAAGAAAGCATTATATTTCTGAGTCTGAATTTTTGTGTGCACTTTGCCTGACCTCTCTTTGCTACTTCTGTCAGACCAAGTTAGCTGTGACAACGGGAACACAATATTCCCTTGCCATTTTAATATGTACCTTTATTTTATTCCTTTACCAGCTCTGTAAATGCCACTTTTCCAAACAGACATTTGGAGACAAAGCGTGGTATTTTCCATTGTGTTACTAGTAAGAGTAATGTCAGAGGTATTGCATTCGTTCCTGCCCTAATGGAATCAATTCTGAAAGAAAACACTTTTCATTGGAAGCAAAAATGTTATATACAGTAAATCCATATTATAAACATATTCTAAAAGCTGCAAATGAACAAGTATTCCTTGTGGCATAATTCTTTGCAACCTGAATAATGTATTCTTGTAGAAAATAGAAGTGGCATATGTGCACACATGGTTGGATGTTTGCTGAGGACTCTTTAAGCGTTGGAAGAAGGGTCCATGAGGACTAGGCAATTACCGTGCAATTAAAAACACATGGCGAGAAAAAGCAAAAAGATAAAAAAGATTAAGGATCCATAAGCTTACGCGTTTTGAGTTAGCAACCCTTATTCATAGCTGCTAACCTGCAATTAGTAAGCTTATGGATCCTTAATCTTTTTTTTATCCTTTTGCTTTTTCTCACCATGTTTTTAATTGCACAGTAAAAGTTATGTTTTCTGTTGGTGCTGGAGCCCAGTCCTCATGGACCTTTCCTTAATTTCTGACCTGGATACCATCCTGGTGTGTTCATACTCTCCTTGTATTACACCCTGACCAAACAAGGTCTACCAGGATTTCTATGTGAATACAAGTAGTTTTAACACTGAATTGTCCTCCATGGAAGATGAGCTGATAACCTCTTTAAGCGTTACCTACCACCAGTTCCTTACTCAACCTCTTCACATATTAAAGGGAATCTGCCAGTAGGTTTTTGTTATGTAATCTGACAGAAGCATGAGGTACCAACAGATACCCTAATTCCAGTAATGTATCATATAGTTTACTGGGTGCAGCAGTTATGATAGAATCACAATTTTCTCTAATAACCCCACCTACGCTACATATTTTTGTGTACATTGTATGGTGACAGAAAGCTGCTAATCAGTTCTGGGGCAGGATTGACTAGGAGGTATGAGGCCGGTTGTCCAGTTATGGTGATCTCCTGCTGAATGAAAGTTACAGGTAAAGTTTGGAAGACTGTCTGGGCCAAAGAAAAGCCTGGTACTACAAGGGGGACAGAGCATGGTGACACTGATTCACTGTGCCAGCATGCTGTCAGGTGGAGGCAGAGGAAAGGTCATATATGGAGTAGGGTTTGTGCTGTTCTTGGAGAGCACAGACTCATTAAGTGATGTTCTAGACCTGAGTAATAAGAGTTGGTGCCATAGTTAGGCTGAGACCTTGGTAACTTGGGGAGTACACTGGTTCCTCTGCAGTGAAGCAAAAAAGACTGAAAGGCTGTGGGTATGGTGATGGTGAATCAGAGGCTGGTAGTCTTGAGAAAGAGGCCTGTGTAAAGCTGAGGCGAGGAGTTATAACATTGGAATAAAGAGCAGTATGGTTGCTTTGCTAAGCAAGGCCTGGAGTTTGCGTTACGGACAGATAGTAGATTGACAAAGTGACTGCTAATGGGCTGGGGTTGGAAGTAGTCTGTCTGTGGACAAAGTGGGCTAATGAGTGTACTGTGAGTTTGAGTGGTTAGCTCTGGAGAGTGCCCAGAGCTGTGGAAGATAGTGAGCCTCATGAAGGTCATGAGCTCAAACCTAGGTCAGGCTGTATATGTGAGCTTTAGAGTAGCTATGATAATTTCTGTGAGCCAAACTGATTTGCAGGAATGTCTGAAACAGCCCTAAGTATGTGTAAAGTGGGCCTAAAGTGTGGCATAATTGTCCTATATATTGAGAATGCCTTCTAGATGGAATTGTAGAGTAAACATATGTGAGGGTAGTTTGATTGAGCGCAGAGTCTGGTCCAGCATTTATAGCCCTTGAGAACCAGGGTCTAGGTAAAAAAGGAGAGTCCTTGACAAGTAGTGTCTGAGGTGTAGAAGCAATACCAAAAAAATGGACTGTGTAACGGTAGCTTGAGACATGGCAGAAACTGAGATATTGATGTGAGGTTGTATAAGGTAGCACAGTGTAATAGTGGGGTATGAGAGGAACAGAGACCTGAGCAAAAAATATATACAAAATTCTCCTTGTTTATTCAGCTTGTTTATATTGCAATCTTTAAGAATTGTCCCTCATATGAGTGCCTGAAACCACTAAGCATTTTTGCCTGATGGTAACCAAAATGCATTACGTGCCCCTATAGCTGAAGTTGAACTGTTTGACTTCACTTGGTCTGGTCTGCGATTGTCATCGGTAAGGGAAAACATTTGAGAACCCCACCCTATATACAAACATCATACCTATGTTATTTTTTCTTGGAACTGAACTGAAGAACCTAACAGTGCAAGGCAACAATGCTAATCACTGAGCCACCTTACTGTCCATAAGCCATTATCACTAAAAAATGCCATCACTTCCTCATTTGTGGTGATCTTACGGTTGGGACACCCAAAAATCCTCAGAGTAAAGAACTCCAGTGATAGGTAAATGATGTAACTCACTCAGATTTTTTTTGCGCAATGATGCTCATGGAAGCCTATTGTGCTGGACACAAAAATTGTTCTTCTGTGTATCTGCTCTTCATTTTAGCAATTTGTTTAGGTAACAGCACTCAGATGCCCACCAATAAAAACTTTTGATGTGTCTCTATGACTTGTATTCAACATGGCTTTAGAGGCCCCAAACAATCAACTGATATCGCCAAAGAACATTGTGGTCCACTACACATGTACAGGCAGTGCTACATGCTGGCTATTAATTATCATCATCTATATAATGCATGGGCTGCCCACCTAGAGTTGCCTTACACTTGCGGCTCTGCTACTATAGGGTGCCTTGAGAAGGAGCACTACTCTGTAATCCCCATATGCATCATCATGGGTATCTTGATAGTAAATATTGTTGTTATGCATTGAATGGAGACGTATTAATGTAGTTACCTAATATGTTATGTGTATCACCTATAAACTAGAAGAACTTTTTTAGTACTTTACATGTATCCTTCCAATAAAATGCCAACCTGTGTTATCATTCCACAGGCATCTCAAATCTAATAAACATATAAAGTTATAGGGAAATCACAGCACGCTTCTAATACGTCCTCAGGATGTGGAATGGTGATTGATATGCCTGTTTCCTTAATGTTTATCCAGCAGCTGAAACTTTTCACTTTCTGGCCGAGTGGACACTCATTTTTTTCCAAGCATGCATTTATAAACCCTTAGTGTGAGGGCTAATGATGGGATATCTGGCACATTTCAGACTAATTTGTCTCCCAGCAAAATGAAAAAAAAAATTCTCCTTGAAACAGTCAGCATGTGTTGTAGGAAAGTTGAAATGAAGTAACAGAAAAGGAAATGGTTCTTTGTGGTTAGTGTAAAAGACCGTTTAGAGGAAGCAGAGGGAACTGTTTTCACAAGGGACTTTACCAGCCATTGATACCATGTAGGAATTACAGCTAAAGAGCCAATAATGAAGGTTTTATGGCATTCAGAAATGTTTTTGTAAAACCTTCAGCAGAAATATTCACAACGGGATATATTGGGGCTTAATTATCCATACATGAAAAATAAGAAGGTGCGCTTAAAAGTGGTATTCTATTTAATGAGGCTGTCTAATTTGGAAAAATAATTTCAAATACTTTATTCAGTCAAAAGAGGGGGCACAACAAAATTAGGACCTTTATCAAGTAGCTGCTACAAAAACCTTCCCTCTCTTTCTGGAGGAACTGACCCATCGTTGCTTTTCATTGCATAGACAGCCTATTGATTTAATTACACCCCATGTAATGCTTCATTTCTCCACTGGAAGCTCTGCTGGAAATTTGAACACTTGCTGCTGCATTTCTTTTTATTATTTAGTTATGATATTTTGCTTATATAGCACCATTAATTCAGCAGCACTTTACAGACATTAACTGACAACCTAAATTCTCTATCAGTATGTCTTTGGAGTGTGGGAGGGAACTGGGGTACCTGGAGGAAACTCACGCAAACAAGGGGAGAACATACAAACTCCTTGCAATTGTTGATCTTGTTGAGATTTGAACCCTGAACCCCAACGCTGCAAGGCTGTAGTGCTAACCACTGAGCCATCGTGCTGCCCTTAAAAATTGCAACTGATCAATGACAGGACAACATGCGGTCAGCTGATTTTCAAAGAACCCTTCTATTAAAAATGGAATAGCAAAAGTTGAAAACCCCTCTTAAAGATTTTCCTTCAAAAACAAAATACATTAACTCATTGAATTGGAACACATTATTTGCTTTAAAAAAACAACATAAAACATTTGCAGCAATGTGTATTTTCACACCCCAGAATTTAGTCCGGTGATTTATTAATTATTGCATGATCTCAAAATTAAGTTTTCCCTGGGGAAGCACAATGCCCTTTTATCACCAATTAGTAAGGGAGTGTCAGCTGCACTAATTTGGCCGTCTTTTTTTCCAGCTCTCCACCCAACATCTCCAACCAACTTCTTACCCTCCAATTCCCTCCAAGGGAACCAATCACAACCTATGTCTAGGGCTAAATGGCATATCTGGTTGCATGACAAGAAGATTGTGGTGCCTTATTACAACATTGCGTCTCATGATTGTCAATAGTATTGAGTTATGACTTGCCACAATATTACTGTTGGATTTTTGCATTTGATTTTTTGTATAGGCGTCATAATAATTTGTGTACGAGTCACAGACAAGTTGTCCAAATACTTTGGGTGGTGCAACTTGACCAGATTTTGGTAGGAAAAACAAACAGTCTAATGTGTAGGGGGGCAGGATTGTGCTCAGTAAACTACATACACTATCAGGTGGTTGACATTACACTGATTAAAATCATATCTTGGTTGATGAAATCCGTCCTGTGGTTCTTGTGTAATCTTTACTTTCAGTTTGGAGATAATGATATGCTTGTACTCCTGTGAGGGGCGCTCTATCTGGTGCTCTGCTTATGTGGCACCTCAGAGGGTCTGGTTGCCACAGTGGTATTGCTTCCCTCAAAAGAAGTAATGCCATGTCTGGAGGCAAGCAGGGGTTTCCTGGTCAGGAACATAACACATGCAACACTTCCTGGCTCTAGACCAGCAAGGGGAGGCCCTCCCCTTGGCAACTGGATCTGGAGGCGGGGTTAGTTTAGCTTAGTGGGGAGTGGAGTTTAGGACTTTGAGGAGAGAGGAGCTAGGGACTGGAGCTGGAGATAGCTTGTCCTAGCTGGACTACACAAAGAACTGGACACCGGAGTCCGAGGCTGTGGGACACTTCAGGCTCAGCAGCAGATACCGCAGGGCAGGAGATTGCTGGTCTCCTGGCCCCATCAGACACCCGGAGGCTCAGTAGCACAGAGGGATCAGTACCGCCACGGAGGAGCGAAGCATCCACAAGGTCCGCGCTACCAGCCATACGGGTGAGCACCGCACGTTACACTCAGGGACGTGGGCTACAACACAGCTACATGCAGGAAAGCCAAAGAGTATAGTGAGAACGGCAGGCCTACAACTCCACCTGGCAAGGAGGACTCTATGTTTGCTTCCAGGCTGACCGGACTCTTATCACTAGCCAGTACTCCAGTCCAGGCCTGTCTAAAGTGTCATCAGTAAAGACCCTGGGACTGCATCACACTGACTCTGTGTTTATTATTGACTTCCTGCACAATAACCACCATCATCCACACACACTGCCCTGAAGCTACACTCTCCCTGTGGGGAGTTATACCACCCTTGCTGCCGAACCCTCAGCTTCAGAGGACTGTTCTGCAGCGGCAGCCTCATTAGCTGCACTCCACAGGTGGCGTAGTCGGACACTAAACACCTTTACATAAATTCCCCTTGGATTGACCGCCCTGGGTCATGGACCGGGTCACCACCACAATGTAGTCGGCAGGATTTCGTGCCCGTTACCACCGGATACTGTGCGCCTTCATGAACTGTGTCACATACCGTGGCGAAGTTTCCCGCCAATTGCCGCTGTTTCCCGCCATTGTCCGCCATTTCCGGGTCGCCGCTCGGGAAGAAGAGGGGCGTAACCGCTGGAAGCGCGCGAAGCCCAAGCCCCGCCTCACGCACTGACGCAGCGCCAGGTCCTGGAAGGAGCCCCAGCAAGCGCTGACGTCAGAAGCAAGCGACGCCAGGTCCTCAAAGGAGACCATCGCCTGCGGAACTGCGGCCTACGGAAGAAAAGTGAAAGAAGGTAGGCCACGGTTCACTAGGGGGGAGGAAGACGCCCAATATGGAAGGAACTTCAGCCGCAGGCGCGGCCGCTGCCACGGTAATGCCATTCTCCATGCCATATATACCGGGGGCGGCGTGGCTGCCCCAGTACTCAGGAGAGTCGCACACCCTGAGTGACTTTAAAGAAAGACTGCACAGTTTATTTAAAGTGTACTCCCTGTCCGAGGAGCAGAAAGTGAGCATCCTCAAAGGCCAGTTGATTGGTGCAGCCCAGAGAGAAGTGAAGTCCTGGTCAGCCAGAGACAAAGGGGCTGTGAAAGAGATACTGGCCCGAATAAAGGACACCTTTGACACCCGTACTACAGCTGAGATAAAAATGAAGTTTTATGGGTGTAAACAACGGGCGCAGGACAGTGTACGGGACTATGCTTTAAACCTGCAGGAGGCGCTGAGGGCCATCAAACAGGTAGACCCCGACAGTGTGCATGATGAGAACAGACTGTTAACTGAGCAGTTTATTGAGGGTCTACTGTCCAGCGCTCACCGGACACAGCTGTCCATAATGGCTCTGCAAAACCCCGATCTGGACTTTGCACAATTTAAAGACAGAGCCATCGGGGTGCTACGAGAACCAACACCAGGTGGCGCCACATCCCACCTGCGCCCAGCTATCACATACCACCAGGAGGTGGCATCCTTTTCCCCGGAACCTGTAGGGGCTGATGCACAGACTCTAGACAATGCCCCGTCTACAGACCTGCACCTTCAGGTCCAGGAGCTGACTAAAAGTGTAGCTGCACTAGCCAAAATGGTGCAGTCCATGCAAGTGTCCCCCAAGGAGAAGATCCAGCTGGCTTCCAGTCCGGAGGACGTCCCGTCGCGACGACAGAGGATTCCACCAATCAGAGGGAGGAACAGCGACCGCTACGACCAGGACGGACAACCCATCTGCCGCCACTGCCACAAGGCATGACACTATGCAAGGTACTGTAATTTATACGAGCAAAACCTGGGGCAGAGGGCCAACCCCCAGGAGTAAGACCACCAGGCCCACAAAGCTGGCGAGACAAGTACGTGGGAGGACGGCCGGTCCTACCTGTCATGCTTGATGGCATCCCAATGAGAGCGCTGCTGGACTCTGGATCCCAGGTGACCACTATCCCCTACATTCTTTATAAGCGATACTGGACTGATTCGGACATTACCCGCCATCCAGATGAACATTTAAGCATCTATGGCAGCAATGGTCAGCCCGTACCTCAAGTGGGGTTTAAAGAAGTGACCATAAAGGTTGGCAAAGTAGAGTTGCTATCACAAGGGATGATAATTGTTGACATTGACCGCCGAGAAAGTCATCCCATGATAACCTTAGGCACTAATGTCATTGAAAATTGTCTTTCAGAAATTATTGTCTTGTTACAGCAGGTTGCGGAGACCGCCAGTTCCAGTCAGCAGCGGGTTCTGCAGAGAGAGATCAGAGCCCTAATGAGAAGACAACAGGTAGAACTGTCTGGTGGTGAAATTGGCAGTGTCAGGATGAGTGACCCGTTCCCCATTGCCATGCCCCCAAAAAGTGAAATGTTGATATGGTGCCGGGCAGCAGGGGTAGAGATTACCAGGCCCTGGTAGAGCCCGTATACTCTGACAGTAGGCCCACCATCTTGACAGCCAGGGGGGTGGTTGATGTCCGCCATGGGAGAGTGCCAGTCTGCATCCTAAATATTGGGGAGAAAGAAGTCCATTTGCCCCGGTATGCTACCCTTGCCAAATTATTCACCGTCAGCAACAATTCTATGAAAACAGTGGAACCCTTACCTCCATCCAAACCGGCGGAGGATAATAGCTCCAAGGGACAGATGGAGGACTGGTGTCAAAAGCTACACATGGGCACTGACTCCACCCCTCAGCACCAAAAACATGGAGTATACCGGGTGGTCCAGGAGTATGAAAGGGTCTTCAGCAAACACCCGCTCGACTTCGGGCAGGTGAAAGGGGTTCAACACCATCTCCCCGCGGGAGACCATCCACCCATTAAAGAGCGGTACCGGCCTGTACCCCCTGCACACTACCAAAATGCCAAAGGGATGTTACGAGAGATGTAGGAGGCTGGGGTGATAAGAGATAGTTGTAGCCCCTGGGCAGCTCCATTAGTTCTCGTAAGGAAAAAAGATGGCACGATGAGAATGTGTGTAGACTACAGGCAAATCAACCGCATTACACATAGAGATGCATACCCATTACCCAGGATTGAGGAGTCACTAGCTGCATTAAGATCTGCTAATTATTTCTCTACTTTGGATCTCACTAGTGGGTATTGGCAGGTTCCTGTAGCAGAGGCAGATAAAGAAAAGACCGCATTCACAATGCCGATGGGCCTCAGCGAGTTCAACTGCATGCCATTCGGGCTCTGCAACGCCCCAGGAACCTTCCAGCGGTTGATGGAGTGCTGTCTAGGACATAAGAACTTCGAGACAGTCCTGCTGTACCTGGATCACGTCATAGTATACTCCAAGTCCTATGAAGATCACCTGAAGCACCTGGCAAAGGTGTTTGAAGCCCTAGCTGGTTTTGGCCTGAAGGTGAAGCCGTCAAAATGTCACCTGTTGAAGCCCAAGGTACAGTACCTAGGTCATGTGGTAAGCGCTGAAGGTGTAGCCCCAGACCCTGACAAGGTCACAGTAATCAAGGACTGGCCAAGACCCTCCACTATCAAGGAAGGGCGGCAGTTCCTCGGGTTGGTAGGCTACTACCGAAGATTTATCCAAGGCTTCACCAAGATGGCGGCACCCATGCAGGACCTCCTAGTAGGCCAGTCCAGGAAGGCCAAAAACCCGAAGCCTCCAGTGAAATGGGATAAGCCGGAAGACGAATCCTTCAGCAGGCTGAAGATGGCTCTCACAGGAGACGAGATCCTGGCCTACCCTGACTATAGCCAACCCTTCATACTCCATACAGATGCAAGTAACGTGGGGCTAGGAGCGGTGCTGTCCCAGATACAGCAAGGCAGAGAAAGAGTGATTGCCTATGCCAGCAGGAAGCTCCGGGCCATAGAAAGGAACCCCGAAATTACAGTTCCTTCAAGTTGGACTTCCTCGCCGTAGTCTGGGCTGTGACAGAGTGCTTCAAGCATTATCTCGCCTCCTCCAAATTCACCGTCTTCACGGATAATAACCCGCTGATGCACCTGGACACAGCGAAACTTGGTGCCCTGGAACAAAGATGGATGGCCCGACTGTCTAATTATGAGTTCACCATCAAGTACCGGGCTGGGCACAAGAATGCAAATGCCGATGCGCTGTCCAGGATGCCTAACTTGCCAGATTGGGGTGAAGACCCGGAAGAGCTGGAGGAGATAGAGATCCCCGCCTTCCACCGTCATGGAGTAACCCAGTGCTCCCATTGTGTGAAGAACAGATGCTACGCCAACAGAGAGGCCATGTTCAATCCATTGCCCCACCATGGATGGGCGGAGACATAAGATAGTGACCCGGCTGTCCGCCTAGTCAAGGAGTTGCTGACACGAGCTGACTCGTACCCTGATCCAGATGCTCCAGTTGAGACCAAACAGCTGTGAAAGGAGAAGGGCAAGCTATTCATCTATGAAGGGAAGCTGTGTCGAAGAGCCATCAACTCCCGGACACATGAATTGGTCTGGCAGGTGGTAGTTCCGAGGCGGGATGCGTCAATGGTCTTGGAAGCGTACCATGATGGAGCAGGACACTTTGGCTGGAAGAAGTTGGAAGGCCTGCTACGTGAACGGTTCTACTGGGCTGGCATGAGGAAAGCAATCGAGAGGTGGTGTCGAGAATGCGGACCATGCAACCTGAGAAGAAAAGACCGTGACAGCCAGAGGGCTCCCCTGCAGCCCATCATCACCAAACAGCCACTCGAACTGGTAGCCTTGGACCACGTGAAGCTAGCCCCAAGCAGGTCAGGCTATGTCTACGCTCTCACCATCGTAGACCACTACTCCCGGTTCCTGGTAGTAGTGCCAGTGAAAGACCAGACGGCTCAGATGGCAGCCAAGGCATTTCAACAGCACTTCTGTCACCCGCACGGTTACCCAGAACGTGTGCTTACTGACCAAGGTCCAGCCTTCGAAGCGGAGGTGTTCCAGGAATTCTGCAACCTGTACGGCTGCAAGAAAATCAGGACAACGCCGTATCACCCCCAGACCAACGGGTTGTGTGAGAAGATGAACCAGGTGGTGATAGACCTGCTGAAGACGTTGCCCCTTGAGGAACGCAGCCTGTGACTAGAGAAGTTACCAGATCTGGTGGACCTCTATAACCATATCCCAGTAAACTCTACCAACTGCACACCTGCTTACCTGATGAGAGCAAGACCTGGTAAGCTGCCCATCGACCTGGACATGGGAGTCCTAACACCAGAGACGGCCTCACCAGATGCAGATTGGGACACTGAGCGGCAACAACAATACAGCAAAGTGCAAGAGAGTGTTGAAAGAAGTCTGTCCCAAGCAAGACAAAGACAAGAGAAGACTTACAATCAACACGCACCTGCTGTTCTATTGTCACCTGGAGAACAGGTCCTTAAGAGAAAGAGGCGACTCCACAAATTGGATGACCAGTGGGAGGTAGAGCCGTACACTATCCTACCCTCGAGTCATGATAACACCAAGGTGTGCCTCATTAGTAAGGATGGAGGAGGAACATCAGCAACAGTTTCAAGAGACCACTTGAAGAAATGTCCCGAGCAATTACAACACACTAAAGAAGACCAGGATAGCCCTCAACCCACAGAGGAAGTGGAAGAAATGGTCAAAACAGTACTCAGAGAATTTTCCCGGTTGTGGACACAAATGAACAATGCAATTGTTGTGCCAGTCCTTACCTTTCTCCAACCAGCCCCTCAGGAAGCTGTAGAAGTCCCAGAAGAGTTGGAAGAACAGTTGGCCCCAGAGGCAGAAGTTTCATCGACAGCAGACCAGGAGAATCAACCCTCTGCTAATAGTGAACCTGTCGTACACACGGTGAGCCAAAGAGTTCGTAGGAAACTTCCCAACCTACCAGTACTACCTCATACTACCTGTAGTGCAGTTCACACTGAACCCACCACACCAAGGGTAGACACAAGGGACCAGGGTAGAGCAGTGACAGATAGTGTACTCCGTAGATCCACCAGAAGTACAAGAGGTCAGCCCCCTGCCCGTTGGAGAATTTAAAATGCAAAGTTTAAAGTTTAAGAATATTGAAATGTATGCTGTATATAGTTACCCGTAAGGGTATGCCGGAGACATTGTCAAATTTGAAAAGTTTGATATATGTGTGTTTATCCAGTTACCCGAATAGGGTACAAAGACTTTCAGGTTATGGACGGTGAATAACCAAAGAACTTTCCCTTGTAAATAGTTGCACTTGCTAAAGTGCCCCTTAGTGAAAGACCACTGAACAAAAACTCGTTGGAGGTGGCCGAAGACGTGGTCCAACACCTGGATCATCTATGCCCTGCAGCCACCCCAGGGCCTCCGTGGAGGATTTTGGGCGGGTCCTTCAAATTACACCTTGCGCAGTGGAATGGACACCTGGTTGCAGATTATACTGTAACCTATCAAGGACTGTAATGCTTGTAAATATTCTAATGTGCCTGTTATTGTTAATGCTATTGTTACTTTTTAAAAATATGTTCAGTCCCGGAGTACTGAAATTATCTAGGGGGGAATGTGGCACCCCAGAGGGTCTGGTTGCCACAGTGGTATTGCTTCCCTCAAAAGAAGTAATGCCATGTCTGGAGGCAAGCAGGGGTTTCCTGGTCAGGAACATAACACATGCAACACTTCCTGGCTCTAGACCAGCAAGGGGAGGAACCTCCCCTTGGCAACTGGATCTAGAGGCGGGGTTAGTTTAGCTTAGTGGGGAGTTGAGTTTAGGACTTTGAGGAGAGAGGAGCTAGGGACTGGAGCTGGAGATAGCTTGTCCTAGCTGGACTACACAAAGAACCGGACACCGGAGTCCGAGGCTGTGGGACACTTCAGGCCCAGCAGCAGATACCGCAGGGCAGGAGATTGCAGGCCTCCTGGCCCCATCAGATGCCCGGAGGCTCAGTAGCACAGAGGGACCAGTACTGCCACGGAGGAGCGAAGCATCCACAAGGTCCGCGCTACCAGCCATACGGGTGAGCACCGCACGTTACACTCAGGGACGTGGGCTACAACACAGCTACATGCAGGAAAGCCAAAGAGTATAGTGAGAACGGCAGGCCTACAACTCCACCTGGCAAGGAGGACTCTATGTTTGCTTCCAGGCTGACCGGACTCTTATCACTAGCCAGCACTCCAGTCCAGCCCTGTCTAAAGTGTCATCAGTAAAGACCCTGGGACTGCATCACACTGAGTCTGTGTTTATTATTGACTTCCTGCACAATAACCACCATCATCCACACACACTGCCCTGAAGCTACACTCTTCCTGTGGGAAGTTATACCACCCTTGCTGCCGAACCATCAGCTTCAGAGGACTGTTCTGCAGCGGCAGCCTCATTAGCCGTACTCCACAGGTGGCGTAGTCGGACATTAAACACCTTTACATAAATTCCCCTTGGATTGACCGCCCTGGGTCACGGACCAGGTCACCAGCAGAGAGTACTATCCCTCAGCATCTACAGGCCCGGCACCGGGTACCCCACGGCCCAGGGGGCGCGTCACTTACACATTCATCTGTATGCTCTTAAGGCAGCTCACTGTGCCTTCACTGACCTGCCTCCTATTTTACCTAGCCCCACACTACTAGATGTATTATGTAAAATAGGAGGCAGGTCAGTGAACGCATAGTGAGCTGTCATAAGAGCATATACATAGTGTATGTAGGGGATAGGCCACTGCTAGAGAAGTCTGGCAGCAGCTTGCCCATAGAGAACACAGGAATGCTCTGCTGAGGCAAGAGTTCCTGTGTATGGGAGGTCGGGAGAGGTTTGGCCGACAGCTATCTTTGGTGTATGGGTTTTACAGTTGAAGCTTCCTCCGAAGTGCGCTAATTCTTACTGCAGCTGACATGCAGCAATAGGTGCCACATCAGACGTGGACATAAGCCCAGCTAACTGAAGTTAAGGTAAATCAAAAAAAATATAGGATTTTTACATATACAGTAGTTGGTATCTGTTGATTTTTTGCATCCACTTGCATATTGTGCAAACGTATATGCTTGGATCCATCTACTGTTGACTTTCATTCTAAAAAGAATGTTATGGTTTACAAAAAAAAAATGTAATTCAAACAGAAATGTATCAAAGATACTGTATATCAAAGTCCTCTCTTTTTTGCATACATTTGCATAATAGAGTCAAAACACTGACATCATCATGCTTTGTGCTTTTTAGCATTACTACTTCTATTTGTAAGACCCTAAATATAATGCATTGTCTTAAATGGTCATTATCATTTCAACAAATTTTGCATATATCAACATTACTAGTTAATATAGGAAACTTTGTAATATAATATTTTTCAGAGAAATATGCTTCTTTTTTCCACTAATGAGCCAATTCTTACCCTCCCTATTGCCACCTGAACTCACTATTCAATCTGAAAAACTGCTTGCGAAAATTTGTTTAGCTAAAAGAAAGACAGACTGCCAGCACAGTGAGGTGTCAGGTTACATAGCCCACTGAAGTCTATGGAGAGGGTATGAAGGAGGAGGTGTAAGGAGCAATCAGCATAGTAAGAGACAAACAGATGCAGGCAGATCATGCTGCTGCTTTCAGCAAATGTATTTTCATTCCGTGTTGGATTCACAGCCGCACTGCTCATTATTGCTTTTTAATGTTCTCTATTGTGTTGGTGCTTCTTTGTGCTACAGAGAAAGAAGAACAGGAATCCATGTCTCTGTGTGTACTGGGTATGGGAGACATGATTGCATCCAGTCTCCACCCATTAGCTCAGAGAGAACTGAAAATTAGAGATGGAGCATGCAGAGGCGAAAACTGGTGAATGATAAAGGATACAAGTAATATAATGGCCAGATTTAATGTTATTCTTCATATACACATGCGACAACGTATTCTGAAAGGTAACTTGAAATTACATATACTCTTTAACTGTTCTCTGACTGCCCAAATGATCTTCTATGTTTTTTTGTGTACCGATTAAATGACACAGAAAGCCCCAAAATGGTTTCTTTGATTCCTTTTAGATATAAGGCCAGATCAAGTTTTACAGACACAGTCTTCATATTAACAGTGCATATGCATTTCATGTAAAAAAAAAATCAAATAGCAGAAGAGGAAATATCAAATTATTTTGCCTATTTATTTTAGGAATTAGCAGGAGTGTAATGATCTCATGGACATGCTACATCAGCATCATTAATTGTCGTTACCAAGGAGAAAAACATGAAAAGTTTGCAGGAACATGATGTTGACAAGAGACACTTAGAATTTCCACATTTAACGCCCAATAGAGACCCATGGGTGGACCTACCCCAAATTTGCTTGGGATTGCTTCAGTCATCATAACTCTTATTAAAACATAGCTAATAAATCTGACACAGTAAAATTATTACCATAGCGCATAAGAACCTCCTAAGAAGTATGGGTTACATGGAGGGCTGCACTTTAGCTTGACCCCTGAGTTATATGAGGCTTCATATTTTGCTTTCAGAAAAGTTCAGATCTACTTATTTACCCACGTATTGTAAATCCCATTCACCTTGGGAATATCTTTTTGTTTTTTACAGAGTAATTTGTTTTGACTGATTGTAAGGGCTTATTCACATGGGATGTATTTGTCATAATTAGTATGTCCAATGCAGCAAATAGTTCCATGGAAATGTACCCTAAATAAATGTGTCCTACTGATCATGCCCATTATATTGTTACAGATGGTATATTGAGAAAAGCACCACAAGGAGACCTCAAACGTGGCTCAACCTTCCACTCTGCGAAAGAAATGAGCAATGTTAGAGGTGGACTAAAACTTCATTCTTTATTTACTCCATCAGATTAAAACACAAAAATAGTGGCAAAATATATTTTTTCTTTTATTATAACATGAATGGGAAAAAAGGAATCATTCGGAGTAATGAGCCAAGCAATATCAGATACTGAACACATGGGTGTTTAATTAGACTACTGCTAAGCGTTGTTAAATATGCTTAATGTATAAAAGTAACATATTTTTTGGACCATAAGACGCACCTAAGGTTTTAGAGAATGAAAATATAAAAAAAAATTAAAGCAAAAAATGTGGTGATGATGCACTGTTATGGGGGGGAAGTCTGTTGCTGACACTGTTATAGGGGTAATGTCCCCCAATTCTGTATCTATATCCCCCATACT
The DNA here is from genome assembly GCF_046119375.1 of Phyllobates terribilis. Lineage (NCBI taxonomy): Eukaryota > Metazoa > Chordata > Amphibia > Anura > Dendrobatidae > Phyllobates > Phyllobates terribilis. The sequence goes on along the minus strand of NW_027362761.1, from coordinate 502,659,640 downwards.
AGTATATATATGCCCCCATAATGGTATATATGGACCCTCCTTTCTGTTATACGTGGTCCCCATTCCCATCCTGGTATACATGGCACCTTCATCCTTGTATGCATGGCACCCCCATCCTGGTATGTGTGAAACCCACAGCCTGGTATGCATGGCAGCCCCATCCTGTTATGCATGGTACCCCCATCCTGGTATGTGTGGCACCCCTATCCTGGTATTTTATGGCACCCCCATCCTGGTATGCATGGCTTCCCCATCCCCATCACCGTGCACACAAAAAATAAAAGGATTCTACTCACCTTCCCTCTGCTCCGGTGCTGCGCCCTGTTCTGATGCCAGCAGCTGATCTCAGCTTTTGAGCCGCGCATGACATCACTGCCATGCACCATCAGACGCCGAGATCAGTTTCCAGAATAGTCACTGCTCCCCATGCCCTGGACTATGGACATGAGGAGCAGTGACTATTCACTCTCCTTAATAGCGCGCAGTGTCAACCCAGAAGCGGCTCCTGCAGTGACCGGGCGATCACGTTTGCACGCCTATGGGAATGGGGAGTAGTGAATATTCATGCGCTTTAATAGCGGGCACATGTGACCGCCGAGCCGCTGCAGGAAGCCGACGCTGTGGCTACAGTGTGCGCGCTATTAAGGAGAATGAATATTCAGTGCTCCACACGCCTATGGGCATGGAAAGCAGTGAATATTCATTTTCTTTTCACAACAGGCACAGTGTTAGCAGCAGCAGGTGGCTCCTGCTTCCTGTGCCCCGCTCCTCCGCCGCTGCCGCTCCCCGCCCATCCACAGCAACGAGTATACATTCAGACTATAAGACGCACCCCCACTTTCCTCCAAAATTTTGGACGAAAAAAGTGCATTTTATAGTCTGAAAAATACAGTATATGTAATTTAAAGGGAATCTGTCACTATATTTGTCTAAACTACTGTATTAATATGTGCATACAGGTTAAAGACTGCTGAGGAGAGTGATACCTGTATGTCTCACATCAGATAGTTTGTTGCTGATAAATCATCTTTTATCACTCTATATAAATGACCTCTTCCAGGCTCTGGGGAGGACGCTGCATGGAAGATACAGTAACTCTGCCTCCAGAGATTATTTTACATGAAGGAGGAGTTACCAGTGTGATGTGTAATGGTTATCAGTGTTACCAGTGTGATGTGTGATGGCCGCTCTCTGCTCTTCTGATCTCACTGCAGAGCTGTGTGTGATTATACCTGACACATCTGCAGGCTCCTCTCAGCTTCAGCTTCCATCTCACAGGCAGACAGGACTGTAATATTGTTACAATACAGCACAGCTCAGAGAGCTGCAAAAAATATGTTTGCAAGAAGATAAAGTTTAGTTCTCCTGTTCTGTGTTAGTTACATGTCTCACACTAGTTACATGACCAACACCTCCAAACATTATACATCACACTGGTAATTCCCCTTCAGGTAAAACAAGTTCTGGAGGTGGAGTTATCTTCCAGGCAGCCTCTGCCCCATAGCCTGGAAGAGGACATTTATATATAAGAAAAAGGTGGATTTCTCTGGAATAAGACATCAGATCACAGATATCAGGGTATAATTATATTGTTTCCTATGACCTACATGCCCATATAGATGGCATAAAAGGGTTGATCCTACTGACAGATTCCCTTTAATCACTCTCAATAGACTTTAATAAGATATTCCTTGCGCAAAACTGATGAAAGGAGTTTCTACATTTTTAAAAAACAGATGTGTCCTTCCTTACATTTTTTGGTGATTTACTATTTCCCATTATGAGCCGCAATAGATTTGTATTATGTATTCATTCGATATGTGTTTGTGTATCAAATTTTTTATCATGAGAAACTAGAATCTTGTCATTTAAACATATTTTTTAACTAATTTGCAGCAAATCAGTGGAAGTCCAGGTCATCAACCACCCATAGATAGCTCAAAAAACTGCTCCACAGTGAGCTGCTCAGCAGGCAGAAGCTCAGATCATCTTCCTGAAGAAGCCTAATCAAAACGTGCAATGGAGTGAGTGGCGGGTGTTGTATAGGATATTAATATCATGCAATCGGGTCAGTACAATTTCTGTTTTGCAAAAATAAAAAAACTGACCAGCACCTCCAAACAGAATAAGGCAAGTGTGAACAGGTGCAATCCATTATGACTAGTCAATATAACCAAGAAAATGCTAAAACATGCAAACATTATTAAGTACAGCTAAGTTTTCATGGCCAAACAAATCATGCAATAACGGAGACACACCTACATCAATATTAGCAAAACCAAAAATAAACAAAAAGGTGTTCCAAAAGTCTCATAGAAGGAAATGCTTTATTAATATAACGAATATATTGAAATAACATTAATTAAAGGCAGAGTATCTCAGTGGGGGTTGCAAAACATACCTAGCTTGCAGTATATATCAAATGCAGTATGCATTTTCTTGCCTTTCTATCAACTGGGATTTAGACTCTGGGCATGTGCATACTAAAATTGATATATACTGCAACCTAGGTATGCTTTGTAGCCCCCATTGAGTTACTCTGCCTTTTATTAATAAGTTATTAAGATATATTCTTTATATTAAAAAACGATTTCCTTCTATGAGACTTTTGTAGAACCTTTTTGTTTATTTTTGGTTTTGCTAACATGCAAACATTGAATATATGGTTGGAAAGGGCTGGCATCAGCACCCGACTTACCCGGGCAAGTGCCGGGGCCCTCGACCATCAGGGGGGCCCACTCGTTATCGGGGCCCGGGCCGCTTCCCCGGCATCTGTGCAGGGCTGCCGGTGCTGTTCAAGCCCTGCTCTGCTTCATGCAGCAGCAGCAGTGTGCGGTCAGTGTGCTGCTGCTCCACCAATCAGGCCCAGTGCTGTCACTTTCAAGACATAGCAGCGCGCTGTGCGCAGTGCGGCTGTGTCTGGTAGTAATGACACGCAGGGATGACACTGCGCCTTTAATTGTGCTTATGTGTCGCACCTGCCGCGTCATTACTACCAGACACAACCGCACAGCACGTGGCCATGTCTGGAAAGTGACAGCACTGGGCCTGATTGGTGGAACAGCAGCACACTGACCACACACTGCTGCTGCTGCATGTAGCAGAGCAGGGCTTGAACAGAACTGGCGGTCCTGCACAGATGTCAGGGAAGTGGCCCGGGCCCTTACGGCGAGTGGGCCCCCCTGATGGTCCCTGGCCATGTGACACGCCTGAGGCCCTGCACTGCCACATGACTGAGGAGCTGGACGGGACACAGGCCAGGGGGCAGGTGAGCGAGCTTCCCCAATCCCCATATAAAAAATATTTCTTATGTGTATGTGCATGTATGATGTGAATGTCTGTGTATGTCAGTGTGTATGACTGTGTATATATATTTATGTCTGTTTTATATGTGCTTTTAAGAATGTGTTCAAATATGTATGTGTATGTATCTGTGCGTGTCTGCGTATTGGATGTGTATATCTGTGTACTATGTTCATGTGTGTATGTGTGTGCATGCCTGTGTACCGTGTGCATGCACATAACTGTGCACTGTGTGTGCGTGTCTGCGTATTGTGTGCGTGTCTGCGTATTGTGTGCGTGTGTGCGTGTCTGCGTATTGTGTGCGTGTGTGTGCGTGTCTGCGTATTGTGTGTGCGTGTCTTAGTATTGTGTGTGCGTGTCTGCATATTGTGTGTGCGTGTCAGCGTATATTGTGTGTGCGTGTCTGCGTATATTGTGTGTGTGTCTGCGTATTGTGTGTGTCTGCGTATTGTGTGTGTCTGCGTATTGTGTGTGTGTGCGTGTCTGCGTATTGTGTGTGTGCGTGTCTGCGTATTGTGTGTGTGTGTGTCTGCGTATTGTGTGTGTGCGTGTCTGCGTATTGTGTGTGTGTGTGCGTGTCTGCGTATTGTGTGTGTCTGCGTATTGTGTGTGTGTGTGCGTGTCTGCGTATTGTGTGTGTGTCTGCGTATTGTGTGTGTGTCACCCTGGCCTGGATGCCACAAAATGTAATAAAGCTGTGTCTGAGAGCAAGGGGGAGGTTCTTTAGTCAGGGGAACATTAGCATGCAGTACCTCCTGTCTCAGGCCAGTAGGGGGAGCAGGCTGCCCCTATAAAAGCTGGTGCTGGGGGCAGGGTTAGGGAGAACTGGATGACCTGTCTCAGCACTGAGACGTGTCCCGGAGCAGAGCAGGGACAGAAAGTTGTATTGCACCTAAGAGGAAGTGTGTCAGGAGGAGAGCCACAAGCCAGAGGCAAGAGGCGAAGTGAGCCTGTCTTGGCAGATAAAGGACTTAATTCACCAGACTTTGGTGTCTGAGGCTGGGAGGATTCCACATCCTACAGCAGATACCCAGTCCGCAGGGGACTGTATGTTCCTTGGCCTAAGAAACCTGGAGGCTCTGCCACAACAAAAGGGACCAGTAAAGCCGTACCAGGCCGGGAGCAGAAAGGAACCCACGTCGCAGGCCATACAGGCGAGAGTAGACGGAAAGCTCGGAAACGTGGGCTGTTACCCTATCAGGAGGAGATAGCCAGAAGGAGCACAGAAAGCACGGTGGGCCTACACCCTCACCCTGACCAGGGCCAATTTCCCCATTGCTCTCAGACATCCAGGTCCCCTCCTAGCCGGGACTGTTTATGGGTCAGTTTACCTGTTCTAGTAAAGACCCTGGACTGCAACCTGTTGTCTGTGTGCTCCTTCGTGCCTCCAGCACTACCGCTACTGGGACTCTCACCACCATCACTCCCACCATCCATTATACTGCCCTGGGGCCGCACTCTTCCCGTGGGGAGTCACACTACCCTAGCTGCACACCTCATCAGCCCCAGCGGTCTGCATGCAGCGGCGGTTCCTAATAACCGCAATCCACGGGTGGCGTAGTCGGACATAATCATCAGCGCATAACGGACTACCACTGGCCTGACCACCCTGAGCCACGGAACCGGGTTGCCACTACTACTCCCATCGTTCCCCTACTGCCCGGATCCGAGTGCCCCACGGCCCAGGGGGCGAGTCATGTGTGTGCGTGCGTACTGTGTGTGTGTGCGTGTCTGCGTACTGTGTGTGTGCGTGCGTACTGTGTGTGTCTGCGTACTGTGTGTGCATGCATGTCTGCGTACTGTGTGTGCGTGCATGTTTGCGTACTGTGTGTGTGCGTGCATGTTTGCATATGTGAAGGATGAGGTGGCAGGCTGGGCCCTGTGTACTATACCTATATTTCTCCGCCGTATCTGTGCATCATGAATCGTGGTATGTGCTACAGGGGCCCACTGAGACTCTTTCGCCCGGGGCCCACAAAAACCTGGAGCCGGCCCTGGGAAACCGCATGTGTGTTTTCAGTCTTAGACTGATCAAAATATTTTTTATTGTAAGTTCTCCCCAGAGTGCTTTATTCCAAATATGTGATATATTTTCTTGATGTGATAAAATACTTAAAAATGATCTTTCACCAGTTTAAGCATGTTAAACTGGCCACATCATGGACAGAGGCCACAGAGCTGAGTATAATGTAGTTTACATTTCTAATTTCTCGTTTCCATTGTGGAGATATTAGCTTGTAAAGTTTTGTTATAATATATAGTATAGTTCAACTGAGCGTTACCAGAGATTTGTCTCTGTGGGCGTGTTCTTCTTTCCCTACATAAGGTTCACCAATTGTAAGTCGGAAGCATCATGCAATAGAGAAAATAACATGTATCATTAGAAACAATTCCAGATCTCAACTCATGGCAGGCAGTGTGGGGAGAAGGTGATAGCTGGCAGGACTTTGAGTGTGAAAGTGTTTGCAATGATGCCTAACTCTGCAACTACTATGTAGAGATATAGCTGAGCTGAATTATGTATCATTACTAACACTTCAAGATCTAATTTCACAGTGCTGTCAACTCTCAATCCCCACCCCCTTCACACTGATTGCTATCTGGAAAAGTTTGTAATGTTAGCTAACTCAGCTCTGCTGTATCCCTACACAGTAGCTGCTGAGATCTGTATGGAGAGGAATACATGTTCTTTTCTCCCCTGCATGATGCTGCCTGGTTACGATTGGTCAACCTCATGCAGGGGAACATGTACACACTGACAGAGACAAATCTTTGGTAACACCCAGTTGAACTATAATATAAATTATATCTAAACTTTACCAGTTAATATCACTGCAATGGAGAGGAGAAATTAAAAGCAAAGACTACGTTTTTCTCGGACATTAAAAATAGACAGCATAGCCAGAACAATACACAGAATTTTTTTAAAAAAATTCCAAAATCAAAATTAGAAAATAGCAAAAGGCAATGGTACTCACCAGCCAAGGTTTCAAGAAAAATGCACACCAGGACACGGCCGGATGGATGCTGGCTAGGCACGGTGCCGCGAGTGTGTGAATTGCACCCTACTGCAAATTTCATCTGTGTGCAGCTTTAGTGCTAGGCAGTCGCTCCTCCAGTGAGAGTGGATGAGGGTGATTGTTCATCAGCATTCTACACCTGTGTTACCTCCTTCTAACAAAAGGGGGCCGGCCGTGTCCTGGTGTGCATTTTTCTTGAAACCTTGGCTGGTGAGTACCATTGCCTTTTGCTATTTTCTAAGTTTTTCTCGGCTCTGCAGCCACTATTCCATGATGTGGCCAATTTAACAAGCTCAAACTGGTGAAAGATCTTTTTTAAAGTGGGTTTTCTCTCAAAGTGTAAACATGTCCAAATTTTAGTAAATGAAAGATGTTTGGCAATTATATTTTATTTAATTTATTCACTGGAACGAAGAAAAATAATTAAAATTATAGCAAAACTATTATGACCTACTATTTCTTCCCTGCTCAAGCATTCCTTTCCCAGACAGCAAACGCTTTTTATACGGAAAATGTTCTTCCATAAATCATAAGAAGGAATGTGCTTTTAGCAAAGAACATAGAGATGACTGTAACACAAACTGTATGGTCACATAGAATAATCTACCCATTATCTTTTTTATCTGGTAATATATTTATAATATAAGTATGCTGTAGAATTTTTGGTTACTGCTATTATTATACAACAATGCCAATATAAAATGGGAAAAAAATAAAAACAATGAGACAAAAGTAGAGAGGACCATTTTATCAAAAGCAAGCATGGTCCAAATATGGTCTAATTATTACCTTTTGGTGACAAGAAGAAGTCACAGTTATAGTTATGGAGTCAGTGGTTTGTTTAAGATATATTATGCAAAAGTTGACTTGTCAAAACTCCATAAAACTGTGCTTAATAGAGGAGAATTATAGGTGTACCAGGCAAATAGGTTCATAGTTACCACCAGGTTGGTGGAGGCTCCAGGGGAAAACAATGTCAGCGATTCTACACTAAACCTTAACTGACAGCCAAATTAAGGATCTCTACTATGATAAAACTTTTATGTTTAGCTGCTGGAAGTATCTTAAGGGGGTTAAATTGTTGGGGCCACTAGGTTGAGAAGTCCCCTTTGCAATTGTCTGTTCTGCCCTTTTACAATTTGACACTAGGCATTGCACCAATTACAAAACAGAATCCAGGCAGTAGTTACTGTGCTGATATTATACGACTATGTAAAGACCAGCCATTGTAGTATCCATATAGTTACATACACTGTGTACAGAATTATTAGGCAAGTTGTATTTTAGAGGATTATTTTTATTATTGATCAACATCTATGTTCTCAATCAACCCAAAAGACTCATAAATATCCAAGCTTAATATTTTTGGAAGTTGGAGTGGTTTTTTTTTTAGATTTGGCTATCTTAGGAGGATATCTGTTTGTGCAGGTAACTATTACTGTGCCAAATTATTAGGCAACTTAATAAAAACCAAATATAATTCCATCTCACGTGTTTATTTTCACCAGGTAAACCAACATCAGTGCACAAACTTTAGAGATAAACATTTCTGACATGCAAAAACAAAAACCAAAAAAATTAGTGATCAATATAGCCACCTTTCTTTATGATAACACTCAACAGCCTTCCATAGATTCTGTCAGTTGTTTGATCTGTTTTCGATCAACATTGCGTGTAGCAGCCATCACAGCATCCCAGACACTGTTCCGAGAGGTGTACTGTTTTCCCTCCCTGTAGATCTCACATTTTATGATGGACCACAGGTTCTCTATGGGGTTCAGATCAGGTGAACAAGGGGGCCATGTCATTATTTTTTCTTCTTTTAGACCTTCACTGGCCAGCCACGCTGTGGAGTAGTTGGATGCATGTGATGGAGCATTTTTCCTGCATGAAAATCATGTTTTTCTTGAACGATACCGACTTCTTCCTGTACCACTGCTTGAAGAAGTTGTCTTCCAGAAACTGGCACTTTGATGATACCAGTCCATACCAGTACCCCACCTCCACCTTGCTGGCGTCTGAGTCGGAGTGGAGCTCTCTGCCCTTTACTGATCCAGCCTCTGGCCCATTCATCTGGCTCATCAAGAGTCACTCTCATTTCATCAGTCCATAAAACCTTTGAAAAATCAGTCTTAAGATATTTATTGGCCCATTCTTGACGTTTTATCTTATGTTTCTTGTTCATAGGTGGTCGTTTTTCAACCTTCCTTACCTTGGCCATGTCCCTGAGTATCGCACACCTTGTGCTTTTTGATACTTCAGTAACGTTGTGACGCGCCCCCTGGGCCATGTTGTTAGGGATACCCGGAGCCGGATCAGATGGGGGTTGTAGTCTCCGAGTGGCTGTGACCCGGTCCGTGCCCAGGGTGTCAAACTCAGTGTGTGGCAGTCCTTATAGATGTTACTAGATGTTCTTTTATGTCGACTACACCACCCGTTGAATTGCGGTCAATACGGCCGCCGCTGCAGCAGGGTCCACTGAGGCTGGTGATGTGTGTGCAGCTTAGGTAGTATAACCCCCCAACGGGAGGGGTATAGCCTCAGGGGGTCAGTTGCAGAGGATGGGGGTTGTGGTGGTGCAGCGAGGATGGAAATGAGACTCAGAGTCGGGCTGTGCAGTTCAGGGTTTTTTTTACTTACTGCAGTTGTTCTGGTCACTCCGGCCTTGAGTGACCACCCGAGCCGTGCTGCGTCCACCAGGTCCTGGACTCGGTCAACTCCCAGGCAACTCCGGAGTGTGGTCCTGAGCTCCCTTTCTGTCCTGTCCTCTTCTCTGGCCTTCCCCACTAGGGATCCACCTATGTCCGGCTCCCTCGGGCCTCTTGGTGGTAAACCCTTGTCTCTGGGTTCCCTGACCCTATTCCTGGTCTGCCTTCCGGGTGGATTTAGTGGGTGATCGTGGCAGATCGATCCTGCCCACGACCTCCGGTTCCTGGCTAAGGTGTGCTGTAGCCTCTGCCAGCTTGGGATCCGGTACCCTGTTGCCAACTCTTCACCCTCTGGTCTAATTTGGGCTCTTGGAGTTCCTTCTTTCTCCCCCTCTGGGTCTTTCTTTCTCCTCTCTCTCTCTCTTGGCCTTGGAGCTGCTCTTCTCCTCTGCTCTGCTTCTCTGACTCAACTCTGACAGACTGACCCTGATCTAAGATGGTTCCCACCTTATATACTCCCTCTATGTGTGAGCTCAGGTGACCAGCACCCAATGAGCTCCTAACTTTACCCAGGCTGCTCCCCCTATCTGCCCCTACACTACTGGGATGTTCCACCCCCCTCCCACTCCAGCCAGGAACAGACACTGTCGTACCTGCACATTTCTCTAGTGGGAGTACCATCGGTCTGTTCCCCGGAAATGGGATGTGTGTAGTGCATGCAGCTAACTAGCTCAGTTCCACACTCCATCCTTACCCGGGAGTGGAATATCACACCTCTGGGTTGAGGTGCAATACCCCTGTAGCAGCCGAATCCTCAGGGTGCTACATTCCCCCCTGGTAAATCACAGCACGTCCTCGGGCTGTAAGAGAATAAAAACATTAAACATACAAATTTTTTTTTTTTTTCATAAAACATAAACATATAAAACATCATATATACTATCAGCATAAAACTTTTTATAAATAACTTTTCATAAATAACATTCTTGTTCCTCCGGCCACGGTGCAACTTGTGACCGGGTAAAGTGCGACAGTCTCTTGAAGAAACACGGTTTCCTATAAAACCGGTAGGGGGCGCTTTAGGAAGCGCAACTATATACAAAGGGAATATGGCCGCTCTCAGTCCTCAGCCAGGTAATGGGAATAGGGACACACGGGGTTAACAGTTCACTCTTGTCCCAACGGGGACATATTTTAAGCAGCAACAGTTCTTGGTACCCCGACGGGCAACTTTATACAGTCTCTCTCTACCGTACTTCAACGACGGCGTCCTCCTGCTCCTTCTTTAGATTCTTCAGACCCGTCCGGATCCTCTTGCTCCTCCTCACACCGCAGCTCCTCCTCCGTCAGGCGATGCACATGGAGGGCGTAGGGTCCTTTGGCACACTTGTGCCGGGTGAAGGTGACCTCGTCCCCTACATACAGGTCACGACCTCTGTGTCCCTCTGGCAGATGGCTTTCTACGTCTCTGCGGGTTACAAAGACGTCGCCGGGGGTCTGATGGTCTCTAATGAAGCCCCATTCGTGCTGCATGTTGAATTTTATCACAGTCCCGGTGGAAGGGGGACCATGTGCTGCACGGGGATTCCTCCTGGTCCGGCTCTTCTGCTCCGCGCTCCTTATCTGCGCTTGCTGTTCCCGGACCCGCCTCTCTCTCCGCTCCCTCTCGAAGACCTCGAGCTGCTGCCGGCAGCACTCTGCACGCTCTGCTGCGGCCGCCCGAGTCTCCTGAGTGAACCCCATGAGGTCTTCTCCGGTGGGGTCCCACTCGAACTGTGCCTCCTCCAGCGGGGGCGAGGTCCTCTTTACAGGCTTCGGAGCCGGAATCAGGGGCTCGTCTAGGGGTCTCTCTTTCCGGAGTCGGGGATGGTGAAACTCCGGTGGCCATATGAAGGGCTGCCCATCCGGGCACGTATGCTGGGCGAACAGGTCCTCACCCAGGTGCGGCACTCTAGATGTTGAGGGCGCGTTGATGGTAGCGGCGCCCGGGTCGACCAGGCCTTGCGACCAGGCTTGGGGCACCCTAAAGGCAAAGGGCACCGTAAGAACGGCGGCGCCCGTGGTTACTCGGCCCTGCGGCCAGGCCGGTGGCTCCGCGGAGGTAGGGGGCGCTGTTGGTATTGCGGCGCCCGGGGGTACTAGGCCTTGCGACCAGGCCGGTGGTATTTCCTGCTTGGCCACGCTCGAGGTCGAGGCGTGTGACGTCACAGGGGTCGCGGCCGCGGCTTCTACTTGAGGCCTAGTCTGGCACGGTGACGATGCAGCGACGGGCACGGCAGGGGGAACTTCGGGCTCTGCGACGGGGAGCTGGGGCAGGCGCGCGGTTTCCCGGCTCGGGGTAGAGACGTCCCCTTTACCTGCCTCCGTCCGTTCAGCTCCCTTCTCGGCGCCGTCTCCTGCCTTCATTCCTCCTGCGCCATCCTCAGAGGCGGTCTGTCTCCTCGTCTCGGGCGGCGTGCTCCGCTGACGGGTTTCGGTCTGCTGGGCCATCTCTCGGCTCCACTCCGCCAATGTCTCCCGCTGCACCCGGGCCATCCTCCGTGCGAGGCCCTCCAGCGCGGTCTGTGCACACTCCCGGTCTCGGGGGAGCTGTGTTAGGATCTCCAGCAGGCCTTCTGGAGTGGCGACCTGCAACAGGCTCCTGACCACTGGGTCGGTGCTGCCTGACTCTCCCTCCATCTCCGGGTAGGCTCTCTCTGGACTCTCTTCCAGACGTCTTGTCTCCGGGTGCGCTCTCTCCAGACTGCTCCAGGCGACACCCATCTTTGCTCTCTTGTTCTGTCTCCGCCCACATCGAGGGTGGTCCCGGGGCAACTTTGTGATTGTCAGTTCCAGGGGCAGTTCTCTTACGCTGATGGACACTTCCAGCATCACAGTCTCTGTTGGTGGGCGCGGTTTCCGCTTTTGGCGCCATTCTTCGACCTGGCCCACGATGGGAGGTGGCCTTTTGCCACCCTCTGGCATGCCCATAATGGCGTCCGCTCTTCCAAGGCGGGAAATCTTCGGAAATGGCGGGAATCGTCTCCCAGTGGCGGGAAACTCCATGGATGGCGGGAAAAAGCTGCAAATGGCGGACAACCGGCGGGAAACGACCTGTGATGGGGTCCGTTGGCGGGGACCCTCCGGAACCGGCAGGAGACTTCTTTTTGAGGTAACGGTGAACTTTTCTTCAGGCACGCAGTACCCGGTTGTTGCGGGCACGTTATCCTGCCGACTACGCCAAAGTTGACGCGCCCCCTGGGCCATGTTGTTAGGGATACCCGGAGCCGGATCAGATGGGGGTTGTAGTCTCCGAGTGGCTGTGACCCGGTCCGTGCCCAGGGTGTCAAACTCAGTGTGTGGCAGTCCTTATAGATGTTACTAGATGTTCTTTTATGTCGACTACGCCACCCGTTGAATTGCGGTCAATACGGCCGCCGCTGCAGCAGGGTCCACTGAGGCTGGTGATGTGTGTGCAGCTTAGGTAGTATAACCCCCAACGGGAGGGGTATAGCCTCAGGGGGTCAGTTGCAGAGGATGGGGGTTGTGGTGGTGCAGCGAGGATGGAAATGAGACTCAGAGTCGGGCTGTGCAGTTCAGGGTTTTTTTTACTTACTGCAGTTGTTCTGGTCACTCCGGCCTTGAGTGACCACCCGAGCCGTTCTGCGTCCACCAGGTCCTGGACTCGGTCAACTCCCAGGCAACTCCGGAGTGTGGTCCTGAGCTCCCTTTCTGTCCTGTCCTCTTCTCTGGCCTTCCCCACCAGGGATCCACCTATGTCCGGCTCCCTCGGGCCTCTTGGTGGTAAACCCTTGTCTCTGGGTTCCCTGACCCTATTCCTGGTCTGCCTTCCGGGTGGATTTAGTGGGTGATCGTGGCAGATCGATCCTGCCCACGACCTCCGGTTCCTGGCTAAGGTGTGCTGTAGCCTCTGCCAGCTTGGGATCCGGTACCCTGTTGCCAACTCTTCACCCTCTGGTCTAATTTGAGCTCTTGGAGTTCCTTCTTTCTCCCCCTCTGGGTCTTTCTTTCTCCTCTCTCTCTCTCTTGGCCTTGGAGCTGCTCTTCTCCTCTGCTCTGCTTCTCTGACTCAACTCTGACAGACTGACCCTGATCTAAGATGGTTCCCACCTTATATACTCCCTCTATGTGTGAGCTCAGGTGACCAGCACCCAATGAGCTCCTAACTTTACCCAGGCTGCTCCCCCTATCTGCCCCTACACTACTGGGATGTTCCACCCCCCTCCCACTCCAGCCAGGAACAGACACTGTCGTACCTGCACATTTCTCTAGTGGGAGTACCATCGGTCTGTTCCCCGGAAATGGGATGTGTGTAGTGCATGCAGCTAACTAGCTCAGTTCCACACTCCATCCTTACCCGGGAGTGGAATATCACACCTCTGGGTTGAGGTGCAATACCCCTGTAGCAGCCGAATCCTCAGGGTGCTACATTGCAGCTCTGAAATATGGCAAAACTTGTGGCGAATGGCATCTTGGCAGCTTCACGCTTGATTTTCCTCAATTCGTGGGCAGTTATTTTGTGCCTATTTTGGCCAACACGCTTCTTGCGACCCTGTTGGCTATTTGCCATGAAATGCTTGATTGTTCGGTGATCACGCTTCAAAAGTTTGGAAATTTTAAGACTGCTGCATCCCTCTGCAAGACATCTCACAATTTTGGACTTTTCAGAGCCCGTCAAATATCTCTTCTGACCCATTTTGCCAAAGGAAAGGAAGTTGCCTAATAATTAAGCACACTTTATATAGGGTGTTGATGTCATTAATCAACACCCCTCCTCATTACAGAGATGCACATCACCAGATTTACTTAATTGGTAGTTGGCTCTCAAGCCTATGCAGCTTGGAGTAGGACAACATGTATAAAAAGTATCATGTGATCAAAATACTCATTTGCCTAATAATTCGGCACACAGTGTATTAATAGGATAAAAATTTTGATGGTAGTGCTTCTTTAACAGTAATATATGGTTTATTTAAAAATGTGTTACCCAATTCAATAGCCATATAAATATTCAGTCCAAAGCAGTACCCACATTGATGTGTCATCTGTAGTGGTGTCTATTAGTGTTGAGCGAGCACTAAAATGCTCGGGTGCTCGAAGCTCGGGCCGAGCTCACTGTGATACTCGGGTGCTCGACCCGAGCAACGAGCCCAATGTTAGTCTATGGGAGACCCGAACATTTTTGCGGCGGCTCCCCCGGCAGTCTGTAGAAAGCCTAAAAAGTGCCCAAAACGATAGTGACAGTGCTCAAATGACATGGGGACAGCATGGGGATCGCCCCTGGAAGCATTTCTGACCCCCAGGTCACTGCTGTCAACAACGTGGTCAGAGGTATTAAGCCACTTTTACAGGCTCACAATAAAAACGAAAAACGAAAGTGAAAGTGCTTTCCTGTGAAATATGTTAACACCTTAACGACCATGGGTCTTTCTGTTTTTGTGTTTTCCTTTTTTGCTCCCCTTCTTCCCAGAGCCAGAACTTTTTTAATTTTCGTTCAATATGGCCATGTGAGGGCTTATTTTTTGCGGGACGAGTTGTACTTTTAAACACCATCACTGGTTTTACCATATCGTGTGCTGGAAAATGGGAAAAAATTCCAAGTGCAGTGAAACTGCAAAAAAAATGCAATTCCACAGTTGTTTTTTGGGTCCTTTTTTTACCACGTTCACAGATTGCTAAAACTGACCTGCCATCATTATTTTCCAGGTCGTTACGAGTTCATAGACACCAAACATGTATAGGTTCTTTTTAATTTAAGTGGTGAAAAAAAAATCCAAAGCTTGCTAAAAAAACAAAAAAAAATGACGCCATTTTCCGAGACCCTTAGCTTCTCCATTTTTTGGGATCTGGGGCCAGGTGAGGGCTTATTTTTTGCGTGCCGGGCTGACATTTTTATTGATACCATTTTGGGGTAGATCCGATGTTTTGATCGCCCGTTATTGCATTTTATTGCAAAGTTGTAGCGACCAAAGAAACTTAATTCTGGCGTTTAAAATTTTTTTCTCGTTACGCCGTTTACTGATTGTATTAATTCTTCTTTATATTGATAGATCGGGCGATTCTGAATGCGGCGATACCAAATATGTGTATGTGTTTTTTTTTTTTTATATATATATATTTTATTTTGAATGGGGCGAAAGGGGGGTGACTTAAACTTTTATATATTTTTTATTTTTTTAAAAACTTTTTTTTTACACTTTCTGCTTGCTTCTATAGTCTCCAGAGGAGACTAGAAGCAGCAGTTGTCTGATTGCTTCTACTGCATACAAGCGATGAGCAGATCGCTTGTATGCAGGAGAAATGCTCACTTGCTATGAGCGCTGACCACTAGGTGGCGCTCATAGCAATTGAGACATGACAACCACAGGCGTCTGCTGCAGACCCTGAGTTGTCATGCCCACCCATTGGTGACCCGCGATCACGTGACGGGGTCACTGATGGGTGGGGCTTAGGACTCAGCGCAAGTTAAATGCCACTGTCAGAGATTTAACATGTTAACAGCCGCGGGTGGATTGCGATTCCAATAATCAGCTGACATGTGCTCGCTTCAGTGCGGGCTCACCGCCGGAGCCCCCGCTGAACCGGCCTTCCCGACCTGGTGCGTACTATTACTGACCAGGTCGGAAAGGGGTTAAGGAACATCCTTTCCAGGGTAAAGACTTGTGTATAAGGTAAAATAAATAACCAAAAACAAAAATACTCCTCCACACCTTGGGCTATGTTCACAAGTAGCATTTTTTATGCGTTTTTGCACGTTTGTATTGCTTTCAACCGTGACAAATGCATTCACCGGAAAATGTCATTTTAACATTTTACAACCTTATCTGGCCATGTGCTGTGTGACACATGCATACAGTGCTAAAAAGACATGGGAACAGCATGGGGAAGACCCCTGGAAGCATCTCTGACACCCAGGTCACTGCCTAAAAGTGTGGCCATCAGAAGTGATCCTTGTCGCATCAGAAGATGCAGACTTGCAACTATCCCCGTGCAAGTCCTTGTCCCAGGGCAGTGTTCAATTGTACCTCCCCCATAACTTGCAATGCAAGCGCAAGTATGCAGCCTGCCACCCACCCACCCCCTGGCTGCAGTACCATACTGCTAGCTTGCTTGCACTTGAAATTGGGCCTTTTAGGCATGTGGAGGTGGAATCTGGCCACCACGTCATGGCTGCATCCTTAGCCTGGTATTCATACTCAGTCCCCAGCCGCCCGGCGGCCGGGTGCCCACACACAGTCCCCAGCCGCGTGGGGGTGGCCGGGTGTCCATAAACGGTCCCCAGCCGCCCCTATTTGTCCCGGTGCGCCTTATACACAAGCGCGCATACCAAAACATTACCTGTGCCCTCCCCAGTGCATTTAGTGGGAAGGACAGCCTAACCACAAACACGTGGACAAGTGAATGTGGCCAGGAATGGTCCATCTCACTGACGCCTTCACACTGGGTTAATATTGTGGAAGCCGGGACACAGTTGGACACTGGGATGCAACACGTCCTCCAGACATAGAGGATTGCGGGTCCTGGGTCAATCAGGCTTCAACACAAAGTTCAGAAGGTAGACAGCAGCAGTGGTCGGCCTCCTACAAAACGAGTAAATTATTCATGATCATGAGGCCATCCATCTCCTTAGCTTTCTGTTCCTTGGAATGCAAGCGCATGTATGTAGTAGCAGCTAGGACTGAGGTGGTCAGCGTTTTGGCGCATATTCTACCTCCTTCGAGGATTGCTGGATGTTTTCCTGCTACTATCCCAGTTCTATGACTCCCGTTAAAACAAAGCTTCAGGTGATGAATGATGGATGAGGTGGTGGCAAAGGAGAAAGAGCAGGAGGAACAGGGACCATTCACATCAATATCAGGCCAGCCAACCACACATGTCTTGTAGGATATGTTTCTGTACCAAAAGGAGCGGTTCAGCTACACAGTTATAAGGCATACAGTGAATTCAATGCCTACCAAAAATTTCGAGGCACTCCAATGCCCCTTGGAAGTGACATGGAGGTCAGAGGGCCTTAACTAAACCGTTTTTTCCATTTATAGCAACTGGGTCTCCTGTACACTGTTGGCCTAAGCAGGGAATGGAAGGCTTTCCAAAAATTATTAGGCACTGCAATGCCCCTTGAAACAGACGTGGATTACAACGTATTAAAAACCTTCTACCCATTATTGGGGAGTGGGTCTCCCTTTGTGTTCGCCTATGCATTGAAAAGCAAAAGTTGACAAAAATTAGGAGGAAATGCAATGCCCGTTGCAAGAGTCGTGGAGGTTAGAGGTAATTAAAAACAACATGTCAATGCCCCTTGGAAGAGCTGTGGAGTTCAGAGTGGTTTAACAAGACGGTTTTAATGCCCCTTAGAAGAGACGTGGAGTTCAGAGTGGTTTAACAAGACAGTTTTAATGCCCCTTGGAAGAGATGTGGAGGTCACAGTAGCTTAACAAGATGGTTTTAATGCCCCTTGGAAGAGACGTGGAGTTCAGAGTGGTTTAACAAGACAGTTTTAATGCCCCTTGGAAGCGTGGTGGAGGTTACAGTGGAATAAAAAGACAATATCAATGCCCCGTGGAAGAGACGTGGAGGTCACAGTAGCTTAACAAGACGGTTTTAATGCCCCTTGGAAGAGTGGTGGAGGTCGCAGTGGAATAAAAAGACAATATCAATGCCCCTTGGAAGAGTGGTGGAGGTTACAGTGGAATAAAAAGACAATATCAACGCCCTGTGGAAGAGACGTGGAGATCACAGTAGCTTAACAAGACGCTTTTAATGCCCCCTGGAAGAGTGGTGGAGGTCGCAGTGGAATAAAAAGACAATATTAACGACCCTTGGAAGAGACGTGGAGGTCACAGTAGCTTAACAAGACGATTTTAATGCCCCTTACAAGAGTCATGCAGTACAGCATATTAAAAACATTATTCCCATTATTGGGGAGTGGGTCTCCCATAGTCTTTGCCTATGCCTTCTAAGCAAAAGCTGCCAAAAATTAGGAAGGGGGAACTTGCAATGTCCCTTACAAGAGCCATGCAGTACAGCATATTAAAAACATTGTTCCCATTATTGGGGAGTGGGTCTCCCATAGTCTTTGCCTATGCCTTCCAAGCAAAAGCTGCCAAAAATTAGGACAGAGGAACTTGCAATGCTGGCAACATGGACCACGGTCACCCTGGTGGTATAGTGGTCGTGGAGGCTGAGGATAAGGAGAAGAGCAAAAAACAGCCGAAATGAGGAAGCGTATACCCATGTGTGGGTGTGAAGCGATGCATGGCAATACACCTCCCGAAATAACACAGTGGATTTGACTTTATGTTACTCTGCTGTCATTTGGTGGTGATGAGAAGTCTGGCCCAATCCAGCCCTTGTTCATTTTGATAAGGGTCAGCTTGTCAGCATTGTCAGTTGACAGGCGAGTGCGCTTATCAGTTATAATTCCCCCAGCGGCACTAAAAACACGCTCCGATAACACGCTAGCGGCAGGGCAGGCCAGGACCTCCAAGGCATACAGAGTGAGTTCATTCCAAGTGTCCAGCTTGGATAACCAATAATTAAAAGGCACAGAGGAATCACGGAGGACGCTGGTACTCCCTCACCATCTTTTGAAACTTTCCACTCCTTGTGAGAGTACCCTGCGCCTCAGGGCCTGTAAGCTGGGCAGGTCTCAGAAAACTGTCCTAGAACTTTGACAGTGTTCCCCTGCCTCTGCTGGATTGGAGTTGCGTCTCTCTCGCCTGTATGCCTTAGTTGGGCAGCGAACTGTGACCTCTGCCGCTACCGTGTTCAGATGGGAATTTTTTTAATAGTTCTGCAGCAAGGGCCTTCTGGTACTGCCCCATTTTTGTAGACCTCTCCAACTCAGGAATAAGAGAGTGAAAGTTCTCCTTGTAGAGGGGGTCTAAAAGTGTCATCAACCAGTAATGACTGTCACCCAACATTTTGACAATGCGAGGGTCACGGTTAAGGCAGCGTATCATAAAGTCAGCCATGGGTGCCAGACTGGTAACGGGCAAGACTTCCGTGTCCTCACCAAGATGACGACTGATAGTGTTGAGCGATCACTAAAATGCTCGGGTGCTCGAAGCTCGGGCCGAGCTTACCGTGATACTCAGGTGCTCGACCCGAGCAACGAGCCCAATGTTAGTCTATGAGAGACCCGAGCATTTTTGCGGCAGCACCCCCGGCAGTCTGTAGAAAGCCTAAAAAGTGCCCAAAACGATAGTGACAGTGCTCAAAAGACATGGGGGCAGCATGGGGATCGCCCCTGGAAGCATTTCTGACCCCCAGGTCACTGCTGTCAACAACGTGGTCAGAGGTATTAAGCCACTTTTGCGGGCTCACAATAAAACGTTCAAAAACGAAACTGAAACGGTTTTCCTGTGAAATATGTTAAGGAATTTCCTTTCCAGGGTAAAAACTTGTGTATAAGGTAAAATAAATAACCAAAAACAAAAATACTCCTCCATACCTTGGGCTATGTTCACAAGTAGCATTTTTCATGCGTTTTTGCACTTTTGTATTGCTTTCAACCGTGACAAATGCGTTCACCGGGAAATGTCATTTTAACATTTTACAACCTTATCTGGCCATGTGCTGTGTGACACATGCATACAGTGCTGAAAAGACAAGGTATCAGCATGGGGAAGACCACTGGAAGCATCTCTGACCCCCAGGTCACTGTCTAAAAGTGTGCCCATCAGAAGTGATCCTTGCCGCATCAGAAGATGCAGACTTGCAACTGTCCCCGTGCAAGTCCTTGTCCCAGGGCAGTGTTCAATTGTACCTCCCCCATTCCTTGCAATGCAAGCGAAAATATGCAGCCAACCACCCACCCACCCGCAGGCTGCAATACCATACTGCTAGCTTTCACTTGAAATGGGGCCTTTTAGTTTGGAGGAGGCTGAAGCTGGCCACGACCTCATGGCCGCTTCGGCAGCGAGGTATCCATACTCTGTCCCCAGCCGCCCGGCGGCCGGGTGTCCACGCTCGGTTCCCAGCCGCCAGGTGGCGGCCAGGTGTCCATACTCGGTCCCCAGCCGCCCTGATTTCTCCTGTCACCTTCCCCCACACTTTTCTTAGCCTGGCCTGCTTTAGGGCAGCATTGGACGAGCCCACCAGAGAACCAGACTCCTCCGGTGGGCCCTGGCTTCTCCATCAGGGGCGTTGAGAGTGCCTAGGTGAGGAGCATGATGATGATGATAGAAGTTAGCATCTGCTTTGTTTTCTTGGAATGCAAGCGCATGTATGTAGTAGCGGCTAGGCCTGAGGTGGTCCGCGTTTTGGCGCATATCCTACCTCCTCCGAGGATTGCTGGATGTTTTCATGCTACTATCCCAGTTCTATGACTCCCGTTAAAACAAAGCTTCAGGTGATAAATGATGGATGAGGTGGTGGCAAAAGAGAAAGAGCAGGAGGAACAGGGACCATTCACATCAATATCAGGCCAGTCAACCTGATATGTCTTGTAGGATATGTTTCTGTAACAAAAGGAGCAGTTCGGCTACACAGTTATAGGGCATACAGTGAGTGCAATGCCTACCAAAAATTTTGAGCCACTCCAATGCCCCTTGGAAATGACATGGAGGTCAGAGGGCGTTAACTAAACCTTTTTTTCGATTTATAGCAACTGGGTCTCCCGTGCACTGTTGGCCTAAGCAGTGAATGGAAGGCTTTCCAAAAATTATGAGGAACTGCAATGCCCCTTACAAGAGCCATGTGTGGCACCCCAGGGGTCTGGTCACCACAGTAATAGAGATATTACGTCGGAGAGCAAGTGGGAGCTTTCCTGGTCAGGATCCCTTAAACATGCAACATCCTCCTGCCCCAGTCCTGGGAGGGGAGAATTCTGCCCTTATAAACTGGATCTGGGGCGGGGTTGAGTGAGTCAGAGAACAGTCAGAGTCAGAGTGAGAGCAAGGGAAAGTAACAGCAAGGAGCTCTGTAGGAGCTAGGAGCTAAAGACCAGGGGCTGGAAGCTGAGCAGAGCTCGCCCTGGCAGAAGACAATAGGAACCGGACACAGTAGTCCGAAGCTGTGAGGACTTATATATCCAGCAGCAGAAACCAGCCGGCAGGGGATTTCAGGTCCTCTGGCCATAGAAGCCCGGAGGCTCAGTCACAAGCAAGGGACCAGCACCGCCGTCGTGGAGCGGAGGCTAACAGAAGGCCCCAAGTCACCAGCCATACGGGTGAGCACTACACGGTACACTCAGGGACGTGGGCTACCTCTACCCGCTTACAGCAAGGTAGCCAGGAAGAGTGCAGACAGACGGGGAGGCCTACAACTCCACCTGGCCAGGGGAACTCCTGCTTGCTCACAGACTGACCAGGCCTCTTATGCTAGCCAGTACTCCCGGGAGGGTCTACCTTATAATCATCAGTAAAGACCCTGAACTGCACTGCAAAGACTCTGAGTCGTTCCTGCTGCGCTCGTGCACCATCACCCCCATCATCCACACTCACTGCCCTGAGGCTATACTCCTCCCGAGGGGAGTTATCCCATTCTATGCTGCGCACACAACACCAGCCTCAGCGGTCTGCCTCGCAGCGGTGGTACTCCCTGACCGCAATCCACAGGTGGCGCAGTCGGACAATTAACCTCAAAACCTAAGAAAGACTGCCACTGGTTTGACCAGCCTGAGCCACGGGACCGGGTCACCGCCACGGAGACTACAGACCCCAGAGACCCGGCACCGGGTATCCCACACACGTGTACACACGGCCCAGGGGGCGCGTCACATGCAGTACAGCATATTACAAACATAAGTCCCATTATTGGGGAGTGGGTATCCCATAGTATTTGCTTATGCCTTGCAAGCAAAAGCTGCCAAAAATTAATACGGCGCAACTTGCAATGCCCCTTACAAGAGCCATGCAGTACAGCATATTACAAACATAAGTCCCATTATTGGGGAGTGGGTGTCCCATAGTATTTGCTTATGCCTTGCAAGCAAAAGCTGCCAAAAATTAGGACGGAGCAACTTGCAATGCCCCTTACAAGAGCCATGCAGTACAGCATATTACAAACATAAGTCCCATTATTGGGGAGTGGGTCTCCCATAGTATTTGCTTATGCTTTCCCAGCAAAAGCTGCCAAAAATTAGGACGGAGCAACTTGCAATGCCCCTTACAAGAGCCATGCAGTACAACATATTACAAACATAAGTCCCATTATTGGGGAGTGGGTGTCCCATAATATTTGCTTATGCCTTGAAAGCAAAAGCTGCCAAAAATTAGGACGGAGCAACTTGCAATGCCCCTTACAAGAGCCATGCAGTACAGCATATTACAAACATAAGTCCCATTATTGGGGAGTGGGTCTCCCATAGTATTTGCTTATGCTTTCCCAGCAAAAGCTGCCAAAAATTAGGACGGAGCAACTTGCAATGCCCCTTACAAGAGCCATGCAGCACAGCATATTACAAACATAAGTCCCATTATTGGGGAGTGGGTGTCCCATGGTATTTGCTTATGCTTTCCCAGCAAAAGCTGCCAAAATTTAGGACGGAGCAACTTGCAATGCCCCTTACAAGAGCCATGCAGTACAGCATATTACAAACATAAGTCCCATTATTGGGGAGTGGGTGTCCCATAGTATTTGCTTATGCCTTGCAAGCAAAAGCTGCCAAAAATTAGGACGGAGCAACTTGCAATGCCTCTTACAAGAGCCATGCAGTACAGCATATTACAAACATAAGTCCCATTATTGGGGAGTGGGTCTCCCATAGTATTTGCTTATGCTTTCCCAGCAAAAGCTGCCAAAAATTAGGATGGAGCAACTTGCAATGCCCCTTACAAGAGCCATGCAGTACAGCATATTACAAACATAAGTCCCATTATTGGGGAGTGGGTGTCCCATGGTATTTGCTTATGCTTTCCCAGCAAAAGCTGCCAAAAATTAGGACGGAGCAACTTGCAATGCCCCTTACAAGAGCCATGCAGTACAGCATATTACAAACATAAGTACCATTATTGGGGAGTGGGTCTCCCATAGTATTTGCTTATGCTTTCCCAGCAAAAGCTGCCAAAAATTAGGATGGAGCAACTTGCAATGCCCCTTACAAGAGCCATGCAGTACAGCATATTACAAACATAAGTCCCATTATTGGGGAGTGGGTGTCCCATGGTATTTGCTTATGCTTTCCCAGCAAAAGCTGCCAAAAATTAGGACGGAGGAACTTGCAATGCTGGCACCCTGGTGGTATAGTGGTGGTGGAGGCTGAGGATAAGGAGAAGAAGATTACACAGCCGAAACGAGGAAGCGTATACCGATGTGTGGGTGTGAAGCGGTGCATGTGAATACACCTCCCGAAATAACACAGTGGATTTGACTTTATGTTACTCTGCTGTCATTTGGTGGTGATGAGAAGTCTGTCCCAATCCAGCCCTTGTTCATTTTGATAAGGGTCAGCTTGTCAGCATTGTCAGTTGATAGGCGAGTGCGCTTATCAGTTATAATTCCCCCAGCGGCACTAAAAACACGCTCCGATAACACGCTAGCGGCAGGGTAGGCAAGGATCTCCAAGGCGTACAGAGCGAGTTCATTCCAAGTGTCCAGCTTGGATACCCAATAATTAAAAGGCACAGTGGAATCATGGAGGTACAATCAGCAAGGTACTCCCTCACCATCTTTTGAAACTTTCCACTCCTTGTGAGAGTACCCCGCGCCTCAGGGCCTGTAAGCTGGGCGGGTGTCAGAAAACTGTCCCAGAACGTTGACAGTGTTCCCCTGCCTCTGCTGGATTGGAGTTGCATCTCTCTCGCCTGTACGCCTTGGTTGGGCAACGAACTGTGACCTCTGCCGCTAGCGTGTTCAGATGGGAATTTTTTTAAGAGTTCTGCAGCAAGGGCCTTCTGGTATTGCCCATTTTTGTAGTCCTCTCCACCTCAGGAATAAGAGAGTGAAAGTTCTCCTTGTAGCGGGGGTCTACAAGTGTCACCAACCAGTAATGACTGTCACCCAACATTTTGACAACGCGAGGGTCACGGTTAAGGCAGCGTAACATAAAGTCAGCCATGCGTGCCAGACTGGTAACGGGCAAGATTTCCGTGTCCTCACCAAGATGACGACTGACCATGCTCTCCTCCTCCTCCTCCTCCTCCTCTTCCTCCTACCCCCTGTCCTCAGGCCACCCACGCTGAACCGACGGTATGACACTTGTACAGGTACTACCGTCTACAACGCATGATAGCAGCTCCTGTTCTTCCTCCTCCTCCTCCTCCTCATTGTCCCCCAATGCACGTTGGGATGAGATGAGGCTGGGCTGTGTGTAATCGCCCGCTACGGCTTCTTGATCCATCTCATCATACTCTGGCTGCAATGCCTCCTCTTTAATTCTCTGCAGAGAGCGTTGCAAAAGACAGACAAGTGGGATGCTGACACTAATGATGGCGTCATCACCACTCACCATCTTGGTGGCCTCCTCAAAGTTTGTCAGGATGGTACATATGTCAGACATCCAGGTCCACTCCTGAGGTCTTATGTGTGGAGTCTGACCTGAATATCGACGGCCTTGTTGCAGCTGGTACTCCACAACTGCTCTCTTCTGCTCACAAATCTTTTGCAACATGTGGAGGGTAGAGTTCCAACGTGTGGGGACATCACACACCAGTCGGTGTGCCGGAAGCTGCAAACGCTGCTGCAACACAGCAAGGGCGGCGGAAGCTGTAGCCGACTTGCGAAAATGAGCTGACAGGCGGCGTACTTTCACGAGCAGATCTGGCAACTCGGGGTACGATTTCAGAAACCGCTGAACCACGAGGTTAAGCACATGAGCCAGGCATGGTACGTGTGTGATCTCACCTCGCCTCAGAGCCGCCACCAGGTTACGGCCATTGTCACACACGACCATGCCGGGATGTAGGTTCAGCGATCTCAGCCACAGATCTGCCTGCTCTTTCACAGCTGTCCACAACTCACAAGCAGTGTGAGGTTTATCACCTAAGCTTATGAGTTTCAGCACAGCCTGTTGCCGCTTGGCGGAGGCAGTACTGCAATGCTTCCAGCTTGTAACTGATGTGGTGATATCTGAGATGGAGGCTGAACATGAGGAGGAGGAGGAGGAGGATGCACAGGAGCTGTACACTGTGGGGGCAACTCTGACTGACATAGGGCCCGCAATCCTCGGTGTGGGGAGGATGTGTTCCGTCCCAAGGTCCGACTGGGTCCCGGCTTCCACTATGTTTACCCAGTGTGCCGTCAGAGAGATGTACCGTCCCTGGCCACAAGCACTTGTCCACGTGTCCGTTGTCAGGTGGACTCTCCCAGTAACTGCGTTGTTGAGGGCACGGCAGATGCTTTGGGACACGTGCTTGTGTAGTGCGGGGATGGCACACCGGGCAAAATAGTGTCGGCTGGGGACCGAGTACCGAGGGACGGCCACCGCCATAAGATTGTGGAAGGATTCCGTCTCCACCAGCCTAAAAGGCAGCATTTCCAATGCAAGCAGTCGTGAAATGTGCGAATTTAGGACTGTGGCCTGTGGGGCGTTAGCTACGAATTTCCGCTTTCGTTCAAAGGTCTGGGATATGGACAATTGAACGCTGCGGTGGGACGTGGACGTGGACGTTGATGCTGTTTCTTGAGAAACTGCCATAACAAGTGAAGACTGAGAGGAGGGGGCATCTTTACATGCAGTATGGACAGGGGATTGCGTTGCACACACAACAGGGGGTTCTATTGCACGCACAACAGTGGAAGAAGCAGTGGTGACACCCGCTGACACTGGTCGTGGACCCTGGGTTTCACCCCACAAAGTTGGGTGCTTTGCTGCCATGTGCCTGATCATGCTGATGGTGGTCAGGCTGGTAGTTTTGTCACCCCTGCTGATGCTGGCATGGCAGGTGGAACATATGGCCTTTTTGGGGTTATCAGCAGAGTCTTTAAAAAAATTCCAGACTCTGGAAGACCTACCGCTTGTACTGGCAACGTCCCTCGTGTTGGTGTTACGGGGAACGGTTGCCTGCCTTCTGTCTGCGGCCACCACACTGCTTCTTCCTGCCTGTTGGGGTACTCTGCCTCCCTCCCCCTGTGTGCTGCTGGCCTCACTCTGCATGTCCTCCTTCCACGTTGGGTCAGTTACTAGATCATCCACCACCTCCTCCTCTTCCACTTGCGCACCACGATCCTCCTCCTCACTTCCTGGCAATTGTGTCTCGTCATCGTCCACCTCTTGTGACAGATTGCCAACGTCAACTTCCTGTGGCCGTGGCTGTTCAAATATTTGGGCATCGCAACATGGGATCTCCTTTTCCACCACTTCAAGCGTATCAGGCGAGGGGCCCAAATATGGAAATGGACCAGTGAACGGCTCTTCAGAGTGTCCAAGTGTGGGATCACTTGCTGTCTGACGACACTCGGCATGGTGGGAGGAAGGAGCATCAGGGTGAGGAGGAGTATGCGGCAGAGACTCACGGCTACTAAGAGTTGACCGTGTGGAAGACAGACCGGAGGTGGTGGTGCCCAGGTAACTGGAAGTATTGTCTGCTATCCAATTAATAACCTGTTCACACTGATCAGTTCTCAATACTGGTGTTGTTCTGTGCTTCCCTAGTAATTCGGTCAAGAAGTGGGAGCGAGAAGATGTGGCTGTTGGTTGTGGCACATTTTCACCTTGGCCACGGCCCCGTCCTCTGCACGAACCATCACCAGAACGTCCACTTCCACGTCCCTTGCCACGCCTTGCCCATTGTAAATGAAGTAAAATAGCTTACACTTGCACTATCAATGGAAAAAGGGTAATAAAGAGTAGATTAGAACCGTGGAAGAGGAAAACCACAGTTATTGTTTACTGGGGTATACCACACTTTTTTAAATAGAGATATTTGCGGCTGAACAGTGAGCGACACACTCAAACTGCTTTTTTTTTTAGATACCAAAGGCCCAAAACTGGATAGTACAGCGATTTGACCCGTGGAACTGCGAAACCACACTGGGATGTCGGGCCTACACAAGACTATTTTCAACAGATATATTTTTGTGTCACAACAGTCAGGAGACACTACTGTTTTTCTTTACGGAAAAAACTACCAAAAGCTGAATAATAGAGATTTTTTACCGTGGGATGGCAAAACCACAGTTATTGTTTACTGGGGTATACCACACTTTTTTAAATAGAGATATTTGCGGCTGAACAGTGAGCGACACACTCAAACTGCTTTTTTTTTAGATACCAAAGGCCCAAAACTGGATAGTACAGCGATTTGACCCGTGGAACTGCGAAACCACACTGGGATGTCGGGCCTACACAAGACTATTTTCAACAGATATATTTTTGTGTCACAACAGTCAGGAGATACTACTGTTTTTCTTTACGGAAAAAACTACCAAAAGCTGAATAATAGAGATTTTTACCGTGGGATGGCAAAACCACAGTTATTGTTTACTGGGGTATACCACACTTTTTTAAATAGAGATATTTGCGGCTGAACAGTGAGCGACACACTCAAACTGCTTTTTTTTTAGATACCAAAGGCCCAAAACTGGATAGTACAGCGATTTGACCCGTGGAACTGCGAAACCACACTGGGATGTCGGGCATACACAAGACTATTTTCAACAGATATATTTTTGTGTCACAACAGTCAGGAGACACTACTGTTTTTCTTTACGGAAAAAACTACCAAAAGCTGAATAATAGAGATTTTTTACCGTGGGATGGCAAAACCACAGTTATTGTTTACTGGGGTATACCACACTTTTTTAAATAGAGATATTTGCGGCTGAACAGTGAGCGACACACTCAAACTGCTTTTTTTTTAGATACCAAAGGCCCAAAACTGGATAGTACAGCGATTTGACCCGTGGAACTGCGAAACCACACTGGGATGTCGGGCATACACAAGACTATTTTCAACAGATATATTTTTGTGTCACAACAGTCAGGAGACACTACTGTTTTTCTTTACGGAAAAAACTACCAAAAGCTGAATAATAGAGATTTTTTACCGTGGGATGGCAAAACCACAGTTATTGTTTACTGGGGTATACCACACTTTTTTAAATAGAGATATTTGCGGCTGAACAGTGAGCGACACACTCAAACTGCTTTTTTTTCAGATACCAAAGGCCCAAAACTGGATAGTACAGCGATTTGACCCGTGGAACTGCGAAACCACACTGGGATGTCGGGCCTACACAAGACTATTTTCAACAGATATATTTTTGTGTCACAACAGTCAGGAGACACTACTGTTTTTCTTTACGGAAAAAACTACCAAAACCTGAATAATAAAGATTTTTTACCGTGGGATGGCAAAAACGAGAACCTGTAAAAAACAAATAAAAATAGCGAAGGAGGAAACAGAGAAACGTATTGCTAGGGAAAGTAGATCAAATCCCAAACTGTTCTTTACGTATATAAATAGTAAAAGGATTAAATCGGATAATATTGGACCGATAAAAAGTGAGGAAGGCAAAATCATAGAGAAAAATGAGGATAAAGCTAATCTATTAAATAATTTTTTTTCGACAACTTTCACAAAGGAAATCGAACTAACAGGAGAAATGAGAAGTGACAAACTTAATCCTCCACTAAGTATGACAAATCTAACCCAAGTTGGGGTACAGAAACGCCTCAGTAACATTAAAATAAACAAATCACCAGGACCTGATGGCATACACCCACGGGTACTAAGGGAACTAAGTAATGTGATAGACAGACCGTTATATCTTATATTTAAGGACTCTGTTGAGACTGGGTCTGTACCACTTGATTGGCGACAGGCGAATGTAGTGCCAATATTCAAAAAGGGAGCGAAAAGTGACGCCGGAAACTATAGGCCGGTGAGTCTGACGTCCGTTGTGGGCAAAATTTTTGAAAGCTTCATTAAAGAGGCAATTACGGAGCATCTTGATGCTAATAATCTTTTAATCCCGAACCAACATGGATTCATGAGGAACCGCTCCTGCCAAACAAACCTGATTGACTTCTACGAGGAGGTTAGCTCTCGAGTAGATCAGGGGGAACCAGTGGATGTCATGTATCTCGACTTCTCAAAAGCGTTCGATAGCGTGCCACATAATAGGTTGGTATACAAAATGAGAATGATGGGGCTGGGGGAAAATGTCTGCAAGTGGGTAGCTAACTGGCTAAAGGATAGAAGGCAGAGGGTGGTTATAAATGGAATATACTCAGATTGGGTAAGCGTCACTAGTGGGGTACCACAGGGGTCTGTACTAGGCCCAATGTTATTTAATATCTTTATTAACGACATAGTCAACGGGATAAATAGTAAAATATCAATATTTGCAGATGACACAAAGTTATGTAAAACAATTAATACAAAAGAGGACAGTGCAGACCTACAGAGGGATTTGGATAAGCTGGGTAGGTGGAGCATTAAATGGCAAATGAGGTTTAACGAGGAGAAATGTAAGGTCATACATATGGGAAGGAAAAATGGAAGTCACCAGTACTCACTGAATGGGAAATCATTGGGGAATTCAGAGATGGAGAAGGACTTGGGCATCTTGATTGATAGCAAACTAAATTGGAGTGCCCAAAGTCAGGCCGCTGCTGTAAGGGCAAACAGGGTAATGGGATGTATCAGAAGAGGTATAGCTGCAAAGGATGAGAACATTGTTCTTCCACTGTACAAAGCACTGGTCAGACCACACTTGGAATACTGTGCTCAGTTATGGGCCCCAATATATAGAAAGGATATAAATGAGCTTGAAAAGGTACAAAGGAGGGCAACAAAATTAATAAAGGGAATGGAGGGACTGCAATACCCAGAGAGGTTGGCAAAACTAGGACTATTCAGCCTGGAAAAGAGAAGGTTGAGGGGGGACATAATAAATGTGTACAAATATGTTAGGGGACAGTATAGAGATCTTGCCCGGGATTTGTTCAAAAGGAGGGATATTACGGTAACAAGAGGGCACTCACTAAGACTGGAAGAGAAAAGGTTTCAGCACCAGCATGGGAAGGGGTTCTTTACGGTAAGAGCAGTGAGAATATGGAATTCACTGAGTGAGGAGACGGTAATGTCGGATTCACTACACCAGTTCAAGCGGGGACTGGATGCATTTCTAGATACCAGGCAGATTTCAGCATATACTTAAAAATAAAATAAAATAGTAGGTTGATACAGGGATTTATTCTGACTGCTGGTTTCAGAGTCGGGAGGGAATTTTTCCTCAGGTGAAGATTGGCTAAATCATTTGGGGTTTTTGCCCTCCTCTGGATCAACTTTAGCAATTACAGAACTAACAGGTCGAACTTGATGGACGCAAGTCTTTATTCGGCTTTACAAACTATGTTACTATGTAACCACAGTTATTGTTTACTGGGGTATACTACACTTTTTTAAATAGAGATATTTGTGGCTGAACAGTGAGCGACACACTCAAACTGCTTTTTCTTTAGATGCCAAAGGCCCAAAACTGGATAGTACAGCGATTTGACCCGTGGAACTGCGAAACCACACTGGGATGTCGGGCCTACACAAGACTATTTTCAACAGATATATTTTTGTGTCACAACAGTCAGGAGACACTACTGTTTTTCTTTACGGAAAAAACTACCAAAAGCTGAATAATAGAGATTTTTTACCGTGGGATGGCAAAACCACAGTTATTGTTTACTGGGGTATACCACACTTTTTTAAATAGAGATATTTGCGGCTGAACAGTGAGCGACACACTCAAACTGTTTTTTTTTTAGATACAAATGGCCCAAAATGGATAATACAGAGGTTTGAACTGTGGAAGTGCAAAACAACACGCTTTTTTTTTTTTTTGGGGGTGCGGGAGTGGGGACACACCAAAAGGTTAATAAAACGGGTATTTGTACAGTGTGAAGGAGGAAAAAAAAGGAGGATTTAGATGGAAAAAAAGGATTTTTCCTGGCCCCCGACACCTGGTGCTAAGTCCAGCAATTTGAGCAACAGGAGCGCACAGGACTGTAATGCAGCGTTTGCTGGTATAACCACTGTGTCTCCTATACAGCCTGCCTGCCTGGTATCTGGGATGGATATTAGTCCTGAAAAGGACTGTTTGTTTGTTCTGGCAGCCTTTACAGACCCTACACTAACTATTTCGCAGTTTATATCTCTCCCTAAATCAGCAGCGCTGTCCCTACACTGTCTAATCCGGAGCGACTGTCTCCAAGATGGCGGAGCCCGGATTTAAATACGCGAGGTGACGCTGTGCGGCCAGCCAATCACTGTAATGCCCACAACCAACATGGCTGCCGCATTACAGTGACTGGCTGGCAATCCCTGCATGTTCATTGGCTCTGTAAAGAGCGCAAAACATGCAGGGCGGAGACCCGAGCTCCCGCCCGAGTAACCCGGAAATGCTCGGTGCTCGCCGAACATCCCGAGTAGCATGATGCTCGGGCGAGTACCGAGCAGTGTCGAGCATGTTCGCTCAACACTAGTGTCTATACAAAGATAACAATGCAAGTGCGGTCGGTATAAATGTGCCAGCCCAAGTGGTGCTTACTAGTGTTGAGCGAGTACTAAAATGCTCGGGTGCTCGAAGCTCGGGTCGAGCTCACTGTGATACTCGGGTGCTCGACCCGAGCAACGAGCCCAATGTTAGTCTATGGGAGACCTGAACATTTTTGCGGCGGCTCCCCCGGCAGTCTGTAGAAAGCCTAAAAAGTGCCCAAAACGATAGTGACAGTGCTCAAATGACATGGGGACAGCATGGGGATCGCCCCTGGAAGCATTTCTGACCCCCAGGTCACTGCTGTCAACAACGTGGTCAGAGGTATTAAGCCACTTTTACAGGCTCACAATAAAACGTTCAAAAACGAAAGTGAAAGTGCTTTCCTGTGAAATATGTTAACCCCTTAACGACCATGGGTCTTTCTGTTTTTGTGTTTTCCTTTTTTGCTCCCCTTCTTCCCAGAGCCAGAACTTTTTTAATTTTCGTTCAATATGGCCATGTGAGGGCTTATTTTTTGCGGGACGAGTTGTACTTTTAAACACCATTACTGGTTTTACCATATCGTGTGCTGGAAAATGGGAAAAAAATTCCAAGTGCAGTGAAACTGCAAAAAAAATGCAATTCCACAGTTGTTTTTTGGGTCCTTTTTTTACCACGTTCACAGATTGCTAAAACTGACCTGCCATCATTATTTTCCAGGTCGTTACGAGTTCATAGACACCAAACATGTATAGGTTCTTTTTTATTTAAGTGGTGAAAAAAAAATCCAAAGCTTGCTAAAAAAACAAAAAAAAATGACGCCATTTTCCGAGACCCTTAGCTTCTCCATTTTTCGGGATCTGGGGCCAGGTGAGGGCTTATTTTTTGCGTGCCGGGCTAATGTTTTTATTGTTACCATTTTGATGTTTTGATCGCCCGTTATTGCATTTTATTGCAAAGTTGTAGCGACCAAAAAAACTTAATTCTGGCGTTTAAAATTTTTTTCTCGTTACGCCGTTTACTGATTGCATTAATTCTTCTTTTATATTGATAGATCGGGCGATTCTGAACGCGGCGATACCAAATATGTGTATGTGTTTTTTTTTTATATATATATATTTTATTTTGAATGGGGCGAAAGGGGGGGTGACTTAAACTTTTATATATTTTTTATTTTTTTTATTTTTTTAAAAACTTTTATTTTACACTTTCTGCTTGCTTCTATAGTCTCCAGAGGAGACTAGAAGCAGCAGTTGTCTGATTGCTTCTACTGCATACAAGCGATGAGTAGATCGCTTGTATGCAGGAGAAATGCTCACTTGCTATGAGCGCTGACCACTAGGTGGCGCTCATAGCAATTGAGACATGACAACCACAGGCGTCTGCTGCAGACCCTGAGTTGTCATGCCCACCCATTGGTGACCCGCGATCACGTGACGGGGTCACTGATGGGCGGGGCTTAGGACTCCCGGAAGCGCGAGTTAAATGCCACTGTCAGAGATTTAACATGTTAACAGCCGCGGGTGGATTGCGATTCCAATAATCAGCTGACATGTGCTCGCTTCAGTGCGGGCTCACCGCCGGAGCCCCCGCTGAAACGGCCTTCCCGACCTGGTGCGTACTATTACTGACCAGGTCGGAAAGGGGTTAAGGAACATCCTTTCCAGGGTAAAGACTTGTGTATAAGGTAAAATAAATAACCAAAAACAAAAATACTCCTCCACACCTTGGGTTATGTTCACAAGTAGCATTTTTTATGGGTTTTTGCACGTTTGTATTGCTTTCAACTGTGACAAATGCATTCACCGGGAAATGTCATTTTAACATTTTACAACCTTATCTGGCCATGTGCTGTGTGACACATGCATACAGTGCTAAAAAGACATGGGAACAGCATGGGGAAGACCCCTGGAAGCATCTCTGACACCCAGGTCACTGCCTAAAAGTGTGCCTATCTGAAGTGATCCTTGCCGCATCAGAAGATGCAGACTTGCAACTATCCCCGTGCAAGTCCTTGTCCCAGGGAAGTGTTCAATTGTACCTCCCCCATAACTTGCAATACAAGCGCAAGTATGCAGCCTGCCACCCACCCACCCCCTGGCTGCAATAGCATACTGCTAGCTTGCTTGCACTTGAAATTGGGCCTTTTAGGCATGTGGAGGTGGAATCTGGCCACCACGTCATGGCTGCGTCGGTAGCCTGGTATTCATACTCAGTCCCCAGCCGCCCGGCGGCCGGGTGTCCACGCTTGGTCCCCAGCCGCCAGGGGGCGGCCGGGTGTCCATACTCAGTCCCCAGCCGCCCCGCGGCCGGGTGCCCACACACAGTCCCCAGCGGCATGGGGGTGGCCGGGTGTCCATAAACGGTCCCCAGCCGCCCCTATTTGTCCTGGTGCGCCTTATACACAAGCGCGCATACCAAAACATTACCTGTGCCCTCCCCAGTGCATTTAGTGGGAAGGACAGCCTAACCACAAACACGTGGACAAGTGAATGTGGCCAGGAATGGTCCACATCACTGACGCCTTCACACTGGGTTAATATTGTGGAAGCCGGGACACAGTTGGACACTGGGATGCAACACGTCCTCCAGACATAGAGGATTGCGGGTCCTGGGTCAATCAGGCTTCAACACAAAGTTCAGAAGGTAGACAGCAGCAGTGGTCGGCCTCCTACACAACGAGTAAATTATTCATGATCATGAGGCCATCCACCTCCTTAGCTTTCTGTTCCTTGGAATGCAAGCGCATGTATGTAGTAGCAGCTAGGCCTGAGGTGGTCAGCGTTTTGGCGCATATTCTACCTCCTTCGAGGATTGCTGGATGTTTTCCTGCTACTATCCCAGTTCTATGACTCCCGTTAAAACAAAGCTTCAGGTGATAAATGATGGATGAGGTGGTGGCAAAGGAGAAAGAGCAGGAGGAACAGGGACCATTCACATCAATATCAGGCCAGTCAACCAGATATGTCTTGTAGGATATGTTTCTGTAACAAAAGGAGTGGTTCGGCTACACAGTTATAGGGCATACAGTGAGTGCAATGCCTACCAAAAATTTCGAGCCACTCCAATGCCCCTTGGAAATGACATGGAGGTCAGAGGGCGTTAACTAAACCGTTTTTTCCATTTATAGCAACTGGGTCTCCTGTACACTGTTGGCCTAAGCAGGGAATGGAAGGCTTTCCAAAAATTATGAGGAACTGCAATGCCCCTTACAAGAGCCATGTGTGGCACCCCAGGGGTCTGGTCACCACAGTAATAGAGATATTACGTCGGAGAGCAAGTGGGAGGTTTCCTGGTCAGGATCCCTTAAACATGCAACATCCTCCTGCCCCAGTCCTGGGAGGGGAGAATTCTGCCCTTATAAACTGGATCTGGGGCGGGGTTGAGTGAGTCAGAGAACAGTCAGAGTCAGAGTGAGAGCAAGGGAAAGTAACAGCAAGGAGCTCTGTAGGAGCTAGGAGCTAAAGACCAGGGGCTGGAAGCTGAGCAGAGCTCGCCCTGGCAGAAGACAATAGGAACCGGACACAGGAGTCCGAAGCTGTGAGGACTTATATATCCAGCAGCAGAAACCAGCCGGCAGGGGATTTCAGGTCCTATGGCCATAGAAGCCCGGAGGCTCAGTCACAAGCAAGTGACCAGCACCGCCGTCGTGGAGCGGAGGCTAACAGAAGGCCCCAAGTCACCAGCCATACGGGTGAGCACTACACGGTACACTCAGGGACGTGGGCTACTTCTACCCGCTTACAGCAAGGTAGCCAGGAAGAGTGCAGACAGATGGGGAGGCCTACAACTCCACCTGGCCAGGGGAACTCCTGATTGCTCACAGACTGACCAGGTCTCTTATGCTAATCATCAGTAAAGACCCTGAACTGCACTGCAAAGACTCTGAGTCGTTCCTGCTGCGCTCGTGCACCATCACCCCCATCATCCACACTCACTGCCCTGAGGCTATACTCCTCCCGAGGGGAGTTATCCCATTCTATGCTGTGCACACAACACCAGCCTCAGCGGTCTGCCTCGCAGCGGTGGTACTCCCTGACCGCAATCCACGGGTGGCGCAGTTGGACAATTAACCTCAAAACCTAAGAAAGACTGCCACTGATTTGACCAGCCTGAGCCACGGGACCGGGTCATCGCCACGGAGACTACAGACCCCAGAGACCCGGCACCGGGTATCCCACACACGTGTACACACGGCCCAGGGGGCGCGTCACATGCAGTACAGCATATTACAAACATAAGTTCCATTATTGGGCTGTGGGTGTCCCATAGTATTTGCTTATGCCTTGCAAGCAAAAGCTGCCAAAAATTAGGACGGAGCAACTTGCAATGCCCCTTACAAGAGCCATGCAGTACAGCATATTACAAACATAAGTCCCATTATTGGGGAGTGGGTCTCCCATAGTATTTGCTTATGCTTTCCCAGCAAAAGCTGCCAAAAATTAGGACGGAGCAACTTGCAATGCCCCTTACAAGAGCCATGCAGTACAGCATATTACAAACATAAGTCCCATTATTGGGGAGTGGGTGTCCCATAGTATTTGCTTATGCCTTGCAAGCAAAAGCTGCCAAAAATTAGGACGGAGCAACTTGCAATGCCCCTTACAAGAGCCATGCAGTACAGCATATTACAAACATAAGTCCCATTATTGGGGAGTGGGTCTCCCATAGTATTTGCTTATGCTTTCCCAGCAAAAGCTGCCAAAAATTAGGACGGAGCAACTTGCAATGCCCCTTACAAGAGCCATGCAGTACAGCATATTAAAAACATAAGTCCCATTATTGGGGAGTGGGTGTCCCATAGTATTTGCTTATGCCTTGCAAGCAAAGGCTGCCAAAAATTAGGACGGAGCAACTTGCAATGCCCCTTACAAGAGCCATGCAGTACAGCATATTACAAACATAAGTCCCATTATTGGGGAGTGGGTCTCCCATAGTATTTGCTTATGCCTTGCAAGCAAAAGCTGCCAAAAATTAGGACGGAGCAACTTGCAATGCCCCTTACAAGAGCCATGCAGTACAGCATATTACAAACATAAGTCCCATTATTGGGGAGTGGGTCTCCCATAGTATTTGCTTATGCTTTCCCAGCAAAAGCTGCCAAAAATTAGGACGGAGTAACTTGCAATGCCCCTTACAGGAGCCATGCAGTACAGCATATTACAAACATAAGTCCCATTATTGGGGAGTGGGTGTCCCATAGTATTTGCTTATGCCTTGCAAGCAAAGCTGCCAAAAATTAGGACGGAGCAACTTGCAATGCCCCTTACAAGAGCCATGCAGTACAGCATATTACAAACATAAGTCCCATTATTGGGGAGTGGGTCTCCCATAGTATTTGCTTATGCCTTGCAAGCAAAAGCTGCCAAAAATTAGGACGGAGCAACTTGCAATGCCCCTTACAAGAGCCATGCAGTACAGCATATTACAAACATAAGTCCCATTATTGGGGAGTGGGTCTCCCATAGTATTTGCTTATGCTTTCCCAGCAAAAGCTGCCAAAAATTAGGATGGAGCAACTTGCAATGCTCCTTGCAAGAGCCATGCAGTACAGCATATTACAAACATAAGTCCCATTATTGGGGAGTGGGTCTCCCATAGTATTTGCTTATGCTTTCCCAGCAAAAGCTGCCAAAAATTTGGACGGAGCAACTTGCAATGCCCCTTACAAGAGCCATGCAGTACAGCATATTACAAACATAAGTCCCATTATTGGGGAGTGGGTGTCCCATAGTATTTGCTTATGCCTTGCAAGCAAAAGCTGCCAAAAATTAGGACGGAGCAACTTGCAATGCCCCTTACAAGAGCCATGCAGTACAGCATATTACAAACATAAGTCCCATTATTGGGGAGTGGGTGTCCCATGGTATTTGCTTATGCTTTCCCAGCAAAAGATGCCAAAAATTAGGACGGAGGAACTTGCAATGCTGGCACCCTGGTGGTATAGTGGTGGTGGAGGCTGAGGATAAGGAGAAGAAGATTAAACAGCCGAAACGAGGAAGCGTATACCCATGTGTGTGTGTGAAGCGGTGCATGTGAATACACCTACCGAAATAACACAGTGGATTTGACTTTATGTTACTCTGCTGTCATTTGGTGGTGATGAGAAGTCTGGCCCAATCCAGCCCTTGTTCATTTTGATAAGGGTCAGCTTGTCAGCATTGTTAGTTGACAGGCGAGTGCGCTTATCAGTTATAATTCCCCCAGCGGCACTAAAAACACGCTCCGATAACACGCTAGCGGCAGGGCACGCCAGGACCTCCAAGGCGTACAGAGCGAGTTCATTCCAAGTGTCCAGCTTGGATACCCAATAATTAAAAGGCACAGAGGAATCACGGAGGACGCTGGTACGATCGGCAAGGTACTCCCTCACCATCTTTTGAAACTTTCCACTCCTTGTGAGAGTACCCCACGCCTCAGGGCCTGTAAGCTGGGCGGGTGTCAGAAAACTGTCCCAGAACGTTGACAGTGTTCCCCTGCCTCTGCTGGATTGGAGTTGCATCTCTCTCGCCTGTACGCCTTGGTTGGGCAACGAACTGTGACCTCTGCCGCTAGCGTGTTCAGATGGGAATTTTTTTAAGAGTTCTGCAGCAAGGGCCTTCTGGTATTGCCCCATTTTTGTAGACCTCTCCACCTCAGGAATAAGAGAGTGAAAGTTCTCCTTGTAGCGGGGGTCTACAAGTGTCACCAACCAGTAATGACTGTCACCCAACATTTTGACAACGCGAGGGTCACGGTTAAGGCAGCGAAACATAAAGTCAGCCATGCGCGCCAGACTGGTAACGGGCAAGATTTCCGTGTCACCAAGATGACGACTGACCATGCTCTCCTCCTCCTCCTCCTCCTCTTCCTCCTCCCCCCTGTCCTCAGGCCACCCACGCTGAACCGACGGTATGACACTTGTACAGGTACTACCGTCTACAACGCATGATAGCAGCTCCTGTTCTTCCTCCTCCTCCTCCTCTCCCTCATTGTCCCCCAATGCACATTGGGATGAGATGAGGCTGGGCTGTGTGTAATCGACCGCTACGGCTTCTTTATCCATCTCATCATACTCTGGCTGCAATGCCTCCTCTTTAATTCTCTGCAGAGAGCGTTGCAAAAGACAGACAAGTGGAATGCTGACACTAATGATGGCGTCTTCGCCACTCACCATCTTGGTGGCCTCCTCAAAGTTTGTCAGGATGGTACATATGTCAGACATCCAGGTCCACTCCTGAGGTCTTATGTGTGGAGTCTGACCTGAATATCGATGGCCTTGTTGCAGCTGGTACTCCACAACTGCTCTCTTCTGCTCACAAATCCTTTGCAACATGTGGAGGGTAGAGTTCCAACGTGTGGGGACATCACACACCAGTCGGTGCGCCGGAAGCTGCAAACGCTGCTGCAACACAGCAAGGGCGGCGGAAGCTGTAGCCGACTTGTGAAAATGAGCTGACAGGCGGCGTACTTTCACGAGCAGATGTGGCAACTCGGGGTACGATTTAAGAAACCGCTGAACCACGAGGTTAAGCACATGAGCCAGGCATGGTACGTGTGTGATCTCACCTCGCCTCAGAGCCGCCACCAGGTTACGGCCATTGTCACACACGACCATGCCGGGATGTAGGTTCAGCGGTCTCAGCCACAGATCTGCCTGCTCTTTCACAGCTGTCCACAACTCACAAGCAGTGTGAGGTTTATCACCTAAGCTTATGAGTTTCAGCACAGCCTGTTGCCGCTTGGCGGAGGCAGTAGTGCAATGCTTCCAGCTTGTAACTGATGTGGTGATATCTGAGATGGAGGCTGAACATGAGGAGGAAGAGGATGAGGAGGATGCGCAGGAGCTGTACACTGTGGGGGCAACTCTGACTGACATAGGGCCCCCAATCCTCGGTGTGGGGAGGATGTGTTCCGTCCCAAGGTCCGACTGGGTCCCGGCTTCCACTATGTTTACCTAGTGTGCCGTCAGAGAGATGTACCGTCCCTGGCCACAAGCACTTGTCCACGTGTCCGTTGTCAGGTGGACTCTCTCAGTAACTGCGTTGTTGAGGGCACGGCAGAGGCTTTGGGACACGTGCTTGTGTAGTGCGGGGATGGCACACCAGGCAAAATAGTGTCGGCTGGGGACCGAGTACCGAGGGACGGACACCGCCATAAGATTGCGGAAGGATTCCGTCTCCAACAGCCTAAAATACAGCATTTCCAATGCAGGCAGTCGTGAAATGTGCGAATTTAGGACTGTGGCCTGTGGGGCGTTAGCTGCGAATTTCCGCTTTCGTTCAAAGGTCTGGGATATGGACAATTGAACGCTGCGGTGGGACGTGGACGTGGACGTTGATGCTGTTTCTTGAGAAACTGCCATAACAAGTGAAGACTGAGAGGAGGGGGCATCTTTACATGCAGTATGGACAGGGGATTGCCTTGCACACACAACAGGGGGTTCTATTGCACGCACAACAGTGGAAGAAGCAGTGGTGACACCCGCTGACTTTGGTCGTGGACCCTGGGTTTCGCCCCACAAAGTCGGGTGCTTTGCTGCCATGTGCCTGATCATGCTGGTGGTGGTCAGGCTGGTAGTTTTGTCACCCCTGCTGATGCTGGCATGGCAGGTGGAACATATGGCCTTTTTGGGGTTATCAGCAGAGTCTTTAAAAAAATTCCAGACTCTGGAAGACCTACCGCTTGTACTGGCAACGTCCCTCGTGTTGGTGTTACGGGGAACGGTTGCCTGCCTTCTGTCTGCGGCCACCACACTGCTTCTTCCTGCCTGTTGGGGTACTCTGCCTCCCTCCCCCTGTGTGCTGCTGGCCTCACTCTGCATGTCCTCCTTCCACGTTGGGTCAGTTACTAGATCATCCACCACCTCCTCCTCTTCCACTTGCGCACCACGATCCTCCTCCTCACTTCCTGGCAATTGTGTCTCGTCATCGTCCACCTCTTGTGACAGATTGCCAACGTCGACTTCCTGTGGCCGTGGCTGTTCAAATATTTGGGCATCGCAACATGGGATCTCCTTTTCCACCACTTCAAGCGTATCAGGCGAGGGGCCCAAATATGGAAATGGACCAGTGAACGACTCTTCAGAGTGTCCAAGAGTGGGATCACTTGCTGTCTGATGACACTCGGCATGGTGGGAGGAAGGAGCATCAGGGTGAGGAGGAGTATGCGGTCGAGACTCACGGCTACTAAGAGTTGACCGTGTGGAAGACAGACCGGAGGTGGTGGTGCCCAGGTAACTGGAAGTATTGTCTGCTATGCAATTAATAACCTGTTCACACTGATCAGTTCTCAATACTGGTGTTGTTCTGTGCTTCCCTAGTAATTCGGTCAAAAAGTGGGAGCGAGAAGATGTGGCTGTTGGTTGTGGCACATTTTCACCTTGGCCACGGCCCCGTCCTCTGCACGAACCATCACCAGAACGTCCACTTCCACGTCCCTTGCCACGCGCCTTGCCCATTGTAAATGATGTAAAATAGCTTACACTTGCACTATCAATGGAAAAAGGGTAATAAAGAGTAGATTAGAACCGTGGAAGAGGAAAACCACAGTTATTGTTTACTGGGGTATACCACACTTTTTTAAATAGAGATATTTGCGGCTGAACAGTGAGCGACACACTCAAACTGCTTTTTTTTTTAGATACCAAAGGCCCAAAACTGGGTAGTACAGCGATTTGACCCGTGGAACTGCGAAACCACACTGGGATGTCGGGCCTACACAAGACTATTTTCAACAGATATATTTTTGTGTCACAACAGTCAGGAGACACTACTGTTTTTCTTTATGGAAAAAACTACCAAAAGCTGAATAATAGAGATTTTTTACCGTGGGATGGCAAAACCACAGTTATTGTTTACTGGGGTATACCACACTTTTTTAAATAGAGATATTTGCGGCTGAACAGTGAGCGACACACTCAAACTGTTTTTTTTAGATACAAATGGCCCAAAAGTGGATAATACAGAGGTTTGAACCGTGGAACTGCAAAACCACACTTGTATTTCTCGGGCCTACACCAGACTGTTTTCAACAGATATATTTGTGTCTGAACAATCAGGAGACACTATTTATTTTTTTTCGGCAAAAAATGCCAAAAGCAGGATAATAGAGATGTTTTACCGTGGAACAGCATAACCACAGTTATAATTTACTGGTGTATACCACACTTTTTTGAATATATATATATATTTGCGGCTGAACAGTGAGCGACACACTCAAACTTTTTTTTTTAGATACAAATGGCCCAAAAGTGGATAATACAGAGGTTTGAACCGTGGAACTGCAAAACCACACTTGTATTTCTCGGGCCTACACCAGACTATTTTCAACAGATATATTTGTGTCTGAACAATCAGGAGACACTATTTATTTTTTACGGCAAAAAATGCCAAAAGCAGGATAATAGAGATTTTTTACTGTGGAACAGCAAAACCACAGTTATAAACCAGGCTTTTTTAAATATATATATATTTGTGGCTGAACAGTGAGCGACACACTCAAACTGTTTTTTTTAGATACAAATGGCCCAAAAGTGGATAATACAGAGGTTTGTACCGTGGAACTGCAAAACCACACATGTATTTCTCGGGCCTACACCAGACTATTTTCAACAGATATATTTGTGTCTGAAAAATCAGGGAGACACTATTATTTATTTTTTTTACAGCAAAAAATGCAAAAAGCAGGAAATAGAGATTTTTACCGTGGAACAGCAAAAGCACACTTCTGTCCCTCTGGCCTACACCAGACTATTTTCAACAGATATATTTGTGTCTGAAAAATCAGGGAGACACTATTATTATTTTTATACAGCAAAAAATGCCAAAAACAGGATAATAGAGATCTTTTACCGTGGAACATCAAAACCACAGTAATAATTTACTGGTGTATACCAGACTTTTTTAAATATATATATTTGCGGCTGAACAGTGAGCGACACACTCAAACTGTTTTTTTTAGATACAAATGGCCCATAGAACTGCAAAACCACACTTCTATTTCTCTGGCCTACACCAGACTATTTTCAACAGATATATTTGTGTCTGAAAAATCAGAGGCACACTTTTTTTTGGGGGGGGGGGGGACACCAAAAGGTTAATAAGATTGGTATTTGTACATTGTGAAGGAGGAAAAAAAAAAGAGGATTTAGATAAAAAAAAAAAGGATTTTTCCTGGCCCCCGGGACCTGGAGCTAAGTCCAGCAATTTCAGCAACAGGAGCAGCACACAGGACTGTAATGCAGCGTTTGCTGGTATAACCACTGCGTCTCCTATACAGCCTGCCTGCCTGCCTGGGATGGATATTAGTCCTGAGAAGGACTGTTTGTTTGATCTGGCAGCCTTTACAGACCCTACACTAACTATTTTGCAGGATATATCTCTCCCTAAATCAGCAGCGCTGTCCCTACACTGTCTGATCCGGAGCGACTGTGCCCAAGATGGCGGCGCCCGGTTTTAAATACTCGAGGTGATGCTGTGCGGCCAGCCAATCACTGTAATGCCCACAAACAACATGGCTGCGGCATTACAGTGACTGGCTGGCAATCCCTGCATGTTCATTGGCTCTGTAAAGAGCGCCAAACATGCAGGGCGGAGACCCGAGCTCCCGCCCTAGTAACCCGGAAATGCTCGGTGCTCGCCGAACATCCCGAGTAGCGTGATGCTCGGGCGAGTACCGAGCAGTGTCGAGCATGTTCTCTCAACACTAGTGCTTGCCATAGCACAATTGTTCAGGTATGGCACTTTTCATATAGATTAACCATGTAACAGTATCAACCTATAATGCCATGAGTTCTAGTGTCCCTATGGGATAATAGTATTTATAGAAAAGCTGCCAGCTGTTACTAACAGGAAGACACATAAGAGTTAGAAGAGGATTGTGAATTCATTTCACAAATAATTATTAATCAGGATTTACTTTGGACATTTTTGCAGAGATTCAATTATTCTGAATCATTTACATTTATAGCATGCACATTTTTAATACATAAAAATCAATGTACTGCTCCGTGTATTGATTTCAGCTGCGGTTTTTGGTCTATGATTAATAATGATGATAAAATATACAGTGGCTGGCCTGGCACACATTATAAGAAGTGATATGGACAATATAAGAGAATTATTTATAGCTTGTCTAGTTTGTTTTCCAAGTCGTTATAGAATTCAAAGATGTAATAATTTGGTTCTTCTCACAGACCTCCACAGTGATCTTTAACTTGATGAACTAAGGAAAATGTAAATATCCTGAATTTTAAATGCAGTTTCAGGATCACGATGTAAGCAATCTATAATGAATGCAGAAAGCTGAAAAAAAGGTTTCTTGAAATTCTTGTTAATAATTTTCATAATGTATTTATTGAAAGTTCTATATACCGATGCAGTTTTTGAGGTCAAGGGGACCTACCATATATACTTGAGTATAAGCTGAGGTACCTAATTTTACCACAAAAAACTGGGAAAACTTATTGACTTGAGTATAAGCCTAGGGTGAGAAATGCAGCAGCTACTGGTAAATTTCCCAAATCCTGGTATGCATGGTCCCCTCATCCCCAATCCTGGTATGCATGGTCCCCTCAACCCCAATCCTGGTAAAGCATGGCCCTCTCATCCCCCAATCCTGGTATGTGTGGCCCTCTCATTCCAAATCCTGGTATGCATGGCCCCTTTATCCCCCAATCCTGGTATGTATGGACCCCTCATCCCAATCCTGGTATGCATGGACCCCTCATCGGCAATCCTGGTATGCATGGTCCCCTCATCCCCAATCCTGGTATGCACGGTCCCCTCATCCCCAATCCTGTTATGCATGGCCCCCTCATCCCCAATCCTGGTATGCATGGCCCCCTCATCCCCAATCCTGGTATGCATGGCCCCCTCATTCCCAATCCTGGTATGCATGGCCCCCTCATCCCCAATCCTGGTATGCATGGCCCCTTCATCCCCAATCCTGGTATGCATGGCACCCTCATCCCCAATCTTGGTATGCATGGCATCCCCATCCCAAATCCTGGTATGCATGGCACCCTCATCCCCAATCCTGGTATGCATGGCACCCTCATCCCCAATCCTGGTATGCATGGCTTCCTCATCCCCAATCCTGGTATGCATGGTCACCTCATCCCCAATACTGGTGTGCATGGCACCCTCATCTAAAATCCTGGTATGCATGGCCCCCTCATCCCCCAATCCTGGTATGCATGGCACCCTCATCCCCAATCCTGGTATGTATGGCACCCTCATCTCCAATCCTGGTAATGCATGGCCCCCTCATCTCCAAATCCTGGTATGCATGGCCTCCTCATCCCCCAATCCTGGTATGTATAGCACCCCCTCATTCCCCAATCCTGGTATGTATGGCCCCCTCATCCCCAATCCTGGTATGTATGGCCCCATCACTGCACAC
Organism: Phyllobates terribilis; assembly: GCF_046119375.1. NCBI lineage: Eukaryota > Metazoa > Chordata > Amphibia > Anura > Dendrobatidae > Phyllobates > Phyllobates terribilis. The sequence continues at coordinate 502,614,927 of NW_027362761.1, read as the reverse complement.
ATAAAAAATAAACACTTATACTCAGGTTCCTTCTTCACCTCTGCTCCAGCGATGCGTCCTGTTCTGCTGGAGCAGCTCATGTCAGCATCTGAGCAACGCATGGCGTCACAGCCATGCGCTCTCAGAAGCTGATGTGAGCTGCCGGCATATTTACTCCTCTCCACGCCAGGACTATGTGCGTGGAGAAGAGTGAATATGCATTCTCTTTAGTAGCGGCACTGTCAGCAGGAGCTGCGGCTCCGCAATACTCTGTGGCTGCCACTAAAGAGAATGAATATTCCCTCTTCTCCATGCCCATGCGAGTGGAGAAGAGGGAATATTCATTTCCCTTTAGCAGCGGGCACAAGTGGTAGCTGCAGCAGCCGGCTACTGTGTGTGCCCCGCTCCTCCACCGCCGCAACCCGCTCCTCCACCGCAATCCCCCCACCACTATCCACTAACGGAATATGTATATACTTGAGTATATACCCAAGTATAAGACGAGGGGGGCTTTTTCAGCACAAAAAATGTGCTGAAAAACTCAGCTTATACTCGAGTATATACGGTATATAGCTAATCTCATGCAGAATCATGTGCAGGGAGACACCTGGAAGCCATTATAACTACATACTACAAACTATTTGTGCCACTATATAAGATCCTAAAAACTCATAATGCCATGTTATGTGATGAGAGGTATATTAACATATAGTTGGATTACATAAGTACAGTACCTTGAAAAAGTTTTCATACCCTTTGAACTTCTCCACATTTTTTCACATTACACCCACAAACTTAAATGTTCTTTTTATTGGGATTTTGTTTAATATACCAACACAAAGTATAAATATCAACTGAGGGACTACAGGATGTATTGGACACCTAACCTCAGAGCTATAAGTATAGTGTGGTATAAGGCAGAATCAAAAAATCACTCTAACAATCTCCACAAAATGCAATATATAAAACCAGTGCTTGTAGAAGCAGAGATAGAAGTGGGCCCTAGGTCAATCAGGGTTGCCCCCACGGTCTACAGCTCCTGCACCTCAGCCTCCTCCTCCTCTTCAGCCTTCATCTCCGAAATGACCACATCAGTCACAAGCTGGAAGCACTGCAGCAATGCCTTGGCCAAGTGGCAACAGGCTGTGCTGAAGCTAATATGCTTAGGTGAAAAACCGCACAATGCTGAAGAGTTGTGGACAGCTCTGAAAGAGCAGGCAGATCTGTGGCTCACACCGCTGAACCTACAGCCAGGCATGGTCGTGTGTGACAATGGCCGGAACCTGGTGGCGGCTCTGAGGCAAGGCGAGCTCACACACGTACCATGCCTGGCCCATGTGCTTAACCTCGTGGTTCAGCGGTTTCTCAAATCCTACTCGGAGCTGCCGGATCTGCTTGCTAAAGTACGCCGCCTGTGTGCCCATTTTAGAAAGTCAGCTACAGCTTCCACCGCCCTTGCAGTGTTTCAGCAGCGTTTGCAGCTTCCGGCTCACAGACTGGTGTGTGAAGTCCCCACACATTGGAACTCTACACTGCAGATGTTGGGAAGGATTTGTGAGCAGAAGAGGGCAGTTGTTGAGTACCAGCATCAACAAGGCCGTCGGTATTCAGTTCAGACTCCACACATAAGACCTCAGGAGTGGACATGGATGTCAAACATATGTACCATCCTCCAAAACTTTGAGGACTCCACCAAGATGGTGAGCAGCGATCACGCCATAATTAGCATCACCATCCCGCTTCTCTGTCTTCTGAAACGCTCTCTGCTCACAATCAAAGAGGATGCATTGCAGGCGGAGCACGATGAGATGGAACAAGGAACCATACAGGGTGATTACACACAGCCAAGCCTCATCTCATCCCAACGTGGATTGGGTGACAATAAGAAAGAGGAGGAGGAGGAGGAAGGACAGGAGCTAGTTTCATGCACTATAGACGGTACTACCTGCACAGCTGTCATACCGTCTGTTCTGCATGGATGGCCAGAGGACAGAGAGGAGGAGGAGGAGGAGAGCATGGTCAGTCATCCTCTTGGTGAGGACACGGAAGTCTTGCCTGTTAGTAGTCTGGCACGCATGGCCAAGTTTATGTTATGCTGCCTTTCCCATGACCCTCGCGTTCTCAAAATTTTGGGTGACAGTCATTACTGGTTAGTGACACTTCTAGACCCAAGCTACAAGGAGAACTTTATATCTCTTATTCCTGAGGCGGACAGGTCTACAAAAATGGGGCTGTACCAGAAGGCCCTTGTTGCGGAACTATTAAAAAAATTCCCATCTGAAAATGCTGGAGGCAGAGGGCACACTTTGTTGGACAACCAAGGACTACAGGCGAGAGAGACACAACTTCAATACAGCAGAGGCAGGGGAACACTGTCAAAGTTCTGGGAGAGTTTTCTGAAACTCTCCCATCGGACAGGCCCGGAGCTGTGGGGTACTCTCACAAGGAGTGCAAAGTTTGGGAAGATGCTGAGGCAGTACCTTGCCGACCGTGTCAATGTCCTTCGTGATTCCTCTGTGCCTTATAATTATTGGGTATCCAAGCTGGATACGTGGAATGAACTAGCTCTCTATGCCTTGGAGGTCCTGGCCTGCCCTGCTGCCAGCGTTTTATCAGAACGGGTTTTTAGTGCCGCTGGTGGAATTATAACTGATAAGCGCATCGGTCTCTCAACTGAAAATGCTGACAGGCTGACTCTTATAAAAATGAAGGGCTGGATTGGGCCAGACTTCTCAACACCACCGAATGATAGCAGCATAACATAAACTCCAATCCAGAGTCTTTTCTTGGGAGGTGTATTCCCATGCACCTCTTCATACCCACACATGGGTATACGCTTCCTGATTTTGTCTATTTGCTCTTGTCCTCCTCCTTCTCCTCATCCTCCACCACCATATCGCCAGGGTGACCGTGGTCCGTGATGCTACACCCACCTAATTTTTTTTAAAGGTGTTTATGATGCCCGTAAACAATTTTTTTTTATACAGTATTTTCATGTATAACCCCCAGGGGTACACTTAGTGCATGGGCATTACAAGTATAGGAGGCCCGCTCCTTTCTAATGGGAACATTTTTTTATGAGGCCCTCCTCCACGTATCTTCCAAGGGGCATTGAAGTGCCTCCAAATTTTTGGGTGCCCTTGCATTCACTGCATAGGCCAACACTATGGGAGACTCTCTCCTTTCTAATGGGAATTTGTCGTTACTGTGGCCCTGCTCTGTGTGTCTTTAAATTCTTAGTGGGGTTTTTCCTAAAATTGGTCAGCCGTTAGACTCACTGCATACCCTATAACTGTATAGCAGACTCTCTCCTTTCTAACGGGAACATGTCGTACCTTGTTGATGAGGCCCTGCTCTGTGTGTCTTTAAATTCTTAGTGGGGTTTTTCTTAAAATTGGTCAGCCGTTGGACTCACTGCATACCCTATAACTGTATAGCAGACGCTCTCCTTTCTAACGGGAACATGTCGTACTTGTTGCTGTGGCCTTGCTCCATGTGTCTTTAAATTCTTAGTGGGGTTTTTCCTTAAATTGTCAGCCGTTGGACTCACTGCATACTCTATAACTGTATAGCAGACCCTCTCCTTTCTAATGGGAACATGTCATACCATGTTACTGTGGCCCTGCTCCATGTGTCTTTAAATTCTTAGTGGGGTTTTTCCTAAAATTATCAGCCTTTGGACTCACTGCATACCCTATAACTGTATAGCAGACCCTCTCCTTTCTAATGGGAACATGTCGTACCTTGTTACTGTAGCCCTGCTCTATATGTCTTTAAATTCTTAGTGGGGTTTTTCCCAAATTTTGGCAGCCCTTGCAGTCACAACATGGGCATTACCACTATAGGAGACCCGCTCCTTTATAATGGGAACATTTTTTTTACTGAGACCCTCCTCTATGTCTCTTCAAAGGTGTATTGGGTTCCGTCCAAATTTTTGGCAGCCCTTGCAGTCACTGGATACGCAATAAGAGTTTAGGAGACCCACTTGTTAATAATGGGAACAGCAAAGCATAGCCGGCTGATGGCTCTCTAACAATAGCTAGGGCCGTCTGCTGGCCTTTTAAGAATAGTAAGGGTCATCTGATGTCCCTATAAAAATAGGCTTCATGACTTTCAGAGTCCCTCCATCATAAATAAAACAGGATGTGTCTGATGATGTGTCACACACCACATTGCCAGATAAGGTTGTAAAATGTTAAAATGACATTTCCCGGTGAATGCATTTGTCTTAAAAAAAACTTAAAAAAAACAAAACAATGGGATCTTTCTTTAGTATAAAAAACAGCGTCACCAATTTAACAACAATGTAATCACATTGTTCAGCTCATGCACCTCTTCCTCCATCTCCGAAATTATCACATCAGTCTCAAGCTGACAGCACTGCAGCACTGCCTTGGCCAAACGGCAACCGGCTGTGCTGAAGATAACATGCTTAATGCTTAATTGACAAACTGCCCAGGGCTGCAGAGTTGTTGAAAGCTGTAACACAGCAGCCTGATCTGTGGCTCTCACCGCTGAACATACAGCCAGTCATGGTCGTGTGTGACAATGGGCGGAACCTGGTGACGGAGAAATGACAGCCGGTGTAGATACAGGTTCCCTCTATGCCAGTCCTTTCACCGAGCTAAAGAATATGGCTGTGGTGAAATACAACTCCCACTGAGAAGCTGTTTTAGATTGAAAAACATTGTGCCCACCAGAGGATTTGATTCTGAGGGCTAACCTTTCTCACGTGCTCAATAGCCCGATAGCAGCTGCAAAGTTAGCACTATCATGAACTCTCCTGAGGTAGAAGCCAAGACACACCAGAGGATTCTCTGGTGGGACCGTCCAACCCTGCCAAGAAGAAATCCTGGCTGAGAAAAGTGTGTGGAAAGGTTCCCGGACACTCTATGGCTGCTTTTTTACTGAGTAGGAAACAAACGCAAACACGGGGAGAACATACAAAGTCCTTGCAGATGTTGTCCTTGCTGGGATTTAAACCCAGCGCTGCAAGTCTTCAGTGCTAACCACTGATCCAATGTGCTGCCGTTCACCCTCTAATATCTAACAGGCTGGAGAAACTTGCACCTACTGCCACTCTATCTTCAGCTCCGTTGTGAGAAAATGTATTTGGGCAGTCACTCAGTCTACCAAATAAAATCCCTGAGAAGAAAATTGGGGATGGCTTCGCTACTGGTACTGGGGGCAGTGCTAATACCATGGCGTCGTACCATAGTTTCCTGGAAATATTCCAGGCTGGTAGGAGGCAAGCAAATTCCCACAGAAAAGTACCAGCAGTAATGTTCAGGGATCTGCGCTTGTAGAAGACGGAGACAACACTGGGAGAAATATTGACGGCTGGGGACCGAGTATGGACACGAGGCATGAGGCATATGGTTGTGAAAAGCTTCCGCCTCCACGAGCCTAAAAGGCCACATTTCAAGTGAAAGCAGCTTTACAGGACTTCCTGTGAGAAATGACACGCAGGGTAGATAGGGTTTCTCTCTATGCCAGTCCTTTCACCGAGCTAAATACAACTGTCAGCAAAAAAAGTTGTGGACTGGCTCCGTACTGTCCCTGGCCACATTCACCTGTCCACGTGTTTGTGGTTAGGCGGTCCTTCCCAGTAAGTGCACTGGGGAGGGCACGGGTAATGTTGTGGGACCCGTGCTTGTGGAAGGCGGAGGCGATACCGGGAAATATAGTGGCGGCTAGGGACCGAGTATGGACACCCGGCCGCCGCCGGCATGAGGTTGTGAAAAGCTTCCACCTCCACGAGCTTAAAAGGCCATATTTCAAGTGCAAAAAGCTGCCCAGAAATCTGGCAGTTTAGTGCTGCAGCCTGTGGGTGGGTGGGTGGCTGGCTGCATACTTACACTTGCATTCCAAGTAACAGAAAACTAAGCAGATAGTGGCCTCTATCATCATCATGGCCTCACCTCGGCACTATGAACTCTCCTGAAGGAGAAGCCAGGGCCCGCCGGAGGAGTCTCCGGTTCTCTGGTGGTCCCGTCCAACCCTGCCGAAAAGCAGCCCTGGCTAAGAAAAGTGTGGGGGAAGGTTCCTGGACACTCTAAGGCTGCTTTTTTAATGTGGATCGGCCATGCTTATGCATGTTATTTCTCAAACCGCATTGCAGATCAGGCCATTGTCCAACTCTGTATTCAATAAATTAAATGCGCAAAGAAAGATGTGTGTGTCAAAGCACCATCGACAAGGGCGAGTTGATGTTGGACAGGCTGCCATTGCTTCTGCAACAAGCTCAATTACAGGACTTCCTGTGAGAAATGACATGCAGGGTAGATAGGGTTTCCCTCTATGCCAGTCCTTTCACCGAGCTAAATACAACTGTCAGCAAAAAAAGTTGCGGACTGGCTCCGTACCGTCCCTGGCCACATTCACCTGTCCACGTGTTTGTGGTTAGGCGGTCCTTCCCAGTAAGTGCACTGGGGACGGTACGGGTAATGTTGTGGGACCCGTGCTTGTGGAAGACGGAGGCGATACCAGGAAATATAGTGGCGGCTGGGGACCGAGTATGGACACCCGGCTGCCGTCGGCATGAGGTTATGAAAAGCTTCCGCCTCCATGAGACTAAAAGGCCACATTTCAAGTGCAAGCAGCTGTCAAAAATTTGTCAGTATAGTATTGCAGCCTGTGGGTGGGTGGGTGGCTGGTTGCCTGCATACTTGTGCTTGCATTCCAAGGAATGGGGTAGGGACAACTGAACGCTGCAGTGGTACAAGGACGTGGACGGTGATTGTTGCAAGTCTGCAACGACAGGTTCATGGCGGGAGGCATCTTCGCATGCGCCAAGGATCACTTATGATGGGCACACTTTTAGGCAGTGACCTGGGAGTCAGAGATTCTTCAAGGGGTCTTCCCCATTCTGTTCCCATGACTTTTCAACACTGTATGCATGTGTCTGATGATGTGTCACACACCACATGGCCACATAAGGTTGTAAGATGTTAAAATGACATTTCCTGGTGAATGCATTTGTCTTGGTTGAAAGCAATGCAAAAGTGCAAAAATGCATCAAAAACGCTACGTGTGAACATAGCCCAAGGTGTGGAGGAGTATTTTTGTTTTTGGTTATTTATTTTGCTCTATATACATTGTACATGTCATGGAAAGGATGTTCCTTAACATATTTCCCAGGAAAATCCATTTTGGTTTCGTTTTGGTATGTTTTATTGTGAGTCTGTAAAAGTGGTGTAATACTCTGACCACTTTGTTGAAAGAAGTGACCTGGGAGTCAGAGATGCTTCCGGGGGTCTTCCCCATGCTGTTCCCATGTCATTTGTGCACTGTTCCCATCGATTGGGGCAATTTTTAGGCCCTCTGCAGACCGCTGGGGGGAGCCGCTTGAAAAATGCTCGAGTTTCCCATTGGGCTCTTTGCTCGGGTCGAGCACCCGAGTATTCCAATTTGCTCGACCTGAGCAATGAGTACCCGAGCATTTTTGTGCTCGCTCATCACTAACTACAATATATTAAAAGGATAAAAATTTTCATGGGAGGAGTGCTTCTTTAATGAAGCAGAGATGTGCATACCCAACCTCCTCTCCATTCATTGTCTATATGGCTGATAAGTAAGCCTATTGTAGGGGGATATCTTACTACCTTGGGAATAACCTATTTTTGCCTCAGATGAAATAAAGCTTAGCTATAGCTTCATCTGACAAATGAGTTTGCCAACTGATTTTTATCCAACTTACCAAACAAGAATCCAGATTCAGATAACTAGTAGTGTTGAGCGAGCATTCTCGACACTGCTCGGTACTCGCCCGAGCATCTCACTACTCTGGATGTTCGGCGAGCACCGAGCATTTTCGGGTTACTCGGGCGGGAGCTCGGGTCTCCGCCCTGCATGTTTGGCGCTCTTTACAGAGCCAATGAACATGCAGGGATTGCCAGCCAGTCACTGTAATGCCGCAGCCATGTTGGTTGTGGGCATTACAGTGATTGGCTGGCCGCACAGCGTCACCTCGAGTATTTAAAACCGGGCGCCGCCATCTTGGACACAGTCGCTCCGGATCAGACAGTGTAGGGAGAGTGCTGCTGAGCTAGGGAGAGATTTATACTGCGAAATAGGTAGTGTAGGGTCTCCAAAGCCTGCAAAATCAAACAAACAGAAATTCTGAGGACTAATATCCATCCCAGATATCAGGCAGGCAGGCTGTATAGGAGACGCAGTGGTTATACCAACAAACACTGCATTACAGTCCTGTGTGCTACCGCTGCTCAAATTGCTAGACTTAGCCCCAGGTCTAAGGGGCCAGGAAAAATCCTTTTTTTTTCATCTAAATCTTTTTTTTTTTTTTCCTCAGTCAGACTGTACAAATACCCGTCTTATTAACCTTTTGGCATTCCCCCCCCCCAAAAAAAAAAAAAAATGAGTGTGTCTGTGAAATTGAGTGTGTCTGTGAGTGTTCAGACACCAATATAGTGTCTGGTATACGCCAGGAAATTAGAACTGTGGTTTTCCTCTTCCACGGTTCAAATCTGGGTGTTATCCACCTTTTTGCCATTTTTACATAAAAAAAACAGTTTGAGTGTCTCGCTGACTGTTCAGACACAAATATATCTGTTTAAAAGATTCTGGCATTCTGGTATAGGCCAGAGATCTAGAACTGTGGTTTTCCTCTTCCACTGTTCAAATCAGGGTGTAATCCACCTTTTTGCATAAAAAAAACTGTTTGAGTGTCTCGCTGACTGTTCAGACACAAATATATCTGTTTAAAAGATTCTGGTGTAGGCCAGAGAACTAGAACTGTGGTTTTCCTCTTCCACGGTTCAAATCTGGGTGTAATCCATCTTTTTACCTTTTTTACATAAAAAACCAGCTTCAGTGTCTCGCTGACTGTTCAGACACAAATATATCTGTTTAAAAGATTCTGGTGTAGGTCAGAGAACTAGAACTGTGGTTTTCCTCTTCCACGGTTCAAATTTGGTATAATCCACCTTTTTGCCTTTTTTACATAAAAAAAAACAGTTTCAGTGTCTCGCTGACTGTTCAGACACAAATATATCTGTTTAAAAGATTCTGGTGTAGGCCAGAGAACTAGAACTGTGGTTTTCCTCTTCCACAGTTCAAATCTAGGTGTAATCCACCTTTTTGCCTTTTTTACATAAAAAAAAAACGTTTGAGTGTCTCGCTGACTGTTCAGACACAAATATATCTGTTTAAAAGATTCTGGTGTAAGCCAGAGAACTAGAACTGTGGTTTTCCTCTTCCACGGTTCAAATCTCCCTTTTATTACCCTTTTGCCATTGATAGTGCGAGTGTAAGCTATTTTACTTCATTTAGAATGGACAAGGGACGTGGAACTGGATGTTCTGGTGATGGTGCATGCAGAGGACGGGGCCGTGGCCAAGGTGAAAATGTGCCACAACCAACAGCCACATCTTCTCGCTCCCAGTTCTTGACCGTATTACTATGGAAGCATACAACAACACCACTATTGCAAACTGATCAGTGTGAACAGGTTATTAATTGGATAGCAGATAATACTTCCAGTCACCTGGGCACCATCACCTCCGGTCTGTCTTCCACACGGTCAAGTCTTAGTAGCCGTGAGTCTCGACCGCATACTCCTCCTCACCCTGATGCTCCTTCTTCCCATCATGCCGAGTGTCGTCAGACAGCAACTGTTCCCACAGTTGGACACTCTGAAGAGCTGTTCACTGGTCCATTTCCATATTTGGGCCCCTCGCCTGCTCAGCTTGAAGTTGTGGAAGAGGAGATCCCATGTAGCGATGGCCAAATATTTGAACAGCCACGGCCACAGGAAGGCGACGCTGGCAATTTGTCACAAGAGGTGGACGATGACGAGACACAATTGCCACGAAGTGAGGAGGAGGACCGTGGTGCGGAAGAAGAGGAGAAGGTGGTGGATGATCTAGTAACTGACCCAACGTGGCAGGAGGACACGCAGAGCGAGGTCAGCAGCACACGGGGGGAGGGAGGCAGAGTACCCCAACAGGCAGGAAGAAGCAGTGTGGTGGCCGCAGACAGAAGGCGGGCAACCGTTCCCCATAACACCAACACGAGGGACGTTGCCAGTACAACCGGTAGGTCTTCCAGAGTTTGGAATTTTTTTAAAGACTCTGCTGAAAACCCCAAAAAGGCCATTTGTACCACCTGCCAGGCCAGCATCAGCAGGGGTGACAAAACTACCAGCCTGACCACCACCAGCATGATCAGGCACATGTCAGCAAAGCACCCGACTTTGTGGGGCGAACCCCAGGGTCCACGACCAGTGTCAGCGGGTGTCACCACTGCTTCTTCCGCTGTTGTGCGTGTGAGAGAACCCCCTGTTGTGCGTGCAAGGCAATCCCCTGTCCATACTGCATGCAAAGATGCCCCCTCCTCTCAGTCTTCACTTGTTATGACAGTTTCTCAAGAAACAGCATCAACGTCCATGTCCACGTTCCACCACAGCGTTCAATTGTCCATATCTCAGACCTTTGAACGAAAACGCATATTCGCAGCCAATGCCCCACAGACCACAGTCCTAAATTCTCACATTTCACGAGTGCTTGCGTTGGAAATGCTGTCTTTTAGGCTTCCGCAACCTTATGGCGGTGGCCGTGCCTCAGTACTCAGCCCCCAGCCGACACTACTTTGCCCGGTGTGCCATCCCCGCACTACACCTGCACGTGTCCCAAAACATCTGCCGTGCCCTTAACAGTGCAGTTACTGGGAGAGTCCACCTGACAACGGACACGTGGACAAGTGCTTGTGGCCAGGGACGGTACATCTCCCTGACGGCACACTGGGTAAACATAGTGGAAGCCGGGACCCAGTTGGAACTTGGGATGGAACACATCCTCCCCACACCGAGGATTGCGGGCCCTATCTCAGTCAGAGTTGTCCCCACAGTGTACAGCTCCTGCGCATCCTCCTCCTCCTCATGTTCAGCCTCCATCTCAGATATCACCACATCAGTTACAAGCTGGAAGCACTGCAGTACTGCCTCAGCCAAGTGGCAACAGGCTGTGCTGAAACTCATAAGCTTAGGTGATAAACCTCACACTGCTTGTGAGTTGTGGACAGCTGTGAAAGAGCAGACAGATCTGTGGCTGAGACCGCTGAACCTACATCCAGGCATGGTCGTGTGTGACATTGGCTGTAACCTGGTGGCGGCTCTGAGGTGAGGCGAGATCACACACGTACCATGCCTGGCTCATGTGCTTAACCTCGTGGTTCAGCAGTTTCTTAAATCGTACCCCGAGTTGCCAGATCTGCTCGTCAAAGTATGCCACCTGTCAGCTCATTTTCGGAAGTCGGCTACAGCTTCCGCCGCTCTTGCTGTGTTGCAGCAGCGTTTGCAGCTTCCGGCACACTGACTGGTGTGTGATGTCCCCACACGTTGGAACTCTGCCCTCCACATGTTGCAAAGGATTTGTGAGCAGAAGAAAGCAGTTGTGGAGTACCAGCTTCAACAAGGCCGTCGATATTCAGGTCAGACTCCACACATAAGACCTCAGGAGTGGACCTGGATGTCTGACATATGTACCATCCTGACAAACTTTGAGGAGTCCACCAAGATGGTGAGTGGTGATGACGCCATCATTAGCGTCAGCATCCCACTTGTCTGTCTTTTGCAACGGTCTCTGCAGAGAATTAAAGAGGAGGCATTGCAGCCAGAGTATGATGAGATGGATCAAGAAGCAGTAGCGGTCGATTACATACAGCCCAGCCTCATCTCATCCCAACGTGCATTGGGGGACAATGAGGGAGAGGAGGAGGAGGAGGAGGAAGAACAGGAGCTGGTATCATGCGCTGTAGACGGTAGTACCTGTACAACTGTCATACAGTCGGTTCAGAGTGGGTGACCTGAGGACAGGGGGGAAGAGGAGGAGGAGGAGAGCATGGTCAGTCGTCATCTTGGTGAGGACACGGAAGTCTTGCCCGTTACCAGTCTGGCATGCATGGCTGACTTTATGTTACACTGCCTTAACCGTGACCCTCGCGTTGGCAAAATGTTGGGTGACAGTCATTACTGGTTGGTGACACTTTTAGACCCCCGCTACAAGGAGAACTTTCACTCTCTTATTCCTGAGGTGGAGAGGTCTACAAAAATGGGGCAGTACCTGAAGGCCCTTGCTGCAGAACTGTTAAAAAAATTCCCATCTGAACATGCTAGTGGCAGAGGTCACAGTTCGTTGCCCAACCAAGACGTACAGGCGAGAGAGAAGCAACTCCAATCCAGCAGAGGCAGGGGATCACTGCAACGTTCTGGGACAGTTTTCTGAGACCCCCCCAGCTTACAGGCCCTGAGGCGCGGGGTACTCTCACAAGGAGTGGAAAGTTTCAAAAGATGGTGAGGGAGTACCTTGCCGACTGTACCAGCGTCCTCTGTGATTCCTCTGTGCCTTTTAATTATTGGGTATCCAAGCTGGACACTTGGAATGAACTCACTCTGTACGCCTTGGAGGTCCTGGCCTGCCCTGCCACTAGCGTGTTATCGGAGCGTGTTTTTAGTGCCGCTGGGGGAATTATAACTGATAAGCGCACTCGCCTGTCAACTGACAATGCTGACAAGCTGACCTTTATCAAAATGAACAAGGGCTGGATTGTGCCACACTTCTCATCACCATCAAATGACAGCAGAGTAATATAAAGTCAAATCCACTGTGTTTTTTCGGGAGGTTTATTCCCATGCACCGCTTCACACCCACACATGGGTATACGCTTCCTCATTTCGGCTGTTTTTTGCTCTTCTCCTTATCCTCAGCCTCCACCACCACTATACCACCAGGGTGACCGTGGTCCGTGTTGACAGCATTGCAAGTTCCTCCGTCCTAATTTTTGGCAGCTTTTGCTTGGAAGGCATAGGCAAAGACTATGGGAGACCCACTCCCCAATAATGGGAATAATGTTTTTAATATGCTGTACTGCATGGCTCTTGTAAGGGGCATTGCAAGGTCCTCCGTCCTAATTTTTGGCAGCTTTTGCTTGGAAGGCATAGGCAAAGACTATGGGAGACCCACTCCTCAATAATGGGAATAATGTTTTTAATATGCTGTACTGCATGGCTCTTGTAAGGGGCATTGCAAGATCCTCCGTCCTAATTTTTGGCAGCTTTTGCTTGGAAGGCATAGGCAAAGACTATGGGAGACACACTCCCCAATAATGGGAATAATGTTTTTAATATGCTGTACTGCATGGCTCTTGTAAGGGGCACTAAAATCATCTTGTTAAGCTACTGTGACCTTCATGTCTCTTCCAAGGGGCATTACAACCGTCTTGTTAAATCACTCTGAAGTCCACGTCTCTTCCAAGGGGCATTAAAATCATCTTGTTAAGCTACTGTGACCTCCACGTCTCTTCTAAGGGTCATTGATATTGTCTTTTTATTCCACTGGGACCTCCACCACTCTTCCAAGGGGCATTGATATTGTCTTTTTATTCCACTGGGACCTCCACGTCTCTTTCAAGGGGCATTAAAACCGTCTTGATAAGCTATTGTGACCTCCACGTCTCTTCCAAGGGGCATTAAAACCGTCTTGTTAAACCACTCTAAACTCCATGTCTCTTCCAAGGGGCATTAAAATCGTCATGTTAAGCTACTGTGACCTCCACGTCTCTTCCAAGGGGCATTAAAACCATCTTGTTAAACCACTCTGAACTCCACGTCTCTTCCAAGGGGCATTAAAATTGTCTTGTTAAGCTACTGTGACCTCGACGTCTCTTCCTAGGGTCATTAATATTGTCTTTTTATTCCACTGGGACCTCCACCACTCTTCCAAGGGACATTTATATTGTCTTTTTATTCCACTGTAACCTCCACCACTCTTCCAAGGGGCATTGATATTGTCTTTGTATTCCACTGGGACCTCCACGTCTCTTCCAAGTGGCATTAAAACCGTCTTGTTAAACCTCTCTGAACTCCACGTCTCTTCCAAGGGGTATTAAAACCGTCTTGATAAGCTGCTGTGACCTCCACGTCTCTTCCAAGGGGCATTAAAACTGTCTTGTTAAGCTACTGTGACCTCCACGTCTCTTCCAAGGGGCATTAAAACCATCTTGTCACACCACTCTGAACTCCACATCTCTTCCAAGGGGCATTAAAACCACCTTGTTAAGCTACTGTTACCTCCACGTCTCTTCCAAGGGGCATTAAAACTATCTTGTTAAATCACTCTGAACTCCACGTCTCTTCCATGGGGCATTAAAACCATCTTGTTAAGCTACTGTGACCTCCACGTCTCTTCCAAGGGGCATTAAAACCGTCTTGTTAAGCCATTCTGAAATCCACGTCTCTTCCAAAGGGCATTAAAACCGTCTTGTTAAGCCATTCTGAAATCCACGTCTCTTCCAAGGGGCATTAAAACCGTCTTGTTAAGCTACTGTGACCTCCATGTCTCTTCCAAGGGGCATTAAAACCGTCTTGTTAAACCACTCTGAACTCCACGTCTCTTCCAAGGGGCATTAAAACCGTCTTGTTAAGCTACTGTGACCTCCACGTCTCTTCCAAGGGGCATTAAAACCGTCTTGTTAAACCACTCTGAAGGGGCATTGAAATGTTGTTTTTAATTACCTCTAACCTCCACGACTCTTCCAACGGGCATTGCATTTCCTCCTAATTTTAGTCAGCTTTTGCTTTTCAATGCATAGGCGAACACTAAGGGAGACCCACTCCCCATTAATGGGTAGAAGGTTTTTAGTACGCTGTAATCCACGTCTGTTTCAAGGGGCATTGCAGTTCCTCATATGGAAAGACTTCCATTCACTGCTTAGGCCAACAGTGTACAGGAGACCCAGTTGCTATAAATGGAAAAAACTGTTTAGTTAAGGCCCTCTGACCTCCATGTCACTTTCAAGGGGCTTTGGAGTGCCTCTAAATTTTTGGTAGGCATTGCACTCACTGTGTGCCCTATAACTCTGTAGCCGAACCGCTCCTTTTGGTACAGAAACATATCCTACAAGACATCTGTGGTTGACTGGCCTAATATTGATGTGAATGGTCCCTGATCCTCCTGCTCTTTCTCCTTTGCCACCACCTTATCCATCATTCATCACCTGAAGCTTTGTTTTAACGGGAGTCATAGAACTGGGATAGTAGCAGGAAAACATCCAGCAATCCTCGGAGGAGGTAGGATATGCGCCAAAACGCTGACCACCTCAGGCCTAGCCGCTACTACATACATGCGCTTGCATTCCAAGGAACAGAAAGCTAAGGAGATGGATGGCCTCATGATCATGAATAATTTACTCGTTGTGTAGGAGGCCGACCACTGCTGTTATCTACCTTCTGAACTTTGTGTTGAAGCCTGATTGACCCAGGACCCGCAATCCTCTACGTATGGAGGACGTGTTGCATCCCAGTGTCCAACTGTGTCCCGGCTTCCACAATATTAACCCAGTGTGAAGGCGTCAGTGAGATGGACCATCCCTGGCCACATTCACTTGTCCACGTGTTTGTGGTTAGGCTGTCCTTCCCACTAAATGCACTGGGGAGGGCACAGGTAATGTTTTGGTATGTGCGCTTGTGTATAAGGCACACCGGGACAAATAGGGGCGGCTTGGGACCGAGTATGAACACCCGGCCACCCCCTGGCGCCTGGGGACCGAGTGTGGACACTCGGTCGCCGGGCGGCTTGGTACTGAGTATGGATACCAGGCCGCCGACGCAGCCATGACATGGTGGCCGGCGTCTGCCTCCACAAGCCTAAAAGACCTCATTTCAAGTGCAAGCAAGCTAGCAGTATGGTATTGCAGCCTGGGGGTGGGTGGGTGGCAGGCTGCACACTTACGCTTGCATTCCAAGAAAACAAAGCAAATGCCATTTTCTATCATAACCATCATGCTCCTCACCTTGTTACTCTCAACTCCCCTGATGGAGAAGCCAGGGCCCACCGGAGGAGTCTGGTTGTCTGGTGGGCTCGTCCAATGCTGCCCTAAAGCAGGCCAGGCTAAGAAAAGTGTGGGGAAGGTTCCCGGGACAAATAGTGGCGGCTGGGGACTGAGTATGTAGACCTCGCTGCTGACGCAGCCATGAGGTAGTGGCCAGCTTTGGCCTCCTCCAAACTAAAAGGCCCCATTTCAAGTGCAAGCTAGCTGTATAGTATTGCAGCCTGCGGGTGGGTGGGTGGTTGGCTGCATATTTGCGCTTGCATTGCAAGGAATGGGGGAGGTACAATTGAACACTGCCCTGGGACAAGGACTTGCACGGGGATAGTTGCAAGTCTGCATCTTCTGATGCGGTAAGGATCACTTCTGATGGGTACACTTTTAGGCAGTGACCTGGGTGTCAGAGATGCTTCCAGGGGTCTTTCCCATGCTGTTCCCATGTCTTTTCAGCACTGTATGCATGTGTCACACAGCACATGGCCAGATAAGGTTGTAAAATGTTAAAATGACATTTCCCGGTGAATGCATTTGTTACAGTTGAAAGCAATACAAAAGTGCAAAAACGCATAAAAAATGCTACGTGTGAACATAGCCCAAGGTGTGGAGGAGTATTTTTGTTTTTGGTTATTTATTTTACCTTCTACACAAGTCTTTACCCTGGAAAGGATGTTCCTTAACATATTTCACAGGAAAACCATTTCAGTTTCGTTTTTGAACGTTTTATTGTGAGCCCGTAAAAGTGGCTTAATACCTGTGACCATGTTGTTGACAGCAGTGACCTGGGGGTCAGAAATGCTTCCTGGGGCGATCCCCATGCTGTCCCCATGTCATTTGAGCACTGTCACTATCGTTTTGGGCACTTTTTAGGCTTTCTACAGACTGCCGGGGGTGCCTCCGCAAAAATGCTTGGGTCTCCCATAGACTAACATTGGGCTTGTTGCTCGGGTCGAGCACCCAAGTATCACGGTGAGCTCGGCCCGAGCTTCGAGCACCCGAGCATTTTAGTGCTCGCTCAACACTAATAACTAGGCATTAAGGTCAGACCTAATAATACACCTATCTTTTAACTTTCTGAGAAACTACTCTTCAATAGTCATCTAAACAGAGTCAAACTCTTCAAAAAGACTAAACAGAAAACATTCATTGTTTTTTCCTGGTAATTTTCTAAAAGAAAATCACACAAGCCTCCTGACGTGATGCAAGCAAGACTACAGCACAAGACATTACAGGGAATGACAGCTGGGCAGCCCAGGAATAAATAACATTGCACATGGCAGCCCGCTGAGAGTGGGACTGTAAATTCATGTTTGCATTCACTTCAGACTTTCATGATTTATTAACCACACGAAGATATTACGTTATAGTAAGAAGATTAAATTGGATGCTCTGCAATTTCTCCATGGGAATGAAGAACGCTGGCTACAGGCAGATAGTATATTCCCGGCACTGACTAATACAAGTGCATAGAACACATTTTTATAAGGCTTATATTAGGAGATGTTCTTGGATTTATAGGGATAATAGTATTTGAGATATGGATTAATATTAGGTAATGTCTTAGCAAAAGCTGAAGCTTTATGAAGGTAATATAGTCTCACATATAATAACAATATAAGTTGGTAATTCAATCTTTTTTTTTTTTAAATTTTATTTAATTGTGCCAAGCCCAAGAGAATTTCATGGATCAGGCTTGACAATGTCTTTTGTGCATCTGACATCTGGTCATCACATGTGTACTAAGACGTGTTACATAAAGAAGTAATTGGTAGGTTTACTTACTTGCAAAGTATTTGCTCTGTAAACAAGTTTCTGTTTCCCGACAATTAAAATAAGGATAACAACCTCCAGCTTTATTATAACATAACACAAAATAAGGAATATTTATTAATATTAGTATTATTATTATTAGTAGTAATAGTAGCAGCAGTAGTAATAGTAGTGACAGCAGTCATTATTGTGTGCCTTCAAATTCATCTTTATCAACACGTGTACAAAGCCATTTTACTTTTCTATTCTATCGGAAAATTTACACCATTGAGCTGGGTTCACACTTGTATATCAGTTACAGCATTTTTCATCATTTGAGGAAAATGGGCCATTTTTTTCAATTCATTTTTGGTCTGTGTGTGTCAGTTTTTACAATCCTTGTTCCAGATTTCTTCGCATCTCCTACCAATTAATCAGTAAAACACAGACGACAGCACACGAATGACAACCGTGTGCTATCCATTTGTTTCATGGGGCCATTGACTTTCACTAGCGAGTTTAATCTGCAAAAGTATCATATGTCTCTTTATTTTTTGGGAGACAATCAGTCTACAAAAAAGAAAGGACATGTGAAAAAGTACGTTGATCATAAGGGGTTCATGATCTATCGAAAAAAGTAATATATCCCTGCGAGCGGCGGTTGTGTATCGCCCTCCATGCTCCTCCCGTCAGTTCCTGGATTACTTTGCCACCTGGCTTCCTCACTTTCTATCCTGTGACATCCCCACCCTCATCATGGGAGACTTTAACATTCCCATTGATGATACCCTCTCCCAATCTGCCTCTCATCTACTTTCTCTAACCTCTTCATTCGACCTCTCACAGTTTACTAACTCTTCTACGCATGAAGACGGGAATACTCTGGACCTGGTCTTCTCCCGTCTCTGCTCGCTGCATGACTTTACTAACTCCCCTCTCCCGCTCTCGGACCACAACCTTCTTTCCTTCTCTGTCAAGAACTGTCTCCTCACCCGGGACATCCCCACTTACCACATTTATAGAAATACATGTACCATTAGTACCCAGCAGCTTATGGACAATACAGATATCTTTAGCCCCCATCTCCTCCCTCTCCTTTCCAGACTTAGCATTGTCACACTACATTAATACGCTGAAGAATGCCCTAGATGAAGCAGTGCCTTTTACACGCAGAAAGACCCTACACAGACAATGGCAGCCCTGGCATGCAATGCAAACATTCAGCGCTGCTCAAGGCGTGCTGAGCGTCACTATAAGTTTATGGTCAAAACCTGTAACTCTGCCTTTCATCTGGCCAAACAATCCTACTTCACCACCCTCATCACTTCATTATCCAACAATCCAAAACGACTTTTTCAAACCGTAAACTCCCTCCTGAACCCGGAAGCACAGGCCCCCATCACCAACCTCAGCAGTGAGGATCTGGCCACTCATTTCCTAGAAAAAATCAACCACATCCATCAGGACATCTCAACCCAATCTCCTCAGAACCTGGATCCCCTTCCCTGCCGCACTTCAAGCTCACTTGCCATCTTTGAGCCTGTTACAGAAGAAGGAGTTACCTAGCTCCTCACTTCTTCTCGGCCTACCACATGCAACAGTGACCCCATTCCTTCACATCTCCTGCAGTCTCTCTCACCGGTGGTCACCACTCACCTGACTAAAATATTTAACCTCTCTCTTTCTTCAGGTATCTTTCCCTCCTCATTTTTCTGGAATGCACTACCCAAGATGATCCGACTGATGCCTAGCCCCCACGTCTTCAAACGCACTTTAAAAACCCATCTCTTTAAACAAGCCTACCACCTCAACTACTCAGTAAACTAACTTTCCCCTGTTCCCTCCCTCTAAATATTCAGAATCTGCTCACTACTATTCATCTGTCTCCACACCCTCCGTGCACATGATAACTACACTCGTAACTTGATTATTGCATTTAAACATACCGGCTTATGACGGGATCATGCATCTTTATATGAAAATCCATATTTATTATAATTGCTAGACCTGAAATAACAAGCACTTTTCACCTATTGTGTCTCCCCCATTTCCTTGTAGATTGTAAGCTTGTGAACAGGGACCTGACTCCTAATGTAACTGTTTAAACTGTCTTACCTTGTATTTAATTTATTGTCTGTATATGTCCCCGCTTAATTGTAAAGTGTTGCGGAATATGTTGGAGCTATATAAATAAAAATAATTATTATTATTATAGGATAGTTGAAATTACAAAAAAAGTGAAAGAGCCTATAGGCCGGTTTTGGGTCAGGAAACCTACAGGGTGGACATCATTGTCCATACTCTGAACCTGAAGGTTGGTTGTGTGAAATCAGTCTTAAAGGTACAACTAATAGCTAAACATGTAATCCTTCATGTAAAATTGCGTAATATAAAATTGTGTAATCTGAAACCAAACATTATCTTTAAGTAATATTGCTGGCATATGGAACATCGCAGCTTGTCATACATTAAACAAGTTGAGGAGTCCCGTCCCTGCCGCACCTCCTGTCTCACACCAGCTCCATCATTTTGTCAGAGCTGGGAGAAACTGATGTGAAAATGCCAAAAGTCACAGAAATTTGGCACTGCTCCAAATTACTCCTAAATTTTGTGACCTTTTAAACCTTTTATTCCAGTTTTCTGGCATGAAAGCTTTGATGAATGGGTTAGTTTATTGTTTGTGTAATGTTGTATAATCTAAAATTTTACCCTTGATTTATCTTCTGCGTTTTTTTTTAAACTCCCTTTTCTTTTTTATCTTGTTACCATTCTTTTGCAGAAAATTCTTCAAAATGGTGCATGCGGTTCATTCATTTTTCGCAAATTCAAAAACGGTCTTTATTTTTGCCTTTAAACTTTTTTCCACCTTCTTAGCAAAAAGTTGTATGTTCTGCAAATTGTCACAAAATTTGCTCAAAAAATTCTACCACACAAAAAAAGCTCATAAGAGGGGAACTGGAGTAGATTTCCACATACATGTTGTGACTTTTTAAATTCGAAATTGATGTACCAGTTAAAAACATCTGGAAAATTTATGAAAAAAATCAGAAAATTTACTAAACAACAAAAGACAACTTTAAAAAAAGTATATTCGTATTGCTCTGTTCTCACAATGGACTCAGTGCACATTAACACATTAAATTAATCAATTTGGTATAATGTCCTATGTAGAGGACGAGTGTGTTAGTTGACTTTAAATGCCAATCTGAACAGGTGCGTGTTGAGCCGTGATTTAAATGCCTCCAGTCAGGATATCTCCCTGATTGATCTGGTTAGTGTTCTCCAGATGGTGGCGGCTGTGTGACAAAAGGCTCTAACTCCAAATGTTGTTAGCTGAATCATAGAATCATAGAATCATAGAATGGTAGAGTTGGAAGGGACCTCCTGGGTCATCTGGTCCAACCCCCTGCTCAAAGCAGGATTCACTAGATCATCTCAGACAGATGTCTGTCCAGCCTCTGTTTGAAGACGTCCATTGAAGGGGAACTCACCACTAGAGATGAGCGGTGTTCGACTAGAACTGTTCGCCAATCTCAAATTCGAGCTGTTTTGGGCGGTGTTCGAGTTGTTCGACGAACCCGAACGATTTGCAAAAAATTCGGCTGTTCGAGGTTATGTTCGATAACTGTTCGTGCACCAAAAGCGTGTCCTGCATGTCTGGCGCTATTTAGAGCACCAATCATGCAGGGATTGTCTGCCACTCACTGTAATGCCACAGCCATGGTGGTTGTGGCATTACAGTGATTGCCCAAATCGATGGGAACAGTGCCAACAGTGAAACATGAAAAGCCGGCAATTCAGCAGCGGCATACACCTGTACCCGACAATTTAGAACCGAAAGAATAGAGCTTCACACATAGATTAGATAGATATAAACATGTCAGCCACATATATACGAAGTACAGTGAAAGTGCTGCTTACTGTACTTGTCATTTAGCGTAAAGGATTTATCAAAAAAAATAATAGTGTTTTCATGCACCGTCTCTTTAAAAAAGCCGGCCGGCAATTCAGCAGCGGTACCCGACAATTTATAACAGACAGAATAGAGCTTCACACATAGATTAGATAGATAGAAACATGTCAGCCACATATATACGAAGTACAGTGACAGTGTTGCTTACTGTACTTGTCATTTAGCGTAAAGGATTTATCAAAAAAAATATTAGTGTTTTCATGCACTGTCTCTTTAAAAAAGCCGGCCGGCAATTCAGCATCTGTACCCGACAATTTATAACAGACAGAATAGAGCTTCACACATAGATTAGATAGATAGAAACATGTCAGTCACATATATATGAAGTACAGTGATAGTGTTGGTTACTGTACTTGTCATTTAGTATTAAAATAAAGAATTTATTATTAAAAAAAATTGGCGTGGGGTTCCCCTTAATTTTAGGCTCTAGCGGAGGTTAAGCAGACGGCTGGGGCAGATGTTTGAAGCCTGGGAAGGGGGTAATACCCACGGAGCTTCCCAGGCTACTAATATCAGCCCCCAGCTGAATACATAGCCTTTACTAGCTATTAAAATGGGGGACCCCCCAAAAAAAATGACGTGGGGTCCCCCCTAATTTAATAGCTAGCAAAGGCTAGGCAGACAGCTGGGGGCTGATATTAATAGCCCAGGAAGGGAGCCATGAATATTGGCCCCTTCCCAGGCTAGAAACACCAGCCGTCAGCCGCCCCAGAAATGGCGCATTCATAGGATGCGCCAATTCTGGCACTTAGCCTCGCTCTTCCACGCTGCCCTGGTGCGGTGGCAGGGGGTAATAGGGTTGGGGTTGATGTCAGTTTATAATGCCAGCTGACATCAAGCCCAGGTTAGTAATGGAGAGGCGTCTATAAGACACCCCCATTACTAACCCCATAGTCAAAGTTAAAAAAACACAAACACCCAGAATAAAGTCCTTTAATTGAAATAAAGACACAATCCTTTATTGTTCTAAATTAAACCATACTTACCGTCACGCCCATTCCAGCTGAAGCCAACGATCTCCTGCAATAAAAGAAAAATAATAAAGCAACCTCATCCTTACCTTTCCATGGTTCCCACGACAGCTTCAGCTCTGCTACATCGAGATGACAGGCTGGACCGCAGCAGAACGCTGTCAGTGACGTGCATGAGGTGAGCCGAGTTCATTGGACATGAACTCGGCTCATCTGGATGCCCTCACAGAGAGACACTGTGGAGCGCAAGCAAGCCTGCGCTTCTCAGTGTCTGCGGGATGACAGGCTGGATGGCAGCGTTCTGCTGCGGTCCAGCCTGTCATCTCGATGTAGCAGAGCTGAAGCTGTCATGGGAACCATGGAAAGGTAAGGATGATGTTGCTTTATTATTTTTCTTTTATTTCAGGAGATCGTTGGCTTCAGCTGGAATGGGCGTGATGGTAAGTATGGTTTAATTTAGAACAATAAAGAATTGTGTGTTTATTTCAATTAAAGGACTTTTTTCTGGGTGTTGTGTTTTTTTTAAATACTTTACTAGAAATTCATGGTGGTCATGTCTAATATTGGCGTGACCCCATGAATTTCGGGCTTAGGTCCATCTGATAATGCCAAGCTGGCCCTAACCCCTTTATTACCCAGTGAGCCACCGCATCAGGGCCCTGGATGAGTTGGGTACAGCGCCAGAAGATGGCGCTTCTATGAACGCGCCATTTTCCGGGGTGGCTGCGGACTGCAATTTGCAGCGGGGGTGGCCCAGAAAGCTTGGGCCTCCCTGCGCTGCGGATTCCAGCCCCCAGCTGCCTAGTTGTACCTGGCTGGACACAAAAACAGGGCGAAGCCCCACGTCAATTTTCTTTAAATTATTTCATGAAATAATTAAGAAAAAAAGGGCTTCCCTATATTGTTGTGTCCGGCCAGGTACAAATAGGCAGCTGGTGGTTGGGGGCAGCCCGTTCCTGCCTGCTGTACCTGGCTGGACACAAATATAGTGCGAAGCCCCACGTCAATTTTTTTTAAATTATTTCATGAATTTCCTGAAATAATTTAAAAAAATTGAAGTGGGGCTTCGCACTATATTTGTGTCCAGCCAGGTACAGCAGGCAGGAACGGGCTGCCCCCAACCACCAGCTGCCTATTTGTACCTGGCCGGACACAACAATATAGGGAAGGCCTTTTTTTCATGAATTTCATGAAATAATTAAAAAAAAAGTACGTGGGGCTTCGCCCTATTTTTGTGTCCAGCCAGGTACAACTAGGCAGCTGGGGGCTGGAATCTGCAGCGCAGGGAGGCCCAAGCTTTCTGGGCCCCCCCCCCGCTACAAATTGCAGTCCGCAGCCACCCCGGAAAATGGCGCGTTCATAGAAGCGCCATCTTCTGGCGCTGTACCCAACTCATCCAGGGCCCTGGTGCGGTGGCTCACTGGGTAATAAAGGGGTTAGGGCCAGCTTGGTATTATCAGCTGGCCCCAAGCCCAAAATTCATGGGGTCACACCAGTATTAGACATGACCGCCATGAATTTCTAGTAAAGTATTTAAAAAAAACACAACACCCAGACTAAAGTCCTTTAATTGAAATAAAGACACAATTCTTTATTGTTCTAAATTAAACCATACTTACCATCACACCCATTCCAGCTGAAGCCAACGATCTCCTGCAATAAAAGAAAAAAATTAAACCAACCTCATCCTTACCTTTCCATGGTTCCCACGACAGCTTCAGCACTGCTACATCGAGATGACTGGCTGGACCGCAGCAGAACGCTGCCATCCAGCCTCTCATCCCGCAGACACTGAGAAGCGCAGGCTTGCTTGCGCTGCTCAGCGTCTCTCTGTGACGACATCCAGATGAGCCGAGTTCATGTCCAATGAACTCGGCTCACCTCATGCACGTCACTGACAGCGTGGGAAAATTCTCACGCTGAAGTGCTGAGTGCAGGAGAATTCTCCCACGCTGTCAGTGATGTGCATGAGGTGAGCTCATGTCCAATGAACTCAGCTCACCTCCTGCACGTCACTGACAGCGTGGGAAAATTCTCCTGCAATCAGCGCTTCAGCGTGAGAATTTTCCCACGCTGTCAGTGACGTGCATGAGGTGAGCCGAGTTCATTGGACATGAACTCGGCTCATCTGGATGTCGTCACAGAGAGACGCTGAGCAGCGCAAGCAAGCCTGCGCTTCTCAGTGTCTGCGGGATGACAGGCTGGATGGCAGCGTTCTGCTGCGGTCCAGCCTGTCATCTCGATGTAGCAGAGCTGAAGCTGTCGTGGGAACCATGGAAAGGTAAGGATGAGGTTGCTTTATTATTTTTCTTTTATTGCAGGAGATCGTTGGCTTCAGCTGGAATGGGCGTGATGGTAAGTATGGTTTAATTTAGAACAATAAAGGATTGTGTCTTTATTTCAATTAAAGGACTTTATTCTGGGTGTTTGTGTTTTTTTTAACTTTGACTATGGGGTTAGTAATGGGGGTGTCTTATAGACGCCTCTCCATTACTAACCTGGGCTTGATGTCAGCTGGCATTATAAGCTGACATCAACCCCAACCCTATTACCCCCTGCCACCGCACCAGGGCAGCGTGGAAGAGCGAGGCTAAGTGCCAGAATTGGCGCATCCTATGAATGCGCCATTTCTGGGGCGGCTGACGGCTGGTGTTTCTAGCCTGGGAGGGGGCCAATATTCATGGCTCCCTTCCTGGGCTATTAATATCAGCCCCCAGCTGTCTGCCTAGCCTTTGCTAGCTATTAAATTAGGGGGGACCCCACGTCATTTTTTTTGGGGGGTCCCCCATTTTAATAGCTAGTAAAGGCTATGTATTCAGCTGGGGGCTGATATTAGTAGCCTGGGAAGCTCCGTGGGTATTACCCCCTTCCCAGGCTTCAAACATCTGCCCCAGCCGTCTGCTTAACCTCCGCTAGAGCCTAAAATTAAGGGGAACCCCACGCCAATTTTTTTAATAATAAATCCTTTATTTTAATACTAAATGACAAGTACAGTAACCAACACTATCACTGTACTTCATATATATGTGACTGACATGTTTCTATCTATCTAATCTATGTGTGAAGCTCTATTCTGTCTGTTATAAATTGTCGGGTACCGCTGCTGAATTGCCGGCCGGCTTTTTTAAAGAGACAGTGCATGAAAACACTATTATTTTTTTAAATAAATCCTTTACACTAAATGACAAGTACAGTAAGCAACACTATCACTGTACTTATTATATATGTGACTGACATGTTTCTATCTATCTAATCTATGTGTGAAGCTCTATTCTTTCTGTTCTAAATTGTCGGGTACAGATGCTGAATTGCCGGCCGGCTTTTTTAAAGAGACGGTGCATGAAAACACTAATATTTTTTTTAATAAATCCTTTACACTAAATGACAAGTGCAGTAACCAACACTGTCACTGTGCTTCTTATATGTGTGACTGACATGTTTCTATCTATCTAATCTATGTGTGATGCTCTATTCCTTCTTGTCTAAATTGTCGGGTACCGGTGTATGCCGCTGCTGAATTTGCCAGCCGGCTTTTTTAAAGAGAGTGTCTTCTGAGCAGTTTGTCAGCTTTTGGACACCTTTGCAGGTGTTTTCTATGTGTTTCTATGTGTTTTTGTTTGCCTGCCATTGGTTTTAACGGTGTTCGACGGTGTTCGACGAACAGTTCGACGAACAGTTCGACGAACAGTTCCTCGAACATCCCGGTGTTCGACGAACCGAACCGAACCCGAACACTACGGGGGTGGCTCAACACTACTCACCACCTCTCGTGGCAGCCTGTTCCACTCATTAATCACCCTAACTGTCAAAAAGTTTTTTCTAATATCTAATCTGTGTCTCCTCCCATTTAGTTTCATCCCATTGCTTCTAGTCTTTCCTTGTGCAAATGAGAATAAAGATGATCCTTCTACAATGTGACAGCCCTTGACATATTTGTAGACAGCTATTAAGTCTCCTCTCAGTCTTCTTTTTTGCAAGCTAAACATTCCCAAATCCTGCAACCGTTCCTCATAGGACATGGTTTGCAGACCAGTCACCATTCTGGTCGCTCTTCTCTGAACTTGCTCCAGTTTGTCTATGTCTTTTTTAAAATGTGGTGCCCAAAACTGTACACAGTATTCCAGATGAGGTCTGACCAAAGAGGAGTAAAGACCGATAATGACTTCACGTGATCTAGACTGTATGCTTCTGTTAATACATCCCAGAATTGTATTTGCCTTTTTTGCTGCTGCATCACACTGTTGACTCATGTTCAGTCTATGATCTATTAGTATACCTAAGTCTTTTTCACATGTACTGTTGCTTAGCTCTATTCCTCCCATTCTGTATATGCTTTTTTCATTTTTATTGCCCAGATGTAGTACTTTGCATTTTTCCCTGTTAAAAACCATTCTGTTGGTTGCTGCCCACTGCTCCAGTTTATTTAGCTCTTTTTGAATCCTCTCTCTCTCTTCTCTAGTATTAGCTATCCCTCCTAGCTTTGTGTCATCAGCAAATTTAATCAGTTTACCCTCAATTCCTTCATCTAAATCATTGATAAAGATGTTGAACAATACAGGTCCCAGGACGGAGCCCTGTGGTACCCCACTTGAGACATTCATCCAGCTGGATGTGAAGCCATTTACAACCACCCTTTGAGTCCGATCACTAAGCCAGTTATGAATCCACCTAACAGTTGCCTGGTCCATTGCATACTTGGTCATTTTTTCAATAAGGATGATGTGAGATACTTTGTCAAATGCTTTGCTGAAGTCAAGATATACTATATCTACAGCATTTCCCTGATCCACCCAGTCAGTGATTCTGTCATAGAAGGAAATTAAGTTAGTCTGACATGACTTGTTAGTTACAAACCCATGCTGACTCTGGTTAATCACTTCATTCTTATCCATGTACTTACATACATGTTGTTTAATAATTTGTTCAAAGATCTTTCCTGGTATAGAAGTCAGACTCACCGGCCTATAGTTCCCTGGGTCCACCTTCTTCCCCTTTTTGAAGATAGGAACAACATTTGCTCTTCTCCAGTCTTCTGGGACTTCTCCTGTTCTCCAAGAATTTTCAAAGATTATGGAGAGTGGTTCTAAAATTTCTTCTACAATCTCCTTCAGTACTCTGGGGTGTAATTCATCTGGACCTGGAGACTTGAACTCATTTATGTTAGCTAAATATTCCCTCACAATCTTTCCGTTTACTGATAACTTGGATTCCTCTATTCCTTTAAAAGGACAGTGAAGATCAGTTGATGTTACATTTTCTTTCTGAGAGAAAACAGATGCAAAATAGGAATTAAAAAGTTCGGCCTTCTCAACATCCTCTCTTACCATTTCTCCATTTTCATCCTGTAAAAATCCTATAGCATCTTTGACTTTTCTTTTACTTTTGACATACCCCCAAAATCCTTTTTTATTGCTTTTGACATCTCTTGCAAGCCTTAATTCATTGTCAGCTTTAGCTAACCTGATACGTGCCCTGCAGGATCTGCAGACTGCATTATAATCTTCTTTAGATATGCCTCCCTCTTTCCATTTAATAAACATTTCTTTCTTTCTTTTTAGCATGTGTTTAAGTTCTGTGTTCATCCATCCTGGTTTCCTTAAATGCTTCCCATTCTTCCTACTTTTCGGGATTGTTAACGATTGTGCTTTGAGAATCTCATTTTTAAAAATTTCCCATCCTTCCTGGACATTTTTGTCCTTAAGGACATCCAGCCATTGGATCCCTCCTATTCTCTTTCTGAGTCTCTTAAAATCTGCCTTTCTAAAATCTAACCTTGAAGTTTGAGTCTTCACATGTCTTCCTCCTCTAGTTATCCAAAATTCTATAATAGCATGATCGCTGCCTCCTAGGGTCCCAGCCACCTTTAGCTCCTCAACAATTTCCTCCCTGTTTATAAGGATTAGATCCAAAGTAGCAGATCCCCTTGTTTTCTCCCCTACCTTTTGGAAGATAAAGTTGTCAGCAAGAGAGGATAAGAATTTGCTTGACCTGTTAGTTTTACTTGAGAGAGATTCCCAACAAATGTCTGGATAGTTGAAATCTCCCATGACCACTACGTCATATTTTTTGGAGAACTTGGTCATTTGATACATAAAGAGTTCATCCATATCTTCAGCTTGCCCAGGTGGCCTGTAGTAAATGCCTACAATGGTGTCCTTTCCGTTGTTCTCTCCTTGTATTCTTACCCAAACAGTTTCCACAGAACTCCCAGTCTCTGAAGCTTCAATCTCTGTGCAGATATACGCTTTTCTAACATACAATGCAACACCTCCTCCTCGTTTATCAAGTCTGTTTCTTGCAAATAAGTTGTATCCTTTTAGCCTTTTATTCCAATCATGTGTATCGTCCCACCAAGTTTCAGTGATTCCAATGACATCATATTCCTTTTCCTGCATTAGTAGTTCCAATTCTCCTTGTTTGTTGCCCATGCTTTGTGCATTTGTATAAAAACATTTTAGTTTGTGATTGGTTTCTCTTCCTCCCATATTTTTATTATTTAGATTTTTTTGTCTTTGTTCTTCTTTTCCACTTCCAGTAGCAGAGATCTCAATAGTATTTGTCAGCTGTATGGCTTTTTCTGGCCTTTTGCTTCCCTTCCCACATTGTTCTAGTTTAAAGCTCTTCTGATGAGTGTAGCAAGGCGACTTCCAAATACATGTTTGGTCTGAATGTTGGGTATGGACAGTAAATCTATGCCTACAGATCTGGATGGTCAGTAAGGAGTGTAGGGCTTCAGTAGATCCTTCAAATAAATGGGTCTTAAGTTGTTCATGGCTTTAAAGGACATCAGGCAATTTTTTAAAGTTATTCCCCATTTTACGGGCAGCCAGTGCAGTGTGCAGAGGATCAGTGTTCTTGGGGCATGACAAGGTTGATTGGTTAATAAACTAACAGTGGCTTTTTAGACGAACTGAAGGCAGTATATTGCTTTCTCTTAGAGATCCAAGTATAGGGTATTATAGTAGTGCAGCCAGACGTTATGAGGGCAAGCACCAGTGTTGAAAGGTCTTCTGGTGGACTAAGATGCTTAATTTTGGCAAACGTCCTTCACATGGAAAAATGAAGTCTTAATGGCTGATATTTGGCTCTTTAGTGACAGTTCGCTGTCAATTACTAAAACCAAATTGTTTATGTGTCTAAGTCTTTTTATTAGGAAGTCATAGTCAACTGTGTCAATTAGGAGTTATTCATGCCAAAAAACTGTCAAAAATTCAGTGATGAATTGGCCCTTTTATATATCCAAAAAGTGGACAATGAACCAGTGATGGGGGAGACTAATATTGGAATTCCAAATGACTGGTTTGATAGGAGAAAAGGACATCCATGACTAATGAGCATTGTCATGGTAGTCATATGTTTCTGAACAATTATCAGCTCAGTGACCTGGACTGGTGTCACCCAAAGTTCCTTGATGATTTCAGTCACACTTTTTGGAGGAAATGTATTGAGATGTTGTTTTTTTGTGGATACTTTCTGATCTGGAACATAAAATGTTCATTCAAGGATCAAGGGTTTGCGGCCACATGTACCTGTATTTAGCTGCTATGGGTGAGAGGAGTATAGTAAAGAGATTACGGATAGATCATGATAGGTGGAAATTTGATATGATGCCAAGAGCGTTCACTACGTGGATTTATCAATATAGTATTCATGTAAGTTGAATAATAATTCAATAATTATTGTTAGAATATCACTTTGTAGTAAAATGTGGAGGCTTTAGTGGCGGCAGGATAGAGAATTTTGCTTGATTGTAATTCTAGCCCAAATTAAAGAGGCTGTCAACTAGTAGGACAACCCATTCTTAAATATTATTTTCTCCAATATAAAATAAAAATGCTCTATACTCACTTCCTTTACCAACACCATTCCAACAATGTTGTTGCTGGATCTCCCAAGGCCCTCATGACATTGTTATGCCACGTGAGCCCTGCAGCCTTTTAGTGTCACTATTGGGCTGCAGTGCTCACTCCTCCCCTAAACGTCCAAGGTTCGACCTAAGGAATTGAGAGCACAGCAGATCAATAGCATGTAATTCATCTGGACTTGGAGACTTGAATTCATTTATGTTAGCTAAGTATTCCCTTAATATCTCTCTGTTTATAGATAGTGTGGATTCTTCCATTTCTTCAACAGTACAGTGAAGATCAGTTGATGTTACATTTACTTTCTTAGAGAACACAGAAGCAAGATAGGAATTTAAAAGTTCAGTCTTCTCAGCATTATTTTTTACCACTTTAACACTTTCATCCTGTAAAAATCCTATAGCATCTTTGAGTTTTCTTTTACTTTTGACATACCCTCTAAACCCTTTCTTATTGCTTTTGACATCTCTCGCAAGCCTTAATTCTTTATCAGCTTTAGGTAATCTGATGCGTGCCCTGCAGGTTCTGCAGACAGCATTATATTCTTCTTAGATATGCCTGCCTCTTTCCATTTGATAAACATTTATTCTTCCTTTTTAGCATGTGTTTACGTCCTGTGCTTATCCATCCTGGTTTCCATAAATACTTACTATTCTTCCCTCTTTTAGGGATTGTTAACGATTGTTCTTTGAGAATCTCATTTTTCAAAATTTCCTATGCTTCCTGTACATTTCTGTCCTTAAGGACATCCAGCCATTGGATCCCTCCTATTCTCTTTCTGAGTCCCTTAAAATCTGCCTTTCTGAAGTCCAACCTTAACGTCTGACTCTTCACAGGTCTTCCTCCTCCAGAAGTAGTGATGTAGTGCATTAGCAAAGAAGGATTCAATCCATTTTATTAAAACAAAGAAACAAAGTGATGCTTACTAGCAGAACTGATGAAATATATACAGCAAACAGTGAGTAGCAGGTACAAAGCTTATTGCTTATATCTTCAGTTTTACACAGATTTATAGGCATTACTTATGGTGGCACATAACTTGCACATAATATTTCAGCAATACAACATAAATAACTTAGATCTCTATTAAATCTATCCGTCCTTCACTATCCATAGCCCTCTAGCAGTTCTCTGAATATTGACCTCTGATTGGCAGGTGTCTGCTGATGCACAGTCTACACAGAAAGCTGTCAATCAGTGGTGGGGGCGGGGTCATAAATAGCTCATGAATATGCTTGATTACCTGGCAACAGATTTACTAGTCCTCTAATGATAATCTGCTGCTGATAAACCAGTGATTTTATCAAAACTACAGCAAGCAGCTCAGTAAGTGACAAATCGCTGTAATCAGGATCGCTGTCTCTACATTACGCTGCTCTCAGATTAGGTGGCAAAAACCTGGTGACAGATTCCCTTTAATCATTCATTAAACAGTTGCATAAAACATCCACATTTAAGAATACATTAAAATATTGTATTGCAGTTTCAAAATCACAATAGCAATGCTTTCAGGGGGTGTCAGTCATGTTCTCATTCCTTAACAAGCAAAAGAGATATCTTGTGGATAACAATGGGAGGTTGTGGTCAAGGAGAAGGATAGGCATCAGCACTGGTGGATTGGAGAGTACATGTTGGACAATTAACAGAGATAGGCTGTGTGCCCACTATGCGTTTTTTAACGCTGCAGAAACGCTTAAAAAACGCTTGGTAGAATGTCTGCCATGTTCCCCAATGATAATCTGCAGTGCTGTACACATGCTGCGGAAATTTCCGCTGCGGATTATCATTGCGGAAAAATCCGCAGCACTACCAATGATTTTGCAGAAGCGCGGCGTTTTTGCCGCCATTGACTTGAATTGAATCTCATAATATCCGCATCACTGAATCTTTGGAGAAGAGGAGAGTCTCCTCCGGACCCGGGTACCATAGTACCTGTAAAAAAACGAGTAAAATAAAAAATAAATATTATACTTACCTTCTGATAGCCCCCGGTGTCCTTGTCTTGGCTTGCCGGCAGCTCGCAGTAGACTAAGGACCTGCGGTGACGTAATTTAGTCATGTGACAGGTCACACGACCGCTGACGTCGGCAGGTCCTTTAGTTTACCGCGAGCTGCCGGCAAGCCAAGACAAGGACACCGGGGGCCATCAGAAGGTAAGTATATATTTATTTTTTATTTTTTACCATTCTTTTGGTCACACTATATAAATCCATGCTGTGACCAATAATGGTCCTAATGGATTTGAATATATAAAACTAAAAGGACTCACAAACAATGGCTAAATGTAGTCTTCTGACACAAGATAGTGGAAGATGTATAATACATACGCACCCTACAGAGTATGATGTTCTCACACAGCTTGCCACACATTATGATGTCCTTTGTGGTAGATCGGCTCACTTGGTTGCACATAAAGGTAGACACAGAAACACTGTCTCTTTAAATCTTCTGTGATTTATTAAGAGCACTGCATAAACCATGGCAATGTTTGCAAAACAAACACTGCCTTCCTGGCCTAACAGGAAAAACAAAACATAAAGTATGGCACAGTCCTTGTTGCTATGGTTAACCTCCCGCTTCAGGAACAAACAACTCAAAGTTTAGCTTTCCTTCACATGACAAAACAGCTCCAGAGCTTGTGCCTCCACATCAACCTGTCACGTGTGTGCCAGGTGTGACAGACAGTCGTTATGGATCCAGCTGTAGAAGGTCATTACGCTTGGCTCTGCAGGCGCCTTCTTGATCTTTTCATCTCTGTAGTGTAGTGATATCCTTCTCTCTCTATTACCTAGCAGTGACCCCCACCTTCTGCTGCTAATTGACTCACCCTTGCTGGATGTTTAAATACCTTCAGTCTCTCCAGAGAGTCACCGGTGATATCTCTATGTTCCTCTGTCCAGGCTTAAAGTACTAGCAGTCGGCTAGTGTGTTCTTGGAGTTCTCTTGAAGGATTGTTGCCTTGATCTCTCTGTGTCTTCTCAAGCTAATTGTTTCCCTTGTCTGTTTACCTGTTTGTCTTTAGTTGCAGTGGGGGCTGACTAGTGCTCACCCTGTCCCCTCCATACCTAGGGCCTATCACTAGGGGCAGTCAGGGATTAGGTTTCCTGCTTGGTGATAGGTGCGGAACATATTTAGGGATGTTACAGGAGTCAGAGTGACTGTCAGATCTGCATAGGGGTCTCCACTCCCCCTTTCCCTAGTGTTTGGGCTTCCTCCCCCTCTTCCCGTCGTTGTGCACTTAGTCTTTCCCTCACCTTGCATGACACCACCCCACAGCAAATGCTCTAAAAGGCTGGGAATTTATCCTCTGACCTCCTCCCTCTCTACAGGTGTTTAATCACCCTAGCACTAAACATGGCTGATTAACCCCTCATCACTTCATGTACTGGAACATTTTTCCTATGTTTATATTACTGGAGCTAACAATCTCAGTTCTACATATCTCCCCTCCAGTACTTTGTGAATGACTTTGTCACACCTTGCAAAGGTCCCAACATAGTATGATGTCCCCACAAAGCACCCAACACAGATCCCCACAGACTATGATGTCGAGATGTAGCCTGATGTCTGCACAAAATTCCAACATAGTATGATGTCTCCACATAACCCCCACTCAATATCATGCCCATACAAAGCCCCTCACTTAGTATAATGTTCTCACAAAGCCCCAACTACTTAGTTAAAAACAGTTTAAAAAAAATAATTAAACAAAACTACTCACCTAACCTCATTTTCCTACTGCTACCGTCTGTACAGTGCACTGAGGTTCAGCTGCCATGATGTAGTGACATCAACTCGTCTGCTGCACTCTTAGACACACAGGCTCAAATGACAGAAGAGAGAGCTAACGGCTCCCTGTTCCATTACTATGTTCACCGGTATCTGCATCCCAGTGAAATTGAGATGCCAAGCATTGGTCGGCCACGTGATGTGGATGTGGACGCCCTTTGGGTGTCTTAGTCTGCACCAGTGAAAATAACCTTGGCACTCAAAGTTCTCTGCTTATGAGAATTTATTACAGTCCAAAATAGCACACAGAAAACAAAACGTTTCGGTCTTTACGACCTTCCTCAGTTGACCGTGTATTCTGTGAGTAAGTATGGGGAGGGTTAAGCTGAAGGGGTCCCTGAGGACTACCTGCTACTGCTGGATACGTGTGGGATCAGGGGTGGCAACGCGGCATCCACCGCTCGTTAGTCTGCACCAGAACAGCCGAAGGGCCGCTTGTGGCCCACAGAACAAACTTTGCCTGGGTCTGCCGTTGACTTTTCTAAAATCAAAGCAAGTGTCTCGTACATTCCCTCTCAAAGGATTAACCAAGCTGAAACTAAGAATATTAAAGTGGTAGAATCAAACTGCACCATTAAATGACTCCAATACATGTCCATGTATGAGGTGCTGCGGCACTCCAGTAAACGCTGCCTTCGCAGTCTGAGGATCTTGACTCTAAGTATTGACTATTAATGCAATATCCCTAAAAAACCCACTAAACAGTGCTAAAACAGAAAAGGAATTGGCTAAATCTTACTTGCCTTTGAGTTTGATGATATGAAATACTGCAATGAGAGAAAATAATAAACAGGATATATTACGAAAGATATACCATTAGGTCCATATATGTTTGGACAGAGACATTTTTCGAATTTTGGTTCTAGACATTACCACAATGAATTTTAAACAAAACAATTCAGATGCAGTTAAAGTTCAGACTTTCAGCTTTCATTTGAGGGTATTAACATTAAAATTGGATGAAGGGTTTAGGAATTTCAGCTCCTTAAACAGGGTGGCACATGTTAAGGAGCTGAAACTCCTAAACCCTTCATCCAATTTTAATGTGGATACCCTCAAATGAAAGCTGAAAGTATGAACTTCAACTGCATCTGAATTGTTTTGTTTAAAATTCATTGTGGTAATGTCTACAGTCATGGCCAAAAGTTTTGAGAATGACACCAAAATTATATTTTCACATGATCTGCTGGCCTCTGGTTTTTATTAATGTTTGTCTGATGTTTATATCACATACAGAAATATTATTGCAATCATATTATGAGTACCAATAGGTTATATTGACAGTTAGAATGAGTTAATGCAGCAAGTCAATATTTGCAGTGTTGCCCCTTCTTCTTCAAGACCTCTATAATTCTCCCTGGCATGCTCTCAATAAACTTTTGGACCAAATCCTGACTGATAGCAGTCCATTCTTGCATAATCAATGCTTGCATTTTGCCAGAATTTGTTGGTTTTTGTTTGTCCACCCGTCTCTTGATGATTGACCACAAGTTCTCAATGGGATTAAGATCTGGGGAGTTTCCAGGCCATGGACCCAAAATCTCTATGTTTTGTTCCATGAGCCATTTAGTTATCACCTTTGCTTTATGGCAAGGTGCTCCATCATGCTGGAAAAGGCATTGTTGGGCGCCAAACTGCTCTTGGACGGTTGGGAGAAGTTGCTCTTGGAGGACATTCTGGTACCATTCTTTATTCATGGCTGTGTTTTTAGGCAAGACTGTGAGTGAGCTGATTCCCTTGGCTGAGAAGCAACCCCACACATGAATGGTTTCAGGATGCTTTACAGTTGGCATGAGACAAGACTGGTGGTAGCGCTCACCTCTTCTTCTCCGAATAAGCTGTTTTCCAGATGTCCCAAACAATCGAAAAGGGGATTCATCAGAGAAAATGACTTTGCCCAAGTCCTCAGCAGTCCACTCCCTGTACCTTTTGCAGAATATCAGTCGGTCCCTGATGTTTTTTCTGGAGAGAAGTGGCTTCTTTGCTGCCCTCCTTGAAACCAGCCCTTGCTCAAAGAGTCTCCGCCTCACAGTGAGTGCAGAAGCACTCACACCAGCCTGCTGCCATTCCTGAGCAAGCTCGGCACTGCTGGTAGTCCGATCCCGCAGCTGAAACAGTTTTAAGATACGGTCCTGGCGCTTGCTGGTCTTTCTTGGGCGCCCTGGAGCCTTTTTGACAACAATGGAAGCTCTCTCCTTGAAGTTCTTGATGATGCGATAGATTGTTGACTGAGGTGCAATCTTTGTAGCTGCGATACTCTTCCCTGTTAGGCCATTTTTGTGCAGTGCAATGATGGCTGCACGTGTTTCTTTAGAGATAACCATGGTTAACTGAAGAGAAACAATGATACCAAGAACCAGCCTCCTCTTAAAGTGTCCAGTGATGTCATTCTTACTTAATCATGACTGATTGATCGCCAGCCCTGTCCTCATCAACACCCACACCTGTGTTAATGGATCAATCACTAAAACGATGTTAGCTGCTCCTTTTAAGGCAGGACTGCAATGATGTTGAAATGTGTTTTGGGGGTTAAAGTTCATTTTCTGGGCAAATATTGACTTTGCAAGTACAGTAATTGCTGTTAAGCTGATCACTCTTTGACATTCAGGAGTATATGCAAATTGCCATTACAAAAAATGAAGCAGTAAACTTTGGAAAAATTACTATTTGTCTCATTCTCAGTACTTTAGGCCATGACTGTAGAACCAAAATTAGAAAAATGTTGTCTCTGTCCAAATATATATGGACCTAACTGTAGATTAAAAAAGGCAGAGGTAAGACACTGCAAGTGTTTAGTATTCCACACAGACATATTTATATTGCAATTCTCACATTTGTGATACACAATATAGTAAAGCCATTCCAGCTTTCCAGCTTATATCAATCATGTGTGAAATACATACACCAACATGTCACCTCATCTTGATGTATGGCTGCAATAAACCTGAAACAGAGATTTTTAAAAACTATGTTGCCCAACTTGTCACTTTGACATATCAATAAGTTAAAAACATTGTGCATGATATGTATTTGGGGAATGTGAAGTACACAGCCCCTGTGATTGCTCCCTGTCTGGGGTATATCCTATTGTGTAAGTGAAAATTCATCTATAAAAATGATTCAACTACTTCAAAGGGTGATCTCTAAGATGTAAACATTTTTTCTTAAACAATTAGGCTTCATTCATACTGCCATTTTTCTCATATACAAAGAAAATTAAATGTTCATCATTGGTATGTTTGTTTTTATCATCAGCTTTTCATCAGTTTTTCTCATATGATATGATAAAGAGCTGATGGAAAGTTTTCAGTCTTCTCCAAGTAAACAGTCAGTGAAAAACAGACAATACTAGGATTCAACTAGGATGCCTTGACTGTGCTGTCCAAGTATTTCATGGACCAAAAGAATTGCATAAGAAGACTTGAAAGCCATGCAATATTCCTTTGGGAAATTAAATATACCTCTGAAGAAGCTATTTTCATATTTAGTTTCCGAGAGGAGCATTAAATGGCCCATAAGTCTCTCCACAAGGAGAAATGTTTCCCCTTAGAGCCCCAGTCAGAGGCCTCTCACCTACTTAAATCAGATCTCCTAATTTGCACTGATAAGGGGCAAACACCCCAAAACAGATGTCTGTTTTGCTTCTTATCATGTGGTAGAGGTCGTTAAAGGGTTAATATTAATTTTCTGAATTGTTACATCCAAAAGGTGGCACTAAACGTTCCAGTCCTCTTCCTCTCTGTAGTGGCCATTTGCATATTTAATTTCCCAAAGGAGCATTGCATGGCCTATAAGTCTCCGTACGCCACCTTGGCATTCTCCACAAGAAACATTCCCCCTTAAACACTAAATATGTTAAAAAATTATCATGTTAAGGAGACTTTAAGATGTGCCTATATTTCATGGTCATTCTATATGAATGCATTGGCTCTCAGTAATGTTATCCATTCCCAATAAAACTAGTAGCCAGTCTTAGTAATTATGATGATTTAAATGTTTGAAAATTTAGTAATTTCACATTTTTTTTAAGCATAAATCCACTGATTCAGTTAAAAAGTAAATAAATAAAACATGATTATTAGTGGTGAGCGAGTATGTTCTGTTAAGTCTTCGGAGAGCATGCTCGGGTGCTCGCCGAGTATCTTCAGCATGCTCGGGTGTTATGTTTCAGTCACTCCAGTGCTCATGATTTGCGACTGATTGACAGCTTTAATTCATGTGAGAAATGCCTAAGAAACAGGCAATCCTCACGTATTAAAGCTGTCAAGCAGTCGCAAATCATAAGCATGCAGTGATTTAAACATAACACTCGAGCACGATGAGGATACTCGGAAAACACCCTAGCAAGCTCTTAAATGTCGAGTAACGAGCATGCTTGCTCATCACTAATTATTATGCTTGGCACTTTGGTAGCTTAATATGTAGGTTACATATTTTATTCATGAATCTGAGCAGGGGACTTGCTGGAGAAATGGGTGAAAGCCTTATAGCTAAAAGAATTTAAATAGCTTATACAAACAGGGAATTAAATTTGTGTGTCTGAAGAATGAACCTACTAGTTAATAAAGTCCTGTGATTACAGCAGCCACAGCATTAACACAAGCAGTTAATAGGAGAGCTCTAAGGGTACATGCCCTCAATCAGTATTTTCAGCATTTTGGATGCAGCTGACCTGCGCTGTGCACAAAACACTGCGTTCCACATTAAAAGCACAGTGGATGGAATTTATAGAAACCCCATGCCCACTGTGCTTCTAAGTGACGCCGCGTTAACTCACCGGCGCCGTGGGTTTACGAGCCGCAGCATGTCAAATTTTCACAATAGAATGTACTGTATTGGTAAATCTGCACTGTTCAATGAACACATGCGAATTTACCTACGTGATTAGAACACAGCGCTGCTGGTTCCTGATCATGGGAACGTAGCCCAATAGTGAAGGGTATAAATGACAAGTATATTGCAAGCTAGAAACCACGGACAGATATAGTGACTGGGATTGGGTTGCAGCTTCACTATCTTTAGTCATTGATAACCCCTTCTTGTTAGAAAATTAGGAAAAAAAATGTCAGCAAGACAAAAGAAAAAGTCATATACAGTGTATTAGTTCAATGTTGGTAGAACGTGGTCAGCACTACAATATGTATTCGGCCTCTTAATTCTCCTACAAGAGCAAAAGAGAGAAGGATCAAGCAATTGGAATCCAATATGCCTGATCCTTTTATTATACGGAAGATTAACTGGCATCAGAGGTTTCTGCCAGTGGTTTACTCTATTGTCCACAGCAGAATAAATACACAAGCTGAGAGTTTATATGGATAGGAGAATTTGAGGCAGATAGATGACAAGGTCTGAGCGTTGGTCAGATAGGTGAGCGTTGTTCTAAAAAGGACTATTTCTAAGGCATACGAACAGCCAGTCAAAATTTTGACAAAGGTATTCTACATGGGAATCCAAGAGCATAGTGACATTTTTGTTGGGGGTATTTAGTAAACCCCACAATATTTAGCAGTGCAACTCTTGTTTCGTGCTACAGAGTCGGATTCCAATCAACAAACACAAAGCAACCACATGAAACATTACTAATGTGAATGTGCAGCCAATTAATCCTCATTGACTACATGATACTATAAGATCTATTTGAAGGGATGATTTCATTGTCTTGTTAAAGCATGCAGAGAAAAATTGTTTTAAGGGCTTGTGCAGATGACTATATAACTCTGATGAGTGCTATCTGTCGTTTTTATGGATAGCACTCGTACTCAAGTTATTCTATGGGGCTGTGCATATGTCAGATTTTTTTCATCACTCTGCACTCGGATGATTTTTTTGAACTGACATTGTAGACAACGTGGAGAAATTTATTTTTTCCTCTCCACCTCCAAGAAATACGGATCATACTCTGATCATACTCTGATCAAACCCTGATCAGAGTGTGATCGGCATAATTGGACAAATTTTCTCAGATGGAGAGAGAACGGTCATGCAACTCTAGGCTCGGGCTACATGGCGACATGTGCCGGGCGACAACAACTCTCAGAAAAGTCACGCAACAAAAAAATATGTGCAACTTGTCTGCAATTTGCTGTCACATGACTAGAGCTCTGGGTTTCCTGTAAATAAAACAGCCAATTTGCAGACAAGTCCCTTGTCACGTGTGATTTGCATTGAAGTTTATGGCAAGTGTGTCGCAATTTAAAGGTGGATAAGATGGCTGAACACCTTCTCTGAAAGTCCCTGTCATTATATCTAATGTGACCTGTTTATTATTGTGTGTTTTATCCTCATGTTGGCTGGAGTTTCGTGTTAGACAGGGGTGGACAGGTGTAAGGGGTACAGGGTGGTAGTAGTGGTGAGGGACTGCAGTTGTTGTGTTCCTACACCCTGACTGCCTACAAATACAAGATAATGTCCCGGTTGTCTGGTGATTTGCATGTAGTGTACAACACTTACAGTTTCCCGGGAAATCTCCGTTTTCTTCAGGAGTTCAGTTGTTGTAGGCAAATAATCACTTTCAGACTCTGTCTCTCTTTTATATGACATAACTTTACTAAACTGCGTTTGTTCAATTTTATTTACAGATACAGTCTTTTTGGACATCTCCATTACACTTTTCATCCTCTCTTCTGCCCCTTCCTGTCCTGTCCTCAGAGTTAGTTTCCCCGGTATCACAGCTACATGGTCCTACAATCCTCAGGTATGTCCCTGTCCATTCTCCCCTCCTTGGGAGTAGTGAAGGCTGGCTCCATCAGTACCTCGGACGTTTAGGGAATTTTCCTCAGAGTTGTCTGCTTAATTGTTCCCCAAGCTGCCTAACTCTTTTCCAATCATCCGTCTGTATCTCTACTGACCTTCAGCCCCCAGGGCCTTAAACTTCTCCTCAGTCTTCCTCCAGCACAGACTTAACGTTACCAACAGCAACAACTGCTCTGACTCTGCTCCGTTTCCTAACAAGAATAACCGTTGCTCTCCTCTGGCCCAAAACTCCTCCCCCTTTTTCAACTGGACCAATCATCAACCATCTCCGTCGGTTGCTAGGCAAACTACTCCGGTACTACCCCGGCTCCTTCTACACTGGAGCTATTACTAAATATATTACCTATTTTTATCCTAAATTATTGTGCTCACCACTGCACTGTACCTAATTCCTAATCTAATATACCATCCACTCCTAACATATGCTGTCCCTGTGTTAGGCGTCAGGCATTTGCAGGATCTGAAATGGGTTCAGAATCATCAGTGGATTGTGTGGTCTCCCATTCCAATCCAGCCAGGGCAGATGCTACTCAGCATCGCCATCGGTCCCAACGCCTAGCTGGTGCACAAGATGTACAAGTTGTCTTTTGGGGATTTGTTCCTAGCAATGTGAAGCATAGGTTGCAGAGGGGAACAGGGCTACTACAGCCTAAGTCCAGGATGCACTGCACTGAGCATGCCTGTGACATGGCGGACCGTGATTGGTGGTTTGGTGTCAGCTGATCCGGTGACCTGGCACCGCCTGATTGGCCGCGGGTGACGTCACCAATAATGCGACGGTGGGCAGGGCTTAATCTTTAAAAGGCCCGCCCACAAACATGGCAGTGCGCTCTGATCATTGAGCTGAGATTGTGTTACTGTGTGGACGCTTGTTTGTTTGGGCTCCACATGCTCTCTTGCTGTTATAGCTTCGGACAGGCAGGCTTAGCTGGGGGTAGGCAGCCTTAGCTGGAGGGACGCAGGTAGCTTAGTCTGACAGTCTGGCTCCGACAAGGGGGTCGCTATACACCCCAAGCAGACTGTGGACTCCGTATTCCTGGCGCCGCCTGTTAGCCACCTGGAGAGATATTCCGAGGTCCGTTAGCACGCCGGCTGGGAGCACGTATATGCCGGCGTGAATCACACACACGTCCTAGTGCCTGCTGCGTAGCCTCTGTGCAGTTAACAGGGCTACGGCTACATTATTTGTCGCACATCTCTCGTGCAGTTAACGGAGATAGTGCGAATCCCTATTCCCGTCCCGGTGTGCAGTAACACGGGAAAGATTGATATATTAGTTGGTTGTTTTACCTTCTTACCCGGAAGGTGTTCGGCTGCGGTCTTTCAGGCTGCATCGCGGACCCCGGGTTCGGTTGCTTTTCATTATTAATAAAGTTGTTTGCAACCGTCCCCATAACACCCTGTAACTAACATTAGACAATAGACATTTACATATTCATATATAAATACAGAGTAGAACAATACATTCACAAAAAGGGAAAGAGGCGCATGACCGTCCCGGTCACCCTCTTACATTCCTCCCTTCTAAAATATTGTCATGCCCGACCATATGGTACTGGTAGAATACCAACATGTTCATTAGTATATAATACTACATTTAAAGTATTTATTAAACATTCTCATACATATAATTATAACACTCTTTGTTAGCGTTCTTCTCCTCTTCAACCCGGCACGCACATCGGGTCATCCATTTTTCACATGAGTCCACATGACCCCAGTCCCACAGCTCCGGGGACCTTCACACAGAGTGTCCAAGTTCCTTTTTAAACATGGGTTCGATTAACCCTGGCGTCAGCCCACTGTGCTTCAAGCGCACTCCTTTACCGCTCTGCCCCATCTGGGGTGGGTATTTTTCCGCCTCACCTGCCTGTTTCTTAGGAGTCCCTTCCCGATCCCCATTGACTCGCAGCATTCGGTGGGGTTACTTTTTCTTCCGTTGCACCCACCGGGGGCGAGCTCCACTGACGATGGGTGGTCCTCTGTGCCCAGGCCACTGCACAGGCCAAACGGATTTTCGTGCCATTTTAAATTAAGAACGTCCACGATGGCAGCCATTTTGGAACTTCTAACATAGTAACATACTAACATAGTAATAGTTTTTAAGGTTGAAGAAGACTAAATCCATCTAGTTCAACCCATAGCCTAACATGTTGATCCAGAGGAAGACAAAAAAAAACCATGTGGCAAACACTAAGCTTCACATTGGGGAAAAAAATTCCTTCCTGACTCCACATACGACAATCAGACTAGTTCCCTGGATCAACGCCCTATCAAGAAATATAGTATATATAACCTGTAATATTATCAAGAAAGGCATCCAGGCCCTTCTTAAATTTTAGTAGT
The DNA here is from genome assembly GCF_046119375.1 of Phyllobates terribilis. Taxonomy (NCBI): domain Eukaryota; kingdom Metazoa; phylum Chordata; class Amphibia; order Anura; family Dendrobatidae; genus Phyllobates; species Phyllobates terribilis. Next base: position 502,571,665 of record NW_027362761.1, on the reverse strand, counting down.
GAATCACTCATTAGAACATCATGTGGCAGAGAGTTCCATAGTCTCACTGCTCTTACAGTAAAGAATCCGCATCTGTGATTATGATTAAACCTTCTTTCCTCCAGACGTAGAAGATGCCCCCTTGTCCCCGTCTCAGGCCTCAGAGTAAAAAGATCAGTACAAAGGTCTTTGTACTGTCCCCTCATATATTTGTACAAAGTAATAAGATCACCCCTAAGCCTTCGTTTTTCCAAACTAAATAAATCCAAGTGTAATAACCTGTCTTAGTATTGCAGACCCTCCATTCCTCTAATAACCTTCATCGCTCTTCTCTGCACCTGCTCTAGTTCAGCTATGTCTTTCTTATACACCGGAGACCAGAACTGTACACAGTATTCTAAGTGTGGTCACACTAGTGACTTGTATAGAGGTAAAATTATGTTCTCCTCATGAGCATCTATGCCTCTTTTAATGCATCCCATTATTTTATTTGCCTTTGCAGCAGCTGCCTGACACTGGCCACCAAACGTGAGCTTGTCGTCCACCAATACACCCAGGTCTTTTTCAGTGACAGTTTTGCCCAGTGTTTTACAATTAAGCATATAATTATACATTTTATTTATTTTGCCCAAGTGCATTACTTTACATTTATCCCCATTAAAGCTCATTTGCCATTTATCAGCCCAAGCTTCTAGTATACAGTACAGACCAAAAGTTTGGACACACCTTCTCATTTAAAGATTTTTCTGTATTTTCTTGACTATGAAAATTGTACATTCACACTGAAGGCATCAAAACTATGAATTAGCACATGTGGAATTATATACTTAACAAAAAAGTGTGAAACAACTGAAAATATGTCTTATATTCTAGGTTCTTCAAAGTAGCCACCTTTTGCTTTGATGACTGCTTTGCACACTCTTGGCATTCTCTTGATGAGCTTCAAGAGGTAGTCACCAGAAATGGTCTTCCAACAATCTTGAAGGAGTTCCCAGAGATGCTTAGCACTTGTTGGCCCTTTTGTCTTCACTCTGCGGTCCAGCTCACCCCAAACAATCTCGATTGGGTTCAGGTCTGGTGACTGTGGAGGCCAGGTCATCTGGCGTAGCACCCCATCACTCTCCTTCTTGGTCAAATAGCCCTTACATAGCCTGGAGGTGTGTTTGGGGTCATTGTCCTGTTGAAAAATAAATAATGGTGCAACTAAACGCAAACCGGATGGAATAGCATGCCGCTGCAAGATGCTGTGGTAGCCATGCTGGTTCAGTATGCCTTCAATTTTGAATAAATCCCCAACAGTGTCTCCAGCAAAGCACCCCCACACCATCACACCTCCTCCTCCATGCTTCATGGTGGGAACCAGGCATGTAGAGTCCATCCGTTCACCTTTTCTGCGTCGCACAAAGACACGGTGGTTGGAACCAAAGATCTCAAATTTGGACTCATCAGACCAAAGCACAGATTTCCACTGGTCTAATATCCATTCCTTGTGTTCTTTAGCCCAAACAAGTGTCTTCTGCTTGTTGCCTGTCCTTAGCAGTGGTTTCCTAGCAGCTATTTTACCATGAAGGCCTGCTGCACAAAGTCTCCTCTTAACAGTTGTTGTAGACATGTGTCTGCTGCTAGAACTCTGTGTGGCATTGACCTGGTCTCTAATCTGAGCTGCTGTTAACCTGAGATTTCTGAGGCTGGTGACTCGGATAAACTTATCCTCAGAAGCAGAGGCGACTCTTGGTCTTACTTTCCTGGGGCGGTCCTCATTTGAGCCAGTTTCTTTGCAGCGCTTGATGGTTTTTGCAACTGACTGACTTTCATTTCTTAAAGTAATGATGGCCACTCGTTTTTCTTTACTTAGAATTTGTATTATGGCAAGACAAAAGCAGCTAACAGTCTATTCAGTAGGACTATCAGCTGTGTATCCACCTGACTTCTGCACAACACAACTGATGGTCCCAACCCCATTTATAAGGCAAGAAATCCCACTTATTAAACCTGACAGGGCACACCTGTGAAGTGAAAACCATTTCCGGTGAATACCTCTTGAAGCTCATCAAGAGAATGCCAAGAGTGTGCAAAGCAGTCATCAAAGCAAAAGGTGGCTACTTTGAAGAACCTAGAATATAAGACATATTTTCAGTTGTTTCACACTTTTTGGTTAAGTATATAATTCCACATGTGTTAATTTATAGTTTTGATGCCTTCAGTGTGAATGTACAATTTTCATAGTCATGAAAATACAGAAAAATCTTTAAATGAGAAGGTGTGTCCAATCTTTTGGTCTGTACTGTCCTTAGATCCTCCTGTATTATAAAATTGTCCTCCTCTATATTGATTACCCTGCAGAGTTTAGTGTCATCTGCAAATATTGACATACTACTCTGTATGCCCCCTACAAGATCATTAATAAATATGTTAAAAAGAAGCGGGCCCAATACTGACCCCTGTGGTACCCCACTGTTAACTTTGACCAAGTCTGAGTGTGTTCCATTAGTAACCACCCTTTGTTTCCTATCACTGATCCAGTCTTAACCCACTTACATATATTTTGCCCTATCCCCATTGTTCTCATTTTATGTATCAACCTTTTGTTTGGAACCGTGTCAAAAGCTTTTGAAAAGTCCATATACACAACATCCACTGCATTTCCTTGGTCCAGTCCGGAACTTACTTCTTCATAAAAGCTGATCAGAATAGTTTGACAGGAATGGTCCCTCGTAAACCCATGTTGATATTGGGTCATGAGGTTATTCTTCTTCAGATACTCTAGTATAGCATCTCTTAGAAAATCCTGCAGGATTTTACCGACAATAGAGGTTAAGCTTACTGGCGTATAATTTCCAAGTTCAGTTTTTGTCCCCTTTTTGAATATTTGCACCACATTTGATATACGCCAGTTCTGGGGTACATGTTATGATCTGCTACAAGCACTAAGGAAAGACAGGAGATCTGTCCCTACAATAGAACTAAACTGGATCCCTACGATGTAACGGGGAACCTGATCCTGCGATCAGACCCGCTAAAGTCCTCGGCTAGTCTGTACGAAGACCTATAGATGCAAGGGAGGAATCCCTACAAGAACTAGGGACTGGGATAAAGTTGGACACCTCCTAGCAGAAATTGTAGCAGTCAAAGACAAACACACAACAAAGAACATAGAGGTCCGAAGACCTAGCAAAACTAACAGAGAACGGTAACAGAGCACCAAGCTAGCTCAAGAGTAGTAAATACAATGAAGTCCAGCAAGGCCAGGAGGGCGGAGCCGGATTAAATAGGCAAAACTGGTCATGTGACCAGCAAACTAGAAAAAACCTAACAGGAGAGTTCTAACAATACCCCCTCTTCTAAGAGGATCCTCCGGATCCCCTAGGACCGGGCTTATCAGGAAACCTCCTGTGAAACGCTCTGACAAGTCTGGAAGCAGAAACATCATCCGCCCTCACCCATGAGTTATCCTCGGGTCCGAAACCCTTCCAAGCAACGAGATACTGCAAACTCCGTCTATACCGTCTAGAATTTAGGATGCGGGAAATTTCATATTCCCCGTCCTCCACCACCGGAGGAACTGTGGCAGAGGCGTCACCAACCGACACATCAGCTTTTTTCAACAGAGAAACATGAAACACCGGATTAATCTTCCAGGAGGTAGGAACCTCCAACCTAACAGCAGATTGGTTAACTATCTGAAGCACCTTAAAGGGCACTACAAACTTGGGACCCAATTTTTTCGAAGGAATCCTCAATCGCAGATTCTTAGAGGACAACCAAACCATGTCACCAATAGCAAACGAAACCTCTTGCCGTTTCCTATCAAAGTACCTCTTAGATTTTTTGTTAGCCTCCTGAAGATTATCACGCACATCCATCCAAACTCTCTCCAAATCACCGAAAAACTCTCCTCCTCAGGCACAGCCGATACCAATTTGGAGAATGACCCAAAAGACGGATGTCTCCCAGTACAACAAAAAAAAGGCGAACACCCAGCAGAAGAGGATGTATGGTTGTTAAGAGCAAATTCAGCAAGTGGCAGAAACTCAGACCACCCCTCTTGATTGTCTGCCACAAAGCAACGCAAGAACTGCTCAACATCCTGGTTCTTTCTTTCTGTCTGGCCATTAGACTCAGGATGATATCGGGATGAAAACGACAAATGAACTCCCAACCTGTCACAAAAGGCACGCCAAAAATGAGCCACGAACTGAGGTCCCCTATCAGAAACAATGTCAGTAGGAACGCCATGTAGTCTGACAATTTCCTTGACAAAGGCCTTAGCGAGTGTCTTAGCGCAAGGCAGTTTGATGAAGGGAACCAAGTGACACATCTTGCTAAAACGGTCCACGACCACCCAGATGACCGTGAAACCTTCAGAGGGGGGAAGGTCAGTAATAAAGTCCATAGCCAGATGTGTCCAAGGTGCACTAGGAACCTCCAGAGGGCAAAGCAACCCCGCAGCAGGAGCATGCGAAGACTTAGATCTAGCACACACAGTACATTGACGCACCCACTTAATGACTTCCTTCTGCCATCCAGGCCACCAAAAACTGTGACCCACAAGTCTCTTGGTCTCAGAAATTCCTGGATGACCTGCCAACCGAGACTCATGACACTCAACAAACAAATCTCTCCTAAAGGTCCTAGGCACAAACAACCTCCCATGGGGAGTGTTAGATGGGGCATTCTCCTGAGCTTTAAGAATCTCATCCTCCAAAATGGAGTCCAAAGCAGCAATCACAACACCTTCTTGTAAAATTCTCTCCTCCTCCTCCTCAGCACTGACCATGGGAGAAAAGCTGCGAGACAAAGCATCCGCTTTAACATTCTTGGTACCCGGGATGTAAGTAACGTAAAAATTAAACCGCGAGAAAAAAAGTGCCCACCTAGCCTGACGGGCATTCAAGCGCTTGGCAGCATCAAGATAGATCAGATTTCTATGATCAGTGAAAACCTGAATGGGAAATTCAGCACCTTCCAAGAGATGACGCCAGTGTTCAAATGCGAGTTTAATAGCCAGCAATTCCCGATTACCAATATCGTAATTAAGTTCAGTCTCAGAAAATTTTTTTGAAAAAAAGGCACAGGGATGTACTCCATCCTTGCTTTCCTGAGACAACACCGCACCAACCCCCACAGAAGAAACATCAACCTCAACCAAAAACGGCTTAGTCACATCAGGCTGCATAAGGATGGGAGCAGAGGTGAACCTCTCCTTTAGAAACACAAAAGCTTCAATGGCCTCAGAAGTCCACTGAACCGCATTAGCACCTTTCCTAGTGAGATCGGTCAGTGGTTTGACAATAATAGAAATTTTTTTTATGAATTTTCTGTAATAATTGGCGAAACCCAAAAACCTCTGTATCGATTTCAAACCAATAGGCCTAGGCCATTCCTGCACAGCTTGAACTTTAACCGGGTCCATCTCAAAACCTTCACTGGAGATAATGTAACCCAAAAAACTAATTCTCTGTACAGCGAACTCACATTTCTCTAGCTTAGCAAAAAGCGAATTGTTCATTAATAACTGTAAAACCTCACGTACGCTCCGCCAATGAGACTCCAGATCAGGCGAATAAATCAGAATGTCATCCAAATACACAACCACATTTTTGCCGATCAAAGTTCTAAGGATGTCATTAATAAGATTCTGAAAAAATGCTGGAGCATTGGTAAGACCAAAAGGCATAACCAGATTCTCAAAATGACCCACAGGAGTGTTAAAAGCAGTCTTCCATTCATCACCCTCCTTCATGCGCAACAAATTGTATGCCCCCCGGAGATCAATTTTAGAGAACCACTTGGCCCCCACTAACTGGTTAAACAAATCAGGAATCAATGGCAGTGGGTAAGGATTGCGTACAGCAATTTTATTAATCTCACGAAAGTCCAGACAAGGACGTAAGCCGCCATCTTTTTTTTTAACAAAAAAAAATCCAACAGCCACAGGAGACTTGGAAGGCCTAATGTGACCGGCGGCCAAGCTTGTCTGTATGTATTCCTCCAAAGCCTTTCTCTCAGGAATAGTAAGATTAAATAAACGACTTTTAGGAAGAGTCGCTCCAGGGACAAATTCAATGGTACAATCATAGTCTCTATGGGGAGGCAAAATTTGTGACTCCTCCTCAGAAAAAACTCTCCAAAAATCCTGAATAGGTACAGGTAATTCCCCTTTTTCCACCGCAGCAATACGTCTGTTACAACACTTGTCATAACATTTAGGGCTCCAGGACTTAATTTCATTGGTAGACCAATCCAGTACAGGATTATGCAATTTTAACCAGGGCAACCCCAATATTACTGGAGAAGGCAAATTATTCAATACTACCAAATCCAAATTCTCTTGATGAACACCATTAATAGTGAGGGGAAACTCACAGACCTTGTGAGTAACACTCTTCAAGGGAGAGCCATCAACAGAAACTACAGCAATAGGGGATGACAAAGGTTTAGGTTTTAATGTAAGTTTTTCCAAGAATCCCCCATCAATCACATTCAGAGTAGAACCACAATCCACAAATACCCGAAATTCAATTAATTCTTCCTGAGCAGCGGTAGTAGCAGATAGGAATACTCCCTTAGTATTTAAACAGGCTATACGTGCATAACTGACCTTTTTTTTTTCTTTGTTCATACGAAGCACACAGTTCTTAATAAAATGACCAGAATTTCCGCAATAGAAGCACAAACCTTCAGAAAGCTTGCGGTCTTTTTCCTGAGAGCGGGGTGTCATAGCCCCAATCTCCATCGGCTCTCCTTTGTCAGCACAGACCCTCTCAAGACTCGGAGCTGACATAGCAGGGGATTTGCTCTCATTAACCCTTGCACGCAGTCTCCTGTCCACCCGAATAGCTAATTGCATAGCCTCCTGCAAATTTCCAGGTATGGGATAAGCAATCAGAAAATCTTTAACTCTTTCACCTAGCCCTGCAAGAAACAAACTTTTCAAAGCTGAATCGTTCCACCCCACCTGGGCAGACCACCGACGGAAGTGAGAACAATATTTTTCCACATTACCTGATCCCTGCCTCAAACGTCTCAATTCAGACTCAGCAGATGAGACACGATCAGGATCATCGTACAACAAACACAAAGCAGAAAAAAAACTATCCACTGATCTAAAGCACGGATCACTAGGTTGGAGAGAAAAAGCCCATCCCTGAGGATCCTTGCGCAAAAGTGACATTATGAACCCTATGCGCTGTGATTCATCACCAGAGGATCCAGGTCTTAAACGAAAATACAATAAACAAGCATTTTTAAAAGAAAAAAAATCTTGTTGTTCACCAAAAAATAGATCAGGCAGACGTACCTTTGGCTCTACCAAATGTGCTCCAGAACAGCTACTCACGTGTTGTTGGAGCTCGGCCACCTCCAGAGAGAGTCCCTGCAAGCATTGAGCCAAATCTTGAACTGAGACCATGATGGAAACTGGAGGTCTTTCCTTAGAGAAAATTTTTTTTTTTTTTAGGCTGGACTTACTGTTATGATCTGCTACAAGCACTAAGGAAAGACAGGAGATCTGTCCCTACAATAGAACTAAACTGGATCCCTACGATGTAACGGGGAACCTGATCCTGCGATCAGACCCGCTAAAGTCCTCGGCTAGTCTGTACGAAGACCTATAGATGCAAGGGAGGAATCCCTACAAGAACTAGGGACTGGGATAAAGTTGGACACCTCCTAGCAGAAATTGTAGCAGTCAAAGACAAACACACAACAAAGAACATAGAGGTCCGAAGACCTAGCAAAACTAACAGAGAACGGTAACAGAGCACCAAGCTAGCTCAAGAGTAGTAAATACAATGAAGTCCAGCAAGACCAGGAGGGCAGAGCCGGATTAAATAGGCAAAAATGGTCATGTGACCAGCAAACTAGAAAAAACCTAACAGGAGAGTTCTAACAGTACAGACCCTGTTATTATGAAATCTTTAAAGATTAAAAATAATGGTCTATCTATGATGTTACTTCATTCCTGCAGTACTCGTCAAACTTTAGTGAATTTTAGATGCCGCCGTACTTCCTGCTGGGTTAAGCAAGTGACATTTAATGGAGAATTTTTGTTATCACTGATCATCTTTTCTGCCATGCGATTTTCTTGTGTAACTACTGTTGAATAAAAATCATTTAGCATATTGGCTTTTTCCTCATCCTCATCTACTATTTCACCCAGACTATTTTTAAAGGGGCAAACCCTATCCGTTTTTAGTTTTTTACTATTTATGTAGTTAAAGAATATTTTAGGATTATTCTCCGTTACAGTTTTCATCCTCTCTTCTGTCCCTTCCTGTCCTGTCCTCAGAGTTAGTTTCCCTGGTACCACAGCTTCCCAGAACACGGTCCTACTCTCCTCAGTTATGTCCTCGTCCGTTCTCCCCTCCTTGGGAGTAGTGAAGGCTGGCTCCATCAGTCCTTCTACAGGTCATAGACCTCGGACGTTTAGGGAATTTTCCTTAGAGTTGTCCGCTTTATCGTTCCCCAAGCTGCCTAACTCTTTTCCAATCATTTGTCTATATCACTATTGACATTCAGCCCCCAGGGCCTTGAACTTCTCCTCAGTCTTCCTCCAGCACAGACTTAACATTACCAACAGCAACAACTGCTCTGATTCAACCATCTCCTGACAGGAATAACCGTTGCTCTCCTCTGGCCCAAAACTCCTCCCCCTTTTGCAACTGGACCAATCATCAACCGTCTCCATCGGTTGCAGGACAAACAACTCCGGTACTACCCCGGCTCCTTCTACACTGGAGCTATTACTAAATATATTAACTATTTCTATCCTAAACTATTGTGCCCACCACTGCACTGTACCCAATTCCTAATCTAATATGCCATCCACTCCTAACATATGCTGTCCCTGTAACTAACATTAGACAATAGACATTTACATATTCATATATAAACACAGAGTAGAACAATACATTCACAAAAAGTGAAAGAGGCGCATGACCGTCCCGGTCACCCTCTTACACTGGGTTAACTGTAGGGTCAGCTCAAAGTTGGGGAGGAGTAAATGGGCACTAGTGATTAGTTCCTGTTTTAGAGTTAGTCTTGGTGGAACTAGAGAGAAGAAAGGACACCTTCAGTCAGTTCTGGTCATCATCGGGTGTGTGTGAAGATTAGACCTACAAGGTAGTATGTTTCCAGCAAGCAAGTAACAGTGGCCGTAGTCTCTCCTCATAGCACGCAAGTTGGGGGTCCTTTTGGAAATGGATCTTAAGCCAGTCTCAGTTTTAGCCAGAGCTAGGGGTCTTTGTGAATAAATATGGGATCAGCCATGCTGGGACACGTCCGTAAGGGGGTAGATGAGAGAGCTCCCTTACACTGTTCACAGGGTGCAATCGGCACAGTGTAATACATATACCCGTGTGGCCCTGTATTGTCAAGATGGAGGCCACCAGGGTAGCTTGTCATTCAATTGCAACGTTCTACATAAGTAATATGCCGTCCACAACCGTCAAGTGTGAATCTGTATTATAATGTACAGATGAAAGCATTATTCCTGCTACAGATTGTATATATGTTCAAGACATACTGTAGTAAATGAGAGTTTATTTTTGTAAGCCTATTTATATTCTTCATCATGGAGTTAAAGGGTCCCAGTGTCTCACAAATCTTGGCAGAACATAGTCTGAAGGTGTCATCAGCTAAAACAGCAATACGTTCACACACCCTGGGACCCCTGCATATGATGCACACCTCAGCCAGGGAGAACCCTCAAGGCATGCGACTTGGAACCAGCAACAGAAAATCCAACACATTTGGAAACTTTTGCGATTGTATGTTACAGCATGTTGCAGATCGCCACGCAACACACTAGGGAGTCTTTACCTCAACTATTGCAATGTGTCACTGTGATTTCAGTGTCGCGTGACACGTCACTCAACGCCTCAAAGGGGATTTCTACCTACTAATGAAAAGGTGTACCTATTAATGCAGCTAATTATTACAGCAATCCAAAAATAGACAACGGTAATGATAATAATCAGATAACAAGCAAGCCTCATAATAAGAGAGAATATTACAAATAACAGATATGCCCGGAACATCGACTCTTCTTATCACTGAGAAATAAATCATATCAAATGATTCTATTAAAAAAAACTAGATAATAATACTGTTTTTTTAATTAAAAATGAAGGTTTAATTTATGCTCAAGATTGTATAACCTGTGAAATAGGTTTTTGAATGTATTCATATTATTAAGGCTTCGTTTATGCTTGTGATCACAAAGATTAGTTATTGGTTTAAATTGGGTATTCTAAGTTTTGTGACAATAGACCTATTGGTAATTCACCAGTACACATTCAAAAATAGTCAGGGGTCCATTATAATTGAAAGAAATAGCACTGGTGTGAATACTGTCTGATTTATTATTTATTTTCAGAATATCATAGCCCATAATGATTCCAGCGCGTAATATTCTTCCCTATGTAAGCGCAGCATATTATAGCTATTGCTCCATACTACTATTAGTCATCATGGCACAAAAACAGTTTTATAGTTTGGCTACTAGGAGTGGTGAAAAAATACACCAGTCACATAATTTATGAATCCATTGTATTCAAGATGAAAGCAGCAGTCCTTCGCCTTCCTCGGCTCTTCTAGGTTGTAATGGACAGGCTGCAGAATAAATGGAAGGTGTATGTGAAGGTACATAAGGCTTTTTTTTGAGGCATTCAAAAATAACACAATATTCAAGAAGAAACCACATCAGAAAAAGCTACTTTATTGGAGATTTTCTTTTTGTAAAACAGTTTTGAAAGAGATTTTGGAAGAGATTTCTTCCTTGAGCATTTTTTGCAGCCTTTTGATTTGGAGCAGATTCTATTTTGATCTGCTTCAAATATATGACATGCACATTTTTGTTGTCTACCATACGTTTTTCCAAACCTCTTCAAGAAAATAAAAAGCCCCAGAAACTTCAAACAGGAACAGAAATGTGGATTTCGCAAATAAATGAATAGGAAGAGTTTTCTAAGTGTTTTTGTAGAAGTTGTTGAGGAGGATTTTGGAGCATATCCACATAGGACCGTATTTTGGGGTCGTGCACATGTCACAGCATGCATGATTTGCATCTGATACTTGGATCACATTGGGGCATACAATGAGTCCATAGAAAAAATTCTCACCGCACTTGGATAACATCTGAGAGTGGTCTGATTTCCATGTACTGACAGACTGGACATTTTTTTTCTCCATTTTTTTCTCATACGAGAAAATCGGATCACACTCTGATTATACTCTCATTAAACTCTCATCAGAGTGTGATCAACCAATTTGGACCATAACATGATATCAGGCTGTGCTGCTGTAATGAAGATTCCTTAGGTCCAAGACGAGCTTAATAGTTTCTATTTCCACAGCGTGTTTCAGTGCTGGACTAGTGTCTTTTTCAAGTTAAAAAAAAACAATTGTATCCATGCAAATTGGTCAACTATCCTGGAGGAGATCATCCCCCAGCTATGAGGCAGCAGCTGCTGATATTTTCAGGTGGTCCTAGGAGTTGTGCCTGCACACAATATGCTCAAGTGAGCACCTTCCTTTTACTTTCCTTGTACCCACAAGGGTATCACCTGATGGTCTTGTGCACCCCACAGTTTTTCTACCATCAGAGTGTTTTAGCATAATCTCAGATGAGAGATAATATGGTTGTGTGACCCTAGCCTAAAACGCTGTGTGAACATAGTCTACTGATATATTTCAAGCTACAACTCCTTTTGGATAACAGCTGATTCTTGGGAGTTTCTAAAGCCAGACCCAAGTTGATCGAATGATCAGTATAGCTCAAACCTTAAATGTGATTGTTGTACTTAGACAAGACATTTATTAAAGGACTGGTACCAAGATTTAAAGTTCTCACCTACTCAGATTTATACACTGTGTTCCAAATTATTATGCAAATAATATTTTCTCAGATTTTCCCAAATTACCTATATGAATTGCAGTCATTGTAATTTTCCAGTCAAATAACTATTAGAGTACAATTGAAAGGTTTTTGTACAAACTGCCTATGATAACAGTATATTTAAAAAAAAAAAAAAAACTCAAAATGCATGTTCCAAATTATTATGCACAGCAGAGTTTTCAACCTTTTCATTTTAATAAAGAACAAAAAAATGGTCATTTTTGAAATTATAAGCATTAGCAGGTTATTACAAACTGAAATCAGTTTTCAACTCAAAACTTTATTCTAGGTGATGTTACATTTGCACATAGGACCCCTTGCTCAAAAGGAGCTTCTGAACTCTCTCGTCCATTGAATTTGTCAGGTTTTGGATGGTCTCTGCTTTAATTGTTTTGCATGAGGACAGAATACCCTCCCAGAGCTGTTGCTTAGATGTGAACTGCCTCCCGCCATCATAGACACTCCTTTTGATGATGCTCCAGAGGTTCTCAATGGGGTTGAGGTCAGGGGAGCATGGGTGCCACACCATAAGTTTGTCCCCTTTTATGCCCATAGCAGCCACAGATGCAGATGTGTTATGTGCAGCATGAGACGGGGCATTATCATGCATGAAAATGATCTTGCTGCTTAATGCACGGTTCTTCTTCTTGAACCATGGAAGGAAGTACTCTTTGAGAAACTCAACATACATTATGGAGTTCATCTTTATCCCTTCACGGATCCTAAAAGGGCCGACAATCTCTCTCCCCATGATTCCAGCCCAAAACATTACTCCACCTCCTCCTTGTTAGCGCCGTAGCCGTGTTTGCATGGGGTGTCCATCAATCAGCCATCCTCCACTCCATCCATCTGGACCATCGAGATCATTTCATGCATGATAATGCCCCGTCTCATGCTGCACATAACACATCTGCATCTCTGGCTGCTATGGGCATAAAAGGGGACAAACTTATGGTGTGGCACCCATGCTCCCCTGACTTCAACCCCATTGAGAACCTCTGGAGCGTCATCAAAAGGAGTGTCTATGATGGAGGGAGGCAGTTCACATCTAAGCAACAGCTCTGGGAGGGTATTCTGTCCTCATGCAAAACAATTAAAGCAGAAACCATCCAAAACCTGACAAATTCAATGGACGAGAGAGTTCAGAAGCTCCTTTTGAGCAAGGGGTCCTATGTGCAAATGTAACATCACCTAGAATAAAGTTTTGAGTTGAAAACTGTTTAATTTCAGTTTGTAATAACCTGCTAACGCTTATAATTTCAAAAATGACCATTTTTTTGTTCTTTATTAAAATGAAAAGGTTGAAAACTCTGCTGTGCATAATAATTTGGAACATGCATTTTGAGTGCAGTTTGAGTTTTTTATATTTTTAAAAATATACTGTTATCATAGGCAGTTTGTACAAAAACCTTTCAATTGTACTCTAATAGTTATTTGACTGGAAAATTACAATGACTGCAATTCATATAGGTAATTTGGGAAAATCTGAGAAAATATTATTTGCATAATAATTTGGAACACAATGTAATCTGGACAGCTCTCTGTGCTATTTCAGTAACTTCTGTTCACCTATGGGAGTTGAGGAAAACGCAATGCTCAGCTTGGTCAGTTGTTTCCAGAGTCTCATATTCCTGTGGTCAACGCATAGACACAGTTACCCCATGACAGCCATGAATGGCTGAAGTGGGAATAGCCCTTTGCGTGGTAGGTTCACACGAGCATATAAAAATTGTTTAGAGTTTCATCCAGAAAACTTGGACGATCTTTTTCTCACTTTTAACAACAGCAGCTATTAATCATTTACAGGACGATTTACAGTTTCTTATGTTACAGAATTAAATTGTATCTGTAAAAATCTGATGCTGTACTGTGGTTCCGTAAGGTATCCGTTTTTTTTTTGCGCACCCATAGACTTGAATGGGTGAGTCTCATCCAATTTACAGAGGAAACTAGCGCATGCTGCAATTTTTTTTTTAACACGCAATGGAAAAAATCGGCCATCTTCACTGCACCATTGAATAACATTGGTCCAAGTTCTGTGCGTATTTTTTTTCACAGACAGAGCTCATACCAAAAATACGGTTGTGTGAATGAACCCTAAGACAGTGCTTAGAAGTGACTTTGGCATTGTCTAACTGGAGCCTATAGTAATCTAAAATACTTCTACACCGTCATGGGCTTAGACTACTGCTCTATCTATTTCCGTACTTTACACTACAGGAGTTGAGCGCAAGAACTGATTTAAATCCCAGTAGGACATAATGATTATAAATTATAAGCAACTACACCGCCGTTAAGATTTTTTCTTTTTCTGATGATTGCTGCACATTAAGCTTTTACAACACAGTAGAGAACATTTGAATAAATGGAAGTTTTGCATTTATTGTATTTGAATACAGAGACTGAGAGCAGATGAGGCGTTATTGTATTCCTATATGTCATCAGGTTGCAAAGCTTGTTTAGAATTTGTTTAAAGGAAGGTCATCCTCAATTCATTATACACACATTATTACCCATATGCTGCACCACATAGAAATACTGCACATACATTTCAAGGCTTAGACATGTTGTGCCCACCTCCATTGCTTTGTTTGAATTCTCATCAGCTATTATTCAGCTATTTTATTTCAAGAACATAATGAGGTCATGGATAAAAATGATAAGAAAAGAGGACATAGATAAGCTTTTGGCATGACTTACAACATATTTATGATTGCATTTCTGCAACTTTGTATAAAAAGTCTAAAAAAGTTGTTTATAGGGAGTGCATTAAGACTTACAAATGACTCCTAGTTACAAAAGCCTCACTGCGGACCTGACCGGCTGCTGGTCCTCCTCTTTCGTCCATGGCATGCATCATCTCTGGCCTCTTCACTATAGGGCAGGCTACCTTTTGATGAACAGTAGCCTCCTAGGCGTGCATGTAGTCATAAGTTCTGGCCTTTAGTGAAGAGGGCAGAGTTATGGCGCACCCAATGACAGAAAGAAGAGGACGCAACAGAGAGCAGCAGGACGGCTGTAGAAGTAAGTATTGGTGAAAGTTAGAAACAAAAAATTAATACTCACCTCTCCGGGTGCTCACCCTCTGGTCCTCTTCTTTCCGCCAACACGCCACACACATCCAAGAGGTCACTGTGCATCATAAGGTAGTGATGTTGACGTTGCAACCTTATGACGTGCAGTAACCTATAAGGCTTTGATGCGGCCTATAGTGAAGAGGCTAGGAAATGCAGAACACCAATGAGACGGCCAGAAAGGTCAGCAGTGAGGTATTAGGTTTCTTCCCCCCCCCGCTGTGTTCCATCTTACATACATATCTGGATTATGAACAAAGCTACAGAATATATCTAGTTTGGAACCTGGGGACTGCCTGCATTCTATACGGATCACAGCTCTCTTACAAAAGGCATGAAACAAATAAATTAAATTTGCAGCCATTTTTAACACGGATAAAAAGTTGCAATTTGCATGAAATTCTACAATAACATTCGACACATTAGTCTCCTGCTCTTATCTATCATAGAGAAATGTACCAATTAACATGCATAAGAAGTCATAATTTGCACACAAAAATTACAGCATGGATTTGCAGAAGAAGAAATGATGGACTGGCTGCCTGCAGTCCACCAATAGAAACATTAGGCACATAATTATTATTATTTATTTATATAGCACCATTGATTCCATTGGACTGTACATAAGAAGGAGTTACATACAAAATACAGATATCACTTACAGTAAATGAACTAACAATGATAGATTGGTACAGAGGGAAGAGGACCCTGCCCTTGCGGGCTTACAGCATAATGAAATAAAACACCCGGTGAAGAAGATCCAGTGTTACATCATGGCCTGTCTTTTCCTGTACGTGTTCCCCTGTTCTTAAATGGGCAGCACACAATAAATGCCCCCAGCTAACAACTGGGAGGCATTTAGTTATAGTGTTCCCCTGCAAGATGTTTCCTAGCCAATCACTGGGAGGCATCTTGTATAAAAGGCACCCTCCCTAATTGGGAGGTGCCTGAGCAACCCCTATAGTTTAGTGTTGGCAACTGTATGTTGCTAGGTCTCCCTGTCTGTTAGTACTTTTCCCATATCCTGTGTTCCCATAGTCCATTATAGAGTTTCCCTATCCTGTTCTGTCCCTGTAGTCGTGTCTAGGTTATACGTTTCCCTGAAACCACATCCACAGAATCTGTACCCTATGGCCTCATCGGCAGTACCAGAACTGTTTCCCTAGTGACCGCTCTGTCTGCACAGTCTGAACCTGTCCCAGTGGCTGTCCTATCTGTACAGTCTGAACCTGTCCCACGTGGTCGTCCTGCCCTATCTAGGAATCTGAATTGATGTCTCTGACCCTTGGTGTCAGCTGCTACTGCCAGACGCCACCGTAGAGTGTCATCTGTCAGCTACCTGCCGCACCAGCCTGACCTCCTATCTGCACAGTCTGAACCTGTCCTAGTGGCTGTCCTGTCTGCACAGTCTGAACCTGTCCCAGTGGCCATCCTGTCTTCACAGTCTGAACCTGTCCCAGTGGCCGTCCTGTCTGCACAGTCTAAACCTGTTCCAGTGGCCGTCCTGTCTGCACAGTCTGAACCTGTCCCAGTGGCTGTCCTGTCTGCACAGTCTGAACCTGTCCCAGTGGCCGTCCTGTCTGCACAGTCTAAACCTGTTCCAGTGGCCGTCCTGTCTGCACAGTCTGAACCTGTCCCAGTGGCGGTCCTGTCTACACAGTCTGAACCTGCCCCAGTGACCGTCCTGTCTGCACAGTCTAAACCTGTTCCAGTGGCGGTCCTGTCTGCACAGTCTGAACCTGTCCCAGTGGCTGTCCTATCTACAAAGTCTTTTCCTGCCCCACGTGGCCATCCTGCCCTATCTAGGAATCGGAATTGATGTCTCTGACCCTTGGCGTCAGCTGCTACTGCCAGACTCCGCCCTAGAGTGTCACCTGGCAGCGACCTGCCGTAAAAGCCTGAGCTCACCACTAGAGGCTCCAGTAAACACCAAGGTAGCTGCTTAGTTATGCCCCTCCAGGGTAAGTCCAGTCTGTGGCACAGTGCGTTCATGAACCACGTGAGCCACCTGCAGACGCGATACCAAAGAATGTTCAGCAGTTAGAATTCTTCATCAGTCAAGAATGGGTCAATATTAGTGTTGAGCATTCCGATACTGAAATATCGGGTATCGGAATTCCGATACTTAATTCCGATACTTTTGCAATATCGTATACCGGAATCGGAAGTTCCCATAATGCAATGAGCCATTTTCATTTTATTCAGCCAATGAGGATCCTAAGAAGTGTGGGCACATCCTGTTAGGCATGTAGGCATCTTAAGTAATGGCATGGCTGTGATTGGCTGCTGAAATGATGTCATGATGCACTATAAAAGCCGCCGCCGCCATTTTGAGCTCACTCTGCTGTGAATTCAGTTAGGGATAGGATGCTGTTGTTCTGAGGGACAGTTTTAGCTACCTATTTGGTCTATTCTGCTTTACCCAAGCTACTTTATAAATCGCTGTGCCTTGCAGTGCTAGTGCACAGTTCTCTGTGCTGTTCACCACTTTCTGCAAGGTCTCTGTGTGTGAGTGCAGCTCACCCTGTAGTGTGTGCTTCAGCCACGTCTGGTTATAGTGCACTCAGTGTGTGTCACTGCCTCATACATTGTCCTTTTTTGCCAATTCATAATTTTTCCTGATATCTCCTATTAGTGTGGTGGTTCCATCCGTATTCAGCTAAATTGGTTCCAAACACACTATATAGGAGTAGATAGAGAAATTTTTTTGGTCTTGCAGCGCTAGTGCACAGTGCTCTGCATCTGTACTGTTCACCGCTGTCTGCAAGGTCTGGTGTGTGAGTGCAGCTCACCCTGTAGTGTGTGCTTCAACCACGTCTGGTTGTAGTGCACTCAGTGTGTGTCACTGCCTCATACATTGTCCTTTTTTGCCAATTCATAATTTTTCCTGATTTCTCCTATTAGTGTGGTGGTTCCATCTGTATTCAGCTAAATTGGTTCCAAACACACTATATAGGAGTAGTTAGAGGAGCCTTTCTGCAGCATTGGGCCCTGCAGCCCCAGCCAGATTAGTATTAGCCTATTTTTTGCAGCCTCATCTATTGCATTGTAGGTTACCTTCCTACATTGTAATAGCTACAAAAAGTTTGTGATACTATCGTTATTACATCTTTAGGCACATCCAGTGTCTTTTTGTGACAAAAAAAACCTAAATAAAGTTCACCAAACACTCCACTTTACAGTTGTGTAGGCCACATTAGCTCATATTAAAGTCTAGTCCACACTTTATAAAATTAGTGTTTCTTATACCTGTTAGCAGCTGTTAAGGAATAAGCACACTAAGCCCTTAGTACTTTTCTGCCTATCTTTATCAGTCTACCAAGATGAAGAAGGCAGGGAGTAAGGCATGTGGTCGTGGGCGTGGGAGTGGAGTTTCTGCAGGGAGAGGACGTGAGGATTCTGTACCTGCAGGGAGAGGACGTGGGGATTCTGTGCCTGCTGCGGGCACCAGTGACTCAGCATCCCCCAGTTTTACCAGGGAACAGTCCTTTATGCGCAGCTTTGTAGGAGCTAGTCGTACCCCACTGCTGCGGGAGGACAAAATTGAAGCCGTTGTCGGATGGATGGCAGCTAACGCATCGACTTCAATTAGTTCCAGATCCTCTCAGGTCCTCAGCACTGAAGAGCACCCATCTGTCTCTTCACCACCTGCCAAATTGCCCAGGCAGTCAGAGAGCCCTGGACAGGAGCCATCTCTACTTCTGTTCTCTGAATCTCTTGGCTTGGAAAGAGGGGGCCAGCCAAGCAGAATTCGAGAATTTGAAGAAGAGGTAGTATGCAGTGATGCGCAACCGTTTTGTCTCTCTGAATCTGAAGAGGCGGGTGGGCCAGTGCCTATGGTCAGCAGCACACCTCAGTACGCATCTGATGATGAGACTCAGGTGCCACTTTCTGGTGCGTACTGTGCTGTCGAGACTACCCAGGAGAAGCAGTTGTTTGAAGAGGGTGGTGTAGATGATGAGGTCCTTGACCCATCATGTCGTGAGGGACAGGAAGGTGGTGGGAGCAGCTCTGAGGAAGAGATTCCCCGAACAGCCCAAAAAGGAGGGAGAGGGAGGGGGCAGACTTGGTTGCCTGTAGCCTCCACTTCGGCACCCATTAGGAGCATGGCTCTTCCAAAATCCAAAGCGGGCGCTCCCAAGACTTGCAGTGCCTGGTCCTTTTTTGACACAGTTGCAGATGACATTTGCTTTGTCAAATGCAAGCTGTGAAATCAGAAGGTGAAAAGAGGGAAAAGTGTCAGCAACCTCAATACCACAAATATGTGGAAACATGTGCGGACCAAGCACGTGGTGGAGTTACAAAAACACACTGAAGACCTAGGCCAACCTACAGCGCCACCTACCACCTCTTCAGCTCGTGTTGTAGCCTCTTCCTCCAGCTCACACACAGCTGGTTCGGCTTCCTCACAGGATCGCCATGGAAGAATCTCTGGCACTGTTGTACAGAGACACAGTGTAATTCCACCCACAGCACCACTTTCCCAGTCATCCTCACACTCCCAGGCCAGTCTACAGCCATCGTTAGCACAGGCATGGGGGAAAAGGCACCCATACTCGGCAAACCACCCCCGAGCACAGGCTCTGAATGCTGGCATTGCTAAACTACTGGCCCTTGAAATGCTATCATTCAGGCTGGTGGAGACTGACACATTCCGTAACTTTATGGCATTGGCAGTCCCACAATACAACGTGCCCAGCCGATTTTATTTCAGCAGGCAAGCCGTCCCTGCCCTGCAACATCATGTGGAGGGAAAAATTAAACATGCGCTACAAAAGCCGTCAGTAGCAAGGTCCACCTGACCACCGATGCGTGGACCAGTAAGCATGGACAGGGAGCCGGGTACAAATCTTGAGAGTGGCGCTGTACGTGTTCTGCCAACTCCAAGGATTGCAGGAATCCAGTCTGTACACATTGACTCCTCCTCATACTCCAGTTCCTCTGAATCAGCGCTGCAGGAGCCGTCACGGTCTACCTCCACATCGACCCGTGAACGGTTACCTGTTATGGTGACCAATATGAGCACAGCCGTGGCCAAACGTCAACAGGCCGTATTAAAATTAATTTCTTTGGGGAATCGAAGCCACACAGCGCAGGAGCTCTGGAATGCCATCAAGCAGCAGAGCGACGTGTGGTTTGTGCCAGCGAATCTCCAGCCAGGCATGGTAGTGTGTGACAATGGCCGAAATCTGGTGGCAGCTCTGGGCCTAGGCAACCTCACTCACATCCCATGTCTGGCACATGTGCTCAACTTGGTCGTGCAGAGTTTTTTGAGGGACTATCAGGATCTTGATGCACTGCTTCACAAGGTCCGCATAGAGTGCGCTCACTTGCGGCGTTCCAGCAATGCAAGATCACGCATTGCAGCTCTGCAGCGCCGATTACGTCTTCCGGAACATCGCATCATATGTGACCTACCCACCAGGTGGAATTCAACGTTACATATGTTGGAGAGGTTGTGTGAGCAGCAGGCAGCAGTAATGGAGTACCAGCTGCAGCAGGCGCAAACAAGTCGCAGTGCGCGCCGTTCACACTTCACCACCACTGAGTGGGCCTCTATGAAGGACATTTGCCACGTTTTGCGTGCCTTCGATTATTCCACGCGGATGGCGAGTGCAGATGATGCACTAGTCAGCATGACTATCCCCCTTATCTGCCTGCTTGAAAAAACACTGCAAGCACTAAGGGACGAGGTTTTGGAAGAGGTGGAGGATAAGGAGTCACAAATGCCATCTGCTTCTCTACAGTCTGTGCAACGTGGTTCCTCACAAAGGCCTAGGCAGGGGACACTTTGTGAGGAGGATGAGGAGGAGTCAATGGATGAGGAAGACATCTGACCAGAGGAGGGAGGTACACAATGCTCTAGTAGTCAGTATCTAGAGCGAGGGTGGGGTGATGCAGAGCAGGCAGAGATCACGCCTCAAGCAGGGGACAGCGTTTCTTGGCCAGTTGGCAGTCTGCAGCACATGGTTGATTTCATGCTGCAGTGCCTGAGAAACGACCGCCGCATCGCCCACATTCTCAACAATGCTGATTATTGGGTGTCCACCCTCCTAGATCCTCGCTACCGGGACAATTTACAAAGCCTCATAACACCGTTGAACCGGGAGCGTAAAATGCGGGAGTACCAAGACTAGTGTTGAGCCACCCCCGTAGTGTTCGAGTTCGGTTCGGTTCGTCGAACACCCGTGTGTTCGCCGAACTGTTCGTCGAACTGTTCGTCGAACACTTTCGAACACCGTTAAAACCAATGGCAGGCAAACAAAAACACATAGAAACACATAGAAAACACCTTCAAAGGTGTCCAAAAGCTGACAAACTGCTCAGAAGACATAACTAACACATGGAAAAGTGACAAGTACATATAGTCATGCGAAAATAAAAGAGGTGGAGGAGTAAAAGGAGGGGGAGACACAGATATAGGCATGTCATGCCCTTCTAAAATCCAAAAAGTGAGAAGCCGACACGGCCAGTCCGCTCCTGCCCGTGCCACCTCCGTGTCGCCGGGTTTGTGCCAGAGCCGCGGTGAACCCTGATGGCCAGCCCCCCTCTCCCAATACTGGTGCCTGTCCGCTGGTGGGTCGAGCGAGCCCCCCTGTGGTGGAGGCAGCTCTAAGCTTTTTAATTTAAATTGTCTCTCTAATTTGAATGAATACACTTTAAATCCATTTACAAGGATCTATTGGAGGGCAAGTCTCATGCCAGCAGCCGCGTAATTCCAGCTCCAGTAGCGTCCACTAAAGCTGCTGCAGTTAAAAAGCTTTTATAAGGATCGAGCTCGGCTGTCCACCGCAAGGCATCCTACTGCCAGTCCCAGCCCCTATGCCTTGGGGTGCCTCCTGATGCTCTTCACTGAGTATCCCATGGTCCCGAAGCATTTCCTTTGAAAAAATTAAGTGTCTAAACTACAGGTGGTGTAGCTTGCTTAACAGCCGGGATAATCCGCTGACTAGCAGACACTGCTACTAGGCACAAAGTATTTCCTGGGCTAGATGCAGTTAAAAATTTGTAATTAGATACTCTCGTTGGATGCTGAGAAAGCATTCCATAGAGTCTCCTGGCACGCCATATATGATTCTCTTAAAAAGCTTGGGGTAGGGGTCTAGGGGACCCTTTTTTAGCCAAAATCACGGCCCTGTATCACAATACGTCACCTAGGCTGAAGATAAATGGAACTGTAGCACCCTGAGGGCTCGGTTGCTACAGAGGTATTGCACCTCACCCAGAGGTGTGATATCTCACTCTCAGGTAAGGATGGAGTGTGGATTAGGACCCGACACCTGCATGCATTACACCACATTGCCGTGGGGCAGGGCGACCAATATGCCTCTGAGATGGGCACGACAGTCCCTGTCCCTGGCTGGAGTGGGGGGAGGGAACACTGAGGAAGGGGAACCCTGTAGTGCAGGAGCAGGGAGGAAGCAGTTCCTGGGTGCATTGAGAAGGGAGTATAAAAGGTGGGCACCATCTTAGTTCAGTGCAGAGAAGTCTGAGCAGAAGTGGCAGGGAGCAGGGGCTCTGCATGAGCTCTGCTCCGGAGGCGGGCCTAGTAACAGAGGCCCAGGCCTGGAAGAGGGAGAAGGAAGGAAGAGGAGCGGAGAAGGCTCCAGGAACGAGGAATGAAGGGATCCCAGGGGTGCGGACGGGCGAGTCGCCACCGCACGCCCGAATCCACCTGCGTGGAGGGGTCAGGCCAAAGGGGGAGACCGGTCCCCGAAACTAGTGGAGGCAGGAAACGACCCTCAGCTAGAAACCGGAGGCTGTGACATTTTATGTGGCGCAGCCCCTCGCTACACCCGCTAGGAAGGCACCACATAGGGTCAGGGAAACTGGCGCCAAGTTTACCAAGAGGAGGCCCGAGGCAGCCGGACAGAAGGGTTGGTAAGAAAGGCCAGACAAAGGACACACAAAGGGGGTCCTGTGAAGCGCTCCAAAGTTATCTGGGAGTTGTCTGAGCCCCTCACCTGGTGAGCACAGTACGACGTGGGCAGCCGTTACCTGCAGACGTGGTCTGGATAATAAGAACTGTGAGTAAAGGCCCTGGACTGCATCACTGACTCCGTGTAATTACTGCTGCTGCCCTGCACCATCACCCCCATCCTCCGCATACACTGCCCTGAGGCTATACTCCTCCCGTGGGGAGTTATGCTACGCTCTGCTGCACCCACAACACCAGCCTCAGCGGTCTGCCCTGCAGCGGCGGTTCACTCTGACCGCAATCCACGGGTGGCGTAGTTGGACATTTAAACATCAAAACCACATAAATAGTTCCGCCACTGGTTTGACCACCCTGAGCCACGGAACCGGGTCGCCGCCACGAAGACTACAACCACCAGCATCCACCAAAAAGGGTCCGGCTCCGGGTGTCCCAAGGCCCAGGGGTTGCATCAGAACATTTTCATCCCCTTTCACAATCACCAATGGGACAAGGCAGGGATGTCCTCTGTCCCCTCTCTTATACATCCTAGTGACGGAGCACCTGCTCTCATCAATTCGCCATAACCCCAATATTAGGTGGATTGAGGTGGGAGGCACCGAGTACAAGTGCTCTCTATTTGCTGATGATGTCCTAGTATATATCACTCAATCACATATATCCATCCATGCTGTTATGGCTGAAATAGATCACTTTGTTACATGGTCAAATTTTAAAATCAATGCAGCGAAGTCTGAGGCCCTCGATGTCTCCCTCCCCAAATCCATATAGGATTCCATCCAGTCCAACTTTCCCTTTGCCTGGCCCTCACAGGGTATCAAATACTTAGGAATTCCTATTCATAGAGACCTCTCCCATCTATGTTATCTTAATTTTGGGCCCTTTATTGAACAACTCCATACAGACCACGGTTGGCAAGTTAGAACTGTAAGATTCACTACGTGAACCACTGGTGTTTTGTGGAAAAGCACATGTACACTGCGTTCCAAATTATTATGCAAAAAGTGTTTAGGAGTGATAAGGGAAGAATTTGTTTGTTTGTCAGTTAAACTCATTGATGGTGATGTGTGTCAGGGCTCTTTATATCACTGTAAGCAATTGCAGACACCTGTGCTAATTAGTTTGGCAGGTGTGTCCAATGAAAGGCAAGACTACTTAAGAAGGCTGTCTCACATTATTAAGCAGCCTACATTTTCTGCCAAAATGGGAAAGAAAAAGGATGTGTCGGCTGCTGAGAAGCAACAAATTGTGGAGTGTTTAGGTCAAGGCATGACTACAATCAACATTGTGCGATGATCAGGATGAAGTGTCTTGGCAATCAAGAAGTATGTAGCTGATTCACAGTACACACGTGTGCGTGCTGATAAGGGCAAATTGAGGACTCTTTCCTACAGGCAATTACGTCAGGTTGAAAGAGCAGCGGCAAAAAAGCCTTGTCATAGCAGCAGACAAGTTTTTGAAGCTGCTTGTGCCTCCAACGTCCCCCGAACAACAAGATGCAGGGTCCTTCAGAGGTTTGCAGCTGTGCATACGCCATCCTGTCGACCTCCTCTATCCACTTCACACAAGCAGAAAAGGCTCCAGTGGGCCAAACATTACATGAAGACTGATTTCAAAACTGTTTTGTTCACGGATGAGTGCCGTGCAGCGCTCGATGGTCCAGATGGATGGAGTGGAGGATGGCTGGTTGATGGACACCCCACGCAAACACGGCTAAAGCGCCAACAAGGAGGAGGTGGAGTAATGTTTTGGGCTGGAATCATGGGGAGAGAGATTGTCGGCCCCTTTAGGATCCCTGAAGGCGCTAAAGATGAACTCCATAATGTATGTGGATTTTCTCAAACAGCACTTCCTGCCATGGTTCAAGAAGAAGAACCGTGTATTTCACAGCAAGATCATTTTTCTGCATGATAATGCACCATCTCATGCTGCACATAAAACATCTGCATCTCTGGCTGATATGGGCATAAAAGGGGACAAACTTAAGGTGTGACCCCCATGCTCCCCTGACCTGTACCCCATTCAGAACCTTTGGAGCATCATTAAAAGGAGTGTCTATGATGGCGGGAGGCAGTTCACATCTAAGCAACAGCTCTGGGAGGGTATTCTGTCCTCATGCAAAACAATTGAAGCAGAAACCATCCAAAACCTGACAAATTCAATGGACGAGAGAGTTCAGAAGCTCCTTTCGAACAAGGGGTCCTATGTGAAAATGTAACATCACCTAGAATAAAGTTTTGAGTTGAAAACTGTTTGATTTCAGTTTCTAACAACCTGCTAATGCTTATAATTTCAAAAATGACCATTTTTTTGGTCTTTATTAAAATGAAAAGGTTGATCGAAAAGTTTGGGGGATCTAAGAGTGTGGCAACCCAGTAGTCATGATTACTTCGAATTCTGACAATATGAGGGTCATGCTGCAGGTAGTGCAGCAAGAAGGCACTTATGTGTCTTGCGCATCTCGGAGCCCCAAAATTATTTTCCGGGCTAGATGCAGCTAAAAATTATTATTAATTTTAAATCTGGTGAAGCTTTAGTATAGATGGCCTAATAGGATCAGTGCTGCACACTGCTACAAAGCCCAAATTATTTTCCAGTCAAGATACAGATAAACATGATTAGTAATTTTAAATCTGGTGGAGCTTATTATAGATGGCCTAATAGAATCAGTGCTGCACACTGCTACAAAGCCCAAATTATTTTCCAGCCAAGATACAGATAAACATGATTAGTAATTTGAAAGCTTAAAACGGTTGGTAGGGTGATTTTAACCAATCATCAAGCTTTTACTCTCCCCAGGATGACACAGGGGTAGAAAAGTCGTTTCGGATCCATGATTTGTTCATCTTTATGAACGTGAGTCTGTCTACATTATCAGTGGAGAGCCGCGTGCGCTTATCTGTCAGCACACCACCAGCAGCGCTGAACACACGTTCAGACAGAACGCTGGCTGCGGGGCATGACAAGATCTCCAAGGCGTAAGTGGCTAGCTCCGGCCATTTATCCAGATTGGAAGCCCAAAAAGAGCAAGGGTCCAGTGACACAGTCGTGGCTTCAATGTTTACTTGGAGATACTCCTGTACCATCGTCTCTAGGTGTTGACTATGTGTCAGACTTCTTGTCTCCTGTGGCCTTGCAAAGGATGGGCTAAAAAAGTGGTGAAATGATTCCGCAAAATTGATGTTACCAGCAGATACTGTGGTTCTGTTACGGTTTGAGTGCTGAACACTTGACGGTCCCACGGTTGGCAAGTTGGAACTGTGAGATTCACTACGTGCACCACTGGTATTTTGTGGAAAAGCACATGTAAGATTCTGCAACAGTCTCTGCTGATACTCCTGCATGCGTGCATCCCTTTCTATGGCAGGAATAATTTCTGCAAATTTACTTTTGTACCGGGGATCTAACAGTGTGGCAACCCAGTAGTCAGGATTATTTCTAATTCTCACAATTCGAGGGTCTTGTTGCAGGTAGTGCAGCAAGAAGGCACTCATGTGTGTTGCGCATCCAGGAGCACCAAGTCCCTGTTGTGTTGGTGGCGAGGTAACAATCATGCTTCCTTCCTCTGTCCTCTCCCCCCAACCTTGCACAACAGAAATGTGATCAAGGTCTCCCTCATCTGATGAGTCTTCCATCAGTTCGTCCTCCACTTCTTCCTGGGCTCCTGCACCTTCCTCACTAGTTTGGCTGCTACCATGCGCCCTGGTAAAACCATCTCCCCCACCCTCACATGCCTGCCGCCTTGGTGCTGCCGACCGTCTGGACCTTGCAGATGTTAGCCCTTCCGCATACAACTCCTCCTCCTCTACTTCCTCCACCTCCTCTTGTGCCACCACCTGACTCCGAATTCTGTTTAACATGTGCTCCAGCATGTAAATCACCGGAATAGTCATGCTGATAATGGCATCGTCAGCACTAAACATCTTCGTCGCCATTTCAAAACTGTGCAGAAGGGTGCATAGGTCCCTGATCTGAGACCACTCCTCCAGCGTGATTTGCCCCACCTCTGAATCTCGTTGGCCCAGGCTATACGTCAGAACGTATTGCACCAGGGCTTGTCGGTGCTGCCACAGTCGCTGCAACATGTGCAGAGTTGAATTCCACCGGGTAGGCACATCGCATTTTAGCCGGTGAAGTGGCAGGCCCAACGACTTCTGTAGAGATGTAAGTCGCTGAGCTGCGGGATGCGAACGGCGGAAGTGAGCACACAGCGACCGTGCCCTCTGCAGAAGGCCATCTAGTCTGGGATAGTGGGCTAAAAATTGCTGGACAACCAGGTTCAACACGTGAGCCATACAAGGCACGTGTGTGACATTGCCCCGGCGAAGGGCCGCACCCAGGTTTGCAGCATTGTCGCACACGGCCTTCCCTGGTTTCAGGTCCAGTGGAGACAACCATTCATGAAATTGGTTCTCCAGAGCTGACCACAACTCCTCAGCTGTGTGACTCACATTTCCCAGACATTTCAATGTAAAAACCGCCTGATGACGTTGAGCCCTACTGCCAGCATAGTAAGGAGGTGTGCAGGATCCCTTCTGCGCAGTTAGAAAGCTTGTGGCATGACCAGACAGGCTTTGGGTGCAGGTGGAAGACTGAGAGGAGGTTGAGGAGGCAGAAGCAGTGGAGGAACTTTGACATAAAGAGGATTGACGCACAACTCGTGGGGACGGCAAGACTTGGACAGCAGCCCCTTGTCCTGCTGTCACCATAGTTACCCAGTGCCCAGTCAGCGACATGTAACGCCCCTGTCCATGCCTACTCGTCCAAGTGTCTGTGGTGAAATGCACCCTGTCACACACAGAGTTTCTCAAAGAAGCGGTGATGTTGTGTGCGACATGCTGGTGGAGCGCAGGCACACCTTTCTTTGAGAAGTAGTGCCGACTGGGCATCTGGTACTGGGGCACTGCGACGGACATAAGGTCTCGAAAATCCTCTGTGTCCACCAGGCGGAAAGGCAGCATTTCTGTAGCCAAGAGCTTGCAGATGGTGAAATTCAACCTCTTAGCTTTCTCATGGCTAGGAGGAAATGGTCTTTTACTTGTCCACATCTGAGGGACCGAGGGCTGGCTATTGTGCTTAGACGGGGTTGATAAGGGTGTCCCCGGCAAACTGCCGGTCTGTGAGGAAGATGAAGGCGGACATGTTAGGTTGCCTTGATCCAAAGGTGGTGCTATCGATGTCGGACAGCGCTCAACACCAGCTGGTGTTACCACCTCCAAAGAAAATGATGACCTGCCAATCACGCTGGCTGTTGCGGGTAAAGAGGTGGCAGGTCTGCGCCCCAAAACAGGTGTGACTGCTGTCCCCCCAGTCACAGAGGATGAAGAGGCCGCGGATGCACAAGATATGGCAGACGGTGGTTGGCCCGGCCGGCTAGGCCGCATTGTAGCACACTGAGCTTCCCACTGCAACTTATGCTTCATGTCCATGTGCCGGTTCATGCATGAAGTACTCAAACTATGTATTTTTTGGCCTCTACTTAGCTTTTGCTGACAAATGTTACAGATAACACGAGTTGGGTCATCTTTATCGATCTGAAAAAATGCCCAGGCTATGCAAGGCTTAGCACCCATGCGACCTGAAGAGCCACCACGACTTGTGGTGAGAGGCAGAGTTGTGTTTGAGGATGCAGTTGTTGACGTGCTTCCAGTACTACGTCTCTGTCCAGGAAGGCGCAACCTGACCTCGTCGTCACTAGCATCTTCCTCCACCTCCTCTGCTGACCTCATCTCTTGGCTGACTGTGGGTTGACAGTAAGTGGGATCTCCAACCTCATCATCATCACCCTGTGCGTTATCACACCCGTCGTCCTCAGAGCCAACCTGTTCCTGCCCTGACAAAAAACTAAAGTTGTCGCTCCAATCAGGTATTTGAGTCTTATCATCGTCTTCCTCATTTTCTCCACCAACAGGAGTTACAGTTTGGGAATGAGGGTCTACATTATGGTCAGAACCTTCTGCGTCTGGTCCTGGATCCGACTCATAAAGATTCTGGGCATCAGTGCAGATCATTTCCTCGTCTGGATTCACAGAAGCGCTGGAGTCGACCTCTGATTCCCAGGCTATAGTATGAGTAAACAGCTCTGCAGACTCAACCATCTGTTCTACCTCATACTCAGATGGGCAGCTGGAGATTTGGGAGCTGTGAGGAAGCAAGTGCGATTGGGGTGACACCTTTGAGGACTGGAGTATTTGTGATGTTGAAGTTGATGTGGAGGAGAGCCCACTTAAAGGAGCACTTGATATCCGTTGAAGCACCTGCTGTATTTGTGCCTCATCTGGAATTTGTAGCGATTGGCGTGGCCGTAAGAAAGGGATCTTATCACATTGTCCGCTAAAAGAAGTAGACATTTTAGTTTGGCTGGAAGATGGTCTTTCTTCGGCAGATGTTACTGTTGCTTTAACACCTACCCCACGGACACAACCTTTTTTCCCCTTCCCAACACGCCTATTCCCCTTTCCACCAGCAGCAGGCCTTTTTCCACTCATTTTGGTGGTTAACTAATTCACAACTCTGGAGTTGTTTGCACAAAAAAACAATGGATGGGAACCGAGCAGAGCTGAGTGGCCAAACTGTGGTATTAGGCCAAAACTATTGGCTGGGTTAGATGCAGAAAAAAATTATATTCAATTTGCAACCTGATGGAGGTCTGTATAGATGGATTAATAGAACAAGTCCCACACACAGCTAGAAGCCCAATATTTTTTCAGAGGTAGATGCAGAAAAAAATATATTCAGTTTGCAACCTGATGGAGGTCTGTATAGATGGATTAATAGAACAAGTCCCACACACAGCTAGAAGCCCAATATTTTTTCAGAGGTAGATGCAGAAAAAAATATATTCAGTTTGCAACCTGATGGAGGTCTGTATAGATGGATTAATAGAACAAGTCCCACACACAGCTAGAAGCCCAATATTTTTTCAGAGGTAGATGCAGAAAAAAATATATTCAGTTTGCAACCTGATGGAGGTCTGTATAGATGGATTAATAGAACAAGTCCCACACACAGCTAGAAGCCCAATATTTTTTCAGAGGTAGATGCAGAAAAAAATATATTCAGTTTGCAACCTGATGGAGGTCTGTATAGATGGATTAATAGAACAAGTCCCACACACAGCTAGAAGCCCAATATTTTTTCAGAGGTAGATGCAGAAAAAAATATATTCAGTTTGCAACCTGATGGAGGTCTGTATAGATGGATTAATAGAACAAGTCCCACACACAGCTAGAAGCCCAATATTTTTTCAGAGGTAGATGCAGAAAAAAATATATTCAGTTTGCAACCTGATGGAGGTCAGTATAGATGGACTAATACAACAAGTCCCACACACAGCTAGAAGCCCAATATTTTTTCAGAGGTAGATGCAGAAAAAAATATATTCAGTTTGCAACCTGATGGAGGTCTGTATAGATGGATTAATAGAACAAGTCCCACACACAGCTAGAAGCCCAATATTTTTTCAGAGGTAGATGCAGAAAAAAATATATTCAGTTTGCAACCTGATGGAGGTCTGTATAGATGGATTAATAGAACAAGTCCCACACACAGCTAGAAGCCCATTATTTTTTCAGAGGTAGATGCAGAAAAAAATATATTCAGTTTGCAACCTGATGGAGGTCTGTATAGATGGATTAATAGAACAAGTCCCACACACAGCTAGAAGCCCAATATTTTTTCAGAGGTAGATGCAGAAAAAAATATATTCAGTTTGCAACCTGATGGAGGTCTGTATAGATGGATTAATAGAACAAGTCCCACACACAGCTAGAAGCCCAATATTTTTTCAGAGGTAGATGCAGAAAAAATATATTCAGTTTGCAACCTGATGGAGGTCTGTATAGATGGATTAATAGAACAAGTCCCACACACAGCTAGAAGCCCAATATTTTTTCAGAGGTAGATGCAGAAAAAAATATATTCAGTTTGCAACCTGATGGAGGTCTGTATAGATGGATTAATAGAACAAGTCCCACACACAGCTAGAAGCCCAATATTTTTTCAGAGGTAGATGCAGAAAAAAATATATTCAGTTTGCAACCTGATGGAGGTCAGTATAGATGGACTAATACAACAAGTCCCACACACAGCTAGAAGCCCAATATTTTTTCAGAGGTAGATGCAGAAAAAAATATATTCAGTTTGCAACCTGATGGAGGTCAGTATAGATGGACTAATACAACAAGTCCCACACACAGCTAGAAGCCCAATATTTTTTCAGAGGTAGATGCAGAAAAAAATATATTCAGTTTGCAACCTGATGGAGGTCTGTATAGATGGATTAATAGAACAAGTCCCACACACAGCTAGAAGCCCAATATTTTTTCAGAGGTAGATGCAGAAAAAAATATATTCAGTTTGCAACCTGATGGAGGTCAGTATAGATGGACTAATGCAACAAGTCCCACACACAGCTAGAAGCCCAATATTTTTTCAGAGGTAGATGCAGAAAAAAATATATTCAGTTTGCAACCTGATGGAGGTCAGTATAGATGGACTAATACAACAAGTCCCACACACAGCTAGAAGCCCAATATTTTTTCAGAGGTAGATGCAGAAAAAAATATATTCAGTTTGCAACCTGATGGAGGTCTGTATAGATGGATTAATAGAACAAGTCCCACACACAGCTAGAAGCCCAATATTTTTTCAGAGGTAGATGCAGAAAAAAATATATTCAGTTTGCAACCTGATGGAGGTCTGTATAGATGGATTAATAGAACAAGTCCCACACACAGCTAGAAGCCCAATATTTTTTCAGAGGTAGATGCAGAAAAAAATATATTCAGTTTGCAACCTGATGGAGGTCTGTATAGATGGATTAATAGAACAAGTCCCACACACAGCTAGAAGCCCAATATTTTTTCAGAGGTAGATGCAGAAAAAAATATATTCAGTTTGCAACCTGATGGAGGTCTGTATAGATGGATTAATAGAACAAGTTCCACACACAGCTAGAAGCCCAATATTTTTTCAGAGCTAGATGCAGAAAAAAATTATATTCAATTTGCAACCTGATGGAGGTCAGTATAGATGGACTAATAGAATGATGCTATGCCCAAAAGATTTTACTTAACTAGGTGCAGTAAAAAAATTGGTATTCTATACACAGGTGGTATATCTTGCAACACAGATAGGCTACTCCACTGACTAACACACTCTGCAATAGGCCAAAAAGGATTAGCTTTGCTAGATTCAGCCAAATGCTGTGAAAAAAACTTGCACAGCACTGGCACAGACCTGCCTGGCAAAAACTGATAGGAACTGATGTAACCTAGTCCTGAAAAGGACTCCAATTACAATTAGTCTTTACTCCCACAATCTATCTATTTAAGAACACAGACCTGCCTGATAAAAGTCGTAGGAAATGCTGTAACCTAGTCCTTAAAAGGACTGCAATCACAACTATTCCCTACTCCCAAGCTATCTGTAGATTTGTGCGAAAATTGGCTTGAAATTAACAAGGTATAGCGCACACAGCAACAGCGGTGCCGTCTAACACGCAGCTGCAGCAGTGAGAAAATGGTGGCGACGGGGAAAATGGCTTGGTCTTATAGGGCAAGGACATGTGACATACACTGCCAATGACACATGCCCTTGCTTGTGTGAAAAAAAGCACTTCGCTCCGTGTGTGCGCTGCTGATAGGCTGACAGATTGCACCTCCCCACTGCAAATGCGGGAAAGAGAAAAAAAAATGGAGATCTTCATTGTTCCTGCAGAGATCCATCCCCTGCCCCTCCCCCCACCCCGCTGTACACTCATACTGCGTATTAACATTAATTTTCATCATTACTGAGAAAAAATCCAGTTATGATTTTGGTGCACGAACAGTTATCGAACATAACCTCGAACAGCCGAATTTTTCTCAAATTGTTCGTGTTCGCCGAACGGCTTGAACACCGCCCAAAACAGCTCGAATTTGAGATTGGCGAACAGTTCGAGTAGAACAACGCTCATCTCTAACCAAGACGCACTGGTGCATTCCATCATGTTCTCCATTCCAACCGAGAGCAGTGCTGCTACTGCTTTACAAAGCAGCTCAGTGTGTCGAGGCAGTGGAGGAAGCTCTGCACAAAGAGGGAGCAGAAGCAGCGCCTCAGCACAAGGCAAGACCAGTATGGCCGAAATGTGGCAAAGTTTTGTGTCCCCGCCGCCACAAATGTCTACACCATCACAGACGGCTCCAGTCAGCAGGAGGCAACGTTTCCGTCAGATGGTGACAGACTACATGTCTTGCCCTCTTAGTGTACTCCCAGACGGCTCTTCTCCCTTCAAGTTTTGGGTCTGTAAGCTAGATACATGGCCAGAGCTAAGTCAGTATGCATTGGAGGTGCTAGCTTGCCCTGCTGCTAGTGTATTATCGGAACCCGGCTTTAGTGCCGCAGGTGGTGTACTAACAGACCGTCTCATGCGACTATCCTCCGATAACGTTGACCAGCTTACTTTTCTCAAAATGAACAAGGCCTCTCACGAATTTGCCAGTCCTCTTCCAGAATAAATAATTGTTGGCAAAAGTATCCAGGTCTCCTGTTCTGTTCATGTTTCTACCACCTGAACTGTAATCCCTGAGCTCCAACACCGCCAGTTGGCGCTCGGAAGTGCCGTCTGCACAGTCAACACTTGCTGCCGTGTCATTGGGGTTCAGTAACGTCAGCTGTTCCCCGGCTGTGCGGACGGCAATTTCTCCTGCTCTGTCCACATTCTCACTACTACAGATTTTAAAGTTGCTCCAATTACACCTCTGGCTCCTCTGTTTTCAGTATTATCCCTGAGCTCCAACACCGCCAGTTGGTGCTCGGAAGTGCCGTCTGCACAGTCAACACTTGCTGCCGTGTTATTGGGGTTCAGTAACGTCAGCTGTTCCCCTGCTGTGCGGGCGGCAATTTCTCCTGCTCTGTCCACATTCTCACTACTACTGATTTTAAAGTTGCTCCAATTACACCTCTGGCTCCTCTGTTTTCAGTATTATCCCTGAGCTCCAGCACCGCCAGTTGGTGCTCGGAAGTGCCGTCTGCACAGTCAACACTTGCTGCCGTGTTATTGGGGTTCAGTAACGTCAGCTGTTCCCCTGCTGTGCGGACGGCACTTTCTTCTGCTCTGTCCACATCCACTGTACTACTGATTTAAAACCTCCTCCAAATACACCTCTGGCTCCTCTGTTTTCAGTATTATCCCTGAGCTCCAACACCGCCAGTTGGCGCTCGGAAGTGCCGTCTGCACAGTCAACACTTGCTGCCGTGTCATTGGGGTTCAGTAACGTCAGCTGTTCCCCTGCTGTGCGGATGGCAATTTCTCCTGCTCTGTCCACATTCTCACTATTACAGATTTTAAAGTTGCTCCAATTACACCTCTGGCTCCTCTGTATTCAGTATTATCCCTGAGCTCCAACACCGCCAGTTGGTGCTCGGAAGTGCCGTCTGCACAGTCAACACTTGCTGCCGTGTTATTGGGGTTCAGTAACGTCAGCTGTTCCCCTGCTGTGCAGGCGGCAATTTCTCCTGCTCTGTCCACATTCTCACTACTACTGATTTTAAAGTTGCTCCAATTACACCTCTGGCTCCACTGTTTTCAGTATTATCCCTGAGCTCCAACACCGCCAGTTGGCGCTCGGAAGTGCCGTCTACACAGTCAACACTTGCTGCCGTGTTATTGGGGTTCAGTAACGTCAGCTGTTCCCCTGCTGTGCGGACGGCACTTTCTCCTGCTCTGTCCACATCCACTGTACTACTGATTTAAAACCTCCTCCAAATACACCTCCGGCTCCTCTGTTTTCAGTATTATCCCTGAGCTCCAACACCGCCAGTTGGCGCTCGGAAGTGCCGTCTGCACAGTCAACACTTGCTGCCATGTTATTGGGGTTCAGTAACATCAGCTGTTCCCCTACTGTGCGGACGGCAATTTCTCCTGCTCTGTCCACATTCTCACTACTACAAATTTTAAAGTTGCTCCAATTACACCTCTGGCTCCTCTGTTTTCAGTATTATCCCTGAGCTCCAACACCGCCAGTTGGCGCTCGGAAGTGCCGTCTGCACAGTCAACACTTGCTGCCATGTTATTGGGGTTCAGTAACGTCAGCTGTTCCCCTGCTGTGCGGACGGCAATTTCTCCTGCTCTGTCCACATTCTCACTACTACAGATTTTAAAGTTGCTCCAATTACACCTCTGGCTCCTCTGTTTTCAGTATTATCCCTGAGCTCCAACACCGCCAGTTGGCGCTCGGAAGTGCCGTCTGCACAGTCAACACTTGCTGCCGTGTCATTGGGGTTCAGTAACGTCAGCTGTTCCCCTGCTGTGCGGACGGCAATTTCTCCTGCTCTGTCCACATTCTCACTACTACAGATTTTAGAGTTGCTCCAATTACACCTCTGGCTCCTCTGTTTTCAGTATTATCCCTGAGCTCCAACATCGCCAGTTGGCTCTCGGAAGTGCCGTCTGCACAGTCAACACTTGCTGCCGTGTCATTGGGGTTCAGTAACGTCAGCTGTTCCCCTGCTGTGCGGACGGCAATTTCTCCTGCTCTGTCCACATTCTCACTACTACAGATTTTAAAGTTGCTCCAATTACACCTCTGGCTCCTCTGTTTTCAGTATTATCCCTGAGCTCCAACACCGCCAGTTGGCGCTCGGAAGTGCCGTCTGCACAGTCAACGCTTGCTCCAGTGTTATTGGGGTTCAGTAACGTCAGCTGTTCCCCTGCTGTGTGTCCGGCAAATTCTCCTGCTTTGTCCACATCCACTGTAGTACTGATTTAAAACTTGCTTCAATTACACCTCTGGCTCCACTCTGTTTTTAGTATTTACCCTGGGTTCCAGCACCGCCAGCTGGTTCTCGGTAGTTCCATTTGCTCTTGCACCTTCTACTACCCATCCGGGTTCCAGTACCGTCAGCTGGTTCTCGGCAGTGCCTTTGGATTAGGTGCTTCCTTCTCGGTATCCAAGTTCCACCAACGTCTGCTGGTTCTTGGTAGTGCTTTCTGGCACAGGTATCTCCTGCTTAGTAACCGAGTTCCAGTACCGTCAGCTGGTCTTCGGCAGTTCCATTGGCTCTTGTACCTTCTGCTACCCATCCGGGTTCCAGTACCGTCAGCTGGTCCTCGGTAGTTCAATTTGCTCTTGTACCTTCTACTATTCATCGGGGTTCCAGTACCGTCAGCTGGTTCTCGGCAGTGACTTTGGCACGTGTACTCCCTCCTGCCCAGCCTGGTTCTAGCACGCCAGCTGTTTCAGGGTAGTGTCAACGTCACTTTGCCTCCAATGCGTTGTCCTGTCGCGTTGCGGTCGGGTTAGCCGACTCTATGGTGCCTGCAGTTTAGGTGACTCCTATGTGGGCTGCGGGATCTGGCAATGAAGGCTGGTTCCATAGTGCCAATAGGACAACCACCCCCTGTAGGACTGTGGGTTTTGGTAACTTCGGCCGGCTCGCGGCCTTGAACTTTTTTTTACATGGGTACCTTCTGCTACCCATCCGGGTTCCAGTACCGTCAGCTGGTTCTCGGCAGTGCCTTTGGATTAGGTGCCTCCTTCTCGGTATCCAAGTTCCACCAACGTCTGCTGGTCCTTGGTAGTGCTTTCTGGCACAGGTACCTCCTGCTTAGTAACCGAGTTCCAGTACCGTCAGCTGGTCTTCGGCAGTTCCATTGGCTCTTGTACCTTCTGCTACCCATCCGGGTTCCAGTACCGTCAGCTGGTTCTCGGCAGTGTCTTTGGCACGGGTACTCCCTCCTGCCCAGCCTGGTTCCAGCACGCCAGCTGTTTCCGGGTAGTGTCAACGTCACTTTGCCTCCAATGCGTTGTCCTGTCGTGTTGCGGTCGGGTTAGCCGACTCTATGGTGCCTGCAGTTTAGGTGACTCCTATGTGCGCTGCGGGATCTGGCAATGAAGGCTGGTTCCATAGTGCCTATAGGACAAGCACCCCCTGTAGGACTGTGGGTTTTGGTAACTGCGGCCGGCTCGCGGCCTTGAACTTTTTTTTACATGGGTACCTTCTGCTACCCATCTGGGTTCCAGTACCGTCAGCTGGTTCTCGGCAGTGCCTTTGGATTAGGTGCCTCCTTCTCGGTATCCAAGTTCCACCAACGTCTGCTGGTCCTTGGTAGTGCTTTCTGGCACAGGTACCTCCTGCTTAGTAACCGAGTTCCAGTACCGTCAGCTGGTCTTCGGCAGTTCCATTGGCTCTTGTACCTTCTGCTACCCATCCGGGTTCCAGTACCGTCAGCTGGTCCTCGGTAGTTCCATTTGCTCTTGTACCTTCTGCTACCTATCCGGGTTCCAGTACCGTCAGCTGGTTCTCGGCAGTGACTTTGGCATGGGTACTCCCTCCTGCCCAGCCTGGTTCCAGCACGCCAGCTGTTTCCGGGTAGTGTCAACGTCACTTTGCCTCCAATGCGTTGTCCTGTCGTGTTGCGGTCGGGTTAGCCGACTCTATGGTGCCTGCAGTTTAGGTGACTCCTATGTGGGCTGCGGGATCTGGCAATGAAGGCTGGTTCCATAGTGCCAATAGGACAAGCACCCCCTGTAGGACTGTTGGTTTTGGTAACTGCGGCCGGCTCGCGGCCTTGAACTTTTTTTTACATGGGTACCTTCTGCTACCCATCCGGGTTCCAGTACCGTCAGCTGGTTCTCGGCAGTGCCTTTGGATTAGGTGCCTCCTTCTCGGTATCCAAGTTCTGCTGGTCCTTGGTAGTGCTTTCTGGCACAGGTACCTCCTGCTTAGTAACCGAGTTCCAGTACCGTCAGCTGGTCTTCGGCAGTTCCATTGGCTCTTGTATCTTCTGCTGCCCATCCGGGTTCCAGTACCGTCAGCTGGTTCTCGGTAGTTCCTCAGCTTTCTTGTACCTTCTGCTACATTTCCAAGTTCAAGCTTTTTGAAATGGTTCTTGGTAATCACTCTGGATCTCCCTGACGAGGACCCTGAAGACGAGGACCCTGAAGACCAACCCTAAGAAGACGAGGACCCCGAAGACAACGACCCTGAAGACGAGGACCCTGAAGACCACCCCGAAGAAGACGAGGACCCTGAAGACCACCCCGAAGAAGACGAGGACCCTGAAGACCACCCCGAAGATGACGAGGACCCCGAAGACGAGGACCCAGAAGACCAACCCGAAGAAGACGAGGACCCCGAAGATGAGGACCCCCGAAGACGACGACCCTGAAGACCACCCCGAAGAAGACCAAGAAGATGACCCTGAAGAAGTTGACCAAGAGGACAAAGAAGAGAAGACAAGCACCAAGATACAGAAGAACAAGAGACAGAAAACCAAGAAGCAAAAATACAAGAAGCTGCAGAACAAAAAGTGGAAGAACATTAAGCATAAGACTAAAAATCAGAGCAAAAGATAATATCTAAATTATAAGCAGAAGATGACTAAGCAGTGTATGGGGGTGAGTCCGTTCCTCCTCGTGGTGCCCCTGGAAAAGACCTGCTGCTGCAGGCCAAACTGAAC
Organism: Phyllobates terribilis; assembly: GCF_046119375.1. Lineage (NCBI taxonomy): Eukaryota > Metazoa > Chordata > Amphibia > Anura > Dendrobatidae > Phyllobates > Phyllobates terribilis. The sequence continues at coordinate 502,533,332 of NW_027362761.1, read as the reverse complement.
GCGAACAAATCCTGTTGGAAATCTTTTGTGACGGGCAGAACGAAAGGTGTAATGTCCAACCTTTTATAGATAACAACTACAGGAATGCCTGTCACAAATAAGAATATGATGAAGAAGAAGAATATGAAGAAGATGAAGAAGTAGAATATGAAGAATGTAAAAAAAAAGAATAATACGAAGAAGGTGAAGAAGAAGAAGATGAAGAAGGTGAAGAAGAAGAGGATGAAAAAGATGCTGAGGATGATGAAGGAGAAAGTGTGGGAGAAGTAAAAAAGAAGGTGAAGAGCATGGAAGTAGTGAAGCATAAATATCTGACAAAATATAAAAATACTTAACATAGTCAATATTTCCGTAACTCAGAACGTCTTAAAAAAATATTAATTCCTGCTATTCCATTTGATTGGGCTAAACCTCTATGCCTTTATTGTCTCCCCCACCTCCCCCAATACATTCTACATTATTCTTAGTTGTTTTCCTTCATGTAGAATTAACCTACAAGGAAAGAAAGGGTTTATTTTCATTCCGATATTTCTGTCCCATTGACTTGCATTGGTTTCCGGTATCGGAATCGGCGATATCCGATACTTTTTCGGTATCGGTCCGATCCAATCCGATCCGATATTTCCCGATATCGGAAGGTATCGCTCAACACTAGTCAATATACCTCTCTCAAAACTCGAGTAATTGTTCTCCTCCCTCCCCAGACATTTACTGACTAGTGTAAAAAGAAGATGCTCCACAATTGTAGACATGGCCCTGTCCCAACTATTTTGAGATTTGTTGCTGCCATCAATTTCTAAATAAGTTAATTATTTTCAAATTAAACAAGAAAAATGTTTAATGTTCAACTTCTAATATGTGTTCTATGGCCTGTTGGGAATAAAATATGGCTATAAGCAGGGGCGGGCTGAGCCACGGGGCAAGGGAGGAATATGCCACCCTGGCCTGTCCCCGAGCAGCTTTTTACTGTCGCCAGGGGACTAGCACTGAATCTTTGAATATGTTTAGCTGCCAAATCGGCCACATCACAGAGATGCAGACATAACCACTGCACGCTGTATGACCTGCGTCTGTGAAGTGAGGTTACAAAGCGGGACTGGGGCTGCTTCATCCTGCTGAAGAGGAGCTCATGGATTGCAGATCTCAGTGGATAATTATGAGGTTGTAACGTGGCATTGGGTGGTAGCCATGGGTGAGGTACTCGTCTGTTGCGTCGTAGGGGCGGTATGCCCATGCATGCCGTATGTAACTGATGACACTGGTTTGCCAGGACCAGATGTTAACCAGTTCATGAAAGAGACCACCATTTCCTAACAAACAAAGCTTTACTAAACAGCCATTTTGTGGCAACTATATATACAGGATAGCGGGCACACAACTTCTCGCACGTTTCTTCATTAATACACAGCATCTCAATAAACAGTCTCGTTACTTTCTCAGCCTCACACATTTCTGCCTCCACTGGTCTCATTTCTGTCACCACCACCCAGCTTAACACCACAGTACAGATTACAGAAAGTAATTTCCTCTTTCTGCGGTTCCGTATCTGAATCTTCTCTCTCTGACGCTTAGGGATCTCCCGCCCCGGACACTCACTTCATCTCACTTTTATTCTGTCCTGGCCCATTACCTTTAAGAGCTGTAAGTTACTTGGGCCTGACCTCCTTTCTCTCTTGCCAAAAAACACCCGCTGCATATGGCCTTGCTGAGCACTCAGACCAAACGTCTTCTCTAGTTGCAAGCTAAGCCCTGTCTGGTCACTACCAGGAAGCCCTCTCTTATCCTTCCCCTCCCTGGGCTAGTGCCAACACTTAACTATGTCTTACCCTACTCACTGTCTGTTGCTGGGCAGAACTCAGCTTACAGCTAACAGTATAGTGCAAAACACTAGAATGCATCACAACACAATTCACATTACACATCACCCTCACACATTACACTTTACATTGTACACAGCACTGATGTCTTCAAGAAGGAACAGGGCAATATGACCATCTCTTTACAAGGTAATCTTAATGCCGAGGCAGGGGGTCTCCAGTGGGGAGATAGCAGGACGCTGCTCACATCCTGATCAGTTTAGACAGGATTGTATATTGTCAGGTCAGGGGTCACTCTGCTAGGGCTCAGTGCATGAGTTATTCCAAGAGTCTTTGATGGATCAGGTCACTCTGTTAGTGCCAGGTCTTTGGCTCTAGTGTCCTGTGATCTGTGGGAGAGTTCAGCCTGCAGCAATAACTCACGCTGAGCCCTAGCAGAGACCACAAACATTACTGCACAAAATCCTGCACTGACTGATTAACCCTGAACCTACAGGACATCATAGATTATGCTATATGGCTCCATATATAATATATGAGGTCTTGTAGGCATGTCCAGGTGTGATTAGTACACTGCATATAATATTATATATCTCTGTACATAATATATAGCACATGTAGTATACAGATAAGCCCCCCACAGCCCCACTATCAATATTTGGTCAGTTTTCGGTCAATATTTTTTCTCGGGAGTGGGAGACAAAACCAGGACTAGGTGATAAATGCAAAATTGGTGCACTTGTTTATATTATACCTTTTCTCTGATTGTTCCTGTCATAGAAAAATTGAAAATCTTTTCTTCTCCCCTGTCATAAATATTAAGAATTCTTTCTCCCTCTGAAGCCCCTCTCACTCCTCCTTTATCCCCCGTTTGTCGTAGGAGAGCTGACAGTTCAGCATCTGTCTCTCTGCAAATTATCACCTACAGTAGAAGTGACTTGTAAAGCTACAACCTAATTAAAATGTGATTGGTCTTTCTCCCTGGCAGAAACAGGGGGTGATTAGACACAGGCTGAGATCAATTTACACGTAACTGTTGGAGCTTTATTCCCGGGATGTCAAAGGGAGTTTTAGCCGAAGCCCCAGTCTGGCAGGAGCCGATATGAAATATGGAATAACTGTTCCATAATTTTGATAATAACGGGACCTATACTTTTTAGTGGCAGGGTCAGCCAAGGAGCAATATGCTTATGTTTCCATAGCTGTAATCCCTTCCAGGGGGCTGTGGCACTAAAGTAACAAATAGCACAGCACTGCTATGCCATGTGTGGTCTCTACGGAAAGGCAAATTCATAACGGAAAAAATGGCATTGCTTGCAAGATTCTGCGAGGGATAAGTTATCGAGGAAGTTAGCGTTTTTAATAAAAATGTGCAGGCTGGAGACCAGCCCCATGATGTCAGCACAGGGGGTGTGGATAGGTCTCTCCCTTCAGCATAAAATAGTTTGCTGAGGTTGGAGCAGTACTCATTGCAGGCAGTATATGTATCATAAGTAAGGGGTCACGTTCCGCTGAATGGTCACAGTAGAGCTCCCCTCCAACTATATTGAGTCGTCTCTGCGAACGTATAGTAAGTTTCTTCTTTAAACCTGTTTTATTTTGTGTAACTGCTTATGTATTGTAATGTCTCCTTTGTTAAATCTTGTATATTTTTCCTAAACACTGCCTCCTTTTTGGATTAAATATAAAATTTAATAGCTCTGTTTCTTTTGTCCTGTAATCGTTCCCTCCCCGAAGCCATATGCTACCAGAACCCAGGTGTTCGGCCAGGCCTGTACTATATTTCAAACTCGGCCAGTGGTGGCAGCGAATAATATTAATAATCGGGCTATCGTTAAGCTGATAGTGACTGTACGTAGGGCGTAAACACATATTCCATGCATTGGAATCCAGAGGTGTGATGCCATACGCTCACTGGTTGCTTGCCGATAACTACGTAGAGAGTAGTGGGGACTGTGTGCTAGCGGATCCCTGACGAAATCCTTGACATAGTGACGACACGGTGAGATATTGTGTGATCTCCCCGGTGTCATCTCTGAGGAATCCCTGACAGTTCCTCACCTGGTTTTGGCTCCCACTCCTGAGAAAAAATACCCAATACTGACCAAATACTAATAGTGGGGCCGTGGCCTTAGTCTGATATACTGTAATGCAGGCATCGGATGTTTTACAAAATGCACATTGTTGCATAACATTAGATGTCTGTATCACATTATGTCACGTACCAGTCATGTATTCTCCTATATACTGTATGTGGTGTACTGTGTGCACAGACATCAGATGTTATATACAGGATAATATGTGACTGGTATATAATTATTATTATTTATTATTATAGCGTCATCAATTCCATGGCGCTTTACATGTGGAAAGGGGGTATATATAACAAACAATAAGTACCATAATTTGAACAAAAGCGAGTCACCGGCTGGTACAGGAGGAGAGAGGACCCTGCACGCAAGGGCTCACAATCTATAAGGGATGGGTGAGGATACAGTAGGTGAGGATAGAGCTGGTCTTGCAGTGGTAGGGTGGAGCGGTGGTTACTATAGGTTGTAGGCTTATTGAAGAGGTAGGTCTTCAGGTTCCTTTTGAAGGTGTCAACGGTAGGCAAGAGTCTGATATGTTGGGGTAGAGAGTTCCAGAGTTGGGGGGATGCATGGGAGAAATCTTGTATGCGATTGTGAGAAGAGGAGATAAAAGGGAAGTAGAGCAGGAGATCTTATGAGGATCTGAGGTTGTATGCAGGTAAGTACAGGGAGACTAGATCACAGATGTATAGAGGAGACAGGTTGTGGATGGCTTTGTATGCCAAGGTTAGGGTTTTGAACTGCAGTGTCTGGGCATTGGGGAGCCAGTGCAGGGATTGACAGAGGGGAGAGGTCAGGAAATAGCGGGGTGACAGGTGGATTAGTTGGGCAGCAGAGTTTGGTGTAGCATCGGCGTCTCTGCCTCGTACTAGGCAGAGACGCCTTCCCTCTCACCTCCCCGCTCCTGGCGCGGCGTCCTCCAGCGCTTCTCTCCCCGCTGCTTCCGGCACGCACTCCTTCCCCGGCAGCGTGCTTAGGGCGCGCGCGCTCCCCCTCTCTTAAAGGGACCGCGCGCGCCGTCCTAAGGAGTCCCCGGCCAATTGCCGGAGGACCTCCCATATATAAGGCACCTCCTCCAAAATGGAGGTGCCCGAGCAATGTTGTTGCAAAGCCTTCACTCTGCTTCAGCCCTCAGGTCCCGTTGCCAGTGACCTGCCAGTCACCTGCCTGATTCCTGCCTGTTACCTGCCAGTCATCTGCCAGATTCCTGCTTGATACCTGCCTGATATCCGCTTACCAGCTTGCAAGCCTGCGGTCCGACGGTCTGCTCTCTGACACCTGTCAGTCTGTCTATGGACCAGCCTGCCCGCTCACCTGGGAGCGCTCACCTGCTACCTGCCTGCTAGCCTACCTGGAGGCTCTGCCGTCACTTGCCGTGACCACCTGCCTGTCCAGAGACTCTTGCCCGCTCACCTGGGAGCGTCCACCCGCTACCTGTCTGCTAGTCTACCTGGAGGTTCTGCCGTCACTTGCCGTGACCACCTGCCTGTCCAGAGACTCTCGCCCGCCCACCTGGGAGCGTTCACCAGCCACCAGCCCGCTGCCCTTCTACCCAGAGACTGTCCCTGTCACTTGCCGTGACTACCTGCCCCTCTACCCAGAGACTGTCCCTGTCACTTGCCGTGACTACCTGCCCGTCTTCCCTGGGAGCCACCCGCTTCCTTACAAGGACTGCCCCCTTGTATAGTTGCACAGAGGTTCCGCCTCCCAGACCCGTTACAGTTTGCTCGGGCCATGGAACCCGGTGGCCCCCAGATCTCCGATCTGCACCAGGAAGTCTTACGTCAGAAAACTCAGCAGGAGGTGGTACTGTCCTATCTACGGTCCGTTAACTCTCGTCTAGGCGCCTTGTGTGACTTGTCTATGTCTACCTCTGGTCCAGCCGTGCCCATTCCTGCGGTACCGCAATCCAGTCCCTTCATGGTACCCGACTATGGACCTCGGCTTCTGGCACCTCCACGCTTTGCCGGCGAACCTACTTTAGCTCGGGGTTTCATAAACCAGTGCACCCTGCACTTTGAGCTATTGGCATACCAGTTCATCTCCGACCGGGCCAAGGTGGCCTTCATCATGTCCCATCTCACTGGGGAGGCATTGGCATGGCTAAATCCCCTGTGGGAGAGAGGGGATCCCCTGGTGTCCGACCTGCCGTCTTTCCTCGCTGCTTTCCGGAAAGTCTTCGATGAACCTGGACGGAAAACCTCTTCTGCCTCCTCTCTGCTACGTCTCCGCCAAGGGAGTCTCACCGTGGGCCAATATGCCATACGGTTCCGCACCCTCGCTTCTGAGCTTGCCTGGGAAAATGAGGCTCTGGTGTCCGTCTTCTGGGAGGGTCTTTCCGGTCGGATTAAGGACGAGTTAGCTAGCTGGTCGGGACATTCCTACCACTCTGGATGACCTGGTGTCACTAGCTACCCGGATTGGCATCCGGTTCCAAGAACGTGTCAAAGAGACTACCTGGGAGAAAGACTTCTCTGCTCCTACTTCCCTGAGACCTGCCTCTCAATCAGTCACTCCGCGGGCGCTCTCGCCTGAACCTATGCAGATCGACCAGACCAAGATGGTCAGATCTCGCCAAGAATCTCGTCGAGCCGAGGGAAGTGGTTTCTATTGTGGCAGTATGGAGCACTTCATCCGTTCCTGCCCGGAGAAGCCGGGAAATGCCAGTGTCTAGGACCGCTCGGAGAGGTTGTCCTAGACAAAAGTAAGCCCTCTCCGTCTCTGACTTTACCGGTCTCTATTGCTTGGGGAGAAAACCGTCACTTTGAACTCGCCCACCTGGATTCTGGAACTGCTGGAAACCTCATCTCCCAGTCTCTGGTAGAGAGATACCGTATTCCCACCAAGTCCCTGGCTGAACCATTATCAGTCGCCTCCGTGGATGGAAAACTTCTTTCGGAGACCATCCTGCTCGTCACTGAACCCATAACCCTGCAGGTGGGAATGCTGCACTCTGAGGAAATCTCATTCCATGTATTGTCCGGACTTTCTCACTCCCTGTTGCTAGGTCTACCTTGGCTCCAGACACACGAACCCGTATTGAACTGGCCATCCGGTGAAGTACTCCGATGGGGTCCAGACTGCCATAGGACCTGCCTGGTTCCGGTCCGCCCAGCTCGCCCTCCGCCAACTCCAGCTAATTTACCAGGTCTCCCGGCTCCTTACTGGCCCTATGCGGACGTCTTCGGTAAGAAGGAAGCAGAGACGTTGCCACCCCATAGGCCATATGACTGCCCGATCGACCTGGTACCTGGCACCACTCCTCTCCGTGGGCGTATCTACCCGTTGTCTGCAGCCGAGACCCGGGCCATGTCTGAGTACATTGAAGAGAATCTGGCTAGGGGATTTATCCGGAAATCTACCTCCCCGGCTGGAGCCGGATTCTTCTTTGTCAAAAAGAAAGACGGCTCGCTACGCCCCTGTATTGACTATAGAGGACTCAATCAGATCACGGTTAAAAATAAATACCCCCTTCCGCTCATCTCTGAGTTATTTGATCGTCTTAAAGCCGCCAGGATCTTCTCCAAGCTGGATCTACGTGGAGCGTATAACCTGGTCCGTATCCGTCAGGGAGACGAGTGGAAAACAGCATTTAATACCCGGGACGGACACTATGAGTACCGTGTGATGCCCTTCGGTCTCTGCAATGCTCCCGCCGTCTTCCAAGAACTGGTCAACGACATCTTCCGTGACCTTCTTTACTCCTGCGTGGTGGTATACCTGGACGACATCTTGGTCTTCTCTCCGGATCTTCCCACACACCGGAGGGATGTTCGTCAGGCCCTGCTTAGGCTCAGGCAGAACCACCTCTATGCTAAATACGAGAAGTGCCTTTTTGAGCAGACCTCTCTTCCTTTCCTGGGCTATGTTATCTCCCAGACAGTCTTGCGAATGGATCCCGAGAAGCTCTCTGCTGTCCTAAAGTGGCCCCGTCCGGAGTTCTTGAAGGCGATACAGCGATTCCTGGGCTTCGCTAATTACTATCGTCTCTTCATTCCTCACTTCTCGTCACGGACTGCGCCCATATCTGCGCTCACCCGTAAGGGAGCAAATCCCAAGGTATGGTCATCCGAAGCTGAGGAGGCCTTCCTTTCCCTGAAACAAGCCTTCCCCTCTGCCCCTGTGCTGCACCGTCCGGACTGCAACAAACAGTTCTACCTGGAGGTTGATGCCTCCTCCTCTGGAGCCGGAGCGGTGCTCACCCAGAAGTCTTCCTCCGGGAGAATGGTAACCTGCGGCTTTTTCTCTAAAATCTTCTCCTCCTCTGAGCGCAATTACTCCATAGGAGACCGAGAACTGCTTGCCGTTAAATTGGCGCTGGAGGAGTGGCGTTACCTGCTTGAAGGGGCTCTATACCCGGTGATCATCTATACGGATCACAAGAACCTGGCATATCTCCAAAATGCCCAGAGATTTAATCCATGTCAGGCCCGGTGGTCTTTGTTCTTTGCCCGCTTCGATTTCATCCTTCATTTCCGCCCGGCGGACAAAAATGTCAAAGCTGATGCCTTGTCCCGATCCTTCCTGTCCTCCGACCAAGAGGAGGAGCCTATGCACATTATCGACCCCTCCAAGGTGATGAATGTGGCCCCCTTGGATTTGACTCGTCTTCCACCCGGCAAGACGTTCGTGGCGCCCCCAGACCATGAGAGGGTTCTTCGCTGGAGTCATTCTTCTAAACTAGCTGGCCATGCCGGCCAAAAGAAGACCTTCCTACTCATTTCCCGGCATTACTGGTGGTCTAACCTGCGTAAGGATGTGGTAGACTTCGTCTCTGCCTGTTCATCTTGTGGCCGCAACAAAATTCCCAGACACTTACCAGCTGGTCATCTCCTGCCGCTTCCCATACCTGTTGCCCCGTGGCAACACATCGCTATGGACTTCATTACCGATCTTCCTGTCTCTGCCGGGTGTACTGTCATTTGGGTGGTCGCGGACCGCTTCTCTAAAATGGCCCACTTCATTCCCCTGCCTGGTCTTCCGTCTGCACCTGAGCTGGCTAAGGACTTTATTCGCCATATCTTCCGTCTCCATGGCCTACCCCTCCACATCGTGTCGGATCGAGGGGTTCAGTTTACCTCACGCTTCTGGAGAGCCGCATGTAAACTGCTGGACGTCACCGTGGACTTCTCCTCCGCTTACCACCCTCAGTCCAATGGTCAAGTGGAGTGGATCAATCAGATCCTTACCAGCTATCTCCGGCACTTTGTTAATGTCCACCATTCTGATTGGGTGGACCTCCTTCCTTGGGCCGAGTTCTCTTATAATAACCACGAGAGCGAATCCTCTTCCAAGTCCCCGTTCTTTATTGTCTATGGCCAGCACCCCCGGATTCCGCTTCCTGTCTCCGTTTCTGTGGACAACCCTGCTGCGGAGTCTCTTGTCAGCGAATTTTCTACTATTTGGGAGAGTACCAGGTCCGCTCTTCTTCTGTCCTCTGAGCGGATGCTGATAAGAGACGTCTGGATCCGCCTCAGTTCCGTCCGGGAGACAAGGTTTGGCTCTCGTCCAAACATGTGCGGCTCAAAGTACCCTCCTTCAAGTTGGGCCCTCGATTCATCGGTCCCTTCGTAGTCCTCAGGCAAATTAACCCTGTGGCGTACAAATTAAAACTCCCGGCCACCCTACGGATTCCCAACTCCTTCCACGTATCTCTCCTCAAACCCGTTGTCTTTAACTCTTTTTCCAATAATCCAGGTGCCCCTCCTGCTCCGGTTTCCGCTGATGACGTCTTTGAGGTAGAGAGTATTCTGGCCTCCAAGAGGGTAAGAGGAAAGACCTTTTTTCTGGTAGATTGGAAGGGGTTTGGTCCTGAGGAGAGAACTTGGGAACCCAGGGAGAACATCAACGCCCCGCTTCTCCTTGAAAAATTTCTTTCTGGCCAAAAAAAGAGGGGGCCTAAAGGGGGGGTACTGTAGCATCGGCGTCTCTGCCCCGTACTAGGCAGAGACGCCGTCCCTCTCACCTCCCCGCTCCTGGCGCGGCGTCCTCCAGCGCTTCTCTCCCCGCTGCTTCCGGCACGCGCTCCTTCCCCGGCAGTGTGCTTAGGGCGCGCGCTCCCCCTCTCTTAAAGGGACCGCGCGTGCCGTCCTAAGGAGTCCCCGGCCAATTGCCGGAGGACCTCCCATATATAAGGCACCTCCTCCAAAATGGAGGTGCCCGAGCAATGTTGTTGCAAAGCCTTCACTCTGCTTCAGCCCTCAGGTCCCGTTGCCAGTGACCTGCCAGTCACCTGCCTGATTCCTGCCTGTTACCTGCCAGTCATCTGCCAGATTCCTGCTTGATACCTGCCTGATATCCGCTTACCAGCTTGCAAGCCTGCGGTCCGACGGTCTGCTCTCCGACATCTGTCAGTCTGTCTATGGACCAGCCTACCCGCTCACCTGGGAGCGCTCACCTGCTACCTGCCTGCTAGCCTACCTGGAGGCTCTGCAGTCACTTGCCGTGACCACCTGCCTGTCCAGAGACTCTTGCCCGCTCACCTGGGAGCGTCCACCTGCTACCTGTCTGCTAGTCTACCTGGAGGTTCTGCCGTCACTTGCCGTGACCACCTGCCTGTCCAGAGACTCTCGCCCGCTCACCTGGGAGTGTTCACCAGCCACCAGCCCGCTGCCCTTCTACCCAGAGACTGTCCCTGTCACTTGCCGTGACTACCTGCCCCTCAACCCAGAGACTGTCCCTGTCACTTGCCGTGACTACCTGCCCGTCTTCCCTGGGAGCCACCTGCTTCCTTACAAGGACTGCCCCCTTGTATAGTTGCACAGAGGTTCCACCTCCCAGACCCGTTACAATTGGAGGGCTGTGAGCATATTAGAAGGGAGGCCACAGAGCAGGAGGTTGCAGTAGTCAAGGTGGGAGATGATGAGGGCATGCATTAGTGTTTTTGCAGATTCATGGTTGAGGAATGTGCGGATCCAGGAGATATTTTTGAGTTGGAGTCAGCAGGAAGTGGAAAGGGCTTGGATATGAGGTTTGAAGGCGAGATTAGAGTCAAGGGTTACCCTGAGGCAGCAAGCTTGCAGGACTGTGGAGAGTGAGCAGGCATTGACTTTGATGGATTGGTCAGTTGGGGGGGGTTGAATGAGATGGTGGAAAGATGATGAATTCGGTTTTATCCATGTTAAGTTTTAGAAATCTAGAAGAGACGAAAGATGAAACAGTGGACAGACATTGTGGGATTCTGGTTAGTAAGGAGGTGATATCAAGTCCGAAGAGGTAGATCTGTGTGTCATCAACATAGAGGTGATACTGAAAGCCGTGACACTGACAGATAGGTGGCGAGATGAGGAGGTGGTACGTGGGTGGGAGACACTGAATGTCCTGTCTGTTTGGTATGAGTTGATCCAAAATAGGGTCAAGTCTGTGATGCCAAGAGATGAGAGAGTCTGTAGTAAGAGGGAACGGTCTACTGTGTGTAAGGCAGATGACAGGTCCAGGAGGAGGAGGACAGAGTAATGGCAATTGGATTTGGCAGTTAGTAGGTCATTGGTGACTTTAGTCAGGGCAGTTTCAATGGAATGGTGCAGTCAGAAACCAGATTGTAAGTGGTCAAAGAGGGAGAAAGAGGAGAGGTGGGAGGACAGTTCAAGATGGACATGTTGTTCCAGTAGTTTTGAGGCATGGGGAGAAGTGATATGGGGTGATAGCTAGACAAAGAGGATGGATCAAGGGAAGGCTTTTTGAGGATGGGTGTGATCGAGGCATGTTGAAGCATGAGGGGAAGACACCAGTTGTTAGTGACAGGTTGAAGAGGTGGGTTAGGGTTGGGATGAAGACTGTGATAAGGTTTGGAATGAGGTGGGACAGGATTGGGTCACGTTCATAGGTAGTGAGATGTGATTTGGAGAGTAAAGAGGAAAGTTGATCTTCCGTGATGGCGGCAAAACTGCTTTTGGAGGAGGAGAGTTGAGTAGTTATGAGGAGGGGCTGTGGGGACTTTAGACAAAAGCTTTGCCTGATGTTGTCAATTTTCTGCTTGAAGAATGAGGCAAAGTCTTTAGCTGAGATGAGAGGAGAGGGGGTTTGCTGGGGGACGGAGGAGAAAATTGAAAGTACTGAATAGCTGTTTAGTGTTGTGAGACAGAGATGATATGAGAGATGAGAAGTAGGTTTGATTTGCTGCACTGAGTGTGGAAGCCCGTCTCAGTTCTTTAGTCAGGCTGGTATGCCAGGGTTGCCTGTTGATTGTGCAAGCTTTTCTATGTGAGAGGGGGCCGACAGATTCAACAGCTGCAGCTGCTGTGGTGTTATTATAAAGTGGCAGCAGCATCTGTGTAGAGAGATGGACAAGAGAGACTAGGTAACTGTAAGGGAACACCACCCTCTGCTAGAACAACCTGAAAGTGAAAGTAAAACAAACAATTGTGTTAGCAGAAACCAAATGGTGCTAGGAGATTTGCAGGGGGAACAACTTTGTGTGCTGGACCTGATCAAATGACTCAGAGGGTTTCCTGGGTATAAAAGCCCTGTGTACCAGATTGCAGGCGGCTTTTGGCGCCAAGAGAGAGCAAGGTGCAGATGTGCACAGGAGAAGATTCTGCAGCCAGAGATTTGGTGCCAGGCTGCAGAGTGAAGCAGACATGCTTCCAGAGGTATCGCAGAGCCCAGCGCGACAGGCCTCAGCCAGAGGCTTGCGTCGCCTAAGTGCCGGATGCTACCTGATAAGGGCCGGACCCCTCACAGAAGTGCCCCAAGTTCTGCTCATGTTGGCCAGAGCCAGGACCTGCGCTCTGCAATGATTAAGTTCCTGGTATCCGACGTCACCTGTCAAGAGCCAAGGTCTGGACCCCTTAGCCCAAGCTTGAGGGACTACTGTTGACAGTTAACCCGAGAATAGCTGAGAGAAGACTGTGACAGGAGAGATGAGCCAGCAGTAGCAGAAGAAAAGCGCGAGTGGGCAGGCCCATCACTTCCAACTTTCACCTACAGTACCAGGGACAGTTGAGATTAAAACTTGAGGTTGGGAGGGGGCCGGTTGGTGCATGGGAGACTCAACAGGACCTGATTGACTACATCCAGAAGAGACTTTCGGCCTGGCGGAAAGAACCGGTGACCACCGATAGGGCCATATAGATAGAAAGAGAACTCACGTGGTGACTCCTACGACTGGGTGCGTCACATTTTTGCAAAGAACTTTACTGTTACTTACTGAAAATACTTCTTATCGTTATTCCAAGTTATTGTTGATTCCATTGTTACTAACCCCTTTAAAATAATTGTTATATCTATAAAGTAGTTATATCAATCCCTACCTGCTTCCGCCTCGTGGTTTCTGAGCCTTGCATTCCGGCACCTGTGTTACATCTGAATCATGTAAGGAATTTATATCTGTAAGAGGGAGAAGGGATTCAGAGAGTGACTGTAGGTCGAGGTGTTTGAGATTTCTGCAAGGGTGTGTAAGTTTGTGGACTGGGGATTGTGGACCTGGAGAGGAGCGGGAAGAGAAAGTGAGTAAATTGTGGTCAAAAAGAGGTAGAGGTGAGTTAGAGAGGTTAGATAGAGAACAGAGGCGATTGAAAATGAGGTCCAGTGTGTGACCATCTTTGTGAGTGGCTGCGAAAGACCATTGAGCGAGGCCGAAGGAGGAAGTGAGGGATAGAAGCTTAGAGACAGCTGAGTGGGAAGTGTCAATGGGGATGTTGAAGTCACCCATGATAATAGTGGGGATGTCAGCGAAAAGGAAATGAACTAGCCAATGTATTATCTGATGTCTGTAGTTACAGTACATATACCAGTCATATATTCTCCTGTATAGACCATCTGATTTCTGTACTCATTATATAATATATAACAGTCACATATTATCCTGTATATAATATCTGATGTCTGTAGTCACAGTATAATATCTACTAGCTACTAGTGTTGAGCGATACCTTCCGATATCAGGAAATATCGTATCGGATTGGATCGGGCCGATACCCAAAAAGTATCGGATATCGCCGATTCCGATACCGGAAACCAATGCAAGTCAATGGGACACAAATATCGGAATGAAAATAAACCCTTTCTTTCCTTGTAGGTTAATTCTACATGAAGTAAAACAACTAAGAATAATGTAGAATGACATGAAAAGCCGGCAATTCATCAGCGGCATACACCGGTACCCGACAATTTACAACAGAAAGAATAGAGCATCACACATAGATTAGATAGATAGAAACATGTCAGTCACATATATATGAAGTACAGTGACAGTGTTGCTTACTGTACTTGTCATTTAGTGTAAAGGATTTATTAAAAAAAATATTAGTGTTTTCGTGCACCGTCTCTTTAAAAAAGCCGGCCGGCAATTCAGCATCTGTACCCCACAATTTATAACAGAAAGAATAGAGCTTCACACATAGATTAGATAGATAGAAACATGTCAGTCACATATATATGAAGTACAGTGACAGTGTTGCTTACTGTACTTGTCATTTAGTGTAAAGGATTTATTTAAAAAAATAATAGTGTTTTCATGCACCGTCTCTTTAAGAAAGCCGGCCGGCAATTCAGCATCTGTACCCGACAATTTAGAACAGAAAGAATAGAGAATCACACATAGATTAGATAGATAGAAACATGTCAGTCACATATATATGAAGTACAGTGACAGTGTTGATTACTGTACTTGTCATTTAGTGTTAAAATAAAGGATTTATTTAAAAAAAAATTGGCGTGGGGTTCCCCTTAATTTTAGGCTCTAGCGGAGGTTAAGCAGACAGCTGGGGCAAATGTTTGAAGCCTGGGAAGGGGGTAATACCCACGGAGCTTCCCAGGCTACTAATATCAGCCCCCAGCTGAATACCTAGCCTTTACTAGCTATTAAAATGGGGGAACCCCCCCAAAAAAATAACGTGGGGTCCCCCCTAATTTAATAGCTAGCACAGGCTAGGCAGACAGCTGGGGGCTGATATTAATAGCCCAGGAAGGGTGCCATGAATATTGGCCCCCTCCCAGGCTAGAAACACCAGCCGTCAGCCGCCCCAGAAATGGCGCATCCATAGGATGCGCCAATTCTGGCACTTAGCCTCGCTCTTCCACGCTGCCCTGGTGCGGTGGCAGGGGGTAATAGGGTTGGGGTTGATGTCAGCTTATAATGCCAGCTGACATCAAGCCCAGGTTAGTAATGGAGAGGCGTCTATAAGACACCCCCATTACTAACCCCATAGTCAAAGTTAAAAGAAAACACAAACACCCAGAATAAAGTCCTTTAATTGAAATAAAGACACAATTCTTTATTGTTCTAAATTAAACCATACTTACCATCACGCCCATTCCAGCTGAAGCCAACGATCTCCTGCAATAAAAGAAAAATAATAAAGCAACCTCATCCTTACCTTTCGATGGTTCCCAGGACAGCTCCAGCTCTGCTACATCGAGATGACAGGATGGACCGCAGCAGAAAGCTGCCATCCAGCCTGTCATCCCGCGGACACTGAGAAGCGCAGGCATGCTTGCGCTCCTCAGTGTCTCTCTGTGACGTCATCCAGATGAGCCGAGTTCATGTCCAATGAACTCAGCTCACCTCATGCACGTCACTGACAGCGTGGGAAAGTTCTCCTGCACTCAGCGCTTCAGCGTGAGAATTCTCCCACGCTGTCAGTGACATACATGAGGTGAGGTCATGTCCAATGAACTCAGCTCACCTCATGCACGTCACTGACAGTGTGGGAAAATTCTCACGCTGAAGTGCTGAGTGCAGGAGAATTTTCCCACGCTGTCAGTGACGTACATGAGGTGAGCTGAGTTCATTGGACATGACCTCGGCTCATCTTTATGCCGTCACAGCCAGACATTGAGGAGCACAAGCATGCCTGCGCTTCTCAGTGTCTGCGGGATGATAGGATGGATGGCAGCGTTCTGCTGCGGTCCAGCCTGTCATCTCGATGTAGCAGAGCTGAAGCTGTCGTGGGAGCCATGGAAAGGTAAGGATGAGGTTGCTTTATTATTTTACTTTTATTGCAGGAGATCGTTGGCTTCAGCTGGAATGGGCGTGATGGTAAGTATGGTTTAATTTAGAACAATAAAGAATTGTGTGTTTATTTCAATTAAAGGACTTTTTTCTGGGTGTTGTGTTTTTTTAAATACTTTACTAGAAATTCATGGTGGTCATGTCTAATATTGGCGTGACCCCATGAATTTTGGGCTTAGGGCCAGCTGATAATACCAAGCTGGCCTTAACCCCTTTATTACCCAGTGAGCCACCGCACCAGGGCCCTGGATGAGTTGGGTACAGCGCCAGAAGATGGCGCTTCAATGAACGCGCCATTTTCTGGGGCGGCTGCGGACTGCAATTTGCAGCGGGGGTGGCCCAGAAAGCTTGGGTCTCCCTGCGCTGCGGATTCCAGCCCCCAGCTGCATAGTTGTATCTGGCTGGACACAAAAATAGGGCGAAGCCCCAAGCATTTTTTTTTTTAATTATTTCATGAAATTCATGGAATAATTAAGAAAAAAAGGGCTTCCCTATATTGTTGTGTCCAACCAGGTACAAATAGGCAGCTGGTGGTTGGGGGCAGCCCATTCCTGCCTGCTGTACCTGGCTGGACACAAATATAGGGCGAAGCCCCACGTCAATTTTTTTTAAAATAAATCCTTTATTTTAACACTAAATGACACTTGAGGAGTTAATAAAGATGCAGTCCCTAAATTATTATTTATTTTTTAATTAATTTTTCCCAAAACTTTTGACGTGGGCTTCGCCATATTTTTGTATGCCAGCCAGGTACAGCATCCAGCTTCTATGAACGCGCCATTTTCCGGGGTGGCTGCGGACTGCAATTTTCAGCGGGGGGGGGGGGGGGAGAAAGCTTGGGCCTCCCTGCGCTGCAGATTCCATCCCCCAGCTGCCTAGTTGTACCTGGCTGGACACAAAAATAGGGAGAAGCTTCACGTATTTTTTTTTTTTAATTATTTCATGAAATTCATGAAATAATTAAGAAAAAAAGGGCTTCCCTATATTGTTGTGTCCGGCCAGGTACAAATAGGCAGCTGGTGGTTGGGGGCAGCCCGTTCCTGCCTGCTGTACCTGACTGGACACAAATATAGGGCGAAGCCCCACATAATTTTTTTTTAATTATTTCATGAATTTCCTGAAATAATTAAAAAAAAATTGACGTGGGGCTTCACACTATATTTGTGTCCAGCCAGGTACAGCAGGCAGGAACGGGCTGCCCCCAACCACCAGCTGCCTATTTGTACCTGGCCAGACACAACAATATAGGGAAGCCCTTTTTTTCTTAATTATTCCATGAATTTCATGAAATAATTAAAAAAAAAAAAACGTGGGGCTTCTCCCTATTTTTGTGTCCAGCCAGGTACAACTAGGCAGCTGGGGGATGGAATCTGCAGCGCAGGGAGGCCCAAGCTTTCTGCCCCCCGCTGAAAATTGCAGTCCGCGGCCGCCCCGGAAAATGGCGCGTTCATAGAAGCTGGATGCTGTACCTGGCTGGCATACAAAAATATGGCGAAGCCCACGTCAAAAGTTTTGGGAAAAATTTATTAAAAAATAAATAATAATTTAGGGACTGCATCTTTATTAAGTCCTCAAATGTCATTTAGTGTTAAAATAAAGGATTTATTTTAAAAAAAAATGGCGTGGGATCCCCCATAATTTTAGTCTCTAGCGGAGGTTAAGCAGACGGCTGGGGCAGATGTTTGAAGCCTGGGAAGGGGGTAAAACCCACGGAGCTTCCCAGGCTACTAATATCAGCCCCCAGCTGAATACCTAGCCTTTACTAGCTATTAAAATGGGGGACCCCCCCAAAAAAAATGACGTGGGGTCCCCCCTATTTTAATAGCTAGCAAAGGCTAGGCAGACAGCTGGGGGCTGATATTAATAGCTCAGGAAGGGTGCCATGAATATTGGCCCCCTCCCAGGCTAGAAACACCAGCCGTCAGCCGCCCCAGAAATGGCGCATCCATAGGATGCGCCAATTCTGGCACTTAGCCTCGCTCTTCCACGCTGCCCTGGTGCGGTGGCAGGGGGTAATAGTGGTGGGGTTCATGTCAGCGCCAGCTGCCATGAAGCCCAGGTTAGTAATGATGGGTGTCTATAAGACACCCCCATTACTAACCTACAAAGTGTTAAAAAGAAAAAACACACTACACCCAGAAAAAAATAATTTATTTGAAATAAAACACCATTTTATTTAATTCTTAGTTTACTAAAAAAAAATAGTTACCTGTCCACGTTCCTGCGCTGATCTCCCATGCACAGCTGTCACATCTGGAGATGGTGACAGCTGTGCATGGCTGCTGTAAGCTCACGCTGCCGGGAACACGTCCGCTCCCGGCAGCGGGAGCCACTGACTGAGGTTACCGGAGTGCATTCAGGCAGCGCAGCTCCGGAGACCTCCTTTACGGCAGTGCTGTACCGTGGGAATTTCTCACGATACAGCAGTGCCGTAAAGCAGCTAACCGGAGCAGCGCTGCCTTAACTCTGGTGAACCCTTACGGCCCCGTCATTCTAGCGGCGGCAGCGGTTCAGAGCGGTCACATTCTATGTGGCTGCTCTGAACTGGAGATCTTCGTGGGACACTCGTGGACTGCTACGGAGGGGTAAGGATAAGGTTGTGGTTTATTATTTTATATTTTATTACAGGAGATCGATGGCTTCGGGGAATTAGGTGTCTAGGTGAGTATAGGTGTAGTTTTTTATTTTTTACTTTATTTTAGGTGACGATCGGCGGGGACAGGTAATGTATAAACTAATTTCTTTTAGGTAACCACTGGCCACCAATGACATGTATCTAACATTTATTGGGGACACAGTAGGGCAATTTATATAGCAGGATCAGGCTGATGGGAACTACTGCTCCCATCGAGCTGATCCTGCTGGCACGAGTGGACGGGGGACAGACATAGGCCGATGGGAGTAGTAGTGTCACATCGGCCTATGTCTGCCTGCACGCACAGACACCCCGCACACACACCCCGCACACACACACACCCCGCACACACACACCCCGCACACACACACACCCCGCACACACACACCCCGCACACACTAATCATGACGGGTCTGGGAGGTGAGGCTGACCTGTGCGGCCGTGGGAAAGTTCATGTGAGTTCATGCAGTCAAGCATGAACTCACATGAACCCTCTGAGGGCACCGCGGCTACTTCAAATGAACAGCTGATCGGCATCACCTGATACCTCAGCTGTTCATTTGAAATAACCGGCGGGAAAGCCGGCGGTGAAGTCTTTTCACTGCCGGCTTCCCCGCCCGGGTCCTTCGCTCCTTGGTGCTGCGCTCCCCGCCCGGTCCTAATTTACGATTGGGATTGGAGGTGGCGAGGGGAGCGGAGGATCGGGGTGGGAGGCTGCGGGGAAGCGGTATGGGGCTGTGTGATTGTTTAAAAGCCGGCGGCTTTTTACCGCCCGCCGGCTTTTAAACAATCAGGAGAATTCTCCCACGCTGGGATGGCATTCTGATGACAAGCTGGATCGCAGCTGAGCGCTGCCATCCAGCTTGTCATCCTTCACAGACACTGCAGAGCGCAGGCATTATGGGAACTTCCGATTCCGGTATTCGATATTATAAAAGTATCGGAATTAAGTATCGGAATTCCGATACAGTGAATATCGGCCGATACCCGATATTTCAGTATCGGAATGCTCAACACTACTAGCTACACATTTTCCTGTATACTGGATGCAATATACTGTGTGCACAGACATTGAGATTTTATATACAGGATAATATGTGAATCATGTAATATCTGATGTGCTGTACTCATGGTGTGTTATATACTAATTACATATTATATGCACAGACATCTGATCAGGGGTGTAACGATCGTGGTCGCAGAGGTCACGGCTGGGCCCCTGCAGTTGAAGGGCCCGCTAACGGCAGCGCAAACTTCAACTGGATGTGCGTCCTCTGATGCCCATTTAGCTGTAGTGTATTGCGGTGCAGAGACCCGCCAATTCTGAGCACTGCAATACATGCTGCAGGCCAATCGGAGGTCAGTAGCTGATGTTGACGTGCACAAAATTGGGGGCGCATAGCAATTATGTCATGCGCTCCCTTCGCTTGCATGTGGAAGTCAACTGCCAGCTTCAGAAGACGACGCCGCGTGGGGGGAAGCGGAGGGAAGGTGAGTAGGATCTTTTTTTTTTCTATGCATTGAATAACAGCGGAAGAACGGGGGACATATACCAAGATGGGGAACTTACATACTAGGATGGGGGGTATATATATATATATATATATATATATATATATATACCAGCACAGGGGACATATATACCTGGATGGGGCCCAGGATGGGGGATATATATATATACCAGGATGTCAAGCATACATACCAGTATGGGGGATATATATCCCAGCATAAGGGACATATATGCCAGGATAAGGCCCAGGATAAGGAACATACTGTAAATCCCGGGATGGGAGATATATACCAGGAAGTGGCCCAGGATAAGGGACATATATACCAGGATGGGGCATATATACCAAGATGGGGTCCAGTGTAAGGGACATATATACCAGGATGGGTATCTGATGTTCTGTACTCATAATATAATATATACTAATTCCATATTATACTTTATACACAGATATCCAATGTTATATATGGGACAATAGGCAAATAGTATAATATCTGATGCCTGTATCACAGTATATTATATACTGCCACATATTATCCTGTATATTGGATATAATATACTGTGTGCACAGACATCCAATGCTATACACAGGATAATATGTGACTGGTGTAATATCTGATGTCTGTAGTCTGTCACACACAGTGTGGGAAAGACTAAGTGCAATACGAAGGGATGAGGGGAGGGGGAAAACTTAGCTTGAGCAGACACCAGAGAGATAACACCAAACGTCCTCCAAGGGCAAAAGAGAGGAAGCTAGCCGACTGCTATTGCTCCAAGCCTACACAAGGGAAAATGATAATATCACTGGTGACTCCCTGAAGCAGACTGAGACATTATAAACACCCAGACCAGGGTGTGTCAATCAGGGCAGGAGGGAGGTTGCCGCTGGGTCCAAAAGTGAGAAGGATTAAGAAGGTGTCTGCAGTGTCAAACGCAGTGACCTTCTGCAGCCATATCCAGAGCGACTGTCTGTTACATCTGACACACCCATGACATAGTCAGAGTGTATTATATACTAGTTACATATTATCCCATATACTGTGTGTGTTATACTAGATCACAGACATTAGATGGTAAATACAGGGTAATATGTGACTAGGATAATATCTAATGTGTGTAGTCACAGTGTGACAGGTTGAAGCTGCACTGGTGATTTAAAATCATACAGCACATAGAGGGGTTAAATAATTGCAGTAGACAGGGAGTGGTCAGGCCTGCCCCAGGGATACTGGGAAAGTTAGTCAGAGTGTGTGCGGAGGGTCTGCAGAGAAGATGCAAATCTGGACACCGGGCTAATGGAGGTGCTGAGCCTCTCTGGCTATGACGGCCATCTAGTTGGGAGCAGCGACTGTCCAAAGTGTAGAGCTAGTTGGGAGCAATCTGTTTTGAAGCAGGAAAAGAATGAAAGCCACAACTAAGGGCCAGATTCAACCTTATGTTCTCCCCCCATCTCACTGCAAAGAAGGTACTGTACACTCTGTGGTATATGGACATTGTATGGAGAAACGTGATTCTGTGTGATGGAATTAAGTCTGAATAAAACCACTGTCATTAACTTCAGCCTGGGACCCTGTCATAGCTGTGTGTGCCTGGAGGCTGATATATCTCATTACTGTGAAAGCTCTGAATACTGGTCATCCTGACTAAGATTTTCCCAGGATTTCCAAGAATTTATGTTCATTTGTACTGCCTCTATATACCTAGTGCCATGCATGCAACATTGGTGGCCCATACGGGGAATCCTGCTAGGTAATAAGACTGGAGTGAGCAGAGGCACCACTACTGAAATATACAGCAGCTCAGTCCCTCAACTCAACTCTGCTAGATCAAGTAAAAGGGACCAGCATGTGCAAAAGAAAATAATAGCAGAACCAGGCAGTGATGAATATGAAAATACAGAACAGAAGTCTGTGTGCATTTTATAGAAGTTAAGATGGCGATTTTATGTTCTAATATGGCGTCCTGTGGTGCAGTTTGGAAGAAGAAAGTCATCCTATTTAGTGGGACTGTGTTCTGAAATGCGCAAAGCAGAGCCCAACCCCTTGTAGACGAGCAGTCTGGAAGAGGCTGTACTCTGGAAAGAAAAAAAAGTGAAATATTGCCCACCTGGATGAAGAGCCAATGGAATGCAAAGAGCCATCCCTGGATGGGAGGAGTAAAGAAAACACTGGGATGCCACTTGGGAGGAACGCCTTTGCTGTAGGGGAAGACCAGGAAAAAGCAGTGTGCCAGCCAGAAGAGGAGAAAGATGGAAGTTGCCGCTGTATCTCCGGAGAAGGATGCAGGCTTGCGATCCCTTGGCCACACAGGTCAGGAGACTGCTCTGCGGTCGTACCCAACCACCGTCTGTCTGACACCCTCAGCACCACCACTGCACAACCCAGAGGAGCAGTCTGCTCCACCACCGCAAAGCTCAGCCACGGTCTGTACATCATCCGCCACAGTTTCGCTGCTAGGCCACGTGAAGCTGTCTGTCCCACCGCCGTTTTCAGCTACAAAAACAGGCGTCCACTCTGATCCTGGCTCACGGAGAGTTAAAGGGGTGGAACCACAAAGGGACCAGGCCACGCTGCTGCATGCTGAGAACTCACCTAAAGTTCAAGCCGCCTCTCAGGTCAGTGTCTCATTGAAGATACCAGCCCCAGTCCCCTCCAGCATGTGGATCGCCATAGTGCCGCCTCCAGGAGGGCCCAGTTCACTGCCCAGTACCTATTTCACCAAGCCCAAGTATGGAGGGTCTAGGGGATGGATCAGGCAGATCCATGACATGGACTGGATTGTCCAAACCAGTGAACGCATGGGGCTTTGGAGAGAAGAGAAGCCTTATTAGTTACCCTTATCGCCAGCACTCCTCGTGTCTCCCCAATCACAATCACCTGTCCAGGTTGCAATGCCATCAGTACTACCTGAAATAGTACCTACTACCCCCGTTCCCTCTGCTGCTGTTTCTGATCAGGCTGCCCCTTTTCTTCATTCCTCTGAGGCAACCAGGTCTCACCATAAAGAGACACAGGAAGACCCAAAATAGTTACTCAGAAAAAGTTTATTGAGTGAATATTTTTCGAGTCCACTGGGTGAAAGTTTGGGGGAACGAATGATCTTTGGGACCGTCCTCAATTTTGACCAGAAGAAGGGATTTGGGTTCATGCAGGAAAAGGGAAAAGCCTGGACATCTTTGTGAACAGACTCTCGGTGAAGAGGGACTACTATTACCAAAGATCCCAAAGTCTCTGGTCGGGAGACAAGGTGCGTTTTCTAAAAATATGTGGACCTATATACCTATTGGCGTGCATGCAACAATAGTGTAATATATATGATCACATATTTTGTATATGACATTTGACATCTGTATCACAATATATATACCAGTTATGTACTGTATATCCTATATACTGTATGTGCTGTACTTTGTGTACAGGCATCCAATGTTATATACAGGATAATATGTGACTGGTGTAATATCTGATGTTTGTATCATTGGGAAGAAATGAAAAATAAATTTGGTGCCTTGGGTATTAGGCTTAATTTTAGGTATATTCAGTCTACTGAAACAGAATGTCATTCATTTTTTGTAGCAGTTCTACTTTTTGAGATAATGTACAGTTGCTCACACATGAATTTGGGATTTTTTCCTCAACAGGGGTATTAAATTAGAATTATTCAAAGATGATCAGTAAGATATATGACACATACTTGAATACTTATTAAACGCAATGCCCATTTAAATAGGTATTACGGTTTTAGTCAAATAAAGGGGCATTCCTTCCTAGAATACATTAGAATTCAAAGGTGAAGTTCTGCTTACTGATTCACCTGAAGGGTTAAAAAATTTCCTGACAGCAGTTTTAAAGTATTTGAGGGGTGCGGTTTTTAAAATGGTTTCCAATATATAGGCCTCTCAAAGTCAATTTAATTCTTAAAACCGTTGTTACAGATTCTCACACAAGATCTGCTGATCTATCTGCAGCTTTTATTCCTCTCATTTCTTTCCATCCCATTTCGTGGTCCTTATCTGTGGGGCGCTTGTGGAACATATATCATTCTCAATTTAAATCTGAATAGGTCCCTAAAGAAACAGGTTTTATAAATTTCTTGAAAAAATAAGAAATTGCTACTAAACTTTTAACCCTTCTAACATCCTAACATGATAAAATGACATTTGAATAATGATGCAGATGTAAAGTAGACATATGGAAAATCTTATTTGTTAATTATTTTGTACAGCGTGCCTGACTGGTTTAAGGATATCAACTTTGAAAGTTTGAAAATTGTGAATTTTTCTAAATTTTATCCAACATTCCAATTTTTTCACAAATAAATGCAAAACATATTGATATAAATTTACCGCTAACATAAAGCTCAATGTGTCACGAATAAGCAATCTCAGAATCACTGGGATATGTTGAAGAATTCTAAAGTTATTACCACATGAAGTAACACTGGTCAGATTTGAAAAATTTGGGCTGGTTATTAAGGTTAAAATTGGCTCAGTCATTAAGGGGTTAAGTTTATTTTTTATTTTGTCTAATCTTTATATTTTTCACCCTTGCAGATGATAACATGACCTCCTTATGGTGCTTGAATCATCCCAATTGCTTTTGCTACATTTGTGGAGAGTATACATTGAGGAAACAAAGAAAATCCATTTCTGATTTTGTGGAAAGGGAATATTTCAAAGTAAAACTAGGGGACCAAGAAAAGTCTTGGGCTCCATATATTGTCTGTAAAACTTGTATTGAGCACCTTCGGCAGTGGACAAATGATACAAGGAAATATCTGAAATTTGGCATAGCTATGGTCTGGAGAGAACCGAGAAATCACAGAGATGATTGTTACTTCTGTGTGGTTAACATAAAGGGCATTAATGGACGTAATCGGAGTAAATGGATGTACCCTGACCTAGACTCGGCAAAATGACCTATTTTACACTCAGGTGACCTATCATTTTATAAGCTAGACGAAATCCCTGAAGATGAATCTTGTTCTTCACCTATAAACAGTAGTCATGCTGACAGTGATTTTGAAAAAAGATTGCTCTCAGTGGGAAAAACAAGATAATCTTGTAGTTATGATACCTTTTAATGGCTAACAAAAATAAAATAAATGATGTTACAAGGCAAGCTTTTGAGACAACATACGTCCCTTCCTCAGGCATTGTATGACAAGATATATGAAGAAACACAAATATATGCACACAAAAAAAGAAAAGAAAAGCAGATGCATGGCATAATAAATTTACATTTAAATAAACAAACAAACTGATCTTAGAGAGTGAGTCCTTAATTGGATTAGATTAGTGGTGTGAAAGTTTTATGGTCCCAATATCCATGTAAGATCATAGGCCTGATGCCCTCACTGTCTGAGCAGATTCCTCAGATTTTGTAGTGAGACGCAAATCCTCCTGACAGATTTATTCCTGTGTGGAGGGTGCCAAAGACCCTAATCAGTTTGTATTCCTAAACTCTTCGATGTTTTTGCGATTTAAAGTTGCCTTTTAATATGACAACTTTCATATTGTTGATCTTGTGTCCTGGACCACAGAAATGTTTGGCCACCGGTACATGTTTTTTTTATCTGTAATTGTGTGGCAATGAGACCTCATCCTTGCTCTCTGTTTCTGTCCTGTTTCTCCCAGATAGAGACCCCCAATAGGACATATAGTGCACAGAATTAAGTACACCACATTGGAAGAGGAACATGTGAATACCCCGGGAATCTTATAGTGCTACTGTGTGTTGGGAATCAGTATCCTGTCTTTGGTCTCTTCATGGGTGCAGGTTTTGCAGCTCTTCACATTGCAAGGAAAAGTTCCTCTTGGTGTATCTGAAGGCATTGAACTTCAGATCATAATGTTTCCTGTGTCACATCATCAATAAACACTAGTGATCCAATGCCACTGGCAGCCATGCATGCCCAAGCCTTCACACTGCCTCCACCGTGTTTTACAGATGATGTGGTATGCTTTGGATCATGAGCTGTACCACGCCTTCGCAATACTTTTCTCTTTCCATCATTCTGGTAGAGGGTGATCTTGGTTTCATCTGTCCAAAGAATGTTCTTCCAGAACTGTGCTGGCTTTTTTAGATGTTTTTTAGCAAAGTCCAGTCTAGCCTTTTTATTCTTGATGCTTATTAGTGGCTTGCACCGTGCAGTGAACCCTCTGTATTTACTCTCATGCAGTCTTCTCTTTATGGTAGATTTGGATATTGATACGCCTACCTCCTGGAGAGTGTTGTTCACTTGGTTGGCTGTTGTGAAGGGGTTTCTCTTCACCATGGAGATTATTCTGCGATCATCCACCACTGTTGTCTTCCGTGGGCGCCCAGGTCTTTTTGCATTGATGAGTTCACCAGTTCTTTCTTTCTTTCTCAGGATGTACCAAACTGTAGATTTTGCCACTCCTAATATTGTAGCAATTTCTCAGATGGGTTTTTTCTGTTTTTGCAGCTTAAGGATGGCTTGTTTCACCTGCATGGAGAACTCTTTTGACCGCATGTTTACTTCACAGCAAAACCTTCCAAATGCAAGCACCACACCTCAAATCAACTCCAGGTCTTTTATCTGCTTAATTGAGAATGACATAATGAAGGGATTGCCCACACCTGTCCATGAAATAGCTTTGGAGTCAATTGTCCAATTACTTTTGGTCCCTTTAAAAACAGGGTGGCACATGTTAAGGAGCTGAAACTCCTAAACCCTTCATCCAATTTTAGTGTGGATACCCTCAAATGAAAGCTGAAAGTGTGAACTTCAACTGCATCTGAATTGTTTTGTTTAAAATTCTTTATGGTAATGTCTAGAACCAAAATTAGAAAAATGTTGTCTCTGTCGAAATATATATGGACCTAACTGTATATCTTGTCATACTATGCCTGAGGAAGGGACCTAAGTTGTCTCGAAAGCTTGCCTTGTAACATCATTTATTTTATTTTTGTTAGCCATTAAAAGGTATCATAACTAAAAGATTATCTTGTTTTTCCCACTGAGAGCAATCTTTTTTCAACTGGCTAATATGGTACCAAACCCCAGTGATTTTGAAGGAACCTCATCAGTGCCACAAATTTTTAAGCAGCCGGAGCTCAATGACTGCTCTAGAGAGCTAAATTTCCCAATAAATCAGCAGAATTGTTGGCGTCTAGACTAGCAGAGAGGAATTTATTACATCCAGAAACCAAAATCATATACTATCGCAACAAAGATGTCATGGCTCGACTTTAGGGCTCAATCCGGTGACCACTGGCTGTGTGGTCGGTTTCCCTCTAGATTGGACCACAGACTGTGTTGTCTCTGTCCCACTGCTGATAATGCTCTTGTCTTTGCTGTTTTGCTCTCGTGCAGGTGTTTTCACATCCTCGTTTGGTTTACCCTATCACATCTTGCAAGAGGCTATTTATACTCTTCTGGCAAATGCTGTCTTTGCTGGCTATATTCTAAGTTAGATGGATGTTTGGAGTCCCAGCTCCCCAGTTAAGCATTATCTTGCTGAAGTTTTCGCTATTGCTCCTCCTATGGTTTGTTTGTGTGTTCCCCTTTCCAGCAATCTTCCCATTTTGCTACATTTAGGGTCTGGGGGTTTCCACGTATACCGAAAGTCTTTTTGGGTTTCCTTCTTTTTCTTACGTCTTTCATGTATGACTGTGTGAACAAGTCCTTAGCCCTGTGCCTCACCATCTGTCTGTGTGCACTATTTTCTGTTGTTGTTGTTTTGGGTTACACTCTGTGTATTGTTGAGGGTGCAGTTAAGGACACTTATGGTCAGTCGACGGACGTTGAGTTGGAGCGTCATTGTCTAATTCTAGGGAGGGAACCTCTGCAGTCAGGCAGGGACACATTATGGATTTGCCTTGACTGTATAGGAACCTGTGTTGAGCAAGTTAAACATCTCCTCTGGTTTGTTCATCCCCGTGCAAGTGTTAGGGCTCAGTCATAACAAGAGAAAAGGATATACTGCCATTCTTCTCAAAGGAAAATTATTTTGTTTAACGCAACAAGTTTCAAGGCTTGCTTGATGAAAAAGGGCATATCACAATATCCACCAAGTGAATGTCGGCTGTCCATAGACAGGTCTAAGCGGAGCTGAAAATGTGTGCGTTTACACAATGGAAACAAATATGGATCAATCCCAATAGGTCACTCAACTAAGATGATTGAAGAACAAAACACAATGGCTCTTGTCCTACAGAAAATATCATACCATGATTGTGCCATATATACAAGCATGTGCAGCAGCATTGGACAGTTGTGTATTATGGAGTTGGAGTAATTCTGTGGGTGATCATACCGTGAGCAGAGGATCTTAACAAACCTATAGCCTGAGCTGAATATGAAGTAATTTAAAATCTGGTGAAAAAGGGACAATAATTGCTGCTCTAAATGTGGGAACCATAAAACCTAAAGCCAATACCTTTAAAGAATGTAGTAGCAGGGGTGAACTGAATCCCAGCCAGAATTTACATTTCTCAGTTAGATCTCTTAACATTATGAATAACATTTTTGCAGCTTTATAAGACAAGACTGGACTGGATCAGGATCCTTTCCAATATAAACATGTAGAACTCAGGATGTAAGAAGAATGAATAGAGGACACTCTCCATACTGCTTTTATTTTACAAACTGAAGAGTCTGCTTTCTGTAAATGACCCAGGGCTGAATTCTTGTAATAAATAGGTGATTCATAATATTCATCTTAATTCCCACTGAAAATGATATCATGGAGGCAAAATGGATGAGCATTTAGACCTTACTTTAATGAGATGTCCTTTTTAAACTTTTTTCTACTCCGCTAGGCTCAAAGATTTATAAAATACTAAACTTCTGCTACTCACCCTTCTCAGGTCCAGCGATGCCTCTCGAACTCTGCTCCAGTCTTTTTGATGGTTTCACAGGTGACAATGGCAACATATTGACAGCGCTGCAGCCAATCACTGGGCTCAGTGGTTTGCGCTGTCTATATTGGAAGAGACACTGAGTTCATTTGTTGGCTGCAGCATTATAAGTGCTGTCAAATGGATGTCATTGCTGCAAATTGGAGCAGTGGTGGCACTTGGGAGGGTGAGTAACAGAACAGATTTTAATTTTATATGTTTCTGAGCCCATGGATTAATAACAGTTAAAATAGTACAACCCATTTACATTTCTTAGTAGCAGAAGATGTTGGGAATCATACCATGGATTTACAGTGAAATATAGGAGATTTCCTAGAAGAAATGTATAAAATTGTCATGTGTAGGAATTCTATGTATCATTGTAGTATATGACACCAAAAGTTGCATGTGGAAGTTATTCTCTCTTGCAGCAATTGTTCTAGGAAAGAATTACTTTATAATTCTGTTGGAGTCATATGGAATCTAAAAAAATAAAAATCCTCATTATTCCTTTCTATGAAATTGAAAGTACATACATTAAAGCCCTGTGCAAATCTATTGGTGTCTTATTACGAGTAGAGATAAATGCATTGATCTGCGGAGGACCAAGTATGAGTTGAATTTCCTGAAATTGGCAGTTTCGCACAAATCGAACATTTTGATATTCGATTTGCAGGTTTGCAAAAAAAAAATTGCCGGTGCAACAGGCCATAGTATACCCTGAGTCCAGACTATACCCAGGGTTAAGTGGCCTAGGCTTGATTATACCCCGGGGTATATTATGGCCTAGGCCAATTTATACTCCAGGGTATAAATTGGCCTAGGCCATTTCATAGCCCCTCATGCCAGATTATACCCCCCTTGATATCAGCAGCGTGAGTGATATACACAAGAGTTACTTAATTTTTCAACATCTTATTGGGTTTTCAGGTTTCTCAGGTAAGTTATGTGAGAAGATAACGGACTTACTTCTTAAAATTCTAAACACATTGAAGTTTTTCTGGTTCAAGTAATAATAATAAACGTCTATCAGTAAAAATATTGAGCTTCCACAAAGATATAATGAGGTAAAGAATCCTACCGCACTTCTCAGTAGTTACACATTAAAAGCAGCTGTGTGTCTGAGTATGATAGAATGAGATCTGCACACTTTTCAACCAATCAGAGACAGGATAACCAGTGAAGTGATAGATTGCAATTGTAACTTGATCTTAAGGTAAAACCACTTATCTTAATGGACAACAGTGTAATCTCAGATGTAATGACTGTTGTCCGTTACCAGTTACATTGATCAAACTTCATCATGTGATTAACAACACAAATACCTTCCCACTACATGTAAGTCAGTTTTAAGTTATTAAAAAATGGCATTTAAAATCAATCTCATTTACAAGGGCTTTTAAAATAGAGGGGTAAATTGTAGCCTGGAGGGGTATAGTTTGGCCTAGGCTATTTTACACCCCTGGATTTAATTTGGCCTAGGATAGTTTATTCCCCGGGGTATACTCTGGCCTGGGCCAAACTGTACCCGGGTTTAATCCGGACAGGGGTTAATTTGGCCTGTTACACCGGGCACCATTTCCCACACTGCTGAAACTTCAGAGAGCGGGCTAAAGTAATTTTGTGTTACGGCGTGGGCCTCCCATAATGACTTGCAGCTATGACATCTTGTGGATTATCACACCTCGTACAGTTGTGGTCAGTACCTGGGCCATCACGGATCAGCAGTTCCCAGCTCAGCACAATTTGTACAGCAGAGTCATTTTCCCTCTTCTGAGTCACTGGGTAAGTCTCTCTCTTCTGTAGTGTCTTCTGTAGTGTAGTGATCCTATGGCTTAGTGTAAGCAGGGTTCTTTTTCTCTCGCTCTTGTAGAGTGTATGCTATTATGGTCAGCAGGGTTCTTTCTCTCTTTATCCTCTCTTGCTTGTGTATTTACTAAGCAAATACAAGTTTTCTAGTATTATGATTCACACAAATTTAATCATTGAGAATCTATTTTTTGGGGAAAATTTGGTGAAATTGAATTTCAAAAGATTCACTCATCTCTGAGATCAAGAAGTTCATAAGGCATTAATATAAGCGGATCAATTTTCAGAGGAACAAATTTAAGTTGAATTTCCTTAAATCCGTGGTTTCACACGAATTTGAACAATCTACGATGTGATTGGATTGGATGTAGAAGATTGGCAAAAAAAAAGCCTGGCACTGTTTCACACATCCTGTACACTCAGTGAGCGGGCAATGACATTTGGGGTGGCTGCACGGGCTTCCCCATAATGTTCTACACTGCAGCAATCCAGTCACATGGTTTAGTACAGCCAATCAGGGAGCTTTCACAGGCCATACAAAACATAGGGGCCGTTGTTGCTGCATATTTGTTTCTGGTCATGAACCTATGTGTAGCAACTTCACATGATAGCACTTTAGAGTTTAGATTTCATTAAACTACTCTTTATTTTGGATGAGACTAGTCGCATTCAGCAATTGTAGGCACCACAGGAATTCTGCTGGCTTTTGTTGCAAATTACATTCCATGTATACTTATGTAGCAACTTCTTTATTTAAGGTTAAACTTCTTAACCATAATTTTAAATAAAAAATTGGTTTAGTTCGTTAACAAAGTTTACAAACAAATTAAATGTTATACTTTTGTCCAAAACATATGCTAAACCCAAACATGGTATGGACGACAAACGTGGCAGGGAGATAGGAAAAAACCCTAATATCGTATATAAAAAGGTGACTGCACCTCGTAGCAGCTCTAACACCACCGGTTTTGCCTAGTACTAGTCTTAGTAACAAAGTCAGGTCACATTTTCCCTTCTTTGCAAAGTTTTTCAAGTGTATTATCAGGGAGAAAGCAGTTAGGAAGTTACGAGTGTATGTGCTCATATCAATCACAGCATAATGATATAGCCTCTGACAGCGTCACCATCAGCTGCAGTCAGCATTTTTTTCAGTCCACCTCTTCCGCTGCCATAACAGTTAATATTGTAAATTGTAGAATTTCCAATTAGTCAATGACATCTATTTCTATTCTGCCCCTAAGTCCCCTAACCCACAGCACCCTCTGGCTAAGGAACATATTATATTAAAAAAATTACTCCAGCTCATATTTTGGAAGACATAAACAATCAGTCTTTGTTCTTGGAAGACAAAGTGCTAGAGGAAATGGGCAACACGATCCTAGGTGGTAATAGATGAGGTGGTAGGGACACTATTCATCGAAGTAGAATTTTGAGTCAGGGCAAACCTCTCTGGATTTGACTTTGAACTCCAAATTGCACTGCACTATTGACACGTGTAGCAGCAATTGTGGGCAGGGAAAACACATGAGTTTCAGAGTTCAGTGAGCAAATGTTTTCAGTGGCAGTAATGTATCACCGCTTTAATGACAGATGGTGAGGTCTCTGCTACTGGGAGCTTTGTCAATTTCCATCAACAATCAACAGTTATCTGTCTCCTCCTACACCTCCTCTAGATCCTGCTCAACTAACATGACCTCATTCCCAACAAGCAAAGAACAAATAGTTATTTCTACACAGCGCCCTCATTCTTGTCACTCATACAAGGCTAAGCGCTGCTAGACAGTTTTACAAGAAGGAGGAATAGAAGGAGGCGCAAGTGGAAATGTAGGAGGACATAGACTTGGTGTACTCAGGGGACTAGGCAGTTAGAGCGAAAATGATGATGACCATGACTCTGGCCATGACAATCATATGTTGCAGTGGGTTTATGACAATGAAACAATGGGGCCCTCAGTCATGCTGGTGGGCATTGCAAGCATGTATCCTGCAATGCTTGTGGGAGGCTAGTCATATTGTTATGAAGGAAAGTGATGAAAATGAAATAAAACCTTGCTATAAAGGCAAAATAGGGAAATTTTACAGCTGCCAAAAGGGAGTCCAAATTGACATGCAACGACAGCTGATGCCTTTGATTAAGTGGGCCATACCATCTCTCCGCCTGCCTAACTATCCATTGACTCTCTTCTACACCATTCTCCTGCCACAAGTGTTGATGAACCACACTCTACCAGGCATCTAATCCCTGTTAAAGGGAATCTGTCATCAGGTTTTTGCTACCTCATCTGAGAGCATAAATCAACACAATTCTGAACCTGGATTCTTGGTTCAAAAATAGAGAAGAGAAAAAGGATAAGTATATAACATTACATTTTTTAATTTACATTACTGCTCTAGAGAATAGAAATAAATGAGAAATCTTCACGCATAAATTCGCCAACTCATGAGTACCTGGTAGCCGCGATAAGGCGTTTCTCGTTATACCAGGAACCTGCCTAATTGAACTCCTCTCTAAGAGACAAAAGTCTGCTTGTGTATGGGAAGGCAAGAACCTGCTGCAATAAACCCGCCTGTGGCCTAGAGGCGGAATGTTCAGTCAAAGCCTAGATATATAAACAGAAAAAAAAAAGGCCACAGGTGGTTTTAATTGCAGCAGGTTCTTGTCTTCCACATACACAAGCAACCTTTTGATATTGATAGAGAAAAAATATATGTTCAAAGCCTAAAGCAAAACCATAGAGTATAGAACAAGATGGTGAGTACTACTCATCATAGGAATGCCTGAAAAAGCCAAATGTAAAGTGCATAGTGCAAAAAATGTAAATGGCTAGCATAAAAATATGAGGGTAAAGAGGCAACAAGCCAAAAAAATTCACTAACATAAATAAAGTATCAAAGTGCAGGGTGCAGATTCTGTTAGGTCTATGAAGTATCCAAGAGTATAAGGAAAGGCACAAAGATAAAAAGATATAGGTAAATGACACTCACTATTGCTATAGAGTCTGACAATGTGCGGTCCCACGACGACGCCGTTTCGCCTTTGCTTCTTCCGAGGGGCTCGGAACTCTATAATATGCTGCACCAACCGTAGCCACTGCATGGCCTTGACAGCTGTACACTGTATTTTCTTGTGCTAGGAAGTTCTACTGATGATGGGAAACATATTCTCATGTTTTTGTCTGCTCAAGAAACAGGTCTAATAGAAGGGCTCATTTTTGAAAAGGTTTGGTGGCAACAAGCCATAAATTCATCACATTCAAATCAGATGAACTGTTTTGTCTCCAGAAAAAAGTGGATAGTTTTTGGTCAGCTTGATAAAAAGCCTTTGTAATGCCTAATCAGTTGGTGATTAGCAAATTTGTCGCAGATCCCAAAAAAGGATAATTTTTTCACTAATAGTTGAGACGCTATAACTACTTCTTCACATTTAAAATAGTGCAGAATTCCTGTTTGGTCTCCCTAGGGATAATTATTGGATGGCTAATGAAAAAGCTATCGCTTCTTCATTTAGCAAAGTGCAAAGCTCTTTATACTCCCCAAACAGGGATAA
Source organism: Phyllobates terribilis (assembly GCF_046119375.1). Lineage (NCBI taxonomy): Eukaryota > Metazoa > Chordata > Amphibia > Anura > Dendrobatidae > Phyllobates > Phyllobates terribilis. Next base: position 502,499,110 of record NW_027362761.1, on the reverse strand, counting down.
TTGTTCCACCAAACTGTGAAAATCCCACGGCTTCTTCCATTTGCACCATCTGCTTATAAACAACAGCTACGAATGCATCTTCTCCCTCAAATGGAATAATTTTTAAAACCATTTATACAATTTAGGTAGCCTAGAAAGAGTGATTAGGGTCTGTCAGGCTAGGACCTTCCTCTATGTTGTCTATATACCTTAGCTGGATATAAAGAGGGGTTATCTCATGAGACCATGGCTTCAATAGCACATCCAACCCTGTTTGGATTCCTGTAAACCTAAAAGTACTTGTATGGTACAGTAGCATTACACGTACAGGCACCCCTTAGATATTATTATTTCTCATATATTTTTAACATTTTTATTCATGACTAGTGTTGAGCATTCCGATACTGAAATATCGGGTATCGGCCGATATTCGCGGTATCGGAATTCCGATACTTAATTCCGATACTTTTACAATATCGAATACCGGAATCGGAAGTTCCCATAATGCCTGCGCTCTGCCGTTTCTCTGAAGGATGACAAGCTGGATGGCAGCGCTCAGCTGCGATCCAGCCTGTCATCAGAATGCCATCCCAGCGTGGGAGAATTCTCCTGATTGTTTAAAAGCCGGCGCGCGGTAAAAAGCCGCCGGCTTTTAAGCAAGCACACAACCCCATACTTCTTCCCCGCAGCCTCCCACCCCGATCCTCCGCTCCCCTCGCCACCTCCCATCCCGATCGTAAGCTAGGACCGGGCGGGGAGTGCAGCACCAAGGAGCGGGGAGCGAAGGACCCGGGCGGGGAAGCCGGCAGTGAAAAGACTTCACCGCCGGCTTTCCCGTTCTGTGCTGCGCTTTCCCGCCGGTTATTTCAAATGAACAGCTGAGGTATCAGGTGATGCTGATCAGCTGTTCATTTGAAGTCGCCGCGGTGCCCTCAGAGGGTTCATGTGAGTTCATGCTTGACTGCATTGCATGAACTCACATGAACTTTCCCACGGTCGCACAGGTCAGCCTCACCTCCCAGACCCGTCATGATTGGTGTGTGTGGGTGTCTGTGCGATGTGTGCGGGTGTGCGCGGTGTCTGTGCGATGTCTGCGGGTGTGTGCGGTGTCTGTGCGATGTGTGCGGGTGTGTGCGGTGTCTGTGCGATGTCTGTGCGATGTGTGCGGGTGTGCGCGGTGCCTGTGCGATGTGTGCGGGTGTGCGCGGTGTCTGTGCGATGTCTGCGAGTGTGTGCGGGTGTGCGCGGTGTCTGTGTGATGTGTGCGGGTGTGTGCGTGCAGGCAGACATAGGCCGATGTGACACTACTACTCCCATCGGCCTATGTCTGTCCCCCGTCCACTCGTGCCAGCAGGATCAGCTCGATGGGAGCAGTAGTTCCCATCAGCCTGATCCTGCTATATAAATTACCCTACTGTGTCCCCAATAAATGTTAAATACATGTCATTGGTGGCCAGTGGTTACCTACAATAAATTAGTTCATACATTACCTGTCCCCGCCGATCGCCACCTAAAATAAAGTAAAAAATAAAAAACTACACCTATACTCACCTAGACATCTAATTCCCCGAAGCCATCGATCTCCTGTAATAAAATATAAAATAATAAACCACAACCTTATCCTTACCCCTCCGTAGTAGTCCACGAGTGTCCCACGATGATCTCCAGTTCAGAGCAGCCACATAGAATGTGACCGCTCTGAACCGCTGCCGCCGCTAGAATGATGGGGCCGTAAAGCAGCCCCGTCATTGCATAAGCGGGTTCACCGGAGTTCAGGCAGCGCTGCTCCGGTTAGCTCCTTTACGGCCCTGCTGTATCGTGAGAAATTCCCACGGTACAGCAGTGCCGTAAAGGAGGTCTTCGGAGCTACGCTGACTGAATGCACTCCGGTGACCTCAGTCAGTGGCTCCCGCTGCCGGGAGCGGACGTGTTCCCGGCAGTGTGAGCTTACAGCAGCCATGCACAGCTGTCACCATCTCCAGATGTGACAGCTGTGCATGGGAGATCAGCGCAGGAACGTGGACAGGTAACTATTTTTTTTTAGTAAACTAAGAATTTAATAAAATGGTGTGTTTTATTTCAAATAAATTATTTTTTTCTTGGTGTAGTGTGTGTTTTTTCTTTTTAACACTTTGTAGGTTAGTAATGGGGGTGTCTTATAGACGCCCATCATTACTAACCTGGGCTTCATGGCAGCTGGCGCTGACATGAACCCCAGCCCTATTACCCCCTGCCACCGCACCAGGGCAGCGTGGAAGAGCGAGGCTAAGTACCAGAATTGGTGCATCCTATGGATGCGCCATTTCTGGGGCGGCTGACGGCTGGTGTTTCTAGCCTGGGAGGGGGCCAATATTCATGGCACCCTTCCTGGGCTATTAATATCAGCCCCCAGCTGTCTGCCTAGCCTTTGCTAGCTATTAAAATAGGGGGGACCCCACGTCATTTTTTTGGGGGGGTTCCCCATTTTAATAGCTAGTAAAGGCTAGGTATTCAGCTGGGGGCTGATATTAGTAGTCTGGGAAGCTCCGTGGGTATTACCCCCTTCCCAGGCTTCAAACATCTGCCCCAGCCGTCTGCTTAACCTCCTCTAGAGACTAAAATTATGGGGGATCCCACGCCAATTTTTTTTTTAAATAAATCCTTTATTTTAACACTAAATGACATTTGAGGAGTTAATAAAGATGCAGTCCCTAAATTATTATTTATTTTTTAATTAATTTTTCCCAAAAATTTTGACGTGGGCTTTGCTATATTTTTGTATGCCAGCCAGGTACAGCATCCAGCTTCTATGAACGCGCCATTTTCCGGGGTGGCTGCGGACTGCAATTTGCTTGGGTCTCCCTGCGCTGCAGATTCCAGTCCCCAGCTGCCTAGTTGTACCTGGCTGGACACAAAAATAGGGCGAAGCTCCACGTATTTTTTTTTTTTAATTATTTCATGAAATTCATGAAATAATAAAGAAAAAAAGGGCTTCCCTATATTGTTGTGTCCGGCCAGGTACAAATAGGCAGCTGGTGGTTGGGGGCAGCCCGTTCCTGCCTGCTGTACCTGGCTGGACACAAATATAGTGCGAAGCCCCACGTCAATTTTTTTATAATTATTTCAGGAAATTCATGAAATAATTAAAAAAAAATTGATGTGGGGCTGCGTCCTATATTTGTGTCCAGCCAGGTACAGCAGGCAGGAAAGGGCTGCCCCCAACTACCAGCTGCCTATTTGTACCTGGCCGGACACAACAATATAGGGAAGCCCTTTTTTTAAAAAATTATTTCATGAAATAATTAAAAAAAAATTGACGTGGCGCTTCGCACTATATTTGGGTCCAGCCAGGTACAGCAGGCAGGAACGGGCTGCCCCCAACCACGAGCTGCCTATTTGTACCTGGCCGGACACAACAATATAGGGAAGCCCTTTTTTTCTTAATTATTTCATGAATTTCATGAAATAATTAAAAAAAAAAATACGTGGGGCTTCGCCCTATTTTTGTGTCCAGCCAGGTACAGCAGGCAGGAACGGGCTGCCCCCAACCACCAGCTGCCTATTTGTACCTGGCAGGACACAACAATATAGGGAAGCCCTTTTTTTCTTAATTATTTCATGAATTTCATGAAATAATTTAAAAAAAAAATACGTGGGGCTTCGCCCTATTTTTGTGTCCAGCCAGGTACAACTAGGCAGCTGGGGGCTGGAATCTGCAGCGCAGGGAGGCCCAAGCTTTCTGGGTCCCCCCCGCTGCAAAATGCAGTCCGCAGCCGCCCCTGAAAATGGCGCGTTCATAGAAGCGCCATCTTCTGGCGCTGTACCCTACTCATCCAGGGTGTTATGTTCTGCTACCAAAGCTAAGGAAAGAGAGGAGATCTGTCCCTACTATAAGACTCAGCTGAATCCCTACGATGTAACAGGGAACCTGATCCTGCGATCAGACCTGCTAAAGTCCTAATCTAGTCTGTACGAAGACCTATAGATGTGGGGAGGAAATCCCTACAGGTACTAAGGACTGGGAGGAATATGGGACACCTCCTAACAGAAATAGTAGCAGACAGACGAACAAACAAAATAGATAGAACATAGAGGTCCGTAGACCAAGCAAACTAACAGAGTTAGATACAGAGCACAGGCTAGCCAGAAAGTAGATATACAATAAAGTCCAGCAAAGCCAGAAGGGCGGAGCAGGATTAAATAGGCCAACAAGGTCATGTGACCAGCAAAGGAAAAAAAACCTAACAGCAAGGTTCTAACAGTACCCCCCCTTCTAAGAGGATCCTCCGGATCCCCTAGGACCAGGCTTATCAGGAAATCTCCTGTGAAACGCTCTGATAAGTCTGGACGCGGAAACATCATCTGACCTCACCCAAGAGTTATCCTCGGGTCCGAAACCTTTCCAGGCCACAAGATACTGCAAACTACCTCTATACCGTCTAGAGTCAAGGATGCGAGAAATTTCATATTCCCCGTCCTCCACCACCGGAGGAACAGAGGCAGAGGCGTCACCATCCGACACGACAGCTTTTTTTAACAGAGAGACATGAAAGACCGGATTAATTCTCCAGGAGGTAGGAACCTCCAACCTAACAGCAGATTGGTTGACAACCTGAAGCACCTTAAAGGGCCCTACAAACTTGGGACCCAATTTCTTAGAAGGAATCCTCAACCGCAGATTCCTAGAGGACAACCAAACCATGTCACCAACAGCGAACAAAACCTCCTGTCGTTTCCTATCAAAGTAGTCTTTAGATTTTCTGTTGGCCTCCTGAAGATTACCACGCACATCCGTCCAAACTCTTTCCAAATCACCGGAAAAATTCTCCTCCTCAGGCACGGCAGATCCCAACTTGGAGAACGACCCAAACGACGGATGTCTCCCAGAACAACAAAAAAAAGGCGAACAACCAGCAGAAGAAGATGTATGATTGTTCAGAGCAAATTCGGCAAGTGGCAGAAACTCAGACCACCCCTCTTGATTGTCTGCCACAAAACAACGCAAGAACTGCTCAACATCCTGGTTTTTCCTTTCTGTTTGGCCATTAGATTCAGGATGGTATCCGGACGAAAACGACAAATGAATTCCCAACCTGTCACAAAAGGCACGCCAAAAACGAGCCACGAACTGAGGACCCCTATCAGAAACAATGTCAGTAGGAACACCATGAAGTCTGACAATTTCCTTGACAAAGGCCTTAGCGAGAGTTTTAGCGCAGGGCAGTTTGACGAAGGGAACCAAGTGACACATCTTGCTAAAACGGTCCACGACCACCCAGATGACAGTAAAACCCTCAGAGGGGGGAAGGTCAGTTATAAAGTCCATAGCCAAATGTGTCCAAGGAGCACTGGGGACCTCCAAAGGACAAAGCAACCCCGCAGCAGGAGTATGTGAGGACTTGGATCTAGCACATATAGTACATTGGCGCACCCACTTAATGACTTCCTTCTGCCATCCAGGCCACCAAAAACTGCGACCCACCAGTCTCTTGGTCTCAGAGATTCCGGGATGACCTGCCAACCGAGATTCGTGACACTCAACAAACAAATCTCTCCTAAAGGTCCCAGGCACAAACAACCTCCCATGAGGAGTGTTAGATGGGGCATTCTCCTGTGCTTTAAGAATCTCATCTTCCAAAACGGAGTCTAAAGCAGCTATCACAACACCTTCTTGTAAAATGTTTTCCTCTTTCTCAGCACCGACTATGGGAGAAAAACTGCGAGACAAGGCATCCGCCTTAACATTCTTAGTACCAGGGATGTAAGTAACGGAGAAATTAAACCGCGAGAAAAACAGTGCCCACCTAGCCTGACGGGCATTCAGGCGCTTGGCAGCATCAAGATATATCAGATTTTTATGATCCGTAAGAACCTGAACGGGAAATTCCGCACCTTCCAAGAAGTGGCGCCAGTGTTCAAATGCGAGTTTAATAGCCAATAATTCCCGATTACCAATATCGTAATTCAATTCAGTCTCCGAAAATTTTTTGGAAAAAAAGGCACAAGGATGTAATCCATCCCCGTTATCCTGAGACAATACTGCGCCAACCCCCACAGAGGAAGCATCAACCTCAACCAAAAACGGCCTAGTAACATCAGGCTGCATAAGGATGGGAGCAGAGGTGAACCTCTCCTTGAGATACACAAAAGCTTCAATGGCCTCAGAAGACCACTGAACAGCATCAGCACCTTTCCTGGTGAGATCAGTCAGAGGTTTGACAATACTAGAAAAATTTTTTATGAATTTTCTATAGTAATTGGCGAAACCCAAAAACCTCTGTATCGATTTCAAACCAATAGGCCTAGGCCATTCCTGCACAGCCTGAACCTTAACCGGATCCATCTCAAAACCTTTGCTGGAGATAATGTAGCCCAAAAAACTAATTCTCTGTACAGCGAACTCACATTTCTCCAGCTTAGCAAAAAGCGAATTGTCCATTAATAACTGTAATACCTCACGCACGCTCCGCCAATGAGACTCCAGATCTGGCGAATAAATCAAAATGTCATCCAAATACACAACCACATTTTTACCAATCAAAGGTCTAAGGATGTCATTAATCAGATTCTGAAAAAATGCAGGAGCATTAGTAAGACCAAAAGGCATAACCAGATTCTCAAAATGACCCACAGGAGTGTTAAAAGCAGTCTTCCATTCATCACCCTCCTTCATGCGCAACAGATTGTATGCCCCCTTAAGGTCAATTTTAGAGAACCACTTGGCCCCCAATAACTGGTTAAACAGATCAGGAATCAATGGCAGTGGGTAAGGATTGCGTACCGTAATTTTGTTAATCTCACGGAAATCCAGACAAGGACGTAAACCACCGTCCTTTTTTTTTACAAAAAAAAATCCAACCGCCACAGGAGACTTAGAGGGCCTAATGTGACCGGCGGCCAAACTTGTCTGTATGTATTCCTCCAAAGCCTTCCTCTCAGGAATAGTAAGGTTAAATAAACGACTTTTAGGAAGAGTCGCTCCAGGGACAAATTCAATAGAACAATCATAGTCTCTATGGGGAGGCAAAACCTGCGATTCCTTCTCAGAAAAAACTCTCCAAAAATCCTGAATAGGAACAGGCAATTCTCCCCTATCCAAAGCTGCAATACGCCCGTTACAACACTTGTCATAACATTTATGGCTCCAGGATTTAATTTCACTGGTAGACCAATCCAGTACAGGATTGTGAAATTTTAACCAGGGCAAACCCAATATTACTGGAGAAGGCAAGTTATTCAACACTACCAAATCCAATTTCTCATGGTGAACACCATTAATAGTGAGAGGAAATTCACTGACCTTGAGAGTAATATTCTTCAAAGGGGAGCCATCCACAGAAACCACAGCAATGGGGGATGATAAAGGTTCAGGTTTTAAATTGAGTTTTTCCACGAATCCCCCATCAATTACATTCAATGTAGACCCGCAATCAACAAACACCCGAAATTCCATTAATTTTTCCTGAGCAATCGTGGAAGCAGCTAAAAATATACCCTTGGAATTTAAACAGGCAATACGGGCGTGACTGACCATTTTTTTTTCTTTCTTCATACGAAGCTCACAGCCTTTAATCAAATGACCAGATTTTCCGCAATAGTAACACAAGCCTTCTGAAAAACGACGATCTTTTTCTTGAGAGCGAGGTGCCACCGATCCAATCTCCATCGGTTCACCACTGTTAGTACACACATTATCATAACCAGAAACTGACATAGCAGAGGATTTGCTCTCATTAACCCTAGCACGCAGTCTCCTATCCACCCGTATAGCTAATTGCATAGCCTGTTGTAAATCCTCAGGTGTAGGATAAGCAATTAGCAGGTCTTTAACCCTTTCACTGAGCCCAGCAAGAAATAGACTTTTCAGAGCAGAATCGTTCCACCCTGTTTGAGTAGACCAACGACGAAAATGTGTACAATATTTTTCTACAGTACCAGATCCTTGTTTTAGACGTCTCAACTCAGTCTCAGCTGATGCGACACGGTCAGGATCATCATATAATAGTCCTAAAGCAGAAAAAAAACTATCCACTGATCTGAAACATGTATCACTAGGTTGCAAAGAAAAGGCCCACTCCTGAGGCTCTTTGCGCAAAAGTGACATTATGAACCCTACGCGCTGGGATTCATCCCCAGAGGACTTGGGTCTCAAACGAAAATACAATAAGCAAGCATTTTTAAATGAAAAAAATTCTCGATGTTCACCAAAAAATAAATCCGGCAAACATACCTTAGGCTCCAAGAAATATGCTCCAGGACAGTTACTCACGTGCTGACGGAGCTCGGCCACTTCCAGAGAGAGTCCCTGCAGGTGTTTAGCCAAATCCTGAACCGACACCATGATGGAACAAAAAAAAAAAAAAAATCTTTCCTTAGAGAATTTGCAGGCTGGACTTACTGTTATGTTCTGCTACCAAAGCTAAGGAAAGAGAGGAGATCTGTCCCTACTATAAGACTCAGCTGAATCCCTACGATGTAACAGGGAACCTGATCCTGCGATCAGACCTGCTAAAGTCCTAATCTAGTCTGTACGAAGACCTATAGATGTGGGGAGGAAATCCCTACAGGTACTAAGGACTGGGAGGAATATGGGACACCTCCTAACAGAAATAGTAGCAGACAGACGAACAAACAAAATAGATAGAACATAGAGGTCCGTAGACCAAGCAAACTAACAGAGTTAGATACAGAGCACAGGCTAGCCAGAAAGTAGATATACAATAAAGTCCAGCAAAGCCAGAAGGGCGGAGCAGGATTAAATAGGCCAACAAGGTCATGTGACCAGCAAAGGAAAAAAAACCTAACAGCAAGGTTCTAACACAGGGCCCTGGTGCGGTGGCTCACTGGGTAATAAAGGGGTTAAGGCCAGCTTGGCATTATCAGCTGGCCCTAAGCCCGAAATTCATGGGGTCACGCCAATATTAGACATGACCACCATGAATTTCTAGTAAAGTATTTAAAAAAAACACAAAACCCAGAATAAAGTCCTTTAATTGAAATAAAGACACAATTCTTTATTGTTCTAAATTAAACTATACTTACCATCACGCCCATTCCAGCTGAAGCCAACGATCTCCTGCAATAAAAGAAAAATAATAAAGCAACCTCATCCTTACCTTTCCATGGTTCCCAGGACAGCTTCAGCTCTGCTACATCGAGATGACAGGCTGGACTGCAGCAGAACGCTGCCATCCAGCCTGTCATCCTGCAGACACTGAGAAGCGCAGGCATGCTTGCGCTCCTCAGTGTCTCTCTGTGACGGCATAAAGATGAGCCGAGTTCATGTCCAATGAACTCGGCTCACCTCATGCACGTCACTGACAGCGTGGGAAAATTCTCCTGCACTCAGCGCTTCAGCGTGAGAATTCTCCCACGCTGTCAGTGACGTGCATGAGGTGAGCCGAGTTCATTGTCGGCTCATCTGGATGCCGTCACAGAGAGACACTGAGGAGCGCAAGCATGCCTGCGCTTCTCAGTGTCTGCGGGATGACAGGCTGGATGGCAGCGTTCTGCTGCGGTCCAGCCAGTCATCTCGATGTAGCAGAGCTGGAGCCGTCGTGGGAACCATGGAAAGGTAAGGATGAGGATGAGGTAAGAATTGTGTGTTTATTTCAATTAAAGGACTTTATTCTGGGTGTTTGTGTTTTTTTTTTAACTTTCACTATGAGGTTAGTAATGGGGGTGTCTTATAGACGCCTCTCCATTACTAACCTGGGCTTGATGTCAGCTGGCATTATAAGCTGACATCAACCCCAGCCCTATTACCCCACTGCCACCGCTACAGGGCAGTGGGAAGAGCGAGGCTAAGTGCCAGAATTGGCACATCCTATGGATGCGCCATTTCTGGGGCGGCTGACGGCTGGTGTTTCTAGCCTGGGAGGGGGCCAATATTCATGGCTCCCTTCCTGGGCTATTAATATCAGCCCCCAGCTGTCTGCCTAGCCTTTGCTAGCTATTAAAATAGGGGGGACCCCACGTCATTTTTTTGGGGGGTCCCCCATTTTAATAGCTAGTAAAGGCTAGGTATTCAGCTGGGGGCTGATATTACTGATATTAGTAGCCTGGGAAGCTCCGTGGGTATTACCCCCTTCCCAGGCTTCAAACATCTGCCCCAGCTGTCTGCTTAACCTCCGCTAGAGACTAAAATTAAGGGGAACCCCACGCCAATTTTTTTTAAATAAATCCTTTATTTTAACACTAAATGACAAGTACAGTAAGCAACACTGTCACTGTACTTCATATATATGTGACTGACATGTTTCTATCTATCTAATCTATGCGTGAAGCTCTATTCTTTCTGTTGTAAATTGTCGGGTACAGATGCTGAATTGCCGGCCGGCTTTTTTAAAGAGACGGTGCATGAAAACACTATTATTTTTTTAAATAAATCCTTTACACTAAATGACAAGTACAGTAACCAACACTGTCACTGTACTTCTTATATATGTGACTGACATGTTTCTATCTATCTAATCTATGCGTGAAGCTCTATTCTGTCTGTTATAAATTGTCGGGTACCGCTGCTGAATTGCCGGCCGGCTTTTTTAAAGAGACGGTGCATGAAAACACTATTATTTTTTTAAATAAATCCTTTACACTAAATGACAAGTACAGTAAGCAACACTGTCCCTGTACTTCATATATATGTGACTGACATGTTTCTATCTATCTAATCTATGTGTGAAGCTCTATTCTTTCTGTTGTAAATTGTCGGGTACCGGTGTATGCGCTGATGAATTGCCGGCTTTTCGCATACATTCTACATTATTCTTAGTTGTTTTACTGCATGTAGAATTAACCTACAAGGAAAGAAAGGGTTTCTTTTCATTCCGATATTAGTGTCCCATTGACTTGCATTGGTTTCCGGTATCGGAATCGGCGATATCCGATACTTTTTGAGTATCGGTCCGATCCAATCCGATACGATATTTCCTGATATCGGAAGGTATCGCTCAACACTATTCATGACTAATAGCAGCCGTTGCTGCCATACCACCACTGACAACCTCCACCTGTCTGCAATATATTACTGATTGAAAGGAAATTACATATCTTCTTGCAAAACTTTAATTGGTAAGAAAAGAACATTTTTTAGATGTTAGCCTCTGATCTAAACTTATGTTCCCAGCAGTTTTGAAGAGTTTTGTACTGTGTGTATGTGAAGGGAGTTCATTTGATTAATGGATAAAAGCAAACTTGTAGCAAGAGAATTTATAATGATATTGCTACTTGATCAAAAGTCAAATATTTAGCATTTTTGCTGAAAGAACAATTTTGTGATGATCAGACATTAAAAATGTATAATTTCATTAGTAGCATTTCTTAATATACTATCCTTTTTTAAAATGTTTATGCACAGTGATTAATTACTACTAGTGTTGAGCATTCCGATACTGAAATATCGGGTATCGGCCGATATTCAGTGTATCGGAATTCCGATACTTAATTCCGATACTTTTATAATATCGAATACCGGAATCGGAAGTTCCCATAATGCCTGCGCTCTGCAGTGTCTCTGAAGGATGACAAGCTGGATGGCAGCGCTCAGCTGCGATCCAGCTTGTCATCAGAATGCCATCCCAGCGTGGGAGAATTCTCCTGATTGTTTAAAAGCCGGCGCGCGGTAAAAAGCCGCCGGCTTTTAAACAATCACGCAGCCCCATACTGCTTCCCCGCAGCCTCCCACCCCGATCCTCCGCTCCCCTCGCCACCTCCCATCCCGATCGTAAATTAGGACCGGGCGGGGAGCACAGCACCAAGGAGCGAAGGACCCGGGCGGGGAAGCCGGCAGTGAAAAGACTTCACCGCCGGCTTTCCCGTTCTGTGCTGCGCTTTCCCGCCGGTTATTTCAAATGAACAGCTGAGGTATCAGGTGATGCCGATCAGCTGTTCATTTGAAGTAGCCGCGG